>NW_025814856.1:166796897-167996897 GCF_022079265.1 Lynx rufus | reverse complement strand
CTTGGAGTTTTTAAATTCTATTTAAAATTCAAAGCAGTGAAACAGATTGCAAACTGCGGAGGGGTAAGATTTTTGTGGGGTAAGTACAACATTTTGTTCACACGTGACAAACGCACCACTGCATTTGAATAATATGCTCAAAGTTGAAATTCGTTCTTTGACAAATGTGGCTTGCTTTGACTCTAAAGAACAAATCAAGAAAATGATCATTATCGTTTGATGTGTTACGCGATTATTTCTGGAAACCGCTTGTTGTCCAGAGGAGGAAGGTGTTAGAAACGATACTCTCTGGGGGTCACGATGCGCAACATGTGTGGCTGGTGAGGTGGAAATAAGGCGTGGCGTTAATGAGGGGCGGGCGGGGTGAGGGGTGCGAGGTCAAGGCCACAAGGAAGGAGGGGAGGCTAATCCATTCACTTTCTGAATGAGACATACCCGGAGACAGCAAAGCAGAGAGAAAGGCTTTTGTCAGCACTTTCACGAGCAGCTCGGCAAGTACGTTCCGAGATGCGCTGTTTCATGATTGTTCTTGCTTCGTTCGTGAGCCTCTGTCCACAACTAGCCTCTGTCCACAACTAGAAGCTCCACCACGGAAGCTGCACCGTAAAGTTTGTGTCTCCGCCGTGCCCAGCACAGTGCCGGGTGTGGTAAGCTGGTGCCCGCCAGGTGTTCCCCGGAAGATTCTTGGCAAACCGCGGCTGTCCCCGTCAAGGCCGTTTCCTTCGCCCCAGGGACAGCCTTCTCAGCTTGAGGTGGGGACTCACTGAACTGGGTCCCTCAAGCCCTTCTTCAGGTGCCCGATGCCCCGCCAGGCGCATTGTACCAACACGCTGAGTGCGAAAGCAAAGTACGACGTGGCCCCAGTGAGGACGGGTTTGCGGTAGGGTCGCAAGGTGACTCCAGCAACGCGGAGGGTGGGGGTGGGGGGTCCAGAAGCGCTCCTCAGACAGTAAGTCAGGCTTCGGGAGGACAGCGAGCTCCCGGTTGCGTCTTGAGGAGAGGGTCGGGTTGGTACAGGTGCCTGGAGGGGGATGGGCGCAGTGCAGAGGAATGTCATGGCCTCTGGCCTCTTCGAAAACTCCAGGGGTCAGAAGCTGGTCCTCGAGCACCCCAGGCCCCACCGTTCGTGTCAGTGACCCGGGGGAGTCCTCACCGAAGAGGCCCGGGGGGACTCTGAGGTTCCCGAAATTGCCGGAAACGTGGAGGCGTGTCTTAGCTCACTGGTAACCCCTCTGTCTCCACGGCCAGGGGGTGCAGGTTCTGTGCTTGTTCCTGCGGCTGTTCAAGCCGGCTCTCGATGCCGGGCCGGGTGCTGGAAGGCCAAGGTGGGGGCAGGGTGGGGGCCTCCCTGTTCCTCCCCGTAACCCCCACCACGCCGGGGCTCCCGGGAGCGTGTGCGCTAAGTCCTGGGGCATCGATCCCCCCCCTTAGAGCCAGCTCCACGCAGAAACCCCGCAGTCTGGGGCAACACTGAGCCGCATACTCGTTTAGCTGCTGCCAGAGCCTGTCACCCCCGGGCCGCGTTCCTCGGTCCCGGCCCTGTCCGCCCCCTCCGGGCCGTCGCCCACGTCCAGGCCCAGAGCTATCCCGCTCAGCTGTTCTTTCAACGCAGCCCAGCAAATGTGCCCGGGATGTTAGCTAACAGCTCAACATTAGGGGCTTTCTGCACTTTGGAAGGAAATTCTTTGCCATCAAAGAGTGCCCCGGACCACAAGAAAAAGGTGGGGTGAGGGTGAGCCAATGGCTGGAGGGGGCTTTCCTCCCCCCACTCCAGCCGTGCACACGCCCCCCCAGGCACACAAGGCCCCCCTCCGCTCTGCTTGCCAAGGGCCGGCGGGACTGGGGACGCCGCCCGCGCTCCACACACCTGGGAGGGGCTGTGGGGCCCACGAGGCCGGCTGGATGTCCGACGAAGGGCGGCCTTCGTCCCGGAGACGGGGTCCTTCCCGGCTCACCGTCCTTCTGCGCACCCAGCTGGGCCCCTGGCTGGCTCGCCAAAATCTTCTATAGCGTTTGTGTTTCCAATGTGATAAGCGGTTGTCAGGGGTCAGCATCAGCAGCATAAAGATACCGAGCACCTCAGGACGAGACCCAGGGTAAGAAATAAGTTCACCGTTGGTCAGCATCTGGAGACAGTGTCGTCTGCCCCCCCAACCCCGCCCGGGCAGCCCCGAGGACCCACCGAGTTCTTGGCCCGAAGCTTCTGGTGTTTGGAGATGAGGGCTCGGGAGACAGTAGATTTCCCCGAGGTTGCGGGAACCACACGCGACAGGTGCCGGGGGGCCGGGCCCCGGGGAGCCGGCCTGTCGCAAGCCCGCTCTGGGGGGCAGTGGCATTGGCAGTCGGGGCGGAAGCACCCTAGCTGGGGACGGGGCAAGGGGAAGAGCGTGCGCGTTCTCCCAAAGAGGAACCGGAGTTTACCTTTGACGCTTTGCTTCTGCCCCATGTGGCAGGCACTACGAAGCTGGGCATCCGGATCAGGGAGTCCCGTGTGGCCCCCGTGTGGCCCCCGTGCGGCCCCCTGGGCAAACCCGCTGGGTTTCCTGTCGGTGGTGGTACCTGCACCCGGGAGCAGAGGCAGGACTGCACAAGGAGGCTTTCGTGAGGAACTTCAGCTTCAGGAGCCGCTGGGTGTTTCACGAGGGAAGACGGGATGTTCATTAGCAGGGAAATACGGGTTTTGCAAAATCTACGGTGACAGTAGTTGTTGCACGTGGGTAAACATGTCCGTGTTACTTGGTGTGGCCACACCGCCGACCAGATGCAGCCACAGTTTCCCGTCGCACTGTGCAACTGGCACGAGGGGAGGGTGGCCCTCAGCGCCGGCCGTAGGTTGCAGACAGAGTCCCGGGTGGGCGGCTCGTCCACGCCCCGTCGTGGTAGCTGCTGGCCCATGGATGCCTCTGATGTTAAAACCGCATCCGTGTCCCTGCAACTGTGCCCGGAGACAGGAGGGCGGGCGGTTCGGGAGGTCTGGGGACAAACATCAGCAATTAAGAGGAGTTCTGCCCCCTGCCAGACCCAAGCGTCTATTCTCGGTCGCCCGGCAAGCCGTGTCCGCAGCGCAGCCGTCCTTCCCAAGAGGCCCTGCCCCTCTGCCGGGCCACCCCCTCCCTCAGTGGGTGCCGTGGGGCGCCCCGTGCGCCGGCCTTGTCTCTGTGTCACATCCTCTCGACTCTGCCCTCCCCTCCTTCTGAGTCTGCAGCAGCCGCCAAGTTGCCCGTGGGGCTCCCTTCTCACATTCTTCTCTCCCCGTTCGCTTCTGGCATTGGGCCCGAAGCCTGACACGCACGCGCGCTGGCCAGGCAGGTGGATGTGTCACTGCGGTCGGCAGGACCACATGTCACCGTCACTCACCCGTCAAAGGGGAGACGTGTCCTGGGGCTCGAGCACCTAGACGCTTCCCCATTTCTCTCCGGTGCCACCGACGTGTGTTCAAAGCATCCGGTGAGTGAGGGCACCAGAAGCAGGTGTGTCCTTATTCCTGGAGCTGAGCAGGCTGCCGCCACCCCGTGGGGTGTGAAGGGGCACCGGTGAGCCACCCTTCCTCCCCTGGCCCCACCGCGTATCCGAGGGGCCTCAGCCAAGGCCACACAAGTCCTCTGGCAAATCGGAAACACTGCCTGGTGGGGGGGACCTCCTTTGGCCATAATCAGCCCATGACGAACTGGAGGAGCAGGGCAGGGAAGAGGAGAGACAAGTCCGGGGCAAGGGCCGCGGCCCCGGAGGAGAGACCCCAGGTGCATAACGGCGGTGGCACAGGGATCCCTGGTCCAGGGGCCAGCAAGTGAAGAGCGCCCCAGAGGAGAGGGCAGCCACAGATGAGCCGCCCAACCCCCAGGGCGTCCAGACCGTCCGGGAGCGCGGGACAAATTGCTTCACGGGGAGCCCAAATGAGGCGCACTTTAGAGTTTGTGCTCTCAAGAAATCAGTTGATTTCTCCTCCGTTTAAATCAATCAGAGACACCTACAAATGGCAATCTACAAGCCCTGCGTCTCCTTCCCGTCTGGCTTTCCGCCCGGCCCACGCTCGTCTGCACCCTAATCCGAGGCCATTCACCGTCCGCGCCCGAGTGGCACATCTCTGATCCCGAGAGTCATGCTTACCTTGCACACGTTCCCTCCCACGTGCCTCTGCCAGGCCACAGGCAGTGCAGTCTGTGTGTCTTGTGTCCACACCTCCAGCTTCGGGACGGCCGTCCACACACGTGCAGGTCTCGGAGCAGAAGAGGGAGGAAGGTGGGAATGACCCGTCTTCTGCCTCCGTGGGATGCAGGTCACAGACCCTTCAATGCTGAGGGCGTGTGGACAGCCTCAGTCAGTCCCGTGTAACCGCACAAGCAACTGCACACCGGCACTGTCCTCACCTGCACTGTGTTCACACCCGCACAGCCCACACCCTCACTGGGCTCTCCCCTGTACTGCCCACATCTGCTCCATCCACACCTGCGCTGTGCAAGGTGTCGCAGGGCCCACCCTCGAGGAGCGCAGTCTTCTTGAGGATACGAAAATTACACGTCTCAATCCCGTCTTCGGGAATTTTTTATGATTGACATGCTAAGAATGGTTCCCCGTTTTTAAACGGTTGGGAAAACCAAGAGAAAAATTACTTCATGATACGTGAAAATCACGTGAAGGTCAATCTTCAGATTCATAGAGAAAAGTGTAATTGTAACACAGCCCTGGTTGGTCACTCAGGAATGGCGTCCAGCTGCCTGGCCTACTGTGGGAGAAGCAGTGGCACAGACCACATGCCCACGGAGCCCGAAGCGTTGATCACTGTGCCCTTTACGGAAAAGTTTTCAGACCCCTAGTCTGGACCCTCAAATTCATGAAGGCAGGGGCCATGACTTTCTAGCCAACACGTGTCCATTCTTCCCTAGGACTTGGCATAAGAGGGCATTTTTAATATGATGGCTGAATAGATGAATGAATGAATACTGAAGCCCTTTTACTGAAAAATCTTAAACTATTTTCTTATTTTTTATTTTAGGGAGAGAGAGAGAACAGGGGAGAGGAGCAGAGGGAGAGAAAGACAGAACCTCAAGCAGGCGCCGCACCAACCTGGTGCCTTGAGGCGCCAACCTCAAGCAGGTCTCAGTGCAGACACCGACGGCCCTGGGGTCATGACCAGACCCGAAATCAAGAGTCGGACGGTCAACCGACTGAGCCACCCAGGCGGGCGCCCCAATCAATCTTAAACGTTTAATAACTCTCTTCTCTAGGAGAGTATCTTACACGATGGAAGATTCCTATGGTCCAATTGCAGATTTTTCCCCCTGTCAATTTAATTTAAAAGTGTTTCCCGTTAGTGGTTTCATACCCAAAAGCTCTGGGACAGCCCCTCCTCCGGTTGGCGTCTCTGAGTTGCATCTTTCATTTGGTCTCTCTGGCCTCCGTCCCACTCGCTTGTGTGCTGTCTTCCATGCCTGGATTTCGGCAGAGAGCCAGCTCTGGAAGACACCCGCCCCCCCCCCCCACTACAGGATTGACACTCTAGCGTCTCCTGGTCAAGCCCTGGGTGGACCTGAGTGGGTGAAGTATATGAAACTCCCCTCTGGTGCCTTGTCCCCTCTTGTTGAATGGGCCGTCTTTACACAACATCTGAGACACTGTCACGATGCTGTGCTGGACATCGAAAATCTTGAAGTTTCGGGGCGCCTGGGTGGCTCAGTCGGTTAAGCGTCCGACTTCAGCTCAGGTCACTATCTCGCGGTTCGTGGGTTCGAGCCCCGCGTCGGGCTCTGTGCTGAGAGCTCGGAGCCTGGAGCCTGCTTCAGATTCTGTGTCTCCCTCTGTCTCTGCCCCTCCCTTGCCGGTGCTCTATTTCTCTCTCTCTCTCTCTGTCTCTCAGAAATAAATAAAAGTAAAACAGCAAAAATAAAAATAAAAAAAGAATTACTGAAAAAAATGTATGTAAAGTACAAGATCTCCAGCTTTCGTGGCTGTGCAGTGAGAGTTCCGCCCCAGGCTCCACAAGGCGGAAATTAGGGTCCTCCTTTTGTGTCTTACCCTCGATAGCTCCCAGGGCAGGGTTGTGTGGTTCAAGAACTGTTGCCGAATGACCGTCAGTGATGATAGACCAGGGACAGCTATCGCCCTGAAATCTGTCGATTGGCCCCTCTGAAATGCACCGACAATGGAAAAGGGGTGGTCAGATTTTGCAACTACACACAGAGGCTATGCAGTAAAATTTGAATTTCCCATTAACAAGGAATTATGTTTTAGTATTATGTCCCATAAAATACTTGTCATTGATCCGAAATTCAGATTTAAGTGGACATCCTCTGCTTCTCTGGAAACCCGAGAGGGAAGGGATTTCAGAATCTCATTTCTGGGAGAACAGAGGTCAAGAGTGGATGTGGCTGGTCTGCATTTCTTCCCATCAGAAGGTCCCGGGATGGCGCTGTCTGACGTGCAGTCTCGATTCCCCAAGAGCATTCCTAGCAGAACTTGGAAAGAATAGATGCTTGTCCTTCAAGGCAGTTGAAGGCAAACGGAACTCAACTTCAGGTGTCATTTTCTTCCTCAAACGTGAGACCTCTTATCAATATGATAATAACATTTCTCACCGCAGGTCTGATCTGATCCGAAATTGCACCTTATCCAAAATGCACAAATACATCTTCCAAGTCTTTGTGAAAGTAAACATCGGGTTGTTTTTTCTGCGGTGACACTTTAAGGAATACTTTCGAAGCCCTTGTTCTGTTTCGCCCTCGTTGACAGATGATGCTTTTCTTGTTCTCATAGGGGTTCTTAAGGCTTCTTGATAAACCAGCAAGATATTTGTTATTGCTATTTATGGTCTGCCTTATTACTCCTCACACTACTTTGTACACGGCTAACACGCTCAAAGATGGCACCTCCAGTCCAAGGAAAATGAGCCTAAGGGGCCCTTTCTTTGTAATAAGTAATCCAGTAAGTACCGCGGAAGCTGTTCCTGCTATAAAACGTATGTCAACATAATCTCAAATACTTTCTATAAAGTACTGGTAGTAAGACATTAAAAATGACAAAAATGTCTTTAATCTATTAAAAAATGTAATCACCTGAGATCGTTTGCTGTACAATAAAATAAATATTGCCCAGACTTGTCTCTCCAGCTGGCAGGGACTCTGTGGGGCAGGAAGACCATTGCTTTTGAGCAGCTCATCAATAAAAGTTCGTCAATTCTCTCCTCCCCATGAAAGGGAAGGCTCTTCTCGTGATTCATCACACCCAAAGGATGTGCAGGGGTGTCCCCTTATTCTTTGGGGGAAAACAAAGGCAATGTGTTTTAGAAGTTGAAATATAGGGGCGCCTGGGTGGCGCAGTCGGTTAAGCGTCCGACTTCAGCCAGGTCACGATCTCGCGGTCCGTGAGTTCGAGCCCCGCATCAGGCTCTGGGCTGATGGCTCGGAGCCTGGAGCCTGTTTCCGATTCTGTGTCTCCCTCTCTCTCTGCCCCTCCCCCGTTCATGCTCTGTCTCTCTCTGTCCTAAAAATAAATAAAAACGTTGAGGAAAAAAAAAAAAAAAAAAAGAAGTTGAAATATATCCATTAATCAGTCTATAATCACTACTGAAAAGAGCCAGAGAGAAGGAAGAGAGTGAGATTTACAGTTTGGAAGTCTGAGTCTCCCTCTGTGGCAACCGTTGACTTGGGTCAACAATCCTGCAGAGACAGCCTCAGACCCCCGGACAGACAGCCTGTCACTTTACAGGTCCTCACCCAACACGTGGGAGGAGTGACGCGGGCACAGGAAACAGGAACGGTCAGGAATGTGCTGGGCAGCACGAGCAAGTGCAGCGCGTGGAGGGAGGGGGAGGGAAGGGCCAGGTCGACGTCGAGCACGGCGCCGAGGATAACAGCTCTCCGGTCTCTCTTATCTCCATGCACGGTGGGTGGGCAGGTACAGTAAACAATTTTGGACATTTTCAGTTTAAAGTGTGGTCAACACCACGTATCCTGCTTATCATCGTAACTCTTTCCAAGTGCGCAGTGCAGGACACGGTGTTCTCACGTGAGAGAGGGCCCCCGGGACCCTCACCTCCTGCAAATCTGAAACTCCCTGCCCCATAAACAACCGCCCCCCGGCCCCTCCCCGTGCCCAGCCACGGGGGCTCACTGTCTGGTGGCCAAGGAGGGACCTGAGAAGGCGTCCTTTGCAAACGCCTTCCCAGTGCCCCAGGTGACTCTGATGCCCCCTCCGCGCCGCAGCCCCGCTTTCTGCGGTGACCTGAAGGAGCGCGTGTTTGTACACACGGAACACAAGTGTGGCGCAGGTGCGAGGCTGGGGACAGCGAGGCGGCCTGGCCCTTCCAGGCGGCTGGCGCCTTCGGTCTGCTGGACCCCGCCAGCATCATCAGGCAGGCCACTTAGACACGCCGGGCCTCATTTTCCTCGGCTGTCGGCGGAACGTAACACAGAGTGTAAGCGAGACCGTGTACGGGCCACTCAGCACCCCATGTGGCTCACAGTAGAGGCTCAGAAAACACGACTTGCTCCTACGTCACGTGCGGGGAACCACCTTGGCTTAACTCGGTAGGTGATAAATTTGGGTTATGCCACCACCCAGCTGCGGTATATAAATGACACCACCTGAGGACGTGGGAGGACATTCGGTGTCTCTAGTTCGGTGGCTTTGAGTCTTGCTTGCGAATTAGAATCATCCAAAAGAGCGATTTAAAAATACCAAGGCCTGGGCCTCAACCAGGTCGAATAAATCAGGGTCTATGGGCAGGGGGAGCCGGTCCGAGCATTTCCCAAAAGTCCCCACGTGTGTTTTGCGGAGCAGAAGCCGAGAGCCACCGCTGTGGGTCATCGGAGCCGTGGAACCGTCCCATCAAACCAGGGAGGAGGGGCTTTGCTCCAAAAGGGGGATTTGCTTTGCTGGGGACATTTGCCCAGGTGCCTCTGGGGGGAGAGGTTGGCCACTGCATGCCCCTCAGAAGCAGTGCAGACCAGGGGGCTCGAGAACGTGGGGGTCTGGGAGGAAGAGGCATGGGCACGGGCTTTGAGCACAAAGAACGAGGTGGGGCCACGCGCCCGTGCCTCTCGTGGCCTCGGCTCCCGTTTGTGTGTTCACGCCGAGCGGCCAGCAGCAGCTCTGTGTGTGTTACCAGGTGACGAGGGGGCGGCCAGGCCCAGCCCCTCACCCGCTGCATTCGTGGATTAAATGAGACAATATGCCCAGACCCGGCCCCTCGTCCACTGCATTCATGGATTAAATGAGACAATATGTCCCTGCGCCGGGATAAAGCCGCCTCTGAGACCTGAGAGTCGCGGCCCCGACCCAGGCCCCCCCACCCAGGAGCCCAGGGAGTGTGCTGTGCCCACGTGCTGGGATGACCTTCCTGTCGCTCTGTCTTTCGTATCAGTGTCCAACCACGAAGCGTTTCGACATCTCTGGTCTAACCAGGGCCTTCACTCCTGCTTCATCCAGCCCGTCCTCTGCCTGCCTCCTGCCCGCCCCACCCCCCCTCCCCCGCCCCGGTCCAGACGGGGTCTGTGTGCCCGGGCCAGGCCACGGGGGCTCTCGGCTTTGTTGTAGTTTTGCTAAGTGAAGCTTTATTTAACTTAATTTTTTTTTTAAAGATTACACTTTTTTTAAGTTTGTTTATTTTTGAGAGAGAGAAAGAGAGAGAGAGTGTGTGTGAGTGGGGGAGGGGCAGAAAGAGAGACAGGGAGAGAGAGAATCCCAAGTAGGCTCCATGTGGTCAGTGCAGAGCCTGATGCGGGGCTTAAACTCATGAAACCAAGATCGTGACCTGAGCCAAAACCAAGAGGCAGACACTTAACTGTCTGAGCCACCCAGGTGCCCTGAAGCTTCATTTAACTTTAAAAGTTTTGATCTCTCTCTCTTTCTTTTAAATTTTATTTTTGAGGGACAGAGAGAGAGAGAGCACGAGCAGGGGAGGTGCAGAGAGAGGGAGACACAGAATCTGAAGCAGGCTCCGGGCTCCGAGCTGTCAGCACAGATCCCAATGCAGGGCTCGAACCCACAAACTGCGGGATCATGACCTGAGCCAAAGTCAGATGCTTAACCAACTGAGCCACCCAGGCGCCCCCATTTCAGTCTCTTTTGTAGCCACTTTTTCAGGGGGTTGTACAGATGCTGGAGAAGTTGAGAGGCTGAAACATAACAGAAATGATGATTTATGTTTTATCTTGGAGTTTCACGTGTGTTTAAGCAGACACATTTCTCGACTCCTTTCAAACTAAGGAAAACACCCATATCCACGGAGGGTGGTCGGAGGGCGACCCACGTGGAAGGAGGCGTCTGGGTCTCTGAAGCTCTCGTGTTCGGATTAGTAGTGTGGCCCGATCATGCTCCGAATTTCCTGTTTTCTTTAAGACCTACTCCCGGAGGCAAACTCAGCCAGGACGGCCGAGGTTCCGGTTCAGCAGGACGGACGCCGACCAACGAGAGGCCAGAGCACGGCTCCCGGGAGGGGTCCCAGCGGGACAGTGCCCTCTCCCGACGAGCCCCTAGTCTCCCACATCCAGACCCAGCACAACCTCGGATCTATCCCCCCATCCGCACCCTCCCAGAGCCCCATTTGTGAGTCCTCACTGCCTCAAACCTTCACTGGGACAATTAATAACACGGGAGAACAGCCGGGGGTGTCCCCCGCAGGCCTTCTGCTTCTCATCTCCACGATCTCCCCAGAAGAGAGGGCCCCAGCCCCGTGTCCAGGCCGCAGGTCTATGGCAGAACCTCCAATGAGGCCACAGAACCCGGCCTCTCTCCCAAGCCCGGCCCCGCTTGTGCCTGCGCAGAGGCCCCTGTCGATGGGTTCCCACCAACCCGGCGTATCCACAGTCCTCCCTCGAGGGCCAGCCGGGACCACCCCTTCCTCAAGGGCCTCTCCCACAGCGCTGCCCAGACCAGAGACACAGCCCTGGGCCTGGACACCCTTGTGAGGCTAGTGACTCCTTCAAAGCTAGAGTTCACGCATGTTGGCTGCTTTGGGGAGGGGAGGGTGTTCTCCTAGGCCGGAGTCGGAGGGTGCTCTCCATCAAAATGTGCTTCTGGAAAGGTCAGTCAAGTGTGGCACATTATTGATGCAGGAAATACCTGTACACACGAGACTATTCTGACAAACTCCCGTGACCTTATGGGCACCACGAGCAGGGAGCCAGGAGCCCAGGTGCAAACATCGACTGCCTGTGTGGATTGGAACAGTGACATTTTCCAAGAAGTAGAAGAAATTTGAAGCGGCATTTAACCCCCACTGTTGGCAGCCCAGAAATAGAATTAAACCAAGAGCATTATTGAGGATGTACGATAATATCCATTTTATGTAATACCATATCTCTCTGTCCTACAGACATTTGCTTCTAGATTAACTCCTAAATAGCATCATGGAAATCCATTAGGAAAAGTGTGAAGCAAGGGGCGCCTGGGGTGGGGGGGTCAGTCGGTTAAACATCTGACTTTGGCTCAGGTCATGATCCCACAGTCCGTGCGTTCAAGCCCCATGTCGGGCTCTGTGCTGACAGCTCGGAGCCTGGAGCCTGCTTCCGGTTCTGTGTCTCCCCCTCTCTCTGCCCCTCCCCTGCTCGCACTGTCTCTGTCTCTCAAAAAATGAACAAACATTAAGAAAAATATTTAAAAAAAGAAAAGAAAAAGCGGGAGGCAAAATATCACAGGCTTAACATAATGGGATGTAAAAAGCTAAATATTTGTTTTCGGGTCTTTGTGATCGGAGTGGGCATTTTATAAATTTGAGGTGAGCTTTGAGGGCTCTAGGTGAAAAGGAAGCACCCCACTGCAAAGAGCACGGTGACCAACTGCGCTGGGGGCGCCTGGGGGCTCAGTGGGTTAAGGTTCTGAGTCTTCATTTCGGCTCAGGTCATGATCTCCCAGTTCGTGAGTTCAAGCCCTGCATCAGGCTCTACCATGAGCGTGCAGAGCCTGCTTGGGATTCTCTGTCTCTCTGTCTGCCCCTCCCCTGCTCCCCCTCCGTCTTTCTCTCTCTGCCCCTCCCCTGCTTCACCCTTTGCCAGTCAGACAACTCCTACCGTGTGGCATTCAGTTTGCGGTGTTACATTTTAAGAGGTTCTTAATAAACTGGAATGCCCCGGGGGGAGGACGGTGACAAGGCCGTGGACCATGTCACATGTGAATGGGTTCAAAGGACGAATGGACTGTATCTGTCCCGAAGAAAAGCAGGTAACAGGTGTCTTCAGAAGGCTGGTCAGAATGTCCCGAGCAGCCTCCAGGTTGGACCAAGGGGACCCAGAGCCCGCTGTCGGCAGGGCATCACGAGAATGGAGATTCAGAGACCCAGCGACTGAGGGGGGTCGGGAGTCTCACGAGGGAGGCGGTTCCATGTCCCAGGAGCCCTGAGCTGCAGCTGGGCCACCCGGGAAGGGAGACGTGGTAGGAGAGAGCCCAGGGCTGGGCCGATCCCAAGAGCACACAACGCAGGGGCCGCGTAGACGCAGGAGGTGGGGACAGACGCTCCCGCCACGCCTCTGCCAGAGATGCTTGTTCTCCAGGGGACTCACCCCCCACAGGAAAGCATCAAGGACAAGGGCAGGTCTCCAGGCAGCGGTCGGGGTGGGGCTCCTGCTCCCCTGGGTGGAGACCAGCACCGCCCCATCTGCCCCCGTATTGTTTTCCCCTTCCTGCACCCGGCTCAGCCCGCTCTGCACATCCGCGTCCTGCCCCTGGGGCCCGCGTGTGACAGGACGGGTGGCAGAGTGCTCCAGACGGGATGCTTCAGGCAGACCGGAAAGCCTGCTGCTGGCCGTGTGGACACTGCCCGGCCTTTCCCGAGGTGGACGTCAGTTGAAATCACTGTAGAAAGTGGGGTCTTTCCCAGGAGGGAGCGCCTTCCAGGTGACTGGAGGTGGCCTTGGGCACCTGCCGGGCCAAGTTGGGAATGAGAGCAGGACCCAGAAGGGGGGTGAAGTGCACCTCGAGGGCATCTTCACTTCAGCACCGGGGCTGAGAGCGTCTCCCCGCGGGACCAGCCCGCTCTGCCCACTGCGGGGAGCCTGGGTAGGAGGACTGTGGGTGAAGGGGTGTGAGTCCCAGCTTGGAGCTCAACAGCCGGGGCATGAGATGACAGGGAGGGGGACGGAGACCAGACTGGGCATCAGCACGCTTGGGCTCTCCCGTTAGGTCGTCCGCCAACTAGATCCGCGGTCTTGAGCGAGTCGGTCCCCAGAATTATAAAATCCTAGAAGCTTCCGGTCTGAAAACCATCCAGTTCTTAAATTTCCTGTGTACATATTTGGTCTGTATTTGTACTGCTGGAAAATACCAGTATAGTACCTAGAATCCTCGAAGCCAAGGGCTGGGAGAATCTAATTGTGAAATGCTATGGCCGGAAAGCCATGAAAAGTCTTTTCCAGTAAGGGTAAGAAGCAACATGCCATAAAATTTTAATTTTCTATTAAAAAACTGTGATCAGGATGGATGAGTTAATGTAACTCATTTGTGAAATAAGGCAATGGCCCCGGGGAGGGCGTTGTCTCTTTATTCTATATTCTCTGGATTCCTCCAAATCTAGAAACCATTATTTTTAAAATACGTAGGAAAACAAGTTGAGCTTTTTACATCACATTATTCCAAGCCCATAATATTTTGTCTGCAACATATTCTAATTTTCTTTAGCTGTATTTCCGTCGTCCGCTTACAAAGCAAGATGTGCCTGTGACTTAAATAGATCCAGTGTTTATATAAAATGTGCGTCGCTGGATAATCAATGCATACTCTAGAATGCGGGCACATTTTTAATAGCACTTTTGTTTTAGTTGAGTCTCTAAGCTGATTAGTGAGGACGGTGGGATTCTAATTGGGGTCCCCATTTTCTTTTAGTCTTTGGAAGACATCCCTTTTTTTTTTTTTTTCATCCCACATAGTTAATCAGTCATGAAAATCTTCCCAGGAAGAGTTTTGTTCTTACTTTATTCATAGAGAGAATTATCCGGTTCTGGTCGAGGCAGGTTGGCGTTCTGTACAAAAGATATCTTAATGATGTCAAAATGATGTGTGCGTTTCTCACCTTTGGACCAGAGAAAATGGAAGAGTATCTTTTTTTTTTTCTTCCTAATAGCCAATCTTTCCAAAGTACTCAGCCCTAACTTCATTGTGAGCTGGATTCACACAAATCCTTACAAGTGTGGACGCCTTTGCAGACCTTCCCGCCTGGGCCTCCGCCCGGCAGTGTGAACAGGGCTCTCCCTCACAGCAGGAATGCATTTATGATCATGCATTAAGTCTGTTTTTATTTCTCGTTTTATGGAAAATGCAGTGGTAATCCCTTTAGAATGCCCCTCAGCTTAAATCTCAGAGACCGTTCACGGCCGCCTCTTAATGTCTCAAGAGTGCTTCAAGTTGTATAAGCCCCATATTCAACAGGTAAAGCCCACTTTGTTCTATAGACATGGCTGGAAATAATGTGAAATTAAAGATTTAATCTTCTGGGGGCAACTCAGCCTTTCCTTAGTCCGTCACAAAGAAACTAAAAAGTCTAGCACCTTTTCAGTGAGTAGAAAAGTCTTTGATTGGCAGGGCCTGCTGCATTGATTCCCAAAACTATGTTGCTAAAAATTTTATTAATACAATTAGGCAAAGAGCCCGCCACACAGTCCTACGTGTTGGGGGAGATTTCATTTCATGATGAAGTTTGCTTCTATTATTAACCTAATTGACAGGATTTATGTGCGGGAGAAAAAAGGAATCCAGCTTTGGTGACAAATTAAGTACCTTTTTCTCTGCTCACAAGAAAACCCCGACTCCACCAACACAAATGATAAGTGGCAGTCAAAGCAACAGTGATACGAGAGGACGGGTCAGATGAGCAGAGATTGTGTGGAGCTGAATGTCCTCTTTGTGAGTCCCACCGCCGTGCACTCCGAGACTTTCCAGCTGAGTGTTCCCTGTCTGGCCTGTAATTTGAATTAATTTCCCATATTGAACACCTTCTGGAAACATGGTAGAAAACACCTGCCTCTTTGGTTCTGGAACCCTGACGGACAAATGCACCTGTTAGAGCTTTGTCCTGGAGTCCTGACAGCGAGTGCTGGGGTGGGCTGGGGCTCCGGCATCTCCTTCTCTCATTCCTTCCTTGTCAACCCCCTGCCTCCCTCTGCTTCCTGCTGCAGGAGAAGGTCTGCCTCTGTGCTCTCCTTCGGGACCCCAGGAACAAACCTTTCTCTCTTTTCGCACACACACAATTTGGAGAGTAGTAGGGAGGTTGATGTATGGACGTTCGGTGAGGTGGAAGAAATTTCAGGGACAGAGGCCCATGGAGGTCCAGCCAGGCAGGGTAGCCCCGGGCAGAGGACTTCACAAGTGGACTCGTATTATTTAACACGTGCTAAGGACGGGGCACCTTCCTGTTGAAAATGGAAAAATTGGCCCACACCAATTACAATGTCTCATTTACACATGTCATTAGAAAATAAGTTGACAGTTAAGTAAGTTCCCTAGGTAATTGCAATTTGCCCATCTGCAAAGAGGAAAGTGTGTATGTGGTAGGTGGATGTGTGTCAGCTGGGCACGTAAGACTCAGATGCACCAAGATAATTTCCTTGGAGTTTTCTGGAAAGATATCTTGACCTCAGCATCTTCCTCTTTCCTCACCATCTTTTCCAACAGATTTCTTACCAGTATATAGCAAGTAACAAATGAGGATGAGAGTTTTGCATCATTTGGCTAAATAAAAGCTATCCCTGTGATAAAATGATCTCCTTCCCCCCCCCTCAGAAAAATAAAAAGGGGAACTTCCTCCACTTGATAAAGAGCATCTACAAGAACCCTACAGCTTATCTTATACTTCATGATAAAAGGCCAAATGCTTTCTCCCCAAGACCTGGAACAAGGCAGAGATGTTGCGCTCACCACTTTTATTTAACACAGCGCGAAAGTCCCAGCCACTGTAATAAGGCAAGAGAAGGAAATGGACAGCATACAGGTTGGGAGAGAGGACCCTGTCCTTACTTAGAGATGACATGGTTACAGACACAGAAAACCCAAGGAATCTGCAAACAGCTCTTCCTGCTAATAAGTGAGGTCAGCAAGTTCACAAGAGACAAGATAGGCATTCAAAAATCAATTGTATCGCTACACGCTGGCAGTGAGTCCATGGACATCGATAGCGAAGATATAGCACCACTTACGGTTGCTCAAAAAATGAAATATTTATGAGTAAATCCAACAAAACGTGCAGAGGACTTGGGTGCTGAGAGGCGTATCATGTTCTTGGACTGGAAGAGTCAACACAGCAAAGATGTCAAATTTTCCCCACACCGATACAAGGTTTTTACACAATTCCTATCAGAACCCGGCGAGATTTTTTTTGTAGATACAAGCAAGATTATTCTCAAGTTTATATGAAAAATGCAAATGAACTGGAATAGCCAAAAAATTTTTTTGTAAAGGGAGACTAAAGCGGAAAGATCGGTCTCCTGATTTTGGGACTTACTGCACGACGACAGTAACCAAGACTGTGTGGCCCTGGCACGGAAAGAGATGTGTAGATCATGGAGCGGAACAGAGAGCCCAGAAATAGACCCACACAAATGTGCCTAACTCGTTTTTGACAAAGGTGCAAACACGATTGAATGGAGGAGGGATGGCTTTTCCTAAAAATGGTGCCGGAGCAGTCGGATATTCATCTGCAAAGAAGTAAGAGTCAGCCTAATTCTCACACTTTCCACAAAAATGGATCATGGACTCAAACGTAAACTATTAAACTGTAAAACTTTCAGAAAAAGTATGGGAGATCTGCAGGATCTGAGCCAGGGCAAAGTGTTCTCAGACTTGACATCAAAAGCATCGTAAAAACAAAAACAAAATGATAAACTGAACTTGACGTAAATGAAAAACTTGTGCCAAGAAATGCCACGGGGAGGAGAACACACTTACAAAGCCCCGATCTGACAGAGGACTGGTATCTAGAATGTTCTCCTGGGGATGAGTTGAGCAGCATGGAGATCGCGGTTAGGAATACTCCATTATATACTTGAAAGTTACTAAGAGAGTAGTTCTTGAACGTTCTCATCACACAAAACACCTGTAGCTATGCACGATGAGGGGTGTGAAGTAGATTCTCTGTGGCGATCGTCCCAAAATATCTGCAAATGTTGAATCCTTACGTTGTACCCCCAAAACTAACATAATGTTGTATGTCAATTATACTGCAATTTTAAAAGTGAGAAAAAGTAGACTCTTTAAAAAAGTGAAAGCCCAACAGTGAAAAACAACAAGAGGAAAGAAACAACAAAGCTAAACGAAACAAAAGCAAACAACCCAATTAGAAAATGGGCCTGTGAGAAGGCGCTCAGCGTCATCAGCCATTGGGAAAGCCACAGTCAGAGACCAGCGCGTGCGTGCTGGAATGTGTAACATAAAAAATGGTGACAACAGCAAGGATGTGAAGAACCCAGATTGCCCTTCCACTGCTCAAGGAGGGTAGAATTTTACAGCCACCCCGGAAAACAGTTGGCAGTGTCTTTAAAAACTAATCACACAGGGGCGCCTGGTGGCTCAGACAGTTAAGCATCTGACTCTTGATTTCAGCTCAGGTCATGAGCTCACAGTTCCTGAGTTCGAGCCCCAGGCTTCCCACGGATATCATGGAACCCGTTTAGGATTCTCTCTCTCCCTCTCTCTCTGCCCCTCCCTTGCTCACACTCTCCCTCTCAAAATAAATAAATAAACTTAAAAAAATTCTTATTAAAAACACTAATCATGCAACCATCACAGAACCTGGCAATTGCACTTCTGGGCTTTTACCGCAGAGGGATGAAAACCTATGTTCACACAGACACCCGTGCACAAGTGTTTATAGCAGCTGAATTCGTAATAATCCCAGACTGGAAACAACCCTCTGTCCTTCAGAAGGTAAACAACTGTGGCCCATCCATACTGTGGAATAAACTCAGCAACAAAAAGGAGCTGTTGACACATACAAACACCTAAGTGAATCTTCAGAGAATTGTGCTAGGTGAAAAAAAAGTCAACCCCAAAAGGCTACACATTGTATGATTCCGTTTACATAACCTTCCCGAAGTGACTGAATTACAGAGATGGAAAACAGGTGAGTGGGCACGAGGGGTAAGGAGAAGGTGGGGAGGGAAAGAAGGCAGTTTGGCAACACCAGCATTGTGTGGTGATGGAAATGTTCTGAGTCTTGGCTGCATCAGGGACAACACCCGGTTGCGATATGTGCCAAAGTGTTTTGTAAGATGTCACCGCTGGGGGAGTCTGGGTAAAGGCCCCCGCGATCTTTGTATTACGTCTGCATTGTCTCTCAAACAAAGTTCGATAGAAACAAAGTCTCTGTGGCACAGTGATGGACAAAACTTCAAAGTTCTTGAGGTTCGGAAGTGGGCAGAGGCATCCTGCAACTGAGCTCCTGGCAATAACAGAGTTATGTTCTCTAAGGCAATGTCATGGACCCGATCTGGGCTTATCACTTAAACCATGGCCCAGGGACTGAAGGCTAAGCTCCTGTGAGCCCTGTGCTGGGTTATGGCTTACACAAAGTCACAGGCCTGGGGACACGGGAATACAGACACAGCTGTGGACCAGAACCCAAGACTGGCCACCTGATTCCCAAGAGCTGGTTCTTTGACGCCCGCAGGGTCAGCACAGGGGCCGCAGTCCTGGGCTAGGCCCCTCGGAGGCTGGGGTCAAGAAACGGAAATGCGGGAGGACTGGGAGGGGTGAGTGTGGAGGGGAAAGGAGAGAGCATCCCACTCACGATGAGAATGTGAGCACAAACCATCACACATAAGAAGACAGAGACAGAAACGGAGAGCACAGCCAATTGTTGGAACATGAATTCACTCCAGAGGAAAGGAAAATAATGCAATTTCAGAACGGCTGTGAGCAAATTAAGCAATAACAGGCTGAAATTACACAGTGAGAGGTGACTACGAAAAGAAATCTTGGGAATGAACAATATGGCTCAAAAGAAGGGACCTGTAGGTAGGATGCCCTGAGACTGAGCACAGAGAGCAGAGGGCTCGCGTTCTCGGCCACAGCCCAGGGCAGAGACCACAAACTGATGCTTATGAGAAGCACTGAGAACATGTAGGGGGAGAATTTCCAACTTGGATCAAATAGGAATTCTGGAAGAGAAGAAGAAATTGTGAAGAAGGAATATGTGAAAAAAAGAATGGCTGGGGGGCGCCTGGGTGGCGCAGTCGGTTAAGTGTCCGACTTCAGCCAGGTCACGATCTCGCGGTCCGTGAGTTTGAGCCCCGCGTCGGGCTCTGGGCTGGTGGCTCAGAGCCTGGAGCCTGTTTCCGATTCTGTGTCTCCCTCTCTCTCTGCCCCTCCCCCGTTCATGCTCTGTCTCTCTCTGTCCCAAAAATAAATAAACGTTGAAAAAAAATTAAAAAAAAAAAAAGAATGGCTGGGAATTTCCAGAATCGAAAGACATTAATTCCCGCGTCAAAAATGCACTCGGAAGACAAAGAGACTTAAATAAAAGTCCATATGGAAAGATACCACAATGACACTATAAAGAGTCAACAGTAAAGAATGAACGTGGTATAAACAGTATACAATGTTCAGTACATGGATGCAGAGTGTAGAGCATACATTTAGAATAAAGAATACAGCGTATTAAAAGCACTAGAGAGAAAGCAGAACAATAATTATCCGGGAACAAACAGCCACCAAAAGGCACCAGAAGACCATGACCCATATCTTCAAAATGCTGATGGAAACGATTCTTCACCTCGAATTCTGCCCCAGAAAATCCGGCAACGCTGAACCACACAGGCTGATTGCTGATGAATCTGGGCGGCCCCAGTCCCTCAGCCACGGTGCCCCTGGCCACGGGGAGTGTGTGCCCATCCTGCCCCAGTACAGGTGACCAGCCCGAGCCCAGAATGATCCACTGATCGGCCCGAACTGGCATCGTTAAGACCACCCATATGCCCACTCGGTGCATATCCCAGGAAACCGTCAGTGTCCTAAGTGTCTCGTTCCTTCTGGCTCTCCTTCAGCGTCCCTACCCAGATATTCCTGGCGCTCATGGTCTGGATGTCAGGCGTCCGTCTAGAGTGATTATGTGAGCTCAGGGACAGCCATTGTCGCTCTGAAGTTAGGGAGGAGGTGACCATAGAGATGACGCCTGGCTGGCGACGCTCTCCCCCATGGGTCCTCCTTGGATGCTTTCCCAGGTGGTGACTCTTGTTCACATACCCCGAGTGTGGTTACGGGACAGTTTCCTTTGCCAGATTTCCCCGTACTGTTGTTTCTCTTTGGAGGGATTTTTAAGACAGTGGTTGGTTTATCTTCATTTGCTATCAAGACTTGGACCTGAACACAAAACCATGAAAGGTTCATAGGGAGCTGTCCTGATCTAGAGACTCAGACAAGTGCTAAGTATTAGGATTTTTAAGTGCTTGCCATTAACATTCAACCTGCCCACTAATTTTCCGATTCAAGATTAAATCAGGCGAGTAAAGAGCATGGAAAACTCCAATTTGTTTTTTTTTTTAAGTTTATTTGTTTATTTTGAGAGAGAAACAGAGAGAGATCATGAGCAGGGGAGGGGCAGAGGGAGAGAGGGAATCCCAAGCAGGCTGCACACTGTCAGCACAGAGCGCGATGTGGGGCTCGAACTCACAAACCCTGAGATCATGACCTGAGCCGAAATCAAGAGTTGACGCTCAACCGACTGAGCCATCCAGGCGTCCTGGAAAAGTCCAATTCTTAGAACCAGTGTCCTTAGAAACCAGTTAACACAAAAAACAGTTAACCCACCAGTTCACCAGTTAACACAAAAACATTGCAAATAACAAAAACATGAACTGCGGTCCTCACTGTTTTGAGATGGGGGGAGGGACCATTCGGTAGCATTCTTTGCGACAGCAGGTGAGAACAGAGCACCTTCAAACCCCAAAATAGTGTTTTAAAAAAATAATCGGGCTTTCAGGCTAACCACGAATACCTATTAAACCACAGACTAGCAGAAATTATTTCTGTATTCACCTCTACAGTGACACGAAGGTATTTAAAGGTAAACTATGAACATAAAGTGCTCTATTCTGATTTATTAGTTCACTTCAAGTGAGGTAGCCTGGGAACCTACCCAGAGCTAACAGTTCCCATTAGAAAACGTTTCCTTAATTACAAACAGCTGATGTGCAAATAAATATTTAGAGCCTAACAGATTTATAATTTGGGGATTTGTGTGACCGTTTTGCTCACAAAGTCCTTGATGGGTACGAAGAGTAGAAACCATCTGACCCCCCGGTGTCCACTCAGCCTGGGGCGAGGAGTCTCCAACTCGTTTGGGGTCCCTGGCCACGGGCCTTTACCCCAAGCCCATTGTCATCCTGCCCTAAGGGTCCAGCCTCCCATCCTGGTTTTGTTCCGTTTGGCCGAGCAGCGGTTGGTCACCCGGGTGCGGTGCATACGCGATGGATGTCAGGCCTGAGCCCGGACTTTATCGATGAGGACAAGTTCCCAGGGTCAACGGTGCAGGGCTGGACTTGGAATTGGCTCCCGTGTGGGGAGATGGGACTTTTGGGGGTGACTCGGAGGGAAGTAAGTCTATCTGAAGAGTAAAGGCAGAGGCAAACGGGAAAGCCAAGCAACGAGACGTGCCCTTTGGAAAGGGCTCTCGGAGGGGAGACTGGCCCCCGATAACATTTAAATAGACACAGGGTGACCCTACTGCTCCCTCTCCGGCGCCCTCCCAGCCTCCCCGCTCGGGCCTCCCTGCATTGTTCTTTCCCTCTGCCTTTCCTCTTGTCGGCTCCCTTCCTCCCTCAGACCTGCTTCCTCTCCCACAGAACCCCCAGCTTCCCATCATTTCCAGAGCCCAGCCTCACGCCAAGTGATCTTGGCACTTGCCACGTTACTTACCCCCCAAACATTTTAATTTTAAAAAAGAACGCAAGGGGCGCCTGGGAGTGCTCAGTCGGTTGAGCGTCCGACTTTGGCTCAGGTCATGACCTTGCGGTTCATGAGTTCGAGCCCCGCATGGGGCTCTGTGCTGACAGCTCGGAGCCTGGAACCTGCTTCGGATTCTGTGTCTCCTTCTCTCTTTCTCTGCCCCTCCCCTGCTTGCACTTGGTCTCTCTCTTTCTCAAAAATAAATAAACATTAAAGTAAATAAACAAACAAAAATTTAAAATAAAAAAAAAAATGAGGAACACAGAAGAAAAGCAAAGGAGTATGTCACTAATGGTGAAATGTTAAGACTCGACAGGTGGTCTTTCAGATGTTCCTCTCCCACCATCCAGAAGCTGTTCCAGGCAGGTATCACCAGTCTCCCCGTGACACACCCCTTTCTGGGGTGTACGTTAACAAACACCTTGGGTCTCTGACACATCGTGAACCGAAAATGGGGGTCCACCGTGAAGTCACTGTTATGGTCACCGCTCACTCCTTCTCTGGCGGCAGACAGCCGAGGGACCCACCAGCAGTCTCAGCGAGAGGTGGGCAGCTACAGTGACGTTTCTACCAAGGTGGCCGGGGCTCTGGCCACTGTCACACACACTCCTGACGCCACCCTGCAAAGCGCAGGGCACGGGTGCCCCACGCACAGTGACGTGGTCATTGTAATTCCTGGCGTCGAACGGAACATCCTGCAAGAACTTTCCTGGGGTCTTCTCACTGAATCCCATTCGATCCTCTGAAATACTGGGGGGGGGGTGGTGGTAAGCAGGAAAGTCTTTCTTGTCCCCTTTCTTCCATGAGAAGTGGGGCACAGGGGGGCTGTGACCTGCCCAAGGTCACACAGCTCGATGCCACTCTTCACCGGCATTTAAACAAGTCCTCTTTCTCACCATGGGGCCAAAGCTGCCTGCCTCCCACTGATTTTTCTGAATTAAAGTAATTGCTAACTCGAGGCTCTGGTGATTGAAAACTGATACTGGAGAATAGATTTCTGGTTGTCAAGGTACAACTGAGGCACAGCAGTGATAAAGAGGCTTTGCCAAGATCCCCCCCAGTGGAAGACAGAGTCCCAGAGGCTCCTGGGAGTCTCCCAGGCCCCGTGAAGACAGGAGAGGGGAGGGAGGACGGGGGACGCATTTACTGACCTACCACGTTTTAGAAGAAAACAGATTTTCCAGAAGTCAGACATTTAAAAATCAAATGCCGCTAAGGTAGCAAGAGCTCAGGAGTCAGGTGGGTAATATGTATGCTCATTCGTTAACAAATGATCCCCACGTGGGGCCAAGTCATGGGTGCCGGGGACTCAGGATGAAGCAGTGTGGTCCCTGTGGCCGGACATGCTGTTTGGGCAGGAAGTTCTATCTGTCCGTGAGCAGCGTGCAGGCTCCAGGCGCGGGCGGGTGTATGCGGGCTCAGCTGGGGCACTGAGACGTCTGGGGAGCTGGTCACAAGCCCGCGCTCTGGGCTGGCGTGGACCCCGCCCTCGGAATCGCCGTCGCAGCTCGGTAGCCCGGAGAAGGCCGAGGGGCGTTCGGTCTCCAGCCCCCAGCAGCCACAGGGCCTTGGACCGCATCTCCCTTCCTGGCGGTTAGCGAAAGCCACGCTTCCTATGTTCCTACAGAAGGGACGTGGGACGTGTGGGGCAGGCGTCACTGACCTACCGAGAAGCTCTGCTCTCCGCCGGGGCCTCCCGCACGCCCGTGGTGCCCGAGCCGCGGGGACTCAGGTCCGAAGGGCTCGGCCTCCCCCGTCCCGGTCGTGATCGTGTTGTAGGGCCTGAGGGGTGTTGAGGTCACTCCACGACTCTCTACTCATCCCTGATCTACCGAGAGTGATGAGGTCTTCTCTAGGGGACTGTCCCGTGCCAGTGCCGTCCCTGCACGCGGGGGCGCCGGCTGTCAGGATGCAGAGCGCACAACGGGGCGCCGAGAACAGGCAGGGAGCAGGCCGGCCGCCGGGACAGCCAGAGACTCGTGCTGAGGCCTTGGGGCGCTGGGGCGGCTCAGGGGGACTGGCCGTGGAGGGGGGGGGGGGGCGGGGAGATGTCAGGAGTGCTGGGTGTGGCTGGCAAACCAGTCCCCTCTCCTCCACCAGGAGACGCCTGTCCGGGCCTGGGCCTCCTCTGCCCAGCGAGGACATCACTTGCTCTTGGAGGAGGACATTAAACTGCCCACACACAGGAGCAGATCCCTTCTAACCTCTTCTCAAACATCGGCACGGACGGCGGGGCTCTGACTTGCAAAATTCTTCCGGCTGCTGCAAAGAGACAAAGGGCCGGCCTTCGTGCCAAAGAGAACCTTTGCAAACGCGCGTGTGAGACAGGACGCCTGTTTCCCTCACCAGAGCGGATGCGGTCGTGACCCTCGAAATGCACGTCAAGGAAATTGTGTGGCTCGGGACAGATTATAAGAGGCAGCAGTGGCACGGTGGTTTGGGAGGAGGGCCCCGGCTCTCTGATGACACCGTCCCGGCCACAGGTGACACCCTCCAGCCCGAGAGACGCGGGGGGCAGAAAGGGGGACTTGCCTGTTACCAGTAGCACAGCCAGCAAAGCTGCTGCCTGGTGACACGTGGGGTCTATCGTAAGTGTCTTAATCACTGGTGCCCCCCTGTCGGGGCCCTGACGGGCGCTCCCCTCTGCCAGCAACTCCTCTCGGATGGATAAGTCCTGGGTTCGGACTGTTCGATGCCCGGCGCGTGTTTCCCTGCACACACACCGCCACGGAGACAGGGAGTCATCGGGCCCCGCGCTCTGCACGTTGGCAGAGTCCCCAGAGCTCACCTGCGGGAGCACAGGAGCAGAGAACCGTGGGGACCACTTCTCTTGGGTCCTCTTCTTCAGCCCACCCCACCCTCTGGTCCTGGAGTCACCCCCCCCCCCACACACACGCACACACAGCAGAGCAGAAGTGACTTCAGATCGAGTGGGATGAGCCGCTGGGACTCAGGCCTGAACGTGCGCCGGGTGTCCCTCCTGACCCGGCTTCCCGGGCGGGCGCCTGACCTGGGCCTGCAGCTCTGGGTTTCCGTGAAGCAGAGGCCCACGGGGGTGCAAGGGCGGGCACGTGTGTCTTTTCTCAAACAGACACAGGTGCCGAGGGCAACTGAGAAGCAGCACACCGGGGCCACGGAGAGTAGCCACGGGCACCGGGGGAGACCCAGTCCCCTAACGCCCAGCTCCAGCTGTGCCTGCAGCCGCCTTCCTCCGCCGCAGAGCCTGGGCCGGGCGGAGCTGCCCCGGGACCAGGAAAATGTGGCTCAGACACGCGACAACCCCAGCACCCCTTGAATGTCCTTTCTGAAGCCTCCGCATCCGGTGACAAGCAGACTGAAGTGTGCCGCTCCCCTCGGCCCGGGCACCCCGTGTCACCAGGGGACACAGACCCCTTCAGAAATCACTGAGCCGCCTGCATTTCTGGGTGTGGATTAGGAGTCAGACGCGATGCAGCCACATCCCAGAGGCTCCTGCTGACGCCCTCCCGGGTACGGATGCCCCCAGATGGTCCGAGTGTGGTTTGGACCTCACTGTGGAGTCCGGGGTGCGTGTCAGGCTCAGTGCGGTCTCCCCGTGGCCCCCGGGAAGGTGGGTTCCCGGAGAGCAGAGCCCTCGCCTCTTGTCCCCCTGGGGTAGTGCCGACCGCGCACTCGGCAGGGCTCGGAGCGCGTTGCCAGAGGGAAGATCGGACGAGCAGAGGGGAGCGGGCTCCCCTGGTCTGCGGTTGGGAGCAGGAACCCTCCCCGGAGGACATGTCCCACCCAGGAGCACGGTGACGTAGAACTGCCTGCGCCTCCCCGCTCAGACCAGGAGGAGCCCCGGGTCTGTGGCCGTTCTTTCCGATTCTGTTTGTCCCCTTCGGTTCTGTTTGGAGGCCCGGGGCCAATCTCTCTGTCCCCCTGCTCGCTGCGCTGGCTCCCCCGTCCCCGGGGCTCACACCCCACCCTCTCCGCCCACCTGCCCGCTCCCCGAGAGCCATTCCGGGTCCTTCCGCGGCGGTGTCCCCGCACCCCTCCGCCCTCCCCAGCCCAGGACCCCTGTCGTTTCCCTAGCTTACGAGGCAGACCGTCGGGATCGAGTTAGGAAGGCAGAACCCGAGTCAGACCGTGAACGCCCCGTGGGCATCCCTGCTGCCCGCTTGCTCCGGCATCCAGGGGGCCTTCTAGGCTCGTGCAAGGCCGAGGGAGGTCCCGGGGACGGGACGCCCATCCCGTGTCCTCTGAGGCTCAGCGGACGGTCCTCGGGCAGGACCGTTTACACAGCTCCTCTGAGAGCTTCTACGGGGACCAGCCCTGTGTCTCCCTTCCCCCGTCTCACGTCCTTCGCTTGTGTTTCCCGCGGCCTGCTCCCAAACCACTCCTGAGCCACCCTTCCTCAGGGCCGGCTCCGCGGGGACCTAAGCTGAGATGTGTTCCCCTGGGCCCAGCGTCAGGAGCACACGGCACGGACGAGCAGCCTCCTAGGAGACTGTTCCGGTGGTATTTGCTCACCAGCCTTATTTCAAGGTCGAGGGGCTCGGGGAACCCACCGGCTGCATTTACAGTCGCAGCTGGTGCAAAGTCACGGTTCTGAATCGAGCTGCTCCTTGCTCCTGCCTGCAGACTCACCACACCGGCAAGAAGCCCGTCTCAGCATCTCCCGGGGCCAGAATCCACCTAATGCAGGAGCGAAAGTGGGAACAGATCGGGAAACTGGTCAGGACGCCGGCCGTCCCTGTGTTTTCCCTCCAGACCTTCCCACCAGACGTTTGTTTCTTTGAAGCCCACTTCTCCCCGCATCCCAACACCCCCGCCCCTGAATGAACCCACATCCACGACTCCACGGCAGCTCTCGGCCAAGCTGTCAGGACGTTCCTTCACGGAGAGGGGCCGCACCAGCTCCCATAGGTAAGGACAAACGTACACCTGAGCCCAGGCCAAGTGTGTGTCTGAGGTGACAAGCTCACCTTGCTTCCCCAAAACAGCTCCGCTGTGTTTCCTCCACTTGCTGGAGGCAGTTGTGTGCCTTGGGGGCAAAAGTCTCACGAGACGCGAAACAGATAAAAGCGCCTTCCCTCTTTCAAAGCCTGACGCTTTCCCGGAGAAGGGAAGACCGTCCCGTTCACTTGTTGCATCTCGGTAAGGAGGCATCGGTGTGAAGAGGAAGGTTCTGGACAAGAGAATCGGTAACGACAGTCCGTGTCTTCCCTGCAGTGCATAGACGTGTCCGGGCAGCTCATCTGTGCGGTAAAGGCTGGTGGCCCCGGAGGCCAGGCATCTGGCAATCCCACCACCGACGGAGAACGGACGGAGTAAGGAGGCGCCTACCTCAGGACGGCATGAGTGAGCAGAGACACACGGGAGCCAGTCTCCAGTGCCCGCGAATGACACGTGCTGAGTGTCCCCCCCGATCGGGACAAGGACAGGGAGGACATTGGAGGGACACAGATCCTGGCTCACAAAGGAGGCATTTCCAGCAGCTGGAGCTGGAAATGGAATTTCTAGCAGGTGCATCCGTAACGGCCTCTGACTCTGGACAGGTTGGACGCCGGGTCACATCTCCAAGGGCCCCCCTAACTCCCTCCCGCCTCTGATGGGACCGATGCCTTTTGGGTCCGTCATCCAGAATCTGACCCCCATGGACCTCAACAGTTTTGCTTAGCATCTTACTCCGCCGTACGGGCTTGGGAACTGAGTATGTTTTTATGTTCTCAGTGGTTCTTCAGCTAGAGTAACTTTTTAAAAAATTCAAAGTCACAGGACTATTGCCATTTTTTAGACTTTCCTTAGATTTTCTAGTGTCACATCCAAATCCCCTTGAAATCTCAAAGGTAACTAATGGGCCTAATGGTTTTCCTAAGTGTGGGGTTTATTGAATTATATTTTTATAATATGCCCATTATGGAACCTTATGTAAGAGTTACATGCACTGAATTCGCTTTGGAGTTTAAATATATTTTGAACTCATGACATGGGACTCTTGCCAAAGGGAATCGTAGGAAAGGGGCTCGGGACAGAGGACTTGTTGCACGCTTTCTAATCGCTTGCAGCCCATGGGGAAGGAGTCTAGGGAGGGGAGCGAGACGTCTGGCGCATCACCGTAGGTCAGCCCCACATGGTGACCAGGAAGGCTAACCGTCCAAAACCAGAGGTTGAAAAAAGATCGGGGATACGTGCAATTCTGTGATACAGAATCGGCTGCCCGTCTTTCCATATTTGTCTTTTATTTAGCGTAGGGCGAAAGAAAACGGAGGATAATTGGCTGCTTGGATTTATTGGTTTTCTCTTAATGGAAACTCTATACACGAGATATTAGTCTTTATTTTCAAAGATGAAGAGAGAAGTCATACTCTGTGCGTGCCGAAATAGACAAGTGGACAATGGTGACCATTTCCAGCTACGTAGCTGTGTGTGAGGTCCACTAGCTTGCAACACCGGCCGCCATGGGACCACACAGACCGTAACTCTCCGTCCACCATTCCTTCTGCTTTCTCTTCCGTCTCTTCCTCCGGCAGGAATGACCTTGAGCCTTGTGCCCTCCCTTGTACAGAAGGCCTGATACCAGTCATTGTTCTGAGTATAAATCATCATGTTCCCCGTGGTGGAGAGTTTGTATATTGTGCCTTTGGTCGTGTCGTGGAAAAGAGGGCTCAGTTGGAAAAATGTGGGCACCAGAGAGCGAAAAGGGAGAGGCATTTGTTTTAGGGTGCAAGGCTGAACAGGGATGTCCCTGGAGTCACACGGTCTCTTTGCAAGTCCGCCTCCGCGCCTCCCTGTTAAGGCCTTCCGAGCATTGCAAGAATACTCTCTATTTCCTGCTGGCTGAGAATCTAGCTCCCAACTGCAAGGTCACTGTTTTGAAGTTGAGTTTCATCTGTGCTGTGATGAATGGACGTCTCTGAGTGAACAGAACGTTCTGTCCCGCTGCTAAAGATAAAGTATAGAGATGGCATTTTTAAAGGCTGCAGAGCAGAGACCCTACCAACAAAGACATTTAGTTTGCTTTAATTGTGGCTGTTTTAATGCATATTGGTGGTTCAAATCTATAAAGGCTCCAAGACATAATGCAATTGTGTTTTTTAAAAAAAACTTTCCAGCTTTATAAATTGGAGAAATTAATCAAATTAAAATAGTCTCGAGAAAGCTCTCAGTGGGATTCCATCCAAGTGGTGGACGAGATCTTGGCCCCCCAGATGGCAGGGCGCCCGAACCCTTCCTCCCGACGGTCTTTGTGACTGCAGAGCAGAGCTTCCCTGCCAGGTCCGGCAAGCTACCTCGGTGTCTTCTTAGGAAGTGGCCGGTAATTGTAATAATATTAATAATGCTGATCTGAATGGGGCTCAAGATTAAAGAGCAGCTGTGTTAACATTAAATCATCTCCTGATAATAGATCTGACTTTTAGAAACAGCCAGGAGTTGTAACTGATGGAAAGAATTTGGTTTCCCTTACCA
Source organism: Lynx rufus (assembly GCF_022079265.1). NCBI lineage: Eukaryota > Metazoa > Chordata > Mammalia > Carnivora > Felidae > Lynx > Lynx rufus. The sequence goes on along the minus strand of NW_025814856.1, from coordinate 167,967,605 downwards.
GCGTTACAGAACGAAACGGAAACTCATTGTCTGCTGCCTCTCTTTTGTTGCTCTTGAGGTTAAGGACTTTTGTCCTCTGGACTTTGTTGGCTGTGCTGTTTTGTGTATGTGAATTGTCTTTTCATGTCTTTTGACTCTTAATGACTCATAATGTCCTTTGTATATGAAGGCTCTTAAACTTTTTTCATGTATGTTTCAGTTGCTCAAGCGGTTTTGTTCCATGTGTTTTCCTTTCCCCAAAGGAAAACATCATTGTCTTCATGGACTATAACAATTGTTCATTTTCATCACGGAAAAAGGGAAGATTCAAGCATAACAGAAAAATAGGAGGAAGAAGACAAAAATCCTCCAAAACCACATCACCAGGGAAAGCCACTGTTGGTTTATATGTTGGTGAATAGTTTTCCAGACATTCTTGTGCGAATTAGGATTTTATGCCAAGGCATTATTGTAGGGTTTTGTGATGTAACCTCTTATTCGCTAAAGTATTTATCACGGGTCTTCTGGTCAATAACAGTGAGGGTAGACATATATCATCAACTTGGGCTTTGCAATATTTCAGTGAATTAACCAGTTTGTAGGATTTAGTGTGTGCTATTTTTTGCGGTTAATTTTTGAGCGTTTAAAATACACCAAGAAATGCGCTAAGTAATATTGAATGCACCATATTACTTAATCCTCGTATTTTCTCCCACTTTTTTAAAAAGAGTAAAATACTTTCTTGACGGTAAAACTGGTCAATGCAACTTTCTTCCTTGTTATCACTTACCATTTTTTTTATAATCTAAAGAAATTTTTTTTAATGTTTATTTTTTTTTTGAGAGAGAGAGAGAGAGAGAGACACTGAGCAGGGGAGGGGCAGAGAGAGAGGGAGACACAGAATCCGAAGCAGGCCCTAGGCTCTGAGCTGTCAGTTCAGAGCCCAACGCGGGGCTCGAACTCATAGACTGCGAGATCATGACCTGAGCCGAAGTTGGACGCTTAACCAACACGGCCACCCAGGCACCCGACTTACCATCATTTTTTAAACTTTCTCTCCTCCCTCCCTCCCTTCTTATTCTCTTTTTGTGTCTGCATATCATGGTCTACACACTTTCTGCTTTTGACCGTTTGGGATTTTATTGACGGTACTTTCCCTGATACATGTTGGCCAATTTTCTACAGACATCGAAAAAGGTTTTATTTTCTCTAGATTATTAATTTCTATATTACATCATTTGTAAGGTTATTTCTTCATTCTCTCTCTATCTTTCTTTAAAATTTGTTTCATCGGTCAAGGCTGAATATCGGGTCTCCTACTACATTTTGTTTTGGGTGATGTCTTTCGAATCGCTAAAAGTTCATAACAGTCATACATCTGTGTTGCGAATCGGACCCTTTAAAATACAAAGTTACTGTCTTTGTCCTTCTGATATCTTTACTTGCGTGTCTACAGTGCATGATTATCATTCTATGATCTCTCTTTCTGTATGCACACGCACAATTCATCTTTTGAATCCTTTCCTGTCACTTCATTTTATGAGCTTGTAAATAGCGTGTAGTGGGTTTATCACTAAGTGTAGGAGCTGTTGTGTAAGTGAAAGTCTGGAGTTCTTTATGCAGGACGGGCCCCCCGCATGCTGGCCTCCTAGAGAAGGAGCCTTTGCAAATGCTCCGTGCAAAGTCTCCTGTGACCAGAGGCCTGGATGCTGGCCCCATCACACCGGCAAGAGACACACGCCACAGAGCCGCACTGCCCACGGGGTGGACATGGCTCCAGGTCGTGGCTAGGGCACCCCCATCCTGGATAATACAAGAGAGGGGCCAGGAATTCTAATGCATGCAACTTCTGAGCCCCACAGTCCAAGGGTCAGAATCTCTCCTGGAGTAGAAAATCAGGTTCTGCTGGATTGCTGCCCGATGGCCTGAGTGTTGCTGTGACTGCCTTTGCAAAAGACGAAGCCCCAGCCTACCCGACCCGGTGTGTGGCCTGCCTGGTCACCTGGTCTGCCCAGCAATCACCTGCTTGTTGTTTTACCTGAGAGTTTCAGCCTGGCCTCTATCACACTCGGCCTTCTGTCCCATCTTAGCTACCTGGAGGCCAGAGACGGTCTCATCTGTCAAGATGTGACCCCAAATCAAGAAACAAGTGGGAAGAGAGGCAGCTGAGGGCCCAATACCGTGTGGGCATCAAGCAGGAATCCCAGACGGCAGTCTCAGGGATCCCAAGGGCCGGGTGAGATCCAGAACGGTAGCCTGGGTGCAGAATTCTCTGTGGCTCAGACCTCACGTCCCTTCTGGGTTTTTTAAATAACTATTGGCCCGTTAGTTAACATACAGTGTATACAATGTAGTCTTGGCTTCAGTGTAGATTCCCGTGATTCATCGCTTCCATACAACACCCAGTGCTCATCCCCACAAGTGCCCTCCTCTATGCCCATCACCCACTTTCCCTTCTACCCCCCCATCCACCCTCGGTTTGTTCTCTGTATTTAAGAGCCTCTTATGGTTTGCCTCCCTCCCTCTCTGTTTGAGACTATTTTCCCCCTTCCCTTCCCCCTTGGTCTTCTGTTAAGTTTCTCAAGATCCACATATGAGTGGAAACATGATTATCTGTCTTTCTCTGACTGACTTATTTCACTCAGCATAATACCTTCCAGTTCCATCCACGTTGTTGCAAATGGCAAGATTTATTCCTTCTCATCACCAAATAGTATTCCTTTGTATACATAAGCCACACCTTCTTTATCCATTCGTCAGTTGATGGACATTTGGGCTCTTTCCATACTTTGGCTATTGTTGAAATTGCTGCTATAAACATGGGGTTACAAGTGCCCCTATGCATCGGTACTCCTGTATCCTTTGGATAAATTCCTAGCAGTGCTATTGCTGGGTCGTAGGGTAGTTCTATTTTTAATTTTCTTGGGAACCTCCACACTGTTTTCCAGAGCGGCTGCCCCAGTTTGCATTCCCACCAACAGTGCAAGAGGGTTCCCATTTCTTTGCATCCCCACCAACATCTGTTGTTGGCTGAGTTGTTAATGTTAACCATTCTGACAGGTGTGAAGCAGTATCTCATTGTGGTTTTGATTTGTATTTCCCTCATCAGGGAAATAAGTGAGTGACGTTGAGCATCTTTTCATGTGTCTGTTGGCCATCTGGGTGTCTTCCTCGAAGAAGTGTCTGTTCATGTCTTTTGCCCATTTCTTCACTGGATCATTTGTTTTTCGGGTATTGAGTTTGGTAAGTTCTTTATAGATTTTTGATACTCACCTCAGCTGTAGTAACTTCTTACTCGACATGTCTCTGGAGGCAAGGGAAACAAAGGCAAACATGAACTGTTGGGACCTCATCAAGGTAAAAAGCTTCTGCACAGCATAACTAAAGGCAACCAACGGGATGGGAGAAGTCATTTGCAAATGACATATCTGATGAAGGGTTAGTACCTCACGTCCCTTCTGACTTCCTCCACCCTGTTCCTCTCCTTTCCAGAACGGCCAGTTAGGCTGCCTGACTTTGGGTGTCAGATGCTCCATGTACTTCCCTTCCTGTGGCCTCTGCATGAGCTGCCCTCCAACCGCAATGCTCCTACTCTGGGTTTCATCATGAAAGACCCCCTCCTACCGTCCAGACTTGAAAGCCCGCCGCAGTGGTAGTTCTGTGGCCGCACCATCTGAAGGGGCCCCACTCCCCTCACATTCCGTTACCCCACGCCAGTTCTCTGTGTTGACCTGCTGGCAGTTTCCTTGTTCTTTGATTTGTTTACTCACTGACTGTCGGACTCCTTTCAGACTGGACTGGGCTGTGCAGTCATAACCCATGGAGGCTTAATTCGATCTACGTTCATTGTTCACCCACACTGTGTTCCACGGCACAGGCCCCTCCATTTTGTGCTGATCCGGGCTCACCAGATGGAAAAGAAAGAAGATGTGATGAGGTCTCTCCTTCCGGAGACTATGGTCTACTGAGAAGCACGGGGAACGCATGGGTAAGCACAAGAGGCTTCCTGATGGAGGTGACGTGGTGCGAGGCTAGGAGTTGGCCTGGGGGCGGGTCTGGGGAGCCAGACACAGGAGATGAACTCCTCGCTGAGTCTCATAAGAGGAGAAATAATTCAGCAGGCCAACAGGGACAGAGCACACTCCAGGCAGAGGGTGTCAAAACAGAGCCCGACATGGAGCTTGAACTCACAAACCATGAGATCATGACCTGAGCCAAAGTCGGACGCTTAACTGATGAAGCCACACAGGTGCCCCTGGCCTTCTGGTTTCTAAACGTACAGCAGAAATATTTTTATTCATTTGGCTCAATATTTTCTAATGGTGGGTAAAGAAACACACACTCCCTCCACTAGTCAGAGGACTCATTCTTTCAAGTTCTGTAGAACTAAGTTGCCGTCATGTAAATTCTGGTTTCTTTGTCTAAAATGAAGACATTGTTACTTTATGGCTATATGTCCTGGCCCATAGCCTGAATTAAAATTTTCTGAGTCTAGGAGTTCCTGGAACCTGTTTGGCAGATGGGAGCCCAGGTCTGGATGCCTCATTTCTAGAGTGCTGAGTAACCACCAGTTTGATCCAAAGTGGCTTGGATCCCAGGTCAGCGATGTCCCTCGCTGACCCGTCTCGTCCCGTGAGCCGCAGTGACATACATAGCAGGAGCCCATCCTTAGGCCCCCGAGAAAGAATGAGGGAAGGCAGAAGGGAGGGAAGAGAGAGGGACACCATGCACCAGCCACCCTATCACGTCCACAAACGAGGGTTGAGGGCTGCAGGTAGAGGCTGTGGAAAAACCAGAATTCTGTGAGACCTAAGACAAACGCAGGGAGGTTGTGTCCCCGCTGGGATGCCCCTGAGACCCCCTAGCTCGTGCCGCTCACTTTTGGCCAGCCCTCCTCAATGAAAGCAGCTGGGGTCTTGGCGGTCACTGGGTTCCCCAACAGGGAGCTGAGGCAACTGCTAACCGCATCCACAGCAGGTCACGTTAATTAAAGATGTGAATTAACCCTAAAAGATATCCCACTCCGTCTTACAACTTACAGCACTGAAGGAGGCTGAGGGGGGCAAGCCCAAAGGAAAGAAGGGATTTACAAGCAGGTAGGGTCCTAAATGCACTCTGGGAAGGCATTCCGGGGTGCAGGGTGCCTCTGCCAGTCGGAAGCTATGGTGTCTTCAGGGCACTATGTCCTCGATGTCATCATGCACCAGTTATCATGTCCCAGAGCCTAACAGCGACCTCCCCAGAGTGATTTGTGACAAGAGCCCTGTCCCAGAGCCGGTGAGACCCGAGAGCAGGACGCAGGCCCCAGGATTCTCGCCCTGCTCGGTTCCCGTCAGTGTCTCACTACCTACCAGAAAGGTGACTTACTGCCCGCATTTCCCGCAATCGTACCATACTTAGATTTTTGAAAGGTGTCCCTAAAACGATCCCATTTTCTGAGCTCTTCAAAGGATAAAACCTGAGGCCATTTGGTACAGCCACAGGTAAAGTTCCTCCCTGCTTCTCTACTTCTCTACCTCTCTATAATTTAATATATTTTAACGAAGGCTTTTTCAGGCTGCGGCATTTGCACCTGGGGGAATTATGGCTTTAACTTTCTTTGTAAAAAGAAGATCAAGGATTGTTGCCAAAATAAATTCTTCTCTATTCTTCTTTCCCTCCGTTGTCTCCAAAGAGAAATTAGCAGCCACATTCCCTACCTCTACATTATCCTCCGAAAACACTATTGTGTTTGCTCCCGTATTAAGGGTAGCGCAATGCGGGTCTCTGCTTTCTTGTGGTCGTCTGTGGAGGAGCCCCCGGCTTTGCGCTGAGACAGATCTCTCAAGCATTTATTAATGTTCGAAGACCCCGGAATCTGCTCCTTCATTCTGCTCACCGTTGGCAGCCCACATTCATTCAGGGGCAATCAGCCGGCTGCAGGCACCCACCAAAGCAAGACCCGGCTTCCCACCGTCCGTGCGCGCACCGGGGCCATCCCTCCCTCCCCTTTCCAAAGGGTCCCACGAGAATGACCCAAATAAATCACGGTGAGTCGTAGCGCAGACAGAAGTCACCAATGAGGAGGGGGCCGTTTGCTGTCTGCCTTAACTTTTCTCATCTCTGGCTTGCAGGCACCCCCACCCCCTCACCAGTCACTCAGTTCCTTCCTGCCTCAGTGTCCTCGTCTGTCAGATGACAGATGTCTCGTCTTCCACCACACTGGCGGAAGGTGCTGGAGCTTGAATCATTCCTGAGGCCTCACCGAGCTCTGCAATATCCTACCTTATAATTCTGTCAGTGAAAGGGTGTGATAGAAACACCCCCCCTTTTTAAATTGCTATAATAAAAGGAGAAGTGGAAAAAAATAAAAAATAAATATAAATAAATAAATAAATAAATAAAAGGAGAAGTGACTCAGGGATCGAAATCTTGGTCTTTGTCCCTTTTCTCACTGATGTGCTCAAGACCGCATGGCTTCTCTTCCTCTTTGGGCATCAGTTTCCCCATCAGAATGAGAGCACGAGCTAAGAGAGCCTCCCCCAGACCCCCTCCAACCCGGAAATATCGTGACTCATGCTAAGAAAATAGTCTCCCCGTGTCCTCAGCACAGGGAACGCCTGCCAGGGGGTGAGGACACTTTCTTGGGTCTGCAGCGGGTGTGGATTTATGGTTGCCAGAGACACTGCCAGAACCGGTGCTGTAGAGCCTAGTACATGGTCTTTTTCCTTTCAGAGCTGGCTCAGTCATGGGCAGAGGGGGCAACGGCCTGCATTTTTACGGCAATTCTCCTAAAGAAAATTCTCCTTGGGGTGATGCTCCAGCCACCCCTGTGGCCAGTTCAGGACCCCTTAAGTTCCTCTGGGTTCCAAACCTCCGTCCTTAAGGTTTTCATCCCTATGAAAGGCACTTTTGGAAGATAAGATGGTGGGTAGGATGCTTTAAAATTTCTCATCAGCCAGAAAACATAGACTTTTCCTTTGAGAAGTTTTGACGCAGGGGAGGCCACGCCCATAGGACATCGGGACATAGGACATAGGACATAGGAAATTGAGATGAGAGACATAGGACATCGGGACATCATAAGACATTGAGACATAGGACATCGGACATTGGGACATCAGAGACAGGACATAGGATATTGGGACATAAGAGATAGGACATAGGCCATAAGACATCGGGACATTGGGACATAGGACATCAGGACATAAGACATCAAGACAAAGGACATCGGACATTGGGACATTGGAGATAGGACAGGATATTGGGACATAAAAGATAGGACATAGGACATAAGACATCGGGACATCAGGACATAGGACATCAGGACATAGGACATAAGACATTGGGACATCGGGACATAGGACATCAGGACATAAGACATCAAGACATAGGACATCAGACATTGGGACATTGGAGATAGGACATAGGATATTGGACATAAGAGATAGGACATAGGACATAAGACATCGGGACATCAGGACATAGGACATCAGGACATAGGACATTGGACATTGGGACATCGGGACATAGGACATCAGGACATAAGACATCGGGACATCGGGACATAGGACATCAGGACATAGGCCATAAGACATCGGGACTTCGGGACATAGGACATCAGGACATAAGACATCAAGACATAGGACATCGGACATTGGGACATTGGAGATAGGACATAGGATATTGGGACATAAGAGATAGGACATAGGCCATAAGACATCAGGACATTGGGACATAGGACATCAGGACATAGGACATAAGACATCAGGACATCGGGACATAGGACATCAGGACATAGGCCATAAGACATCGGGACATCGGGACATAGGACATCAGGACATAAGACATCAAGACATAGGACATCAGACATTGGGACATTGGAGATAGGACATAGGATATTGGGACATAAGAGATAGGACATAGGACATAAGACATCGGGACATAGGACATCAGGACATAAGACATCAAGACATAGGACATCGGACATTGGGACATTGGAGATAGGACATAGGATATTGGGACATAAGAGATAGGACATAGGACATAAGACATCGGGACGTCAGGACATAGGACATCAGGACATAGGACATAAGACATTGGGACATCGGGACATAGGACATCAGGACATAGGCCATAAGACATCGGGACATCGGGACATAGGACATCAGGACATAAGACATCAAGACATAGAACATCGGACATTGGGACATTGGAGATAGGACATAGGATATTGGGACATAAAAGATAGGACATAGGACATAAGACATCGGGACATCAGGACATAGGACATCAGGACATAGGACATAAGACATTGGGACATCGGACATTGGGACATTGCAGATAGGACATAGGATATTGGGACATAAAAGATAGGACATAGGCCATAAGACATTGGGACATCGGGACATAGGACATCAGGACATAGGACATAAGACATCAGGACATCGGGACATAGGACATCAGGACATAGGCCATAAGACATCGGGACATCGGGACATAGGACATCAGGACATAAGACATCAAGACATAGGACATTGGACATTGGGACATTGGAGATAGGACATAGGATATTGGGACATAAAAGATAAGACATAAGACATCGGGACATCAGGACATAGGACATCAGGACATAGGACATAAGACATTGGGACATCGGGACATAGGACATCAGGACATCAGGACATAAGACATCAAGACATAGGACATTGGACATTGGGACACTGGAGATAGGACATAGGATATTGGGACATAAGAGATAGGACATAGGCCATAAGACATCGGGACATCGGGACATAGGACATCAGGACATAGGACATAAGACATCAGGACATCGGGACATAGGACATCAGGACATAGGCCATAAGACATCGGGACATCGGGACATAGGACATCAGGACATAAGACATCAAGACATCAAGACATAGGACATCGGACATTGGGACATTGGAGATAGGACATAGGATATTGGGACATAAAAGATAGGACATAAGACATCGGGACATCAGGACATAGGACATCAGGACATAGGACATAAGACATTGGGACATCGGGACATGGGACATCAGGACATAGGACATCAGGGCATAGGACATAGGACATTGAGAACCTTCCAGGAGCAACCAGAGGGCAGAAATTCACCTCTTACCCCTGCTCTCAGCTCCATACAGATGGTGTCAAACTCCCAGTGTGTGGGACGTCCGGCTGGTTGTCCCCTGGGCTGGGGCTCCCCCGCGTACCTCGGGGCCCACCTCACTGCTCTCGGGCCTTCGCAGAGCCCCACACGGACGGCCCCACCAGAAACGTCAACCTGCAGATTGCTCTCCTCTGCGGTCTCTCCACGGGCTCGGCATGCACCGTGCTGTGCAATCCAGCTCTGTGTTTTGTCTCAGCAAAATGTGATTCCCGCGAGGGATGCACGTCCACACGGTCGAGAAGGGACCAGACGCCCCAGATGCCATCACAGGGATTGGTTACTGCATGAATTGTACCAAGAGAATCTATATAAACAAAGGTCGAATCCCCATCCATACTCTACAACTGACAAAGTACAAAATAAATGTCTCAGCTCGATATTCGACGTCAGGCAGGACCCTCCCCTCCCCTCTCGGCTTATTTCCCCGAAGGCCTCTGCTCTGCTGGGGCTCGGGGCCCCCGCCCCTCCGTCTCCAGCTGCAAAAGTCCTATGTGCCCTTTAGACGCGGCCCCACTGCGGCTCCCCCGTCAGCCCGGACCCACACAGCATCATGACCACAGCCACCTGAGTGCCCAGCCCCATTGGGCGGAACGCGGCATGGGGAGCGCACAGCACAGGTGACTCACAAGTAAGTTGAACTCTCCCTTTTTGCCCCAAATCGGGCCTGCTTGCGGCTCTGGGTGGGGTCAGAAAGACAAAAGGGTGCTTTGCAAGGTGCACACAGCTCACAAGCACCTCATGAGGACGACCCCCCGGCACACAGAGCTTCTGAGGAACAGAACCGGGGGGATGGTGTTTTAAAAGCACGAGAAGTTTCCGAGGAAAAGCTGCGGCGTCTCAGAAGCGGGACGGAGGGGTCCGTCCGGGGTGGGGTGGGAGCAGACTCCACTGTTTGGTTTGTGCAAGATCCGTTTAAGGGGAAAGCGCATTTAAAGAACCGATTTCTTTTTCAAGGGAGCAATTCCTGCCCAGCAGGCTCTCAAGAAACCAAAACAACAGTGAGTTTAGAGACGAGCCGGGTACAAGAAGGGGCTTCAAAGGCTGTTTGCACAAAGTGCTGACGATTTCAAAGGCCTGTAGCAGTGAAAGCCTGCGTGTTTTCTCGGAGAGCTTTTTAAGGCACGGCTTACCAACGGCAACAGTCAACTTTGTTGATTCAAGGGTGTGCAGGGGACACGGGCGGGGCGGGGGGGGGGGGCGGAGGTTGTGGCATCTGGCTTTGCTCTGAAGCCACGACCAGGGAATCGCGCAGGACCAGGCTGTACCTCTGTCCACGGTGGCCACGGCCCCTCCCTGGGCTCCACTCCCCAGCCAATATCACCGTGGACTCATGGCAGCCCAGTCACGCCCCCGTCATTGCCCTGCGTTCATGGGCACTGGCGGGAGCTCAGCATGGACCAGGGAGGGTACCAGGGGCATGAACCTGCTCGTGAGGACGCCAACACCCGTCTGTGGATCTGCTTGGGGGCTGCCTTCCGGGGGCCCCTGTGCCCTGCCGCCCAGGGCACCCCGCAGTGGGCTTACCCCTGTGGTAGCTGGAGGAAAACCCACGTAAGGGCAGGAAATGATCTGTGCCGGGCGGTAGAGGATGGAAGGCCCTGGGTCTTGCCCTGACTCCTCCTTCCCGGGACTCCCTCCCGGGGTGTCCATACTGGACACGTGGGAGGTTAGGGGGTCCACCGCGCAGTGTGCACTCGGGGTCCAGAAACAGCAGAGAGCCTCGGCCGCTACCCAGCTGGTCGGAAAATTGGAGGGAACGTGTAGCCGGGCCGGAGAGCCTGGGATCGGGAGGTAGGAGCTGCAGCCCCAGCCAGCTGCCAAGGCCACATCCAGAGAGGGGCGGGGAGACGGACATTCCTGACCTCCCCCTCCGTCCCGGGGCCGGCGTCCCGGGGCACAGGGCAGGAGACCCAGCAGCGGCTTACCAGAGCCCTAGTGCATCTCCTGCCGCACGTTTCTGGATGCCTGGGCTCTGCCCGCCTCCCGGCCAGCTCTGACTAGGTCTGCCGGCACCCTGCGGGCCACACGCCTGCTGCCTGCCTGTGTCTGGCACGTGGCCCCCTCGCGTGGACGCCACGCTCCACGCCAGCCGCCTCCTCACCCGGCGCGTCATGGCACACCTTCCCGCTCAGTGGACATGGCGATCATCCGGGAGGCAAATTCGGCCCGAGAAGTGCTGGCCACACGGTGGTCCGTTCGCAAGCAGTCAACTACTGTTCAGCCATCGGCTTCAAGGTGTTAACCTGAACGGCTTTTGTAGAGACATTTAGTGACCTCCGTCTCTGTTTCAGTTTTGAAAAATGTTGACAGGCCAGCAGTGTCCCGATCCTGTATTTACAAAAGCCACACGCAAGGTAGAAATTGATTTAACTTATCTGGTAATTAGGTTCGCGGCGGCTGTCCGATTCTTTGTTTAGCATACTAATTTTAACACACACTCTCTTGGAGATCTTTGACACAAGAGTTCCTGATATTATTGATTAATCTCGTGCCGGCTGCTCTGCTTTGACTTTGCCCACGGCCACTCTTGTAACCGGCCGTCTCCTCTTGCTTTGCAACAAGAACAAGTGAACGAGCCCCGATTTGCGACTCACCTTCAGCGGCTCCCCAGGATTTCACAGCACGTTTTTGTGTCTCAGTTCCACTGCTGGCTCCCTTACACATTATCTTACATTCATCTTAACCTCTTTACTGGTTTTACATTACGTATGCCTCATTTCACCGCCTCTAATCTTTTTTGGAATGAGTCAGTATTTTAATTAATTAATTGATTCCATTTTGGTATCATCCAGAAAGTGAAAGTGTGAGAACCTATTAAGTGTGCCAAACTATATCAGAGTTCATAAATTTCATTTCTGAGAAGTGGCAAAGTCACCCGTTAGTCACGCAGATTGAAAACGATAGGTCAAAGACCTTAAGACCCTCCGGTGGGGTGAAGGTGGGTGGCCAGTGGGTCACACACGCGTACTTATCTCCAGGGCCTTCCTCTGTCTTGCATGACGGCCCCGTAGCTAAGGCACACGGCACTGTTTCCCACATTGTGGCGACTGCTCTCCTGGTTTAGACACAGCCTTCCCTTCCCTACACCTACCTCTCTCTTCAGTAAGTACGCTGTCCCTTATCCTCGGAAATCTTCTGTCTCACCGTCAGGAGACTTCATGGTGTTGATTTAAATGTTTGTCACCTCAAAACCCTCAAACAAGCAATAAAAGAATGATTCCCTGAAAGTTGTAATAAAGTGCTCTTTATTAAGTGATTCCGAAGTCAGGGCCACTCATGGACTGTCTGAGGAATAATGTAGTTTTCCCGGTCACTGTACACAGTTCCACTGATACATTCAGATAAAAAAATAAAATGAAATCAAAAAGTACAAACTCTCAATCAAGAGCTAACAAACTCAACCTTAAAAAGTCCAGCCTTTTGCCAAAGAATTTAGTCTCAACACAGAACACAGTTCACGCCATGCGGAGGGAAGTCCTACCCTGCAGAGGTGGAGGGAAGGAATCTTTCATTGTAAATGTTCAACTCGGTGATAATAAATTTCACAGATTGGGTGTATCCGATGGGAGATAAGGCAAATACTCTGAATTTCCTTCCACTCAGACGCTTCACTCTTACGAGTCGATGGGGTACTCTTGCAACAGTACTCAACACTTAGTGAGCACTTACTCGTACCTGTCATGAACACAGAGATAAGTCGTGGTACCCGTCCAGGGCAGCTGGGCCTTCCCAGCCTTGGCGTGCCGCTATCTCAGGATGCTTACCCCTTCTTCGAGGGGTCGTCACAAGCATTGTAAGCAGTTCGGCGGCATCCCTGGCCACCACCCAGTCTCACAGTGGTCGGTGGGATGACCAAAAATGTCACCAGACACTCCAGATGTCCCCTAGAAGGGTCGCTCCCAGCCGGTTCCCAAAGCCCCAGGTTAGGACAGCATCGAGTGCTGAGGGAGCACGCGGGAGGGACACCCAATCCTGTGCGGTGGACCGGGCGGGGCAGGAAGGCTGCCGCGGCTGGTGGTGCTGGCGTAGAGCCCCGGAACACATGGTCCGTGGAGGGTGTCAGAGGCCGAGTGAGGTCTCGGGGTGAGAGGGGACGAGGTCAGCTGTAACCTGGATCGCCCTCGTCGAGATGATCGCAAAGAAAGAGGAGCAAGTCTGTATGTGGACTTTCCTTTCCAGTCCCTGTCATGTTCACGTGTGTGGATACATGTGCCCACACACGTACACACGCACACGACAACCAGGGCTTCAGTGGAGGAGGACCCCGGTCAATCCGACAGATCCTGGCTCCTGTCATCTGGAGGACGTTTCATTTCCACGCTCCTTAAAGGGGGAACTCGAATCCCCGCCTCCCAGGTCTGCAGATGACAGGCCACGTGTGTGCAGCGTGGCCCTCATCTACCACGCTTCCCCTGTGCTCTGAGCACCTGCAGTGAGCACTGGGCACTTTTATTTCCTTCTATGCCTCCTCGTTACACAGAAACAAACAAGGATATACGTGTGTTGGGGTGGCGCTTGGCTCAGTGAGTGGAACGCGCAACTCTTGATCTTGGCACTGTGAGTTCGAGCCCCATGTGGGGTGTAGAGATTACTTAAAAAAAATAAATTCTTAAAAATAAAGAAAGAAAAGAATATATAACTTTTGAGGAGCTGAATTAGTGATGAAATTCAGGTGGAAACTACACAATACATGTGTCAGTGGGAGACTCAGCCCCCTGGGGTAGCCCACACTGGCACCTGTTCAGTGCGTGGCCCTCAGTTACAAGGTGGGGTGGTGACCCCGTGGTCAAGGCTCTCATAATCCTACGGGATGGCGGGCACAGACAGAAGGAGGGAGCCAGGTGGCTGAGGACGTGTCCAGACGTTTCTTCCCTCAATGGTTAGAGTGACGGGCGCGGCTCCCACTCCCGCCTGGCTTTGCAGGTGTCCACGGGGAAGGTGTGTAAGGAAATCAAGGTCCACAGAGACACCCCAAAATCAAAGTGACAGGGGCTTGGGCATGATCAAGAGCATGCTCTACCCTAGTCCTGACGCGGCCAGGCCTGGCATTCAGAGCTTCCTGCACCAACAGATCCCTGCTTTCCAAATGTTATCCGTCCCAACACCTGCTTCCGCAGACGTGAGTGTTACTCAAAACCTACTACACGTTCCACAGGGAAGACACTGCAAGACGCAATGTGGGAGCCTCGCCCGGATGGAGTCACCTGCTCTACTTTTGCTCGAGGTGAAATGGATCCTTGAGTCAGTCGCAGAGAGTTGTGGTCTGGATATTACATGAAAATCAAAATGCGTAAAATGTCTCTTTCGTCTCAAATAAATGTTGGACCTCAGTCTCCCAACTGGGATCCAACCAGAGCAGATGCCGCGTCTCTGCCCCACTCCGGACTTCACGAGTGCCGCATTCGCACGGGGAGACGTTGGAAAGTGGCCGATGTTTGACTCCTGCAAAGCTCACGTGAGAAGAGGCCAACGCAGAGCAGCAGCCCTCTCTACGTGTCACTTCCAAAGTTCAGGACACAGGCCAGCTGATCGCCTGGAGATGAACTGTCATTCAACGCAATAGAAGAGATCTCTCCTGTTGACACGTCTGAGAGGATCATTGGAGTCAAATTATGCCCCACACGGCTCAGTGGGTTGAGCGTCCGACTCTTGATTTCGGCTCAGGTCATGATCTTGCGGTTCATGAGTTTGAGCTCTGTGTTGAGCTGTAATAGTGGAGCTGCTTGGGATTCTCTCTCTCTTCCTCTCCCTCCATTCCTCCCCCACTCGTGCTCTCTCTCAAAATAAATAAAAACTTTAAAAAAATTATGCTCCACATATCCTCAGTGTCCCCAAAGGCTAAAACAAAAAGCATTGCTAAACACAGCCTCATTCCCATGAGGACTGTCCCTAAATCACTATCTCTGGCCAGAGTGCCCACCACCCCCCCCCCAGGACATTCTACCCCTATTCTAATGGATACAAATTAAAGAGTAGGTTTTTCTAGAGGAGGAGAGGCAGCCTGCTGGAGAGGACAGGCTCAGGTGTGGGAGCAGAGGCCTGGCTTTTAGGTGTGCTGGCAGGGCTTTGTGAGTAGGACCACCTTGTCCTGGTCTAAGAAAACGGGCCTGAACTACACGTTCCTTCAGCTCTAAAGAGAAACGGGTCTGAGTCTTTGCCATCAGTCACTTTCATCTTACAAACACTGATATCTCCGCAGAAACTCATGCTAGGAGAGAAGGACCTGGAATTCACTAGGTGAGAAGGGCTGCTCCCAAGAATGGGAGTGATTCAAGGAGGCTTGCCAGGAAAGGGATGTCACTGGTATCTGTGCCAGGTGGTTCTGCCTGGGTGATCCTTGTTGAAGCCACAGTTTCTCCTACCCCATATATATGGAGAGAGAGAGACATCTAAATGATAGATGGATGATGGATGATAGATAGATAGGTAGATAGATAGATAGATATCTACAGATGGCAGATAGATGGAAGATAGATGATGGATGGATGGATGCATGGATGGATGGACGAATGGATAATAGATAGATAGATAGACAGATAGATGCTAGATACATAGATAATAGTTGGAAGACAGATGATAGATGGATGGGTAGATGGAGGGATGGATGGATACACAGATACCTAGATAGATGATGGATGGATGATGGATGGATGGATGAATAGGATTCATAGCTGGAGCTTAAAGGAAGGGGCTCTCAGGAGTGGAGATGGGGCACGGATGGATGTGTCAGACCCTAATGGAGACTTTCCTGCTTCCTTTCATTTAACACCTGTCTCCAATAAAAGCAGGATTTATTTCATATCCTGGCAATAACTGTCAGAAACCAAGTATCCAGTTGCCAGCCTCCATCCATCTAGGGAGAGGGGAGTCAGCTAGAATCCAGTCGACGAGGGCTGTGAAGGGGGGGCAGTTCACGCTGGCCATGCTCACGGTGGCCTTCCATCTGTCAGTGGGAAACTAAGTCCAGCGAGAGTGGGACGGGCAGACGACGGAGGGAGGTGGGTTTTCCTGACAGAGCTGCCCCGCAGTGAGCGTACTGCTTCCTGCAGTGGTGAATTTACGTGCAAGGACCGTCCTGGGGAGACTGAGGCGTGGGAGGGAGGAGCGGACCACTTCTAAGAGCTCTTCTCAGACCGGGTCCTAGTATCTTAGTGCTTCTGTGGCTCCTCTGGTCAACAAGGTCTTGATCACTAGATATTGCTTCACACCCAAACAGGAGGGATCTAAACTACCCGTGGGAATGCATCTGAACAATGCATCTGAACAGAAACAAGGAAGGCACAAAAAAACCCACCTCAGAAACGAACTGGATGGATGCTGAGAAAAGAGCATTGCAGGGTCCTGTTATTCAGAAAAGCAAAAACAAAGCGATTGCATATTTTTGCTGGAGCCTGGAATGCGCGAGAACAAAGGTGATCTGGCCACTGTTGTCAACACTGGCCACTCGGGGCCTCTGCGTGTCAGAGGCGGCTGCGGAAGAATCGTGAAGGTCCAGGAAACGGCTCCCTAGAATGAGGCCAAAGTGCATACAAGGCTCACCCAAGCAGTTTGGAACTTTGTGTCAGCAGAAGGGCCAGTTCAAGTAGATTTATGGTCATCAAACATACGGGGCAAATGTAGGCAGGTATGACCTAGCTGTTCCCCCATCTTCCCAGGAGGACCCTGAAAACAAGAATTTAAAGAGCTAAAAAAGGGGGCGCCTGGGTGGCGCAGTCGGTTAAGCGTCCGACTTCAGCCAGGTCATGATCTCGCGGTCCGTGAGTTCGAGCCCCGCGTCGGGCTCTGGGCTGATGGCTCGGAGCCTGGAGCCTGTTTCCGATTCTGTGTCTCCCTCTCTCTCTCTGCCCCTCCCCCATTCATGCTCTGTCTCTCTCTGTCCCAAAAATAAAATAAACGTTGAAAAAAAAATTAAAAAAAAAAAGAGTTAAAAAAGATAATTTCAAGAGTCTTTTGCTGCAAGAGAGTTTGGGCTACAAAAAGAGGGTCTGTGAGAGTTGCACACAGGCCCCACACAGACCCTGGGGGCGGCTGCCCTCACCTGCCAGCCCGGTGGCTAAAGGAGGCGATAAGACACCACAGTGGCTCGGGGCACCTGGAGGCTCAGTCGGTTGAGTGTCCGACTTCAGATCAGATCATGATCTCACGGTTCATGAGTTCTAGCCCCGCATTGGGCTCTGCGCTGACAGCTCAGAGCCTGGAGCTACTTCGGATTCTGTGTCTCCCTCTCTCTCTGCCCCTCCCCTGCTCATGCTCTGTCTCTGTCTCTCTCTCTCTCTCTCTCTCCCAAAAATAAATAAACATTAAGAAAGCTGGTGGCCAGGGGTGCCTGTGTGGCTCAGTCGGTTGGGCGTCCGACTTTGGCTCAGGTCACGATCTCACGTCTCATGGGTTCAAGCCCCACGTCGGGCTTTGTGCTGACAGCTCAGAGCCCAGAGCCTGCTTTCGATTCTGTGTCTCCCTCTCTCTCTGCCCCTAACCCACTCGCATTCTGTCTCTCTCTCCTTCAAAAATAAACATTAAAAAAAGAATTAAGAAAAACAAGAAGCCACATTGTCTCTGACCCCAGGGCCCGAATAGAACCTCTTGGACCATCTTCCCTAAGACTGTGAACTCAAACTAAGAACAATTTCTCTAAGTCACAGGTATTTTATTTTGCTTCAATCCAGTGATTTACAAAAAAAAAAAAAAGCATATAAATAAACCAAAAAAAGTACTATTTTTAATAATTCCCTAAATTTTCAAGCTTAAATTTCAGAAATGTGTATTGAAACACACATGTCTCAGACATTCCTTAAAAATGCACCAGAAATTCTGGGTTTGGATTCCCAGGTATATGTAGTTAAGTATCTTCTTGATGGCTCTTTCTAGGCAAGCCTACTCAAAAGTCCTTGGTCTGGCATCCAATGATGTCAGTGTATCTCACTTCCTTTCTGCAAACTTCTCCAGGGACCAGCCTTCTGTTTTCATCCTTTGTCAACGAGACCTGTTCCATAGGATTGACGACGTGAATACAAGAATACTCATACGCACAGATTAAAACAACTCTAAATGGTGAGGACCCAATGCAACGTCACTGGTTTAAACCCTCAACGCCAGCGTAATGAGGGAAGCATTTTTCACTGAAATACCATTGGGTTTTGAACTCACCTGAACTCCCTCACAAATGTCAGAAGGATGGGATTTCTGTTTTGGTGACTGGACATAGGACGGATCTGTAGAAATACTCAGGACAGGTCTGCTCCTGTCTGTTATAGTGTACACGTCAGGCTCACTGAAGTTTCAGATGACACAGATATGGTTCAAAGGAGCTTCGAATTAGCCACCACAAAAACGCACGCAGGAAGAAATGTGGCACACAATAATTTCTCGGGTTCCCTTTATCAGTACGTTCAAACTTTAAAAAGAGTTATTCTAGCATTACACAGATTATCTTTTTCTCTTATTTTAATTTTTTTAATGTTTATTTTTGAGACAGAGAGAGACAGAGCAGGAGCAGGGGAGGGGCAGAGACAGAGGGAGACGCAGAATCCAAAGCAGGCTCCAGGCTCTGAGCAGTCAGCACAGAGCCCGACGCGGGGCTCGAACCCACAAACCGGGAGATCATGACCTGAGCCGAAGTTGGACGCTCACCCGACTGAGCCCCCCAGGCGCCCCTCTTTTTCGTTTTTTAATTAGAAACCTAAGTACATGTTTAAATATGGTTTAAGTGTCCATACTTACACAGTAAGTTTGGGGCTCTGGTCACCAAGAGCTGTGAGCCCTGCAACAGAAGGACTCCAAGAAATGACACATCTCACCTAAGGTCACAGAGCAAGTAGGACCTCCCAGCTTCAGGTCCACTGAGTTCTGTCGCGGCTCCGAGGCAGACAGAGTTCTAGAACATGCCACCGTCCCTTGACAGCTAGAATCACCTGCAGGAGCCTCGACATAGGTGTCTCGGGGTACGGCCACCGGAACATCACTGGAGACGCATCCAACCTGAGCTCAATCAGTTGGTCGCATGGAGAGAGGACAACATCCAACATGGTACACCTTCCAGCTCGGGAAGAAACACAGGGTCTCTCCCTCTGCATCTCTAGAGGGTAAAATAACCTTGATTTTCACAGCGCCCACAGCGCAATATCCCTCAGGGCTGGGTCAGACAGACACAAGCCATGAGACACCCTCGCTGTTCTTGGTTTGGAAAAAAAATAACACGGTGTATTTATCCGTGACTATTCCTGTGACTTCTGAAGGCAGCACAGGTCGCTACGTGAGCAGCAGGATGTGAACCTGGTCAGTCCGATGCCAGACCGCTGCCCCTTAATCATCTGCGCCAGGCGCGTGGGGCTCCCCAGCACCTTCTCCGATCCTCTGGGACTTCTAGTTTCTGAGGGCCGCACGTCTCTGCCGCGAGACGACCAGGGGCCCACCTGACAAACTGGGGAAGTGAGTGTTAGTGGGTCTGGTGTGAGCTCAAACCTCATCCTTGCAGAGAAGCTTCCTGGCCACCCAGCCCCTCTGGGCCTGGGTTTTCTTGTCCACACAGTAGCGGTCACGGTGGCATGTGTGTCTCAGGGCCGTTGTGAGGGCCGGGCTGGACAGACACCATATGGTGCTCGGAACAGGGCTGGTCATGCAACCACCCTCACAGCAAGTGCTCCCTTGCTGGGGAGACAGGGTCTGCACCCTTGCTGGGGAGACAGGACTGGCACACCGGACGGTGGATGGACGTACAGCTCACCACAAGGTCGGGCACTCACTGTGGCTGTTTTGTGGCTCACAGCGGTGGAGAGGCCGAGTGGGAGAAGGGCCGGGCGTGTGAACATCAGGCGTGAAGGAGGGAGTCCTTCAGACACTGGAGAGGCGCAGACATGGCCGACTGGGGTGGGCCCGTGTCCAGTCCTCAGAGGCCTGCTTGACTGCCCGGCACAGGGGAGGACACTGGCTCCAGGCCTCAGGCCGGGCAGGCCCTCCAGCGAGGTTCTGGGAGGGCTACGGACCAGGAGGCGTGGCCCCCGGGGAGCTGCGGGGCTGGTCTCCCCATCTTCAGAGATGCGAAAGAATATTTGAGTCTGAAACAACCCGGTGAGGACGGAAGAGTCCTTACCGAGTTGCTGGGTCGGAGGCGGCTCTGTCCACAGAAAGGCAGGCTTGGGATGGCATTCAGAGAACCATCCAGACTTCAGGAAAAGCCCCGAATGTGGGGCCGGACAGGGCCCACGGTCCCCGAGGACGGATTGGGCCGGTGACCTGAGGGGATCACGCCAACGAAGAGGAACCAGGAACGTTCTGCCCCGCCAGCCATCGGGCCGCAAGATCTGCCCACCACCCGCAGACCCCGAGAAGCCCCGCGCCTGGGGAAGGCGCTTCCCGCCAAGCCCCGGCCGGAGGGGTCCACTGGGCAGGGGCACTGGGGGGTCTAGAGAAGCCACGGGTAACCTTGGCTTGGAGCGGGATCTGCAGAGAGGACGGAGGTGGTGCTGAGCCTGTGGCTGGTCCCGCGAAGGCCACCCAGGCTGTGCGTCCTTACTGCTACTTCAGCAGCTGCCCTTGGCCAGTTCCTGCACCGTGCCTTCCTCACGAAGCTCCTGTCCACGAGTCACGAAGACAGCAGAGGCATGTGGCGCTGGCCCTGGTCTGGCGCAGAGGCTGGCCCCTGCAGCCCAGATGCTGCTCCAAGTCCCAAGACCGTGACAGGCCCAGCTCCTTCTTCACACACGTCCACATCCGTGAGGGGACCCAGAGCTTCCTCACCAGGCCCCGTCTACGCGGCTCTTCCCTCCCAGCAAGTATTTGGATCCAAACTCCAACCTCTGGACCTTCCTGGTCTCCTCCTGGGAGCCGCCTTAACGGAAGGAAGTACTTCTCGTGTACAAATTCCACCAACGTGTTAATAACGCTCTTCCCCGTTTGTGTGTGTCGGGATTACGTGCCAGAGATGTGTGGCTCTCTGGCAATGAGGTTCGGGACAGGTGAGCAGAAGAGATATTTTAGTGGGGAGCTCCCCTGGTTCGCACCGCCGGGCCACCCAGGCCTGCCCTCTGCGTACAGGGGCCACAGATCAAACGTGGCTATTTAAACTCATATGTAAATTCATTTAAATAGAGTAGAATTTTAAATTTTAATCTCTCAGTCACACAGCCACATTTCGAGACATCAACAGTCATGCGGCCAGTGGCCACTATTTCCCACCATCACAGAAAATTCTGTGGGACCGACAGGTAACAACGTCTCAGGAGAACCTCTAAGCTGGTGTCCACGTAGTACATAGACGTAACGGCATGACCAGTACTCATTAGAGAGGGCCCCAGGTCGCCCTACAGTTCATTTCCACCAAACGTCGCTGCCCCACACCCTTCTCGTGACAAGACAGTCCCCCTCATGGGTCTCATTACCGTCAACGGGTGCACCCAAGGGGCCTTGACCATTGGCCGATAGCACACACTAAATGCCACGCATTTAAGGAGATTTGTCAGAGGCGACTAATCTTCTGAAGTGATCTGTCGATCCCAGGTGGTTTTGTCTGGCGCAAAGTGTGGGTGGAGCCTCCAGGACCTGAAAGGCGAACCTCGAACAGAGCCAAAGACAGTTCCATTTCCAGCCTCATTCCCTTGGACCGAGGTTTTGGTTCATTACCCATGAAACGTTTCGTTAACGGAGAGCGTGGCAGGCCCGAAACAGGCCGGGCGTGCTCACACCTTCGCTGACACCAGACATCAGACACCGCTCCGGGCTGAAGCCCACTTCTAACGTGTTTGGAAAGCAAATGACAATGTCGAGAGATGGCCACGTTTTTGTGGCATGAAGACCAGGGCAACCAAACTCCCAAAACAATGTTTAGTTTTAAGTATTTAAGCAAAGTGGCCTTTCCCTTTGCGGCTGGATCCCAGCAAGACACCAACCTTTTGACTTACAGTCGGGAGACACAGAAAAATACCTGGTTCAGCCCTCTCCACGCACGTAGGTCAGAGGTCATGGCACCCACGAGCAAACCAAGGTTCGGAGCACCTCGACGGCTTGTTCAAGGTCACCTCGCATGTCATTTGGGGCTGGGGAACCAGGACTACCCTCTCCCTCACCCTGAACAGGAACACTTCTGAGGCTTTCACATTCTAAAGGAGAAGGGACGCCTGGCAGTTCAAGGTGGCCGCTGAGCACACACATCCCCACACCCTCTTTCCAACGTGGACACCAAAATGACACTTCAGGGGATGCCATTATAGACCAGAATTTGGTGACACATTTCTGAAAATAGGAAGCCAGAGAACCAGGCTGACAAGGAGAAAACAAAGGAAACCACTAACCCCAGAGAAAAACACACTTCGCCCAAAGGAAGTCTCTAGAAGATCCAAATACAAAGAGTTAACGAGTGTGAAAAATAGGAATGGCGCACGGCAATCCAGATGGGTTATTTGGTCACGGTGTTGAGAAGAGTTTGGTTGCCCCCTTCTTAGCTGGAAGCAGCTTCATTTTCTCTGGTTAAAGTCAAGGACCGGTTCCCAAAGGAAGGGATGAGATCTGCGTGTGGAGGGTGATCCGAGAGGGAATTCAGAGCAGAGCCTGTGCACCTCAAGACCCGGCAGGAAGGAACAAGGGGGGGCTGCCTCGCCCAGGGTAACACACAGCGTCCGTGTTCACCAAAGGCAAAGGTGCACCTCTGTAAGAGAGGCCCAAGGTGGCCCCACGTTGGAGGAAATGACCCCCTGGCTAGTAACAGGAGCCCCACAACCAAGGTCGCCAGGCATTTGGGCAAGGCCGGAAGCGTCAGAGAGGAGCAAAATGAACACAGAAACTCACCATGAGGAAATGGCGACAATTCGGGGAATAAGAAAGGAACTTTGGGAAAGTCTAACTGGTGCTCTTGGGGAGAGGACAGAGAACACGGCGTCCCCGACCTAACGTGCCTCCTTCAAAAAGAAACAGAAGTTAAAAAGTGTTCTTTGATGGCAAAATGCTTACTGAATAAAACACTCTGTGAATGGGCCGAAAGTGACCGTGGAGAGGATTCATTTATGACAAAGATGATGAAGTTGAAACACGTCTAAGAACATGCGGGGGGAGGGGGGGAGAATCAGATAGAAAATAAGAAAGGAAACATAAGAGACGGGAGAACAGACCAGGGAGCCTGATATCCACCCCATGGGCATTTTCGGAAAGAGGGAACCAGGAAAAACAGGGTAGGAGGGGTCTGGGGCCCAAGGAGAAGCCGGGCCTTCAGCCGACATGGGGCCACGGAGGGCTGGACACACGAATTCGGCAAAGTTCCAAGCCAGGCTCCCTCCCTGGAAAGAGAAGAACCGTAGGTGGAAGATGCCGGCCTGAGCGCTCCCGGAGGGACACACAGTCAGAATGAGACCACTGACCACCACGGGCTCCGCGCCGGCCTTCCTGGACCCACAGGCAACACTGGCACCTCAGGGCCCCCAGCATTTCCGAACCCATGGCTCTCTCGGTAGCCGAACCGTTAATCAAACATGGGGGGCGGGAAATGCAGACATCCCCCCAATCCAGAAATGTACTATTATGATGATACTGGGGGGTGGGGGGGGGGGATAGCAATTTTACAAAATGAGAGCAGAGTCTAAGAGGTACAAAGGGACACAGGAGGGTACCACCAGGTCAAAGACTGCTTGGCGGGGAGTTTTAAAGATTCCTTGGCTCTCAAAGGTCGGACCCCTGTCCAAAATGAGTAATGTGTACAGAATCTTAATCCTGGGCATGCTACCTGTTGGCCTCAATTACCAGAGACGTCCCGTAGTCAGATCTGGACCGTTATCACCAGTGATGTCATGTAATGAGCGTGGATGAAGGAAGAATTATCAGTCGACCATCGGAACGAGATGAAAGGGAGGGAAGTCCACGAGAAGGAATGAAGTGAGCGTCCACGGCGTGAGACCATGGGCGTTCGTGTGTGCACGTGTGCTCTGTGGAGCAAAGGTTCTGGAAGGATGCCTTCAGAGCCGCTCACAGAAGCTGTCCCGGGAAGGGGGTGAGGAAAGGTGGAGGGGAGCCCGAGCCCCTGCCTCTCCTCGCTGGTTGTTTTCACAGCGAGCGGGGCTTACACTTGAGAGAACTTGTTTTGAAATGTATGTTCCAGGGAGGAGGGCTGATGCGACTCCAGACTGCCCCATTTCCCCCTCCAGAGTTTGAGGGGTGAGGAAGCGGGCACGGGCTCAGGTCACCCCCCACTCCGCCCGGATTAAGCTAAAGACTGGGCTCTCTGAAACCCCGCAGATGCGTTTCCAGCCCCACCGGACGGAAATGCCAAATCTCCGGGGGTGGCAGGGGGAGTTGTCCTTTCAAGCCGGGAAGCTTGCGGGATCGGGGACTCGGGGACGGCTGGGGCAGGGCGGGCCGCGTGGCCCTTCCACGGGCAGCTCCAGGCTCTTCCTCACCAGCCGGTGCACACGGCGACTGCACATCTTCAAATTCCGTGTCTTCCGTTCGGAAAGAAATCGCATTTGCTAATCTTTTCCATAAACATGTATTACAACCTCGGGATTTTACCAAACTGTGTACACAGAGTAATTATGGAAAGAATGGAGCATTATTTGCATATCTAATATTTAAAGGGTTACTTATGTAATTATCGAATGTAACTTAGAACAAGCTGTTGGATCCGTTTCATCGTGAGCCAAACATCGGGCTTTGAAAGGAATCCCTTTAAACTTCAATAATATAAAGGCACATGGTAATGTTAAGTTACAACTCTAGCTTAAGTGAGTCAGACATAAAAGTATTTATGAAGGTATTCTATGAGCAAGTTCACTTCTGACGCTTTCTTTCTTTTTTTTTTTTTTTTTCCAAGGAAGGCAAGGATCTGTCGCTCTCGGTGGACGAGGACATTATCTCCATGAGAGATTGCTGTGCTCTTTGCCGTGAGACAGCGTCCACGGCCCTAACCTTTGTTGCTTTAAGCGCCCAGCTCCACACGCCTCCCCGAGCCACAGGGGAAAACGGTGCCTTTCTCGTCACCCGAAACTCATGGTGGGTGGTGGGGGGGCAGACGAGAACTAGGAAGGTGGGGACAAACCCAACCCGTGGGTCCCGGTGAAAAGCATCACACACGAAAGACAGAAATGAATCGAATGTTGTTTTTCCCTGATGAAAAAGCAGATTGGGTCTCGGCCTACAGGCCAGGTGATCAGAATTTGTTCTGGAAGAAGCACTTTCCGTGACAAAGCCACTGTGACTGCAGGACCCAGACTGACAGGGCCCTGGGACAGGATCAAAGCCTCTGTGTGTGCCTTGCAAGCTCACCCCGCCGGCCGGGAGCCAGGCTGGTCCAGAAACGTGTCCATGGTCCAACTCCCCCCGCACCGAGAAGCTGGAGCCCCGGCTCGCGCTGCTGGCTGAAGCGTGCACGCACGCATGCACACGCACGTACACGCACGTGCACGCCCAGGCACACGCACGCACTGCCCGGTTAAAGAGTTTGCAACACGAACTTCAATCCAAGTGCGAAAGAGAGGAGCGAGGTTGAAAGGGATTGAACCTCACCTTTGATGTAAACACCCGAAGTTTTGGAGGGCAGCCATATCTTTGATCCCACACGAATTGTTAAGAATCAAGTGTCTTGAATCCCGATCAGTTGAAGTATAACAAATTTTAGTGATTTCCAGTTTAGGTTAGCGTGCCGGTGATTAATAGAAGGTTAAAATGACAAGGAGCACAGTCTCGGGAATCCCTCAACTGAACGGAGACAGTTAAAGAAATTAAATCAGTCCCGGGGTACTGGAAAACCAAAGCTGTTTCCAGGACGCTCATTGGACACCTGCTACCAACCTTTAATGTTTTCAAAGTACTTTCTCTTCCTTTTCAGCTCTGCCAGGGAGGTTTCTGAGCCCTCGGCTGTGTTGCTTCATCACGCCTCGCCTCCCTTTCGACATGTATGAGATCAGGTGTTCTAAAAAGAACACAAGGCTGGAAATCAGGTGCGGGGCGTTCTAGACTCACCACTCGCTCTGTGGCTTTGGGCAAGTGACTTTAGCCATGAAATGAAAGGGGGAAGCCAGCCAGGTTCCGAGATGCCCTGTGGCCCTCGCATTTAAAATTCTTTCCCACCGGGGCGCCTGGGTGGCGCAGTCGGTTAAGCGTCCGACTTCAGCCAGGTCACGATCTCGCGGTCCGTGAGTTCGAGCCCCGCGTCGGGCTCTGGGCTGATGGCTCGGAGCCTGGAGCCTGCTTCCGATTCTGTGTCTCCCTCTCTCTCTGCCCCTCCCCCGTTCATGCTCTGTCTCTCTCTGTCCCAAAAATAAATAAACGTTGAAAAAAAAAAAAATAAAATAAAATAAAATTCTTTCCCACCAGATAAGTCAACTCCTGGCTCCAGGGTGGGTTTTGATCTTGGCTGCTCTCTCCCAGGTGGGGGCGGGGGGAGAACTTTTAAAGAACAAACAAACCCACAAACCCCTGCTCGGGCGCCCAGCAGATATTCTGGGTGAGCCGTAGGCCCTGGGATTTTTGAAAAGCTGAACACATAGCCAAGATTGAGAGCCACTGGTTTAGAAGGCAAGAGGGACAGTATTATTAAAATTAGGGAGTCAGGAGCAATGATCGAATCGGGAGACGATCACGTCTCCGTCACCCAGCAGGGAGCGCCGCGGGGGGATGAGCAAAGTTCGGGGTCCGAGTGGAACCTGGGCTGTGTGCCCCCTCCATGACACCTGCACCCCTCCTCCACCTGTCTTCGTGGGGTGGCGCCCTGAGGGGGGCTCACGATCCGGAACAGTCAGTGCTTGTTGCTCGGTCCCCTGGACGTGGTGACGGGTTGGCCAGGGATGACCTGGGAAAGGGCAGTCCTTCTCACAGACTGAAACGTACAGCTTGGTGGTGGGGGGGGGGGGGGTGTGAGGACCGAACGACTCCAGCCATAATTTCACACCGTAAAGAGAGAACAGCGGCCCGAAAACAAAGCCAAAGTGGGAGAAGGCCGAGCCAAGGGGCAGAGCGCTACAAAGGCCGCGAGAGCCCCTGGACCCTGACGTGCCGGCAGGCAGCTGGCAGCAGACCTGCCGAGGCCTCGAAGGCTCCTCCTTCCCTGCAGTGGCCGAGCGAGCTTCCAACACCCTGTCTCTGGAAGTCACCCGGCGATCCGCACCCTCGTGAGATGGCGGGGCGGGACCGAGGGCCTCCAGGGTGGTGCTGCAGCCAGCAGGTGCCTTGAAGGTCAGGAGAAAGGGAGGGGGGGAGCAGGCCCCCAGGATCACGCCTCTGGGAGGGGAGGACACCCCCGCACCGGCCGGGGCCTCTCTCCGGCGGGCCCTGCGCTCACACATCCCACAACGCGAACCACCCTGGTGTCCGTCCCCAGGCCGAACAAGCCAAGGACGGGGTCCAGGTGTCGTGTCCTCAGCGGGCAGTGCCCGAGCGGGGAAGGCACAGAGTTACTCCAGAACCACGCGCGCCCGTGTTCTGGGCGGATAGAGCCCTCTCCTCCCTTGTGTGCAAGTGGGGAGAAAATGCCCTGGGGCTAGAACGACAGGCCTGGGGTGCCTCGGCGCCTCCCACAGCCTGGCCCTGCAGAGCTCCACGCGGCTCAGCGCCCGCGCCGCCTGGAGCTCACTGGAAACGTGGAGCCTCAGACTCCGCCCCAGACCTGCTGGAACCTGATTTTCATTTTAATAAAATTCCCAGGTGACACCCTGCACATTAAAGTCTGAGAAACGCCGCTCTAGAAAATCCATATGGCCACGCGCCTTGCCCAGAGAATTATGAATATGTACGGCGAAACCCTATTATCGTCAATTCCGAGGGGCAAAGAAATAATCCATCTTTAAGTGGGGAAAATAGCACAGGATGTCAGCCCTGAAACTGGGTCGCCTTTGTGGGGACTTTGAGATTTGAAATCTGCAAGGAGGGATCGGGGCGGTAGGTGCAGGACGAGCGGCTCCGTGCTGTGTGCGTGAAGCCGCCTCTTCCGTGGACCGGAGCTGCCGCTCGCGTAGCAGCTGGCACCCACGGAGCTGTCTCGAGCCCGCAGGGGCCCGCGAGTGAGCCCAAGGCCCGGCCCGGCGCCCACAGCAGCACGGTGGCACGCTGCTGGTTTTGAGGCCACGAAACACAGCCCCTCGCCGGGCACTGAAAGGGCTGTGGCCACCGCTTGGCCCAGAAAGACGCCGTCTCCCAAGGGTGTTCTCGAGGCAGAGGCTCACGGCGGACGGGGCTTCTGCTGCTGCACCCGAGTCAACACGTCCTCCGGGCCCGAGGTGCCCGCCTGGCAGGCGAGCACGACAGCGTCGTGCAGGGAGGAAGAGAAGGCGGGAGCACGCGGGACAGGACGGCTGTGGACGGGCCCTGGGAACAGGACAGCAGACGCCCAGACAGACCGGCACAGGGAGGAAGGGCCTGGAACACACAAGTGTCCGGGGAGCTGCGGGTCTCCTGCTCTGCCGGCGCCCAGGACCCGGCGGCCTCCAGCGCCAGGGAGGAGGGAGACCAAGAGGAAACAGCCCGAGCAGACTGCAGTGCAGAGGAGAAAGGACGGGTGGCCGGGGCCGGCGGTCAGGACGTCCGGTGAGGGAGCCCCTGCGCGGGGGGAGCGCGGGCTGTGGGTGAGGCGGGCAGGGCAGCAGCGTTACCCCACGGCACACCTGCCGCGGGGAGCCGGGCACCTGCCGAGGCCTGGACCTAGGACATCGCCCTCCGCTGCTGGTGTTCCTCCAGAGGTCCCCTGGCCGTCCCAACCCCGTGCCAATGGCGCATGTCACACCGCAGCCCGATGACCTCTGCCGCCCGCGTCAGGGTTGTTGGCAGAGACGGGACCGCGACCGCCAGGCCTCCACCACAGCCCCGCCCCGCAGCACCTCACGCACACGTGCGCACACACACACACACACACACACACACACAGACACACACAGATGTGCACGCACCCCACCCAGCACCGTGACCATACCCCCAGCCCAGTAGGAGCTCTTCCTAGGACTGACTTGCGGCCACACGGGGAATCACAGAACTCGAATCTAACGGCTTCGCTGATGCGCAGCAAACCCGGGACAGGCCAGCCACACGGATGGGGTGGGATGCTCAGGGCAGGGGGAGGTGGCCGGGAGGTCCCGGAACATCCAGAATCCTTAGGGCCACACAGCTTTTGTCTGTCTGAGGGTCTTGGCCTGCAAGCCTGAGCTGGTTTAGTACCCCGTTTCCAGGAAGGAGGAAATACGGTTTCAACAGCACTCAGCCAGAGTCAGGGGCCTCTGGGTCCAGACCCCCAGGGAGCCCAGGCGGCAGGAGGTGGGCGGTCAGAGCAGGACGATGCACTGGGCCCAGGCCGCCCTGGGGCATCAGCCTTCACTAATGACACCACTCTGCACACCTCCCCGAGCCTCTGGGTACCCGGGCCGCCATGCCTACGATGTGGGCACAGCAGGAACCGCCTTTCGGGGCTGAGGGGACCGGTAAAGTCACAACAGCTAGAACACAGCGAGAGCTTTGCTGACGGTGGCAACCGCCATCCGGTCACATTACTGATAGAAAGGATGACCGAGGAGGGGTCTGTGGACCGGGCCCAGGATGAGGAGGTCCCAGCAGGGAAATTCCAGGGCCTGGGTGTCCCATATCACACCCCTGTCTTCCCATGTCTGATTTTAGAACCAAACTCCACAAGCTCCAGGAGGCCCCCCTGCTCTATGACATCACAAAACTATAGCGCTCCGGTGATCTCCGCCTCCCTGGGAGCGCCAGGCGAGGGGGGCCTCCACACGCGTGCCCTCCTAGACCCTTCAGCGCCTGCCTTAGAAGAACGAAGATAATTTTAGCAGATTTAATAAGGAAAGGAAAACATAACTAGCTTGGATTATCTGGGTTCCCTTTTCACCTTTTGCCAAGATCGGCTAGACTTCGTGTGAAATAAACATGTTGCTCGTTGCATAAACTCCACCGAACCCACTTTATGCTTGGAAATCTCTACCAATTAAGAGTGGGAACTATGGAGAAGACATGAAATGACAAATCTCTGAAAGTGTCACCGGGCTCATCTACACGCTGACTGATAGCAAGCATCAACACAGAAATCAATGGATGTGCCTGAATTGGACGCACTTGGAAGCGGCCGGGATGCCCGTCGGGTGGTGGCATTAGGTGAAGTTGGGTCCCGCAGGGCACGGGTCTTAAAGCCGTCGCTGCTGAACCAAAACCTGGTTTCCTTCCCTGCCCCCACCTGCTCTGTTCTCCTGGGAACCGGACTCCCTCACTGCCCAGGCCCACTCAGTGCCACTCTGGGCACAGGGAGAATTAGGAGGGGAGGCGGGCCCCCAAACCGTACCCACGGGGGCCCTCCCGGGAGCACCACTAAACACCCAAAGCAGGAGGACACAAGCCACGTCCGGAACATGGGAGTTTCTGGGGTCAGCCGTGGTGCTAATTAGTCACGAAGTGATGATGGGATCTGAATTAACCGACCGCTGGGGATAGGAGCCATGGTGATGGGGACCTTGAGGGATGGTGACACTACATTTCTTTAAGAAGGAGAAATTGATTGTGGTGGAGAGAAGGGAAAGATCCCTGGTGTTGGAAGTTCTAGATGAAGACACCACAGGGCATCCTCTGAAGGAAAGGCCCAGCACGTGCCATCCTTAACTACTGGGAATGCTCTCATGTGATGCTCAGACACAGATAAAACAGAAATCACTATTTCTGGTAGGAAATCAGGAAAACGCAAAGAATCGAGCGTCGCAAATTGAACAAAACGAAACAAGAAATCTGGTTAATGACCACCTCGGGGGTTAATTCATTTTTTTGTTTTCATTTCCCATAGAAAGTGTGGACCTCACCTTGATTTTGCTAATATGCGTATTGTTTGGTTTAGCTCCCTTGGACTGGTTTTTAACATTCCCGATTTTTTTATAGGCTTTACAACAATTCCACGTAGGGAACGTGATCTCTGACTTTCTAACATTTAGCTCCTTTCATCAGCTCACTTGGTCAAACCCAAGTGTGAACCTTAGAAGAAATAGGGTTTGAGCTCAAAGTTTTTGGACAAGAAGCCCACGAGGACAGATTTCAGGCGTGACGGGGATTTTCAGGGAATCACGACTTCCGAGCTGGGAATTTAACAATTCCCTTCTAGCTGGAGCTAGAACCCACTGCACCTGTTACAACTCCTGGTCCCGTGAGTGACCCACCCCCAACTCAAAGGCCGTTTATCGTTTTGCATACTTGAGAAGTCTCCAGACAGTTGCGGTTTGACCAGGCTGGGTCTCAGCGCTTGGACTCTAGCGGGCCTCCTCAGGCTGCACCCCAAGACCCCTCCCGGCTCGGGCTCCCTCCCTTCCTCATGCTTCCTCCCACGGAGAGGAGATAGCGTCTCTCCCTTCTGGCCTCTGCCTACAGAAGTCGAGGACGTTTCTTCTCGAATGCCCCAGTGACTGGCTCCTTGCCCCTCCCTGTCTCTTCCTTAGCAATCCTGATGGCTCAGTTGGGGGGGTGGGTGGGGGGGTCATCCTCTGCTCTCCCTTGGAGGTGGGTGCAGCCAGTCTCCCCTTCCCCGACCCTCTCAGCATAAGCCCTGGGTTTGGCTGCAGGGAGAAGGAGGCATTGACGTTGAAGATCTGTCAGCAGAGTTCATCTGGCTCCAGAACACTTGAGGGGTTTCTTGTGAGGGCTAGCACGATATTTGAAGCTTACTTATTTTTTGCTTTGGTCACGTTATTTTCTCCTGCCCCTTGCAAACCTTGCAAACTTAGGAAGAGGCAAAATGTGTGGGCGCCGGTCCCGTGGCTCCCCTGATGGCCTCTGCCCGCGGCCCGGGGGACCCCACAGAAGCAGGAAGCAAACTCCACCCCCTGAGGGAGGCTGCAGGAGGAAGCCGGGAGCGCCTCGCCAGCACCCCCGGGGGGAACGCGATGCCCTGGGGAGCCCCTTGTTTCCCCCGCTTGTGGCCTCTTGGTCCCATCTGAGTTGGATTTGCACCAGGTGGTAAAGAACACACAGTCTGGTGTGAGACCCCCAGTCCTGACGCCTACAAGCTAGGTGGTCCTGACAAACTCGCTCGCATGCCCCGTGCCTCAGTTTCCCCACCTATAAAATGTGCTGACAATAGTGGCCTCAGCCTGGCACAGAGCGAGCTCTAAATGAACGTTGGCTCTTACGGGGATTCAGATCCAGAAGTCGGGTTACTCACAGGCAATAAAAATCCGCAATACCTCCCGTAAAATCAGGTTTGCAGACTGAGCCCCCCACGCCCTGCAGGCGCCATGACTCCGGGACCTAAGGGCCTCAGGCCTCACCATCCCCCGCACCTCGGAAGGCCGTACCAGTGCCCCAGCCTTAAGGAACGTCTTCTGTACGAGTGCTCAGAGCTGCCTGCAGGGAGAGACCCCCTCCCTTAATTAATACAGTTGATGTGAGAGCAGCGTGGGGGTTGGGGGCTGACCCCTGTGCAGCCGAGAATCCACGTGTAACTTTTGAACCCCCAAAGCTTAACGTCCAATAGCCTACTGTCGACTAGAAGCCTTACCGATAACGTAAACAACACATCCTGTGCATGTTATGTGGGTTATATACTGCGTTCCTGCAGTAAAGTAAGCTAGAGAAAAGAAAATATCATTAAGAAAATCGTAAGAGAGAAAACACATTTACCGTCCTGTCACGTAAACAATTCCGTGTAAGTGGACCCGCAGGTTAAAGCCAAGTCATTCGAGGGTCAATGTATTTATTGACCTGTAGACGACAAGCGAGTCTGCAGGCTGGAAGAAAATAACCTGGAAGTCAGAGGCCGGGCTGGGTGATGAAGGCACGTGGGCTAACGGCACCGTGGACTGATTTAAAACACGGGTCTGACGTGCAGAGGAGCCCAAGTCGTGCAATGCATCCCCACGACTCTGGAGGCGACAGCGTGGCCGAGGATATTCGGAGAGCAGGCAGCAGGTGACCTGGGAGGTGACATCGGTGTCTCGTGTGCTTCCAGGAACAGCAGCTTTCGGATGACCTTCCAGCCACACCGCAGCAAGGGGCACCCTACCAGCACGGGCACTCACGGCGGGAGCCTCTCCCCTGCTGTGTCCGGCTGGCAACAGGACGGGGGAGCCGGGGGCTCATCCTTCTCGCTGCCACGCGGGGCAGCGCGGCGGGCAGCTTAGGGCCACCACGGGTCCTCCTGACCCGCTCCCAGGCCGACTTCTTACCTGGCGCGCCGTCGCAACGTCTTAAGGGTGTGTGCGCGCTGCGGGGGGACCTGGGGCCACAGAGGAGGCCGAGTGCGTGGACTTGTGGGCTGAAAAGAGCAGGAGGCCACACCACAAACCCAGAGGCAGCCACTGCTCGGTCACAGGTGGCCGTGGGCCTGAGCTCACGGGTCACTGCCTCTGGCTGTCTCGGGAGGACCGCACAGATGTCATTTCCCCGTAGAGTCACTGCTCGCCCCAACTGAAGCGGAGATTCGTACTGGGAGACGTATTGAGGTAAAGTTCTTCCAACTTTCCCACGCGGGATGCCCACCTTAGCCCGGCAAAGACACCCCAAGAGGCTCGAGTATCATCAAGGCAGATAGGGACACGGCAACACCCAGAGCCAGGAAGCTTTGTGTTTTTAGACATGAACTTGTACGGGGCTGAAATCAAAGCATCCAGAAACGAAAGTTATTCTAAGACTTTACTAGCATGAAATAAAAGGTATTTAGCAAAGGGTCCCTGCTGTTTCCTCTTATTTGGAGGATGGAAAGGAAAGAGAAAAACACCATGAATTGGGAATGATCCAGAGGGGACCCTTGGAGGTGGGACAGATCCAGCGAGCAGGGCATCTGTGACTTTTTCTTAGAAACTAAGAAAACATAACTCTGAGTATTATTTTTAAAGCTACCAGCACAGGGGCGCCTGGGCGGCTCAGTCGGTTGGGCATCTGACTTCGGCTCAGGTCATGATCTCACCGTTCGTGAGTTCGAGCCCCGTGTCGGGCTCTGTGCTGACAGCTCAGAGCCTGGAGCCTGCCTTGGATTCTGTGTCTCCCTCTCTCTCTGCCCCTCCCCTGCTCGCACTCTGCCTCTCTCTCTTCCCCAAAATAAATAAACATTTAAAAATTTTTAAATAATAAAAAAATAAGATAAAAAATAAAAATACCAGTGCATGAATGAGGATAGAGGCTTTGGGGGTGTTCATCGTAGGATTTGCAAAAAAAAAAAAAAAAAAAAAGAGAGAGAGAAAGGGAGAATCTTCCTCTGTTTGCCCTTAGACTGGTAAAGTGAACCCACTGGTTGCCTCCCAAGTGGCGACACAGAGAATTGTTGAATGTGTGGGTGAAAACCTCTCCACCACCTAGCGGGAGACTAGTCTCCAGACCCAGCGAGATGCCTAAGTAGTCCGCCGACGCTAGGGGCGGTCCGCGCATTAAAATCATTGAAAAGCCAGCGTTCCCAACCATCCCCGGGCGACGCTCCCCTCACTCTGTGAGGCCCCCTAGCCTTTGCCACCTTGTTCGCTTCCGCTTTTTATGCGATCGCGGCTCCTGACCGGCCATGTCAACGATCCCCAGCCACAAAAGCAGTACTATCGGGGTGCAGAAGAGGAAGATCGCAGCCCTTGTGGTGGTGATAGCGAGCGTTGGGAGAAACGGCCGTGCGTGGGTGGGTCGTGTCGCCGTCCCTCGGGTCTCATCTCTGAAGCAGAGAGGACGGGAGGGACGAGAAGGGACGTGGCCTGAGAGCCCAGTGCACGGGGGCCAGCCATGACCCTGTAGACGCTCCAGGGACAGCGGTCCCTCCAGCCCACGCTTTGTGTCCGGGCACAGGTGACGACATCCCCACGGGATGGGACGCGGGGCCGGGCGCTAGGGGCCGCTGCCCGTCATCCTGGAGGCTGGCTGCGACTCACACCCCCAGGAGAGAACACTGCAGGGGACCCTCCTCGTGTGGCCGCGCCCAGCCTCAGGAGGTGGTTCTGGAAGAAGGGCCGATGGGGAGAAGGACCCTCGGGGTCGGGGACAAGGTCGAGGAGGCGAGGCATCTGTGGGATGGGGAGACGCCCCACTCGGCCAGAGCCCTCCCGCCCGGCGCAGGGCGCACAGTAGGTGCCGGGCCAGTGGGCAGATCGTGGAGCGATGGTGGGGGGCGATGAGGACCCGGTCCACCTCCCCTCAACGCCAGGCTCCCCCCCGGGTCCCCCCGGGTCTCCCGCACCCACGGCCTGCGGCCCACGGCCCCGAGTGGCTGCTTCTCCCGCCTTTGCAGCCGAGGTGGGGAGCCCTGCAGGCCTGGCAGGGGGAGGGGGGGTGCGCTCCAGCTTCAAAGGGCCTGGCACACCGGGATTTCCCGGGAGTGTGAGGCCCCGGGGCGGGGGGCTGCTGGGGAAACTCCGGGGGAGACGGGGGTTCCCCGGGGCAGCTCCAGGCTTCCTCAGGGGTCACCGGGCCGTGGCCTGTCACAGGGCCACAGGGACACAAGGTGACCGAGGAGAAGCCATCCCAGGGAGGCTGGGGCACCACGGTCATTGGCCCCTTCACACATTCGCGGACGGACCTTCCTGGGTGCCCCATCCTGGCCCCCAGGCTCCTGACTGGTTCTCTCAGAGACCTTTTCTCTGTGTCCCATCACCCGTCACCACGTCACCTCCAGGAATAGAAGTCCTGCTCTTGCTGAGGTTGGACCGCATGCTGGGTGTCGGGACTCGGTCTGTGTCCAGTGTGCTCTGGGCTCACGTCCTCCGGGGGCCCCCCGCAAGCCTCGCGGAGCGTCACCGGCCCAGGCCACCGCAGGGCTCAGCCCCCTGCTCAGCTGGCTTCGTGGGCCCAGGATTGCCTGTCCCTCGGGGCCAGCGCCCTGGCAGGGCTCAGCCGGGAGATCGGGGGCCAGTGGCGAGCCTCCCCAGCCCGAGGTGAGAGCCCCGGGTCAGCCAGCCCCAAAGGCCGGGGCTTACGGGGCCCTGGGGTGACCCCGGTGGGGGGGCTGGGCAGACAGGTGCAGGGAACAGAACGACACACACGTCCACAGCACAACTCTGAACTCGGGCAGGCCTCGCAGCTGGGGGAGGGAGGATGTGGCCCCCTTTAGGGAGCTGCGTCCTCTGTCCTCTGAAAGTCCCGTGAACCCAGCCTCCAGAGGATGAACGGCGCCCTCCGCCCTCTGTTCCAGTGCGGCTGCCGGATGGCAGGTGGCCCTCGGAGGGGGGAGGCCTGGCTCTGGCCTCGCGCCTCTGCCCCCCGTGTGTGGGGTTCGGGCCCCCACCACCTGCCCCCCGTGCGTGGGATTCGGGCCCCCACCTCCTGCCCCTGTGTGTGGGGTTCGGGCACATCGCCCCCCGACCGCTTCCCTGTCCCCACCCACACCTCCCAGGTCACTCGGGGCCCGGCTGGGATGCTGATAAGGAGCAGCCCGTGCCAGAAGGTTCTCTGGGGGGGGTGGGGGCGGGCCCTTCTGGACAGGCTGAGATTCAGGAGCTGGGGCTCAGAGCCGCTTACGCTCAGAATCTGAAGAGCGAGGACATGTGTGAGGACGGGCAAGTGGATGAAGAAGACGTGGCATATACACAATGGAGTATCACTCGGCCATCAAAAAGAAGGAAATCCTGCCATTTGCAACCACGTGGATGGAACTGGAGGGCCTTATGCTAAGTGGAGTTTGAGAAAGACAAAAATCATAGGACTTCACTCATATGGGGACTTTAAGAGACAAAACAGATGAACATAAGGGAAGGGAAACAAAAATAATATAACAACAGGGAGGGGGACAAAACAGAAAAGACTCCTAAATATGGAGAACAAACAGGGTTGATGGAGGGGCTGTGGGAGGGGGGATGGGCTAAATGGGGAAGGGGCATTAAGGAATCTGCTCCTGAAATCACTGTTGCACTATATACTAACTAATTTGGATGTAAATTTCAAGAAATTAATAAATTAAAATAAATAAATTAATTAATGAACATTGAATAAAATTAAAAACGGAAAAAAAAAGCTTCAAGTCTTAAAAACTTGCCCTTGGGGTCTTTCTCTTACAAGGAAAATCCTGTTACGATTCTAAAATCCGAATAAAAGCATTTAAAAAAAATTTTTTTAATGTTTTATTTATTTTTGAGACAGGGAGAGACAGAGCATGAACAGGGGAGGGTCAGAGAGAGGGAGACACAGAATCTGAAACAGGCTCCAGGCTCTGAGCTGTCCGCACAGAGCCCGACGCGGGGTTCGAACCCACAGACCATGAGATCGTGACCTGAGCCTAAGTTGAACGCTCAACCGACTGAGCCACCCGGGCTCCCCTTTAATAACAGTTTTTATTTTTTTTTAATTTTTTTTAACGTTTTATTTATTTTTGAGACAGAGACAGACAGAGCATGAACAGGGGAGGGGCAGAGAAAGAGGGAGACAGAGAATCTGAAACAGGCTCCAGGCTCTGAGCTGTCAGCACAGAGCCCGACGCAGGGTTCGAACCCACGGACCATGAGATCATGACCTGAGCCGAAGTCGGACCCTTAACCCACTGAGCCACCCAGGCGCCCCCGAATAAAAGCATTTTAATCTTTAAAAAAAAAACTTTCCTTGCGTAATCTTTTCTTATCAAAATAATCGTTCAGAACGTCCTGCTCACAGCGATTCACTACGGTGCCTGGAAATGGCTGTCCTTCGATAAGTGAGTGGCGCTGAAGTCCTTGCTCTGTGGAACACGCGGCCCGCACGCGCTCATTTATGGGAAGGGGCGTATTCATCATGACTGCAGTCCAGCCCCACAGGACAGAGCGCGAGCAGGGCGCGGGGACAGGCTGGAAGGAGAAGCCCCAGAAGAAAATCGTTTGAAAGGCAAGACGGGGGCGGTAGAGAAACAGAACCATCTAAAGTTAGTGACTCCAAACCTGAGGGTGGGGGTCCCTCCTGCCCAGTCCCCGCAGGATCAGCGGCTGTCTGTCTGTCTGCGATCACTGTCCAGGCCAGCCGAGCCGTCCTCCTTGACGCAGCCAGCCTTCCCCTCCCCGCCTCTCCCTGCGAAAAGACTTGCCCCCCCACAGCCCCCGGGGACCCCTCTTATCTGCCACCAGTTGTGTCTGCAGAGGGCACCACAGTCATTCTGTGGGGACAGACCCCACGGGCACACGATAACTTACCCACCGCAGGTGCCCACGGCCGCTCGGGAAACTGAGGCAAGAGGGGTCTGTGCTAAATCTCAGTGTCATCCAGAGAATTCAGTGGTCCTGAGCCCTCGCCCCGGGGAAGGAGGAACTGTACCCAGTGTTACACACGCACCGTCTCATGGCCCGCTGACCCATTTGACAGATAAGGAGCGGAGGTTGGCTGGCGGGCAGTGAACCAGGACCCCCACCCAGCTGCCCCTGCTCTGAGCAGCAGTCCCCACACCCTGAGAAGTGCCTGGAGTGTCCACAGAACCAAGGAGGCTGGCGGTCACAGCAAGCTTCGGGCTGCCATACACACAGTCGGCGAGTATCGCCGTGATGCCAGCCTGAACATCCTGAGAAACCACAGAGTTCCCGACACGAAAAATCACGTGGCCGCAGGGAGCGATGTTCACTTACAAAGCTGGCACAGCATTTTAGAAACATAAAATCCCAATGTGGGGAAGGATGGGGAGAACGAGGCGACTAATTTTTATTCACGGTCTGGAGGTCAACTGACCGCACGCATAAAATACTCAAAATATTCGTTTCCAATGGCTGGACTGGTCCCTGCAGGAACTTATCTTGGGTCATAAACAAACGGTCAGAGTCATGGGGTCAACGACGTCGACTGCAGCCTTGGTAACCATGGTGGGACGCTTGAAAATGCCACTCGACGATGGGAAAAGGGACGGGTCACTCGTCACGCGTGTGGCCCTGCACTGCTAAGAAGGTTTGCAGTGATCTAGGACACTTGATAATATGTGGAATGTGGGTGGGAAAATGAATCACAAGATTGCACGAGGGTCTCATTTACCAATAAAATTCCTACCATGTGCATAATCCAAAGGAGAGATGAAAAAGTATTTAAGGTATGTTTCTTCAGGGGCGACTGGGGGGCTCAGTCGGGTAAGCGTCTGACTCTTGATTTCGGTTCAGATCGCACCCTTTGTGAGTTCGAGCCCCGAATCGGGCTCCACACTAACAGTGCGGAGTTAACACCAACTGCTTGGGATTCTCTCTCTCCCCCTCCCTCTCTGCCCCTACCCCTGCTCTCTCTCTCTCTCAAAAATAAATAAAGTCTGCTCCTTCATCGTGGATCACAGGTTGTCTTTATTTTCTTCTTGTTTGATGAGTTTTGTTTTAATTTTAAATTGCTAACTTTTCCACCATGAAACCGTCTTACTTTTTTCCATCCGTCCGTCCGTCCATCCATGCAATAAATTTCCATCGCAGGGAGATGTTTGTTGGTCAAGGAGTACAGAGTCTCAGTCGCACAGCATGAAGAAGTTACAGTTAACAATGTCGTATTGTGTCCTGGAAATCGGCCGAGAGGGTAAAGCTTCGTGGCGGCCACCACAACAGAAAAGAGAATGGTAACTAAGTGAGGTGGTGGGTATGTTAATCAGGCTTTGTGGCAAATATTTCACAACGTACACATATGTCAAATCACCCGCCGTGCATCTCCACCACACGTAGATTTTGTTTTAAGCCGTGGCCCCAAACTCTGCCATTTTGAGGTTGCTCTTCTCTGGCCCCTGAAGGAGGCTGCCGTGTGCATACGAGCTCTGCTCAGGACATTTGGAGCTGTCTCTGCAGGGACGTTCCCTCCCAGAGGAAATACTCTCTCCTAGCAGAACCCGCCCCCTGCTCGCTCAGGCTTCTTCGGTCTCTACGTCATTTTTAAGCGTCAATTTCTCTTGACAAAGCTGGGGAAAAAAACCCAAAAACTTTCCATCGTGTCAAGCCGCTGAGATTTCAACTTCTTTGCAAGCGCCGGTTAGTGTCATCCTAATCGGGCACACGGGTCAGCGGTCACCCTAGTTCCAGCAAGCGGACCGGCTCCGAGAGCCGGGGAGGCAGACTCAGCCTCCAAACGTCATCCCGTCGGATGAAGACCTCGGCTCTCAGGCATCATCGCGAACACGAGAGCGGGACAACACGTCCAACCCCAGCTGGCTGGCAGCGTGGCGGAAACTAATAACCAGTAAAATCTATGAGGCTGGAAATGAGAGCTAGGAGGAATAAATCAGGTGCTAATCACGCAGCGAGCGGGGCACAGCGCTTCCCCGAGAGCACGAGCCCTGCACGGCCACACACCTTTGCAGGGGGCCAGCCCGTCCTACCTGCGGGTCCTGTCTCGCCCGCAATGCGATCGTCTTAATTACGGACAGAGGACTCGGAGTTTCCTTGAAATATAAATGAACATGTCGCACCTAATTATTAAATGCAAGAACAGTTCGACCCTTTCTCAAAACCATCAATACTCGGAGAGAGAAAGTGCTGCTGTTTCTTTTTTTTTTTTTTTTTTTTTAAATTTTTTTTTTCAACGTTTATTTTATTTTTGGGACAGAGAGAGACAGAGCATGAACGGGGGAGGGGCAGAGAGAGAGGGAGACACAGAATCGGAAACAGGCTCCAGGCTCCAAGCCATCAGCCCAGAGCCCGACGCGGGGCTCGAACTCACGGACCGCGAGATCGTGACCTGGCTGAAGTCGGACGCTTAACCGACTGCGCCACCCAGGCGCCCCAAGTGCTGCTGTTTCTTATTAATTCTGACTTCACTGGCTAAGCTGGACAAGGAGAGTCGTGCTAATGCCAGACGGGCTGTGACAGTCACTGAGACCGTCCCCAACATCCCAGGTGACGGCCAGTTGAGAACACAGCGACGTCACTGTTAGCACTTTTGAACGTAATATCAATCCCGTGAATACAAATAACAAAAACTAATACTGAGGTCAACAGACAGCTTTTATTAAGTAACCACCGAGTGCGAAGCACCGAGCTAAGCACTGCGTGTGCGATATCTTATGTAACCCCAGGAACCCCGACAGATGGATTTCATAATTTACGTGCCATCGATGAGGAATCTGAGACTCTGGCGGGTCAAACAAGTCTCTCAAACGGCACAGAGGGAGCAAAATAGGAACAAAAATCTGTCTGATTCCCAGCTTTCACATGTGCATTTTGAGTTTTTAAAAAAGAAAATTTTTAATGTTTATTTATTTTTGAGGGAGAGAGAGACAGAGTGCGAGCAGGGGAGGGGCAGAGAGAGAGGGGGACACAGAATCCGAAGCAGGTTCCAGGCTCTGAGCCGTCGGCACAGAGCCCGACGCGGGGCTCGAACCCACGGATCGTGAGATCGTGACGCTGAACCAACTGAGCCACCCAGGTGCCCCGTGACGTGTGCATTTTGAATCCACAAGCAGGGGCGTGCTGGCCGGATGCAGACGAGCTGCCCTGAGACCTGGCGGCCTCTTCTGATGACGCGAGCTGTGCCCACGCCACACGGCCTGGCACAGGGGATGCGGGAGAAGAGAATTCTCTACAGTCCCTGCCCCCAGCTTTCCGCTTCTTAAGACAGTTTCTTGAGAGCCTGCAGACCAAGGGGCTCGCGTCAGAAGGGTTAAGGTCTGCACTGAACTCCGGCCCTCTGGATACACGGGCCACGTGCCTTCCTTCTAGAATAAAACCACCGATGTTCCGGGACCGACGCCGGCCTGGGCAGCCGTCAACGTCTGATACTCCCTTTATTACTGACCCAGAGTCCCGCCTGCCTGTCGGCAGCTGTCTCGTCTAGCAGGACAGTTATCGGAGGAAGGCGATTCCTTCCAGCAGCTTCTCTGCGGCTAGGGTGAGACCATCAGTCTCCAGTCCAGGGCAGGGAAAGTCAAGGCCAAGAAGGTCGAGTCCAGATGAACCCCGTCCCGCGATGGGGCTCGCCCGGGGCTGTGACGTGGCCTCAACGTCTACCTGCGGCAAGAGGTTGGTGTCAGTGTGGAGGCCGGACTTCCTCACACAAACACGGACATAAACCCTGAGATACAGGTAGTTCCCACAGACGCTTCTCTGTTCCCACACTCCCACCTTCCAGGAGAAAAAATAAGATAAATGTCCACAAATGTGCACTTCTCCGAAATAAATGCTTTGGGCACAACACCCCCGTTCAGCTTAGGTCTGTGGAGAGCCCGCTGTCTGAGGCCCCGGACAAGACTGCTGAGGGCACACCAAGGGTTCCAGAAGAACCACAGTGAGGCCACGTGGAACCCTGCCTCTGGCCTGTGCCTTCGTTGTACTCAGAGGTCAAACCTGCCCCATGGACTTGCTCTAGCCTCCGGCCCAGTGCCCACTCCACCTGCACGCACCGTGGTCAGGCGTAAAGCACGGGGATGTTCTCCTTCACCAGGCCGCTTTCGGAGGGAGGGCCGTCGAGGTCCCACCCGCAGGCAACGGTCACTCTGGCCACCGGTCAAAATTTGGCCAGCCCCAAGTCTCACTGCACCCCCACCCTGACTTCGGAACCCAACAACTGAGCCCCTGGGGCACAGCCACCCTCAGTGCCTGAGGTTTTGGCTTGGGACTCAGAGGGGGGCTCCCCCCCAGTTACAGCCAGTCTGTAGAGGGGCTTTTCCAGAAACAATCAGGAGAGAAGAGCGTTTTCACAGGCAGAGATTTGAAAAGAGGCGGGAGGGCCCTGAAAGTGGGGGGCTTGCCCTGAGGCTGCTGTCCCCCCGATTTCCCCGAGGGCTGATGAGACGCCCCCCACCCAGGGGGCAGGTTGCCCGTCCCTACACCCAGAAAGCGAGCCTTGAAGGCCTTCAGCAGAAGGAGCTCCCAAGTCCCGGGGCTGTGGGGAAAGGAGACTGGAGAAGAGGGCGGGGAGACCCCAGAGCCCCCGGGTCCCCGCCTCCTGGGCCGTGTCCCTAGCTCTGAGCTGAGGGACCTTGGGGCCTGACTTCCCATGGAGCAGGGCAGGGTGGAGAGACTCACTGCAAAGCCAGTCACTGAGGACAGGTCGGAGATCCCTGCGCGTGAAGGGCACACGGTTCCCCAGGATCCGGGATAAACGCTCCATGTGTCCACCGGGCTCGTCCATCACTAACCGTGATGGCAATGATCTCTTCTACGGGCACCGAGTTTTCACACCACTGACAGAGAGGACCGTCTAAACCCGAACTTCAGCTTCCCGTTTCTTTCCACGGTTTCCCCTCCCGTCAGCACCGGTGCCGGGCGCCCACGAGCCCAGCACTGACAGGAGGCGGCACCAGACCCAAATCTGTGCTCCTTTGCGGGGAGAAAGAAACTCTAACAACGCAAGACAGTTCCATTCCCCCAAATCAAAGCAATCACCTGAAGATGCCTTAAGGGTTTACTCTTTCTACCCCCAGGACGAAGCATAATTGATGTAATTTAAAGAAAGGAAAAAGGGGCGTCTGGGTGGCTCCGTCGGTTAAGTGCTCGACTCTCGGTTTTTGGCTCGGGTCATGATCTCACGGTTGGTGAGTTCAAGCCCCGCATCGGGCTCTGCGCTGACATCACACAGCCTGCTCGGGATTCTCGCTCTCTCTCTCTCTTTTTCTGTCTCTCAAACATAAGTAAATAAACTTAAAACAGTTTTTAGAAATGAAAAAAAGGAAAAAAGAACACTCCCAACCCCCGAAACAAAGTCACCATGGTCAAAATACGTGCCTGTCTGCAAACTGTGGGCAAGGCAGCGCACTCCAGATTTTCAAAGCGGCATCCTACGTGGGGACACAATTTCCTCACTCCAGGCCCACTGTCCTTCCTTTGCCAAAGCATGCTGTGCATGAGGACCCTCCACACAGGCCCACCCAAGCCTCTCCTCTCCCGCTTCCGGAACTTACCGGCCAGGGAAACCCACACCGTCAGGGCGCCAGCGGGCCGCACTCCGCAACATCTCTGCGGGCGTCCCTCCCCTCACGGTTCCGGAAGGCCAGCCGCCCAGGAAGAAT
This sequence comes from Lynx rufus, assembly GCF_022079265.1. Lineage (NCBI taxonomy): Eukaryota > Metazoa > Chordata > Mammalia > Carnivora > Felidae > Lynx > Lynx rufus. The sequence continues at coordinate 167,923,689 of NW_025814856.1, read as the reverse complement.
CTGGGATCCCACCAGCGTCAGGCAGGTGGCTGAGGAAGGGTGTGGGCGAGGGCAGCGGAGGCCCGGTGGGGCCGGAGGGAGAGGGGACCTGTCCCGGGAGGACAGCCATCCGCTCGCCTAGCGTCCCTCGCCTCTGCCCCAGTAACCGCGTCCAGTTGCACAGTGCGGGCACCAACCCAGCCGCTGGCTCCGTGAATCCCGCCCCCAGCCGGCTCGTGGTACGCGGGAAGCAAAGCCAGCAGACGCCGGCCGTCCCGCTGCTCATTTCACGCGCAGCACGGGGAGACCTTCTTTTTGCTTGCGAACATCTCGACCTAAGGTGCTTTCGGAAAACTATAAAACATTCATTTTCCTTTCAGTGTTTTCAGTCTGGATAGTTCGGGATTCTGTGTGCACGCAGGGTGGGACCTGATGGTGGGACCCGGACCAGGGAGCCCGTGGGAGGGCGTCCTGTAACCAGACGAGGCCCCTGTGAGCAGCCCCCGGCCGGCCCCCAGGTAACAGCAGGGCCTTGGCTCACAGGCATTGGGAGCCCAGCTCACTGGGTACAAACAGGCCACGGCCTCTCTTCTGTGGATCATCCTCGCCAAGCCGCGAGTGCCTTCCTCCCTGGGGTCGGTCCCGCGCGTCTCCTGGGGGCTGGTGGCCCCTCCTCTGCCCCCGCCCGCCCGCCGTGGCCTGGCTTTCCCGCTTCCCGCTCTTCCCATTCTCCCGGAGCACAGACGCGAGGACGGGCCGGCCCAGAGGGTGGACCTGGGGAAGCTAACTCCCTTCCCTGGGTCCGGCCGTTGCCATTTGTGGGGTGAAGGGAAGCCAGATGGATTTCTCAGCCCCTTCCGTCCGCACTCACGTGAGGTCCCAGCACTAAGTGCTGCCAGCTGTCCCCAGCCCGCCCGCCTGTGCGGGGTCTGAGGTGCATCTGGCTGAGGGAGGCGCCCCGAGCCCAGCTCCAGAGGACCAACGGATGCGGCTCAAGTGTGGGTCCCGCCGACATAAGTAGGCAGCAGCAGGGGTTCCGGCCGGGCGCGGAGGAGTCTCTCGGAGGGAGAGGCCGGGTCCGGGTGGACTGGGGGCTACATCCAAGATCGGGGGCTCCGTCCAGGCAAGCGACAGCCCCAGGGGCCAGGACGGGCCAGTCTGTCACGAGGAGCCCAGGAGATGTAACCCAGAGAGGGGTCGGGGGGCCCACAGCACGGCAGCCCCTTGTTCCTGTAAGTCGTGGAAGAAATGGGCGCTGCGTCCCCATCTGGGAGATGGGAAAATCGAGGCTCCGAGGGGCTCAGTGAAATCAACCAAAGCTCTCAGGACTCCTGCAGGGTGGAGGGATGCGATCGGAGGCGAACATCTCCGTATCCACCACGCACGGGCCGACAGAGTGACCCTCCTCCGCTGGGGCAGCATCTGACTGTCCCGTGACTGATGAGGCTGCAGGAACGTATGGTCTCAGGCTCTGGAGGCCAGAATCCAAGGTGTGGGCGGGGCCTGCCTCCCGGGAAGCGTCTGGGGAAGGATCCTTCCTGCCTCTTCCAGCTCCTGATGCTGTGGGCCGTCCTTGGTGTCCTTGGCTTGTAGGCCCCTCCCTCCGATCTCTGCTTCCACCCTCCCCTGGCCGTCCCGGTGCACCTCTGTCTCTGTGTCTCTCCTCTTCTTACCACAATGCCAGTCATACTGGATCAGGGCCCCGCCTCCTCCAGGGCGACCTCATCCTGGCTGTATGTGTCATATTCGCAGAGGTGGGACTGCGGCTCTGACATATCTCCTGGGCGGACACGATCCCACCCACAGCCGGCACTAAGCAGAAGTTCAGCTCCAGCTAAATAGTGGGCCCTGGGGCTCATCACCAAGAGACAGAGGCAGAGTCCCCGGCTGTGTGGCTGGAGTCCCTGGCAGGAAACCGCCCCTGGGGGAAGGGTCGAATGTGGTCACCGAGTCCCGGCAGCAGAGGACAAGAGCCAGGTGCCGGTGTGTAGGAGGGAGGCGGGCTCAGGGACACAGAGGCAGGCGGGCTCCGCCAGGAGAGAGGCCAAGGCCTCTGAGTGGGGCGCTGTCCACGCTGCTGTTCCGGCCGGGCTGGAACCAAAGGCTGGCGTGCGGAGGCGTCCGTGGTGGAGCCTCCAATCGGCTCTGCTGGCAGGGAACGGACATGGGAAGCTGCCAGGCCATTACGTAAGGGCTGTTTCTCTAAGCTAAGAGCCATCGCATGTACAGTAAGAACAAAAATAACTACTCAATTAACCGACAGTAAACTCAGCCCCATCCGCCCGATGACCATCATACACTCGCAAAGGCCGCGCGAACACAGGGGCGTGCGAGCGTTGGGAATGTGAGCGAAGGAATCGGATGTGCTCCTGGCGGCCATGGCATCTTTTAAACCTCTGGGGAGCAAAGGAGATTGGGAGGGAACACCCACAGCTTAAACAGGTTGCTTTTGAGACTGGGGTGACTTTTCTCCAACCTTTCTCTTCCAAAGTGATATTACTGTGACTATTCCTTGGGGACGAGACACGGTTTATTTTAAAATTCTCAAGTGAAATGGTTAGAGGATGGGAAATTATTCTTCTAATAAGCAGAAATTTCCTTTTTTTTTAAAATGTTTTTAATGTTTATTTATTTTTGAAAGAGAGAGAAACAGAGTGTGAGCAGGGGAGGGGCAGAGAGAGGGGGAGACACAGAATCCGAAGCAGGCTCCAGGCTCTGAGCCGTCAGCACAGAGCCCGACACGGGGCTCGAACTCATGAACTGCGAGATCATGACCTGGGCCGAAGTCAGACGCTTCACCGACTGAGCCACCCAGGTGCCCCCCGAAATTTCTTTCTGTTATACTCTTCCTGTTGGTCTTTCTAAGGCGGAGTGTGTGTTTTCCTGCAGGAGAAACCAAAGGAATCCTTCTGGAATGTTTAGGGAACTTGTCAGACGCCTCCTCCTTCTGTCACCAGTCACGGCTGGGGCAGTGGGTTGCAGGTAGAGGGGACAAGGTCAAGGCACCCGACCCAAGGAAACCCACCGGGAAGTTTCAGGATATCACATTTCTGGAGGGCTCGTATGATGCTCTCCCGAGGGGGCATGAGAAGCAAACTGACCAGTGTCCCACCAGCTCCGCTCGTCGGGGGCAAGAGTGTACTTTCCGGGCCAAGGAAGACCGTGGAGCCCAGGAGGGCGCTCACCCCCCTCCACCTCTTGCGGGCACATTCCTCCGGCTTTTAAGGTTACCGCCACCACCCACTCGTCGCTCATGCCAATGAATTGCAAACTCTAGAAACTATTTAATTTCATCGTGAATTTGTTCCAAGAAATGGCAGCTTCCCACAGACGAGCGTGCGTGTCTGGGTGGTGGGGCAGGGTTGTGGGGGACGACGTTGGCTCCGCGTCGCAGGAGCTGGAATGCTCCGCTCCTTCGGTGGCACATCCCCCAGGTGCCGTTCTTTAAGGGCACGGATTTAAGATGGCTGTTGCTCTTTCGAGCATTTATTGCGTTCAACGTTCAAACATTATTGGAAGAAAGCGATTTTCTCAGAAAGCCAAGGCAAACCTTAGACTCCACGTTTGCGTCACCGAACATTTCTTTTCCTGTAGTTTGCTCCTCGTGGTGTAACCCTGACACTCTATTTGACTTTGCAAAGTCCGGGAGGATAGAGACGGAGTCATTCCTTCAATTGGCAAGGAGGTGGGACTAGTGATGATGACGGCCGGACGCTGTGCGTGACCCCGCGAGATCCCCGAGACCGCCCGGACCCTGAGGAGCGACAGGAAACGTCAGCTTGCCGCGGGAAGCAAACTAATGTGACACCCCCTTCCGTTACCTGAACCTGAAGTGGGGGTCAGCGTTTGCCTAGGCAAGGAGGTGAGGGTAATGATGAGCAGAGCCCAAACTCAGCGCACGTGTCGTGGGGAGCCACTGGGAAGGAACTGGGTCCCGAGAGAAATGTCACTGGTCTCCCAGGAGCCACAGTGGGAGCTGAGCACAGTGGTTAAGAAAATAAAAGCAGGGGCACCTGGGAGGCTCACTCCGTTCAGCATCTGACTCTTGCCTTTGGCTCAGGTCGTGATCTCACGGTTCGTGGGTTCGAGCCCTGCGTCGGGCTCTGTGCTGACAGTTCAGAGCCTGCTTGAGATTCTCTCTCTCCCTCTGCCCCTTCCCTGCTTGCACTCGCTCTCAAAATAATAAATAAACATTTAAAAAATTAAAAGCCATACAAATCTGCTTTTTACTCCGGGACGTAAAGTGGGTCACTCCTTTGATTTACTGAAGGAGTGGGGACTTCATACAGAGCACATACGTATATTGAAGGCAGCCTGAGTGAAGAGAATGTTATTTTCACTTTTTGACAAGACGTAGAGGAGGGTATTCGGAAAATGGCAAATAACTATTTGAAGGTCCTGTGTTTAATTTTATACAACTGAAAATGTTACTTACTTCTGGTTTTCTCCAGATGGCAGGTTTACGGATTTTCTTCACCCTTTTCTCTGTGTTTTGACAACTAACACCAAACATGAGCTGTATACTTTTTTGTTATTTTACAGTTTTTTTTTACATTTATTTATTTTTGAGAGACAGAGAGAGACAGCGTGAGCAGGGGAGGAGCAGAGAGAGAGGGAGACACAGAATCTGAAGCGGGTTCCAGGCTCCGAGCTGTCCGCACAGAGCCTGACGCGCGGCTCGAACCCACGAGCTGTGAGATCATGACCTGAGCTGAAGTCGGACACTCAACCGACTGTTGAGGCCGGGGTGGTCCAGCAGTGAGCCACTAGCAGAGGAGGAGGCCTCCTTCTAAAGGGCGAACGTGAATGTGCCAAGCCCTTCCCAGAGAGCAGTGCTACAAAATCGTGTCTTTATGCCTCAAAGGGACGTTCTCTGGGAAAGTGGGGACACTGAGCACTACTGAGGAGCTAATCCTTCAGGTCAACAGTGGCCGGGGGTCCTCCGCTGTGTCCTTCTGCTGCAGATCTGTGCACACGCACACGCACGCTCAACCCCCATAGCAGATACTGACACATGCACACACACGCACACACACACACTCACTCATGCACACACCCCAACTCCACAGGAGATTTTGTCTGCAGTATTAGGGCGTCCACACAACAGAGGAGTATTGACCATTTTCCGGAACGCCTTCACGCCCACGAACACGTGAGCCTCCAACACAGACACGCAGAGCAGAACTTAGCGGGCCGCCATGAGCCTGCGGGTCTGCGGGTCGCAGAGCCGAGGGTACAGATGTGCAGTGAGAACCATTTCCTTCGACACGGAAAGGAAGCGGGAATCTCGGATCCACGTTTTCCCACTCACATGAGCTGAGGAGGAAACACATTCCCCAGGGAAGGCGAGCTCAGAAATGACCTCCTCCGGGGGGCGGGGGTGGGGGGAATGACTACTTCAATGGACGGTGGACATCCGTGTTAATTAGCTGGTTATTTGATCTCGTGTCGTCAGTGAGAGGGGGCCTCAGAGGGGACTTAAGTGTGCTTAAGTCGGAGACTGCTCAGCACCAAAACACCCTGAAAGGTAGGGTCCCACCCGATTAACAGAGAGCTTTGAGCCAATTATGTATGCCATAAAATAAATGCGACGACAAGAGGGGTCGAGCCCCGGAGCCAGGGCGAGAAGTAGCACGAAGAACAGATCAACCAAAGCCGGCCTGTCGCCCCGTCGAGAGACAAGCACGTCCTTGTAAGGCGCAGCCCAAGGAGACGCTGGGGGTCACGCTGGGGGTCGCTGCGGGGCGGGGAGGAGGGAGAGTGCCCCTCAAATCCCGGTCGTCCTGATCACTCACCCAGCTTTGCTCTCCCCGTCACCAAGAAGCAAATAAATGCACCTGCGAGTCCGGGGAAGTGCCCCAGTTGGCCAGTCGGTTGGGACCAGTACCCACCATCTCCCGGTCTTCCCCTCCCATCTTGGTGGTTTGGCGGTTAATCTCCGCGCCAGACAAAAGTTACCGAAAGATCACGGGTGTGGCTATAATTCACTTCTGGAGGCAGATTGTCAAAATGTCTGAATCCCTGGGGGACTCCTTCTCCTGCTCTGACGGCAGCGACCACATCGCGGCTCCCTGTTTAGAAGATGAATCCAATTCAGAAAATCCCCACATCCGGCGGGACGGCCGGCTTTAAGTGGAGCGCCGGTTTAAGGAAGAATGAAAAGCAAACCAATTCCAAAGTAACGAAGGCAATTGGCAAATCTGAGCTCACAAATTACCCCTAATTGTCACTATCAGTGAAGGGCTTGTTAATGTGCCCTTTATCCTTTATCCTTTAAAGAATGTCAGAGACAGAGAAGAGTTGGCAAAAAGCAGAAAATCAAACAAGGAGGTCCAAATATTTTGCATTCCCCAGAGTTACTATCTCCCGAGCAGACAAAGCCCTGGGAATTGTTTTTGAACAATAATGGAAAAGTGGGACCGTGAGGCACCCTGAGATGCTGACAGCCCACAGTCACCGCGTACGGAAAACATCGTGTTCCTGCCACTCACCCAAGCCCGGCTTAAAGTCTCAACCGAAAACCCAGAGACCTTGTTATAAATATTGAAGGCGAAAGGAAACATCGAGGTGCGTTTCTTTAACACATCCACTGTGACTCCGCCCCGATGGCTTAACGCTTGTATATCCTTCTTCGTAAAGGAGGTTTGATGGAGAGAACACCGTGCGTGCAGCCAGGCCCCCGGGAGGTGTTTACTGAGCCCAGTCCCCATCCGGGCGCTGCTTCCTGACCCTCTGCCGAACGTGCCGCTTCTGACACACGTGCGTCGCACAGAACTCCACCCGTGGGTCACCGGCGCCACCACACCCACGAGGGATCGACTCCCGCCAGGCGCCCCAAGGGAGAAGGGGGACACGCGCTCACACCCGGTGCACGTGCCTGGCTGTGTGCTGGCAATTCTCCACACACTCGTGAGGAACGTGTCCTGAATCCGCTTTTGGAGAAGATGAAATGGAAATTCAAAGACAGTTCGGGCAGCGGGTAAATGCTGGTGGGGGGACTAGAACCCAGGATTCTGTATCAGAGCCCACAGGGCCCCCGTCCCAGGTCACGGGTTCGTTCAGATTGAAGCGAAAGACTAACGGCAGCCCCAGTGAATGTTCCGCATCGTGACAGCATCTGAGGATACGGGCTGGTCTGAACCTTATGGGTATAGCTAGATGTTAAATTAAATATGTTGAAATTGTATATGTGCACACATTTGTATGTTCGTGTATAAGAGGCCGAGTGTAGCCTCTCGTAAATACGAATGGTCAGTAGCATCGGGTCTGGGTCCCCACGTCTGTAATTCTCTGGGAACTGTGCCACCAAATGACGCCAGCCAGAATGAGCGATTGGCTTGTTACCAAGAAATGACCTGCTTTTGTCCTTGAGAATATCAAGCACGAGCATGCTGACTCACAGAGCTGCCAGGAAGACCCACCCCCGAAGGTCCTCTGTCACGCGGGCGGTAGGGACACCAAGGACAACGGGCAAGGTGACGTGCAGCGGGGGCCCCCGACCCAGCTGGGGTCTGACCCCTGGGGCTCCTCCGGCCCCGGCAGCAGATCAGCCCGGGCCCGGGGTGTCGACCACCGCTGTGGCTTCGGGCAAATCCTTCCCACCTCTGGGACCCGGTTTTCCCATCTGAGAAATCTCTTCCGTCTTCCCCCAACTTGACGTAATAGGATAGAAGGCCGAATGCGTTCGCGGGCTCAGTCCAAACAGCCACTGGTTCAAAGCTGGGATCTGCAAACCACAAGGTTGCCAGATAAAACACAAAACATCCCGCGTAAGCGTATCCAAAACAATAGTTAGGGCATACTAAAAAGCGTATTCACTGTTTATCTGACATTCAAACTCAGCCGGCACTCTGGATTCTTATTCGTTAAGGCTGGCCACCCTACCTGGGCCGGAATCTAACCTGCATTCTGTTTTTTAAATAAAGTTTTATTGGCACACAGCCACAGGCATTCCCTCATGGGTCATCTGCGGCCGCTTTCGCCCCGCGACGGCAGAGTTGGGTGGTCGCGACAGAGACGGTCTCGCCCGCAGAGCCTAGAATATTTACTGTCTGGTCCTTCACACGCACACAAAAGTCTTCCGACCCCTGATGTAGCTGATGTGTGCCATGTGTCCAGGACCGACCCAGTTGCGGCTTCGTAACCCGTGCCCCACAATTTGACGCGTCAGCAGGGGCTCTACGCGCGCACCTGTCATAGGGCGTGTTTCTTTCCGCCGCAAACAGTTGACGAGCTCCTGACGTTCCTCTTGCTTCACAGCAGGATGTTCACGGCCCCTAACACCGCACTTCCATAAGTGGTGGACACACAGTGAGTTTTCACGCGTTCATAAACAGGCGTTTGTCCAGGGCCCGGCACCTGCGTGGGGGTAAACACGGACCTCGGAGCAGGAGTCCACGAGTAACCTAACAGATGGCAGGTCAGGGAGCTGGCCCTAACCCCCTTGCAGACCGTCCTGAAGGTGCCATGAAGGTGCCCCGTTGATCAACGATAGGATACAGGACACCACAGTCAAGACAAAGCTGTTTCTTGTTAACAGAATAAAGTCCTCAGGCAAGATTTAGGACGCGGGTCCCATGGTCGGTACGTTTGTCCCATCAGGCAGGCAGTTTTCATAGGCAAAGCCTGACGCACTGAGCTTCTATGACTGCAGGGAAACGTCTGTGAAGGATGAAGCCCAAGACACCTGCTAAGCCCAGAAGCACACGAGCGAGCTCCTCCGTCCTGCTTCACATCATCCACTGAAAGCTTCCCCAAGGGCTTTGAAAGGGCCGCTCGCCCGCCGTGCAAGGAAACCCCAAGATGGGCCTTATTCCTCCGTTTCACAGGGAGGATAGGAGCCCTGGTGAGTCCCACGGAGGAGGTGAGAAGCAGGGGCCTCCCCAGCTGGCAGCGAGCGCGCTGAGGGCGTGAGGAGGGAACGCCAGGGTGAGCGAGGAGAGGAGCTGCTGAGCCCCGGGCCGGACGGCAGGGTTTGCCCTGTGGTCACCTGAGCGAGGAGGGGTGAGTTCTGAGGACGAGCGTCAACAGGGGTGAGCGGCTTTCCGAGTGCTGACACCCGTCTGATGGCCTCCGAAACCGTTTGGAATCTTCCTCAAAGCCGTCGGTCAAGACAGGCCTCGTGGCTCAGGGGGGCACAAGTCTGCTGTTACTACGGCTGTCCCGTAACCCCCCGTGAGCATGTGTTTTCTTGTCTGCCCCGATGGGGAGGCGGCCGTGGGGTTCACAGAGGCCTCCGAGAAGTCCTCGGGGCTCGAGCAGTATTGATTCCCATCCCAAACTCCCGCCCTCCTCTTCCCTTTCGGTCCTACGTTATCCTCAATGGCAGGAAATCCACACTACGAGGAGGCTCTTCTGCGGAAAATCATGGGCCACAAATTCTCTTTACAGTTGCGTCTCTGCCTTAGGGAAGAACGGTGGTAGTGTCTTTAATAGAAGAAGACTTTTCCATGCCCCTTTGCGAGAACAAGGCCGTGGTAGAAACTCATGTACAGTCCCCTGACTTGGCTATTTCACGTTCAAGTGAGGGAGTTTGCTTGGTCAACAGTGGCCGAGGCGGGAGCCTTGGGGCCCAAGTGTTATATTTATTTTCTCTGAATAACACACGAAACATACCGTGGAGGCTCTGTTCTTTGTTCAGTGCGCTGGTAAAGGCCCTTTGATGGCACCAGGAAGACACAGCATTCTTGTTATTTCCTTTTTTCTCGATGAAGTGTCAAGAAAATTGGAATGAGAGTCAGGAAATCTGCATTCTGGCCTCAGATCTGCCACTGATATGTGACTTTTGGACAAATTTCAGACAGCTGCTTGACCTGAGGCAGGGTTACTTGCCCCTCGTGGCCACCATTTTCTCATTTATAAAACCAGGAGCTTAAACTACGGCTGGGGTGGCCTGATCGACTAGGGCCGTGACTGGCCAGAGACATTTCCCACAGTCGCATAGAGAAGAGCCTTCACACATGTGCACACGTACTGACCCTGGGCTCCCCGAGCCCCCCAACAGCTGTGGCCTTCCGGGCAGCCACTGCAAAGAGGATGGAGAAGTAGGCACCCCAGCTGCCCACCAGTGACGATCGGTCACAGTTACATCCCGGAACGCAGTCCTTGTGCACATGCGGGGTCCCGTTCAAGTGTGAAGTCCAATCCAGCAGGTCTAGGGTGGGGCCCGAGACTCTGCATTTCCGTGTTTTTAAGAAGAATTATTTTATTTTTTATAATGTTTATTTATTTTAAGCGAGGGAGAGAGAGTATGTGGGCATGGGCGAGTGCAAACAGGGGAGGGGTGGCGACAATTTTAATCTGTTGGCACAGAGCCGGACTCGGGGCTCGATCCCACGAACCGTGAGGTCGTGACCTGAGCCCAAATCGGGAGTCAGAAGCTCAACTAACTGAGCCACCCAGGCGCCCTGAGACTGCATTTCTAAGAAGCTCTCAGGTGAGGCTGTGGCTGCTGGCCCAGGGACCACACTGCGGGCTAGGAGGGGTCGAAACACAAGACAATACAGTTACTGGGGCATTCAGTTTGGGTCACGGACAGTCATTTTGTGCCTTTTGAGACAATTTGCTTCAGTTGATTAGAGAAATGAGGCCAAGGTCGTGTGCTCAAACTTCCCTGATCGGCTCTGCTCCAAAACGGTCCCTACCAGCCGTCCCTCGGAAGGGACGTTTGGGGACAGGCTACAGGTGAGGGTGCACCAGCTCATCGTCACGGTCACAGCTCCATAATGTGTCCAGGGGCAGGTGGGCAGCCTCGTCTCAGGGGCCAGAGCCCAGCTTAAGCCACCAGGACACCTTCAGTGGCTCGTGCTGATGGAGAACCCGTTACTCCAGAGGTCAGCATACCTCAGTGTACACGGCAGGAAGCCAGTTCTAACCCACAAGGCTCCATGCCGTCTTCGTGTTCTCACCTCCTTCGAGACCCCTCGAGCCCAAGGTAAAAATCCTGGGGCTGCCACTGGAGCGTCCCCACCAGAAAACAGAACCCTGCCCTGCTGGGGGTCGGCCGTGGCCAGCAGAGCCCCCAGCTTCCTTGACATTCAGGGCAAAGAACAGGTCTCATCGGTTTACTCGGGCTTGTGCCGGACGCAGCAAAAATAACTTACAGGTATTGAAGCTGCCACGAGGGAGTGGCTCTTGGGAAGGACCCTTTATGTTGGTCGTAAAGGGTGTAAATGAGTTCACATAGTGGCAGCAGCTGAACTGTATAAAAACGGGAAATCATTTTCTCAAAACTCCCAGTAATTATTCAAGAACTTACTATATGGCCGGCACCATGCAAGGCACCATTTCCATTTTGATTTTTAGATGGTCCTAAGTGATCTTTTGTTATAAGAAATGTCCAGAAGTCATCGAAAGAAATGTGCCACATCTAGGTTTTCAGATAAAATATACGACACCCAATTAATTTCAGATAAATAAGAGATAAATTTTTAACACTTCCCAACTGTTGCACCGGGAGCACTTACACTAAAAAAAGCATTCATTATCTATCTGAAGTTCAAATTTAACTGGGTATCTTACATTTTTATTTTCTAATCCCATGACCTAAACAACACGTGTACATTTAGTCTAGACCCCAGAAAGCTCCTGTTTGAGGTGGGACAAGAAGGCAAAAACGCCACAGTGAGTCCCCCCCGCCGTCTGCCCCCTGCAACGAGGAACACTGAAAAGGCAAGAAGGTCTGATTGGAAACTTCTGTTTAGCATTTACACATATGTCTCTCTTTGGAAGTACTAAGAAAACCTTAAAGTGTAAATATCTTTATTTAAAGTACTCCCTTCTTCAACATGGAGAAAAGCAACGATCTGAAAATAGAAACAAAACAGTTTTGTGGAAATAGAAAATACTATTCACTCTACAGACAACAAAGCATATGTGCATTTTAAATCGTACTTTTCTGCCATCGGCCAGCACCGTCTACCTCCCTTACCCACCCGGTCCCCCGTCCCACGAGCCCACGCCCTGGGTGCCATCCGGACTCTGCCTACCCACTCACCCTCACATCCAATCCTTCCAGCTCTCGAGGATTCTGTCCATTAATGCCGCTCAAGTTCGCCACCCTTGTTCGACGGCCACCACTCCCACTATTTTGCTTTGAGCCTTCGTCAGCTCTGGCCTGGATTCTTGCTATACACCCACTAGTCTCCACCTGGTACCGAGTGATCTTCCCAAAACATAGACACTGTGCTGTCCCTATGGAGCTCGAAGGCTTTCACAGGGTCTGCCCCACTGACCTTTCCCACATCTCCCACCGTTGCCCTCATGTGCCTCTTGGCTGGATCACGTCAGACTTCTGCAGTTGTGTAAACACATAGTCTTTACACATGACTCCATGCCTCCTGCCCAGACAATTCCTTCTCCTGGGGCACCTTCCCTTTCATCTTTGTCCAAGTAACTCATGTTGGTCCCTCGGGTCGTGGTGAACCCCCAGATCGACTTAGCTGTGTTTCCTCTGGGTCCCTATGGGTACCCAGCCATGGCCTTTCACACACTGTGGGCAGGTGATGCTGGCTGACCTCTCCTCCTCCTAGGCAGTGTGCTCCGGCAGCACAGGGCCATGACCTACTCACTCTTATATCCTCCGCACCAAACTTTAGCACACACATAGTAGAGGCTAAATAAACACGTGTGGATGGGGCACCTGGGTGGCTCAGTGGGTTGAGCGTCCGGCTCCAGCTCAGGTCTTGATCTCATGGTTCGTGAGTTCCAGCCCCATGTCAGGCTTTGTGCTGACAGCTCGGAGCCTGAAGCCCGCTTTGGATTCTGTGTGTGTGCGTGTGTGTCTCTCTCTGCCCCTCCCCCACTCACCCTCTGTCCCTCCCTCTCTCTCTCTCTCAAACATAAATAAACATCAAAAACATTTGTTTCAAATACACATGTGTCGAATGAATGGATACCTATGGGGTGCAGTAGGAGAGGGAGCGGCAGCCTCCTATTCTGAAGCAGGACTGGTTCTGCTTGACCAACAGAACATGGCAGGCGTGATGGAGTGAGACCATCAAAGCTAGGTCATAAAAAACATGTGGCCCCTGCCTGGGTCTCCTGGGTGGCTCACCATGGGAAGCAGCAACATGCAACAGAGACACTCAACCAGCCCCTTGGGGAAGGCCATGCAAGGAGGGTCTGAGCACCAGCCTGGCAGCTGTGTGAGGGCGCCGCCTGGGGGGTGAGCCACCCAGCCCCAGTCCAACCTTCAGATGAGCCTGAGGCCTGACCAGCACCTGGCTGACACTCCATGAGAGATCTTAAGTGAGAAATGCCCCATCAGGTCCTTCCCAAATATCTGACTGAGACAGACAGTGAGAGATAAAAAATGTTGATTGCTATTTTAAGCCATTAAGTTTTTGTGACAATGCAGCATTAGGCAAGAAGGAACACACACGCACACGCACACACACACACACACACACACACATTGGTGTAAAATAATTGTACTCGTTTTTTAATAACATACCCAAGGTCATTCATTTATTCATTTGTTGAAAAATCTTTTATTGGACACTGACCATGAGCCCCAAGAGAAGGATACAAGTGAAAAGATAAAACGCTTGTCCTCAAATACTTGGAGGCCCATCCAAATTGATGTCTGGGTGACTCAGTGCAGCACAGCACTTGGTCTTTCAAGAACGACACATCTGACTGAACCTCCTTCCTTTAAGAAATAATATACAAAGTATATTGAAATGTCCAGTTAATTGCTTTAAAGTCAGTTAATTTCTTGTTTGTTTATATATTCAAAAAAGGCACCATCCTGCTTAATTATTAACCTTTTTTCCCCTAAGAATTTGCTCCAAATGACTTAACTGTTTCCAAAATCCAAGTATACCTTCAGAAGATGGAGACTCACCAATGTTGAGGCTAATCCAAAGAAATTCCAAAGTCCATCCCCAAAGAGGCATTCCAAGGGTCAATTTTGCCCACTTGCTAGAACACGGGGTCAGCAGACGGCTTACCCAAGAGATTCTGTAAAAGACACAGTATCCATTTTGAGGGTAATTTCTGTGTCCGTTAAAAAGTCAGTCCCAGGACATCATTGACCTCTCCCCACCCCTGTATTTTGGAGGAGCGCGCCTTCATCTGACTCGTCCAGGAGCATGTACCCCATTCAGCTCAACAAGTTTGGCCGAGCGCCTGCCCTGAGCCAGCCCTGGGGTTGCGCAGCCAAAAGAGGGGCCACTCACCCTCCGCGGTCTTGCACACTCCTTGGGGAAATAAAGCACTGACCCCGAAGCCACTCACGGGCAAAACAAGACGTGAAATCCACAGGGAAGGCAGGGTGGCGAAAGCCATCTGGAGGCCCAACTTTGGAGATGGGGACGCAGAAGGAAGTGCCGGATGTGCAGGCAGAAAGGCCAGCTGACTTCTGGCTATGATTTCAAGGACCCAGGCTCTCCAAGGCTGCGCTGACCGCCCCGAAACATCTCGCAGGGCGCCAGGGTAAGATCACTCACTGGACCTTCATAGGACGCAAGTACGTGAATTTTTCGACGTGCAGAAACCACGTGGTCTGTAGACAGAGGCGGGCACCGGAGGTCAGGAGCCCTGAACCGAACTCCACTCTTACTGCCAACAATTGGGCAAGTTACTGAGATATCGTGAAACTCCAACAACACAAAAGATGTAAAATGCTTTACAAAGTTAAAATGTTGCATGGTGGGGGCGCCTGGGTGGCGCAGTCGGTTAAGCGTCCGACTTCAGCCAGGTCACGATCTCGCGGTCCGTGAGTTCGAGCCCCGCGTCGGGCTCTGGGCTGATGGCTCGGAGCCTGGAGCCTGTTTCCGATTCTGTGTCTCCCTCTCTCTCTGCCCCTCCCCCGTTCATGCTCTGTCTCTCTCTGTCCCAAAAATAAATAAACGTTGAAAAAAAATAAATAAATAAAAAATAAATAAATAAATAAAATGTTGCATGGTGAACCCAACAGGGGGAGCCTGGAAGGCCCTAAGCACAGCAACCTAAATGAGTCTGACAAATTCACTCGCACAGAGGTCGGGTTTTTTTTTTTTTTCAACGTTTTTTATTTATTTTTGGGACAGAGAGAGACAGAGCATGAACGGGGGAGGGGCAGAGAGAGAGGGAGACACAGAATCGGAAACAGGCTCCAGGCTCTGAGCCATCAGCCCAGAGCCCGACGCGGGGCTCGAACTCACAGACCGCGAGATCGTGACCTGGCTGAAGTCGGACGCTTAACCGACTGCGCCACCCAGGCGCCCCCAGAGGTCGGGTTTTTAAGGGCTGAGACGGGAGGTGGCTAAGTCTCAAGGAGCGAGAGACGGGTTAGCTTCGTAGGCCGTGTGAGGAGGAGAGGTTCAGGCAGGGCTGTACGGTGGGCAGAAGGGAGCTCAAGGGCCCTGGCGGTTTGTGGGAAGGTACTGGAACACCACACAAAATGGGACCTGAAGGTTCCAACAGAGGCTGGAAAGGGACGTGACTAATTTCGTCAGCATCTCAACTGTGCCCAGGGCCATTCTTCACCCGCTTGCTGTCCCCTTATCTGACTAGGGCACGAAGGTACTGGGCTCTGTACCATGACGATCACGGGGCGGCATTACATCACTAACACTTGTAAGGTATTAAAGGTGCCTTCCTACTTTAATTCATATTTTCCTACCTGAAATTGCTGAGAGCACAGGTGGCTCAGGGCTTCCCCGACATCCCCGGCACAGGACCCTTCGCCCCACATTTCTAAGATCTGGATCGACACCGATGTGAACCCCTTCCGCAGCCAGCAAGGCTGGGGGGGGCACAGGGAGGCACTGTCCCCCTCGGCAACTGGGATCCCCTCTTCTGGGAGCACAGGTTGCTCAGGTTTTATTTCTTTCCTCCTCCCCCTCCTCCTCCTTCTCAATCAAACTATCTTCCTGGCTAGCCCACGTGTTGAAAAGGAACTAATCAATTCACATCGGGATGCATGTGACAAATGATAACTTAATAAATTCTGGTTCCTAAGGATATCCTAGTAGAGACTAATCCCTTTATCCATAGAAGTGTAGCAGCAAGAAGGAACTTCTTGGGCACTCGGCAGACTGGTGCGGGGGATGTTTTGCAGAGAGAACCTTCTCTGGGCACACCTGAGTCACCTGACAGCCGCCCACACTTTCCCACCAAGCTCGCCATGCCTGCGAGGCTCTCCCGCAGCTGCCAGCATCCAGGGGCACGTGTGCGCTTGCGTCCGGCTCCGTCCTTACGCTGATGTCTAGGTCAAAGCTGTAGCAGCTCTAACCCAAGTAACGCCCGCATCACATACCCTTCCTGTAGATGGAAGGGGAGGGAGCATTTGAGCTGCGCTGGAGGACAGGACAGGCCTGGGATACAGCCCTTTGAGGGGCTAAACCGAAGTGCTTTCCTGGCTTTCTTGTCAGTTTCTGCATTTCACATAAGAGGACATCAGGGTCCCCCGAGAGAGAATCTTTTCCCTGCCTTTGGAAGACAGCGAAACCCGGGCTTCATCCCATAGCCCTCGGTGCAGCCAACTAAATCCCCAATTAGCAATTCAAACGGATTAATTTGCACTCTTCCCTGCTATCAAGCAGGTTTGGAGCATCTTAATTTTTCCTGCCACTTAAAGGGAACCAGCTGGATTCCCGCGGAAGACGGTGACCTTTCAGAGGTTTTTGCCCCCCTCCCCAGATATACGTGAGTTGCACATTCAATCACAGAGTGTCCAGCGGAGACAACTCCAGAGATGACCCTGAGTCCGATGTCTCACTTTCTAGATGAGACTACTGAGGCCACAGGGAAAGCTGACCTGCCCGCGGCCAGCTGACCGGTAAGCAGAGCCTGTGAGGACCCTGACTGTTGACGGCACCCCCCGGGTTCACGTGACAGTTCTGCTCCACTCTCGAGCGCACTGAAGAAGGGATCATATTAACTGTACCCTCCAGCGGAATTTTAGAGCCGTTATATATTTTAAATAAACTCTTCATTTTGGAATTCTTTTAGATTTACAGAAAAAGTTGCAAAACTAGTCCAGAAAGTTCCCGTGTACCCCTCACCCAGCTTCCCCCAGTGTGACCCATGATACACGGGTCAGAACTAGACGTTAACACCAGTGCCGTTCTAGTAACGGGCTCTTTTTAGATTCACTTGTTTTCTCCCTAATGTCCTCATTCTGTTCCAGGCTCCAGTATGGGACTCCAAACGCCATTATATTCTAGCATCCTGAAATCTATAAAGAAACCAAAGATCCTCCCTGCCCAAACCCACATCACACCTCTGCCGTATTAGTGTAGGTGGCTGGTGACTAATTAGCTGATTCGTTCATTAGGCTACAAGACACACATATTAATCACAGCGATCATTCGTTTCAAGAAAGCTGTTCTTATTTCATTAGTGCCTGTTACTGGAAGGTCACGTGTTTGGATTCCACATATCCCGCTTTTCATTTCATGGACGACGGCTGTGGGCGAGGACTACTAGATATTGACGCTCTCAATCAAGGCAAGAGATCTAACGGGAGATAACAGTTCTGTTTCACAACGGAGCCATAAACAAGAGCCCTGAATTTTCTCACTGTTCCTTCTGGCTGCGGCCAGGAAAGAACGAAGAGGCAGAACCATGTGAAGACGTATTTATTTGCGGAGCCTCATTTGTGGTTTTCTATACTCATTAGGCCCGGGCTAGAGGCATGAGATGATCTTTGAGGACCCACAGTCTGTTTTGATGCGATGTCTGCGATACAAAAACACATTTGCCCATTCAAAGGCAATTTTTTTGTGCATTTCACTATAACCAAGACGGAACACCTCTCTTACAGAGAGAATTAATCTCAGCGGCGACAAGGCATGTGAACAAACACATGTCTTTCTGGCAGCCCTGAGACAACAGGGGCCATTTGTGAGCGGGCTCTGTTGGGTCCTCCCCGATCACACCAAACAGTGGCTACTCACTTCTCCCAGGGTTCATGCTTTCCGTGAATGTGGCGACAAAGCACCGTGGGGGGTGGAGAATGCAGCTCAGAGTGCAGGAACTCCGGTGAAGTGTGTGCTGGCGTGACCAAGGAGGAGCTTTTGTGGGAGCGGGCCAGGGAGAGGTGCCACCGGGTCACTGTCACACGCGTTGTGGTATGTCAGCATTAAGCATTACTTCAGAGGCGAAGACTTTCGATAACTTCCCGAGTGCGGTTTCAAAACCCCAGAGTGGCCCCCACTGGTAGGAGAACCCCACATGGATACGCCGAGACAGGCAGGCGGTCCAAGGGGAACGTCTTCTGTTCAGTGCCCAGGACCAGGCTGTAGAGTCGCCTGCTCAAATGTGCGGCTCAGATGGGTCTCACGTTTATAGTTAGAATCATGAAATGTCATCATCTGAAAGGACCTTGAGGTCCACCCAGCCCAACCTCTCGGCCAGGACACCACCCCATTAGATAACCTGCTGGACTGTACAAGAAATACCCCCAAACTGGAGCCCTCGTGATCTTCTCTTCATCCCACTCATCGACACTTTTCCTTCGGAAAATATTTATTAATCATCTACGACACGCACGCAACGAGCGTAACATGTGGCTAGATATATACATATATACATATTCCAGAAGTCAGGCTAGGGCTGTGGTTTTCTCTGCGAGGCCCAAGCCACTAGCATTTCTGATTTCTCCCAGCTCTGTGTTGCAGAAGCTATATTCCAGGCAAGAGCAGCTTGGAGGTCTGAGGATCTCTTCTTCCACCAAGGACCCACTCATGGTTCAAAACCTGTGACTCAGGTGCGGCACACCAAGGCCATGGGCCCTGATCACCCTCACCCCAGCATGCTTAGAAGGCAGAGACTCCATTCCAAGAGACACGAGCCAAGACGACCAGCGGCCAACACCCCCACCAGTTTCCTGCTTGTAAAGCAGGGGTGTCATCCAAAAGAGGCAGGCCACTGTCCCCTCCCTTAGTTCTAGAGAGCAGAGGCAGAGGTTTTTTTCCCCAGGAGGCAGGGATAGGCCTTAGGAACAGAGAGCTCTGTAGCTCTTTCCAAGGAAACTGACTTTATTTGGAACAGAGCAGGAGCAAGCAGGTGCTGTCAGAAATGACAGAGATTTTGGTAGTAAGAAATTAAGAAGAGGCCGGTCACTTCATGAGTACAAGGTGAACTACAGACTAGCTAGTCGTTTACCAGAGAGAGCCAGCGAAAGAGACAGCTAAGAGCCTTTCTGGGACTGGAGCAAGGCTCAGAGACAGGCCCCAAATACCCCACAAAGGGGCCTGAATTTAATTGAACCTGACTGTGGCAGTTTATGCCCAGGGGCCTTGTCAAAAACAATAGAGCAATGCGTCAGCATCAGTGGAGGCTAAGAGCTGAGTGTGATACCAACAGAGGAAGACAACTTAACAGAGAGAACAGGGAAAGAGACAGTCAGAGAGAGCCCTGCTAAAGCCACTGTCGTCCCAGGGTGGCTGAACACAAGCCCAAGACTGTGCCCTCTGGGGAGTGACATCAGAGGTTGCACACTGTGAGCCAGGTCCCCAAACAAATAAACAAGCAAATACTAACAAGCCCTGCAGACCAAAGATTCAGTACTCGGAGTTGCTAAAATACATTATCTAATATGTCCAGTGTTCAACAGAAAATTATGAGACGTGCAAAGAAACAGCGTGACCCATATAAAGAAAATCGGGCAACAAAAACTGTTTTTGAAAGGGCTTAGCTGTTAGACTCAACAAAGACTTCAGAGCAGCTGTTATATGTTCAAAGAACGAAAGGAAACTGTGTTTAGGGAAGTAAAAGAAGGTATAATGACAATGTCTCATCAGGTAGAGAATTTCAATAAAGAAATTTAAATTATTAAAAAAAAAACAGCCAAAGGGAAATTCTGGAATGGAAAATTATATAATAAGCACAATGAAGAATTCACTGGAAGGGCTCAATGGTAGATCTCAGCTTGCAGAAGAAAGAATCAGTGAACTTGAAGGAAGACACATGCAATCTCAAGAGAAAAGAAGGAAGAAAGATCAATGGAGCCATAGAGAAATGTGGAATACACATGGCATGCCAACACGTGTGTGATGGGGGCACCGGAAGGAAAGAGGTGACACCAAGGAATATCCATAGAAATAGTGGCTGAAAACTTCCCCAAATCAGTGAAAAATATTAACCTACACATCTAAGGAACTCATCAATCTCAAGTAGGATGCATGCAAAGAGAGCCACAAACAGACACATCGTAGTAAAAATGTTGAAAGACAAAGAAAATTTTGAAATCCGCAACCAAAAATCGACTTGTCACTTGCAAAGAACTCCAGTAAGATTTACAGCTAACTCCTTATTAGAAGCAATGGAGGCCAGAAGGCAGTGGATGGCATAATCAAGGTGCTGAAAGAAAAAACTATCAACCAAGGCTCTTATATCTAGAAAGACTATCTTGGAAAAAGGAAGGTGAAATAGACATTTCCAGATAAACAAAAACAGATGGATTTGTTGCTAGTAGACCCACCTTACAAAAAGAGGTTAAAAGAAGTTCTTCAGACTGGAAGCAAGTAACACCAGATGGTAATTTGAATTCATACACACACACACACACACACACACGCGCGCACACACACACGAGTGCTGGTAAAAGTAATTATGTTAGTAATTATAAAAGACAGTATAATTACATATATCTTCTCCTTTTTCTCATAGCCAATTTAAAAAGCAATTATATAAAATAACATGATATAATTGTATTGTTGGGACTGTAACATGGCTATGTAATATATCTGACAATACACACAGGAGGTGAGTGGTAGCAAAGCTATATTGAAGTAAGAAAATAACACCAGATGGTAACTTGAATCTGCAGGAATAAATTAAGAGAACAAGAAATGATAAGAAGATTAATATAATGAACATCAAAAATACTATTTGCTGTCCTTTCTTCTTCCAGTTTCTTTGAAAAAATATACAATTATATAAGGTGATAATTATAACAATGCATTGTTATTTTGGTAACATATATAGATGCAATATGTATAACAAGAGGACTATATAGGAGTAACATCCCAATATCTCCCAGAACTTTTAGTATAAATCTGGAGTTGATTCTAACTTAAGGTGTATATTATGAGCACTACAGCTACCACTGAGAAAATAAGTTTAAAATATATGGTGAAACTCATTACAGAAATTATAATGTTATACTATAAAATATCACTTAGTGCAAAGGGGAAACAGAGAAGTAAGGAGAACATGCTCATAGAGAAAAAATTAAATGGTAGACATAAATCTAACTATATCGATACTAACACTAAATGTGAATGGATTAACAATCTAATCAAAAGACAGCTTGTCAATCTGGATTTAAAAACAAAGATCTAACTATTCTTCCCACAGGAGCTACCCATAGATTCAAATATTCAACTAGGTTAAAAGAAAAAAGGATGGAAAAATATTTCTTATGCAAACAATAATCATAAAAATCTGGGGTGGCCTTACTAACATCAGGTCAAATAAATTAAAAATTTTAAATGTTACTAGACACAAAGGGGGACACTTTATCATGATGAAAGGGTCAATGCATCTGGTAATATAAGAATCATCAACTTGTATGCACCTAAGAACATGGGAAATAAAAACTAACAGAACTGAAGCAAGAAACAGAAAATTCCACAATAATAGTTGGAAACTTTGACGTCCACTTTCAAGAATGGATAGAACAACGAGGCAGATCAACAGGCAAATAGAAGACTTAAACAACAGTGTAAATCAAGTGGCCCTAACAGATGTCTATGGAATGCTCAACAACACCAGAATACACATTCTTTTCAGGCACATACAATACATTCTCCAAGATAGATGACATGCAAAACCATAAGCAAGCTCAGGTACATGTTGAAGAATATAAATCATACAAAGTATGCTCTCCAATATCAATGGAATGAAATTAAAAATCAATAACAGAAAGAAATTTGGTAAATTAAAAATTATGTGGATATTAAACAACATATTCTAAATAACAAATGAGTCAAAGAAGAAATCCCAAGGGAAATTAGAAACTACTTTGATATGACTGGAAGTAAAAAAGATAGCCTACCAAAATGTAGGCTACCAAAATGCAGCTAAAGCAGTACTTAGAGGGAAATTTAATGCTATAGCTACTTATATTAAAACTGAAGATCTCAGGGGCATCTGGGTGGCTCAATCAGTTAGGTGTTTGACTCTTGATTTCACCTCAGGTCATGATCTCATGGTTCATGGGATCAAGCCCCATGTCAGACTCTGTAATGACAATGGGGAAACTGCTTGGGATTCTCTCCCTCCCTCTCTCTCTGCCCCTCCCTCGCCCCCCCCCACTCGCACTTTCTGTCTCTCTCTAAAAATAAATAAATAAATTTGAAAAAAAGAGAAGATCTCAAACTGATAACATAACTTTTCATGGTAGGATCCTAGAAAAAGAAGAGAAAACTAAATCTGAAGCAAATAAAGAAATAGTAGGGACTTATCAGAAATAAATAAGGAGTAAAAAAATAATAGAGTTAACTTTTTGTGAAGATCAATAAAATTGACAAACTGTTAGCTAGATGACTCAAATTACTAAAATCAGGAATGAAAGAGAGACATCCCTACCGCAATCTTGTGGAAGTAGGAAGTATTATAAGATAGTGCTGTGAACAACTGCTTGCTAACAAATTAGATAATTTAGACAAAGTGGACAAATTGCTAGAAAGGTAGAAATTATCAACACCTCCTCAAGAAGAAACAAAAACTCTGAATAGACCTACAACAAGTAAAGAGATATGATTAGTAATCTTAAAACATCCAGCAAAGAAAAGCCCAGGACCAGATGGTTTCACTAGTGAATTGTACTGAATATTTCTTAAAGAATTCATATCAATTATTCACAAACTATTCTACAAATATTGTTTCAAAATCTATTTCAAAAGTTTGTTCTGTGTGGCTAATATCACCCTGATACTGAATCAGAAAAAGAAATCGCAGAAAACAAAATTACAGGTGGAAGGAAGAAAGGAAGGAAGGAAGGAAGGAAGGAAGGAAGGGAGAAAGGGAGGGAAGGAAGGAAGGAAGGAAGGAAGGAAGGAAGGAAGGAAGGAAAGAAGGAAGGAAGAGGTAAGGGAGGGAGGGAGGGAGGGAAGGAAGGAAGGAAGGAAGGAAGGAAGGGAGGAAGGAACAGAGGGAGGGAGAGAGGGAGGGAAGAAAGAAGGAAGAAAAGGATTGGAATTTTTCTTTTAGAATAGTTTGGAAAAGAACTATCTCTTGTCACAGATGACGTGATCTTGTATATAGAGAATCTTAATGAATCCACTAAAGAAAGTATTAAAAGCAATCAACAAAAATAAATAAATTTTAATAGTACCTATATAGATAATTAACATGACGATATATGTAGCGGGTTATGAAACATTTTTCTATTGCCTTAACAGTAATTAAAATTTTTGATTATTAAAAATTTAAAAATACTAGTAATGAGTGGGTTTAGCACAGTTGTAGGATACAAAATCAATATGCAAAAATCTATTATGCTTCTATACGCTAGCAATGGCCAATGGGAAATTAAGAAATTAGGAAAGCAGTTCTGCTTATGAGAGCATTGAAACGCATACAATACTCAGAATAAAACACTTAGAAATGTAACAAAAGAAGCACATAACTTCCACCCCCAAACTATAAGACATTGTCAACAGAAATTAAGGTCCTAAATAAAAGAAAGGCCATCCATGGTCACGGATGGGGAGACCGCACTTTGTGAAGATGGCAAATCGCCCCGGGTTGATATACAAACTCGACACAATTCCTGTAAATGCCGCAGGTGCCTTTTTCTACAGAAATTGACATGCTGCTCCTGAAATTCATTTGGAAATGAAAAAGACCCATAAGAGTCTAGACAGTCCTGAAAAAGAAGGAAGTCGAAACACTCACACTTCCTGACTTAACAGCTACTTCAAAGCTACAGTAACCAAGATAGTGTGGTACCCGCACAACGCATACAGATCAGCGAAATTGAACTGACGGTCCAGCACTGGACCTCACATCTGTGGTCGGCAGATTTTCAGCAGAATCCTGACACAATTCCATAGGGAATGGCCGATTTCCAACGAACTGTGCCGAGGCAGTGGGACAGCCACATGCGAAAAGAATGACCCCGAACCCCTACCTCACCCATAATCAGAAATTCGCTCAAAACGGATCGGACGTGCCACCGTAAAAGCCAAAACTATAAACTTGTTAGGACTCTTATTTTCAAATGAACCGATAAGTGTTTTTAAACTTTTTTCATGTTCAATTTCCGGTGGAATAAGCAAAAACTGTTTGGGGTCCTCAGTCATTTTTTAGGAGTGCCAGGGGTCCTGTTCAAAACGATGTGTGAAAACTACTGAGTTAGCAGGACTGCCACCAAAGCTGACTGAGCAGGAGGAGGGACAGGTGTCCCTGAAGACAGAGCGTTCAGGAAGAGCGGGTGACTGACCGGACACAGCGTATCCGAGGGGACAGCGTCCTCCGCGGTGCAACTGCTGGGGAGCTAGGGACTGGCGGAGGCACGCAGTGAGAGCCCTCATTCCCACGAGGCACAGGCAGGGGAGACAGGGGAGGGGAAGCACACAGGGGGCAGGCTGGCGGCGGTGGGGCCAGGCTTCCTCTGGGCTTGCGGGGCCACAGATGAGAGAGGAAGCCTCAGGACTGACGTAGGGACTGGAACAGAAGGGGGGCCCCGCAGAGGCCGAGCTGGCGCAGTGAGGTGGGGACAGCATCCCTGGCCACGGGAGGAAGTCCCGAAGGGCTCTGTGCTTGACAGGGGCAGCACGCTGGCCGTCCAAGGCTGTCTCCTGAGCAGAGCGGCGAGCAAGGGTGTTTCCAAACCCACCACAGACAGCGCTCTCGGGAGGGACGTGCCCCTGTCTCGCCGAGGACGTGCGCTGTCCACCTACACGTGTCCCACCGACACCAGGAGGCGGCAGCAGCCTCCCCCCCCCCCCCAGGATGCTCCCTGTGGACACCCGCAGGTGCCCTGACTCGGCGGGTTATTTAACTACTGTGCCTCAGTTTCCCTGGTCGTCACACGGGGACGACAGATCCGGTGGAGCACAGACAACAGGGGTTGACTCACCGCCGTGCTTGCCCCGGTCTGTCGCCGAGCTGGCCCTCTGCCCCGTCTACCTTCCTCGTGCCCCCAGTCGTCCTTGTTGGAAGCACAGAGCACAAGGTATGCAGGAAGCGGTTCATCGCTCCCTCGTCAGGGAAGAGGAACCCACGCCCCCCGAGGGGACCGTGACAGCCACGCCCCCAAGGGGCCGGCACTCCCGGGCACTGTTGGAATTCCGCGAAGGTGGACGCCGGGGCCCCGGGGGAGCGCCGTCCAGCAGCCCAACCTGGGAACGCGGCTCGCAGGCTTATGTTCTGGCGCTGGGCCGCGCTCTGGCTCGCCAGGCCGCCAGGGGAGAGAGTCTGGCCGAGGTAGTTGCATAAATATCGCAGCCACGCTCGGGGCAGAGCCGTTTCTCCCCGGGGGAACCGGGAGGAGGCCCCAGCGTCAGGCACCGCGGCTCCGCGCAGGGCCCCTCGGCGCCCTGAACTCCGCGCACCTAAACATAGGTGTGCTTCTCATTTCCAGAACAGAACGACTATCAGAAATGAGGGCAGTAAGCAGCTGGGAGGGGTTGGAAGATTCTCCATCTGCAAAAGGAAGGGGCTGCAGGAAATGGCTTCTCAGGGCCTGTGTTAGCCACGGGTCCCCTGCGCTCTCGCCCCCAGAGGCCAGCTGAAGGTGTGCAAAGAACCAGGCCACCCACCCTCTTCCCTAACGGAGAGCCTACGAAGAGGGACGAGCACGGGGAGGGGGGGCGGGGGGCGCACCTCACTGGCGGCCCTGCAGTCTGCAGCGTCCCGTTCTGGACCCCCGCCCCTCTGCAGGGAGTTGACTCTGCAGCTGCTAGCCAGTGCCGGGACAGAAGTTTCTAGGCCCTTCCTATGCAGCTGCACTGACACGAGTCGCTGTCGCACTTTGCCAACGTTACTGTAAAAAGATGCTAAAACAGAAAAGTACCAGGGGGCAGCTCAAGGCCCCCTGACTTCCCCCATTCCCTCGCAAATGTGTCCTTTGGAACAACCACCTCAATTTGGCCAACGGGCAGTTTCGGCTTCAGAGTCTTGTTAAAGAGGAGCGGGAGACCGGCCTGGCCTCACCGTCGCTGGGGAGCCTCCGACCGTAATTAGAGACATGCTCCTGGTGCCCCTGTTCTCTGCCCCACACAGAGGCCCCAGGCCTCTCCAGGGTACAGGAAGGGCTGCGTTCCGGGGGCGGCACCGGAGAGAACAATTGCACGGGACGGGCTGTCTACAGGGCCGGGTGCACCCCGTTCCCTAGCCGTCACCACTCCGGGTGTCCTCCTCACGGCCTGCAGCCTCCGGCAGGCCCTTGGCACCTCACGGCCTCAGCAGCCGGACCGACCTTCCCCCAGGACCTTCTCCCAGCAGCCCCTTCTCCGCCGCGCGCGGGAAGACAGGCACCGAGGGCCGAGGGCTGGAAAGGGTTTGCTGCTGGGCCTGACCCCCTTGTTTCGTACACACGCCATAAGGGTTTGGCACGGGGCGTGCTTCCTATAAATCTAAAACGATACATCTGGGTTTGAATGAACCATAAAAACGTCCCTACCTTGGCAAGGTGGCGTCTTTTCTTGAGGAAGAAAAAGGAAATAATCCTGCTCATAAAGTAAAGTTGAATGGGTGATGCTTTTTGATAAGAACATTCATAAAATGAGTAAGAACACGTTTTCTAAGCGCAGGAATCTCCGGCGGGAGGTCATCTGGGAGGCGCGAAGGGGGGCTCGCTGGTGAGGGGGCGGTCAGGGGGCAGGAAGTCAGGTGGGCGTGGACAGGACCAGAGCCGCCTGGAGCAGGCGGGAGGGGTGAGCCCCATCGACATTCCGGGTGATGATGACACTGGCCCCCACTTCCCGAGGACACGCGCTAAGCGCTGACACGAACTGGCCCGTTTAATCTGAACAAGCGGCTGCAAAGCCCCTGTTGTCACTGCCCCCCTTTCACAGAAGAGAAGTCCGGGCTCGGGGTAGTGAGCTCCTCGTCCAGCAAGAACAAAGCAGGTCTGCGGGAGCCCAAAGAACGCGGCCTTCACCCGATGCTGCGCTGGTGAGCTTGGCCCTGTGTTGATCATGACTTACTTAGGGATTTTTCTAGCATTTCACGTCCTTGAAAACATGCGCATGCTGTTCACATACAAAGCGGCAGGCGAGTGTTCAGGGCAGTTTGGCCCCAACCGGGAGTGGCCAAGATGTCCTCAGTTAACCAGGCCGTGGTCCAAGCCCACGGAGCCCCGCTCAGCAGTAAGGGGAGGGGGCTCCTGGTCCCTCCCTGTATCCTGGGAGGGATACACGTGCCATCCCACAGAGGGCGCGACCCGTGGGGCGGGTGTGACAGGGGCTGCCCCGCGCACCTGCTCCTGCTGGTGAGGCTGCCCAGGACCCTGCGGTCCGTCATTCCGCGTGACGGCTTTCAGCCGTGTGCAAACCTAAGATGAGCCCGAAAAGGTTTTCACACCCGAGTGTGATCCCGCGTGCGCGAGGATCTTCAGGCCCGAGGGTGACCCTGAACGTGGCCATTGGAGAGGTGCCCTCCCCTTTCCTGGGGAGGGCGCGGTGCTCGGGGAGGGCCGGGGGCAGGCGGGTCCCCGGCTCAGCCCGACACGCCAGTGTCCCCACGCGGGGGGCTCCCGAGGCGGGCGGGTCAGACCTTTCTCCGCCAGGTGGTGACCTTGGAAGTCCCAGCCGCAGATCCACGTTGGGGACAGGGCAGCACCCGCAGGCTGAGGGACACCACCGCCCTGGCACCAGGCCTTGGCCCCGCCTTCCCATCCACGGCCCTCCCTCTGCACAGGGCTGACTCCAGCTCAGGTAAAGCCAGTAGGAAACTGCTGGACGTTTCTGGAAATGAGGGAGGTGGAGGGCAGGGCGGGGGGTCTGCGAGGATCCAGTCCCCCTCGTCCTTCAGAGGAAGCGGAGAGCTGGTGGAGCTGCCCGAGCCCCCAGGACTCCCCGCCTGGGGGGTCGGGGGTGCAGACAGGTGTCCCCGCATCCAGCTCTCCTGGCTGTCAGATCTGACGCCCCCGGGGCTCCCGGTGTGACATGGGGCCGGGTTTCCTCCCCAGACCAGCCCCGCTAGAGAAACCCCTCCCTGTGCTCTGCGGGGGAGTGGGGAGGGGGACCCAGGAGCGCTGGGAATGAGGCACGGCCGTGCCAGGGGCTCCAGCAGAAGTGACCTCAGTAAGAGGCCACGTGAGGAAGACGGGGGAAGCGGGGTCCGGGCAGTAGCCTGGACGCAGGAGGCACCAGAGGCAGGACCCATTCCATCCTTGACGCCTGGTGGACGGGAAGCATCAGGGTTGACGCCACGGCTGGTGGGCCCAGCTGGGCGGACAACGGTCCGAGCAGAGGGCAGGACGGTGGGGGCGAGACGGCGTGAAGGAAGGGGTCCTGTTCCGTCACCACTCGGAGGGGCCCGTGGGGCTTCCGGGTGCGGCGTCTGGTGGGAGTCTGTGAACAGCGGTCAGGGCCCGGCAGGGAGGCCCCGGGAGCCGTGGCAGGGCACCCCCCGCGGGAGCGGCATGGAGCGGGCATGAGGGGCACCCAGGAGCAAGAACAAGCATGCTACCGGCCGACGAGGGAGGCCCGGTCAGGAGCCCACCGGTGGTGTCAGTGCCACAAAGCGGCGTCCCCAGATCGAAGGCAGAGGCCCCGAGAATGCCCCCCGGCCCGCACCGGGGGACCCTCTGCGGCACATTGCGTCTGTGATCCCTGGACACTGACGAGATCCCCAAAGACAAGCACAGGCGCTCTTCTTGGCCTCGTGCGGGACCCAGGACGCGCTCCGTCTCCCCTCCTCCTGCGGGGCCGACGCGGGGCGCCGGCTCGGGGAGGCCGATCCGGGTCCGGCACAGCCAGCCAGCCTCCCCCGCGGCTGAGGGCCTGTCTGCAAGTGTCAGTCACGAGGCGGAGGACAGGACAGGACGCCGTTCTCCGCCCCCTCCTTCGCCGCAGCGCGTCGTTCCTTAGCCGTGAGAAAATCCTCAGGACCCCAAGTCCGGCTGAAAAGAGCAAACTAGAGAAATAACAAAATCTCACACGGCACATTTCTTTAGGGTGACCCAGCCTGCCCCAGGCTCAGCGTCCACAGATCCCGACTTGTGGCCCGGTGGCAGCCCGATTCTCTCGGCGACACCTGCTGAGGGCTCACGCGCCCACCCGCCCGGCCTCCCTTCCCCCCAGCCCCTTGGGGGGGGGGTCCCTTCCCAGGCGTCTCTGAGAGTACCGCTGTCCCGGAGGGGTAGCTCCTGGAGGCTCCAAACCCCCCTCGCCCCGATTTCCAGCCGTTCTGTGCGTCCCGCACAGGCGGGGAGAACGGAGTCACATCTGGGTGTCCTTTGTTCCTTCGGCCCAGATGCCACACAGCCTGGCCTGGAAGGTCCCGAAGCCGTGAAGGAGCCGGCCCCCCAGCAGAGACCAGCCTTGGGGGACAGCCTGCCTCAGTCTCCCCGGGAGAAAGCATGAGTGACGAGGGCAGAAGCTGGGGCCGCCACAGCCAGCCTGCCCACCCCGGGGACCAGCAAAGACTGCACAGACGGCCCCCGGATCCGGGACTCCCTCCTCTCGTGGGGGCACAATGGGGAGCTACAGACAGGACGGAACCTGCAAGGCGCTGTCTGGTCCCCAGCCGAGCAAGTGCACACTGACGTCTCGCGGGAGGGACGGACGGACGGTCAGCTGGGTTCCGCTGACGTTCTGACCTCACATGGGACACGGAGCGACTTCACGGGTTCGCACTGCCCGCGTCCGGTGTGTCAGACCCACCAGCACCGAACGAGGGCCCGGGTGGCCCCGGCGGGGAGAACGTCGGTCCCGCCGGGGCTGGCCTGCGTGTGGGCCCTGTGTGTCACGTGCCAGACATTCGGCACCTGAACACGCACGTGTGGTCCCTGTTCCGTTGTGTGCGTGGATGACACATTTGCCCAGAGGAGGTCGTTCTCCCCGCTCTCGCCGCCCTCGTACCATTGTCCCTTAGAGACCCTTGATGGCAGAATTCAGGTGGCCACCAAAGCCCCGAAGGAAGGGTCCAGACTCCCCTCCTGTGACCTGGGCACAGCGTCAGCCCTCTGGGCCTGCCTCCCCCCTTCCCATGCGTGCTCTCTAGGGCAATGAGCCCCGAGTCCTCGAAGCCCCTCGTGGCAAGACCCGCACAGGCCCACGGAGACACGCTTTGCCCACCATCCCAGGGGAGACGGGCCCAGGTGGGGGACGGGGCCGTGGGGAGGGGGCTTCCGGGCTCTCCCCTCTGGGCGCCGCCCACCCCTGCTTCCTGGCTGCCCTCGGATCCGGCTCTCCCTCTCGGATCAGCCCCCACCCACTGCTGAGTCAAGTTCAAACCTCGTCCCAATTCCTGGGGCCACTTTCATGTGGTTTCTGTCTAATCTGGAAACACCTCCCTCCCCATTGTCTTTGTATTTGTGGACTGTTTCTGAAGTCACCTTTTGAAAACCCCGGTGCCTAGGAAAGTACATATTTCATGTGTGTGCGGTCAGTGTGTCTACGCAGGATTCCCTCTGCCAGGCTCGCTGGTGGGGGCGGGGCAGGGGTGGAGACCAGGCCCCTCTCGGGGCCATGACCTGTCACAGCCCTCCGCGTCAGGGTGCAAAGCGCGTTCCCACACTCCGTGTGCGCTGCCTCATGTCAAGTCCGCGCGGCCCCAGGGGACCTGGAAGACGAACAGGTCCTGGGAGGCTCAGGTCCTGGAAGACGAACCCCGGAGTCTATGCTGCGACCCAGGGCCTCGTGCAGGCTGGGCCTTCCCGTCCTCCTGCACCACACCCGCCCGGGGCAGGGAGCCCACGGAGCACCCACTGCCCGGCCCCGGGAGCCGAGGGCCCACGGAGCACCCACTGCCCGGCCCCGGGAGCCGGGGGCCCACGGAGCACCCCCTGCCCGGCCCCGGGAGCCGGGGGCCCACGGAGCACCCCCTGCCCGGCCCCGGGAGCCGGGGGCCCACGGAGCACCCACTGCCCGGCCCCGGGAGCCGGGGGCCCACGGAGCACCCCCTGCCCGGCCCCGGGAGCCGGGGGCCCACGGAGCACCCCCTGCCCGGCCCCGGGAGCCGGGGGCCCACGGAGCACCCCCTGCCCGGCCCCGGGAGCCGGGGGCCCACGGAGCACCCACTGCCCGGCCCCGGGAGCCGGGGGCCCACGGAGCACCCCCTGCCCGGCCCCGGGAGCCGGGGGCCCACGGAGCACCCCCTGCCCGGCCCCGGGAGCCGGGGGCCCACGGAGCACCCACTGCCCGGCCCCGGGAGCCGGGGGCCCACGGAGCACCCCCTGCCCGGCCCCGGGAGCCGGGGGCCCACGGAGCACCCACTGCCCGGCCCCGGGAGCCGCAGGCTTCTGCAGGACAGAGCTCATCACTGCTGAGCAGCAGGGTGGAGGGAGCAGGGCTGTTTAGGGCGCAGACTCCTCTCCAGACGCCGACCGAGAAGCCGCACCTTCCACACCCCCTCCGCGTGTGGATAGACAGCCTCACGCACGCGTGATTCCGTTCCGCAGGGTCCTTGGCTCTCTTTTCCCTGCCGGGGGCAGAGAGGCCCGCTCCAGAACCTTCCCCGCGACCGATTTAAATGCCGCTTAAGGTTTGACAAGTTACACTCGCGGTTTTCAAAAGAAATCATTTTTTTTTTCTGAAGAACTACCTTTCTTGGCATAAAATGACTGGAAAGTACCATGGATATCTCAATAAAACACATCAAAAGTAACTTTCTCTGGCTTGTTTTGACACGTCCACTTGTGGTTTCTGTCAACTTTAGCTAAACATCAGGTTTTCTCAGACAGAACAAACCATTAAAATATTCAACGGAAAAAGCAAATAGATATAATTCCTTTTCTGTTTGCCTATTTTCAAATAAAAGGCAATATTGAAAGGAGCGGCCAGCCCAACTCAAAGCGCATTTTTCTGATTCATACGTTCGCCATAATTATTTGCATAGGATTTAAATGTCTAAGCCCTGGATCTTACCGATTTTTTTTTCAAATGTTGCATTGTAAAGCCGAAACATACTAAGCCAGTTTCGTATTTACAAAGGATTGTCCAGTTCTGTTGAGTCTGATAAAAGTTAGAAGGGACTTGTGAAGGTTTGAGATTAGACCGTTGCAGGGCAGGCCTGAAAGAAACCTCTTCCTGTTTGAGACGAGGGGGATCTAGCCCGTTAGCCCGGATAATTCCCTTCTTAACGCTTCCCAGGGCACAAGACAAGCCACCTCCAGAATGTGGGTCCTGGCAGCAACACCAGGGGAGGCCCGCTTTCTTTGCAGCCGGGCCTTGAGCTTCCCGGTGGCAAAGGCAAAACAGAAAGCTCGTCCAGGAGCTTAATGTACATCTTCTAACAAAACGACAACTTGCGGATTTCTCTCAAGACACAGAACAAGACAAAACAGAACGATAACTTGCCCGGAGGAGCGGTGGCCAGAGTTCTGTGGTCACACCGAGCAGCGCCTTCAAGTACGGCTTAGAAACACACGAGGACAAAGTCCTTCCAGCCTTTTGGAAAGGGAACAGCCACAGCAGGTTTCGCAAACCAAGGGAGACGCGGTATCAGGAGGCTGAGTCAACACCGCGACACCGTGTCCCGATCCACGGGTGTCCACGGCTCTGCGAGGGAAGCATGCGGAACGTGGACCTCCACGCCCCCCTCGGAGAGCGGCGTCTCCGAGAGCGGCTGCCGTGGGGGGGCCCAGGGCCGGTCCTCTGGGTGTGGCACGTGCTCAGCTCACTCCTCCTGGGGGCACCACGCAGCCGCTCCCGACATCATCCCCGCTTTGCAAGTGCAGGACCTGAGGCAGAGAGCACGTCCTCGCACGGGTCACAGAGAGCGTCCCTGAGCCTGAACCCGTGCCCGGGGCAGCCGGCTCAGAAGCCAGCCAGCTCAGCCCACCCCGAGCGTCTGGCGAGATGCTGTGGGCGTTTTCTGCCCAATAGGGTCTGTTCTTGCCCTCAAGGAGCTCACGGTCCCCCCGGATGTCAGTCAGCAAGCGGACAAAGCCGGCTGAAGCTGGGCTCGCAGGGGCGGGGCGCAGGGGCAGAAGGCGGGCTCTGGGAGGTGGGTGGCTGGGGCGGCAGGCCCCGGAGGTCTTCGGGCAGCGGGCAGGTAGAGGGTGCAATAGCAGGGGCCCCGGGGGGAGCACAGGCCAAGAAGAAAGATGCACAGACACGCCTTCGAGCGCAGTCTGGCCGCGGGGTGGGGATGCGGAAGCCAGGGGAGGGTGGGGGCCGCGGCTGCTGCAGCAGAGACCCGGTGGGGCGTGCGGAGGGCCAAGGGGTTCAACTGAGTCAGAGGCGGGCTCAGATGCGCTGACCGCACAAATGTGGGGACGGAGAGACAGACACAGACAGAGACACAGACACAGACAGACACAGACCCAGAGGGATGCCCAGGGCAGGTCCCGGCAGGCTGGTAAAAGAAAACAGAGGCCGGATGTGGAGGGAGAGCCCAGGACGCCAGGTGGATGGCAGGGAGACAGCGAGTGGGACGTGCCCCGTGAGGACCAGGTGAAAAGCAGGTGAGCCTCGTCTCGTCCGGGTCCCAGCAGAGGAAATGTCGGGGCCGGGTCACGCGCCTAAGTAGCCACCCCGGGAAGGGCGGAGATCGTCTGAGGTTAGAGGCGCGGCCACAGGAGTGGTGACTGGAGGTCTATCCCTCGGAACGTTCCCCCAGCCAGCAGGCACTGTGTCTCCCCAGGTCCGTGGCCCCTCCCCGCTCAGAGCGCGGCCCCTTCGGAACGAGGGTCGTGCAGGCGCGGCCACTCAAGACGGGGCCATCAGCGCGGGTCTAACCCAACACAACGGCGTCCGTGTTCAGAAAGGAGCTTTGGACACAGAGGTGTGCAGGGAGAGAGCCACGAGGAGATGATAAGGGCCACCAGCCCGCCGAGGAGGGCGCCCAGAGCCCAGCGCCCCCCCCCCCCTCAGCCTCAGGAGGAACCGGCCCCGACACCTGGAGCCCAGACCCCCGGCCTGGGGCGCCGAGCCGAAGGCAGAGTCCGTGTCCGTCGCTGGTGGCGCCCCGGGTCCAAGCCCCAGGAGCCTCGGCCAGGGTGCGGCGCTGAACTGCCCCCCTGCGGCCTCGTCCCCCCAGGAGCACTGTCCTCCCGCCGCAGGGAGACGTGACGGAGGCGAGAACTCAGGGCTGCGCAGAGATGGTCGCCATGGAAACCAGACTCCCGGCCCGGGGGGGAGGATGAGCTGGGGGTCCTCGGCCAGAGCTCCGGGGGTTTCCAGGCGGACGCCCGCCTCCCGGCCCTGGGCAGGACTGAAATGTAAACACAGTGCAGGGCAGAGACGGCTGAGTGCTTATGTAACAGCGCACTTGAGGACGCGCAAAATGATGAAGTCACCGAGCTCAGCGCCCTCAAATAGCCGGGGGAACTGATCTGCCGGGAGCCTGATTTAACAACAGCCGTTTAGGCGGCGGCGAACGCCTTCCAGCTACAAGAATCCTGCCTGAGATGTGACTGATGCTGTGCCGCTCCCCCAGGCCTGACTGGCCGGCGGGTCCAGTGACCCCAGGCTGCCCCTAATTGTAGGCCACGAGGCTGCACCGTCGGAGGTGCCCCTGCTCCAGCAGAGAACGCCCATCGGCACGAGAAGAGGGGTGCGGGCGTCAGGCCACGGCCTGTGCCACGGCAGCGCCACAGCGGATAGACCTGATCCAGACCGCCCGCCAACCCGGGGCATAAAGCAGACGGGAAGGCGCCTCCCCTACAAGGTGACAAGAAGGCAGAAACCCCCAGAGGCCGTAGCAGGTGCCGTGCGGCTGAGGGCCGTCAGTTCTACTCGGAAGACTGGCCATCGTCCTTCAGACCAGCCCTGGCCACACAACGCCAGCGGCAGTGTCCTGAAACTTCTGGTCCTAGAGGACTTCTAGGCTGCTCGGGTTTGGTTCTCCTCTCGCGCGGAAGGAAGAGCCATGAACTCGGCAAACAGCCTGCGGTCGTGGTCGGTGGTGTTCGGGATGGGCTGGGACCCAGGGCAGCAAGTGTCGGGAGGGACGGAGGGGGCCCACGTGTGCCGGGGACCCAGATCATTCCTCCTCCCGTGGCCCCGCCCAGCCTACGGCAGCCCGTTTCCGTCCGTGATTCCTAAGCACTCGGTTCTGCACGGCCGGTGTTTGGACAGACGCTTTCTCTCATAAGCCCTGTGAGTGAGAGGGAAGACCATCCCCCCCCCCTTTCCAGCACCCGAGACCCCGGACACAGAGCCCAGCACACGCTCGGCGTTGGGTGAATTGGAGGGACAGATGACGAGTTCCAGGTTCTCAAACAGGACAAGCGCTGGGATGGGCAAGGAGCAGACGGAGAAACACGGCCGCGTCCAGATAATCAGCATAAGGCCAGTAGTAGCCGGACAGGGGAGCAGGGCCGGGCGCGTGGCAGAGTAACTCCTCTTTGCTCTCCTGTGTTTAGACCCGTGTCGAATTCTGCGGTCCTTCCAGTTCGGGCTGCGTGTCAGATAGATGTGTTAGCTTAGGATTTGTCACCATAACATACAAAGTGCTAGAAAAAAGATGGGGATAGCTAACCCACGGCTAAGAATAGAATCTCATTTATGCAAGTTGATTATACTTGTAGCAAGAGTGATAATTAGAGATATTTTGAAGGAAAAAAAAAGAGCTCAAAAGTGTAGATAATTGGAAGGTTTACTTCCCCTCGCCACTAGATAGGAAAGAATGAGATCTTTAATTACACTAATAAGAAAATAA
Source organism: Lynx rufus (assembly GCF_022079265.1). NCBI lineage: Eukaryota > Metazoa > Chordata > Mammalia > Carnivora > Felidae > Lynx > Lynx rufus. The sequence continues at coordinate 167,887,992 of NW_025814856.1, read as the reverse complement.
TTATTGGTAGTCACAAACAACATCTCTATTGGTTCCGGGAAGCCCGTGATCTATTAGAACTAGATAATCAATTTGAATCCTACAGAGGGTTTTCGTAACAAGGACAGACCCTAAATGAATAAGCAGATCGTCTGAGGGGGAGCGATGTTCTCGTTACCGAAGGCGTGCTGGGTGATCACTGACATTCTGGAAGGAGGAAACCCCCCCCAAAGGGGAGGTGGGGGGCACGCTGAGTCCTGGAGACCTCTGGCCCAGGCCCCCACCTGGTGGGTTTTGTGGAAAAGTCAACGGGACGCCCCGTGCGCTTTCCCTGCTCCCAAATGCCTCTGGCATCTCCAACGGTGTGGACCTAGGACCATTCTCCTCGCTTTGGATTTGGAGAGGTGTTCTTCCCGCTAAACTCACTGGGAGGAGGCTTCTCCGAGAAGAGACCATACCAAGCGGACCTGCTGGTTCCCCAGCTTCCCTCGAGCCCCCCACGCGTGCCTGGCCCCGCGTCTCCTGCCCTCTCCTCTGCCTCCGCAGCGGCCCCACGCCCCTTCTCGGCTTCCGGCGGCAGCTTGTTCCTGGAAGACATGGTCAGTCCCTGTTCCCCGGTGACCAGAGGCCCAGGACACACGAAAGCACAAAGGTCCCTTGTGGGTAAAGACCCCCCAAAAGCCATCCCGTCAGTTAATCGCTCTCTCGTGTAGACACTCTCGCTCCGTGAGGGCTGGACGGAGACCAAACTTGTCGACATGGTAAGGAGAACTTCACCATCTGGACCAACTCGCCCGGCCGTTCCTGGCCGTCCCCTCCCTCTCCCACGTGAAGCTTGCCCTCCCCAAGCTCCCCGACTCAGCCTCATCCCTCGAGACCCCCATAGACGCCGTGCCTTGGGAGCCCCGAGTCCCCGGATTGCTGATGGCTCCCATGCACCCGTGGGGTGCATGGTGGACACCGTCCTCACAGCCCGAGCCCCGCGGTAAGGTGAGCCTCTGTCTCCCCGTCTCTCGTCCACCAGACCCGGCTCCCCACGCGGGGCCCCACCTGGCCACGTGGCATTCCCAGGGACAAGCAATGGCCCGGCGCTCCGTAAGTGCCTGGAGTGGATAAACGCATTCTGCCACAAAACAAAATTCCGATGAACCACACGGCACAGACCATGGAAACCATTGTCAAGCCACACTTCAGGCCGAAGGGTGACAAGGAAGAACGAGAGCAGGGCAGGTACGTGTGCAGTTAGCATTCGCTCCACACCCCCTTATGTGCCGGGCACCGGGCTAAGTGCTGCCCAAGCCTAGATTTGGGGAAATTCACACATTCCTGCCCCCAATCGTATTCTGTTGGAGAACTAGGGGCACGGGGACACCCCAAGGGTCAGGCCACATTTCTCGAGACTCTAAGCGCATCTGCAGAGGTCTGTGCGTCTCGTCCATTGCGGCAGGATGTTGTTGATGTGTAACAGCATCGATCCTTTGAAAGAACCGAAAATTAACTTTTCAAGCCCCCTCTCTACTGCTGCTGAGACCTCGTGGTCATATAGACCAGCCCCCTGTTTCCGGGAATGAACACAAGCCAAAACAAGACAGCAAGCTGCACTTGAGACTTGTCCCCAAACCCCCGTCTTGTGCACTCTCCAAGCGCTGCCTCTGCCCCATCCAGCTTCCCCAAAAGATACTTCTTGAAGCTGGGATGTGCTGGTGGGTTACAGACACAAGAAAATGACGGTGCCCATTAAGGAGGGAAGGACATTTTGCCCCATCCAGGCACCGGGGATTTTAATACTTAAAAACATGTAGGCGCACCTGGGTGGTTGAGTATCTGACTCTTGATTTCAGCTCAGGTCATGATCTCAGGGTCATGAGTTCGAGCCCCGTGTCAGACTCCTTGTTGAGCATGGAGTCTCCTTGTGATTCTCTCTCTCTCCCCCTCTCTCCCTCTCCCTGCTCTCTCTCTCTCTCTCTCTCCCTCTAAAAAAAGAAAACATACTTAAAAACACTTAGAGTCTCCAGGATTGAAATTCCAGACAGAGAAGGAGGCCCCTTTGCATCAGGTAGCCTTTGCTGCAATAATTTGGCACCACAAGATCAAGGGCTAAATGCAATGAGAAACTTTGCTTCAGCTTATGGGTCTCAAGGTCGAGCTGAACTCACCTACTGGGGTGGCTTAGGGGCTTCTGTTGACTAGGCTGGGGTTGGCTGGTGGATGGCCACGAGGGGATGTGCCAGGAGGATGACCCGGAGGCTCAGCCCTGCCTCGCATGCCTCCCCTCCAGCAGGCTGCCCCCGGCGTGTCCCTGGGCCGTGGCTGGGGGACGAGAGCACAATGGTGGAGAGACAAACTACCCAAGCACACTCCGGGTGGGTGGGGAGCATGCCAACCATACCCAAAGGATGACTGGAGGCAGGGGCCACACACTGGGACCCTGACGGCACCCCGGAAGGCCCCCTCTCCACAGCCCATCTTTTCTAGAGGGCAGCACACACGCAACGGAAGCAACTCAGACCAACATCTGCATGATCCACTTCTGATTCCTCTGCTCTGGGTCCGCATGTCTCTGTCCCCTTCTGCCGCCCTGCCTGACTCACCAACCAAACTTACTCCCCCAGGAGAGACACCCTTTATTTGTTGTCTGTGTCACCCCGCTGCCTTTTGGGACGAGTCATTTCACATCCTCTTCGGGATGCTACGTGGACGGCATCCTTCTACAAGGACTGAGTCTGTCCTGCAAAGACTGCATCCCTCTTACCAGGATTGAGTCCCTCCTGTGGGTACCAAATCCCTACTACGAGGACTGAGGCCCTCCTACAGGGACTGTGTCCCTCCTACAAGGACTGGGTCCCACTTACAAGGACTGAGTCCCTCCTGTGGATATTATATCCTTCCTACAAGGACTGATACCCTCCTACATGGACTCAGTCTCTCTTGCAAGGACTGAGTCTATCCTACAAGGACCGCGTCCCTCCTAAAAGGACCGAGTCCCTCCTACAAGGACCACGTCCCTCCTACAAGGCCTAAGTCCCTCCTACAAGGACCGAGTCTCTCCTGCAAAGACGGAGTCTCTCCTGCAAGGACCACATCCCTCCTACAAGGACCGAGTCCCTCTTACAAGGACCGTGTCCCTCCTGCAAGGACCACATCCCTCCTACAAGGACTGCATCCCTCCTGCAAGGAGTCCCTCCTGCAAGGACCATGTCCCTCCTACAAGGCCTAAGTCCCTCCTACGTGGACTCAGTCTCTCTTGCAAGGACCGCATCCCTCCTACAAGGACCGCATCCCTCCCGCAAGGACCGAGTCCCTCTTGCAAGGACCATGTCCCTCCTACAAGGCCTAAGTCCCTCCTACATGGACTCAGTCTCTCTTGCAAGGGCTGCATCCCTCCTACAAGGACCAAGTCCCTCCTACAAGGACCGAGTCCCTCCTACAAGGCCTAAGTCCCTCCTACAAGGACTGAGCCTCTCCTGCAAGGACTGTGTCCCTCCTGCAAAGACGGAGTCTCTCCTTCAAGGACCACATCCCTCCCACAAGGACCGAGTCCCTCTTACAAGGACCGTGTCCCTCCTGCAAGGACCACATCCCTCCTACAAGGACTGCATCCCTCCTGCAAGGAGTCCCTCCTGCAAGGACCATGTCCCTCCTACAAGGCCTAAGTCCCTCCTACGTGGACTCAGTCTCTCTTGCAAGGACCGCATCCCTCCTACAAGGACCGCATCCCTCCCGCAAGGACCGAGTCCCTCTTGCAAGGACCATGTCCCTCCTACAAGGCCTAAGTCCCTCCTACATGGACTCAGTCTCTCTTGCAAGGGCTGCATCCCTCCTACAAGGACCAAGTCCCTCCTACAAGGACCGAGTCCCTCCTACAAGGCCTAAGTCCCTCCTACAAGGACTGAGCCTCTCCTGCAAGGACTGTGTCCCTCCTGCAAAGACGGAGTCTCTCCTTCAAGGACCACATCCCTCCCACAAGGACCGAGTCCCTCTTACAAGGACCGTGTCCCTCCTGCAAGGACCACATCCCTCCTACAAGGACTGCATCCCTCCTGCAAGGACTGAGTCCCTCCTGCAAGGACTGCATCCCTCCTACAAGGACTGAGTCCCTCCTGCAAGGACCATATCCCTCCTACAAGGACCGAGTCCCTCCTGCAAGGACTGCATCCTTCCTACAAGGACTGAGTCCCTCCTACAAGGACCACATCCCTCCTACAAGGACCGTGTCCCTCCAAGGACCGCGTCCCTCCTTCAAGGACTGCATCCCTCTTGCAAGGACCGCATCCCTCCTGCAAGGACTGAGTCCCTCCTACAAGGAACGAGTCCCTCCTGCAAGGACTACATCCCTCCTGCAAGGACTGCATCCCTCCTGCAAGGACCAAGTCCCTCCTGCAAGGACCATATCCCTCCTACAAGGACCGAGTCCCTCCTGCAAGGACTGCATCCTTCCTACAAGGACTGAGTCCCTCCTACAAGGACCACATCCCTCCTACAAGGACCGTGTCCCTCCAAGGACCGCGTCCCTCCTTCAAGGACTGCATCCCTCTTGCAAGGACCGCATCCCTCCTGCAAGGACTGAGTCCCTCCTACAAGGAACGAGTCCCTCCTGCAAGGACTACATCCCTCCTGCAAGGACTGCATCCCTCCTGCAAGGACCAAGTCCCTCCTGCAAGGACCATATCCCTCCTACAAGGACTGAGTCCCTCCTACATGGACTGAGTCCCTCCTACAAGGACCGAGTCCCTCCTGCAAGGCTCCATCCATCCCTCCTGCAGGGACGGCACCCCTCCTGTGGAGGCTGATGGCACTGCCCATGAACCTGTCATCAGCCCTCACTGACAAGTGGTAACTCACCCCATCTCCTCCCTCTAGGGACCCAGAGCCTCGCAGGGCTCTGTCTCTGCTCCCAGTGCCCAGGGTTGTCTTGGGGATGCTGGACTGAGTGTCCATTTTTCCATCTTCTGTGGAGACAGCCCCACGGTGAAGCCTCACATGGGGCAAAGTCCAGGCCGGCCGGGCTTTTTCCTAAGTGTCCTTGGGAACTGGATGGAGGGGGAGGGGAATGGAGCGACACCTGTGCCTCCCCACAAACGGTCCTGACCCAACGCAGGTGATGAAGCCTTCAGGACAGAGGGGACGAGCCACAACCCCCCAGGAAACGCGTGTGTCTGTTATGCGCTAGAGATGGTGCTGAGCTTACCCCCAGACCGTGGTCGGCCCCCATTGAAGGATTTTAGCATGTATCGTCTGATTCTGTCTCAGATAATAGAGGAGACGCTGGTGGTTGGGTTCCAGGAAGTGTATTCTGGGCATTAACACTAAGTAGAAAAATGGCGGCCAAATCGCTTACCGCAAAATAACGCGCTGACGCTTTCATGATCTTGGCAAGAGCATGAATCCACACAAGCCCTGGGCTCACTCTGCTCTCTAAAGAGGCTGTGTGCCCACCCCGATGTCCAGGCCCGGAGTCTTGGGGCCTCGAATGCCGCAGTAGCCTACCCCCGCCACCGGAGAAACCGGGAAAAGCGCACCTGGCCTGAGTCCCAGCCCCTCCACCTGCCAGGTAGTGCCCTCGGCTGAGATTCTGTGCAAAACAAGTCACAAGGTGACGGCCAGGACCACCTGAGCAGCGAGGCGTCTGACCACGGGGAGCGCTCCGCAGGCGGGAATGGCTGCACTTGCCGGGAGGGCAGCTGTACGGCCCCCGAAGGAAACCTGGTTTTCAAACTGTCAAGAAAGATTCAGATGATGTGACGAGCAAGACGGCTGATGAGTCTGAGCAGATGCCTAGGCAGTGAGGCAGACTTTCCTTTGCATCTGGCTCTGGGTTTTATTTTTAGCCTTAAGTCCAGGCACACGTATGTAATTAGGAACCGGGGCTCACTTTCTCCCAGGCCCTCCTTAGACACCGCGCGTCACGTCTCCACCTGAGCTTGGCATCAGAGTCGCCTGAGAGCCCCACCCCAGGTGTTCTGAGTCTGGGTCTCTAGGAGCGGGACTCAGGCATCCAGACACCCAGCGCTGTCTGTGGGCCAGCGTGGCCTTGGGTAGTGGACACTTGATGCATGCCGTCACCCCAAGCAAGGCAGCAAGGAAGCATCTAAATGCAGAGTAGCCCAGGACGGTGAAGCGGGGATCTGTCCCTCCCCCACAAGGCGTGGCAGACACCTGTGCCCCTGCCCCTTCCGCCTCTGACTTGGCAACCTGGATGCCGACATGTCACGGCTGTCGTGTTTCAACGTTACTCTCTTTCCGGTCAGCCACCCACTTCTAAGACCGCACCCCCCGCCCTGCCTTCCTGCTGCGCTGCATTCAGAGTCTTCTCCTTCGTCATTCTGAGGACACCGGGGACACGCTGTTTTCCTCTGCTCTGTATCTCAGGCCGTAGCACCTCTTCCTCATGCAGCAAGTATGTGTTGAGTGCCTACTGTCTACACTGGGCTGTGCATGAGGGACATGGGAAGAGGGGAGTCCCTGATCTCCAGAAGAACGCAGAATGACGGAAGAAGGACAGACACGGGTCGCAGTGGGAACAGAGCGAGCGGGGACCCAACCCAAACCTGACTTAGTGCTGGGAAAGAATACATATAAACCATCTCAATAATTATTACATTGAACACATTTTAGCGTGATAATATCCTTGATATGTTGAGTTAAATAAAACTGTGATTAAAACCTTTGTGACAAGCCTCTCTGCGGATGATTTGCACAGACGGGAGAGGGGAGGGCTGCTACAAGGCCCGTGGCCCCCGGGCACCCGGACGGCCGCCAGACCACACGGTGTCTTTCCTCAACACTTTAGTTCTCCAAGGAAATAACTGGGAGAGTCTATGCGGAGAAGTTCAGGAACCAGAGAGATTCGGAAAGGGCTGGGACAGGGGCAGAAAGACGGAATGATTACAAAGTGATCGTGACCCCCAGATGGTCCAGCAGACCTTGTCCCTGGAACAGGGGAAGCAGACAGCTTGCTCTCCATACAGACTCCTCAAGACCAGTGCCCCCCGGCCGGTCGCGGGTGAGCACTCACCCCCTCCACACGCTCTGCACCCGGCCTGGGGGTGGAGTCGGCACTTAAGCTCCTGCATAAGGTAAACGCAGCATAAAATCATTGCAAACATGCAAGCCTCTCTGGGAAGCTTTCAGTAAACATGAAAAGATCCGCCTTCTGGAACAAGGATTGCAAAAGAAGTAGGTTCCTTCAAAGTAAACATAAATATTCCTCATGTGGGGAGCAGGGGACAGACGTGAGGCCAGGAAACTAAGAGGAGATACTGGATCGATATAGCTAGATAGACAGACAGATCTTGGAGATAGATAGATAGATAGAGTTAGATGATAGATAAATAGATAGTAAATAGATAATAAACAGATGATAGATAGATACATGATGGATACATGCTCGAGATAGATGATAGAGATAGATACAGATAAATAGATACATGATAGATAATAGATGATAGACATATAATATAGATAGATATATAGATAGAGGATAGATAGGGTTAGATGATAGATAAATAGATAGTAAATAGATAATAAACAGATGATAGATACATGATGGATACATGATCAAGATAAATGATAGAGACAGATACAGATAAATAGATACATGATAGATAATAGATGATAGACATATAATATAGATAGATAGAGGATAGATCATTGATAGATACATACATACATACATGGTGGATAGATGATAGAGATAGATGATACATAATAGAGAGAGAGAGAGAGAGAAGCAGATAGAGGGATAAGAGCGGGGCCCTGGGCAGGTCAACATGACAGTGTGCCGGAAGTGTGGACTGAAGGGCACAACAAGTTCAAGCTCTACACCTGAGGCACAAAATCAACAACGTCAACATTATTAATTCTTGCCAGAAAATGAGGAACTTGCTACAATCCGTTTCCCTACAAAGCAACCCGGTCAAAGGGCGGGAGATTACCGGGGACTCTGAAGCCTGGGAATTCTCGATCTGGCCTTGCCCCAGGAACCCCGTCGTCGCCAGGTGCCGGGGTCTCCCCGTGGCAGAGGCCAGCCCGCTGCCCTGACTGCTGGGGGAGGGCACACCAAGCGAGGCCGCCCGAGGAGGCTGAGTTTTTATAAACTCAGGAAGCGTGCTACTCAGCACTTACCACCTGCCTGGAACGTGAGGGCCCCGAGAAGGGACTTAGCCTTTGCTGGTGAGATCAACCTTACACGAAACCTTTAGGGCACGACGTTAGGGCAGCGCAAGAGACCCACATGAGACTAACAAGCGTTGTGAGCAGTCCACAGGAAAAGCTGGTAGTGTGAGCAGGATTAGCTAGGAAACCTCATTGGAGAAGGTAAAATTTGTGATGAGACTTATTTTTAACTGGGAGAGGCCAACATAATTAAAATATAACAAGTCCCATTAGGAGAGGGCACACCTGTGTTTGCTTACTCCATGGGTGCAGCCAACTCAATTTACCCCAAATTCCAACAAACAGAAGAACTAATAAAGATTATTTTCATCTACAGCTGTAGACCTATGTATGCAATGCTAATTGATGTTTATTAAGACATCTTTGGGGAAACAGAAAAACCCCAAAGGACCTTATTATCCAAAGAGTCAATTACTTCCAAATTGTTTGGATGTCAAGAGTAAGTTGGTACATTGCCGATTCACATTCAGCCTGGTATTTGAGAAATAAATGGAGACGTTATGTGTCTGTTCACTCAGTTAATTATATTCCCCATAAATCTATCCATACAGAAAATCTGTGACTAGACAGTAATTTGCTTAAATTCAGTCTGCATATTAAATGATCATCTGCTTTTTTTCTCTTTGTTTTTGCTTTATTTCCCTTTTGTTTTCCTTATTTATATTCAGTTACTGCCTCCAGCATCCTAAAAAACAGAAAGCGACTGTAATTAATTTCTAATAAGGAAGAATACGGACCCAGACGTCATGTAGGAAGTTAATCTTTTTAGCCTAATTCCACAGAACGTCCTCGGGACTTTCATTCTGTATTCATTAGTCAGGCAATCATGTCAAAGGCAAATTCATTTCCAGCAAAATGGGAAAACAGATTATTTTAGATCCATGAAAAATAAAAAAGGACTTTGCTCAAAATAGCTGACCTATCACAGATTTTTTTTTCTTTTTGCTCAGTTTTTCAGAAACAAGATATTACGTAAGTATGGTATGGTGGGTTGATTATCCAACATTGGACTAGCTCAGCTCCCGTCCACCGCCTCTTATCACTCATTCCCAGCCCACGCCGGGCCTGTGCTGTCGGACAACTACGTCATCTTGATATACTGGATGGAGAACAGTTGTGAGCTATTGCCACTGTCCCAAACCCAAAGGATGATAAATAGTCCAACAAATGACCGAAAACAAAATGGACGTCAATGCCCCTGGCGAAAGGCAAATGGATTATTTGCACAAATGGAACAGCGCAAGTGGCCGGTGGAATTTTCCAACGCCAAGCTTGGGAAGGAAAATACTCCTTGAGTACCGGTTTGGTCTAGAACTATATAACTTCATAGAATGTCAGGAGCGTTGCTCAGGAATCACCCACTCTTTCACGGGGACTCCGATTTCCGGCCCCCGCTCACGCTGGGGCTTCCCCTGCAAGGCTGCACGTCATACCAGGACTCACGGACATGGTCGCAGGGAGGTGGCCTACGTGACAGAGTCCTTTTTCCTGTCCCACGTTTGCCTTCTGCTCTCCTGAACAGCCAAGTTCCGACTGTGCCTAGCTTTTTTTCAGTAGTTCTGAATAACTCGTAATCATCCACAATGTACAAGTTCGACATTGTTCATTCATTCATCTGATTGGAAGTGATTCCCGTGCTATGTGTGCAGCTGAATAGGGCCCCAAATGCTGCCTGTTCCAAACTCTTCCTTTCTACAGATGAGGAAACTGAGCTCAAAAAGGTACACTGCTTTAGCCCCAGTTCTACCGCGAGAGAGTGTGAAAACCGAGAGGAGAACCTCCAAAGCCCGAGAGCGTCATTTCTCCCATTTTACCACTCTATCTCAATTGTATTTCACAAGGAAGAGAAATAGAGAGTTTGGCTTACTTCAGTGGCTTTAAGAAACTTGTCCTGAACGAGAGTTTAATTTTGGGGGTCTGTCTTGATATAGGTTATTATGTGATTTAAAGTCTACTACGGGGCACGTGGGTGGCTCAGTCCGTTAAACATCCGACTCTTGACCTCAGCTCAGGTCATGATCTCTCAGCTTGTGAGTTCGTCCCAATAGGGCTCTGTGCTGACGGCTCGGAGCCTGGAGCCTGCTTCGGATCTTGTGTCTCCCTCCCTCTCTCTTTGCCCCTCCTCTGCTCACACTCTGTCTCTCTCTCCCTCTCTCCCAGAAATAAACATTTAAAAATCAAAAAAAAAAAAAGTCACAAAAGGACAACTACAGTATGATTGCACTTGCATGAAGCATCTGGGGTGTCCCGGATCATAGAGGCAGAGGGTGGAGGGTGGGTGCGGGGGCTGGGGAGGGGGACAGGGAGTTGTTTGGTCCCGGGGACAGAGTTTTCGCTTTGCGAGATGAAAAATTCTGGAGGCAGTTGCACAACACTGTGAATGTACTTAACATGAATGGACTCTACACTTAACGATGGTTAAGATGGAAAATTGCATATTATGTGTTTTTTAGCACAATTAAAATATTTAAAAAAATTTTTTTAATGTTTATTTATTTTCGAGAGACAGAGCACGATCGGGGGAGGAGTAGAGAGAGAGGGAGGAACAGAATTGGAAGTAGGCTCCAGGCTCCGAGCGGTCAGCACAGAACCCGACGCAGGGCTTGAACTCATGAGCTGTGAGATCATGACCTGAGCCAAAGTTGGACACCCAACTGGCTGAGCCACCAGGGGCCCCTAAAATAATTTTTAAAAGAAAACCTGTTCCTTAAATGTTGGCACCTGCACGCACAGGTGTGCACGGTCACGTCTACGGCCCCCTTGTCCTCCTGCGGGGGCTGCTGTGACCTCCCACACGGAGGCGCACTGACCCCCTTTCTCCTCTCAAAGACACCACAGGAAATGTGTTTGTCTCACTTTCCTAGTTTCCAAATCTGCTACGAGGACCTCAACTCTAGGATCTGGCTCTCCGCACAGCAGAGCTGAGACATCTAATTGAAGTGTCACCAAGAAGCCTTTTGGACAGATGGCTTCACTCTTTCAATTAAGTATATATATTAGACTGTTGGAATTAATGGATTTGACGTGACAGGCGTTTTTCTGGGCTCATTTAGAATGCTTAGTCCTTTACTATCTATGTGGTGTCAGGATCAGGGCCCCTTGCGAATTTCATTCTGTTCAATCTTGCAGGTTGATTGTATTTTGCATTTTATAGTTACTTCTGAGTATTCAAGTGTAATATGTAAAAAGAAAATTTTAAAGAGATAAAGAGCGCCCATGCACAGGCATCAGGACTAATTTTAGTTAGGATAAGCCACTGAGTTACCGCTAATTCAATTTTAATGTTTTCTAATTTTAGCCGTAGCTCCCCGAGAGGTTTTCCATGGTGCAGGATCTCTCTCTTCTTTTCCTGTCTCAGACCCAGTGCCAGACTGGAACCTTTGTCGTGCCCACTCGGTCCTGGACACAAAGCTGTCCCTGTCTCCCGTGGCCTGTCCCTCGTGTCCGGGGACCACGCTCACCGCCCGCACCCTTTCAGCAGCCTCCCCCGACGCCAGCCGACGCTCCCCATCTTGGTTCCCTGGGGCCACCAGATACCTGGCCACGTCTGAGTCCCTCGACCACCCTGACCACAGTGTCCTCACGCTGCCCCAAGCCCCCCCACCATAGACCCTCTCCCCCTCTAATGCCCTTTGCTCATCGAAGCCCAGTTTACACGCTCCTACATATGTGCACACAGACTTGTACACAAACGTTCACGGCCCCGGTGCTCACAATCACCCCAGACGGGAAACACGCAAACGCCCGTGCACAGACAGGTGAAATGTGGCACATCCATCCAACCCGCCACTGTTCAGCAATGGCAGATAACAAACCAGTGACATGTCACAGAGGAACCCTGAAAGCATCATGCTGAAGCCGGGCCCAGATCAGCTAGGGTGCGATTCCGTTTATCAGGACGTCCGGAAAAGGCAAGTCGGTGGAGACAGACAGCAGTGGTGGCTTTGGGGGCTGCGGGTGGGGCTAGACTGCAGAGGTCCTTTTGCTGCAGCCGAATGTCCTGAAGCCGAGCTGTGATGACGGTGCATGGCCCCCCCTCCCCCCTCCCCCCCCCCCCGCCGTGCATGACCACGGCTCAGCGGGTGCGGTGAAAACGCCGGGTTTTATGGTCGGCAAGTTGTACGTTGGTAAAGCCATCACAAGAGCTCTCAAACCCGTTCACGCCCTCCTGCCCTCTGTGATCTCACTGACTCGGCCACAGCTCACCCAGTCCATGCTCCTGTCGCCCTTCGGGGCCTCACCTGGGGCTCAGGGCCTGTGCGTTTCGGCCGCACAAGACCTCCCGGGACAGATTCCGGGGCCAGCGGTGCGCCCTCTGCCCGTTAGCGGCACGCGGCCCATGCGAACCTCTGCCTTCGTTCTTCCCCCTGGACAGGCCTCCAGCCCCTCCTTTTCCTACAGAACCAGAACCAGTCACTCCTGAGCCCAGATCAATCCCAAATCCCTTCTCTGCCATCCAGCCCGGCACCGAGGCCACTCCGGCTCCCGGGACACTTGGTCTTCTCCCGACGGATCCCCTGTGGCCCAGTGTGCAGGTGCCGGCCCTGCGCGGCCAAACACGCGAGGCAGCACCGTAGACAAGCGCGGACGGTGTCATTGCTCAGCAGCCCTGGGCACCTGGCGGCCCCCTGCCCGCCCCACCCGTGCCCCCTGCCCGCACGCCCCCAGAACACCCCCAGCGTGGGCTCCCTGGGGCTGCCCGGCGCCTCCGCGGCTGGGCCTTTTGAAGCCCCCCGTTCCAGGTTAGGGACGCTCCTTCCTTAGAAGGTCCTCCCCCAGCCCGACTGCTCCCCGCAATCTCCACCCGGTGGGCAGTCCTGTCCTTGAAGGCCGTGCACAGTGAGCATAGCTTCTCTTCCTCGAGGGTCCTTCCTGGTCCCCAGCCCTCCCTCCCCTGCACAAACTCTGAATTCCCCACCACCCTGGCCGCTTCCCGCCAGGTAAGTATGTCGCTTAGATCATAAGGCTCGGCTTAGATCACGAGGCTCGGCGGGCAGCAGAGTCCCCCGAACACAGACGACGTCAGGACAAAGCCACACTGTCCCCCGCAGGCCCCCCCCCCGGCATTTCCTGGGCTGCAGCCCGAGAGCCACCGCACTGATGAATCAGGGGTCTCTGGCACCCAAACGCTCAGCTCTCCTTCACCCCTGCCACGCTCCCCCAGTTCCAACTTCTCAGAACTTGCCATGCATCCCCTTCACGCACCAGCCCACGAGATTCATCCCAGCCCCAGCCCCGTGAGTGCTCACTCCTGCCTGTGGGAGAGCATCCCGTGTCTGTGCTCTCCCTCTGATCCCGGGTCCCTCAGGTTCAGGGGGTGCTTGCCACGCCCACTCGGCACGTCCTGGCTCCCGTCAGCTCTAACTGGGTTTGGGCACAAACAACAGAAACTTGGGCTTACGTGGACGGAAACAAATGGGCTGGTATTTGTCCCATAAGAAGAAGCCTGGACACAGGCGAGGACAAGCAACGGGGCCACCGGGACCTCTGTCCCCCCGTCTCCATGCGTCCATTCTCAGGACGGCTGCCTAATTCCTGCGGACGACAGCTGGGCACGCCCGACTCCCCGGCGGAGAAGCACCGAGCGGCAAAGGTGAAGCTCGTCCCCCGGGGAGACTGTGTCTTTTATCTGAGGAAGGGGTGTCGATCCCAGGTAGTTCTGCCCACCAGCCATTCCCGGAGCCAAAGGGGCTAGAAAGTCACATGTCTGGGGTGCCTGGATGGCTCAGTGGTTTGGCTCAGGTCACGATCTCACGGTTCATGGGTTCAAGCCTCTGTGCTGACAGCACAGAGCCTGCTTTGAGTCCTCTGTCTTCCTCTCTCTCTGTCCCTCCCCTGCGTGTGCTCTCTCAAAAATAAATGAACATTAACTCAAAAGAAAGAAAGAAAGAAAGAGGAAGGAAGGAAGGAAGGAAGGAAGGAAGGAAGGAAGGAAGGAAGAAAGAAAGAAACTCGTGTTTGGCAAGCCCACTTTGCTGGGAAGGACAGAATTTCATTCATATGGAAAAGGCAGGACGGACATCGAGGGCCCTGCCAGCTGCATGTGTCACAAGTGGAGGGGTGTCAGAGAGAAGAGAGCCTTGGGGGTCTCCACTGGACCTTGCTCCGAAGCTGTATATTAGACCCCCAGGGCCACCATCACAAAACACCACAGACCAGGTGGCTTAGACAGCAGAAGTTCATTCACTTACAACCCTGAAGCCTGGGAGTCCGAGATCACGCTGTGGGCAGGGCTGGGGCCTCCCGGGGCCTCCCTCCCAGGCGCGTGGACGCCGTCCTCTCCCCGTGTCCTCACACAGTCATCCCTCTGTGTGTCTGTGTCCCAACCTCCTCCTCTTCTAAGAACGCTAGTCAGATTGGATCAGCGCCCTTCCTCATGACCTCATTTTAACTTAGCTCTTTAAAGACCTCAACCCAAATAGAGTCACGTTCTGAGGTCACGGGGGTCAGGGTTCCACAACTGAATTTTAGGGGGACACCACTCAGCCCATAAGAACTGATAATGACCCCGTGTTCATGCTTGAGATTGACAAACTTATCCAAATGCACTGACCTGGGCAGTTGGACAAACCTCATTTATCTATTTTCTCCATGAATATATCTATTTGTTTCAATTTGTTTTTTAAAAGAACATGAGGAAATCTAGACACAGTATGTTCACAGCTTTACCTTGATCAAGTAATCTCTTTCCAAAAATTATAAAGTAGGTCAAGCAGTTAATTATATGATTACTTTAATACTTGTGATCGAAATCTGGCCCAACTAAAGCCAAGTTTAACTTACACAGTGTGAAGTAGAAAAATGCCCAGAAAAAGTGGCTTAATTTTCTACTAAATATAGGACCTGAGATTATTACATACGCCCTTGCCAGGTACAAACGGCCCTAGCCGTTATGATAAAATTCGTTCCTGTGAGTCACATAAGACGGGTGGCTATAAGCCTGTGCTTCTGAATTCATGTTCTGGATTATGACTGGCACCATTAGTGGGCAAAAATTGAAAGAAATAAAGTGTTTCTTATATAGAATTAAAAAAAAAAAAGAAAAGAACAGAGCTGCCAAAGGCTGAGAAGCACAAAGAAGGATTTTAGGGCTCAGGAAATGCTTGGGGTACGGCTGCCTTGCCTACCTGTGACGCCTACCCAGGTGGCCTCCCTGAGTTGCTCTCCCACTGACTGGTCACCCCTCCCCTCAGGGCATCCTGCACGACCAGGAGACAGAAAGAGCCTGGGGGGCCGAGAGAAGCCTCCCCCTCATTCTTCTTGGCACAGTAACAGAAATTTCACAGACCACTGGTCTCCTCTGAGACGCCGTCCTAAACATCCCGGTGGCAGTTGTGCATTTGACCTCAGCCCCGGAGGGGATCCTCGGGGTGGCTGGGGAGAGGGCAGAAGAAGAAATCTATGAAGGCGTCCTCATGTCCGGCTGAGAAAAGAAAAAGAAGAGGTCAATCCTCGGCTCAAGCAGTCTGGATACTTTCCAGCATTGCCTTGCAGAAATGAAACTTGGGGGGCTTCGGGGACAGCTCGTACATGCACTGCCAAAGCGGCTGCCCTAAAGATCCCCATTCCACGTGGCACATCTGGGATGTCTGAGGCCGAGCAAAACCCCGCCAAGGAGCCGGGTGTGGGAACGGCCACTCCCGACTCAAGCAGTTGGCCAACGTCCCATCTTGACAGAGCTCGCCATCAGGGCCGGGGACGAATTAAAGACAACGTTTGACCCGTGTTTGGGGACAACGGTCGCACACAACTGATACAGGGTTCAGGGAAAGACGGGATTTGAGCATAAGGTAAATTTAGCATGAGACCTAGCAAGTGATAGGCAATCGAAAAATGTTTCTTCCAGCTGTCCCTGAATAAACTCAATATAGGAGTGTCCAAGGGGCTGCATTTTCTGAAGCGAGGTTAGACAAGTGTCCCACTTGATGGAGTACGTAAACGTATCCGGTGGCCCCTCCATCTGTTTGGTCCCTGTTTCATTAAGATAAGACCACCTTGGGGCGCCTGGGTGGCTCAGGCGATTGAGCGTCCGACTTCGGCTCAGGTCATGATCTCGCAGTTCACGAGTTCGAGCCCCACGTCGGGCTCTGTGCTGACAGCTCAGAGCCTGGAGCCTGCTTCTGCTTCTGTGTCTCCCTCTCTCTCTGCCCCTAACCCACTCGCATTCTGTCTCTGTCTCTCTCACAAATAAATAAACATTAAAAAAAATTTTTTTTTTAAGGAGGGTCTAACCAACATCACCAGACTCAGCAAAAGGAGACCAATGGGGTGGACCGGGTTCCAGACCCAAAGGTCTTTCTAGAAACATTTTAGACCTATTTATAAGGCAAAGAAAGGCAAAGAACATATTGAGCTTTACTGTCCTTCACATAAAGAAGAAATGACTTTACACCCTGAGCATTTCACAAGACCATCTGGAAAGTACTAAGAGAAAGATACAACGGTGCATGATTTCAAAGTCAACTTCCCTGATGTTTAGTCAGTAGCTAGCAGTAGAATACATCCAAGTTGTGCTACAGAACTCCAGGACCTTCCCATCGTGTAAAACTTAAACCCCGTACCCAGTGAGCAACTCCCAGACCCTTCCCCGCCCCTCCCCGGCCCCTGGCAACCACCTTTCCACTCTCCGCTTCTATGAATTCAACTCCTTTAGATACCTCAAAAACATAACCATACAGTATTTGTCTTTTTGCGACTGGATTATTTGACTTAACACAAGGTTCATCTACATCGTGGCATGTGACAAGCTTCTCTCCTTTTTAAGGCTGAAGTAACACTCCATTGTATGCGTAGACCACATTTGGTCTATCGATTCTCTATGATGGACTCTCGGCTTGTTGCTCCCACCGCTCGGCTGTTGTGAATCTGGGGGCACGACTATCTCTTTGAGCCCCTGTTTTTAATTCTTTTGCACGTGTACCCAGACGTGGTGCTCCTGGATCATGTGGTAATTCTATTTTTGTTTTTTTTGAGTAGCTGCTGTACTCTCTCCAAGCAGGTGCGCCCTTTTACGAGGCTTTCCCTTCGTGCGCATCCTTGCCAACACTTCCCTGTCATCTTTGTGGCAACAGTCACCCCAACAGGTACAAAGGCATATCTCATTGTGGTTTCGGTCTGCATTTCTCTAATGATTCGTGATAGTGAGCATCTTTTCATAGACTTGTTGGCCATTTGTATGTCATCTTTAGGGAAATGTCTACTCAAGTCCTTTGCCCACTTCCTAATTGGGTTACGTGGGGTTTTGTTGGGCAGTTGTAGGAATTCTTAACCAGTTCTGGAGACGAGCTCCTTATCGCATATATGAGTCGCAAACGTTTTCTCTCTTTCCATTGGTCGCCTTCTGACTCTGCCGATTGTATCCTTCGTGGTACAAAGGAGCTCGGTGTCATCCCATGTGTTTGTAACTGCTTTTGCTGCCTGTACTTTCGGCGTCGTAGCCGCGAAATCATTGTCAAAGCCAAAGTCATGAAACTTCTCCCCTGTGTTCTGTGATAGAAATTTTGTAGTTTTAGGTCTTGTGTTGAGATCTTTAACCCATTTCGAGTTAATTTTTGTGTATGGTGTAAAAATAAGGGTCCAAGTTCATTCTCCTGTACGTGGATGTTCAGTTTTCCCAGCACCACTTGGGGAAGAGACTGTCCTTCCCTCATTGAACAGTCTTGGCTACCTGTTGGGAGTCATTTGGCCACAAACAGGAGGATTTATTTTTGGACTCTATCCTGTCCCATCGATCTATGTGATGGTCTTGAAACCAGTATCACACTGTTTTTGTAAATCTGTAATATGTTTTAAAACCAAGAAGTGTGAAAAAAAAACCAAGAAGTGTGAGTTCTCCAACTTTGTTCTTGAAGATTGTTCTGGCCATTCAGGGTCCCTTGTGATTCCATGTGAATTTTAGGATGGCTTCTCTATTTCTGCAAAAAAAACCCAAAAAACAAAACAAAACAAAACCCTGCTATTGGCATTTTGATAAGGATTTCATTTAACATATAGATCACTTTGGATAGTATTGACGTCTTAATAATTTTGAGCTCTACTCCACGAACACAGGATATCTTTCTATTTACCTATGTCTCCTTTCACTTCCTTCAGGAAAATTTTATAGTTTCTAGTGTATAAATCCTTTACCCTTTTGGCTAAATTTGTTCCCCCCAAAATGTTTTTAAAACTATGAAAAAAAGCAAAAATTAAAAAAATAATAAAAAATAAAAAAACAAAAATATGTGCTCACTTCATTCAGCAGCACATACACTAAAACTGAAATGACTCAGGGGCCCCCGGGTGGCTCAGTCAGTTGAGTGTTGGACCCTCGATTTCGGCTCAGGTCATGATCTCACAGTTTGTGGGATCAAGCCCCATGTCAGGCTCTGCCTGCACTGACAACATGAAGCCTGCTTGGGATTCTCTGTCTCCCTCTCTCTCTCTGCCGCTCTCTCTCTCTCAAAATGAATGAAAATAACCATTTTTAAAACATTTAAATGATTCAGAGATTAGCGTGATCGCTGCATGAAGATAACACACAAATCAGTGCTTTTCCTTCCTTTTCTAGTGCATACGGACGGGGAAACAGCCTCTGATAAGCCACACAACTTACCCAGTCGAGGGCCTTTGGGCTACAAACCCCACCCCAGCTGCCTCTCAAAACGAAACAAAAGTACGAGGATGCTTTCTTCAGTCTTCTCCTTTCCTCAGTCAGTGTTAATCTAAGTCACTTTCGGGTGGTGTTTAACCGTTCCTTTCCAAGGAATTGGATTCACAAGCCATGATAGCCATAGTAATTGCATATTGTCAGCTCTCTTTGAAGGAGACCCTCGCGGTCCCAGGCCAAGGGCAGGGCCACTGGGGACCCAGACGAACTTCCACTCTGAAGACCGGCCACGTGGTAACCAGACCCACTGATGCAGTGGAGATAAGGGGTCATATCTTCCTGGAATTTTCAAGCACAGATAAGGCAGCCGAGATTGTTAATTACAAGGAAATGGGCAGATAGCAGATAACCCCCACCCCTCATGACACCTGTCCCGGGAACAAAATAGGAGCAATTATATCTCAAGTAAGTCAGCCGCGGGGCAGGACCGACTCCTTGCGTGAGGCCAGATTCTTCCCGGCGTGTTGAGTGGCTCGTGGCCCATCATCTCTGCGAGGAGCAAGTGCAGGTCCGTGTACGTGCCTCGGGTCCGAGCCTGGGTGGCAGCTACGAATATCGGTGGACAGACGGCCACGGCCACACCCGCAAGAGCATCTTCACACCTGATCCCCGAACTTGCTGAAGCCTGTACCCCAGCCTGACGCAGGCTCCATGAGTGTGCTCCGCTCCACGAGGAGCGCCTTTCAAACTTGTGTGTGACGTCCCGACTCTCCCCGGGGCAGCTCAGCGGTCTGAGCGCTGTTAACGTCCCCACCCCGGGGACCTGTGCATAAGGGGAGAGGGTCGAGGGGGGTGGAGGAGCGTTTCGACTGTTTCCTCTTGGCATGTATTGAGTGACATTCCGGCCGAGCGACAAGAAGTCATCCCCCAGAACAGCCCAGGAGCCAACACAGAATACCTGGGGCCAGGTGTCACCACGTGCCCTGCAGGGACCCCACACTGGGCGTGAGCGGAGCAGACTGGCATCCCCAGTCCCTCGGGCCCCTCGAGGCTGCTGTCCTGAGGCAGCAGGTTGCATGGACGGGGGGGCCCTGCCCCACCTGCCTCCCCATGGGAGCGATCTGTCAGTTGGAAAACACCCCCTGGGAGATCTCCCCACCTCCCCAGACAGACTGACCCTCACGGGGTCACCCGTCACCCAGCATGCGGGAGAGGGGACTTACCAATGGACCGAGGGGCAGGTGCCTGGAAGACGGCCGGCAGCCGGGCAGGCCCCCCGCCCTCCAAAAGGGGTAAGCATCCAGGGGCTGTGGTGGTGGAGACTGGAGGGGACCTGCCAAGGAGGGGGAGCAGCCCAGCACGGGCGCCCCCAGTCGACGGGGGAGGCCCGGGCAAATGCTAGCACCTTGGTCACATAGCAGCCACACGTGGGTTCTGACTTGTGAAGGACGGACTCTGGGGGCGCAGGCAAGACCAGAAGCAAGCTGCAGAGAAGGACACGTGGCCCTGTCCCGCCCTGTCCCACCCAAGCTCTTGACTCTGACTTGGAAGTTGCCAGTGTGAGAGCTGTCCAAGATCCCAAGCAATTTATAAACCGTGTCTCTCAAATAAGGTACACACGTACCCAGGTAGGGAGCAAAGGCGAGTAAGGATTTTTTCCCAGATGTGCCGTGCACAGAATTTTCTGCGTCAGCCAGCCCACATTTACAAACCCTGGATTGGTGGGTCACAGCTAGCCACCGCTGCTCAGTTAGGTCACCACAAGTTAACTGTCCTGTGGAAGAAAGACGGTTATAACTAGACCCATGGGGCTCAGGGGAGCTGGGGTCCCCAGGGTGCTGTCCCTAGGACGTAAGGAAGGCCGTGTAGACCGCAGCCCCTTGTCGCCGGGGGATAAGTGGATCAGCTCCGAGGGGGGCCGCCACCAGGAACCGCCAGCCACGCGGAGCAGCAGTCCAGGGCGCAAGACGCAAAGCTGACGTCAGGGGCAACCTCAGGGTTCCGGGAAACTAGAACACGTGAGGACCCAGGTGGAGTCAGCGGTGGGGGAGGGGGGCTGCAGATGACAGCCCCCACCTGTAGCCCTCGGCCAGGCCAGCACGAGCGACCGGGGCAGCGGGCAGAGCGTGGGAGCTGGGGCTGCCCGTTGACATGGCCCTGGCCTCGGCTGGCTTTCTCAGCGAGGCTGCCCAGAGACGTGCTGATGGCGGGACCCAGGTTTCTGCTCCCACCCCGTGTCTCCCAGACCCCTGGGCTGCCTGTCGTGGCCTGCTTTGCCTCTAAGACCCCTCGTCCAAATGCAGTCCGCTCGTGGGGGGCGGGGGGAACTTCCTCGTTGGAGCACCTCCTCATCTGGGAGCGTCTCCCAGCCTGGAGCATTCCGTCATCTGAAGGACTTCCTTGTCTGGGAGCACTTCTCGTCTGGGAGCACCTCCCAGTCTGGAGCACTTCCTCATCTGGGAGCATTTCCTCATCTGGGAGCACGTCCTCATCTGGAGGACTTCCTCGTTGGAGCACTTCCTCATCTGGGAGCACTTCCTCATCTGGAGGACTTCCTTGTCTGGGAACACCTCCTCGTCTGGGGGCACCTACCAGTCTGGAGCTCTTCCTCATTGGAGGGCTTCCCAGTCTGGAGCATGTCCTTATCTGGGAGCACTTCCTCATCTGGGATCCCTCCCAGTCTGGAGCATTTCCTCATCTGGGAGCACGTCCTCATCTGGAGAACTTCCTTGTCTGGGAGCACTTATTATCTAGGAGCACCTACCAGTCTGGAGCTCTTCCTCATTGGAGGGCTTCCCAGTCTGGAGCACTTCCTCATCTGGGAGCACGTCCTCATCTCGGAGCACTTCCTCATCTGGA
Source organism: Lynx rufus (assembly GCF_022079265.1). Lineage (NCBI taxonomy): Eukaryota > Metazoa > Chordata > Mammalia > Carnivora > Felidae > Lynx > Lynx rufus. Next base: position 167,866,391 of record NW_025814856.1, on the reverse strand, counting down.
GGACTTCCTTGTCTGGGAGCACCTCCTCGTCTGGGAGCATCTACCAGTCTGAAGCTCTTCCTCATTGGAGGGCTTCCCAGTCAGAGCACTTTCTCATCTGGAGGACTTCCTTGTTGGAGCACTTTCTCATCTGGGAGCATGTCCTCATCTGGGAGCACTTCCTCATCTGGAGGACTTCCTTGTCTGGGAGCACTTATCGTCTAGGAGCACCTACCAGTCTGGAGCTCTTCCTCATTGGAGGGCTTCCCAGTCTGGAGCATGTCCTCATCTGGGAGCACTTCCTCATCTGGGAGCACATCCTCATCTGGGAGCACATCTTCATCTGGGAGCACCTCCCAGTCTGGAGCACTTCCTCAAGAGGGTAATCCCGACTCCTGCCTGCTGGTTGCTTCTTCTCAGCACCCGGGCCTGGTGCTCCTCACCTCCCCAGCATCCTCTGTTGGAGAGCCTGGCCTCTGGCCCTAGGCCTTTCTTCTGATCCAGCTGTCCCCCACCGGCCCCCTGTGGCCCCACACCGTGTTGCGTCTTTGCAAACGACGCCTGCGTGCCATACTGACAGCCCCCAATCCAGCCCCTCCGCCCGGATGTCCCCGAGCTGCCGCAAACGTCACCAAGTGCCGGCTCACCTCCACCCGACCACCTGGCAGGTGCCTCCAGCTTCGCCCAGAACCCGCCCCACACCCTCCCCCGTCTCTGGGAGTGTTGCCCCCCACCGCCGCCCCGTGCGGGTACACAGCCCTGGCCCCGGGATTCTTCCTGGGGACCCCTCCTCTGACACACCCCCGGGGTCTGGGGGCTCCACCTCCCAAAGACATCGGCACCTGCACTGTCAGCCCCCCGCCCAAGCCTCCATCGCGTCTTGTCCAAATTAGCGCGCAGCCCGTCAGCACAGGCACCGGCACGATCCTTCTCAAAACCCTGCAGACCACCCCACCCGGGGTGACCACCCAGCCCTGACAGACCCTCGGGCCCACATCCTGTGGACTCGGGGCTCCCCCTCCTCACTCATTCCACTTTAGCCTCACCAGCCCCGTGCTCTTCTAGGCACTGTCAGCCCCACCCCTGCCCCAGGGCTTTTGCACGGGCAGCTCCCTCTGCCCAAACGCACTGCCCCACAGCTCACTCCCTTACCTCCTTCAGTCTGTTCTCCCGTCACCTTAACGAGACCTTCCCTGATCCCCGAATCAAAAACTGTCATTCCCACATGGCCTCCCTGCTCTGTTGTCCTGTGACACTCTGCAGGACGTCACATTTGTCTCTCACCTGTGTCTGCCAGTCAGAGTAAGGCCCCTGAGGGCACGCACTGCTCGCACCTCCGTTCCACCTACTCCAGCCAGCCGGGGGGCTCAGAACCCTCCAGGGCTCCCGGCGGTCAGGCCACCTGGCACACAGCCAGCCGGTGACACCGAACCCCCAAAGCTCCCCATGCTTGCCATCCTGGGTGTGGCTCCCAGTGTTAGCCCTCCTGTCCGACTTCACACACACACACACACACTAAAGACTCAGCCAAGCCATCCCCTCCTCCGGAGAGCTTTCCATGACCAAGCCTCACCCATACGGAGTAGCACCCTTGCATCTGAAAGCGCCCGGGGAACAATTCTACGCTTACCTCCTTGACTCCTGATTGCCTGTCCCTCCTCCCACTGCCGCCCTGGGCCTGAAACCCGCAGGTCAGGCAGGGTGCGATCGTCAGGGTCCCAGCACCCGGAACCCAGCAGCCTCAGTTAATGCTTACTGAATGACTCAGCCGGAGCTCGTTCATACTAGCATGTAAGGAACTGCTATCCGTCTTTTCCTGACAAAACTCGATGCGGGCAGACAGGGGAAAACCCCGGAGCCCTGTGTGCGTGCAAAGAAGGGGAGCAGCCCCCCCCCCCGGACAGGGACAGACCCTCCGCCCAGCTCTGCTCTGTGCACTCCCACTCGGCTCAGTCGGAGGGCAGGCGTGACTCGTAACCAAACACGGAAAAGGCACGTAGGACGGCTGCTAAATGAAAAACTGCCTGGGGACGGGAAAGCTGGGCAGCCTGGGAAGTCAGACCATGCGAGGATGGAACCCCAGAAGTGACGGGGGCATTGGAACCGCGGCTGCTTGGAGCCAGGCTCGCACCCCATGATGCTGGCGGCTTCACAGAGACCAAAGAACAAACATCAGGGCAATTACCTCCCATGGCGGCGTTTTCTGACCCTGACCCTGACCCTGCCTGCAGCCGCCGTGGGGTACGGGGGCGAACCTCAGAAGGCGTCCGGGGCAGGTGAAGGCACCGCTCGCCCCAAAGGAAAGGCCCCCCGCCAATCCCGGCGCTGGTCCAGCCCGTGGAGACAAGACGGGGACACGCCGGCCGGCCCTCCCGGGGGAGGAGGGTGGACAGACGGTGGCCCGAGTCTGGTGTTCCAGAGCTTAAGGAGCCCGTCATGGCAATGACCTGAGGCCTTTGGGCTCAGAAGCCGGCTTCTCACTCTGTGAGCTAGAACCCCACAACAGCGTAGCAGCGAAACCACAAACGTCCACAAGGGACACAGCCTCGCTCACTCGGGACACCCCCATGTGCCACAGGCTGTCCACGAGGTGTGGTGCACACTTGTTTCCGTCCCATTTCTGCCACTCTCTACTCAGGCAGCCAAGCTCCCCCAAACTCACCAGAACTGTTAGGATGGTTTGCAATAATCTGTCTCACGACGTTGCGTATCTTCAGTTTGATCAAAATCGGTTAAGACCCGAGAAAATCCCAGGAGGGGAAGGAGGAAAGAGTGACCCGGAAAATGTGGGCGGATCAGAGCAGTGGTTGTGACCACGATTGAAACACGGGGAGCCATACCAACCGGAACTCATGTCTCTCAAAGCCAGCCCGGAGGGTTCTAGCACACCCACACGCACACGCGTGCACACGGTCACCTCACGCGGCCACCTGGTGACTTTCCTCTGAGGTGAAAACACTCCTTTGCACATTCGACCTCCTCCCCGGTTACGAATTCCCACACTCCTACCCCCACCCCGGAAGCTGCAGTTCACGTCGCACATACATGTGAAACTTATTAATGTCACAAGATAAGCTCTTTCTTTTATGGAAATGGTCTTCTGCATGCGAGTCGTAATAACCTGCGTGGACGTCTTCCTGAGAACAGGAACGGAGGGGGACAGTCACCGGACGGACGCACGGGTGGTGTGTGGGGGGGAGCGAGGGGCCGCCCAGAGAGGGACAGGGTGGGCAGAGAGGGGCTCTTCCCGATGAGGGCAGCACGAGCCTCACCCCGTCGTCGGGTCCCTGCTTTCTACCGGAAGTATCCTCATGCAGAGGTGACCTCACTCAGCTCCAGGCAGACCCTGTCCCTCGAACGTACCCGCCACCAGGGTCTTTATGAGGTCGCCGTGAGTTAGATGCACCGGCTTGGCGGAGGATGGGGCCCATCCCTGGAGCCCCTCGCCTGCCGGCGCGGGTCACGAGCCTCACCAGACGCGCCCCAGCCCACCCCGACCTGCCCCTTAGGCCCTGTGGCACCAATGTGACCCGAGGCACTTGCTAAGGTCCGTGAGGGGCCACGCGCAGAACATCAGAAGGGCGCAGGCCGCGTGCAAGGTTCAGTCCAAGTGTCCAGCTGAGACACTGGGGTTCATAGGCTGCGAGAGCGCCACGACCCCGCTTGTCTTCACCGGACAACCGGCCCGGAAAGTTCCCATCTCTTCCTTTCTGAAGGCGGGTGGAAACCGTCATCTGAAGCCGCACGTGTGCTGCCACTTCAGTAGCCCAGGTTGTGACGGGCGTGACGGCCGCCCACGCTTGAGCCCAGAGACCACGTGGAGGCTGCACGTCCCCACGCGGCGCTCGGGCCGTAGCCTGCTGGGAGCTGCTACGCGGTCCGTGCTGCGTGTGCCTCACCGCACACGGGACACGGCAGGGCACTGTTCCCATCACTCACGGCATTGCATCATCACTGTCCCGATTCTGCCTAAACCGCAGGGCACTTTGAGGGGGGCACAGTCGGGCCCCTACTTTCTAGGAGAGGATGGCACACGGTGGGATCCGGTGCTCCCGGCAAATGTGCTCCATCCGCACTCACATCAGTCCCACCAGCACACGGCTCCTGGGCGGGGATCCTGGAGTCCGCATGCAAAGAAGTCCCGTGGGAGAGTCTGGGGCAAAGCAGACCCTGGTCTACGAGGTAAGCGCACACGGGGCCCTGGGTGGGACGTGCACAGACAGGCCGTCCTGGGACACAGGCTGTCCTGGGACACAGGCCATCCTGGGACACAGACAAGCTGCCCTCGGGCACAGACAGGCCGTCCTGGGACACAGACCGTCCTGGGACACAGACAGGCCGTCCTGGGACACAGGCCATCCTGGGACGCAGAGAAGCTGCCCTCAGGCACAGACAGGTCGTCCTGGGACACAGACAAGCTGCCCTCGGGCACAGACAGGCCGTCCTGGGACACAGGCCATCCTGGGACACAGACAAGCTGCCCTCAGGCACAGACAGGCCGTCCTGGGACACAGGCCATCCTGGGACACAGACAAGCTGCCCTCAGGCACAGACAGGCCGTCCTGGGACACAGACAAGCTGCCCTCGGGCACAGACAGGCCGTCCTGGGACACAGGCCATCCTGGGACACAGACAAGCTGCCCTCGGGCACAGACAGGCCGTCCTGGGACACAGGCCGTCCTGGGACACAGACAGGCCGTCCTGGGACACAGGCCATCCTGGGACGCAGAGAAGCTGCCCTCAGGCACAGACAGGTCGTCCTGGGACACAGACAAGCTGCCCTCGGGCACAGACAGGCCATCCTGGGACACAGGCCATCCTGGGACACAGACAAGCTGCCCTCGGGCACAGACAGGCCGTCCTGGGACACAGGCCATCCTGGGACACAGACAAGCTGCCCTCAGGCACAGACAGGCCGTCCTGGGACACAGGCCATCCTGGGACACAGACAAGCTGCCCTCAGGCACAGACAGGCCGTCCTGGGACACAGGCCATCCTGGGACACAGACAAGCTGCCCTCGGGCACAGACAGGCCGTCCTGGGACACAGGCCATCCTGGGACACAGACAAGCTGCCCTCGGGCACAGACAGGCCGTCCTGGGACACAGGCCGTCCTGGGACACAGACAGGCCGTCCTGGGACACAGGCCATCCTGGGACGCAGAGAAGCTGCCCTCAGGCACAGACAGGTCGTCCTGGGACACAGACAAGCTGCCCTCGGGCACAGACAGGCCATCCTGGGACACAGGCCATCCTGGGACACAGACAAGCTGCCCTCGGGCACAGACAGGCCGTCCTGGGACACAGACAAGCTGCCCTCGGGCACAGACAGGCTGTCCTGGGACACAGGCCATCCTGGGACACAGACAAGCTGCCCTCGGGCACAGACAGGCCGTCCTGGGACACAGACCGTCCTGGGACACAGACAGGCCGTCCTGGGACACAGGCCATCCTGGGACGCAGAGAAGCTGCCCTCAGGCACAGACAGGTCGTCCTGGGACACAGACAAGCTGCCCTCGGGCACAGACAGGCTGTCCTGGGACACAGGCCATCCTGGGACACAGACAAGCTGCCCTCGGGCACAGACAGGCCGTCCTGGGACACAGGCCGTCCTGGGACACAGACAGGCCGTCCTGGGACACAGGCCATCCTGGGACGCAGAGAAGCTGCCCTCAGGCACAGACAGGTCGTCCTGGGACACAGACAAGCTGCCCTCGGGCACAGACAGGCCATCCTGGGACACAGGCCATCCTGGGACACAGACAAGCTGCCCTCGGGCACAGACAGGCCGTCCTGGGACACAGACAAGCTGCCCTCGGGCACAGACAGGCTGTCCTGGGACACAGGCCATCCTGGGACACAGACAAGCTGCCCTCGGGCACAGACAGGCCGTCCTGGGACACAGGCCGTCCTGGGACACAGACAGGCCGTCCTGGGACACAGGCCATCCTGGGACGCAGAGAAGCTGCCCTTGGGCACAGACAGGCCGTCCTGGGACACAGGCCATCCTGGGACACAGACAAGCTGCCCTCAGGCACAGACAGGTCGTCCTGGGACACAGACAAGCTGCCCTCGGGCACAGACAGGCCATCCTGGGACACAGACAAGCTGCCCTCGGGCACAGACAGGCCGTCCTGGGACACAGACAAGCTGCCCTCGGGCACAGACAGGCCGTCCTGGGACACAGGCCGTCCTGGGACACAGACAAGCTGCCCTCAGGCACAGACAGGTCGTCCTGGGACACAGACAAGCTGCCCTCGGGCACAGACAGGCCATCCTGGGACACAGACAAGCTGCCCTCGGGCACAGACAGGCCGTCCTGGGACACAGACAAGCTGCCCTCGGGCACAGACAGGCCGTCCTGGGACACAGGCCGTCCTGGGACACAGACAAGCTGCCCTCGGGCACAGACAGGCCATCCTGGGACACAGGCCGTCCTGGGACACAGACAGGCCGTCCTGGGACACAGGCCATCCTGGGACGCAGAGAAGCTGCCCTTGGGCACAGACAGGCCGTCCTGGGACACAGGCCATCCTGGGACACAGACAAGCTGCCCTCGGGCACAGACAGGCCATCCTGGGACACAGGCCATCCTGGGACACAGACAAGCTGCCCTCGGGCACAGACAGGCCGTCCTGGGACACAGACAAGCTGCCCTCGGGCACAGACAGGCTGTCCTGGGACACAGGCCATCCTGGGACACAGACAAGCTGCCCTCGGGCACAGACAGGCCGTCCTGGGACACAGGCCGTCCTGGGACACAGACAGGCCGTCCTGGGACACAGGCCATCCTGGGACGCAGAGAAGCTGCCCTTGGGCACAGACAGGCCGTCCTGGGACACAGGCCATCCTGGGACACAGACAAGCTGCCCTCGGGCACAGACAGGTCGTCCTGGGACACAGACAAGCTGCCCTCGGGCACAGACAGGCCATCCTGGGACACAGACAAGCTGCCCTCGGGCACAGACAGGCCGTCCTGGGACACAGACAAGCTGCCCTCGGGCACAGACAGGCCGTCCTGGGACACAGGCCGTCCTGGGACACAGACAAGCTGCCCTCAGGCACAGACAGGTCGTCCTGGGACACAGACAAGCTGCCCTCGGGCACAGACAGGCCATCCTGGGACACAGACAAGCTGCCCTCGGGCACAGACAGGCCGTCCTGGGACACAGACAAGCTGCCCTCGGGCACAGACAGGCCGTCCTGGGACACAGGCCGTCCTGGGACACAGACAAGCTGCCCTCGGGCACAGACAGGCCATCCTGGGACACAGGCCGTCCTGGGACACAGACAGGCCGTCCTGGGACACAGGCCATCCTGGGACGCAGAGAAGCTGCCCTTGGGCACAGACAGGCCGTCCTGGGACACAGGCCATCCTGGGACACAGACAAGCTGCCCTCGGGCACAGACAGGCCATCCTGGGACACAGGCCATCCTGGGACACAGACAAGCTGCCCTCAGGCACAGACAGGCCGTCCTGGGACACAGACAAGCTGCCCTCGGGCACAGACAGGCTGTCCTGGGACACAGGCCATCCTGGGACACAGACAAGCTGCCCTCGGGCACAGACAGGCAGTCCTCAGAGCGGTCGGTGGCAGGTCCTCCTCCCGGTCAGGAGGCCTGTGACGCAGGCAGACGGTCTTTGTTACACGGCAGGGTGAACGGGAGGAGGCAGACGCGTGTGGGGGGCTGGAAGCAAATATTTATTCCAGGAACTCTTGCCACTGGCCCAGGAGCAGATAAGGTTAGCGTGACAAGCTACAGATAAATGAAGTCCAAAGTCACCTGCAGCCCTCGGGCTGTGCACACGCAGGAGCGGCCCCAGGCTGCAGGCCGAGCCCGGGAAGGCCTCCTTGCCCCTTTGGACAGGCAAGCCCCCCTCCAGCCCCAGGGGGGCAGTCGCCAGCTGGGAAGGACGAGGAGGAAGCGAGGGCGGAAGGGGTGAGGTGAGGGAGCACATGCGGGGGCCCTCCTCACTCTGCCCCCTGGGGACCCCCCCCATAAGCCTCGGAGCCCCAGCCTCCCCGCCTCGGCTCTGCCTTCCTGCGCCCACCGCCGGCCCGCGATGGAGCCTCTTTGCCTCCCTTCACTGTCCCCACCTGACCTCCTTGCCAGTCCCTCCCCGGTCACCCAGCAGCCCCCCCCCCCCCCGTCAAAGGTCTCTGACCAATGCCTTGCAGATGCGTCACACCCCCCACATCCCAGCCCTGCCCCCACCCCCAATGCAGTCTCTCCCTCCCATTTTCTGTGCCAGGGAAAGGTCCCTCCGTCCCGGCAGCGACCTGGAAGTTCTCAGGTCCCCGGCCGCGCTCCCGCCCTCACACCCAAATACACCGCAGCACCCCTACCTCGCCGAAGCTGCCTGCAGGCCAGCCCACCCTACTCCACCGGCCGCCCCCTAACTGGTCTCCCCAACGTCAGTCCTGCCCCTTCCCCAGCCAACCCCCCCCCCAGTTCATGCTGAATGCCCGTCAGAGGGGGTCCTTCTAAGCCGTGAACCAGGTGGGCTCCCCCACCCCCACCCTCACCTCTCTCACCCCAGACAGCCCAGAAAATGCAGAAGCCCCCTCCCCCTGCAAGATCCACCCACCCGGGTGCCAGCAGGGCTCAGGGCATCGCTTCACCCCTCCGCATAAGGACCCCCCCCGGGGCCCCTAAAACCCCAGCTTGGCGGGAGGAGCCGGGGCAGGGGGGCCTCGCTGGGGCTGATGCGCAGAAGAGGGAGGGAGGGGGTCCGCTGAGGAGCGCACGATCCCCTCTGTGTCATCACAGGTGCCCCTGACCGTTCTGCGGTTCCTAGGGCTGTGCGGGGTGGTGCCCATGGGTAGCCCAGGCCATCACGTGGGGGGCTGCGGGGCCAGAGGAGACACAGATTTCCACTGGGTCTTGTGGGTCGGGTACTTAAAAAAATGCTTTAGGGGCACCTGGATGGCTCAGTCGGTTGAGCATCCAACTCTTGGTTTCAGCTCAGGTTGCGATCTCACTGTTCGCGGCATGGAGCCCACACCGGGCTCTGCACTGACAGCCTGCCTGGGATCCTCTCTCTCCCTCCCTCTCTCCCCCTCCCCTGCTCATGCTCACTCCCTCTCTCAAAATAAATAAATCAACTTAAAAAAAAATAAATAAATAACAATAAAAAGTGCTTTAGTTCTTTAGCTAAAATGCTTTTAAGAACGTGTTTGTGAATAGTATCACCTCCGTACAATGGAACACCAGGGGGCCGAGGGGAGGAAGCACTCGGAAGGCTGGGTGGTGCTTCCCGTTAAGTCTACACGGAGTGCGGGGCGGTGGGCACGGCTTTGCCCCTTACGCTAAATGGTACAGGAGGTATATACAAATATACAATTAAGTTTTATAATAATATATATCATATGTGTAATCCAGTGTACACCTCCAATAAACATATAGTTATATGTCTCTTTGACCCTGCGGGCTATGTTGAAGGCGTGTGTGTGTGTGTTTGTACACTCACTGAAGCCTCGTGGATGAGTAGACACCAAGTTTTGTGGGAAGGATGTGAAGGGAAGGAAAAGTTTTCAGCTTCTACTCTCTAGACGGTTGTTCTTTGCCACGAGAATGTATTTCATTAGTAGTTTGTAATCAATAAAATGTTTGGCCAATCTTATGCCAAGCGATTGTATTGATATTATTTCATATACATTATACAAAAGAAAAGCCAACGAGAAAAACCACGGCTGGCCAGAATAGAAGGGCCTAGAGTACTCATACGTGTTGAACGTGAGGCGGGAAAACACTTTGAAGATCGTGTGTAGAAAACGTGTCTGGTTTTCCACCCAGCGATTCCAACCCTTGACTGACATCCTGGAAAAATTATCAATGTGCCCCAAATCATTGACCCAAACGTTCATCCCAGCACTTTCTGGAAACCCACGCTTCACTAAGTTGAGAAGGATCCGGGAACACGGTAAATTCACACGGAGGAGCAAGCTCCAGCGATGAGCCAGGCAACGAACAAACCTGAACCTGTGACCCAACGCAGGCAAATCTTAAAAACGGCATTGACAGTGAGCTGAAGAATTTCAGGTCAGAACAGAATGATACTATCTACACAGAGTTTTGAGAACAGGCAAAATAATATTGCCCGTTAATTATAGAGGCAATGTTACCAGGTGAATCTATAAAGGCGGCCAAGGGAAGGTCACACATGAATTCAGAATGTGCTCTGAGCTCGGGGAGGGAGGGGTGCCTGGATACGTCAGTTGTACCTGTAAGGTGCACTTCCTGCAGCTGGGGACGATGCCCGTTGTATTTTTAGCTCTATGGGTCGTGTCTGAAAAATTCTAAATGTTAAAAGTCCATTCAAGCAGCAGCCGTTGACACACTCACAGAGACGGGAGGTAGGACAGAGGGTGGCAGGTGGGGAGGGGGCAGGAGCCCCTGTGTCCCAGAATGGGGCTGATACTGGAGGTGGCAGGAAGTCCCGGGTAGAGGTGACGGCTGCACAGTACCGTGACCGTATCCAGTGCCGCCGAATTGTACGACTGCGATGGGAAAGATGGCAAATGCGACGCTGTGTTTTACCACCGTAACCCAAGGAGAGACAGATAGTCGCTGGATCCTCGCTGAGCCAGGCTCCAGGGACATGAGGTGAGATGCCGTCCCCATTCTGGAGACACAAAAAGAAGTCTTCAAACCCACACGGTCTTCCAGAAGCCGCCCAAGGCCGAGCGCAGATGGAGGACGTGCATGTGGTCACATCCAGAAACGCCCTGCCCAATACCAGCTCTGGGAGAGACACCAAGCAGTGGCCGAGCCCCCGTCCACGTGGTCTGGGGCGGAAGGGATACTGATGGCCAGTGCCTTCAAGGTCACTGCTGTGAGCCTCCCTCGGGCTCCCCGCCCAGAGCGATTCACCTGTGCAGAGAGGAGACCTTGGAGCAGTCAGGCCGCTGCTGGCAACAAGGACCCGGGAGGCCGCCGATGTGCGGGGGGGCAGCGCAGGGGGGCGGCTGACACTGGCCTTGCTGCCTGGCGTGCTCCCTGTCCCCGAGCTGCCTCTGAGATCCAGGCGAGTGTCAGAACAGTCTGATGGGTAAGCAGGTGGTTTACTGCACAGTAGCCCGAAAGGTACCACCTAGAAGAACCACCCCTCCCACCGCCTGACATCATCCTCAGCAACCAGATCCCCTGACTCATCCCCACCACGGCCACAGGCCTTGGACGCCAGGCCATTACTGAGCCCTAATTTTAAGTCTGCACCACGCTAAGCACTTTACCGGTGTGAATCCACTCACCCTCGGGCGTTCTATCTCCCCCACTCCACAGATGAGGAAACCAGCACACAGAGCTGAACAAACTGGCTGAGGCCACCCCCTGGTGCCCGGGGCACAGGGATTTGGGCACCAACCGCCCCGTGCCAGAGTCCGTGCCTTTGACTGCGGAGTCAAATGGGCGTCAAATTTTGCCCGTTTATATAAAAATGAATCTGGGGGGGGGGGTACACACATCAGTTCACTTTCCCTTGTAACTACCTCACCAGTGGGCAAATGACGCATGGCAGTCAGCGGACGGCCTCCCAGCAAAGCCCACGGGTTTGGGAAGGAAGGGGAAGGAATAGTCCTGAAGCAGGGAGGACTGCGAGGCCTCGTGACAACCCAAGCGCCCAAAACAAAGGAGCGGTTTTGTGCGAGGAAAACGAACTGCTCAGAGGGCGCCGGGAGTCAGACGGCGGAGGGGCGGCCGTGGAGGCTTGCAGCCCTGGGGGCATCGATGGGTACCCGCTGCACACGGTGCACACAGCGGTGTGTTGAGACTCACGTTTAGAAATTTACATTTCGGATCTGAGCACGGTCGTCACGAAAACACCACTCAGCTAGTGACCAGAAGACTCGGTTTCCAGGCCTGGCTCTGCCAGTAACCGACCGGGACACCAGACGAGCGTCGTCACCGCGGGGCGCCAGGTGCCTCTTGTGGAGCCGTGGGTTGAGTGTGAGGCGCAGGAGGGACCCGTTGACCCGGATACTCTGCCTTCCTGTGAGTCACCCTGGGCTCCAGGGCTTTGTCACCGGGCTCACAGGGAACAGAGTCAGAGGGTAGAGTCCACAGGGCAGGTGGCCTCACGGACCCTGGCGGCAGAAGGCACTGGGACACTGGCGAAGGAGTGACTCGGGGCAGTAGTTTTCCAGTATTTGGATGGAAAAGTCCGCCGGACGCCTGTCCCCGGGATGTCACGGGGCTTAGATCTGCCCCAAATGTGAAAAGAGCGGACGTCCCTGCTCGGCGTTATCAGCATGAGGCTTTGGATTCCAGATCAAGTCTGGTCCTGCTTGGAGAGAGGAATCAGGACTCACTGGTTAATTTGGTTTGAGTCACCACCAGAACTCTGCACAGGTCGTGATTAATGCTCGTGCTATTTAGGGAAAGAGTCACAAAGCAACCAAAATGCTTCTTCCTCTTGCCCTGCCTCCAACCCCACTTGGCTGGCACTGGGCCTTTGTTTTACCAGAATAACGCAGACAGAGCTCGACCGTGTGGGCCACACAAACGGGAGCCTCAAGCAACCGGACCGTCTCCCTGCGCATTCCCTGCGACCAAGAGGCACTCGGCCCAGAGCGGGCTTGGGCTACAGGTGCCGGGTTCCAGCTTTGTGCCTGGCGGAACAACAAAATGGTTCTTCGGCAGCCCCCACGGCTTGGCCAGACGCTCAGGATCTGACCCCAAGGTCAGGACCGACAGGCTCGGCCGCCTTCTCTGCCCTCCGTGATGATTATCTAGGACGACAGTCCCCTCCTCGTAACCAGGAGAGCGCAAGCTGACGCTGATCCTGCAAAGGCAAACGGCCACCAACTTCCAAAAGAAGGAGGTCTGAATGAACGTTTGAGGACAGACTCTCATAATTTTTGCCTGACTCCTTAAGGGCTCATTTTTTATTTTTTTAAAGTGTTTGTTTCTTTTTGAGAGAGAGAGAAAGACAGCGTACGAGCCAGGGAGGGGCAGAGAGAGAGCGGGACACAGAATCCAAAGCAGGCTCCAGGCTCTGAGCTGTCAGCACAGAGCCTGATATGGGGCTCAAACCCACAAACCGTGAGATCACGACCTGAGCCAAGTCGGATGCTCAACCGACTGAGCCACCCAGGCGCCCCGGGCTCATTTTTAATGAAATATGTCCACAAGTATCAAGCTGGGGTAAGAAACAAAGAAGATACCCTGACACTGAAATAGTGCAGCATTTCTGTCTGAAAAACCTCCAGTCGCTCCCCTGCTGTTCACACTGGGAGTCATGGCCTTCACCACGCCCCCACCACCTTCCCCTCTTCTCAGGAATGTGATCAAGAAACAGGCTGTAACCCAGCTGTCTCCCAAGCTGTACCCATCAGCAGTGTTTGGGGGACAGGGCTCCCAAGAGAAAGAGTCCCAAAGAACCATTCTTGTCCGCTTGTGATGCCACATGAATGCAATGAATGCAAGTATCTCTCTATCTGGCCACCAACTGGAGCAGAGACGAAACGTTCACCTTGGGACATCTTCCGTTTCACTTGGAGCAGCTTTTTTGGTTTTTTTGGAGCTTGTGACTTGGGGCAGAGCTCAGCCCCACTCACCAGGTGCTGAAACATGAGTTTACTGAAGGTCGGTGCTACAGGGGGCTCAGATATTAGCACCTAAAACCCAGAATAACTACAGTGGGATCATTTTCCATCACCCTTAGGTACCCTCCTAGAAATAAAGAAAAAATGAATAGATGAAACACAAAAATATAAAACATCTGGGCAAAATCAGAGTCTTGAGAACATGCCTGCAGCACGTGTGGTAAGGAAAAGTGAGTGTCCTCTGTGAGCTGCCGGTGGACGCAGAACTGACACGAGAGGAAGTCGAGCGGCCCACAAACACCGACTTTGCAACCAGGCAGGTCTTGCACACGCAGCGAGCCCCATGCGCTGTGTGTGCACACGCCCTGCGGGGCAGGGGTGAGTGTGCAGTGTAAACGTTTGTGCCTCCAACCTTCTGCAAGATGATTCCACGACACCCGCCATGCGGCCTTAAAACCATTCGTGTACTTTGGTCCACCGACTCTGCTTCTAGAAATCTATGCCGGGGAAGCAACAAAATATTGCTAAGGAAATCATACAGCGTTGTTGACAGATAAGAACCAAAACCTTGTTTGTAACAGATAAAATTCAAGGGGCCCCTGGGTGGCTCACTTCGGCTCAGGTCGCGATCTCGCAGTTCGTGGGCTGGAGCCCCACATCGGTCTCTGTGCTGACAGCTCAGAGCCTGGAGCCTGCTTCATGTTCTGTGTCTCCCTTTCTTCTCCTCCCTGCTCCTGCTCTGTCTCTCTCTGTCTCTCAAAAATGAATAAACGTTAGGAAAATTTAATAGAAAAAAATTCAAACCAAAAAAGCATACCCAAATCATAGCCCATTATTCAACCATTAAGAAAAATCCTATTTACAAAGAATCTTTAAGAGTCTAGAAAACATGTATGAAGTAAACATGGGAGAATGCGATGTTTTAATAGGCTGTATAGCTCAACCATTTAACATACGTATGAGAACAGAAAGGGAGGCAAACGTAAGAGACTCTTAAATACAGAGAACAAACTGAGGGTATGTGGGGGTAAGGGGTTGGGGAAGGAATACATTAGCAAGTCAGAGTGGACATTACTGTGGTTTTCGTTTTCTTTCTTTTTCCCCTTTTTTAAGTTTCAATATTGTATAAATGTCTGTACTAGACATTTACAGTTCATAACATGTCTACTATTAGACATTGACCCCTACGACCTACACCCGTGTTTAGGTGGTATCCCGGTAGTGGTGACGGCACGTGCCATCTGGGTGTGGCAGGGCAAACCCGAGTTCGGGACACCTTGAGGATGCAGGTTACTGGGATCTCGACACAGCAACCCGGCAGCCACCCCCTGCCCTCCCGCTGGCACGGGCCACCCCTCTGCCTCAGGCTCTTCTGGAACGCAGAAGCCACTAACCCGTTTGTATCACTCCCCTCGACTAGACGCTGCAACTCTTGGGAAACAGGTCTTACCCGTCACCGTGCCTCCAGTCTAGCCTGCCTCCTGCAACGTAGTAAACAGTCAATACATGCATGTTGAACAAATAATTGGCATGTGACAGGCATCAAATACCCCTTTGTTGAACACATAGGAGCAAGAACAAAACGGCACAAGAAGGGAGCAGGCGGGGGGCTGGGATAGTCAGCGAGCTGTCTCCAGGTCAGGAGTTGCCATCAATCACGCACCCCAGGAACCACACAGCACCTCCAGCGACAACCCTGGGAGGGCAGGAACCCCCTCCTTCCAGGGCACCCCCACCCCCGGGCCCCGCACCCTCCCACCACTGCACATGCTTCGTTCTGGGAAGGAAGTGGAAAACACATTCCTTTTATCCCTCAAATGGTCAGGTCTCCACCTCCATCCCGGGGTGATGGATATCCTCGTGTCCCCGCGGGCACATCCCCCAGGCTGCCCCACGGAGCTCGTTTGGAAGAAAGCCTAGAAGGTGCAGGCTGGGGTGGGCACCCTGGGCAGCTCACACAAGCATGGAGAGCTGGAGGTCACCCAGCCACCTTCGGGCATCTGGTCACCCACTGCCACCTCAAATGAAGACTTCTTTACAGAAGGGCCCTTCTTGCCATGATAAGAAATGTAGACACACAGTCTGATGATATTTTAAATCTAGTCTATTCTAGGGGCACCTGGGTGGCTCAGTCAGTTGGGCGTCCGACTTCGGCTCAGGCCCTGGTCTCACATTCTGTGAGTTCGAGCCCTGCATCGGGCTCTGTGCTGACAGCCCAGAGCCTGAAGCCTACTTGGGATTCTGTGTCTCCCCCTCTCTGCCCCTCCTATGCTCATGCTCTGTCTCTCTCTGTCTCTTGATAATAAATAAACATTAAAAAAATTTTTTTAAATCTAGTCTATTCTAGAAAAACCAAGAGCATGGTTATTAAACTTGTGCCCCCTGTAAAATGCAGAGACAAGAAATTAAAAAGTGAGCCCTTCATCTCCTTGGTTATTAGAGGGAGGAAAGATACTTGCAAGCAGTGGCCAAGTTCATTGCTGTAAGTTGCAAACTTCACAAAAATCTTGGAGCTGGTCTGCAGAATTACAGTAAGAAAATGTTCACCTTGTTGAGATCCCATACGGTAGATTTTTCTCAGCAGGGTCAAGACACCTCCACACCACAGCCCAGGGCTTGGTGGCTAACAAGCAGCTGCGTGAAGGCTCTGTTTGGGAGGAATATCCGGGCTCGTGTCTCAGATGGGAGGATGCGACTCGGGGGGACGTCTTCACTGTCATCAGAAAGGAACAGCATCATTGCCACTTACTAAGGAGCGGATCACGGGCCTGACGCTCACCTCCGTTTTGTGGCAACATCTTCCAGTCCTGGTCCCCTGCGATGTACAAGCAGTGCCCTGCCCCCCTTCCCTCCCCCCGACCCTGCACGCCCTTCATCTGAACACCAGGAAGGTCCAGTGCCCAACGCGGGATATGCCAGGTCTGGGCAGATTTTGGACAACCCGGAGCCTCGGGAACAGCACAAGGCACAAGAAAGGCAATGTCGGCCCTACCCGTGAATTTCCTGAATTCTTCGGTTTGAGTGAGTTACCAAAAAAATCCCAGACAGAAGTACTTTTCAGTGCAAAAGAAGGAAAGCTGGGGAAAACCCAGATCTCCTCTCTTTGGAATTCCTGAAGCCTTCTCTGGATTCTTAGGGACATAGTTTGGCAGAGGGTCATGATCTGATTACTTCTGTGCTTCGAGAATGATTTCCAGGTGACTTCATGTAAATCAAAGATGGTAACCCTTCTCTTGCAAAGAAGGAACATCCCCGACGCCCCACAGAGCACGCGTGATCTCCATCCTGCACGAACCAGCTGCTTCCGTGAAGACACAAGAGAAAACACAAGACACTGCTCCTGCCCTCAAGAATTTGCCAGAAACTAGAATTAAGAATTTCTTATAGGAGAAAGCTGGTCCTAGGACACCACATACACTCATGAAACACCCACGGGGGTGCCAGGTGCCGGATGCCGTAAGGAACCCCAAGCTCCCAGAGCCGGCACCTGCCTCCCAGCGTCACAGTGCGGCCTACGTGAGGGGACTGTCGTGGCGCTTCCTTGTGGCCATGAAAGCACAACTCACATCCGAACAGAACAGCCACCTTACTGTCCTCTAAAACGTAAGCTCCCCGAGGGAGGGGACGTGGGTTTGCCACCTCGGCATCTCAGAGGGGCATCTGGCACAGCCTGGGTTCTTAGACAATACGTGTTGGATGAGTAAATGCATTGTCTCCTGCAAATCATCAGGCCACCTGGGAAGGAATATTTTGGACCATGGGTCTATGCTTCTAGAAGGGAAATATCTAAAACCTTCTGTGCGACACATAACAGGAAGGCCAAAAACCGTCCGCTTATCCCCAGGGCGTCATAATCATTACGAAGCTCCCCTCCAGAAGACATCCATATGTTCTGCTGTTTTCGCGCCGGGGGCCGTCCCTACCCTTTCTCTGTCTTTCCTTATTGAGGAACCGTACCTGAGACCACATCCAACCATTTAGGCCTTTTCACCGTAGGTGTTAACCCATAAAAGAAATCACAGTGGCTCCCCTACCCATCACCATTTAATACATCAGACGAGCCATCTCAGTGGCCTGATGTAATGGCATTTATGGGCACTGGCAAAGTCATGACCACTTAACCGGAGCAATTAAGCCGTGCCTTGCTCTTATTGTAAGACATTGACTGGTGATAATTTATTTTTTCCAATGCGACTGACACAGAAAAGGTGATATGCATACCTACAGAACATTTGTATCAAAAAACCCCACTTCCTGCCATCATTGTTCATAGCTGCATTATACCTGTCCTCCGGGACGATAGTGAAATACTGCTTTCACGTGGGCTCGAGCATATTTAGCGAGGCATCCCCAGAACCAGGCTCTATCATAGAACCCCAGAACTTTTCTAGAAATCAGAGCAGACCTCAGCCAAGCTTCTCACGGATCAGAATACCAAGATCCAAACACCCTGGTGGCCACCAGCCCCTGTTCCACCAGGAGAGGGAGGAGGGACAGGACCCCAAGTCTCCACCCGGAGGAAGAAGGCCAGTTGAGGACAGGGCTTTAGGACATCTTTCTGAAGCTGGGATCACTAGATCAAAAGCTGTGCACATTTTAAAATAGAGGTTTTTAAAATAATCTTAAAGAGATTCAAGTCTACACACGGTTTTGAATAGAGCTTTAAAATATCTGTCCCCCCAAAGGGGGGGGAGCTAATTCATACTCGCCTCTACCCGCGCACCTTTCCCAAAGTCAAGTGTCAGCTTTAGACATCCGTTGCTGGTTTGATGGGCTGGTGGGCAGGTCTGCGCTTGGAGAGGAGCAAGTGGAGGAAGGAGATGCCGCGGTCAGGTGAGGACAGACTGTTCCAGAAGCCCACCCGGTGGTTAGGCCTCTGCTGTACGTCTCCTCATCACAGCCCTGCTCACCAGAGCTATCCTGGACCCTGTCTGTCCCCGGTGCGCGGGCCCTGGAGCTGGCATGGTCTCCTGTCGTTGGACAGACCCCGGCCGGCCACCTAAGGCCCTGCTGTGTGTTAACCCCAAGGTAACGCACAGATTCTCGTGTTTTCTGTGTGTGCCAGGATGGGAAAAAGTGAGCGACAGCCAGGCCAGACGACAGGTGAATGCCCTGTACAGAGGCTATCAGCCGCTCTCTGCCTTCGGCCACTAACTGCCTGCAACACACACTAACCACCTCTTCTGGCTTCAGGTCACCTCTCCTGCTGCCCAGGGCCCCCTGTCGTCACCACCCGGAACCACACACCCGCATGCTCCACTGCCCCGAAGGAAAACCGCCATCACAGCACAGCTGCACTGGCCCCTTCTCCACCGGGGCCCCTCTCTGCCCGGTACAGTTGTTCAAGCAGAGAGACAGAGCATCGTCTGGTACTGTCTCTCCCGGGGAATGTCGGTACCGTGGCCATCTCAGGACCTCGGCCAGGCGGGACACCGTGGGACGGGGGCTTCGGGCCCTTCAGCAGCCTGGCCTTGCAGAGCCCTGTCTGCGAGACTGTCCTCCTGGGCCATGGGCCCCTTGCCCCAAGCCCAGCGGCCCCTTTCCTCTTCTGCACGCAGTCCCAGGGTTGGGGTCCGGCAGCTTTGCACCTGCTGCTTGTCCTCATCCTCTCTCCTCAGACGGCACCTCTAGGGCCATCTTGCTGAAGAGAAAATGTAGGCCCAGCCTAATGGTCATAGGCAGGAACAGCAGGACCCAAGCCCGTCTCCACAGCTCCCGGATGGAGGGCCTGGGCGCTTTATTAACCTCTCAGTGCTCAGTCTCACCTGTAACACGAGGATAAGGGCAGCACCGTCCTTCCCAGGCTTCTGTGAGTTTTAAAAGAGTGAATATGTGTAAACGTTTAGGATGGTGGCTGGCTCAAGGTGACATTATGCAAGTGACAACAATAAGGGTGTTTGTGGCAATGGGGACACTACACAGTGGTAATGGTGACGATGATGATGGTGATGGTGGTGATGGTGATGGTGATGGTGGTGATGATGGTGATGGTGGTGATGGTGATGATGGTGATGATGGTGATGGTGATGGTGGTGATGGTGGTGATGGTGATGGTGGTGATGATGGTGATGATGGTGATGATGGTGATGGTGATGGTGGTGATGGTGGTGATGGTGATGGTGGTGATGATGGTGATGATGGTGATGATGGTGATGGTGGTGATGGTGATGATGATGATGGTGGTGATGATGATGATGGTGGTGATGGTGATGATGGTGATGGTGGTGATGGTGGCGATGATGGTGGTGGTGACGGTGGTGGTGATGATGATGATGTCACGGTGGTGAGGGTGGTGAAGGTAGTGATGGTGATAGAGGTGGTGGCGATGGTGGTGATGATGGTGATGATGGTGATGGTGATGATGGTGATGATGATGATGGTGGTGACGATGGTGATGGTGGTGATGGTGGTGATGATGGTGGTGACAATGATGATGGTGATGATGGTGATGATAATGGTAATGGTGACAATAGTGATGATGGTGATGGTGATGGTGATGATGGTAATGGTGGTGATGGGGATGATGGTGAATATGGTGATGGTGTTGATAATGGGGATGACAGTGATGGTGGTGCCACACAAGCAGTCACAATGATCACCATTGCCCTCATTTGCCAGGGTCACAATAGAACTGAGAATTTTAATGCAACTGCCTAGCTCCTTGTTCTCAACTCTTTCCATCACATCACAGGAAGAGTCAGCAGGCAGCCTAATACGAGAAAACTCTGTTTCTTGGCTTGTTGCCTTTTTTAATAAGCTGAAAATATTGAGAGTGATAACTCCAAGGCCTTGGATGGATTCTATCATGGGCCATTCATTTGGTTTCATCTCCTAAAATACACACTGGATTTGGTAGCCTCATCTCCAATAAATTGATCTGAAAGAGCAAAGCAAGCAATCCTTAAATCCAAATGATCTTACAAGCCACATAAAGAAAAAATCCACTTGATGGAAATCTTGCTTCCTTTTTCTTGCCTCCCCTGCAACTCATCTTGTGCTGGTGTCAGCAAAGTCCAAATGGGCGTATTACTGGAGGACTTAGGGCACCCGGGAAGGGCCCCAATCCCTGGTTCCTGCAAGGCCTGAGAAAGGACAAAGCCTTCTACCATCACCCCAAAGAGGAATACCTACACAACAAAGCCAGAAGACCCACGTATACACACGTGCACACACCTGCAGACGGGCACACACACGTGCTCACACACACGTGCTCACACCACCCTTCCTGCATATTCTGCACCTGAGCCCCAGCTCTCCTAGGAGCAGGCTGGGAGTGGGAGCACATGCCTAAGGCAGGCGGGGCCCACTGGGCAGAAGGCACAGAAAGTGGGCTTGGGGACCCCACCTGAATGCCTGCCTGCCATGCTGATGAAGAACTCTGCAAAGCCACCAGGCAGATGGACCAAGCCCTGCTTGCTTTCTGGGCATGCTTTCCTGAGAGCAGAATAAGAAACTGCTCCGAGACAAAAGCAGCTGATGGCCCAGCCCTCCACCCTTCCTTCCTGCCTCGGCCACGTCCGAGGTGAGACCCCTCAACACCAGCCACCACCACACAGTGTCAGCTGAGCTTCAAATAGGCTGTTCCCACAGGGAGCTGCATCGGAGACCTGAGCACAGGCACAGCCCAACCTCACACCCGGAGAGGAAGCACGAGCTAGCCTAGGACACGTGGCTGTCCTCCTAGCTGACAGATGGCCAGACCTCCAAGAAACAGTTCAGGCGGCCACGTGTCCAGCAGATTCTCTTGGGGACCGGCGTGTTGCCTGGCTCAGAACACGGGAAGGAAAGGCAGAGTGAGCCAGGGTGCACGGGGGAAAGAACTGGCCGCGCTGCTGGGTGACCTGCGCCCAAGGGCAACTTGGTCTGGTTTGTTTGATAACTTCGGGCATGACACTTAAGTCTTCCATGGCCTCAGTTTGCTCATCTGCAAAATGGGGCCATTAATAGTACGTGTATCACAGGGTTTCTGCAATGATTAAATGAAATAACGCATGTAAATGTGTTGCCTGAACAGTAGCATAAGGAAGGTACTCCTTAAGCATCTGCTACCGTTAATTATGTGTTTTTATAATGTTCCGAACAGCTTTCAACCCTGCCATCTGCCCATCTTGTCTTTTCTGTTCTAGGAATGGGTGAAGAGTACGGATGGGAGATTTTAAATTTCATTCCACGGATGAATGGAGGCAAGTTCTGACAGGAGGGTGACGAGGGAGTAGGGGGACATGAGTAGGATAGTGCTGGGCAGGGGGGTGAGGGGTCCAGACAGGCTCCATCTCTCTGAAGTGCACTCAAGGCAGATGGCCTGGGGAGGCTTGGCCACTCACACCCGGGTGAGCAGGACCACGTCTCCTCATCCATAAGGAGAAGCACAGTGGTCCCGCTTCACGGAGCTCTGGCGCAGATTCACAGACACGTGAAGCTTGAGAAGACTATATGCTGTGATCAGTGCTCGATTAATGCTGGCTTGTCCTCAGGAAGGGGCATCCCTGGGGACCGCAGCAAGGCAGGAGTGAGTGTGAGCATACAACGGCCCTATTCAGTTTTCCAAAAGCCCTTGGCATCTTTGTTTCAGACTCAGTCTTCCCTGTGAGTAGGACTGCCATATAAAATTCAGGTTGTCAAGTGATTTCAGAGTAACAAGTTGTTTTGGTATAAGTATATCCCATGCAATATTTGGGTCATACTTATACTAAAAAACCACCTTTGTTGTACCATCGAAATTTGAGTTTTAACTGAGCACCTTCTATTTTCGTCTACTGAATATGGCAAACTTACCTGTGCTGGAAACAAGCTTGTGGCAGAAATGGACCATAAAGCCAGGGCCCAAGCGATGGCGAACCACGCTCCCGGCACTGAAGTCCGTGCTGATCCCACAGAGCGATCGCGAACCACGCTCCCGATATTAGTAAAGCTAAGGGGGAAGCAGGTTCTAAACAGGTCATGAGCGATCAACTTTGTGCAGACACACATCGTCCAAAAAGCATCTGGAAGGAGTGAATCAAACGTTCGTGGTGATTTCTTGGGCGGGTACAGTTCCCAGTTCTCTTGGTTTTCTTCTTCCTCTCGCCATGAACTTTCTGATTTTTAAAATGAGCGTCTAAGGTCCGCACAACAAGAGGAAAAGGTTTATTTAAAAATAAAACATCCTCAGCAGGCGCCCCACACTGTCGGATTCCCGCTTGGAGCCTGGCGATGGCACGGCCCTGTTCCCAACACACCCCCCCGTTCCCTTGCCCACCTTCATGTCCTTTCTCCTCGTCCTTTGTAGAGAAAGACAGGGGCCGGCCACTACCCCGGTGCATCGCTGCAGCGAGTGAGACGGATACGGTGCCTGTTCTCAGGAAAGTCAGCGTGCAGCTGGGGCAACAGCAAACAAGTCAGGAAAGGTCAGAGCTGTCCGTGTACAGATACGCAGCAAACCTGAGCACAGGGGAGGCAGCCTTGGGCGCCACACCTTCATTTTTCCCTTTATTTCGTCTTCATTTATAAGTACTTATTGAATCCAGGCACTGCTCTACGTCCGTGGGGAGCAGAAGCTACTTTACAGCAGGTGGCCAGGTGACAGCTGAGCCAAGAGGCAGCACTTGAGCAAAGGCGGTGACACTGAGCTGAGACTTGGGTGAGGAACTCAGGTCTGTCCAAGAAATCACTGGAGGAAGAGGGCTCCAAACAAAGAGAACAGCAGATGCAAAAGCCCTGGGGCAACACTTAGGCTCAGCTTGTTCGTGGAACAGAAAGCTAATCAACAGGGCAGGAGCAGAGCAAGCGAAGCAGGAGTGAACCCAGGTGGTCTGGAGAGAGACAGAGAGAGTGGCCGGCTTATGCTAGTCACCAAGTTTATGTGTTCAATTGTCTTGAATGTTCCAGAATATGATATCCGAGTCTGAAAATCATTAGTATAATCTAACCCACTTACTGCACCGAGGAGGAAATCGAAGTCTAGAAAGGTTGAGATGCCCCCAAGATCACATAAGTCCCCGGCCTGGAGGGTGCAATTCTCTTACTTGTGTTACCCTCTTGTCATCCCACCTGCCATGTGACCGCCACCACGTGTCCTTCCTTGACCTGCAGCTCACACACAGTGCCTCATTGGCCCCATGTGTGCTGGCCCTCAGTCAGAAGAGAGCAGACCCCCCTCATTCCGCATGGAGGTCACCCTGTTGCAAAGGACCTGCCCTTTCCTGACCATATATGCCTCCTCTCCATCTGTTTCAGTGCAAGGTATAATTTGTTTCTTCAAGGGCCCCCATCATGAATTATCCATTAAATAAAGATCTACTGCATTTAATGTTCTCAGGCACCATCCAAAGCCAAAACAGTAAATTGATGATAATTATACAGAAATACACTACAATTCCACAGCACTCTTATTCCCAGGGTCCGACATAATTTTCAAACTCCATTGAGATTAGTCAGCCACACAAGACTCCCACCCATTTTCCTGACGGTAAAGCTGAGGACACAAGAATTATTCATGTGAGAAACATGCCTTTTGAACTACTCATGATACCCAAATACTTTGCTTACATAAAAACACCAATGATGGGTGATGGGGACTAAGGGGGGCGCTTGTTATGACGAGCACGGTGTGACGCGTAAGTGATGAATCACTCAATTTGACTCCTGAAGCCAATACCACACTACACGTTAACTAACTAGAATTTAAATAAAAACCTGAAACAAACAAAAATACTAGCGCGTGCTTACTGTGTGCTCAAGTCAATGATCTGAGGGGTAAGCAAGGTCCTTGTCCTCTGCAGGATTCATAGCCCAGGTTTTTGATTTCCAACGATCATTCATCTTTGTGTACTTGGTTCAGAGAAAATGAAGAGGTTCAGGGGGAAAACGCCATTGGGAAGGTCTTCGCCGGAAACCAGCGACCTTTCTGAACTTCTATGACGTGAGCAGTCCCAGGAGCTATTTTCAGAGGGGGAAGGAAATTTAGGAACAGTACAGAGAATGAAGATGGAAATAATTTTTCGAACCAAGCTGGAATGTTTAACGAGAAGGGAGAAAACCTTTTATTCTGCATTATATCTCATTGATTTAAGGCACTAGGAAATTTTTTTCTCAGGAAGAAAAGCTATATTGTAAATGATTCAATGTTTGCAGTTAAATATATATATATATGCATATATGTATATACATACACATACATACATATATAGAAAATTGTCAAGTTAGCTAATGCGTATACATATATGTAATATATATAACTGTCAAGTTAGCTAATGTTTATATATATATAAACAATTATATGTAAATAATATATATGTCTTATATATATATAAATTATATATAAGTATATAATTTATTGTCTAGTTGGCTAACATATGGTGTACACAGTGTGCTCTTGGCTTTGGGAGTAGATTCCCATGATTCATCACTTACATACAACACCCAGTGCTCATCCCAGTAAGTGCCCTCCTCAATGCCCATCAGCCATTTTCCCCTCCCCCTCCACCACCCCCCCAACCCTCAGTTTTTTCTAATTAATTTAGATTTTTAGGACCACCTTCCTCAGAGCCAGCCTGGGACTTGGAGTCAGTCAAATGTGCTTTGACCCCTCAGCACTCCTCTGCTGTGACTTTTGGTGAATTACCTAATATATTCAGACTGTTATTCGATCTACAAAATGGGACCATAGCAGGCACCGTACGGGGATGTTATGAAGGATAAAAGGAGTGAACAGAACACATACAAACCCTCAGGAATTGCCCCAGACATTGCCAACTTAATGCATCCCCAAAGAGCCTAGAGAGAGAGTGGTTCTGATGTCCTCGGGTGCCATCTTGCTCCGTGACCCTACCTTCTGCAGCCATTATCCACAAATACGAGGAGCAGAAGTGGTCATAAGGGGATCTGAAACAGACGGGTTCCCACTCCCATGATCCAGAGGTGCATATTTAAAAGGAGAAGAGGAAGCTTCTCTGGAGAACCATCGTGCACAGCTCTCCTTCAGCACCCGGGCAGCAAGCACAGCCCTCGGAGCGGAGGGCCTTGGAGAACCGGCGGCCGTGACTGTTCTATGACGCGGTCTCGTTGCGACTGATGTTCGTTGAGAACTTGGAAAAACAATTCTCTTACTTTACTTCCCACGTCATGAGAAGACGCCCCTTCCTGGAGGAAATGGCGGCGAGGCCTGCCTCCTCCCCGGTGCGAGAGCAGCGTGTCCGTGTTCGACCTGTCCCTTAATCGCTGCAGACTGTGGTTTTTAATCCATGAAATAGGGAAATTCACAAAACTGTTGCGAGGGATTAATGAGATAATATTTGTAAAGCGATCGGAGATAATCCAATGAAAAGCACATGTAAAGACAGAGTATTACTATTAAGTCTCCCAGGAATAATAAACTGTGTAATGACGTGCCTGTGGCAATCTATACTTAATTATGTAATTGTCTACTACCCACAAGGTGTGCACACGCACAGATGAGTAAATTGCATTGTGTGGCATTCATTCCGTGAGGTCACTGGTCATTAAAATTTAATCATGTCCCATTAAAAAAATAAAGATTTCTGTTTTTACTCTTTCCCAATAATTGCTAATACGTGCACGCGGCAAGGTATGAAGTCATATCGATTTGTTTTAGGGAGAGAGAGGTTTCATAGGAGGCCTGCCCCACCGTCTCCGCCCGCCCATCCCTACTGGTACCTGTCGGAGCCCCGGAGAGACAGCAGGCGTGTCCCGACTCCAGGGGCCGACCCCCTAGCTGGGCAGACGTGACTAACCCGTGAAGAACACCGAATGACGTGAGACACGGTGCAATTAGCTGCTATCCTGCAGCGCTGGAACTTTGGGAGTCGGGACCAGGGAAATTGCAGACGTGGCTTGATGAGGTCAGAGACGTCACCTCTGCACCTCGAGACCCAGAACCTGCACCAGCTCCCGCAGCCTGTGATCGTTTATGGACAAATGAGCTGGTGAAGGAATGAGCGAGGCCCCGAAGACCCAAAACTGTTTTATGGGGGACAGGGGACTCGCGTGGTCCTGGGAGGAGGGGCGGGGGTGACAGACCCAGTGAAGCCTCAAGGACCCCCGCGTGCAGGGCTCTGAGCAAGGAAACGGGTTTGGCCGCTTTGAAGACTGAGCTGGGGACACGCGGGTAGAGGCTGGTCTCATCTGTGCCTCCCTTAAAAGTCCTTTTGTCCCAAATTTCAGACCCAAGGAAAACAAAAGCTGCCCAGGAGCCCCTTAGCGCTGTGTCTGCTGCTCCCACTGGTTGCAGTGGCCCCAGCACACAGGTGCACACCGCCAGGCCCAGGAACCCCCAGAGCTTCCCAGTGGAGCCTTGTGGATGGGGCTCCCGGACGGCGGTTGCCTGCGAGTCGCCGAGAAAGGGACAGTCCAGGGGGCAGAGCACCTGAAGGAGGCCTCTCTGAGCAGATGAACAGATGCGGGACTTCTGAGCTTTTCCATGGGGTCTCTGAGGGCCACGCCCCTTTGAGAACTGCTGAGGCCGGCAGGGAATGAATGCGTCTGGAGACCTGGATGTCGCCTGGCATCTGGCCCTAACCCTCAGTGGACCTCAGGTGAGCCGTCAACCAGGCCAGGTCTCCAGTGGGAGCAAGAAAACCTGTCTTATCTCCTCCCTCACCTCCCGCAGGATGCAAGAATATGAGGAATCTGGAACAAGCTGCAAACACAAGCTGTCACAGAATTAAAGAACGACTTCAAGAGGGCAAACACGGTGTTGGCCAACCTGCACAGATCACGGAAATTCTCCACGCCTTAGCGCCTTCCTCCGCAAGACGGGATCGTTGGCCCAGGCGAGTGGCCTCCACCCCCGTCCATGAATCCAACTGGGGTATATCACCTGAGCCTCTCGATTCCAGGGCTGAGGCAGATCTGCGGGGCCCGGAACCCACAACGGTGCCCCCGTGACCGACGCAGCCTGCCAGGTTGGCGACCACTGGCCAGCAGTGTCCAGAGGTCCTTCTGGCTCTGCAGTCGTGAGTCCTGCCGCGCAGTGACAGGTGCAGCACCGAGCGCAGAGCTCTGTGGGCGGGAGGGTCGCAGCCACCCCCCACCCCTGGCTCGTGGGTCCCACGGCCCTAAATCGCCACCCCCCCGTTGTCCAGGCTATCTGCTGGCCTCCTCCCCACGGTGGTGGGGTTTGTAAGAGACCTTATCTGCTCTGCTCATGCCCACGTTCCCAGGGTGGCACAGGCCCAGCCTGGTCCAGGGACGATGCTGCCTCGAGTTTCAGAAAGAAGCGCCCGCTGCTTCCCCTAGAAAGTTAGTCCCTTCACTCGCCATCGTCCACTTTGGCTTCTGTTCCAGAAGTGGGTGAGGACAGCTGAAACCCGATTTTTCCCTCCAGAAGCGTGGCCCCTCTCCTCTGGCTTTCCTCCAGCTTCTGCCAGTTCCCCGGTCTGGGCCGGTCATTCCTTCTGGCCCACGCCGCCGCGGACCTACTGTGTGCAGGCAAGATCAGACACACGCTTGGGGTGTGCAGCTTGGTCAAGCTCGACGAGCGAAGTCTCTCAATATTCTGGTTCCTAAAATGCTGGCATGACCACAGTGGGCCGATTTAGATTCTTGGCTCCCTTAAGGAATGCAGAAAATCTTCTGGAACTCCCCAGGTCGAGGGGACCCGTGGAATGATAGCAGCAAGACACCTTTTGGTAATGAGAGCGTCCCGGGCACCGGAGAACACGGCTTTCTCTCCTCGCCTGCTGAAGCGGGACCGAATTAGGCCATCTGGGCATACGGAGTCTTCACCGAAAGCCCTCGCCCCACGCGTTGAACCCTTGGCTTAACACGGGGTCGGACGTGCCTGTGGCTCCAGAGTCCAGGACAAAGGACGCGTCTGTCTGAGTCTCACCTTCCTCCAGGAAGAACATCACTGAAGACCCACCACACGCCCTTCACCACAGGAGCGAGTTTTGAGAGAAACGGAGGGTGGGTCTGAGCGTCACCCCACCGGAAACGGTTCTCTCTAGGGCCTCGGACCCTCAGCTAGAAACACCCAGTGTGATGGGGCGCCTGGGTGGCGCAGTCGGTTGAGTGTCCGACTTCAGCCAGGTCACGATCTCGCGGTCCGTGAGTTCGAGCCCCGCGTCGGGCTCTGGGCTGATGGCCCGGAGCCTGGAGCCTGCTTCCGATTCTGTGTCTCCCTCTCTCTCTGCCCCTCCCCCGTTCATGCTCTGTCTCTCTCTGTCTCAAAAATAAATAAACGTTTAAAAAAAAAAAAAGAAAGAAACACCCAGTGTGAGACCCCAGTTCAGGGCCTTCTGCCTCTGACCTCAGGCCGGCCTTTAAATGTCTTGGTTACACGGGTGTTCATTTTTATCGTAACTCGTCTGCGGGCAGCCACCACCAACTACAGATGGGCACAGCTCCTCGTGCCCTTGACCGGGCGGGAGGGGCCTGGGGTGCATTTCTGGGATTTTCTCAGTTAAACAAGTCCTTTTCCAATAGTACGCATGGGCCCCTAACTCACAGCGGCAGCCTTGGCCCCACCTCCTGCACTGAGCCGCGAGCGCTCGCAACATGCGCTGGTGGGTGGCGGTGTGGGACCTCCTCTCCCCATCCCGCGCCAGGTGCCTCCAGGCCTCCGGGTCCTGCTCTGGGCCCCGCAGGCCGTCCCCCGGGGGCTGCACTGCCTCCTGGCCAGCGGGGAGCTCCGGCAGGACACTGGCAGGTGGAGGAGAGACGCGGTCAGGTGTTCCTGCTCTGGAGGCCGTGCCTTTGACGGGATGGTGCCACACGCGTGGCCCAGCCCTGGCCAGTCTCCACAGCGCGAATCACGCCCACCATCGCCGCCAGCCCGGCCGCCTCCGTGCCCGCACCGGCTGTGTGAGCCCCGCACTCACGCCTGCACGCAGCCCCCGTGTATGCTGGTCCTCAGCTGCGAGGAAAGGTCTGTCTCCTGCTGGGCCCCCGCCTGACTCTGACACTCGTCACCACGCCTGCAGCCCCACACCCCTCCAGCAAAGCCCTCCCAGGCTATCCAAGTGACAGTGGTGTTTCCCCCATAAACTCTTAGTGTGTCTGCATTGGGGGTTCATCAGAAGCCATCTGATGTTTAGAGTCACATGTCTGGTCTCCCAGAGGGTCTTGTAAGTTCCCTTACACGGTGTGTGTAAGCCCCCCGAGTCCCGGAGCCGCCCCTGCTGCGGGGGCAGGAAGTTGGCCTCTGCCGCGTCTGCCCCGTTGTGTCCCTTGAGCGCTGTGCCCCTCTGTGTCCCTGTCCCCTCAGTGTTGTCCCTGCTTCCCCCGCCCCCCCAGCTCCCCACCCTCCAAGGCCCAGCACCCGGGATGACGGACTTAGAGCGGCCCAGTCCGGTGTTACCCCGAGTCCTAAGGAGACGGAACCCCATGTCCCCTAAACACGCCAGAGGCCACACGGCGCCTCCCCAATCCCCAGCTCGGCAGAGTGCCTTCTGCCCGAAGCCAGGTCTGGAACGCAGCCGGGCGGACGGCAGGACCCCTCGGCCAGGGTGCTGCCCCACCCTCCCCGTCCCTCGCGTGCTCCCGTTCTGTGCCGTGTGCATCCCCGGAACCCCCGCAGGTCGTCAGGCAGGTGTTGTGACTCAGCTGAGTCCCAGACACGGGGAGCAGCTGCCTGGTGCCGTCCAGTTAGAGAGTGACACTTGGGGACTGTCCTGTAAACCCCAGGAAGCGTGGAGCCCCGGGGCCAAACGGCAGCTGGCCCGTGGACCACACTGACCCCTCTGACGGCGAACAACACGGGGCTCTGCCCCGCTCCCCCTGTAAGCCTCGTCCGCAGAGCCTGCAAAGGGGCCTGGGTGGGTGTCCTCTTAGCTGGACAGCTGGGCCCAGGGAAGGGAGGGAACGTTCCCAAGGTCCCACGGCGAGGTGTGCCCCGGCCGAGACGGGCACCGCGGCCCCGGTTTGGCGGCCCCGGGAGCCCCGGGCCTCTGACCAACGTCCTGCTCCCACCCCCGAGCCCCACCCCCCTCGGATCTCACCACCGCCCCTGCTCCCCCTCTGTGTCACGGGAGCCCAGACGGTCACCCCGCAGCGGGCCGGGGCTTGGCTGGCAGACGGAACTGACAAGCGTGGGGAGCGTCCCCACCAGCGTCGGTCACCGCACGCCTGCCCCAGCCCACGGGGCTCCCTCCGGACGCCCACGTGCTGGACACTGTGAACAGAGCAGGCTCTGGGGCGGAAACGGGAGGAGGAGGAGGGGAGGAGGAAGGAGAGGAGCGGTCAGTGCGAGAGAAGGAGCCCGGGGCTCTGTGTAAGGGGGAGGCCGGCTTCGGGGATCACGCTCAGCCAGCAGCTCTGCGCGGAGGCCCTGGGGGGCCGCAGGTGACTCCCGAGTCGGCCAGCTGTCTGGGGAAAGGGCCAGGAATCCCAGTGAGAAGCGTGGTTCCCCCTCCCTGCCTCCCCGTAACCCTCCCCTCCCCTCCCCGCTTTATACTCCCTTCCCTTCCCTTCCTCCTCCTTCCCCTCCACCTCCTCTCCCTCCCTTTCCCTCCCCTTTACACGCCCTCCCTCTCCCTTCCCTCCCCTCCCCCTCCTCCCCCTTCCCCCTCTTCCCCCTGTCTCTAAAACACTCTAGCTCAAGGCAGAAAGAAGGGGTAAAACACCTTCGGGAAACCTTCTGGGTGAGAACAAGGAGTTAATTTTTTCAACATTCAAGAGGAGCAAAGTAGCCAGAGAAAATGTGCCCAGAACACTTCCTACCCTGCAAGGTCAGAGCCGGAGCCGGTCATTAAAGAACGTATTAATCTTGGTGTTGCTGCTTGACATCTTGTGGCACATCAGGAAACTTCTGAGGAGCTATAATTGTACAATCCAATACTGCAAGACAGGACGAGAAGACGCTCCTGTTCCTGGATCTGCCTCACGCCCGTCCGGATATTTTTATAACTGACCGAGTCCCGGGCGGGAGGGCCGTGACTCAGGACCCGTGTGTCTGTGGACAGGTGGTGCGGGGAACTCTCTGGAATGGGGCCTCTGCTAGGAGTCCATCATACACCTGGGATTCGCCCACGCAGGCACAGACAGGAAAAGGCAGGACCGTTGTCCCCCAGAAGGGACCCGGGTGGCAGGCAGTTGATGCTAAAGAGCCTAGAAGCCACCCACAGGTGGACCGGCCCCCACTTTGTCCTCACCCGGCTCATCACTCTGCTGTCACTGCCCCCACGGTGCCCCCAGTGTGGCGAGCACACTCACGCCCGGAGCGGGAGAAAGACGCAGCCACCAGGTAGAGCGCTGAGGCCGAGACCTGCGCTGAGGGAGCCCCCGAGTGTCAGCGTCCGACGAGGACTTGCCGTGCGGCCGCTGCGTCTGGGACCTGTGCGCCCACCCGGCGCAGGGACCCCACCGCTCCGACGACACCCCCAACTCTGAGTGACCCGGGAATTCATCGGTTAATGAGCGCGTGCCTCCCGTCCCAGGGCCCGGGCCCCCTGACAGAGAGATGGTGCTGCTCAGAGCCACCGTGGTCTGCAAAGGCACCGTCCCCTTTGGGGCCCCCTGGGGCTCCCCTTGCCGTTTGGCTCTTGGTTTTCAATCCACACAGATGATTCCTCCGTTTACCCCTCCCTTATCCGCTGCCTGCGCCCTTTCTCTCCACAACGGGCATCAGCTTGGATTGGCCCTAAGGTCCTGTTTACGTGTTTACCATTTTTCTCCTCTCACCAGACGTAAGAGTTTTTGTCTATTCTGTGGACTTCCTGGACCCTCATTACCTATCACGAGCACAGAAGGTGCTCGTAAATATCTCCATGAGAGAGAAAGAGGGTCCGTCAACCGATCAGAGAAACCATCCGAAGCCCCCTTTCCCGTCATTCTGCTTGAAGCAAAAGGCTTTCTGCCCAATCCTGCTTCCTTCCCGACTTGCCAGCCGCTCCTCCCAAGCCTCCCCCCACTGACCCCTCCACCCACACCCCTCCGGCACCCCCATCCCCCCCGCCACCCTCCGCCCACCCCCACGCCCCCCTGCACCCCCTGCTCCCGCCCCAGTATCCCCACCCCCGCCCCACTGGCCTGTGGTCTGCTATCAACAGGTGAAGTCTAGTCACGATCCCACAGGTGTCACTGGTCACAGGCCTCAGTCGGCCGCCCCGGCCTTCAGGGACCCCACAGCCTGCACAGTGCCACTCCCTGGAGGCCGGGCATCTTCCCCCTGCCCAAGGCCCCAGTCCCTCCTCGGTGCCCTCACGAGTGAGGACGGCCCTCAGCCACGAGCCCACGGCGGGAGCCCTGGACCGAGACTGGGGTTTCACTCAGCCCTGCCACCCATGAGCTGAATGGAAAGCTATGTTTTCTCTGAGTTTGCTCTGAGTTTCCTGCTCAGGGAAACGGGCAGGACACAGGTGGCCCGACTTGCAGGGTGACACTGAGAAGCAGAGGAGGCCACCGCTGTCCCACACGCGGCTGACCTGCCCCCAAATCACCTCATTGCTTATTTCCCTATAGCCACTAACAAGTCACAAAAGGTGTTTACAAGCCTGAAAGGCATTCCCCCGGGAACTGTCAGTTGTAAGCAGGCTCAAATCCTTGAGAGGCAGGAGCGTTCCGGCACCAGTCGGCAGAGGGAACGCACCTGGACGAGAACGTTTTCGGGGACGAGAGAACCAGCACTGAGCGGGACGAGGCAGCTGTGTCTGAAACCCTGAAACCACAGCGGTCAGAATTTACACCCAGCCGTCGAGGGTCCTGTCCCAGAAGCCACTTTCCAGGCAACCGTGGTTACCCGGTGGCTTGGGAACGAGGGCCGTCCCGCTCAACTCCGACCCCTGCCTGCTGGGCACTCAGGACCCGGTAACTTGGGGGTGGAGACAGTTATGATTTGTCTGAGGGGCACAGAGCTCTTGCCCACACCGGCCGGGCCCCGCTGCCCGCGGGAGGCCAGCGCCCCCGTCTCCCCATGGTGTTTCCAGCCCTCGCGGACCCAGGCGCCGGCCTTCTCCACACGGGGGGTTCCCACCACCCCACAGCTGTGTTGTCCTGGGCCCGGCAGGTGCCTCTCACGTCGGGGCTTCCACAGACAGCTGCCGGAGCCACCAGGAAGGTCAGGGGCCAGGTCACCCCGGGCTCCCGGAAGCCGCAGCTCCCCGCGGGGGCACCGCCAATCGGTGGGGGGGGCCTCGCCCCAATCCCCGCGCCCCCCTGACGCGTGCGAGGACCCTGAGGAGTGTGCCTCAGGGTCAGCAGAGCCGTCGGCCCGGCCGCTGCGCCCTCCCCACGGCACACAGGCATTCTCCGCGTGGTCTGAAGGCCCGCTCGTTACGACACAGCGCACTTCAGACTCCTACAGGCTTTGAACCGGACGGACAGCAAAGCCGGGTATTGAGAAAAGCTGGCACTTGGGGCCCCATTGTCCCCGGCGCGAGTGGGCCTCCGTGCCCAGACTTCCCTCTCCTGAAGGTCAGCAAGCAACGTGACCGGGCGGGGCAGGCGCGGGGTGAGCCAGCCTTTGGGAAATGAAAATCCTTTTGTTGTCCGGCCTGGAAGGTCAGAAGTTGCCATTTGAGACTGCCTGGACAGCAGGAAGTCCACCCCCGCGAAGGTGACAGCATCTGGGGCAGAAGTCAGCATCACGGCATCTGCCAGCCACGTCCCGCCCAGCAAAGGCCCATTATCCCATCACAAACAAACGCCATTGTGATCCAGACGCGGTCGGCAATAAAGGGTGCTTGTTTGAAAGGCCAGCACACAGCGGGCCCGAGGAGAGGTGGCCCACAGCACAGGGCCAGGCACTCGCCTCGGGAGAGCTGCCCACCTCACCCGGCATCTCCGTGCCGTTCAAGTGTGGCCAGTTCTCGCTGGCCGTGGTTCTTCTGTCCTGTAGAGTCGCACAGACACCGAATTCGCAGGCACGGAACCGTGGCTCCTAGCGGAAACACAGGGCTAGGTTCCCGCGAGCCTCCGCTCACGACGTTTGCGTCCACTGATCGATACAACACCCTTGTTTTACGTGTGTTTCTGTAGAGACGCCATAGCGAATATACATTCTTGACCCGTTAACATCGAACTCGTGGCCCACAGCGCCGTAACTCATGCCCAAATGAACTTATTCGGCACAGGTGACTTGCCCGAGAGGCACGTCGGGGACACTGGACGGCACTTTGGCACCGTGCTTGGGGACACCTCACATGGAGAAAACACCGAGAAAAGGTGCGCAGATGGGGGAAAGATGGCGGTAGGTGCGCCACGAAGAGGTCATTTGTTTACAGCATGACGGGCGGTGCCTTGTTCAGCCCCAGCTGGGAACGTGCACGTCGGGCACCCAAATCTGTCACCTGTTGCTCTGTTCATGTCCACAAATGACCACCAAAGCTCCCGGAATATTGATTTTAGGGTTACAAATACACGTTGGCGGGGAGCCTGATTTGCACACAGAGAAAAGGTTGCGTGTGCAAAGGTCCACTGCTCAGCATGAAGGCCCGGGTCCTTCCCGGGCGTCCCACCCAAACTCATCGCTGCTCAAGAATCATTAAGACCTTACAAACAGCCTCACCTACACCCAAGAGGCCTCAGGAGGGTCCTGCGCCCGCGACAGCACCAGGCTCTGCTGGTGTCCCCGTGGGGACGTCACCAGGGTGTGGTGGCAAGACCAGGTTGCCCAGCAGAAGACTGTTCCCTCAGCTCTCAGACGGCTGGGCCTCTCTCCGTCAGCCTCTGGAGTCTCACAGTAAAATACGCACCTGCCTCTTGCACGTCGGCCGGACCCGACTGCGTGATTTTGTGGAAAAGTCTCCAATCTGGCTGCATCTCTCATCTATCCTTGTTTTCCTCTTCTCTCTGGACAGCTGTCCTCTGGGCAGCGGGAAAGAGAATTCCTGAGAATTAGCGTCAGCCTCCAATCCGTTTCGGAACGAGGCGGAAGAGGGAGACAGTGAGCAAATCAGTGCAGCAGGAGAATCTCTGACACGGCCACCCGACCTTTATCAGCCGGGAGAGGACGGAGGCTGGGCTCAGCGTCCCCGCCATGCGAGTGGGGAACGGCCATCCAGAGGCTTCTGAGAGAAGGAAAGTGCTGGAAGCAAAGCGCTTTACCCGCTGGTTTACCCACGTTGTTCGTTAACACCTTGATGGCAAGAGCAGAAATGACAAAAGAGAAGCTCCGGGGTGTGGGAAGAGGGGTTCGGAGGTCGTGCCGGGGACAGGGGAGAAGTGACACACAGCCAGGTGGAGCCCATCAGGAGGGGTAGTGGTTCCCCAAAGGCGAGTTCCACCAGCTTCACATTGTTCTTAGGACAGACCGTGGCGCACGGCATCCAGGCAGTTCGAACCACGCCTTCAGAATCACCTAGAAGGTCCACCGAGGGAGGCAGTGGCAGTTGCCAAACCCCAGCCTCTGCCCCAGTTGGGATCTCCCTCCTAATGTTTGCCTGTGATCGTTTGAGAGTGATTCCCTCCGTCAACCCCAAGTACGGCTAAAACTCTTTCCTCTCTGGAGGGAACCGGGGTAGCCACCCCAGCAGAAACCGAGTTCGTCTCAACGTTGATGGAGCGACAGCCACCTGCCAGAGTCCTGCCGGCCGCCGGGGCTCAGGGGTGAACGCGAGGCGGCCCCGTGCGCAGGCCCAGCAGCGGCAAACACTGCACAAATGGCCTTAAGAAGAAAAGTAGAAAAGCCGTTATCATAATTGACATTGAGGACTTTCTTGGATTAAAAAAAAAACAAAAAAACAAGATGTAGGTGTCCAAGC
Organism: Lynx rufus; assembly: GCF_022079265.1. Taxonomy (NCBI): domain Eukaryota; kingdom Metazoa; phylum Chordata; class Mammalia; order Carnivora; family Felidae; genus Lynx; species Lynx rufus. Next base: position 167,830,229 of record NW_025814856.1, on the reverse strand, counting down.
TGACACCCTCTTAAGAACGAAGGGGGATGGGCTAGATGGGTGACGGGCTCTAAGGAGGGCACTTTCGGGATGAGCCCTGGGTGTCGTATGTAAGAGATGAGTCACTGGGTTCTACTCCTGAAGCCGAAACCACACTGTATGTTAGCTAACTTCAATCTACATAAGATATACATATATATTATATGGGGGGTGGGGAAAGAACCAAGATCTGGGACTATTCCTTGGAGCCTGTCACCTCCTGTCTCCTGGCTGCAGGTGTCTGTCACCCCGGTCCCGCTCCGGTGCCCCCAGCCCTTCCTCTGGCAATCCCGGAGGACTGCAGGGAGGGGAGGTCAGGGGGGGCCTCTGAAGCCCTGGGCAGACCCAGCCGGAGCCGGCCCACGCTCAGTGAACCCCTGTGGCAGAGCCGGGAACTCCAGGATCAAGACGTGGCCTTGTTCCTCGTTATCCCCGTGGCTCGGTCGGTTGTCACTGTCCCTGGTCGGGGACGGGCTGTCACCGGCCCCGCTGGTCCCGACTCGGCAGCCTGTCCAGCCTGCACGGCCACGCCTGTTCCCTCCTCTGACTGCCCACCGCCACGCGCCCCGTCTCCCGGAGAGGAAGCTGGAGGTGTCGGGCCTTTCCCTGCCCTAGAGCTTTCTCCCGGGAGCCAAACACCAGACACGCTGACCAGGAGGAGGTGGGGATGGGCCCCGGCCACGTCTGGCCTTGGGACACGTCAGGAAGCGTCCCTCCCAGAGGCCTCCTCAAGGGGCCTCCTCCTGGCCCCGGGGTCTCTGCTCCTGTGCCCACCTGGGCCTCAAGCCCTCCCTCACTCCCCTCGCGGCCCGGCCCGCGGCCCCCGGGGAGGTCAGTTCCCCTCCCGCCCCCTGCGTCCCTCCCGCGGCCACACGGAAGTGGGGAAGGTGGAGTGGACACCTCGGTTTACGGGGCACCACGTGCCGGTAAAATGGACTCTGTTAGAACAGCCCCCCCGCCCGAGAAATCAGTGAGGGGCCCCGTCCGCCCAAACACAGCCGTGACGGCGAGTTCTCTGTTCGAGACCCTCTGGGGCCGGACGCCTCCCTCTGGGAGGGACCTGATGAGAAGCGGAGACAAAGCGACACGTCCCCCTCTCGGAAGGGGAGGCTGGAAAGGGTGGGTGTCCAGGCTTCACCCGTCACGGCGAGTCTGTGCACGTCCCTGTCACCTCCACAGGGCGCGGGCACAGGGCGCGGGCACGCGCGGGCAGACAGCCTCCACGTTTCTCAGCCTGGAAGGAAGGAGCGTGGGCTGCACGCAGACCGAGAATAAAGACACAAGCCGAGTGGGGAGAAGGACACCTGCCCACACGGCTTCGGCTGCACGACACCCCGGGGGGCGGTTCGGATACCACGTGACCAGGACGGGGCGCGGGGTCCCTCGCGTCCCCATGGGAGAGGTCGGCCCTCTAGGAGGGAGCTGAGCGCCGGACGTGACGAAGGGGCTCTCGTGCATTCAGACCCCCTCCTAGGAACAGGGCCACCCCAGGCCATGTGACGTGGGGGCATCTGGGGAGGGAGGCAAGCTCTTCCCTACTGCCCACAGGGGCTCGGGGCACAGATGCCCTCACGCTGCCCGCTGCCCCGCTCGGGGAGCACGGGGCAAGACCCACAGGCCAGCCGCGCACGGTGCGTTTGACACGGGGCGTGGGGTCCACGCCGGGCTCCAACCCATCGACTCTGCACCCGGGCCGTCTTTGATTTCCTGGAAAGGGCATGACACACGGCCGGGGTGGGAACTGCGAAGACAGTTTGTAGGAAAGCGTTGGACAGAGCGGCTCCCGGCAGCACCAGGTGCAGACGCTTCGCGGTGCACAGGCCGCGAGTTCGAGCCCCAGCCTGCCCTCGAACGCTGTGGGGCCCTCAGCGCTGGAGGCAGAGGGATTTTCCCGGATGCGGGACTTCCGTGTGAAAACCGGGAGCACCCGGCAGACGGAGGAGTTAGGTGGTCATCTGAGTTTGCGAGCGCCCACATCACCCCCTGGAAAACGGACACGTACCATCTGACTCGGAGCGTCAGAGTCCTTTCTTGTCCATCAAGTGCGGCCCCCACGAAGACACGCATTGTCCTCCTCACAGAGTGGCCGGGGCCGCCCAGAGCAGTCCCACGGCCCTCGCGGCCCACCGGCCCCCACCGAGGAAGGCTGCGCACGAGTGTCGCACGAGAGCCGAGACTCGAGTCAGCAGGACTTGGAGACGCAGGGGCGGAGGGAGGGAGGACATGCTGGCCGGAGGGCAATGGCGAGGACCGGTCCCGCACGGCTCACAGCCTTACCCAGAGTATGTAAAGCCACAGCATGCCTTCTCTGGGTATTCCGAGAAACGGGGTGCAGGGGGGAGGCCAACATCCTGCATGCTTGTCAGATACAGGCTTTAGGCCAGGAAATACACATGCTGCCGATCCCTCCTTCTTTCAAGTGCAAGTGAGTATATATAAAGGCTTGCTTTCAAAAACTATAAAGGTGCAAGAAGGAAGGGAGGAAGGAAAGAGAGAGGGAGGGAGGAAGGAAGGAAGAGGAAGGAAGGAAGGAAGGAAGGAGGAAGGAAGGAAGGAGAGAGGGAGGGAGGGAGGGAGGAAGGAAGGAAGAAAGGAAGGAAGGAGAGAGGGAGGGAGGGAGGAAGGAAGGAAGGAAGAAAGGAAGGAAGGAGAGAGGGAGGGAGGGAGGGAGGAAGGAAGGAAGAAAGGAAGGAAGGAGAGAGGGAGGGAGGGAGGGAGGAAGGAAGGAAGAAAGGAAGGAAGGAAGGAAGGAGAGAGGGAGGGAGGGAGGAAGGAAAGAAGGAAGGAGAGAGGGAGGGAGAAAGGAAGAGAGGAAGGAAGGAAGGAGAGAGGGAGGGAGGAAGGAAGGAAGGAGAGAGGGAGGGAGGGAGGGAGGAAGGAAAGAAGGAAGGAGAGAGGGAGAGAGAAAGGAAGAGAGGAAGGAAGGAAGGAGAGAGGGAGGGAGGGAGGAAGGAAGGAAGGAGAGAGGGAGGGAGGGAGGGAGGGAGGGAGGGAGGAAGGAAGGAAGAAAGGAAGGAAGGAAGGAGAGAGGGAGGGAGGGAGGGAGGGAGGGAGGGAGGAAGGAAGGAAGGAGAGAGGGAGGGAGGGAGGGAGGAAGGAAGGAAGAAAGGAAGGAAGGAAGGAAGGAAGGAGGGAGGGAGGGAGGAAGGAAAGAAGGAAGGAGAGAGGGAGGGAGAAAGGAAGAGAGGAAGGAAGGAAGGAGAGAGGGAGGGAGGAAGGAAGGAAGGAGAGAGGGAGGGAGGGAGGGAGGAAGGAAAGAAGGAAGGAGAGAGGGAGAGAGAAAGGAAGAGAGGAAGGAAGGAGAGAGGGAGGGAGGGAGGAAGGAAGGAAGGAAGGAAGGAAGGAGGAAGGAAGGAAGGAGAGAGGGAGGGAGGGAGGGAGGAAGGAAGAAAGGAAGGAAGGAAGGAGAGAGGGAGGGAGGGAGGAAGGAAGGAAGAAAGGAAGGAAGGAAGGAGAGAGGGAGGGAGGAAGGAAAGTAGGAAGGACAGAGGGAGGGAGAAAGGAAGAGAGGAAGGAAGGAAAGAGAGAGGGAGGGAGGAAGGAAGGAAGAGGAAGGAAGGAAGGAAGGAAGAAGGAAGGAAGGAAGGAGAGAGGGAGGGAGGAAGGGAGGGAGGAAGGATGGAAGGAAGGAGAGAGGGAGGGAGAAAGGAAGAGAGGAAGGAAGGAAGGAGAGAGGGAGGGAGGAAGGAAGGAAGGAAGGAGAGAGGGAGGGAGGGAGGGAGGAAGGAAAGAAGGAAGGAGAGAGGGAGGGAGAAAGGAAGAGAGGAAGGAAGGAAGGAGAGAGGGAGGGAGGAAGGAAGGAAGGAGAGAGGGAGGGAGGGAGGGAGGGAGGAAGGAAGGAAAGAAGGAAGGAGAGAGGGAGAGAGAAAGGAAAAGAGGAAGGAAGGAAGGAGAGAGGGAGGGAAGGATGAGGGAGGGAGGGAGGGAGGGAAAACAAAGGCTCTCGGGGCACACCCTGAGAGCCACACTGTGAATTTCAGGTATTTTCCTTCTGAGGAGGTACTGTCTCTGGAGCCTCGGGGCCGTGTTCTCTCCAGTCACTGGCAGGTGGGGCTGCCCGTGGGGCAGCTCCGAACCCTGGGAAAGCCAGCCAGTTGGCAGAGGGGAAGGCGGCCGTGCTCCAGCAGCAAAGAGTCTGGTCGTCGTCCAGTCTGGGGGCGGGGGGAGCGGCAAGCGGTGAGAACATACGGACACACGTGGCGATCGACAGAGTCGAGAGCCCAGAAAGAAACACTCACGTCTGTGGTCAGGTTAACTCCGACCAAGGTGACCGGAAGTCGGATGGGAGAGGAATAGAGTTCCCAAGAAAAGGTTCTGAAAAAGTGATGTCCGCATGAAAGCAGGCATCCAAACTCCTTGTTTTCCTGTGGACATCAGTATGTATAAGAAATAAATACAGGGGCGCCTGGGTGGCGCAGTCGGTTAAGCGTCCGACTTCAGCCAGGTCACGATCTCGCGGTCCGTGAGTTCGAGCCCCGCGTCGGGCTCTGGGCTGATGGCTCGGAGCCTGGAGCCTGTTTCCGATTCTGTGTCTCCCTCTCTCTCTCTGCCCCTCCCCCGTTCATGCTCTGTCTCTCTCTGTCCCAAAAATAAATAAACGTTGAAAAAAAAAAAAAAGAAATAAATACATATATACATATGCATGTAAATAGATGATGCCAAAAGTACCAGCAACCAAAAAACGAGATACCCTGGATTTCATCCACTTAAAAACTTCTGTACATCAAAGGTCATTCCAAAGAGAGAAGACCCCACTTTCTCTTGAATGGGCTGGGAAAATAGGAGGAAATACCTGATAATGATCTAGTGTCCACAATATATAAAGAGTCCCTACAACCCAGCAAGAAGGCAAACAACCCAGGTTTTTTAAATGTTTTTAATATTTATTCATTTTGAGAGAGACAGAGAGGGAGACAGAGCATGCGAGCGGGGGAGGGGCAGAGAGGGAGGGAGACACAGAATCCGAAGCAGGCTCCGGGCTCTGAGCTGTCGGCACAGAGCCCGACTCGGGGCTTGAACCCACGGACCATGAGATCATGACCTGAGCTGACGTCGGGATGCCCCACCAACTGAGCCACCAAGTGCTCTAAACGACCCAATTTTAAAATGGGCAAAACAGGGGCACCTGGGTGGCTCAGTGGGTTCAGCATCCGACTTCGGCTCAGGTCGTGATCTCATGGTCCCTGAGATTGAGCCCTGCGTCGGGCTCTGTGCTGACAGCTCGGAGCCCGGAGCCTGCTTTGGATTCTGTGTCTCCTTCTCTCTCTGCCCCTCCCCTGCTCACGCTCTCTCTCTCTCTCTCTCAAAAATAAACAATAAAAATGTTTTAAATAAATAAAGTTAAAAAAATTTACTGAGTCGCGTGCGTTAAGATGGTGAATTTTATGGTAAGTGGATTCTGTCTCAATTTACAAATCAAATGCAAAGGAAAACCAACAAGGGCCAGAGTGAGCTGGGCCCGGGAGGACGGGGCGGGGGGGGTCTCCTGTCCATGCACACCACGGCTCCCAAGGAGGCGGCCACGGTGGCCACGGGGACCAGCACTGGCTGCACAGATTCCCTCAGCACCTGGCCACCAGCAGGGTCCCTGGGCACAGACCATTGTCCCTCCCGCGCCCGCAGCACTCACTCCGGCGAACAGGAGGCAGGAAGGAAGTGAGCCGTCTGGACAGCTGTGCAGGGCAAGAGCGGCCGCGGGGAGACGCCAAAGGAGCTTTGACAGAAGCCGAATGGCTTCCAGAGCTGGGGGTCCTGGCCGCCCGAGGGAGGGGGCGGTGGCTGCACTCCATGTGGCCTGCGGGCAGCGGGGCCCAGAGTGGGTCCAGGGGCCCACCCTCACTCCCCGGCCAGTCAGAGTGGCTGTGCCTTCTGCTGAGAGCGGGTGCTGTCCCCCAGACTTCCTTCGGTCCTTCCAACTCACAGGGTGAGCGCGTCTGCCCGTCTTGGCTCCCTTCCTTCTGGGGGAGAAACTGAGGCAGAGAAGAGTCTCGTGAGACTCCTTTCAGCCTTGGCCAGCCCACCTGGGCCACTGTCAGCAGGACATCCCCAAGACAGGGCCCCAGCAGGCCCGACAGGGGCACTGAACCGGGAAGAAGTCAGGCTCCCGAAAAGCCCCGGTTGGTAAGAACAGGAGGGTCTCTCTCAGGTGTCTTTCTTCTCCCCTGCCCCTCCCCCAGGGACCCAGCTCACTCCTCGTAGCCCTCGGGGCCAGGCAACGAGCCAGTAGATGGCCCAGCTCACTGTGTACGCCCTCCCTGCGATCTCACTCAAAACCACGCTGTCCTTCCAGAGCGCTTCTGCGTCTGTTCATGTCCTTGCCAGGCCTTGAGATCCATGATGGCCGGTGGTTTTGCTCACAGTGCCTTAGACCATGCTGCTCAATAAATATCACTGAGGGAAAGAAGGAGAGAGGGAGGGAGGGAGGGAAGAGGGAGGGAGGGAGGGAGGGAGGAAGGAAGGAAGGAAGGGAGGGAGGAGAGAAGGGGAGGAAGGAAGGAAGGAAAGGAAGGAGGGCGGGAGGGAGGGAAGGGAAGGAAGGAAAGGAAGGAAGGAAGGAAGGAAGGAAGGAAGGAAGGAAGGAAGGGAGGAAGGAAGGAAAGGGAGGGTCAGGAATTCGATGTTACTCCTCTCTAAAGAATGTTTACCATGAAAGAGATTCTTGGCGTCTCAGCAAGAGAAGGTCACTCAGTCGGGTCTTCTCCCCAGAACCAGAGCCCCTTGCTGGCCACCCAGCTCCTACCTTCCCAGGCAGCCCAGCCCCCTACCTGCAGGCCATCTTCCTGGACACCCATCCATCTCTCGCCCCCACTGGCCTTCGCAGGTCACACCCTTTCTGTCCAGGATCGGGGACCCTCCTCCAGGGATGCTCATAAGATAAGCCTCCCTGCTCACTGCCCCCGTCACCTCCTCCGACACCAAAGAGAAGGAGGAGGAGGAGGAGGAGGAGGAAGGGGAGGGAGGAGGGGAGTCCATGGGGAAATACGGACCTCATGGCCCAGTGTCCTTGGCCACGGATCTGGGGGCCGGGTGAGCTCACAGCTCCTGGAAGGGGAGGGAAGGGCTGCCCGGTCAGCAGTGACTCAGGCCGCTGCTTTTTGTTCTTGGTCGACAAAGGGGGGACAGTGGGCAGGCTCGGGGCAGAACAAAGAGGTTCTGTGGGGCAGTACCACACAGAGGGCAGAGCTGCTGAGCGGACACTCGGGAAAGAAAGAAACCCCTTAACCGTGGGCTGGGGACCGAGCGGAAGTGCAGAGTCACCCGTGAGTTTCCCAAAAGGCAAACGCACGCTCCCAGGGGGGCGGAGGACACAGAGGCCTCGCGGGGGAAGGTGTGCGGGCGGCTCTCTGTTCCACCAAGCGGGAGGGCCAGGAAGCCGCGGCTCGTCCTCCGCCTGCCGCCTCTGGCCCGGCCTTTCCCCCTTCTCTCCAGGGCCCCCAGAGCTGTCCCGTGTCTCTGCAGGTCGGCCTGCCCTCTGCCCTGGGGATCGGTCTGGACCGGAGTGGGGGACGGCCTCTGAGGACAGCCGATGCCCAGGCTGCCTCCGGGTGGCACCCACGTCGCCACGGGTGCTGCTGGGTCCACCCCGGCCCCTGCCCTGCGGACCAGCGGCCCCCCGAGTGGGTGGCCAGCTCGCTCCCGCTGCTAGTGTGTGGCATCTCTCATCACAGACTGTGTCCTGGGCAGGGAGTGAGCTCACCGCCACCTGCCTGAGGCCCAAGGGACGGAGGGGTCCTGAAGACCCCAGCCCGATCGCATGCCTTGATTTGACTAAGACAATAATAGCTACTATCAATGTCGCGTCTCCCGTGCGACGTCTTGCTGTCCTCAACGACAGCCGGGCGAGCTGGATACTGCCAAGGTCCCTCGCCGTGCAGATGGAGAGAGGGGGTCGTGGGAGGTGAACAAACCCTCAAGGCCACACGGCTTGTCATCAGTCAGTTTGGACTCAAACTCAGCCCTCCAGACAGAGGGACACTAGGCACAGAGAGGCTCCGTGACCCGTCCAGGTACACGTCTCGCACTGGCGAGAGGCAGAGCCAACAGAGAATGCAGGGTCTGGAATGTTCCCCAGAAGAGCTAAGCTAGCCCCAGCGCCCCTTCTCCAGTGTCCCTTGCTCAATCCCAGCCATCCCCTCTCTGCCCCGTGGCCCGTCTCCTGGTGCTAACCATATGCCCCTGGCTGCCACCACCTCCCAGCCAGACCAGGAAGGGACAGCCGCTCAGAGACGAGTGTGAGTCGCTTACCCTGCCGCCCACACCAAAGACCTCACTCCTTCTCTCCGAGGTGTGGCCAGCTCGGGGACACAGGGCGAGGTGATGGTGGACCCTTCTCCGGGATCCTGGGGGACAACACGGTGATCACGACAATGTTGATTTTCTTAACATGATTGGACCTAACTTCAAGTAAACTGGGACTTTCCACAACGATACCTTCGAGAAGGCGCCGGAGCACGTTGTTTGCATGAAGAAGACGGTCTGCAGGAGCCTGGGCACGGCGTCGCCTGGGGTGCTCCGGGGTGAGGGGTGCCCGGAGCCGCCTTGCGTGACCTGCACACAGCCCGCAGGCAGAGTTCTCAGTGCGGGCACGTTGGGAACTGTAAAGGTTCTCTTTGCAAAGCACTTCCTTCCTCTGGAGCTGAGCAGACCGTGGCTGACGTGGCCACATGAGACTCGCGGTCTTGGACGCACACGGGCGGTGAGGACGTGCCGAGCCCACACCTCTCAGGGAGGCCACACGGGAGTCGAAGCGCTTTGGCCACGACAGCTTGCGGACAAAGCTTGGGTAGAACCGAGAATTCTCCTGTGAGCTAATAGCCCATTGAGAACACTCCTCCCCGCCTGGGATTCTGTCCCGGAGGGTGGCATTGTTTCCGAGGGGGTGAAAACCAAATACGTTTTCAAAGTAAGAGACCAGAGCGGGGATCCTGAGACCAAACGCCTCCCGCGTTCATCTGCCTGGTTGCTGCTGTCCCCAACCGTTGCTGGTCTCTCCCCCCCTCGTCCCCACCCCGGACATGACCCATCTGGAGCCATCACCTGGGGGTGAGGGTCCTGACAAGTTGTAGGTGAGTGGGGCGCCCGGAAGAACAGAATAAAGTTACATGCTAAGGCGACCTGGTTCCTAAAACGACCCAGTTCCAGATCATAGCCCCTGAAACTGCCTTGCTCCCGGGGTGACTGATGGAGCTTCCGAAGGTCAGGAAGACAGAGGGGAGTTATTGGACACCAGCGTTTTACGGACTACTTACCAGGCGCTCGTTACTTTTAGGTCACTCCTTAGAAGTTATCCCAATGGACAGTCTTGTCAGTTTGTGGATAAACTCAAACGTATGTGACACATCACTCCCGCATCATGGGGACAGTTTCAAGGGCTTCGAGAGTCCATCCTGTTGCTCCGCCATTGTGCCCAGGCATGTAATTTGTGCGCAAGTGTGCGGGGCTGTTGTGTGAAGACACAGTGCGCTGCCGGCTCCCTGGGAAGCATCTGTCTGCGCCGTGGCTGAGTGGCATCCCGTGACCCCGTGGATGCCTGACGTGAGCTTGCGGACAAGAGAAAGCACCCCCAGGACCGAGAGCCAACGATAAAGGCCACAGAAGCTCCCAGAGCAGGAGGGACGGCCTCGAGAGTCCCCGAGCGGCCCTGGGTGCGGGTGCCTGCACACGACGCTCGGGACCAGGGTTCATCTCACACCCTTTCCTCATCCTTGTGCTACGAGAAGCTGAGAAATGCCAGAAAGAAATTCATGGCGGATGGCTTTCAACGGCGCCCCTTCCAGGGTAGCCACAGACGGACGCAGCCACGTCCCAGGACGGTCCAGTAGACGGGAGGCGGCCACGGGCGGAGCCAAGCGGTGTCGACGGGCTCATTTCTCGGGGATCGGGGCCTCTGCAGACACCGGCCTCCACTCCGAGGGCCATGCTCCTCGACACCCATCCACGCAGTAGAACCGCTAACAGGCGGGAGGCGGCACAAGCTTGAAGATACAGCTAATGTTCAAATGACCCGATCAAAGTTCTTTTCGAAACCAGATAAGGAGTCCAGATATAACAGCAAAACTAAGCAGATGGAGTGTCTCCAGCAAGAGTCAGGGAGACCTAAGAACCCGAAACCTTTTCGGGTACCGGACGCCCCTCCTAGAGTTTCCCTTGTCCAGTTCGATCTGTAGAGTCCTTCCTTGCCTCGTAATAGCCCCCTCTTCTCTCTGATCCTGAAAGTATGCACGCTCACCGTCTGCAGTTTGGAACCTACAGTAGAGGTAGCTCGTAATCTGCCTCAGGTCTATCAAGGGAAGTCAGCAACGACTATTCTCATACTAAATATATATAAAGCATTTATTTTGCAACGTTGGGCTTGCGAGATTTCTTACAAGTGGCCCCGTCTGTCCCTTGTTTTCCAATTCTCCATCTCGTTAGCTCCCCTTCAAACTTGAGCGTGTGGTATCCCGCTACACAAATAGGGTGAACTTTAGTGGACAGGAGCCCCCCACTTTGCCGTTTCCGTGGTCTCCAATCTGTTGGTTTGATCAACAGCAATGAAATGAAAAGTACTACGTGTATTTTTTTTTTATTCTTTCTTTAGGAGAAATTCCTACAACAGGTGTATCGCCAGGTTTAAGCAGTAAGAATCTTGACAGAAAGTAATACAATTACTTCCAAAAAATTCTACCAATTTTCTCAGAGCTGCACAGGACAGCATTTGAATCACTCAGATTTTTCTGCCAGCCCTGGGATGCTTGGGCTGTTACCTTGTCATTTTACCTCTGCTAATCTGACCACTAATTTTTTTTTTTTTTTTTACTTCACCGTAAATTATTTGACTACCAGTGGGGTTGGATAGTTTGCTTACTTTTACTGGCCGCTTGTCAGACTCCTAGAAATTGTCTACTAATGACATTTGCTTATTTTTCTCTTTAGACGCTCAACTTTTTTGTGCTGAACCTTAGGAACATTTATACAGTTAAGAAATTTCACCGTTGTCTGTCCTGTGTGAATAGTCTCCCCAGTATATTTTGTTTACATTTTAACTTGAGATACTACTTTTAATTTGCAAACATTTTAAATTTAATATAGTCAAACATAAATATTGACCTTCTCCATTCTAAGATCAGACAACTGTTGCTCCGTTTTTTCCCCTCGGATTCTGTTTCTCACGTGGGATTATTTAATCACCATGAAATCTATTTTGCTGTCTGATAGAAAGAACCCCAACTCTTCCAGGCAGGAACCCCGTGCCCCAGGGGGTTATTCACTGAATAATCGATTCTCTCTCATTAATGTGATTCTATTTAATATGTCTCCATATCTTTGACCTGCTACAACAAAGACGCCATTAATTTTCTTTTCTGAAAATGTTTGTCTATTTCCACCTATTATTTCTCTAACTTAGAATCACTTGGTCAAGTTTCAAAAATATCCTGACACGATTTTGATTGGTGTTACATTATATTTTTTAATTAGTTATAGGAAAACTCTCCTTTATAATATTAAGCCTTTACAGTTGGGAACATGGCATGTATTTTCATTTAGTTAGATGAAACTAACGTTTGTTATTTGCATTCCGTGTATTTCTTACATTTATTTCCAGATACTTTATATACTGTAATGAATATGATCTTCTCTCCAAACTAGTCATTGCCAACATGCAGAACACTTGTTGGTTAGTATTTTTATACTGGAACTAGCCAATTTAGTACAAATCGTTTTAACAGTTCAAATAGTATTTTCAACTTATTCTCAAGGTTTTTTAGGTGAACAATAAAATAATCAATAAGTTATAATAATCTTTAAAATTTGTCTTCTGCGGATATGTATTATTTCTTTTTTTTCCAATTTTTTTATGTTTCATTTATTTTTGAGAGCAAGAGAGACAGAGCACGAGTGGGGAAGGGGCAGAGAGAGAGGGAGACACAGAATCAGAAGCAGGCTCCAGGCTCTGAGCCATCAGCACAGAGTCGGATGCGGGGCTCAAACTCATGAACTGAGAGATTATGACCTGAGCCAAAGTTGGACGCTTCACTGACTGAGCCACCCAGGCATCCTGAAAATATGTATTATTTCTTATGTTTTTTTTAAATCTAATTGCGTTGTTTAAAACTTGTAGATCAACATTACAGTAGGAAATTTAGCTCTCTTGATTCCTTCTTTTTTTTTTTTTAACGTTTTTTATTTATTTTTGGGACAGAGAGAGACAGAGCATGAACGGGGGAGGGGCAGAGAGAGAGGGAGACACAGAATCGGAAACAGGCTCCAGGCTCCGAGCCATCAGCCCAGAGCCTGACGCGGGGCTCGAACTCCCGGACCGTGAGATCGTGACCTGGCTGAAGTCGGACGCTTAACCGACTGCGCCACCCAGGCGCCCCTCTTGATTCCTTCTTAAGTTTAAGAGAGATTTCTTGATTGTTTTACTCTGATGTCTGATGTTAAGTTTGAGTTTAAAAGACAAAATATTGGGGCACGAGGGAGGCTCAGTCAGTTAAGTGGCTCTTGGTATCAGTGCAGCTCATTATCTCACGGTTCGTGAGTTTGAGCCCCGCATTGGGCTCAGTGTGGAGCCTGCTTGGGATTCTCTCTCCCTCTCTCTCTCTGCTCGCACTCTCTGTCTCTCTCTCAAAAATAAACATTAAAAAAAATTAAAAGACAAAATATTAACCAAGCTAAGGGAGAGGCATTCCGTTCTTAATTTGCTAGAACATTTTTTCAAGTTTATTTATTTTGAGAGGGACAGAGAGCATGAGCGGGGGAGGGGCAGAGAGAGGAAGAGCGGGGGAGGGGCAGAGAGAGGAAGAGAGAGAATCCCAAGCAGGCTCCATGCTATCCGCACAGAGCCCAACACGGGGCTCGATTTCACAAACCACAAGACCACGACCTGGGCTGAGATCAAGACTCCAATGTTCAAACAACTGAGCCACCCAGGCACCCCTAGAACCTTTTTTTTTTTTTTGGATCATTAATAGAGTCTCTTAGAAACTTACCAAGATGAACTTTTTTTTAATCTTTAGGCCTATTGATGTCATTAATTACATTAATAGTATCCTTTACAAGCCATCATCACATTTCTGAAATCAGAATGTAGTATTCTTTCCATATTCTGCTGGCTTTGATGAGGCCATATTTTGTTTACAAAATAATGTGTCTGTGTGCATAAGCGACATTGGTTTGTAATTTTTCATGCTATTTTGGTCAAATATTTCATACTAATTTGGTCAAATCATCACGCTAATAATTCTTGAACAAAAATCACACGAACTTAATGAAATGAATTGGGAGATTTTTAATTTCGCGTGTGGGTGAACACACGTGAAACAACATGAAAACGATCTCTTCTACAACAACGAGAGTCCACGGTGCACCTACGGGAATGGCCGAAGTGCGGAAGGCTGCCAACGCCGAGCGCTGGCCAGCACGCGCAACGCTCACCCGCGGCTGGTGGGGTGCAGAATGGTGCAGCCACTTGGGAGAGCAGTTTGGCAGTTTCTTATAAAACGGAATATATTCATTCTCACCGTAAGATCCAGGAATGATGCTTCGTGGTCCTCGCCTGAACGTGGTATTTACCTGAAAACTTATATGCATACAAAACCCTGCAAACACAGATGTTTATAGCAGCGTCCCTCTTAACTGACAAAACCTGTAAGCATCCAAGAGGTCCTTCAACCGGCGAGCGGCTATGTAAACCGTGGAATGCTGAGGCAATAGAATAGTATTAACACTAAAACTAAAGGAGTTATCAAACCATACAGAGAACGGAGGGAACTTAAAGGCATGTTACCAAGTGAAAGACGCCAACTGAAGAAGCTACACGCTGTATGATTCCAGTTCTGTGACATTTCTGGAAAAGGTAGAGCTATGGGGACGGTAAATGAATGGGGTTACCAGAGGTTGGGGGGTGGGGAGGGAGGAATAGGAAGAACACCGAGGACTTTTAGGGCAGTGAGAGTGCAGACGCCGTAACCGTGGCTGCGTGTCCTTGCATATTTGTTCAAGCCCACAGGACGCCCACCAAGAGTGACCGCAAAACTGCGGACTTTCCGTGATGATGACGCACCCGTGTAGGCTCATCAGGTCTAACAGGTGCACCATCTGGGAGAGGGGCCGATGGTGGGGAGGCTGTGCGTGTGCACGGGCAGGGGGTCCGCGGGAAGCCTCTGTAGTTTCCTCTCTGTCAACCTAAAACTGCTCTGAAAAAGGCTACAAAAAATTATCCCTAAAAAACTGTCTCTTCCCTTTTGCCACTAAAATTGTCTGTACCCTAGACTTGTGTTTTCTGTTTGGGAGGTAATCACGTGACAACATTCACATTCATTCCAAGAACATCAGTGTGTCCACACTTGAAACATCTTATCAGGCCAGTTTGGCTGGTCTCTATTTTCCCAGAAAATAATGTGATTTATCAAAATCTTGAAGCTTACAAGGATTATGACCATTTTCACATTCACTCTAATAACCTCATCTCACTTTCGTACCTCCTCTCCCATTCCCGACGTTTTGCATTTGTGTTTTCTCTCTTTTGTTTGGCTGTTTGGATGTCTTTTATCTCGATTTTCCAAACAGCCCGTTCATGGATCTATAATCCCTTTGGCTTTTCCTGTTTTCTAAAGAATTCATGGGGCTCCTGGTTGGCTCAGTCGGTTGAGCATCCAACTTCGGCTCAGGTCATGATCTCATGGTCCGTGAGCTCGAGCCCTGCATCGGGCTCTGTGCTGACAGCTCAGAGCCTGGAGCTGCTTCAGATTCTGTGTCTCCGTCTCTCTCTGCCCCTCCCCTGTTCATGCTCTGTCTCTGTCTCAAAAATAAATAAACGTTAAAAAAAAAAAGAATTCATTTCTGCACCTATCATGTGCTTTTCCTGTTCTCCTTACTTTGTGTTTGTGCGTATTGTCTTTACCCCTTTCTTAACTTCCTGAGTGTCTAATGTATTTAGTTACATTTTCTCCTGGATGGGAACGAATGAACTGAACACCCTAAATGTTCGTGAATAGTGCTTCGAACACCCCCATAAGGCTTGATACGTGGGGTTCCATCAATACAAACTAAACGTGTGTCACCGTTATTCCCTCTTTAATGCAACTTATTTTGCTGAGCGGTTTTTAACTTACAAAAGGTTGAGGGTCGGGGCTGCAACTTCTGGTCAAGATGTAGGTAACGTTTGATCCTGATCTCAGTGGACAGAGATGAAGAGAAAGCAGTGGGCGGCACGCACGAGGAAACAGACAGGAGCCGTCAGAGCGTGCACACAACCCAGTGTGCCTTAGTGTCGGTCCACGACTGTGGGCACTGGGTGTCCAGACACATTTTCGAGGGTCCCTACCAGCACTCACGGAGAGCTCTGTCTTTTCTCTGTCTCCCCCTCTCCCTCTGTATATCTATCTCCTCCGAAAAAATAAAATAAATGCAAAACTTTCTTTAAAAAAGAATAAAGCACTGTTTTAAAAATCTTAAAGCAAACTCTAATCACGGAGATTCCCAGTAAGAACCTCACCGTCCTCTGCAGAAACACGTCCTCGAGTGTCTCAGAATCATTTTCTCAGCCCACACGCGGACGGAAAGCACAGACTCAGGGATCGAGGGCAGCTGTCCCCCCACATCTGCCGTCACCGGCTGCCTGCCCGCCACCCCGCCGGTGGTGGGAATGCCGGCACCCTGCACAGGAGCCATCCTGGAGTTAAAGGCATTTTGCAACAGAGCACATCTCAAAGACTTCTTTGGGGAAACTTCTCAGTCCAGATGAGCTTTCGCTTCTGGATATACCCCTTCCACACGCCCGCCTGTGACGGGTGAACAACAGCCACGTACACCCAGGCTCTTTGGAGAGGAGGAGGAAGTCAAGGGCATTGCCCACGAAGGAAGCGCTTGCCTGGGAGCTGACGAGAAGACGCTCCTGCGCCATTGACCCTGACCCACACCTGCGCCGCGGCCAGGACGCCAAGGCTAAGGCTTGAGTCTTCCCAAGACATCCTGCATTCCGTGTAACACCATCCACCAGAGTCCTACCCCCGGGCAGTTTAATCATTTCTTGAAAACAATGCAAACGAAAAACAAAGTTATTTTGACCAGCTCGGAGGCCGAACGGCCTTGGCTGCTTCGTGGCAGACAATAGAAGAAAGACTGCGCACAGATAGGAAAGAAAACATGATTAAATCACAGAGGTGACGTTAAATCAATAGAAGCAGAGGGAGATCGATGCGCCCTCGCTCTGGGTAACGGCGGTGGGCTCGTGCATACTTTCAGATTGCTCTAAGATTGCTTCCTATTTGAATTGTGCAAAGAAAGAGTTTGGGGGGCCGTGGGGGGACTGCCGTTTTCCTAAACGTCTGACTCGATTCTTCAAGTACGGTCCTATGCTTCTCCCGTGATCCCGCAGCACGGCCACTCGGTTCCCGCCCTGTGCACGGACGAGACGCCGAGACCAGTAATAATAGCACGGGCAGCTGGGCAATTACCAGATACAAGTTGCTCTGAGCTAGCCAAAAGGAAAATGAAGGAGCTGTCGTTCGCCACCGTAAAGGCCAGGCCGGTGGAAATTCAGGCCCTGCCAACAGCTCCCTCCCAGCACGCTGGCCCTGCACCACTTAACATCAACAGTGGACCGGGGCCCCCAGAACCGACTCGGAAGGTTGAGAGCAGTGAGCTCGATGAATCCCTGTGCTCACTGAGGAAGCATCTGCACAGAGCAGAGGGTGCCTGGCTTCCGGCTCCAACTCTGCTACCCAGCTGATGACCCTGAGCCTCCTAAGCTCTCTGGGCCTTAGTTCTTTGCGCCTGTACCACGAGGCAGCCGGAGCCGATGATCTTAACATCTTCTTTAACCTCCAAAATGCCCATTCTAGGACAACTGCGCTAAAATCCCGTGAATCATCTTTGCTCGGCGGTAACCAAACTAGGGCCGCGAAAGCTGTTGGGAAAGTTTTCAAGCACTCTGGGCGAATCATACCTAAACAGTGTTAAACATGCCTAAATAGAATGTTTTATCAGTAAAGAAAATACACACACAGCATAAGCTGTATCCTGCCATCGATCTGAGCACGGGACAGTGGCAGGATATGGCCACGGGCTTGCATTTGTTATTAATAGGAAGGCTGAATTTTCAGGACAAAAATAACATTATCCTCTGAACTAAGGAAATGGGAAGCTGTAAATAGAACATATGCAATGGCCAGCTGAGAGGACAGCGTATCTGACTTGCTCTTCCAAAGATTTCACCCCTCAGGAATCGGCGACCGTGCTGGACAAAAGCGCTCCCGACTCCAGTCTGGGGACCCGGAATCTGGCAACGTGAGGCCAGGAAACAGAAAAGAGATTGCCAGGGGTGCACGGCTGGGAGGGGTGGGAAGAGACAACGCGGGGCAGCACCGTGAGCATCTCCCTGGTGGCAAAGGATGGGGGGCCGGGCAAGGACGTGGGGCGTCTCCCGCCCGGGGACCCGTGAGATCTGCGGCCTTCGGCCCGAATCCTCCCAGGCACCCGATGTGCTCACCTGCTCCCCGGCTGCTGGAGCCCAGAGTCCCAGAAAGGGCGCCGGGAGGTCGACCGCCTCCACCCGGTCAGCTCAGATCACTCTTGTGCCCATCCTCGCCTGGTTTTAAACCTTTCTGGCGCTTTACGTGCTCTAGGCCAAGGTGTCCACGGGCACACGTGGGTCAGTTTTCCACTTGTAATAATTCTCAAAAATGCGGTATTTTGTGAATGACGAGCTAGCGTCCATCCGAGTGATTCTTTTACTTGTTTGCTTTAAAGACGTCTCTTCAAATAATAGTTCCAATTTCACATTTCCTTTTAGGGTCTGTTATGGGCTGAGCTGTGTCCTATCAAATCCATGTGCTGAAGTCTCAACCCCAGGACCTCAAGACGTGACTGTGTCTGCCAGGGGTCTTTACACAGGTAGTGAAGGTCAAACGGCGTCGGGGGGTGGCCCTGATCCACTGTGGCCGGTGTCCTTATAAGAAGAGGCGTCAGGATACAGACACACAGAGTGACGACCATGTAAGGACACGGGGAGAAGACAGGAGAGAGGTCTCAGGAGGAACCAGCTCTGTGAGACCGTGATCTTGGACTCAGCCTCCAGGACTAGGACAATCACCTCCTGTTGTTTATGTGCCCCCCCCACTTTGTGGTGGCCCCAAGAAGCCAACACAGGGAAAGCAAATAAAACCGAAGCATTCAGGAAAGAGGAACAGGGCTAAGCGGATGGACCGTCAGGTGCCTGGGCACAGGTAAGGCAGCTTACTCTCCCCGAGGGTGGGAGCCCGGAGCCCCACCGGCCAGGCAGCCTCCTGCCTGGGAAAGCAAGCCCCCAAAACGCTCTCTGTGCAGCTCGGCCGGGACATGCTTGGCATCCCACATGCTCCAGGGAGAGGATAGCGTGGCAGGCGGGGGACGGCGTCGTGAAGGAATTGGCTGTGTGCTGCGTCTGCGCCCTGCGGGATGGGACAGAGACAGACACCCAGGGAACGGCACGCCAGGCCGCAGACACAGGCTGCCATGTTGAGTCGCACAGGAGAGGCAGGTCTGGGGCACAGAGGGTGCCTGGGTCCACCGCGGGGCACAGGAGAAGGCCGCGCTGGGAAAGATGGCAAGAGACACCTGTGGAAACAGAGGCTATGCACTCAGAAAGCACTTCGCTGGGCAGGAAAGTGTTCTCAAAACTGTCCGTCTCTATCTGGGGACCAGATCTCTCTCCCCTTCGCTCCTGCCAGGAGAAGACATCGGCCTGAATCAATACAGTTTTATTAAATTCAAAGATGTCTTGGAGGGCCCCTCAGCGTACTTTCAAGGGAAAGGAGAGGTCTGGGGAGCCCCGAGCTCAGGAAGATGGACCCACTCCTGGGCTGCCTCTGGCCGTGCGTGGAGGCAGGACCCCACGGGCAAGGTCACCAGCCCCCTGGAGTGGCCCCGCTCCGGACCGGGGGGACCCGGCCCACCCACTCTGTGACCTCACCGAACCCCGATAAGATCACAGCCCTCAGGCGCACCTTCTCGGAACTTTCCCTGCAAAACCAGAGTTAATGAATACAGCGCGGAGGGACAGAGGCCAACAATGGCGGTCTATTCTCCCCCAGCTGTGCATGAACGACTCCGTGGAACATCTAGAAAACAAGTCATGCCTGTGCAGCGAGGGGGGCTAAGGCCTGCGGGCTCTTTTGCTGGTTCTTTCCGTGAGCTCAGGGGCCCTATAGTAGGTGCGAGACAGCCTGGGACCCACGAACCACCGCATCCAGCAAACTCTGGGCCTCCGAGACCCTCAGAGGAGACTTTGACCCACGACACCCCCAGGGGTGAGGCTCCTCTTGGAAATGGAGAAAGGTTTCACGTCAAGCTAAATTCATTCTATAGGTCAAAACAGAGAGCCTGGGGGCCCCTCGCCCAGATAACGTCCAGCCTTGAGTCAGAAGCGCCTGGAAGGCTTAGTTCACGCTCCCCCTGAGGGCAGGCAACACATCTTTCTCATCTTTGTGCGTATATTGTCTCACAAAGAAAATGTTAATGACACACCTGCTGGTTGAATGAGTGAATGAATGAATGAACCGTGGTGTGAATGGGGAGGGCCAAACAGGTGCTCGCCCCCAAAGCGCATGGAGGGCAAGGACTGGAGAGCTTTTCCTGGGAAGGGCACATGGTGAGTATCTCAGGCTTTGAGGGCCGCGAAGCGACTACTCACTAAGCCACTAAGTGACTCGGCCACAGTCACTATGGAAACACACGAGCATGGCTATGTTCCAATAAAACTTTATTTCTGAACACTGGCATTTGCACTTTGTATAATTTTCACATGTCATGGAACAACGTTCACCTTTTAATATTTTTTTTCAATCATTTAAAAGTGCAAAAACTGTTCTTAGCTCAACAGTCGCGAAAAGGCAAGGGTCTAGCCAGGTCTGCGAACCTCTGATCTAGGGTGTGGCTGGAGGAGACATCACGAGATCCGAGATGCCCCGCAGAAGAAGGGGTTCTGAGTCGCACTTTTTATTCCACAAATTCCTGTGAGCAACACAGAGCCTGGACCCAAGCTGCAGCCTGAGGCCACCTCTGGGGCCAAAGCCACTGCCGGGGGCCCAGGACCACCCCCCGTAGTGCGCACGAGAGAGAGATAAGCTTCATTGTATCACATTACTGAGATGTTTGAGGTTGTTTGTTACGCAGACTAGCCTTGTCTATCCTAGCTGATACAAGCTCCGGTTTTCAGGTTTTCAGCTTCAGAAACGAATGCTGACGGACTGAACACCATGGAAAGGAGGCTGTCCACACTCACACTGCTTCCCATCACTCCTGAGCGACATCCGACAAAGGTGTTGCTGTCTTCAGCTCTTCTTCCTTGCCTTTGTGAATTTGTTTTTCCACCAACTCTAGAAGCGTTTCTTGATTTTCCACCGTATGACCAGAGTAGCAGCCAATGCATCTATCCCTTCCCTCTCCTCCGCTCTCCCTATCACTTTTACCAATTACGATTTTATTTTTACACGGTGAGGAACACTGACATCGGCATTCCGTCTTGAAGCCATAATTAAGTCTTCTGGGCTTTGTTCCTAGGTTGATTCTAGAAGATAAATAAAAGTTCTTAAAACATTAAGTGCATTTATGGGATTATGACTGTATGAAGATCGCTAACTCAGATAAGTGGTGTGGCTCCGTTTTATCCTCTGAGGGTCCTCTGCCACCCGCGGGAGAATGTTCTAGCCTCGAAGCTGCAGGCCAGAATGGAAAGTCATTATTCTGAATTTCTGTGAGAAGTCCATCCAATCGTGAAGGCCCCCTCGCTCGTGAGCCTGCTGCCTGTGTTCCCCATATTCTCCGCAGGGCTGGCACGGGGTAAGATGATGGGTTTTCCCAGGACAGACTGACGAATTAGCCCCGCTTCCCGCCTCTGCTCTCCCGCCGTCCGCATCTGGCCCAGCCCGAGCTCTGCCAGACTTACTTTAGATCTTACAGAGATTTGTTGAAACATCTTATCTCCCGTCATTCCCCCTTCTGATCGCTTCATAAGGGCTGATTCCTTCTGTTTTTCTCCTTCTCCCCTCTTTCAGCAGCGTCTGATGCTGGCGGGGAGAAGCAAGCACCCCGCTGGCTAATCTTGGACATCAGCTTCTCTCGCTAAAACATAACTGTATACACGAACGCAGGGAAAATGAAACACAAAACGTGTGGGTGACATAACCCAGAGAGCAAACCCAACAGATCACCTCGGCTGGTATGAATTTATACACGAAGACTCCCCACCCGGGTGTGCAGGAAACACATTCGGTGCTGGGCATGTTCCCCTGGGCCGCCGCCTCCCTCCCGGCCGTGCTGGACAGCTCCACGCCCCTGCCCGGCCTCCTCCAGCACCTTCCAGGCTTCCCCTGACTCTTTTCCCTGAAAGCCAGGGGGTATCAGCTGCCCTGTACCCACAGGGGAAGCCAGCGGTGGACAAATGCCCACCTCCCTCCCTGCCAAGGGGCAGCTCTGGGGTCATTCCCACCCTTTTAGGGTGGAGCCCTTCCTGACCACCAATAATGCCCCACAGACTCTCCCGTCTCCCCTGCACACGGGGAGCACTCCTGATTCCAGGGACCACTTTCCACGTGAAAACTTTCTCCCAGACTCTCATCCCAGGCTCTGCTCTGATGACAGGCGCACCAGACAGGGCGAACCGTGCCCTCTGGGGGACGGAGCATCTGTTTATCCAGAGGTGCTGACACTGTCAGATGGCTGAGGTCAAGAGTGCAGACGGCCTTTGGAGCTGGGGGAATAGTCCTGGGGGGGCGGTCAGAACAACTGGTTGTGGGGACCCTCGGGAGGGGCCCCAGAGGGTGGGCAGCGAAGAGAGCAGTGAACATGAGGAGGGGGGACCTGGCCCTTGCTGGGACCTAACACAGCCATCGATCTCCAAGCATCCAAAACATAGCCTGGGAGGGACATCGCCCTTTGAAACCGTTGGTGAGTGCCTCAGGTCAAAGGCACGGTCAGAGCTCCTGTGCTGAGACCCCAGGAGGAGGGGGTGGGCAGCGAGGGTGGGGCTGAGAGGTGAGGGGTGGCTTCCCCCTGAATGTCTACAAATTCGTGGGGCCTCCTACGCGTGGACCTCCCAGGACGGCCGGGGGACGGGGCCAGACCGTGTCCCGAGGATCGTGCGACAGCCCGAGAGGTCCAAGAGCAAGGAGGTGGAGAGAACCGGAGAAGGCCACCCACCAAAACGAGTGGGTGAGTGGAGAGGCCTTCTGGTGGTCTGCGCAGCTCGCCGCTGGGACGGCAGCGTCGGCCTGGGTCTGTGCGGGTCGCGTCTCTCTGAGGAGCAGAGCCCAGAGCCGTGGCCGTTCCTGATAAGGATAAAAAGCTGAGGACTGACTTTGACGTATCTGGGGTTGCTTGCTCAAAGCTTTTAAAAAGTGTTTTCTCTCCTGAAAAGGCCCCCACGTACGGAAGACAGCATTTTAAAGACAGGTGTACGCCGAACCCCAAAGTCAGTGCGCCCCGGGAGCAGTGGGCCTGTGTGTCATCACACACGAGCGTCCGGGGGTTCAGGCTCCCGTCACCGCTGGGGAGGGGCCACCAGGCAAACACTAGCCGGGTGCCAGGTGGCCCGTCTCATAAACGTCCAGCCGCCCTGCGGGGTTCGCACTGATGGGCCCGCTTTTCAGGGGACGAAACCCACACTCGGGCAGCACAGATCCTAAGTGTCGGGCTGGAATTCAAGCAGGTTGGCCCCGGGACACGGTCAGAATGAAGAGTCCCTGAAATCTGAATTTGAAAAAGCCACGTCCCTGCGGCTTGCCAAGATGACCCCCAGAGGGTGGAGAGTTGTGTGCACGGAGCCGTCCGTGCAGGAAGGACCCCCGGGGGCTCTGGGGAGGGACACCATCGGACGATGGCCGAGGCAGAGCCGTCCGAACGCAGGGCCAGCCCCCCACACGGAGCTGGCAGAGACCCCGGCCGGGCCGCCATTGGGAAACCGCACGGGCCTCTGGCGGCCTTCCAGAAGGGCAGGGCCGCGCCCTTTGGGTGTCATCATGGCGCTCAACCCAAGAGTCATTTTCAAGCTGAAGTTTGCCTTGTGGCCTTTTTTAAACTGCAAACAGAAGCTTACGGTGCAGCGGTACGTAGCCCCGTACATCGTCACGAGAAGGCCCCCATCGCGGAACAATGACAAGGAGAGTGATCGACGGACACATACCGAGAGCGAGAAGTTTACGCGGGGCTGAGACCGTGGCAACAGCAAAGCAAATGTCCGCGTTCTTGAGAATAGCATCCTCATTTATAAAGTATGAGTAATAAAATCAATACCGCGAGATTGCGCGAGAGCAGGGTGCAGCATGGCCTCCTGGCCCGGTGACAGGTGACCAGATAAGAATGTTCTGTATTCTTTCCACTAAGTAAATACATGCCCCCCGGGCTCCCACATCCCCCCAGCGATGGCCGTGGGGGATGTTTTCTCTAAGTGAAGGTGACGAGGTCGCAAATAGGTGAGAATAATGCCTCCTCACTAATCACCCAGTATCGTGGCTGCTCAACGTTCAGTGTTTGTGGCCTGGTTGATGACTGCCTTTCCTTTAAGGACACCTGAGCTCGAGCACGTGAGCAGGAAGCCCATGACCCAGCGAAGTAATGAATGAGGCGGGAAGGGTTCTCTCCCCCCGGGATGGGACGCGGGGAGCCCCCCACGTACCTGAGGAACGTGGTGCTGATGATGCCATTGCCGTGCTGACGGTGGCCGCGTGAGCCGACGAGGGAGACCTGGACGTGTGCGGTGGCCCCCTGTTCACCGTGTGTGTTGGGGATACACCTGCGGGCGACAGAGACAGAGAAACGTGTTGAACAACTCATTCCCTGCAGGGAGGGCCAGCAGAGGGGCAGCTCTGGGTCTTGCAGGGGCGACGCACTTACCGAATCGGAACCATCACTTGGAGCACGGGCTGTACCGTAACCTCCCACTGGTGGCCGGGACGACACTGGGGCTCGGGTCCCTGCCTTGCCTCTCCCGGCCTGGAGACCCAGAGCCCTGCCGTCCACACGTGGGCGACCCCTGTGCCTCCTGCCCCCCCATCCCCGTCCGGCCTCCTCACTGCAACCTGTGCCAGGACTTCTGTGCCCAGAGCACACGACCCCGATCCCAGCTTCTCTACCGGGCCTGGGTGGCGGGGAGCCCCCGAGGGCCCTGCTGATGATTGGAGAAGGTCCATCAGTCTGCTGCTTCTCCACAGCTTTGGGGGGTGGCACCAGCTGCCACTCTCAGGGCACCTTGAGGAACCCGGCACCCATCGGAGCCACCCCGGGGGGGCCCTCGTCCAGGCCGCTCCCCCACCGCCCCTCGGTGGGCGCATGAGACATAGTCTCAGTGATGGAGCTGTGCCTTGGCAGGCCCGCGACGGGGCTGGCTGCCAAATGCTCTCCCAGCAGAAGGAGCCGTTTTGCAGGAAAGAGGAGAAAAGATTGCAAATATGAGCTGACGTCAGCTCTGTCTTTGGAGACTCAAAGTTGGGAGCAGGATGAGGTCATCCATCCTTCTGAATTCTTTCCCTTCCGTGGGACAGGAGGAGCCCTAACCCAGGGCCTGTGTCCCAGGTTTCCTGAGCAGGGAGTGCCGGCAGGCCCTGGGGTCTCAGGTGGGGAGGGGCGTCGGCTGCCCCTGGACGCGGAGCGGCCGCTCTGGACCTCCCGTGGCCGTGTGCTGCCTAAAAACAGAAGCCTTCGAAACAGGCTGCCTCCTGGCGGGGCTGAGCGGATGGACCGGCTCGGAGGGCCCGCAGAGACCCCCACAGCCCGCCCACCCAGCCGGGCTCCCTTGCCGCTGGTGTCCCATCCGCCACACCGGGGACACGGGGACAAGCCGCGCAATCTTCCCGGTTTCCCCGTGAGGAAGCTGAGCCCCTGAGAGAAGAAGGCTCCCACACTCAGAATCAGCAGCAAAGACATCAGACCACAGACGGGTCACCCCAGGGGAGAGCAAGGGGAGCCCACTGTCTGCACGGCGGTGGGGGGGCACGGGGTCAGCGCTCCAGGCGCTCAGAGACAGAAGCAGGCAAGCCGGCGAGCCAGGGTCGGTGCAGCGGCATGGAGGGGGCCGGCGTGAGAGGCAGACCCGAGTGCCAATCCCCAGTCCTCCTCTTCCTCCGTGTGTGACCTCGGGGACAACGCTCACCCTCTCTGAGCCTGCTGGGCCTCACCCATGACATGGAGGCAATAGTAACTCCTTTAGAGCCGCTTGAAGCCTCCAATGACCATGGCGACGCTAACATTCAGCTGAGAGGCTCTGGGGGCTCTTTACGCACCGCCCACAGGAGGCCTCCCATCCCGGCAGCGGGAAACCGAACAGAGAGGCCAACTGGCCCCAGACAGGGGCCGCCCCAGGGCCCGCACCCTTCCGCTGACCCAGTGACCGGTCTGACCCAAGCCCGGCCTCGGGGCCAAACCTCAACAGCAGAGGATGCTCGTGACTGATGGAAAATGTCCAGGGGACATTTGGTTTGTGATCCGCGCACACGCAGCACCTGGGGCGTCGTCCCGATGCGGCAGGTTCGGGGCGATGAGTCCTCGGTGAGCACCGAGGAGGAGTTCGTAGGATATGCAGGTGAGCCCCGACCCACAGACTGTGCACTCGGGGAGCACAGAGCTTCAGTGTGGACACGCTCTTGGGACCGAGCGTTTCCAGTGCTAACACGTGGGCTCGCTCGCCAAAACCCCCACAAAGCCAGGCACAGGCACCGTAGCAAGAAGGGACTTGGCTGATCCGTGAGCGCCTTACCCTCACTGGCGGGATGGGGGGGGCGGTGCGGCCCAGAGAGGCCGTGGGGTGGCCCAGGGTCACACAGCAATCAGCGGCCAAGCCCGTCCCTCAAGCTCCTTCCTTCATCCCACTGTTGGAACTGAAGGCTGGCGGGCAATCTCTTCCTTGCCCTGTCTCTCCAGGCTCTGCGGGAATGAGAGTCCAACGGGCATGGCATGTTTCCAACCTGGGCATCGGATGCGCCCGAGCGCAGTCCCGGCCGAGCGGAGCCAGGTGGACGGGCCGAGAGGGGGCCTCGAGGGGCGGGTCGCCGCTGGGCCGCAGGTGTGCCCCCGCAGGTGTCTGTGCGGGTGCCCGACCCCTGCTCAGATAGACACTCAGGCGGCCAGAGGCTCAGGGGGGACCAGCCCCAGGCTGGAAGCCACACCCCCATTGCCTTCCGTCCCAGAAGTTTCAATGGTGAGGTTTTCTACTTTACCAAAGGATGATCCACAGGACTGGCTTGGATCATAAGGGCCCTCAAATCTGTTAGGGCCGTCACTCGATTTATTTAAAACCGCCTCGCAGGTGACTTTGCAGGAAGCTGAAAGTCGGCCAAGTGAGGTAGGTAATGAGAGCCGTGCATTCTGCCCTCCCGTGTCTGCTTCCAAAAACCATGCTCACGCTCTGCGTTGTCCCCCAGGCTCCGAAAGCCGGGGGGGGGGGGTTGCTGTGTGTCACTTGTTAATGCAGGGGCCACATCCGAGCGTCTGGTACGTTCTTAAGAAGTCGCCAAACATACAAATTCTGTGTCTGCTCCGCACAGAGCTGCAAAGCGGTAGGTGCCTTCACTGGAGGTCGTGAAGCCGGGTCTGCGGTCTCAGGGAGCGCACGGCCCAGCAGGAAGGACAAACACGCGGGGCCCCACCATGAGGAGGGTGTCACGCTTCGCACGTGAGGCCCCTGGCCCTGGGTGACGCTCTTCAGGACGCCATGAGTGGGGAGCAGACCTACCAGGGCATCCGGTCCAGCGCCGACGTGGACGTGGATGGAGTGTCACGAAACGGCATGGGGACAGTGCCACGCGGCTGCAGCCGGGGAAAATAGCCAAGGCAGAAAGTGGCCAAGTCCGCGTCCTCAGTGGAGGGGACAGATGTTTCCTCCCAAAGTCCCGAGGCTCTGAGCCCGGCAAGGGCAGCAGGCAGAACCCCCGGCTGGAACGTCACAGAGTTTCTAGGCAATTCTTCCTGGAACAGAGCTGACGGAAGCTCTGTATGCCCAGGCTGAAGTCCACCCGTCCCCCTCCTAATCTGTCAGTTGGCTTGGGATGTCAACGGCTTTAAAGGCCCACCTCCCGCCAAGGACAGGCAGCGCCGGCCTCACATCCACACCCACCACTTCCCCAGACCTGCCGTGAGAGGAGGCTGGAGAAAGCACTGGGTCCTTCGGACGGGTCCCCAGGCCTGGCCGATGCCCCCGCACGTGGGGCAGAGCAGAGCGGGAGGGGAGGGCCCCAGGGGCACCCAGTCCGCCAGGCTGACACCCACTGGACAAGACCTGGGGCGGCTCTCGTGGGGACCCGGGGAGGGAGACGGAGGGAGAAGGGGGACGGTCGGGGAGAGGGCAAGGTGAGCCCCAGGCTTAGTGGCTGGTAGGGTCACGTAAGTGACAGTGCCGTCCTCTGAGAAGAGCCTGGGCTTCCTGCCCAGCTGGGCTGCGGTTTAAACCCTGGGCACCCCCCGTGGGAGGCCGGGCAGTTAGGGTTCCCCGGGCCCAGCGTCCTTAGTTATAAAGTGAACAGAGCAATAACGGCCAGCTAGGGTATGAAGATAATGCACACGGAAAGTCGTGACAACAATCATTCCCTCAAAGGGGAGGCCGTTCGCTCGCAGGGGCAAGTATCTGTGTCCAAGGAGCCTTCAGAACAAACCAGAACAGACCGTCCCCTGAGATACCGTCCCCCACAGGCGCGTGCAGGGGGGGTGCTGGGGTCTCCGGCCACCCCGAGCCTTTGATGTAAGCGCTTTACAGGGTCGCGCATCGCGCGTCTCCGAGAGCAGGCCTCGCCCGGCTTGTTGGGTCTCAGAAGTGGAGTCACGCTGGAGGACACGGTTAGGTGACTTCCTTCAGAGGTCCTCAGACTCACAGAAGGGAGAAAGCGGAGGCAGGCCCCGCGCTGTGTCCTTCCGGGCCGCGTGCGCCCCCAGCACGGAGGCGGGCCCACGGTGCGGGCGCGGGACGCCGGGGACCCTGCGGTTAATCATTGACAGGAGCGTGCGGCCCGGGGACCGTGCCCGGGCCTGTCTCCGTGTGTTCAAGGAAGTGGCCAGGAGGAAGCTGTGGGCCCAGGGAGGGACAGTAGCGGGAACTCAAAAATAGTTTTCATTCCTCCGCACACACAACAGCCGCCGGGTGAGTGGCCTACAGCACATTCCTCGCGCTGGCCGGGCCCGGCGGCCCAGGGGCTCCAGACGAAGGCCTGACAGAGGAAGCAGGCCTGGGCCCCGCCCCGCCTTGGGGCACAAGGCTCGGCGTAGACGAACAGCCACCTGTGTGGGACACAGAGCCCCTCACGCGTGGTCCCTGCGCCCTGCGGACCCTGGGCTGCCGTTCACCCGCGGTCCCTGCAGCACGGAGGTGCGTGCCCGGGGAGCAGGGGGGACCCGAACAAGCCCAGTGACTGTGCCCTCTGGACACACGTCATTATTTCCCCTCCCAGGAAATCTCTCGTGTGCCACCACCGTCCCTCGAGTGGGATTCCAAACATCGGCTCCACGGACAGCAGATGTGTGGCCAACCCTCTGTCCCACCGCCAGCGAGCCTGGGCACCGCGTGACCCACCCACACGGGAGGGGCCCGTGCGGCCACCGCACCCGTGCTCTCGCTCCCTCTCTTCCAGCACCTTCTCCCTGCGGCCTCCACTCAGCTCGAGTTGGTCAACCTTCCCGCTGCTCTGACATCCGGCCCTCTGACATCCTGACTCCCCTCGCGGCTGGCGCAGCTCCGGCCCTGTTCCCGAAGCAGAGGGAGAGCCCTGGGCCCCACACCCACCCCTGCGTCTCCCGCGTCCTGCACCGCGGCACAGGCACGGAGCCAGTGCTCGGTAAACACTCGTGATGGGGGAGGAAAGGGCTGAGGTGTGACCGGTTTCCTGACGTGCCACATCACCTGGGAGAGAAAGGACATTGTTCAGAGAGGTTTGTAGACACAAAGATAAGGGAGAAGGGAAAGGCCCTGCGGCCATATTTCCCCATCTTGTTGCAGATGATTTCACATCAAAATGGTGGTAAGGAAGGGGCATCGCGCCCCGGACAGAGCGTAACCTTGATGGGACCGCTGGAATCCGAGCACATCGCCGAAACTCACCCCTTCGCTCTCGAGGTGGAGTTCTTCAGGGAACACAATTAAAGGGTTTTCTCAAGATTGAAGGGAAGGGTCAGTCCCCGCCCGCGAGTGGCAGGTGCAGGGGCAGCGTCTCTCCAGGGGCCGGGGGCGGCTAGTGAGCCAAGGGGTCGTGGACACGCAGCGCTTGGCTCTAGAGACAGAAGCGAAAACCAGACCAGTCCAAGTCCCTATCACACCCCTTAGTGACACGGCCAGGGGGAGGGGGCCCATCACACACCTTGCGGTCCGCCGGGAACCGGCCCCAAACGGACCAAGCAGCAAAAATCCAAAGTAATTTCGGGCAGAAGCCAGCTTGCCAGACCCGACAGAAGAGAGTGCAAATGGGAGGTGATTCTGTGCCGGTACCTGGTCAAGAGGGCAGAACATTTCAGCATGAGAAGAGCCCAGAAGGAGGCCAAGAATGATCCTTGGCCGGCAGGTGGCCATGTGACGTACATCCCGTTCCGGAGGCCCCGGGCTCCTGCCACCAAAGAGGAACGGGCACCCACATGGGCGAAGATGGACCACAAAACGTGGGCCTTGCCTCTAGTGCCCGTGACCAGGGCCCGGACCTCCCAACGGGGTCTGCCCCTGCCCTGGGCTCCCCCTTCCACTGTGCATTAACATGGCTTTGCTCCGAACTCGAAACACAGTTTTCAGATGTCCTCAGAAGTGACCTGTGTGTGTCCTTTAGGGGTGAATTTCATTTTTGGAAAAACCAGAAGCCAAGTGTGTGACAGGGGCCGGAAGAAGGGCCGGGCTTCCCGGGACAGCAGCTTGGAAGGAAAGGCACCCGTCGGTACGTAAGCAGCCGAACGTGCCGAATGAAGAAAAATCTGTGTTCTTTCCCTGCTGAGGGTGTGTGTGGGCGTGTGCACGCGTGTGTGTGTGCACCTGTGCGTGTGTGTGCGTGTGCGTCACAGTTTGAGGCCTGGTCGGGTTAATCGACTCCCAAGTGAAGGCACTTGGGAATCTCACTGTTTCAACGTACCCCGTAGTCCATCACTTTGAGGAGCGAATACACTTCCAAATGAGTAAATCTCAGCTCTGCTTAAATTAGATCTTACCTGAGTCGGGCCGAAATGCACGTGCGTCTAAAACGCACTTGGAGAATCTGTGGCCTCTAAGTGGGACACTGGTCACAAGTTCCAATAAACATCCAGGTTCATAAGACCCGACGGGAAGCGGGCACAAGCATCTGCGAGGTCAGAGGGTGGGTGGCGGTCCGGCTCCTGAAGACTTCGCGATTCCTTCCGACATCACACGGCCTGCCAGGGACGCCCCACGCGCCGAGGGCAGATTTACCCTGTGGGCCCCGCCATACTTGGGGGTTCGAAGCCAGTGCTTGTCTCCAGATGGACTTTATCTGAGTTCAGGGAGCAGCCCCCATGTGAACAGGCACGTTGGCCAAGTGGAAATCCCAGCCCTTTGTGTATTTAGTCAATGCGTGGAGATACGATTTCCTCTTTAACAGCACAACGGATGCCATCATCAAAACAGTCCTGCGGCGGTGACAGCGGATGCCCGAAGGGCAGGCCAGACGCGGCGCTGGGCACCTGTCGGGCCGAAAGTCGGCCGGTGGGTCTGGCTCTGCCGAGGCCGACAGAGCAGCGGAGTTAATGACTCGGTTTCACGTATTTGCATAGCTTCGTCCAGATTACTGTCATTTAGATACACTCAGCCCAGAAATGCTGACTCCGGAGAAGTCTGAGCCACACTTGGGGTTTCCCGTATCTTCGCTGTAATTTTATAATAAACCATCCATACTGTGTCTTAGAGTTTGACTCCCAGCACGGCAGTGAGACGTAGCCCTGCGTCTGACCCGACATCCCAGACCTCAGAACATATAGGGGAGCCTCTCTGCCTCTCGGGGACATGGAGATTCAAGGCCAAGGCCCCCACCTCCCAGCCAGTTTCGCAGCCTCCCGCCAAAGAGCTGGGGCCCAAGCCTTCTGGTTTGTAAGACTACGTCGAAGTGTTATGTACGTGGCACAATCACAAGAATGAAAATGGTTTACTCGTTGAAACTCGACTTTGCAAATTCACAGATCTATAACGGTTTCCACAGGCACCCATGGCCACAAAACCCAAATCACCGAACCAAACAATTATCCCCGAAAACGTTCTCACTCGATACCGAATCATCGCTATCGTATGCGCTCACTTACTTTCGCCATTCTGACCTCACTCGGCAGGGGTGTAGAGGCTTAAGAGAATTTCACGGGACGTAAGTTTAACATCCAGGGATAGATCCATATTATGTTATATGTAATATATATTACGTCCATTAAGCAATGGTTTTCTCATTCGGGTCATTGAACTTCAAACCTTTATTACAGCTAACGGTTCAGAAAACAGCCAGAGTCAGTCTAGTTCCAGCCCCAGCATCTGCCAGCTCGGGTCCTAGAACAGCCGTTTGTGCAGATGAACGGCTGTGAGATGAACCCCAGTCTCCGCTCTCAGCCGCCAACTCCCGGACACCCTGATGCCTTCCTTGTAACCGAGTTCACCCCACTGTGGACGACAAAGGACGGGCGGGGGTTCAGGGAGGTCTTGTGTGAGAACGTCCGTCAGAAACAAGCCAGTGGTCACCGTATCACCAGAACGGGCACCGAGCGGCCTCGGTTTTCCGACCAAGTCTCCTATATGATGATCGTCTCACTGACACCTGTCCCCGCACACGATCGATGCGCGTACGGCCCCGGGGGTAGTGAAAACACATCCGTCTCACCCCAGCGGCAACCTTTCATGACGCCACGGGGCCCCCCACGCTGCTTGCCGACCCCCGTCCCTGTCTCAGGCAGGACTAACCCAACGCACGGCCCCTTTAAACACCGCCTGTGTTTTCTGCAGCCGGGGCCTGGGGGTACCTGCCTCTGAATCAGCGCCCCAAGCCACCTGCCGGAATCTGTCTCCAGCTCGTCCTCGCCCAGCTCTGGCTAAGAAGCCTGGTCACCATGCGGTGTCCCCGAGAGCCCTGGAAGGGGCTGGGACGTCAGCGCCCACACGCTGGGGTGGGGGGGGGGTACACCGCCTTGCAGGGAATTCAGGTCTGATCTTCACCTCCGTGTCAAACCGCTTCTCGATTCACCGCGTGGGATGGAAATGTTTCTTAAAAGCATTACGTTTCCCTGCTCCCTTGAAGACGGCCTGGAACAAAATGCACCTTCTCCGGGAGGCCGAATCCCACTTCGCTGAGCTAACGGCACGGCTGGAGCGCTTCCGGCTGCGGGCTCCCCTCAGGGGTCCCCCGAGCCGTGCACCCCCAGCCCTGCGCCTGGCCCAAGCGCCTCGCTTCTCCGCGTCCTCCCGTGCCGCCCTGGCGTCTGGCCCCTCGGGACGCCAGCCCTCAGGAATCGCTCCCCCGCCTTTCGATGTCTTATTTCTAAACGTGCTGCATGCTTCCAGCCGGAGAGTCAAGCGAGCGGGACATTCGAGAGCAAGCAGACTGCAGGGGAGGGGGTCTCGGAGCCCGTGTCCCTGTAGCGTTGAGCACAGACCGATGGCTTCTGTGTTGGGGGGCAGAGTCCTTCTTCCCTCCTCTCGCGGTTGCCGGACGTGCTGTGAATGAACGGAGCTGCCGTGTCGGCTGGTTCTGCACAGGCAGACACTTGATGTGTTTGGGAAAGGCCGAGACTGTGAGAAATTGCATCCGATCGGAGTAGGAATCCCTGCTCAGCCAAAATAAAAAGCAAACCGTGGCACTCCTGTCCCGACAGACTCGCCTCCCTGAGTCTCCGGTCGTGGGTTACCAGGGCTCCGGGCAGGGATCTGGAACCTTCTAACTCACAGGGGGAGGGTGACCAGCGTCGCACAGCCGGCCCCGTCTCCCCGCCCGTGTGTCCGTGAGGTTCCAGGCTGAGTGCGGGGGCCCGTGGCGTCTGGGGAGGCGCAGGGGTTACGAAGCCGGCGGCCCCGCCAGCACCTCAGAAGAGCCCCTCCGAACCAGCCGTGCGTGCGGACTCCAAGGGCCCGACGGCTTGCTCCTGCCGGCCGAGGAGGCGGCCCGGGCGGCAGAAGGAAGGTGCCAGCGCACGCCAGACAGCGAGCGGCCGGCAGCCTCTGCTCTGTCCCGGCCGGCTTCCTCCTGACCGCCCCCAGGCTCGGTTTGCTGCTCTGGGAAATGGGACTGCCAGTGGCCTCCCTCACTCAGTCCGCAGGAAGCCCCACCTGGGCGAAGGAGGTGCCCTGAGAAGCCACAGGCCCCCACACGAGCCGGTGGGGGGCACCTCCCTTCTCAAGCAGGGGGAGCCCTCACGTTGGGCCAGCATGGCACTTAGCACCTGGGCCGTCCCTCTGGCAGTGACTCAGGGCGGAGCGAGCGGCCAAACTGGCTCAGCGCGGAGCCTCCGAGGCCCTGACATCCTGGCCAGGCCGGGGCTCCTTTCCTCCCTCCCCGCCCAGTGCCTGGATCCCCAGAGGCACTTAAGAGACGACACTCTCGGGCCAGCGCACTTCAGACCGCGTCCTCGCCTCGGCTCCAGCTCCGCCTCGCACCCGACTCCCCGTGCCACCTGCGTGCTCACCCCGAGGACCCTCCCGGCTTCCCTTCGATAGACACCCGTTCGTAGCAGCGCGTCAGGGGGTGGAGCGAGACCCGGGTGACAGAACCATGGACAGCTACGACGGGAGCGTGATGTCATTGGACAAGGCAAACTCTGGGCTCCCACCCCCAGACACAGCCGCCCTGGCTCACCGCTGGCCATCGCCACCTGTCCCAGGGGAACGAGAGGCCAGAGGCCAGCGGGAAGGTGAAAGCCAGGCGGGGGCAGGGCTAGACTAAGACGGTAACTTGGACCCCATCCCATGGCACCCCTCCATCGATGGCGTTTCTATCTGTCATGCTGTGAGTCAGGCCTTCCGGGTGATGAACATCCCAGGAGAGAGTGCCAGGTGCTGCTGCTGACCACGCTGAAAGCTCCATGACAGCATCCACCTGCTTGGTGCCCCACCCGGGTCACCGCCGGGGGCGGGGGGAGGGGCATGGCCCGGCTTGCTCTCCCATCTCTCCGGGGGGCTGGAAAGAAGCCGCCTCCAGCCCCGCCGAGGGTGACCGAACCAGGTGGCGGCATCGGAAGATGAGGCGGGCCGGGAAGAGATCCTCACCCGGAGGTCCCTTCTCACCCGGAGGCAGGATGGCACCTGGCGGCCGGAGGTGAGCGTTTGCAGTGCGTGCTCGACGTCCTTAGGAGATTCTGGAGTGCGAGACGAGGCCCCACGCTCAAGGCCTCCAGAAGACACCGTTCCCGCTGAGTCGAGATTACTGCAGTATTGAACAGACGAGGCACAGTGCTGTCTCCTGTCCAAACGGCCATCCCCGTCCAGCAGCTGTAAGGTCCCTCTCTGCCTCACACTCTCTGGTGGGACCATCGACCAAAGGGGCCCCCCCGGATAGGCATCCTAGGCAGGCTGGCAATCCGAACAGCCTCCCCCCTGCATACTGTCGTCGGCCCGGGGGTGGGCGGGGGGGCCAGGAAAGCCAGCCCTTCAGGGAGATCGCTGGGAATGCGGGGGACCCTCCAGGCCAGCTCTGCCTGGCACCCTCCCTGCCACCAAATGGAGAGCCACCTGGCAAGGGAGTCAACCAAGTTCCAACGGCAACAACACGGTGGATGGGGCTGGGCTGGGCCCACACACACCTGCCACAAACATTCCAGACCCTGAGTAATTGTTTAAAGGTCCAAAACATACCTGGAAAGGAGATAAAAATAAATCCTCAGGTCACTAGAAAGAAGAAACTTCAAGCCAGAGCCTTACTCTTGTAAAGTGATGTTGCAAGAGCCCCAGGGGCCACCGGGCCAGTCGTGGGCCCTCGGTTGCTGGGTTCTAACGATGGCTGGGAGGGACTGGAGGGCTGGCCAACGCCGGGATGGAGAGGCAGCCTTGACCCTGACCTGTGGAAGGGCTTCTCTCGTAGTGGAGAAGCTGGAAGGAGATGAGAAACTGATCTACCGACTCAGAGGCGAGAGGAGAATTTGGCTCAGCCCAGTGCTCTGGGTCAGGAAACACCCACCGCTCCCAGGAGAAACTGGGGGCACAGGCCTACCACACAGGCATGTGGTCCCCCGGCTGAGAAATTCACACCAACCCCCAGGGTGCAGAAGCTTTCCCCTCCTGGGGTCTCCGCCCTTGTTTTTGGTTCTAAGATGGGACTCATTGCCTTTCATTATTTCTTGGACCACATCTCTTCCCCAGACCAAGCCTTCTGAGGCCAGGGGCTGGGTCTTCTGTTTGCACCAAAAGGCATACCTAGCATGGTCTTAGCACACCGTAGAAGCCAACCACACCCGTACGGAATGAGTGGCCATAAGCAAACCAGTGACCAAGCTTTTCCTGATGTGTTCGGCATCCAGAAACCCCCGGGACGTGAGGTCCTGAATTCCAGGGCTGGCTCACAGAGTCCGTAACAGACCGACATGAAGAGAGAGCTGGGCGTGTCCTAGTTCCAGCTGTCGGACAAGAGCAGGGCACTGGAATTACATCAGCCTCAGTTTCCTCATCTATACCATCAGGGACTGGATTGATTTCTCACCTTCCTTCTAAAGTTCCAAACTTCGATGATGCTCTCCAGAGATGACATCACACGAGACTTTTTTTTTTTTTTTTTTTTGATGAGTCAGAAACTCAGAGGTTTCCCGGGATGCCTGTGGACCATGCACGGCTCAGAGATGGGGATAATTTTCTAGACCACATTCTGTGCCTTCTTTTAAGGCAGCTCTCTGAACACTCTGTGTTTGTTTTGATTTTTCATCTTTGCTCTCTGAATGATGATTTATCTGCCTTTCAGAATAGAAGTCTAAAAGGCCTAATTGTGTGTGTGGCTTCTGGGGTTGTTTCGATTTATAAATATTTTAATAGGATTTTTATTCCTTCACAATAAATATCTTAGAAACCTTTGTACCAGGAGCAAACTCTGTGTGTGTGTGTGGTTTTTTTTTTTTTTCTTACAAAGCCTGACTTAAGGGAGAGAGGAGAAAAGACTCAAGAACCCTGAGTCACAAGAGTCCCTCAAGAGATCGTGGCCGTCACATCTGCCCTCAACCTGCCTTCTAACACTCCGATGGCATCACGTGTCCACTGTTCCTGCAGAGCTCTGCCCCTGCCCAAAACCTAAGGGGACGGCAAGGAACAGATAGGCCTCCCATTAACTGGACTTCTTAAGGGACATGTTATTGAATAAATAAGATACACCAGATACATAAGCCTCCAACTGGAGAAATAATGAGGCCAAGGTAGACAACAGAAAATCCCATAGTTGATGACCTAACAGCCCAAACCTTCCAGGAGAATATGCCAAGACCGGGGAAGGGAGAGGAGTCCAGTTCTAGGGGGACGAGGGGGCCAAAGGTGAAAGTGGTTAGCACAGAGGGACGGAGGTCCTTGACTTGCCCTTGACCCCACACCCGTTTGCACTGGTTTTCCTCCGTCCTGCACAAACAACTTGGCCGCACGGATGTGGGCGCAGGTTGGAAAGCGCTTTGCGTGGGATTCTGGGTTTACCTCTGACCTCACCTCCAACCAGCCTCTGTCACTCCATCCTCCTTCTTGGGCTCAGCATAAGGCCTTCTAAGACCTTCCCCAGAAAAACCGCGTCGACAATCCCAGGGGTGTCTACACGGCACCCAATAGCTCTCTGAAAACTAGGAAAGACGATCCACTCCACCGACTCAGACGTTCGACGTGCTGGGGACCGGACCCAGGTGCCAACGCGCATCTGTCTTCCGTGTGGTGGGGACGGGGGTGGGGAATGAAATGTGGAGGCGCACGCTGCACATTAACCTAATGGGTATGCACGAGAATAAATACTGTCTGGCCTTGAACACCACGATAGTAAAATGCATTATTGCTGTTCAGATGATGTTATGATGCTAGAAGCCAAAAGATGACAGCAGAATTGAACTATTGCCCAAAAGCAATTACTGATGAGAATTGATTATTTCTGCAAAGAAAGGTGACCGATGGATTCGTTGTCACATCGCAGCAGATTTGGGCAAAACCTGCTGTGCTTGTCAAAGGGACAGAGCTACCCACAGAGACCGTTAAGATCCGAGGGTGCCTCCAGATGCTGGTCCCTCAGCTCGACCAGGATGCCAGGGCAGCCGCCGGGGCTCCGGGCTCGTCCCTGAAAGACGCCACACCAGTCCTCTCCCTCCATCAGGCGACGTTCCGCTGTCATCACGCTCCGAGGGGGGGATCGGTGATGCTTCGTTCTAACGGGATCGTAAGCCCACAGTCCTCGTTCGAACGCACAGTACGCACCTAAGTAGTTGCAAGTTGTTACCCGGGCCTTAGGTGATTCGCCCAAGGGCAGGTTCCGCGGCCTCCTCTCCCCCACGCTTGCCTGCAGTATCCGTAGGCTTTATACCCGCTTCTTCGCTAACGGCTGAGTCAGAATGCCACGTGATCGCACGGGCGTGCCGTTTTCAGACTGCTTCCGAGTCCATCGACGGGCGCGTCTCGGAGAGGGACGGCCCTACCGGCCTTTCTGTGGTGGCATTTTGAGAACTGAAGGTGAGCATCTGAAACAAAAGGATCTCCCCACCACTCCACCGCCCCCACCCCATCCCTCCGCCACCCAAACAAAGCCCGACAAAACTGGGGCATAAATACATCAGGCTAAGAAAGAACACACGTACACAACATCCAATACCCTCCGCTGAAGGAAAGAAACAAGAGAGGCTGAGACAATCAAGCACATACTTGGCCTGCTCCCATGGCCCAGTGAATTCAGCGGTTACCATGGCGGGATGGGGCCAGAGGGAGGACTCCAGAGGGCAGGCTTTGTCTGGGCGCTGCTGAAACAGAGAGCCGGGATTCAGTCTGTTGGTTTGTGTACTTTGGGGTAAGCCATCCTCGCACTGAAAAGGCCTGGATGAGAGGTGTTGAGTTTGACTTGGTCTCATACCTTTGGGTTTCTCTTGGCATCCTGCCCCCCACCCCCAGGCCGCCCAACCTCCTCCAGGCCTCCTCGGCACCCCCACCCCCGGGGCCGTGGAAACGCACGGCACGGAGCACTCTCAGGGGGAGATGCCAGTTGGGGGTCTTCCTTCTCCGTGGATAAACTGCCGGTAGGAACATCCCAGATCCCACGGGGATGAGTCAGAGCAGAGACCAAAGGAATGCCCTTCACACGGAAAAGGAAACTAGTTCGAGTGCAGTACAAGACCTGGCCCCCGAGACACTCCGGCAGCTGAAGCTTTAAGGTTAAGAGAGTTCGGTCCACGGCGATCGGGCGCAAACACACGCAAGTCCTCAGTCACAAGGGGAGAGAGGGCGAGAACAATGGACTGAGTGTCAGAGACTTACCCCCGTAATTCTGAGCACAGTCATCTAATCTCTCTTTAGACCTCAATTTCCTCATCTGTCAAATGGAGATAATGATATGCGGCCTGCCCGCACCTCAAAGTATGACTGCACGGATTAGACACCCTTTGAACACACATCATTATTAGTGACGCATCTCTCTGGAGCCACTGCGGGTTGCTGCACAAATCCGTCCGCGTTTGGAGCCGGAGTGCAGCTACGGGGAGTTTCCACGCGAAAGAGAACAACGCAGGAAGTTGTCTCTGAGAGCCAGGCACTCGCGTGCACTGGGATCCGTCCCGAGCAGATCCCACCAGGGTCCCCGCGTGATGGGGTTCCCTTTGCTTCTCCCCGGTTTGCCATTTGGAAGAGGCCGGGGGGAATGATTATTTATTTAAAGCCACTCAGTTGGATTGAATGTCCTTCTCGTCAGATGAACGGAGTGGCCCGCTTCAGCCCCCCTCTGCTTAAAAACAGTTGAATTCTTTTACACCCAACTGCCTTTGGCCTCTCTAGGCGTAATCGTACCAGCACAAGCGCAAAGTCCCAGAGAGAAGGGTGTAGCGACACCGTCCGTGGCTCGAAACACAAAACCGCTTTCGTCCAGACGTGAGCACCTCGTCACCCCGTCCCTACGACACCACGACCTAAGCATCTGCCCATTTTACAGACGTGGAAATGCGTTCGGGGGCGTTTAGAGGTTTTCCCAAGCTCACACAAGTGGGCGTCGAGGAGGGACGCGCAGCCCTGCCCACCTTGGTATCACGCTCGGGCCCCAGACTGCGAGAGCACATCCCGCGTTTGAAGGACAGAGAGGCGCTTTGTCACACGGGCCCCCGGGAAATCAATCCACAGCTGAGAGGTGACCCGACCCAGGACAGAAGCACACGCACATTCGACCGCCCAAGGGCAGGGAGCCCTCAGAGACACACAGATGAGCCGTCCCGTCTGACATGACGGGCGCTGCCCGCCCCCAAGGGTTTGGACAAAGCCACCCGAAGACCCCAGGCTGGACTCAGCTTTGGGGAAACCAGGTTGTGTCCCTGGATGTGCATGTCACAAAGGCTGTTGGAGCCAACAGTCTGTCTGAAACATAAAACTGACAGCCAGAGCCGCGATCTAGCAACGAGAAAATAAACGAGAGGCAGGTCACCCCAGGCGATGGTCAGCGCACCTGCCCACCTGTGTTCTTCATGTGGAGACAGGCACACGTGAGAAGCTGGGGACGCTCGCTCCGATGGGGGCTGGTCGATGTCCCTGGAGACTCCGCGCCATCACGTGATGCAAAGAGCCCTGAGTCGCCACAAAGGGGACCTGTACACGCGGCAGTTTGGGAAGCCCTGTCTGTGCCTGAGAGCCTCTGTCACTCCTGAGGCAGCGGTGGCCCCTCCAGGCTCCTGCCACGAAGGTCCCCCGCGTCCTAAAAGAGGCACATCTCACTCAAAGACCAAAGACTGTCGTGCTGAAAGGTTTCTCTCAAGGTACACCGTGCTGCTTTCCACGGTAAACAGAAATCGGTGCTTCGAGGGTTCATAGAAGCTATGTCCTTGAGCACACCTGGCCTGAAACCCACGTCAGCGGCTGATACCACTTAGCTTAGAAACACAGCCTTGCTGACTGTCTCTCCCGGAACTCAGGAGTGCAGAACGCATCCATGCTGAGCACTCGCCGCTAAGCGGCCTGGGGTGTCGTCACCCGCTTGCCCCCGTGTGCCGGACGTTATGCAGGCCGTGCTGCCACCCGTGCTGCAAGTGCCTCGCAGAGGAAAGGACTCACGTGAGGCCCGTAGCAGAGCAGCACCTCCCAGGGCTGGGCGCCGCTTTCCCAAGCCCAAGAACTTGATGTCCGTTACCCGCTGTGGCCCTGCGAGCGGGTGACGCGGCCTCAGGTTTGAGCCTCAGCTCTCTGCGTGAAGCAGGACACACGCCTGCCTCCCCCGGAGTGGGGGTCGGTCCCGCCATCCGGGGGGGCCAATGCGGGAGCCGTCCCCGGAGCCGCGGTTCAGAGCAGGACAAGGGAGGCCGCCCCGGCCCCCGCACCCCTCTGCCCCACATGGGGACACCGTCTTCCCGCCCCTCCCAGAGGTCCCGCCCTGAGCAGTGCTTCCTGCGTCACGCCGAACACAACAGAGAAACTTCGGGAACGTGACCACCAGTGAAGATGTTCCGAGGGCAAGCTCTCGGGCCGGATCATCCCGGCCGGACTCCAGGCCACACCGCGGGTCAGACGCGTGACCTCGAACGGGAGCCTTTGCCTCTCTGTGCCTCTGCGTCCCCACCTGCACAAAGGCAGGGGCGTCTGCGCGGACGGGTTGGACTTCGTGCCATCGCACTGCAAGGCTGGACTCCTCACCGAATGCAACTCTTGGGGAAGGTGCTCCGCAAACACACAGGGGACCCCGGGTGGCCGTGAACGCTGGCTGTGAGAAGAGCTTCTCCGGAGGGAGTCCTGCTCCTCTGTCCCAGCCGGCATTCCAGTCTCCCCGCCGGGGCCGGAGCCATCCTGCCCCGGGGTTCGCGCTCTGCAGGGACATGGCACCCCCACCCCCCGCGGTGAGGCTTCTGTCTCCCTCCAGAAACTCCTGCCCCGGCCCCAGAGCAGGAAGTGAGGACAGGCGACCAGCAGCCCACTCAGCTTTTCCTAGTAAACATCCCCCAAATATTAGGGCCACGTGAAAAACACGAGAGAGACGCCGTTGACCTACTCAAGCCCGAGCGGCTTTTGCCAAGGCCGCCAAGTCCAAAAGTGAGCCTGCATCCTCAGTCCCCTCAGCGCAGCACCCGCCAGCTCCTGGAACCAGCCCCCGCCTCCTCGCCCCTTTGCCGCCCAGTGTTTTGTGCACATGGGGGGAGGTGTCACTGTCCCCTCTCCAAGAAGGGTCGGGCTGGGGGGCAGGCCACTGGCTGAGGCTGCCCGGCCTGTCTCGGGGGCTGGCTGAATGGGCCCCGGGGGGCAGCAAGTGCCCGACGGAGCCCAAAGTCCCCGGGGAAGCATAGCGCCTCCGAGGCGGGGGCCCGTCACCACGGTGGGGCGGAGACCCCGATGGACACGCCCAGGGGGCAAGGAACACACGGGGCAGGAGTAGCGAATTCGGTTCTCGGTCCCCTCACCGTAGACAGACCGTTGGGTCAGCTCCCCTGACTCTTCCGAGGCTACGACCGAGGAGTCAGGGGGTCGAGGGCTGCGGGACTGGAGGCACCTTCGCTTCAGCCCCCTCAGCAGACGGGAGACGGAGGGCAGGAGCACGCAAGTGACCGGCTCGGCGGGACAGCACGGAGATGGCCTGCTGGGGACACGGGAGGAGCCTTCGGGACTGACATTCAGTGGAGCTGGAGACAGACGGCCTGTGCTCACGGCCATGTCTGCCTTGCGTCCCTTTCTTTTCTCTTTTCCTTCCTTCCTCCCTCCCTCCCTCCTTCCTTCCCTTCCTTTCCTTCCTTCCTTCGTTCCTTTCTTCCCTTCCCCCCTTTCTTCCTTCCTTCCTTCCTTCCTTTCCTTCCTTCCTTCATTCCTTCCTTCCTTTCCTTCCTTCCCTTCCTTCCCTTCCCTCCCTCCCTTCTTTCCTTCCCTTCCCTCCTTCCTTCATTCCTTCCTTCCTTTCCTTCCCTCCCTCCCTCCTTCCTTCCCTTCCCTCCTTCCCTCCCTCCCTCCTTCTTTCCCTCCCTCCTTCCTTCCCTTCCCTCCTTCCTTCTTTCCTTCCTTCTCTCCTTCCCTCCTTCCCTCCTTCCTTCCCTTCCCTCCTTCCCTCCCTCCCTCCTTCCTTCCCTTCCCTCCTTCCCTCCCTCCCTCCTTCTTTCCCTCCCTCCTTCCTTCCCTTCCCTCCTTCCTTCTTTCCTTCCTTCCCTCCTTCCCTCCTTCCTTCCCTTCCCTCCTTCCCTCCCTCCCTCCTTCCTTCCCTTCCCTCCTTCCTTCCCTTCCCTCCTTCCTTCCCTTCCTTCCTTCCTTCCTTCTTTCTTTTTTCTAGAAGGAGAAGGTGCGGGGACAGGAGTTGCCCTGAGGATGTAAGCAGCGAGCTGGCTGCCGGGAAGGCCCGGGCCCCTCAGAGCGCAGGGGGGCCAGACACGGGGCTCTGCCAGCAGCTCGTGGAAGCAGGAAGAAAGGGCCTCCGGCCTCCCTGGACAGGGGCCACGAGGGGACGTGGACACCACAGAGCCCTCTCTTCCAGGGTCCCCACACCGAGGCAGGGCCAGGCCGGGGCGCCTCCAAACCCACCTCCGGGCTCTGTGCTGAGAGGCCGGCCAGCGCCGATTCCCGCCTCCCGGGTCTGTGCCCTCACTGCTCTGAGGACCCGCCGTCCCGGCCTCACACGTGCACCCTCCCGTGGTCTCTCACACGTGCACACGCACACATGCACGCTCGTGTAGTCTCACGCGTGTGCACACACTCACATGTGCATGCTCACACACAACCACGCCCCCCCCTCGCTTCCCCCCCCACATCCGCTCTCCAGAAAGGGTCAGAGACTCATACACCCTCCGGTCCCCGGCCTGCGAGGCTCTGTGGCCGCTCACCAGGTCCCGCTGGGGCAGACGGGGTGCGGACACGGAAGGTCCCGGAGGACAGGGCCCGCGCCGCCCCCCCCCCCCAGGAGCTTCCAGGATCCCCATCGGGGAAGTCGGCAGAGCAGAGACTCTGAGAGGACTGCCCGGGGGTGCAGCCGGCCACCCCTGGTCGGCCCTGCCTTTTCCTGCTCGCGTTCCCAGGTGACCCTGACGTGCAGCGAGGGCCTCCTGTCCTAACTTCTCCAGGCGCACTTGTGTCTTCGCTAGGTCCGGAGGTCCGAGGAACGC
This sequence comes from Lynx rufus, assembly GCF_022079265.1. Taxonomy (NCBI): domain Eukaryota; kingdom Metazoa; phylum Chordata; class Mammalia; order Carnivora; family Felidae; genus Lynx; species Lynx rufus. Next base: position 167,787,062 of record NW_025814856.1, on the reverse strand, counting down.
CCCTCTCGCGGAAGGACTCCAAGAAGGCTCTGGGCCCGCGGACGGCGCGCCAGAGCTGGATCGGAACCACCAGGCACGGGCAGGTGAGGGACCGCCGGCTGCCTGGCCGTCTGTAGTCCCACGCGCACGGGTGGCCTGTGGGCCGGCAGTGGCCAGGACACCTCTCTGACCCCGGAAGGGCGCCCGACACCCAAGGCCTCGTGTAGACCCAGGGAGGAGCCCCTTGCTCAAAGCGAAGGGTGGGCGACTCCAGGCGGGAGCACGGTCTGGACAGAGGCCATCGTACCGACTCGGAGAGCAGCGCGCTTCAGGCCGGGCGTGCCCACGGCAGCATGCCCGCTCCCGGCCCCTCCGCCCGATGCCCTCTGCCTGCTCTGCTCTGCTCTGCTCTGCTGAGGAACGCTGCCGGAAGGCGTCAGCCCACACGGGAGCCTGGCCCCAAGCCGGCCCTCGCGCGGGCGGGCAGCGCGGGCCTTCGGTGGCCGGGTGGCCTCCTCCCCGGCCGCGGCCGCGGGCCTGCGCACAGGAGAAGCTTGTGCTCGTCGGCGTCTGGACTCCAGTCCCGGGCCAGGAAGCTGGGGACGCAGACGCCCCACGTGCAGGGATCGGGTAAGGGCCGCGGGGTTAGGAGAACGGGGCTGACAGGTGCACCCCTCCGAAACTCAGAGGGAGGCCCTGGCGGGAGCACCAGAAACCCGATTTGCCAAAGCTGGAATAAAACCAGCGAGAAATTGAGACGGACGGTAAGACGGGACGGCAAGAGACTGGGCAGAAGTCCCACGGGGAGGAGAAGTCAAAGGGGAAGGGGTTCAGGAGGAGGAAACAGTAAGGTTACAGATCCAACCAGGTTGTGGGCGCCCGGGAGGGAGCCGTGCGTGGGCTTCCTGGGGAGGTCAGAGCTCCAGCTGAGGCCCAGTGGGTACCAGTCTGAGGAGGGGGAGATGGGGAGGGGGGCGTGGACACTGGCGAGGGGGAGGGGCGGGGGAGGGGCCAAGCTGGCCAGACCCCTTCCAGGGGCCTCTCCACCTAGTCAGCGGGATCTTCCACACTGGCTGAGCCAGGGCCTGAAGGCAGAGTGAGGAGGCCATCTAGCGGCGGGGGCCGGTGGGGAGGCGGGGGGCCGGGCGGGAGGCGCCTCCTGGGGGGTGGGGGCAGAAGACAGCCAGCCACCTGTCCTCAGCGGGGATGCTGGTGAGGGCCGGAGGGATGAGAGGGATGGGAGGCGGAGGGGCGGGGGAGGGAAGGGAGGAGGGACAGAAAGAGGGGCGGGGGGGGGGGGGGGGCGGAGGGATGGTTGAGAGGGCACCCGAAGGAAGGGCAGAGCCCAGACCCGGCGGGAGCGGATCCTGAGATTACCTGGGACGCAGGGCCAGGCCGGGCAGAGCCTGGGGTTTGGAACCTCTGACCTGCGTGGGGAGGGGCCCGAGTCGTCTGGAGGGGGAAAGGCAAAGAGAGGGAGCCATCTGGTGTCTGGAGGTGGAAGACGGAGAGTGTCTGGTGTCTGGGAAGTGGGGAGGGGGCGGGACGAGCGGAAGGGAAAGTGGGGGGCTCGCTGGCGCCCTTGCTTCTAGGGCAGTAAATACAAACTGCACGTGAGTTTGGTCCGGACTCTCACCCCCCCACCCCGCCCCCTCAACCCACAGCAGGGAGCAGATGCTGGGAAGTAGGCATCGGGGGCGTTTCACAGGCCGCCCTTATCTCATCCCTGAGGATGGCCAGTCCCGGGGGCGGGGCGGGTGCCCCCCCCCGGCAGGCTCTGGGGTGTCCGGGCGGGCGGGCGGGCGGCAAATGGAGGGGGACCCTGGAGTGAGGAGGCCAGCAGGCCTGGGGACCTCCCGGTGGCCTGACGAGGGCAGGGCCCAGAGGGGGGCCGACAGCTCCCTACAGCTCCGGCTTTGGCCTCCAAGGTGCCAGGTGCGAGCTGTGCACCGGCGGGCGGCCAGGCTGGAAACCCCGTGCCTCCGGGAACCGTGTGTTGTGGGTGCCCGCCACCAGGCTGGCCCTGGCTCCACACGGGGGTCCCGGCCTCCTTGGCACTGGGGCCCTTTCTCCCTCGCCCAGTTTGCAAGGAGGAGGCGAGAGAGGGGAAAGGAGGGGAGAGGGAAGGAGCCTGCAAGGTGGGAAAGGGAGAACAGAGCTGTGGCGTCCCCGGGGCTCAAGGCCCGCACCACCCAGCAGTGTCACGTCCACCCTGCATGGTCACCGCCTGGGACAGGCCAACCCTCCAGGCACAGACAGTGTGACGTCTCCCGGTCTGTTTGCACCGTGAGCACAGACGCACAGACAGGCCCTGTCACCTGAGTGGAGACCCTCCTTCCCCCGCTGGCCTGGACAAAGTTGGGAGCTGCTTTCCCGCCTGGCCAGAGGCAGGCAGCCTCCTGAGATTGGTGGCTATTCACAAATCACAGGACGGGGTCGGGGGGGGGTGGCGCAGGTGGGTTCCATCTCTGGAGGTCTCAACTGGCTGGGCCCCAATATTCTTCAGCATCTTGGAGGCCCAGCTAGACGGTTCTCAGGGTGCTCGCCTCCCCCGCCGTGCCCGCCAGAGGCTTGCCTAGGCCGCTGGGAACACCCCATTGTCTGAGGGTCGAGCTTTCACCTCCCGGGCTGGGCTGGGGTCCAGGGAGACACTTCACTTCACAGAGGGACACTCCAAGGTCTGACTCTCCCCGGGGCCGGTATTTCCATTCTCCACAGAGAACCTTCCCTCCCTCCCTTCCTTCTAGAGCAATTCCTACACATGGGCGAGGTGGGGGTGGGGGGCGAGAAGGCGAGGGTACGTTCTGCAAAATGGGGGATTTCAGATTTTATTTTTCTGGTCCAAACAGGACTCTTTTGGGGGTTATTTTTTTTAATTCTGAAGGAAGCCCAGGGACTGAGGACTACAGGGTGGCTGGCTCTGAGCACGGAGCCCTCCTTGACCAAAACAGGGTCCCCCCAGGACCCTGCCCCCTCCCGGGCTGCAGCCCCCAGGCCCCTGACGGCTGGCTGGCAGAGCCCCATGGAAAGTCGGCTAGGCACGACGTGGAAGGAGCCTGAATCCCACATTAAGCTCATCCCTGGCCTGCACTTTGCTCCGATCGATTGATCGTGGGGGCGGTGTATGCTCAGCCTTGCCCACTCACCACTGCCCCCAGGCACAATGGGCCTCCGCCCACCACGCAGGCCCCAGCACCCGCTCCCTTCTCCAAGCTGGGGTGCGGCCCCCACACCCGCTTGGCCCAGCCAGCCGGACAGCCCCTCGGGTCGCCCTGTCCCAGCCCCTGAGCACGCCTGCATCCCATATTTTGGAGGGTTAAAAATAATGCATTCACTGAATCCCCATAAAAGAGCAGTATTTTCATATTTTTCTAAGGCGCTTAAGGCACTTCAAATAGCAATGCTTTAAGTTGTGGTCAGTGAGAATTATCACCAGAGGATGTTGAATATTCAGGAGGAGGCTCGGACCCTCTGTCTTCAAAATGCAGGGAGACCTGGCCTGCACGATAAAGTCTCCCGAAAACAACATTTAAATATAGGACCCGGGTAGCTTTGCCCCTCAAACATTTGAGAGACTATCTTTTTGATGATCAAAGCGTGGAGTGGGGGGGGGGGGTCTAGACTGTCCTTTAAAACTTAAGTTGGTTTTAACTGAAGCACCTACCATTCTGGAGAAAGGGAAGGGGGAACGCGGTGCTGTGCACAAAGCGGGGGGTAACCGGTGTTATCCCGAGGAGCGTGCCTCCTCCCCTCCCGCCCACCTTTGTCTCAGTGAAGATTTTTTTTTTTTAAACTCAAAGGCTTCAGGTGAAAATAAAGCCACGGCAGCAGCAGAAAAAAAAAATTTAGTCTTTTTTAGGGTTAAACATCAGAAGACAAGCTTGTGCTGCTGTGGCCAATCAGATACGCCCCTGCCAGCTATAATATAGCACCAAGGGCAGCCTGTCTCGCAAGCTCTCCAGGCTTGCTACCATTTAAAATCAGACTCTTTTTGTCTTTTGATTGCTGTCTCCAGCCCCAACTCCGATGTGTTCCGTTATCAGCGACCAGCAGCCTGCCGCTCCAGCCCCCGTCTGGGTGGGGATCGGTGGCCAGTCTCCCGCAGCCGCGGCGGGCAAGGTTATATAGGAAGAGAAAGGCAGGCAGAGAGCGAGGGAGCCAGGAGCAAGCCGGAGCGCACGGGCACACACTCGCGCACACAGACCCGCACGGGGACAGCGGGAAGGCGCTGGGCTCCGGACGAGATGCTGCTGGCGAGATGCATGCTGGCGGTGTTTGTCTCCGCACTGCTGATGTGCTTGGGGCTGGGGTGCGGACCCGGCAGGGGATTTGGGAAGAGGCGGCACCCCAAAAAGCTGACCCCTTTAGCCTACAAGCAGTTCATCCCCAACGTGGCCGAGAAGACCCTAGGGGCCAGCGGACGATACGAAGGGAAGATCTCGAGAAACTCGGAGCGATTCAAGGAACTCACCCCCAATTACAACCCCGACATCATCTTTAAGGATGAAGAAAATACGGGAGCAGACCGGCTGATGACTCAGGTAGAAACCCGGCGCTGGGGCGTGGAATGTGCTGCTTTCACGGGGGTTCTGTGTAACCAGCGGCTCCAGACGGAGTCTGTTTGCTCTTCAGGCCGAGAGCGAGGCGACTTCACCCTCTCCTTCCCCACCCACCTGCCTCCTTACCACCCCTTCCTCTTCGTGGAGGGGGAAAGGAGGCGAAGGGTCCAGCCGCAGAAGTTTAAGGTGGGGGTGGGCGGGGAGGATGGCAGATGTGGTCCACGGCTGTGGCCCTGATTTGATCTGTCCTGCTGGGACGGCCCTTCCCATCCTGCCTCACCTCTGGCTTGCAACTTGGGGAGACCCTCCCTCCGGGGGCCTCTGTCCTTCCCAAGTCGGGGATGCACACGGAGGGAGGGGGCAGAAGTCCGCCCCCTGAACGTGAAGCGGCTTCCAGGTCACCCTAGAAACGCAGCCTGGGGCATTAGACAGGGGCGCTCGCTGGCTCCCCTTCTGCACGGGGCTCCTCCTTCCCACGGCCACCCCCACCCCGCCGCCCCCGGGGGGCCAAGGGCCCCCGCACGGGGAAAGCCAGCAGGCAGAGCCCACAAGAGGCGAGGGCTCCAGAGGCGCCGCCTGGTCCCTGAGTGTATCACCCGGCCGGCCGCGCTGCCATTTCACCGCGGGCACTTGTGCCCGGCAGAGTGTGAATGTATTGATATTTCTTTAAGGATGCGCGTCCGTTCTCCCGAGCCCGCGGTCCTTGAGGGGAGGGACTTAGAACTTCTGGCATTGCATCACTCCGGTCCACCTGCCGGCACAGGAACTGGGGACTAGATATTAGCGGGAGGGGGCTAGGACGGAACAGCAAAGCAAACCAGCCGTGCCCTCCCTCCGGGCCTCCGTCTGAGACTTCTGGCTGCCACCCTCCCCGCCAACCGTAGACTTTCTGAAACTCCATGCACGTATCACCGAAGCTGGAAATGGCTTTCCTGGCAAATATAGGTCAACATCCTTTTTATTGCCCTATTAAAATCTCCAAGTCCTACCTTTTGGGCTAGGAGCGCACCACCGCTGGCGGGGCGCAGGCACGGGGGAGGGCGGGCGCGGAAGGCGCCCAGGGGGAGCCCCTCCGGGCCGCTCGCTTCCCCGGCCCGATTCGGGCGGCCAGGCCGGACGGAGGGAGGAGAGGGGCCGCGGGCTGGAGCGGACGGAAGGGGCGGGAGGGAGCCTCGCTCTCGCATCTGCACGCGACCACCTTAAATCTGGACCGCGAGTGTGGACGCGCGCGCCTGTGCCCGGGAGCGGCGCGAGCCACAATGAACTCCGCGCAGGCCGCGGGGCGCCGGGGGCGCGGCCGGCTGCGGGGAGACCCGGACCGCGGTCACCTCGCGCCCCGCGGGAGGGAGGGGGCCTTCCCGGAGCCCCCCTCCCCCCGGAACCCGGGGAGAGGGGTGGCGCGGCCGGGGGAGGCGGCGGGGGCGGGGACGCGGAGGTCCCGAGCCGGCGGGGTCGCCGTGCGCCCGCGTGCGCGCGGGGCCGCCGCCGGAGAGGGGCCCCCGGAGCCCCCGCCGCGGGTCGCAGAGCCCCGAGCGCGCGGCCGCGCCTCGGCCCCCGTCCCTCCGGGGTGAGCGGTCGCCGCGGCCCGGGGCTCCCGTGCCGTGCGCGGGGCCGGGCCGGGCCGGGGGCCGCAGCGGGGCTCCGACGGCCGGGACGGTCGGGCCCGGAGGGGGCGCGGCGCGGGCTCCGACGCCCCCCAGGCCGAGCCCCGCACCCCCGGCCCCTCTCCCGGCCGCTCGCCGGGGACCCACGGCCGAGCCCGGCGCCCGACCACTCTCGCCGCCGCGCGCGCTGGCAGCATTTGAACTTCTGACCTTCTGTCAACTTCCCTCCGACGAACGGAACGAAAACAAATACTTTTTTTCCTTAGGCTAGTGGCCATTCCCGTTCCCAGCACAAAAGGACGGGGGAGGGGCAGCCAAGTGGGGGCGGGGTGCGGAGAGCCGGGCCGGGATTGCAGCCCGGACCCCACGAGTGTCCCCTGCAGCCGCAGATGGCCGCTGGGCAGTGCCGGAGGGTGCCCCTGGCGTACCCTGTCCTGCCCTTCCTTCTTCTCCCCTCCGAGAGCCGCGGAGGGGGCGGAGGCCGGGGTGGTGAGGGGCAGGGCCGGGGGGCCGAAGGGGTGAAGCCGGACGCCTCCCAGGCCGCAGGGGCCGAGCCCTCCTCGAGGACCTGTTCGCCCGCCGGCCCCGCGCTTCAAACAGCCTCCCGGATTCTGTCCTCAGGCGCGCGTGTCCCTCCTCCCCCGGGGCGGGCCGGCCCTCCGCGGCTCTGTGTGTCTCTGTCCCCCTAATGTGACTGCCGCCCAAGTCCCTCAACCATGGCAAGACCGTCCCCAGTGGAACTTTCAGAGCAGTTCTGGAACGCATGAGCTCCTGGTTAATATTAACTCGGAGAGGGGGAAGCGCAGACAGACGCGCTCGCCCCGCAGGCGCGGGTGCCAGGCGCGGGTGCGGCGGCCGGGGGGCTCCGGGGGCAGGGCCCGAGGGCCGCGCTAGGGACGGCCTGGGACGGACGCCACGCTGAACGGATTTGTGTGTGCGTGGCGGCCCGGCCCGGCGCGCAGGTGTGGGTTTGAGGAGGGTCCCCCTGTTTGGATAGGAGGGGTCTGTTTTCCCGGAGGGGGGGGGGAGGGCGTGGAGACAGGTGTGTGGGGACTGGAGGGGGGGTCCCTTTTGAAGCGGGGACACCCCTCCCCCGCACTGGGGAAGCCGGGCGGCCCTGCTCGGGCTTCTGGGCACCGAGCGGCTGCGCAGACTGGAGAGGTGGCGGGGGCTCGGGCGCGGGGACCGACTCGGCCTCCGCCCACACAAAGCCCGGCCCGGCGGCCCCGCTGGGCTTCACGGTGGCTGCACCGAGCCGGGCTGGATTCGCGGCCCACGACCCAGCGAATCGCTCCCCGGCCCGGGCTTCCCGGCTCCGCCTGCGCCCGGCCCGCCGGCCGGGTGCACAGCGTCCCGCAGGCGCGCGCCGAGGCCTCGCGGCGCCCGGGGGAGGGCGCGTGGGGAGCGGGGGGCCAGCCGGGCCTGGCTCGGCCTGGGGCTCCTCGCCGGGGGCCCTCCGCCTCGCGCCCGACTGGCGCAGCCCCGGGCGCTGGGGGGGTGGGGGGTGGGGGGCGCTGGCCCGCGGCCTCCCCATCCCGCCGCCCCTCGCCAGCTGCCCCGTGGGGAGCTGCGACAGCTCCGTCCGCCCCCCAGGAGGAGGGAGCCGGGGCGGCGCGGGGCCGGGGTGCGGGCCGTGTGCGTGTGCGTGCGGGTGCTGTGCGCCTGCGCAGCCGGCCTGCCAGCCCGGCTCCAAACTGACCCTGGTTTACTGATTGATTTTCATGTAAAACGCGTTCAATCCTCAGGATGACCTCACTCAAACTCTGCCCTTCCGACTTTTTTTTTTTTTTTTAAGAAAACCGCTGTGACCTGTTACCGGGGCCGCCCCAGCACCCCCCCCTCCCCCGCCAATTTGTTGCATGTTTAAGTCCACAAGCGTATTACTGGGTGTTATTACTGTCCGACACTCAGGACTTCTCCTGTTGCGCAACCTTCACCTCCCCCGGAGGCGCGGGCAGAAGACAGAAGTCCGCGCACGTCCCTGCCCGGCTCGGTAGGGGAACCGTCCCCACGCGGCCCACAGGACCCCCGAGCGGTCTTCTGTCCGCCTCGCTCGCCGGGGTCCACAGCCCAGCCGGCGCCGCCTCGCTCTGCGGGAGGTCAACTTGAAATTGCCCTGCGTCCCCAGCGTCCGCGTGTCTTGGGGACGCCCCTCGGCGATCCTGTCACCACCGGTTCCCCTCCTTCGAGCCCCTCGCCCCACCATCAGCAGGAACGTCTGGGCAGGGAGGGAGTCCACACACAGGGCCGCCGCTCTGCTGTTCCTCGCATCCTTAGCTGAGTGTGACCGGAGAGATCCGCGGGGGCTCCCCCAAACCCCAGCTCCTCGTCACCCCGGCTCAGGTCACGCCTCTTCAGCGTCCCTGCGCTCCCGCAGCTTCCTCGCCGGTGGGGGGGAGACGCCCCGAGGGCTCCCAGGCCTCGGGCCTTTCCGCCTCCCCATCCCCCACCCCTCAGGCCCCACCTCCTCCCTCCACCTCTTAAGTTTGCTCTTCAAACTTGCAGGACGCCATTCTGCTCTGGGGCCAAGAAAACAAGAGGGGGGAAGGGAACAGGTTAAGGAAAACAAGAGACACCATCAGACCGCAGAAAAGCCGGAGAAAGGAGTTGTGTGGAGAAAAGGAATGCGGCTGTCCTGATAAAGAGTGTTTGTCGTCGGCCCGCCCGCACCGAAAATTATAGCTCACCTGCTTGCCCTTCAGTCGGCTCCCTCCTGCCCGTCCGGGCTATGGGCTCCCCGCCCCCCTCCCTGTCTCCCTTTGGCTGGATTCACGTCTCAGATAGGCACAGGGTAGGAGGGAGGGCCCCGAGATAACCCAGGGCTCTCCATTCTTAAGAAGCACACCGCATAGGTTCTGTTTCTGCAAAGTTGCGCCCTGGGCCTCTCTCCAGCCTCCTGGGGAGGGAGTCCGGCCAGGGAGAAGGGTGGAGCCTGGCGCAGGTGTGGAGAAACGGGGCCACCGAAGGGGAGCTGGGGAGCAGAGGGCGCCTGGGGGGTGGGGGGAGTGGGCCACTGCCTTGGGGGCCTGGCCGGTCCTGCCGGTCCTTGTGTGAAACACGCAGTTCACCTGGTTCAAAAAGACTTCACCTTCTCAGGCCCATGGGTGCTGCGCTATGTCAGATTGTCGGGGCGAGGCCCTCGGTTCATCTGCAAAGAGGACCAGCCCCTCGGGCAGAGGCCCCCCCCCCCCCGCCGCCCACCGAATTGCCACGGCCGCCCAGGCCCCCCCCCCCCCCCCCGCGTCTCCACAAGGCCCTGATCCGCAGGCCCCGGGCCGGGCAGGCCCTGCGGGGGGCCGGGACGGGTGGTGGGCCCAGACACTCACGTCTACGGGGTCCCCCTTCTCTCGGCAGCGCTGTAAGGACAAACTGAACGCGTTGGCCATCTCGGTGATGAACCAGTGGCCCGGGGTGAAACTGCGGGTGACCGAGGGCTGGGACGAAGACGGCCACCACTCGGAGGAGTCGCTGCACTATGAGGGCCGCGCGGTGGACATCACCACGTCAGACCGAGACCGCAGCAAGTACGGCATGCTGGCGCGCCTGGCCGTCGAGGCCGGCTTCGACTGGGTTTACTATGAGTCCAAGGCGCACATCCACTGCTCCGTGAAAGCAGGTGAGGCTGCCGGCGGGGCCTGCTTCAGAGCCCCCGCCCCCCTCCCACCCACCCAGCAGCTCCAGATCTGCCCACGAGATGTCCCCGCTGCGCCCTGCAGCCTGACTCGAGGGAGGGAGACGCGGGGGGGGGGGGGGGTGGGAGGCAGCGTGGCAATGGCTCGGGTTGCTATTGTGGGAACGGACCCTGTAGAGGTGCATCCCGCCAGCCAGGAATCGCCCTGCTTTGAGGCCACCGAGGCCCGGGGGGGGGGGTCTCCAAGCCCAGATGCAGAGGGCACAGGGCTTCCGGAGCCTCCCCCCACCCTGCTTCCGGAGCCCCCTCTGCAGGTGGCGAGACAGGGAGGGTGGGGGAGGGGACTCTCCCGGTGAGAGACCGAGCCCTGCAAGGTGAGCCAGCTCTGGCCTACATTCTTCCTCTCCTTCAGGGCTCAGGAATCAGGCGGCCCCCATCCAGCTCCCCAGCACAGGAGGGGCGCCCGGGGTGGGAGCCTCGGGCCGCTCCCCTCCCTGCTGAGCAGCTTGGATCCTAAACTAAGGCAACTCACTGGCTAAGCCTTTGGGGAGAGGCCTGGTGGGAGGTAATAAATCCAGTGGTTACCACTTCCAACATCTGGAGGCCGCCTGCCCAGAAGCATCCCCCCCCCTTATTAGGAGCCAGCTGGGTGTCCCTGAGCCACAGGCAGGGCCGGGAACACCGATGGGAGCCTGCAGCTGTAGCCGGCCCTGGCTGAGGGGGACTTTCCTGGGCCTACAACGCCACACTCTGTCGCTGGCGGGGAACAGCCACGCCAGCAAGGCACTGTTCCCGCGGCAAACAGCCCAACCCGGAGGCTATTTATGCAGATGTCTGCATCTCAGCCTAAGGTGGTGCATTTAGCAGAGCAGCTCGCAGTGAATTTCGGAGGACCGGTGTCTTCCCCGCGCCGTCCCCCCCCCCCTCCCGCCCAGTTTTGCCTGATTGTCTCCTACACCGTATTTTAATAGCATGTGTTAGCAGCAAAACGCTCTCGAAGTGTCAAGACGCCCTTCGTAGCTAAGGGAAATAGTGGCTTCTTATCACAACAGAAGGAAAAGGTGTGGAGGGGGCGGGGGGGGCGGGGGGGGGGGCGTACGGCCAGAGAGGGAGGACGAGCAGGCGGCGCCCCCACTCCGCGGGGCTCCCCGGGGAAGGTCGCGGCGGCGCTCGCGGCGGGCCAAGCCTGTCCGCGGGGTCCCCCTGGCGGGGGTCCCTAGAGGTCTCCTCGCAAGTGAGCGGTGGTAATCCCGCCCCAGGATCCCGCCCGGGGAGGGCAGACCCCCGGGGCGCGGAGAGCCGCTCATTGGCATTCGGCGCACACGGGCCGGGGCGCGGGGCGCTGCGTGTCAAGCAGGGTCGTGCGACTCGACGACTCGGGCTCGCCTGCGCCCCGGGTCGCATTCCGGGGGGCGACGGCGGGCCTCCAACGGCCAGGCCCGCACTTCATGCCGCAGAAACCGATGAGAAGATTAAAAACCCTGTGTAATTCCAGCAGGAAGATTCTTTCTCGCGATCTCTATTTGCAAAACGCATGATCCCGGAGATTGGAATGCAAAAGACACCAGGCCCTCCCCGCCCCTCCCCCGCGGCCCCCTGCGCGCCGCCCGGGCTCCGCGCATTGTCCTCGGGACAGTGAGCCTCAGAGAGCGACGGAGGGCTCGGGAAAGCGGGTAGTCAAGGGGCCTTGAGAACCGGCCGCTTCCAGCGCTCGAGCAGGCCCCGCCATTTAAAATTCAAATACACATCTTGAGCGCTTGGAAGAGGGAGGCCTGGCTGTGCAAATAGTGCTTGTGAGGCCCGGCTTCTGGAGAGCCCGCGTGTGAATCGCAGGGGGGCGGGGGGTGGGGGTGCACCTGAGCAAATAGGGAGGGGGCGGCCGAGAGAGGGGATGAGGGAAATGGAAGTGGCCCCTCTTGCCAGAGTGTCTCCCAGTTATGGCAGAGACCACAATGACAATGCCGGGCCCTTTATTGGATTTTAATTAGAAAATCCACACAAGCCCCGGATTTTCACACCTCGGCCAATTCCCTAGAATGTTTGTCCAGTTGCTACAACTACTACAGCTATTTTGCACTCCCTGGCCACCCCCCTGCAACACACACCCCCGCCCCCTGCAACCCGCCGGCACCGAGGCCCCCGGCTGGGCGCTGGGGGGCGGGCAGGCGAGGGGTCCCCGCGGCGCAGCGCGGGTGCGGAGCGCACGAGGGGGCGCCGCACCCCGCGCCGGGGGCGGGAGGAGGAGGAGGTGCACCCCGGCGCCCGAGGGAGCTCGAGGAGGCTTCCTGAGGAATCTGAGTGGAGAGCAAATACCCCGCGAATTCAGGGCGAGGCCGGGTGTGTGCTGAGCCGGGGGATGGGGTGGGAGGAAGGCGGAAGGGAAGGAGTGTAACCGGCCTCCCGCCGGAGACGCCAGCCGACCTTTGTCACCTCCAGTCCAATCTTAAGAGAGCCGTTGAGGAATGTATCTGCAGCTGAACTTTGTCACCGAGACGGCGGGGCCGAGGGAGAGGGGTCCGCGCCGGACCCGCCTGGACTCTCTCCCCGGAGCTGCGCGCGTCCCGAGTCTGGGGCGCGGGACCGCAGGCGGGGGCCCCTCCCCTCCCCCACCCCCCCACCCCCACCCCCACCCACCCCCCCCCCGCCGCTCGGGCCTCCTTGCAGGCGCTCACCACCCTGTCCCCTCTTGTCTCCCTTCTCCTCCCCCCGCAGAGAATTCGGTGGCGGCCAAATCCGGCGGCTGCTTCCCGGGCTCGGCCACGGTGCACCTGGAGCAGGGCGGCACCAAGCTGGTGAAAGACCTGCGTCCCGGGGACCGCGTGCTGGCGGCCGACGACCAGGGCCGACTGCTCTACAGCGACTTCCTCACCTTCCTGGACCGCGACGACGGCGCCAAGAAGGTCTTCTACGTGATCGAGACGCGGGAGCCGCGCGAGCGCCTGCTGCTCACCGCCGCGCACCTGCTCTTCGTGGCGCCGCACAACGACTCGGCGGCCGGGGAGCTGGAGGCGCCGTCGGGCGCGGGGCCGCCGCCGGGGGGCGCGCCGGGGCGCCGGGCGCTCTTCGCCAGCCGCGTGCGCCCGGGCCAGCGCGTGTACGTGGTGGCCGAGCGCGGCGGGGATCGCCGGCTGCTTCCGGCCGCCGTGCACAGCGTGACGCTGCGCGAGGAGGCCACGGGCGCGTACGCGCCGCTCACGGCGCAGGGCACCATCCTCATCAACCGGGTGCTGGCGTCGTGCTACGCGGTCATCGAGGAGCACGGCTGGGCCCATCGGGCCTTCGCGCCCTTCCGCCTGGCGCACGCGCTCCTGGCCGTGCTGGCGCCCGCGCGCACGGACCGCGGCGGGGACGGCGACGGCGGGGGCGGCGGCCACCTGCCCCCGCCCGCGCCGGCTGCGCCCGAGGCGCCGGCTGCGGCCGACGCGCCGGGTGCCGCGGGCATCCACTGGTACTCGCAGCTGCTCTACCAAATAGGCACCTGGCTGTTGGACAGCGAGGCCCTGCACCCGCTGGGCATGGCGGTCAAGTCTAGCTGAAGGCCGGGGAGCCGGGGCGGGCGCGGGGGTGGGGGCCGGGGGGGGAGGGTGGGGGGGAGCGACAGCAAGGAACAGCAACAGACACGCGGAAAAGCGCACGGAATGAGACTTTAATTATAATAATAATTAATAATAATAATAATAAAGTAGGACAGTCCAAAGTAGACTATAAGGAAACAGAGACCCTGGGAAGTTTTGTCATTGTGTTTAGTTTATATATATATATTTTTGAATTTTTTTTGGTTGTTTTATTTTGTTTTTTGTTGGTTTTTTTTTTTTTTTCACCTCTCCTGGCTATTTATTTGTTTGGTATGAATAGATGTTTTAAATAATATGAACCGGACCTTCAAGAGCCTTAAATAGTTTGTTTCTTGGATAATTTATTATTATCATGTGAACTGTACTCACGGGGGTGAAAGATTATTTTGTGAGGCCAAGCGACCTGCTCAGAGTCTATTTTTCTACATGTCCCTCGCCCTGACCTTCAGAAAGCCAACCTGCACACTCCATATCCCCTCCTTCGCCACGCGCCTGCTTTTCGGCAAATGTAAACTGAAACATGCTTCGTGGGGGTCCACAAATTATATTTTTATACACAGAATTGTAAATTAGATTTTTTGAGAGATCAATACTTAACTGAATTACATTTCATTTTTGAAATAGTGTAAAATATGAAAATATATTATTTTAATTTAACTAGTTTGCAGCGTAGCGGCCACCTGGCGGGCTGCCTTCATGGCTTAATATTTGGTTCTCATCACCATTTTGGCCACATCCTTGGAAGTTGAGACTGTTACACGCACACGCGCACGCACACACGCACACACGCACTGGTTTTGTTCTGTTTTTGTTTTTGTTTTGGACAAACTGGAAGAACTCTGTTATTTTTACCTTCAAAGAATTTATTAGAAAATAATATTTTTAAAAAGCGCACATAGTGATGAGCCCACAAGGACAGAGGCTGTAGTTTGTACAGAGAAAAACAAAGGATGTTTTTGCATTAATAACTTGAGAATTAACTGCTGTAAATTTACTAAAATGTATTTTTGAATATTTTGTAATAGTTTTATAGAAATAAAATGTACCACGCACAGACTGGTTAGTATATCCTAACTGAGAATTCCTGTCGCAGCCCCTCTTTTCTTTTCCTTTTTGGCTTCTCTGTCCGGGAACCTGGTGCTGACAGGAGTCCCCAGCGTTATATTTTTAGATGTGTTGCTTATACTGTGAATTCAGATCAGCTTAAGTAGGAGACCAAAGTAGGAAACCAAACCGACCCGTCTATTGTCATCGCTGGAGAAGCCTCAGCTCTGTTTGTATCTGTGGGGTGTGCGTCTTGGTGCGCCCCCCCAGGCCGGGGGTGCTGTGTGGGGGTGCCGCTCCGCCCCCACCGCCAGCCCCTTCACCGCCACCCGCCCGCCCTGCGGGCCCAGAGGAGGCGGCCCCGGCGGCATCGCCCAGAACCTTCTCCCCAGGCTCTGGGTAGCTGTGGGCAGGCCTCGTGCATGCCACGGGGAGGGTCGGGTCCCCCCGCCTGGAGGGAAGGAGGGCTCTAGCTGCTTTCTAAAGTACTGGGGGACCCCTTCCGGAAGGGCCCCCGAGGAGCGGGCCAAGTGTGCGTCTTCTGTGAGCCCCCAGGCCCTTCGTGGCAGAGCCCCCGAGGCACGCACACTGTCCACCCGCTCTGGGTGGGGGGCACCCTCCCTCCTCCCCCATCACAGCTGCTCGCGTCAGGGCTTGCTGGGGTCCTTGGGCCTCGCTGAAGCTGTCAAATCCAAGCTGTCTGTCTGGAGTGGTTGTTAGGTGTAGACCCTTGTCCCGAGGGCGTGGTCCTCCTCTGGCGGGCACCCTGTGGTTGGTGTCCCGTGTCGGTGGGTCTGGGGGAAGGGGCCTTGGCCGTCACCCTCCGTGCTGTGGCGTACGGAAGGCCACGGTCGTGTCCGTGCCCTGGGCCAGGCGTCTAAGCCGGGTGCACTAGGCGGGCACAGGGCCTCTCGGCAACGCAAGCCTGTCCAGAGGCCGGCCTGGGTCTGGGGAGCAGAACCAAGCCTGACAGCTCGGGGCAGGCCTCGGTCCGGCTGGGGCCGGGTGTGGACACACAGCTCCCAGAGGCAGGCCTGGCGTGGTGTCCGCGGCCAGAAACGCGGGTCCCTGTGCCTCTTCCAGAAGGCCGGGGGCCTGGATGGATGGCACCAGGGACAGGGGCCCGGCGTGCGGCCCGGGGCTTGCCTGCTGTGGGCTTCCCAGGGGTCGGGCCCTCCGGGCAGGCGTGTCCTTGCTTTTTCTCTGTAAAAGACTTTTCTTTGGCCTTCTGGGTAGTTAGCAGGTGCAAGGCTTACCACCCCTGGTGGAATGTGGTGGTTTGTGTTCCGTTGACTGTTCCCTTCTGAGTATGACCGGCGAGAGAGAACCAGACACACTGGTGGCGTGAAAGCTCCGGCTTCGTTGACGGACTGACCGATTGGCGGTGCGGCCGGACGGGCCCGCGAGAGGACCCGAGCGCCGGCCGGGCCCCCAGGCCCCCCCCCACCCTGGTGACCGCCAGCGCCGGGGCGCCGGGGCCCTGAGCCACGCCCCACCCTGGCCAGGCCTGGGGGCGCCCTCTCACTGCTCCCCGCCTCCCCGTGCCACATCTCAAGCCCCTTGCCCACCTCTGCGTTCAGAATAGTCTGTCTCGTGGCCAAGGAAAGGGAGCCACGTCGGAGAGGAGCTCCACACGGGGCGTCAGGACGGCGCCGCGGCGCCCCCACCCGACCAGGCGGCCGCTCCGTCTTCAGGGCCCACGGCGTGGAAAGTCTGTGCGAAGTGCCCGCAGGCTGTCGCCGCCAGCCTCGCTCCCGACGAAACGCGTATCTATTCCTGTCGAAAGCGTGTATCACAATGTACTTGAAACCGTTATCTTTGTGCTCTATTGTTTGAACAATTAAAGAAGTTACAGAGACCGTCTGCGATGTCTGCTCTGTGGCGGGATCCTTGTCTCGTGCTGTCACCTGCGCTCCCCCCCCCGTACTTCCCTGAGCTTGTGAAGATGCGACCGAAAAGGTCTCATTGAGCGCAGACCGCAGACCCCCTCGGTGGGCGGGTGTCGGGCGTGGGGACTTCCCTCGCGGGGTGGGCACGTGACTCATACGTTTGGGGGAGCCCCTGGGGCTGGGGTGGCGGGGGGAGAGACAGGACTGGCCTGTCCTGGGGGAGGCCCTCGGCCGTCAGCATCACGCACACATGGCAGACCGTGGCCAGACTCGCAAAGAGCACCAGTTGGTTGCAGACGTGACCGGGAAGTGACGAAGGGCCTGCGGTGCGGGGCTGGCTCTCCGGCAGCGATCTGGGCTGTCTGACGACCCATCCTTCAAAAGCACAGTTTCCTCAAAGGGGTTGAGAGGCCCTGGAAATGCACTTCCACGTGGCCTCCTATGAGCCGGGCTCAGAACACTCCCACGCGCTCTGCTGGAGGTTATGTGTTTGGTCAGGGTGGGGGCGGGGGGAGGTTGGTTGGCAAATTATGGCCCCGGAGACAGATCCGGCCCTTGGCCTGTTTTTATTACAGCCCGTGAGCTGAGATTGGTTTTCCCCTATTGTTTCCATCGTCGAAAACGAAAAACCTCAAAGAGTATTTCGTGACAGGTAAAATTAGGTGAAGCTCAGATTGCAGTGTCCATCCATCACGTTCTAGAACCGCCCCCACTCATCCCTTCACACGCTGTGGGAGCCCCTGGGCCCACACGTTGCATCAGAGACCACAAGGTCGCAGAGCCTGAGATATTCACTAGCTGGGTCTTTACCGAAAGAGTCTGCCTCGTGTGGTCTGAGATGGGGACACGTAGGGTGTCGAGGAAAGCAGCCACACCGCGGGGACAGGAGGCCGGGGCTGGCACAGAGGAGGGCGTAAGCCATCGGGGCACAATCTGTCGCGATTCAGGTGATGACCCCACTCAGTTCCGCCCCTTACTCAGAGCCACAGGGAGGATGACAAATCCGGGAGACCCGCCAACAGCCACTCGGACCCGGTGGTGTTAACGGGCAAACCTTAACGCTTGTCGGTGTGAGCGAAACTGGAAGGTCCGCGTAAGGTAGGGAAGGGGCGGGCCTGAGAAGAGGAAGACGTCCGCGTCTGTCTCCCGACCCCACAGTGAGGAAACAGTAAGTCTGGATTTGAAGATAATCTTGTTGTTCTCCAATTAAGAAGAAAATAACAGGCATTCGCATTTTCCTCCGTAACACGCTCTGGGGCCTGCCCCACGAGGCGGGGAATGCGGTTCGGAGCGTCACCTTTTCAGTGGGGATCTGTGGTTTCCGCGATGGGGGCGGCTGTGTTCCCAGAAAGGGGCAAGCTGGCTTAAAAGGGGGTGAAAACTCTGAAGACTGGAGGTAAAGCTCTGTTCTGCCCGGAACCCCAGGAAAGCATTGCCCCCAACAACAGGATGCTGGATTTCTGCATGCAGTCCTATTTATGCCGGCTCGGGGCCTCGCGACCACTTCCAGGGGAAAGTGACACCCTCTCCCCAGACGCCACCCCTCGTCCCAGCCGGGAACCCCTCCTCCCGCCCCAGGAGAGCTCAAGGCCTCCCGCTGGGAACCCTGGCCCTTAAGGGCAGCGAAACAAACCCAGTGTCTCTGAAGGGAGCCTAGTGCTCCCGGGTCCCTGTGTCCACCCCACCCCCCACCCCCCACCCCCCCACCGCATGGGGCAGGTGCCTCCACCAGACGGCGCCCAGGCCCCTGGCTCAGCGCTGGGCCACCCATCAGGCAGGCCACGTTGCGGGGGGGGGGGGGGCGCCAAACTTGGCCTTGGCAGTGTCCGCATCAACACGGGGGCCGCTCACCTCGCCCTTCTGATGGCCGCGCCGGCCGCCCCCCCCCCGCCCCCCGCGTGCTCCCGGGGAGGGCTCCTTGAAGCCCGCCCCCACCCCCTGCGCCCTCCGCTGTCCAGGAGGCAGGAGGCCGGGGGTGGGCGCGGGAGGAGAGCCGGGGGAGCACGGGGTGCTGGGTCAGGTGGCCCGCTGTCGGCGGCGCGGTCCTCCCCGCGGGCCCAGGACGGCGGGCCTTGAGCAGCGTCCCGCACCTGCAGCCTCCGGTCCCTGAGTGGAGTCGCAGCGCCCTCTGCGGGCCGCGGCGGGAGACGGTGGGCGCGCACCTGCCCGCGGACCCGCCGGTTTGAGCGGGCGGTGGTGCCGGGTCCTGTGCCTCCCTCCCCACCTGCGGGGACCCAACTCACAGCTCGGCGCCCCCCGCCCCCGCGCCCGGCGGGCCGACCGGGTCGGTCCTCGCTCTGAGGACCGCTGTATTCTCAGCGAGCAGCGGCCACCAAGGAAGCACGGAGGCGACTGTCCTGGAGACGGGCAGTGTGACCTCTCCACCGGATGCTGGAGGGGGGCACCTCGTTCCCCCACCTGGGTGTTACCCGAGACCTGCCCCCCCCCCAGGGCTGACCCCGCGGGGCCTCTGTGCCCTCACAGGGTGGGGAGGAGGGGACTCGAGGTCCGTGAGGCCCAGAAACACTCCTGTTTGAAGGCCGGCCGGTTGGGGTGTCCCACAGTCAGGCTCCACCCAGATCCAGGTGACACTGAGCAAGTCCGTGTACACGCGGAGGAAAAAGACAGCCTTACAGTCTGAAGGTCCTGGAGATAAAGGCACCCGACTCCCTGGGAACAGGTCCTCGAGGCCCACCTTGGTGGGGTGGATGCCATGAGACCCAGCTGCCCCCCGAGAGCCCGCGGCCCAGCCCGTGGTCCTCCCGGGGGGGGGGACCGCGCATCCCCAACAGGGAGGAGAACCTTCCGCCACCACAGGGGACCCGCCCGGCTCCCCTGTGAGGAAAGCGCCCTCTCCCTGGAATCCGGGGCTGGCTGGCGCTTCTGCGGACTGGGACCGGGGACGGAGGGAAGGGCCGCCGTCCAGACCCTCTCTCCGAGCGTCCTCTCTGCCACAGAGCACGTTCTTCCGGGGCGCCCCCGATCAGAGCCCAGCGGTCACTTAGACGCGGATCTAAGGCCACCACAAACCTCAGCGCCGCCCCTGGGCCTGGGTATCAGGAAACGCGTCCTTCTCGGTTCTTCCTCTTTCTTAAGGAAGAGGTTTGGGGGGGAAACTTCTAATAGACCAGTGCGCACATCGAATGTCCGGCATCCTTTCCGTGCCGGAGTCGGCTGTACCTGTGCTAGACTGACCCACATATCACACCCACTGTCAGCAGCACAGCCTCAACCTACATACAGGCGTGTCCCCGAAGCGTAGTCTCTGACCAGGTGACTGATCTCAGGGCCCGCCCACGGGCCCTTCCGAGGTCTCCCCTCTGCGTCCACACAGGGCTGTACCAGAGTGGGAGGAGGAAGCAGGGGTGGGGGAGGGCGTCCCACGGCAGCAGGCAGGGCTCCGGGTCCTCGCGGGGCAGCCCCGGGGGGAGGGGCACGCTGTGTCGCAGACCCTTCCCCTCCCTGCCCCGGATTTCCCCTTGTCCCCCAGGGCTGAGGCGGGAGGGGCCAGGAGGAAGGGGGGTACCCAGCACGGGTGAGAGCCAACAGGGAAACTGAGCCAGCGTGCCCCGCGCCTGGGGACGCACATCATCAGGCAACAGCCACCGCCGTGGGAACATAAACACAAGAGCCACACTCCAAGGCGACACGTCAGCCAAGAGGTCGAAGCGGAGTCGGGACGCTTCCCCACCAGGGTCCCGGCCGTTCTGGACGGCGGCGGCGGCCCCCCGGCACAGGTGCGCTGGGATCTGAGGGATTTGGATACATACGGGTTGGTTGTATTGTCTAGACTTTCCCAGCTCAACACACGGAGCACGCTTTCATTGCTCAAAAGAATAAACTTATTTTTAAATTCGCGGGGCCGAGATCCTGCCGCCGTCTTCACGCCGCTGTGCCCCCCCCCCACCCCTCTCCTGCAGCCACTCACCTCTGCAGTCGGGATGCCCGCTCCCGTCCGTGCCCCCTGCACCTGCCCCGAGGGGGGCAGGACGGGCGGCAGTGGGGGGGGGGCCGGGGGCGACCGACGCCAGGCCCCGATGAGCCCGGCCCCAGCCCCGTCTCATCTCCTCCCGGTTCTGCCATTTTAAACAACCCAGTGCGGTGCCCCACGCCCGGACCCCTGCCCCCTGGGCCCCTGGACGCCTGCAGAGGCCTGAGCTGTGTCCCCAACGCCCGGCGGTGGCCACAACCGCCAGCCCAGCTGGAGTGCTGAGCTATTTATAGGCAGTGCTCCCATGTCGGTCCTAAAGACTAGGTGTTCAGTCAGAAAAGAACCTTTTTAGGTCAGGGAAATTAGTTTAAAAATACTTCTGTCTGCCCGTGAGTGTCCCAGGCAGAGGGACACGCACTCTGCTGTCTCGAGCCGCCAAGGGGTGGCTTTCTCCCGGGGGACGTCCTAATGGGGCAGCCCCGGGCGGCTCGCCTGTCCCTGTCGCTCCCCTCCGGCCGGCGGGCCAGCCGGCACACAGGCCCCGGCTCCTGGGGGCTGGGAGGCTCCTCATCTCGCCCCACCTGCCCCTCCCGCCACCCGTGACCCCCACTTTCCTCCGCGACAGGTGGGGGCCGGGGCGTTCGCTCCCTCTGCTTCCCTTCCCACGCCACGGAAGGGGTACAACTTCCTGGTGTGTGGGCACACACACACCTGGATAGTGTTTTCGGGTGTGGCTGTGTGCACCTGTGAGAGCGTACGTGTTCTGTGCGCGTGAGCAAGTGTATGAGGTGAGTGTGTGTGTGATGCATGAGGGGTGTGGATAGAGTGTGCCAGCATGCGTGTGTGTATGTGCGCGTGTGTGTGTGCGTGTGCGCGTGTGCATGCAAGGACCAGTCTTCCCGAGTTAGAAGGGCGTTCCCGACCATGCCGGATGTCAAGGGCACCCAAACTCAGTAGGCGGGGGATAAAGCCGCCTTTCCTCCTGTAAGGAGAGAGCTTCGGCTATAAATACTACAGCCCTGGGGAATCAGACATCAAAGTCACTTCTTAAATATCAAATCCTTGTCTGAGAATAGGATTTGGGAGGAACGGAATGGGGAGAGGGGCAGCACGGGACAGGTAGCGTGGGGCTGGGGGCCCAGGAGAGGCAGGGGTGGAGGCAGAGGGGCACCCGCAACTCCCGCAGGTGCAAACACAGCTAGGAGCGCCGGCAAGTGGTTCCATTCCTGCCCCCGTGTGACTGTCGGGGAAAATAGGGTGTGGACAGAGACGGCACTCCGGGTTTTTACTTGGGGTCAACAGATAGGTTCGGAACTGACAAGGCTGCTGTAGGGGCTGCGGAAGGTCCTAGAGAGCTCACGCTCTTCAAGTTCCCTAGCACGATAGGGAAAACCCACATTAGGACACGCGGCACACTTAGAGAGAGGTTTCTCCCTCCCATCTTCATCACCAATAGGCATTCGTCTCTGCACGTTCCAGGGGACAAAAGGAAACCTTAAGGAAGCAAATGGTTTTTCCCAGATTGCACAGCCAAGGGGCGGAGCCAGGATTCGATCAATCGGCTTTGGAGCTCATGGCCGGTGTTGCCTCATCCACCCACCCAGCGCCAGGGGTTGGGGAGAGGGCATCATTCTCCTACGTGGGGACCTCAGTGGAATTAATGTCGCTTCCGCACCACTCAGCCATAAGTCATCAAAGCCTCAGAATTTTATGTCTCCATCGGCTCGGTAATTCTACGGCATTAGAACTTACACCAGGGAAATGGCCAGGATTTCCGTGTGCCGTGGGTTCCAGCATGCTTTCCGCAGGGGGGTCTGTGACTGTGCAAATTTGGGCCGCAGGTTCAATGCCCAACACTAAGGAATTGGGTGAATAAATTCGGGGGTAACATACAACTGAATGGGTTACCGTTATGACTACGCAAGAAGATGCAAAAAATATTCAACCTCACGGGAAGATAGTGACAACATATTATACGGTGAAAATCAGCTGGTTCCCAAACATTACGTACACTTTGGTCCCATTTGTGTGTGTGTATGTGTGTGTGGGGGGGGGGGTGGTGCGCATGTGTGTGTATTAGAAAAACGTTCAGCAGGATACACACGGAAATCTTACCAGTGACTGTCTCTGGGTGCTGGAGTTACAAGTGACCTCCTTTTCTCTCTTTTATTACCTATATTTTCCACATTGTCTCAGTGACAATTTACCGCTTTGTAAGCAAAAACAAACCATTTTAATTTGAAAACATTTAAGAAATTTTTTGTTCTATTTCCTCTCTAAATGCGTCCTAGTGACACTCGGTCACCAGTAAATCCTGGAACAGCCACCAAGATGCTGCCCCGGGGGGAAATCCTAGAGATTTGGGCGCCTGTGCATTTACTATTGCTTCTGGAATGTTCTAAATGATCAGGAGTCGTTCAGAGAAGCATCTTGTGGAGTTGGGGATGAAAACAAATGAGGCCACACATCCATGAAGAGACGAGGCTCATATTACCAGGCTCAAGGCCAAGGCCCCCCAAAAAAGGCGTTTCCAAAATACTCTAATTGGTGGGAAAGTGCTTTTCCCCAGGAATAGGGCCACCCCCGCGGATGAGCACGGGGAGACTGGAGAGCCGGGCTCTGCTCTCAGCTCTGCACAGAGCAGGCCGCACAAACCACCGTGGTTCCCGGGGCTCAGGGTCCCCGTGTGGGGTGAGGTCCAGTCCGGCTCCGGCACTCTGCACCTGCTGTCATCAGTATGGGGGCAGCGCTGGGACCGTCTCGCTCAAGGGTCTGTCCTCCGTGCCCATCACCGTGGGGAGGCCATGGGCAGGTATTCCGGAAGCGCTGAATTAATGAGTGAGCGAGTGAGTGAGCGAGCCAACAAATGAACCAAGGCGGGACCGCATCCCCGGGGACTGCGCGCTCGCCCGGCTTCAGGCCTTCCCCGGTAGGAGAGCGCCATCTGCTGGGCAGCCGGGACGCGCCAGAGGAGCGGGGAAGGCAGGATGCGGTTGTCATGGAGACGCGCTGTGCCCGCGGCGGCTTCATTGTCTGGGGGAGGAGACAGGGAGACCAGGAGGCCACTGCGAGGACCCCCGACCCCAGGACGCAGGGCAGAAGAAGGGTGGCGCAGAAGCATCGCCCCGGAAGTGGGAAGACCCCCTTCTTCCAGCCGGACGACAGGTGCACTGAGACTGCTCATGGGAGGGCAGTTTTCTGGGAGTCCCCACTGAATATAATTCCACGTTTCCCAAAGAGAAGGGGGGTTCAAAACACGGATTCACCACGAATTGGGGTTGTTTCTTCCTAAGACTCTTCACGACTAACTTCACAAATCAATACACCAGCACGGTTCACGGGCGGCCCTGGTGGGCTTGGGGACACGGAAGGGCATCGATGACCGCGCCTCCACTGTGAGTATAATCGCGGGGTTCACCGTAGGCTGGGTGTCACCTGCTCCCAAACAAGTGTGGCCTTGCCCACGAGAGGCTCAGGAGACGCAACGGAGCCCGTGTGTCAACCAGGGGCAGCCACGGGGAACAGCAGGGGGAAGGTTCTGGACACCGAGGGGCAGGGTGGAAGAAGGGGAGGTGTGGCGCTGGCCACAGGTTGGTGGTGAGCTGAGTCCCTGGCCCACCCTGCTCGCAGATCAGGCGGGGAAACTGAGGGTGGAGGAGGGGCAGGGTCGGCCTCCAAACTTTCGTTTTCCATCTGCAGAATGAGAGGTTGACCTAGAATGATCTAGAGGCTTGCTCCCAAGACCCCAGGGCTGCAAATGCTGGTCTTGGGCCACCGTGCTGCGTGTCTGTCCCTGATTAGGAAAGGCTCTCACTTCTCACCTGGGTGCCCCTGACCTCAACACCAGGAGTGTCACAGGCATGCTGGGGGCACGGACCTGGGACAACACCCTTCAATCCCATCAGCCCTTCCAGTCAGTCAGGGTCACGCTCAGCACCACCTGTCTGTCACTGGCAGACACGCGGCAGGCAGCAAGGGGCACCGGCCCTCACCTACGACGCTCCTAGAGCCACCGTTCTGGAAGGCTCTAGCTTTTCTCCACAGCCGAGTCCTGCCACCACTGTGGGCAAGTCCTCTGTGCTCTCGTGCAGGGTCTCAGAGAAACCTCTGCCCCTAACAACCGGGGCAGCAAGTGGGGGGTGTCCGGCATCGTGGTGTGAGTGCGGTCGGGGACAACCATACGACCATTTCAGAGAGTTGAAGACAAAACGTAGCAAAAGAGAAAGCACGTGAGACCTTGACTCAGCAATTCAAGCATCTGGAGCCCCCGTGAGGCTGGACAAGAGTGTTTACGGCAACACGACATATACCTAACTGGACGTAACCTGTATGTCCACCAACACGGATTCGGCTAATTACCTGGTTAGTTAAACCCCGTGGAATACTTTGCAGCAACGGAGAGCAGGAGCCTCAATCGGTACTCGTTACCATGGAACCGGGCGTCCTACAGAGTGAAGGAAACAGTCATGAAAGTCCCGACATGCTCCCATTTCTCAGCTACAGAAGTGGAGCTTTCCTAGGCTTCAACCTAATATATGCGTACGAACCCATCTGGAGCGGCTGTCGTGAAAGTCCTCCTCAGTGGTACGCTTTCTGGTGACTTTTAGTGTCTTTGTGTAGCAGAAAAGTTAAGGCACAGCCTTTGGGGTCAGCCAGACTTGGAGATCCCGTACGGACCACCATGACCCTCTCGAGGCTCCAGAAGGGCACGCAAACAGCTCATGACGCACAGGATCGTTCCACACTAAACGCGTAGGAGGAACGCACGTGTGTTGCACGGCCTGGCGCTCGTGAGTGTCCGGTAAATGGTGGCTTTTCTATCTTTTACCCAAAGACGCCTGACCGAACCAGCCATGGCTCTGACAGCGTGGTCCCCCAGCCAACAGTCCTCACGTGGCCGTTTGCCGATCCGCCAAGGCACTGAAGTCATCGGGAGGCCTCCCAGAATAACCACAAAATGTATACAACCGTCACAAGTGCCTGCGGGCCGATGGTGACGGTCAGAGGCACCGCGTCTCGGAGAAGGTCCAGGGAGGAAAGAAGGTACCCTCTCAGATTCGGTGAGACGCAATACATTGTAAATGGAGCCGATCCATCCAAATCTCTTTTCTAGAGAATTCTGTATCTGTTTTATAAAGAACAAGCAGAGGCACCTGGGTGGCTCAGAGGTTGAGTGACAGAGTCTTGGTTTTGGCTCAGGTCGTGATCTCAGGACTGTGGGATCAAGCCCCACAGTGGGCTCTGCACTGAACACGGAGGCTGCTCGGAATTCTCTCTCTCTCTGCCCCTTCCCCTCCCCACTCTGTGCTTTCAAAGCTCTCTCTCTCTCTCTAAAAAAGAAAGAAAGAAAGAAAGAAAGAAAGAAAGAAAGAAAGAAAGAAAGAAAGAAAAGAAAGAAGGAAAGAAAGAAAGAAGAGAAAGAAAAAGAAAGAAGGGAAATAAGGAAAGAAAGAAAGAAAGAAAGAAAAGAAAGAAAAAGAAAGAAAAGAAAGAAGGAAAGAAAGAAAGAAGAGAAAGAAAAAGAAAGAAGGGAAATAAGGAAAGAAAGAAAGAAAGAAAGAAAGAAAGAAAGAAAGAAGAGAAAGAAAAAAGAAGAGAAAGAAAAAGAAAGAAGAGAAAGAAGGAAAGAAAGAGAAAGAAAAAAAGAAGAGAAAAAGAAAAGAAAGAGAAAGAGAGAAGAGAAAGAAAGAAAGAGGAAAGAAGGGAGGAGGGAGGAAAGGAAGGAGGACCAGGAACCATAATGCCATATCTTATAAAGTCGATGTGAACATTTATTTATTTACATACAGATATTCAAAATATGTACGGGGGGTGCCTGGGTGGCTCCGTCGGTTAAGCATCTGACTCTTGATTTCGACTCAGGTCTCGCAGTTCGTGGGTTCGAGCCCCGCCCTGGGCTCTGTGCCGACCGTGCAGAGCCCGCTTGGGACTCTCTTTTCTGCTCCTTCTCCGCTCACGCGTACCCTCACGCCTTCTTTTTCTCTCTCTCGGAATAAACAAATAAACTTCAGGATTTTTCTCAAAAAGACGCGTGTATCTTGTGACCCACAGCCTGGGTAAAGCCTGGGGCTGACAGTCGAGCCACCAAGAAATCCAGCACAGCCGCGTGAGGCTGGACGTCCCCGCCCGCCTCCCCCCCCCCCCGCTCCCCCCCCCCCGGGGTCACCAGATGCAGCTGCTTTCTGTTGAAGGAGCCACAGCTGGGCGGCCGGCCTCCAGCCACGTCGGTCTCTGGACCCCTCCATCCGCTTGGCGCCCCGGGCGGACCAGGTGGTCCGCGGTGGGGACACAGCTCGGGCTCTGTCCCTTGTCGTCACGCGTGCCCCACCCGTGTGCTGCTCACTGCTGCGGGGTCTGTGACAGCTGGATTCCAAGGAGCCCCGAAGCTTCTCCCCTCACCCGATGCTCAGCACCCCCCCCCCAGCAGACTGGACAAAAAAAGTCTTTCCCGGGGGTCTGTGGTCCCCAGGTGGGGCGCGGCCCACGGGCAGGTGGAAACCGCTCTCGCAGCAGCGCGTGGGGAGCCGGGGCTGACCTGAGTCAGCGGGCAGTGACCCGAGTGCCCCTGGGCGCCACACACAGCTCCGGGCCCCCGGACACGGCAGGAAAAATACAACAGGCACAGTTAATTCCCTTCCCGCCCCCGGTTTACTTACTTACAGGGTGAAGGGAGGCATGATCCACAAAATGGATAAATGACCGTGTGGCGGGTGGTAGTGAAGCCTAGGGAGGCCACAGGACAGGCCAGGACGTCCACTTCCAGCCACGACACGGTGACCGCGCCCAGGGAGCCCGCCTCCGCCTTCCTCCGGGAACAGGTGCGGCTGCCATCGCACACTGCCGGCTCCAGGGTCACCCGGGCCGCGTGCCCGGAGGAACGTTCCGGAGCTCAGTGCTCGAGGATGGGGCCCGAGTGGAGGGCGGCGGGCTTCTGGGGCCGCGGGAGCGGCTGGGGCCACACGCGGAGGGGACCCCAGAAACTCGCAGAGAGTGCCCGGAAATCTCGGCTTTCCACGAAGCTGCGTGTGTCCGGGGCCTGGCGCCATGGGGACGGCCGGCGGGGCGTTAGGAGAGGTGGCCAGCCGTGGGGGCCACTCGCTGGACACCCGGGTGGTCAGGACACCAGAGCAAGGCCTTCCCAAGAGCTGGCCAAACCGGGCTGAGAATCAAGTGTCGGAAGGGCCAGGCTAACCCTCCAGGAGGTCGGCTGCTTGCAGGACTCGCGAAATGAGGCGTCCAAAACGTCCCGTCCAGCCCCAAATTACCGGACGTTCTGAGAAGCGAGCAACCAGGACGAGCCCCAGTGGAGGCGGCCAGGCAGGCGGCTTGGTTCCTCGGGAGGGAGCGGGAGCAGGCGAGGAGGGCAGCACAGAGAGAGTCCTGTCCCACCCCGGAGTTGGGGGATGCAGGGGGAGGGGGGGGTGGGCGCCAGGGGGTGCAGGGGGACTGCGGTTCGTCAGCTGCTGCAGCCCAGGGGACAGCGGGCTAGGCCGGCCCCGGGCACCCCCAGCAGCCCCCGGACAAGCCTGCACCTTGCGACCTGCTCCTCGCACGGGCACCTGCCGCCACCGGCGCCCCTGCGGTGCCGTCGATGGCGGCCCCTGTGCTGTGCCTTTTAGGCATTTTTATTTTATCCAAGTGAGACGAGAGGCCTCCGGAGCGCCCCGAACGCAGTGATCTTGTATTTTACGGGATCCTTCCGGCTGACGTCTGGTGCCTGAGAGCAGGAGGGCAGGGAGGACACGGGAAGCCCCGTGGAGGCCGGCTCAGCCCCCGCGTGGGAGGCTTCGGTGGCTTTCGCCGGGGTGGTCTCGGCGGAGCCGGGAGATTCTAGACGCTCTTGGAAGACCGGGATGGCCCGGCAACCGGCGTGCTTGTTAGTAGGAGGTGCCGCTGACCCCGAAGCCTGGGGCTGGGGCGTCCTTAAGGAAGGGGCTGCCATCTACTGGGATGGGGGGAGACTGAGGGAAGGACCCGGGGCTCGGAGCTCGGCAGGGAGTCCAAAACGCCTGCTACGCACCCAAGCAGAAAGGGAGGTTGGAGCCCCGTTCAGGGGAGGGGAGGTGCGGGGCAGGGTCGAGTGGGGGACTCGCCGGCCTGTAGCTGACCTTTAGAGCCCCGGGACCGCCTGGGGTCCTGTCGGGAGTGACCAGGGGGAAGGAACGCAGCCGCCCAACCTGGGCTGGGTTCAAAGGCCAGGCTGGTGTGGATTCACGAGAGATTTTATTTTCTTTTTATTCTTTTTAAATGTTTATTTTTGAGAGATAGAGAAAGAGATGGGGCGGGGAGGGGCAGACAGAGAGGGAGGCACAGAATCCGAAGGAGGCTCCAGACTCCGAGCTGTCAGCACAGAGCCCGACGCGGGGCTCCAACCCATGAACCGTGAGATCATGACCCGTTGTAAGTTGGACGCTTAACCGACTGAGCCCCCCGGGCGCCCCTCAAAAGAGATGTTAGAGAGAACATGGGAGACACAAGAAAAGAAAGACAGCTTTTTCAGTGAGTTTCGCACAAAGCGGGACAGCATCGTGCAAGCAGCTGAGGGTGGTCACGAAGCGCAGGGAGGCTCTGACCGCATGTTGGTTCGCACGCGGGACAGGTCCGCCTCGGAAGGAAACCTTCAGGAGAAGAGACTTCTGGGGAGCCGGTGTTCAGCAGGCGGGGGAAGGGGGTGCAGTACCGGTGGGGGGGCCGGCCGGCCTGCGGCGGCGGGGACGCCCTTCCCTGAGCTCTCCTGTTGGGAGTAACGCGTGGGGAGGCCACGGGGTGTCTGAGAAAGGGCAGAGGGGACGCCGTCGACGGTGTGGACAGCGGACAGGAAACACTCCCCGGGAGCGTGACGGCAACGGAGGATCTCCCGGCAGCCCTCGGGGCCATCAGAGCTCAAAGCAGGCCAGGCCGCACGGTTGCCTACGTGTCCAACTCTGGCCTCCAGCTGCAATGCGAGCCCAGGATCATGGGGACTCAGAGTTTTCAGACGAGCACCAGTTCCAGGGGAAGAGAAAATGGAAGGCCGTCAAGGAGATGGTGAGCAGTGACCCCAGAAGACGGATCTTGGGCGAGAAGGGCGAGGGGGTGCTGAAGGGGGGGCCCTGCAGAGGGAGAAGGATCGCGGGCCTCGAGCCCGGGGACGGCTGGGGTCCCAGGAGGTGCGCAGCCCTGAGACGCACGGCCACCCACCGGGCTGCTTCCTGGCAATGACAATGTCAGCAGGGGGCCTGGGCCTGGACAGCTCACAAGGGGGAGGGGGAGGGGGGTCCCCATCTCGCAGGGACCCCATTGCAGGGGTGCCTTGAACGGCTCAGTTGGTTCGGCGTCCAACTCGACTTCAGCTCAGGTCAAGATCGCAGGGTTGTGAGGTCGAGGTCCGCGTCGGGCTCCATGCTAGGCGTGGAGTCTGCTCGAGAGCCTCTCTCTCTTGCTCTCTCTCTCTCCTGCTGCCCCCCTCCCCGATCACGCACTGTCGCTAAAGTCAAAAATGTACAGAAGTATATTTAAAAAAAAAGACCGTATTGCGGAAATGACAGAAGTAACGGAGAAGGAAGCGAGCCAGGCCAGCCGGGGCGGGGGGGGGGCCTGAGCCTCCGGACGGCAGCCCGGGCGGGGGGCGGGGTGCCACCGTCTCGCCTCCGCTTCCCGCAGGGACGTGGGGCCTCAGGCCAGGTTCCCGGAGGACAGAGGAGGGCCTCCTCTGGGTCGCCCCAGAGCCCGGGGCCATCGGGCGGCAAGGGCGAAAGGCAGCCGTGTTCGCGGCCTGCGGACCCTCCAGCTGGGCGAGCAGGCCAAGGGGCCTCCTCGGGAGCGGCGGGGGTCTCGGAGCCGGCTGCTGGCCCAGGAGCCCGGCACCGTCGGGGCCTCGCGGGCGGAGGGCGCGGGCCCAGCGCAGCCCCTCCCGCGGCACCACCTCCCGAGCTCAGGTGGGGTTTCTCTGTGCAGCGCCCCGGGGCCCCGGGGCCGGCCTCTCATCCCCGGACCGCACCGCACCCCCGCTGCGCCGCCCCCCCAGTTCCCCTCCCCAGCGCCCCCTGCACCAACGCTGGTCCCCCACTGCCGACCCCGGTTCCATCACTCCTTCGGCCCACAGCCGCCCCCGGGCCCCCAACCCCAGGCCCGCTGGCACTCCCCACGCACTCTAAAGCCCAGACCTCGGTGACACCCCGCCCGCGGCCCCTCACCCCGGCACGAACACCCTCCCCGGGCGACCAAGTGTGGAGCCGGAAGCTTTCTCGGGAGGAGCGCCCTTTTGCCCGGCGTCTCCCGGGTCCGGGGAGCCCGCCGCCCACCCGCGCGCCTAGAGGTTTCCAGCCAGCTCCTGCAGGGCTC
The DNA here is from genome assembly GCF_022079265.1 of Lynx rufus. Lineage (NCBI taxonomy): Eukaryota > Metazoa > Chordata > Mammalia > Carnivora > Felidae > Lynx > Lynx rufus. The sequence continues at coordinate 167,756,527 of NW_025814856.1, read as the reverse complement.
CCGCCCCTCACAGCAAACGCCAGCTTTCAGATGAAGAACAACGTACCCACGGGATACGGATTAAAATGGAAGAAAAAATGGTTTTTGCCTCCTCAGATTCTGATTTGGGCTTAAAAATTCCAGGAAGTCAGATGTGAGAAATTAATCAAACATGTGGACGGACCTGTGCTGTCCCTTCCTCCTGTTTCCCGCAAGTTAGCCTCTTTGCTTACCTTTCCTTTTCACCCAGAACCAAACTCGGGCCTCCTCCCACACATCCCTCCCATCCGGGAGAACGGTGATCAAGCCCGTCCCTAGATGACTTCAGAGGTAACGCTTTTGTCAGCGAGGCCCGGCTGGTGCTCGGGCAGGAGCCAAGGCCCTTCCGCCGCCCTCCCTCCCTCTCCAACCCCGGTCCCCCGTTGCCCACCTGCCCCCGCACCTGCCTGTGGGGACACCGCGTCCATCCGTTCCGTGTCTGGCCTTCGTCACTGGAACTCGAGTAGGTCCCACGCGGAGGGGAAACGAGAGAACGGACCTAGACCTGAAGTCCCGCAGCAGGTGGTCCCGGCTGGAGAGGGACGGTCCCTCTAAGAGGGACACAGGCTGTTTTCTTGTGTCCCAGGAAGGGCACGAAGACCTCGGCCAACTTGAGGGGCTGACAGGGCCGGCACAGTGTCACGGGTCACCAGTACCATTTTGCTCCTTCATCACAAGGTAAGCCCCCTCCCCACAGACCAGAAAGGTGGGTCTCAACAGGCGAGGAGTGGTGCCAGTGCCACCCGCCTGAATCCCACGCAGACTCCAGTGCAGGGCCCCCGCCAGGGAGAGCCTGGCCTGTCCCAGCCCGGCCGGGGACGGGGGCGGGGGCGGGGGGGCGGAGGGGGCGGGGGAGGTGTTCCTTCTCCAAACCGGCGGGGTGGGGGGATATTTTACAAGTACCCCGTTTTCAGACCAGGAATTCGGAGCAATTTGTAGCAACGTGGAAAACTCGGATGATGCATTCGATGGAAAATGGATGTCCAACAATGTGCACTGGAGGACCCCAAACCAGACCCGTGCCTGTACAACAGGGTGTCACAGGCATCATCCTGGGGGTGACCGGTAACCTCCACCCTGGGTGTTAATGATTAGCATCAGAGCACCGATGTTGAAGAGATGTAAAAATCATTCATAATGGTTTAAAAAATGTAAAAAGAAGGGGGGGGTGGCTCAGTTGGTTGGGCATCCAACTCTGGCTCAGGTCATGACCCCACGGTTTGTGGGTTTGAGCCCCGCGTCGGTCGGGCTCCGTGCTGACAGCTCGGAGCCTGGAGCCCGCTTCGGATTTGTGTGTGTGTGTGTGTGTGTGTGTGTGTGTGTGTGTGTGTGTCTGCCCCTCCCCTGTTTGTGCTCTATCTCGGTCTCTCAAAAATAAATAAACGTTAAAACTTTTTTTGAAAAACGTAAAAAAAAACACCCCCCCTTCCAAACTTCCAATAGAGCCAAACAAGCTGTTTGTTTTTGCCGAGCCTGTTCCGACTCCTGCGGACCACAGAGTGTGGGTGAGGACAAGCCGGACCCTCGGACCCTCCTGTGGGTCCGCTGGCAAGATCCCGTTTCCCAGCCGATGCCTGCAGCAGAGGGGGCGCGCGTGGCAGGGGCGAGGGGCGAGGGGCGAGGGGGGGCGCTGGGGACACCCCCAGTCCTCGGGGGAAACACCAGCCCGGTCTCCCGCGGGGGGGGGGGCCGCAGGCTGGCTGTCCGCACGGCTGGGACGCGGCACGGACCAGGCGCGGGCGGCGAGGCAAAGGAGACACCGGAGCACCAAAGCAGAGGCCGCAAGGCAGTTTATTAACACATCTTTCAAATTACAACACAGTTCGAGACACGCCTCCGTACGGAGTCACACAAATGATACACACAATACATTTTTCCAACCATGTCACCAGTGTTCCTCACAGATTCCTGATAAAGCGTCACAGTGATCAGCGCACAGCGAGACGGGGCAAAGCGAGGCGACGTCCTTCCCCACAAGGGCAAGTGCAGTGTTGGGCAGAACACGTGAGGCGGGCCAACCCACAGGGAAGCAACTCGGTCGCGTGCCGGTCTCTGAACTCCCAACAGACACAGCGTCAGGCTCCACCCGGGAGCTGGCGCGGGCCAGCTCGGCAGCGCGTGCGCATTACGGTTAGGAAGGATCACAGCGGGAGCAGTGACACGGGGTCAAACGGGCCGCCGCTTCCAGTGGAAAAATGGGCGCGCTACAACTAACACTGACTCATGCACAAGAGGTCCTGTAAAAGCAGGGTGAAAACAAAGGGGTGGTTAATCGCACGCTCCCCGCGGGCATCGCGGGGCGCCACACGCTCCCGCAAGGTCACACTGCAAAGTAACAGAATCCGGACGTTATTCTCTCCAGCAGAGACCTGCAGGAACAAAGCGGGAGTGAAGACCTGTCAAAGCAAAGGGGGTGACGCAGTCGAATGCAAACGCCGTGCAAGAACGTTCACGGCCGCCTCGCACCCCCGCCCCCAAGGAGGAATTCTAAATGTTAAGAGCACCGTCGGCAAAGGACAGGTCCGTGGCCAAAGGCAGGTGGGTAGGAGGAGGGTGAGGGCATCCAGAGAGGAGGAAGGCGGAGAAAGTGATTTTCCAGAATGGGGAAGAAGCTCCCTGTGGTGGCTGCTAGATGGGTTTGGGCGAGGAAGGTGCAAGAGAACAGGAAAGGGGGGTGGGGGGTGGGGCAGGCAGGAGGCCGCTGCTACGGAGCCCCCGGGGAGGGGGTGGGGGGGCGGCAACGCCACAAAAGGACGGACGGAGACGCCCCACACAGGAAACCCGCTCGGAATGCAAAGGCTGCGGGCTGGGCTGCTGTGGAACCTGAAAATTAAACAGTGGGATTAAAGGCGAAGACGGAGAGTTAGAATCCTCACAGAGGAAAAGCACTCCTGGCCCCCATGCCTGCGAAAAGCAAAGACGAATTACAAAAAAACCAAACGATCACTAGCTCTTCACTAGCTCTTCGGCTGCGGGTGTGAGTGCGCTGTGTGTGTTAGAAACCCCTAAACCGTAGGGTCTAAGACAACGCTGCAGAGTGTATAAAATGTAAACAGACCTTTAAAAATCAGCTTCCACTACGTGTGCCCTTAAGATAAAAAGTAGTTGAAAAGAAACCATGCTACAAGAACGTCAAGGTCTACTCTCTAGAGTATATAAAACTACTAAATACAGAATATATTAAAAAACAGCGTACCTGTCCAGTCTGTGCAACGTACTCAGAATTTAAAGACTACGTTGTTTCTTTTTAAAGGGCCTGTATTTTTCTAGATACGTTTTAAAATTAGTAAAATAAAACACAGCAAAACACCAACACGGTCTTTTTACATTTTAGTTGGTCAGAAATAAAAGGGAAAAAAGTCCTCACTGAAGACGCCTGCTCTACCTGCCTGTCCTGACGAGAAGCCTTCCTACCAGAACCCGGCACAGGGGAGAGAGAGTTAAGAGTTTTAAAAACATTCTCTAGAAAAGGCAGGTTACAGCGTGTAAAACCAATGATCCTTCCCAACCATACGCTACCAGAAGAAGGTATACCTGGGATCCAATATGAATCAGCGAGTTCTGCTTTGGTTCTAGGACACAAAACCACGGGCGCTTTAAATGATGAAGATTAAATAGGTTGCAAAAAAACCTTACACAATAATCCTTAGGATTTAGCAGTAAATCAAGGCTAACCGCCTTTGGAGAGTTCATATTTACCAATGTCCAAAATAACACTCCATTCACAAGTTTTAAAAATAGGTGAAAAGGTTAATTGAAATGCTCATTAAATACAGTAAAATACCTACACTTTCCCCTAAGCGATCTCAGCTCCTGTGGCTTCCTTCACGGGGGGACAGGGCTGTCTCCCCACCCCGCAGCGATCATCCGCCCCACCCGTCAGGGATTCCCTTTTAGAATAAGGTCTCTTAAAAATTGGTAAAGAACCAAGGCGACCTTTCACAAGCCCCCCACCCCCAACACCAAATAAACAGACAAGGCGGGGGGGGGGGGCACTCAACCTGACTACAGGGAAATAAAATCAGGTCTAACAGTGAATATGTAAAGCCAGAACAACCCTACAGGCAGGAAGGGAGGGGAAATTAAAAATGACTCTGAGCAGGCCAGTATGACAGCAAAGGAGCCCAGAGCCATCTGCTGAGGGCAGCACCGGCCCGACTGGGGATGCATTTCTTGACAGCCGGACACGCGGGCTCTCTAGGGAACCGAGCGGGGAGCGCGCCGGGCATTCGGCACCAGACCTCCACCAGAACCCAACCGCCCGCGACAGGGTCCCTGTCAGTCCAGTGGTCTAGAAGCACGTGGAGCTTACCTTCAATTAAATAACAAAGAAATTAAAAACAACGACAGCAAAAAAAGAAAAAAAGAAAAAAAAAGAAAAGAACGAAACAAAAAACCACAACAAGCCGAAAGAAAATTTAAGAAAACAAGAACGGAAGTGACAGGTTCTGCAAACAGCCCCTCTGAGCCAGGCCCTGCCTCGGGGCATCTCTGTACCTCCGCGGGGGCCCCTCCTGAGGAAGGGCTCAAGGCCCTCCCGCGGAAAGGTGACCTCCCTGTGGGGCGGGTGCCCTCCTGTCCCCCGGCGAGAGCCGTCCACGAGCCCACCCTCCCGCGTGCTTCTCGGCTCGACCAGCTGACTCCTCTGAAAAGAGTCAGTGTGTGAGAAGTTCATGATACTTAGTACAACTCCTTCATTCTGCAAAATTCTCCTCTCCCCGGTCCCAGGCCCCCCTGCTCCCCTCTCCCCTCCACCCGAGACACCTCTCCCAATCTCCTCCAGCAACAGTCTTCCGTTTACAAATTAAGCAAAACGCTCTTTGAAAAAAGCCCCCTGGGCGCAGGATCCAAGCTCTGTCACAACTTAGCAACGCTACAGAACCAGGCGTAAACAATGGTTTATCCAGGGCTGTTACAAATCAAGAGAAGAACGACTCAAATAAAAAGTAGTTATGATGAAGCCCCTCCCCCCCGCCACCCTGCCCGCTCCCCACTGGGAAGGGCACAGACACCTACATAGGACGCTGCCTGTCCAGAAAGAGGGGGGACCCTCAACATTTGTTCTGGTAAAAAGAGACAGGGTTTCTCCCTTAGAATTATCAGTATAAGGACTTAACAAAAGTGGCCAGACCAACGGTAATGCAAGGTTATGCTCAGACAAGCGGCTAAGTGATCTTATGTTACAGCACAAAATCAAAACAAGACAATGTAAAAAGAAAAGGTACCTTGGCTCCACACAATCACCTGTTATATTTACCTCACGCGATATATCGGTATTTACTGACTTTCAGCTTCTCGAATTTGGAAACAAATAATACACAGGTCGGGATACATGTATTGACTTAACTACCATCTTTATAAAAATCGGATTTACACACAGACACATCAACAATTATGGAACGGTCTCCATTTAACTGTGATAAGACAACACAAAAGAACTAACAAATAGCTAAGATTGTTGCTGAATTGAAAGCGTTTCCAATTAACATTTTAATTTTAAAAGGTCCATATTTACATAGTATGTTAAATGCTTCTGCATGTCATTTTAAATGCATGATAAATAAAGAACAAAGATAATGGTTGCAACAGATCTTCCAAAAGGGTTCGGCTTACGGTGGTCTGATTTCACCGCGAAAAGCGCACCGAGAATGGAAATAACGTTACTTTCTAATTCTGCCTCTTTCCCTTCCGCAGCTCCCTTTAAGGAAACCAAGCCTCTGCTCCGGGCCGGCCGGCACTAACTGCGGCCACTGCCAACGGCCGGGCGCACGGGGCCATTCTAACCAGGGCTTTACGAAGGCCCAGCTCCCCGTGGCCAAAGGCTTTCAAGAACACCACATCAAGAGAAGGCTCACGTGTGTAGACAGTTAACAGACACACATGTCCCATGGCGCCCGTATCGTCCTCGGACAAGGCCGAAAGCAGACCTTAATGTCACCACCAGGTCTTGAACAGCGGTGCCCACGCAGGACTGATGACTTCTCATCACTAACTAGGGAAAAAGCTCTTTGTCATGTGCCTACTTTCCAGAGACGATACGGCACACTCAGACTATTTCAGGAAATGGTAAAAAATTGTTAAGCTCGTTTTATTGCATCAGTTGGTTCTTGGTGATAAAAAGCAAGTCCGTCAACTGAGAGCCTTCCCACTGCCCGGCACCGGCAAGGGGTCTGGATGTGTCGTAACTAGCAGGCTGTCAAGCTCGTTGCTTCAACGCAGCTCTCTGTGGACTGAGCCAAATAAACTACGCTTTTAAACACACGAACACATCCGTCTCTCCCTGTGACAACAGCGGACAGGACGTGCGTGTCGACCGAGGGTAGGGACAGGGCACGGACTGTGCGGACCCTCCCCTGGAGCACCACGGCAGGCCTGGCGCAGCTGAGTCAGGGGCTTTCTGGAACAAGGCGGCCAGGCGCCTCAGCTGGGGGGTGCACCCTGGGAGCGCCCGTTCGCTTCCTGGCACCTACACCTTCTGAAAAGCAGCCGCCAACACCCACCTTCATCCTCCAGGCCTCCTCCTACCGCGGGATGCCACTTAGAACCCTCGCCACAGAAAGCCTCACGGGGTCTGAACGCTCCCCTCCAGTTCGGGCAACTGAAGTTGCAAAAATCTAAAATTTCACCTGTGCAAACACGACACAGGCTCAGGCGGCCTGGGTCCCAGCCCCCGCGCGAAGGCTCAGAGGAGGGAGGGTGCCTGGCGGCGGGGGCTCCGGGGCTTTGAGCTGGTCCCCGCAGGGCTGACCGGTGGCATCTGGAGGCGGCAGGCTCCTATTTCCTCTAATTCTACTAGTAAACCTGCCGTGAAATCTTAGGTATAAAACACAGCTAAAAAGTCTGAGTATGCCTTAGTATCTGTTACTTGCTCAAACAGTTCAGGTCCACGTTAGTATAAACCCCAAACGGTGAAACTCGTTCTTGAGCAGAAATACAATAAGGCACTTTTTTAAAGACTTGACCGGAATGAACTGTACTAAACGTTGCTTTACGGGAAGGAAGAGTCTCACCTAAACGAGCCTACCCAGAACTCCTCAAGCAGGTTCGGGGCCACATGAACACATTTCAATTTCACTTTGGGCTGCACGGTCTGGGGAGGACAGCCATCCCTCACACCACACCCCACGAGGGGCAACTCGCCAGCACACAGGCCACCTTGCTCCTGGCTCTGCTCAAGGGCAGCACAGCCCTACTCAAAAGGCCTTCAAAAAAAAAAAAAAAAAAAAAAAAGTTAATCAGAGCAATGATAACCAAGTTCCCGAAGAATGTTGTATGTCACAGAGCCAGGGACACGAATATGCTGCTTCGGGTCACATTTACAAAGAGGAACAAACCACACGGGGCCGGGCCGAGTCCCCCTGCCTCTGCCTCGCGGGGTAGATGTGCAACACGACCCACCTGGCAGGGCTCCGGAAGGGCTGCAGGGTGACGGCGCCACAGGCGCCCTCTCTAGGCCCAGGGAGACACGGCGGGGCCTGCCAGGACTGCTGCCTTACTGGGGAAGAGTGGACAGAGGGGTGGGGAGTCCCCTCCGCAACTAGGAACACGCAGCTGGTGCTTCTGGAGTATTTACAAGAAGCAGAATCCACCACACAATGGGCATCGCTCCCAACCGCCCTCACGTCCTGCTTGCCAGGACACGCGGCTGCCCGTCACCATCACCCAAATTTTAATCTACGTGCTTCCAAGAGCCTCGTGAGGGCTGAGAGGACGGCTCGGTTCCGCTCGGCTGGGAAGACCCTTGTCTAGCCTGCACTGAAGATGGGTGCAACCATTATCAAGTGTTCTTTGCTGTGGAAACTACTCAGAATTTGTGGCGCTAACGTCCCTTCCTGAACCTAAGTCACTGTGATCGGTCACACAGCACGATCACGAAGAACAAGGGCTACATGCATCGTAAGCACTTTGAAAACAAAAGAAACCGGAAAGTGTAGTTCTCTGTGGTGACAACAGAACGGGGAGCGTGTAACACCGGAGCCCAGGCCGCCACGTCCCCAAGTCCGGCTCTGCTGGAGTCCACGCCGGGCCGGCCGCTCTCCCGACAACAGTTACGCAAGACTGTGCGCGGAGAGGCCGTGCTCGTGGGGGTGTGCGCCGCGGCTTCCCTGAAGAAATCCCACAGCGAGTGTTCCGTGTCGGGTCAGCGTCTCCTGCCAGAGATCACTCAACAATCAGGGCCACGTTTATGTGGGACAAATCTATCATGTGCCTGCGGAGAGGGAAAGAAATAGTCAACGCCGACCGAACTCCACAGATGAGCGGTCAGGTCACCAAGGTATGGGAAAACTACGACGGTAGGTCCCGACGGATGACAACTCCATGAAAACGCAGACAGAGATCAACGCAAAACCCGGGAGCCAACGCCCCACACTGCACGAGGGGAAGGGCACGCTGTCTGCTCTCGGCACGCATTACCGGCGCGTTTCTACCACGGCAGGTGGGCGCGCACACGTGTGAAACCACGGCTGCTTTGCTGGAGAGCAAACCACAGCGGGGAGGCTCTCCCGCCCGCTCCCACCGTCACCCCGACCACGGAATATACAAGCTACCTGTGGAATTTCTGCTGAAATGCTAACGCATGAGCCGGTTCCTTGAACTTAGCTATGGCTTTCCGTTGCTGGGGAAGCATCTGTAAACTCTAGAGGGAAGAAAACAGAGAAATATTAAAAAAAAAAATTTTTTTTTTTTAATTTTAGAGAGTGAGAGGGGGGAGAGGGGCAGAGGGAGAAAGAATCTTGAGCAGACTCCACGCTTGGCACAAGCCAGAGGCGGGACCTGATCCCACAGCCCTGAGATCATGGACTGAACCCAAATCAAGAGAGAGATGCTCAACCCGCTGAGCCACCCAGGCGCCCTGAGAAACACTTCAATATCACGTCGTATACGCTTAAAACAAAACCCAGCATATTTATACGTCAGCTTTAATACAAAGTACGAGTCCAGGCTGACACTTGGTCACTAAAGGAAACTATCTCCCCAGCAATTTTTCCTCCCTGATCCAGAGAATCTGTCCCCAAAAGCCATTCCCATGAGTGTACCCCCCGCCACCCCCCAGCCTGGTGTCAGGATCTGGCATCATCCGGCCACATGAGTCACTCAATCTTCTCCCTCAACCCTCCCTGTGAGGCCCAATGACACACACTTCTGGAGAGTCACCCCCCGTTTGCACACCTTCCTGCCACACAGTTTTCTATGGGACCCTCACTGATTTTTTTTTTAAAAAAGCAGTATTACATCACAGGAGGAAACTGCTGTTTTGCAGCGGGACCCCACAATTACCACTGGGGTAAACCAAGGAGGCCTTCACACCTCCAGCTCCCCACAGCAAGGGACAGCTTCGCCAGTGGCGGCTGTCAGCACAGTCTGATCACATTTTGTACTTAGACACTCGATTACTAAGTGACATCTTAAATGAAACCTTTGGAGCCAAGGCAACCATTCCAGAGGCCACTACTCTTTGCGCTGAAAACCACACCCTTTCGTGAAGAAGACAGAAAGGATCCATCGAGTGAAGAGAGAATCTTACACGTCTGAAAGGAAGGTGCTGGACAGAGGGGACTCACACGTGGTCCCCCAGCTTGCCCTGAGGCCTTGGGGTTTAGGATCTGAGGATCTGGGAGGCCCAGGTCAGAGGAGGAGACCTGTGTGGTCTCTCAGCCGGTCCCACTCTCAAGGGCCCGATCGTTCTCAAGCCTGCGGTGCCGCACACAGTCCTGCACACTGTCCGGGCGCCGTGCAGGCTGCAGCCTCTGCCGAGAGCGAGGCGCGTAGCGGCCAAGGCGGGACCCCGCTCACAGCAGGACACGAGGCGGGGGCCGCCACCCACCGTGTCTAGATGCTGTCTAGCGAAGTAGGACAGCCGGAAAACACAGCTGACGGAGGCACGGGACCCTGAAAAGTGGCGGCATATGTGGCTGTTTAATTGTAAAGCACTTATCAAAGATCTACGGTGGGAACACAAAAATACTCAAAGAGGTATACCGTACGCGAAGTGAGAAGTCTCCGTTTTAATACCCACACGACATCCATCAGTCAACACAACTAGGAGAGCTCTATGGAACACCCACTTTCCCAAAAGTCACCTTTCAGTGTTTACAAAGAAATGAACGGTCTCAAGTCTCCAAATGACATGGTGGGAAGGTGAGCACGCGGACCACGCGGCCGAGGAGCAGCAAGCGGGTGGTGGGGACCCCCAACCCAGCAGGAGCACCGGCGGCAAGCTCGGGACAACACGAGACTGCTCTCATCTGGGGTATAAAAGCAGAAGCAGGGTTTTCTAGAGGGTTCCACCTAGGGTTAAGAGCACCGGCAAAACGCCGTAGTTGGTCTGGAACGAACGCAGGTGACTTCTCTTCCCTGGAGACGCGCTCGGCACTGTGGCCCCTCTGGCCCGGGGGACTCCCTACAAGTCCTGCACAGAGACCCACTTTCTCTCCCGAGCTGCCAGCCTCCTCCACCCGCTCGTGCCTGTTCTGTGCCGCACCCTGCGATGGGTTCCAAAGCATCCGCTCAGAGCACAGGCAGCCCTGGGCACCTGCAGGGGGCCCGCTGCCAGGCCCCGCTCTCTGGTCCTGTCTGCGCCCCCCCCCCTCCCCTGCAGCCCCGCAGCCACGCCGCTCGCTAGTGCGCGCCCCCTGGTGGCTGCTGCTGGCACCGCGGCGGACCTCAGGCAAGAATCCCAACAACTTCCCCAAATCTACCTCGTCTAAAAATACGACGTGTTCTTTAGGAACAGACAGGAAAAAACTAATTGCTGATGCTACCACAGATAATTATTCATACTGTACAATTCACAGATGGAATGTGGGTTTCTGAAAATACCACGGTTTTTTTTGTTTGTTTGTTTTTAGAAAAACAGGTTTCCAGGTATCTAGGGCGATTTCCTCTGGGTGACTTCGCAATGTGAAATGAAGGCACGAAGCTTCATTTTTACCACTTACCACATAAAACGGTAAAACGCCTGATGCGACAGAACTTACTGGGACCTAAGCAGTTTAGACCTCGGTCTGAGGAGGTGCCGGACGAGACGGCAACTCCTCACAGGGAAACTTCCCCGTGCCAATTCCTCACGGGGAAAGGCCTGGAGCTCAAGCAGTCAACACCAGCGATGAGAACACGCTAAAATCTTCCTGGTTATGTCCTTTATTTACATTTTCGTACCTTCTTCCAAAAAACCAAACGATGTCTTCTAGGCAGAAGACTGAATTGCAGAAACTGTCCCTACCCCGCCATTTCTGACCTACGAAAACGAGAGCTCCAGGGTTTCGTTACTGGCAGCAGAGGGGTGGGCACTGTGCGCCGAAGCTGGAAGCCGGAAGCCTCGTGCTCCCCGGCTTCCACGGTGCAGAGCCGCACTCGCACGAGCTAGCGGCACAGCCCCGCACAGACACCGGCTGGGCCAGAGCAAGCCGGAAGCTGCACCGCGTCTCGGGGCCCACGCTCGCTCTGCTGCCGCGGCTGCCTCTCCCGCAGGCGCCCCCCTGGCACGCAGAGGGCAAGGCCAAGGCACCAACTTCCGGCCTGACGCGCTTCCGCTTTCAGAGGGGAGACACCCGCACGTCCTGACGGTGAGTGACCGCGCTCCTCCCCGTAGCCAAACGCAAGACGAAACCCTCGGCTGCGAGCCGCCTGCTCGGACGCCCTGCAGCCCCCTCCGGCCCGGCCTCCGACAGCCCGCGGTCTCATCCGGGGAGGATGTCCGTGTGCACGGCACCCTGCCTCTTCTCCCACGGGCTCAGATCAACTACCACGTCGCGGGGACGCCAACTCAGATCAACCAAAATGTCACGGGGACGCCAACAGGGTTGCGTAGCCCCGAAGGTCTGTGTCGGCGTCCCGCCCCTCCGGCCGGTCGCTCTTAGCACCCGCGGGAAGTGCCTTCTGCCAAGAACGGGACGGTCGATTTTAGACACAGTGGTGCTACCTGAGAGCAGCCCCACCGACAGGTCACGAGGAGCGCGTCCCCACAGGCCCCACCATAGCCGTGACTCACAGGGCCGGGGTGGCCCCGCTGAGGCAGGTCCCAGAGCGCCCGGTCGGCGGCAGACCGGTGTCCTCACAAGGCACAGGGGCCCCAAGGGGCAAACGGCAGCAACGATGGAAGCGTGCGCCACACGGCAGGCCCGACACCCAGCTCCTCGCAGGACCCTCTCACAGCTGCACCTGCCGCCGCGGGTTCGGTCCAGTGCCCGCGCTGCGCTTTTCCCCAGGGCCCTGCGTGCCCACTCTCCGTGCTGAGACCCCCGCCGCTCCCCGCACTGGCCGGCTTCCCTCCCGCTGGCCCCCCGAGAGCCCCAGTGCCGTCACACTGCCATCCCGAAGTCCTCTTTCCGTGGGCATTACTGCTGGCTGCGTTCTCTAGACCTTGACGAGTGCCCCTAGTAAGCAGTCTTTCCATCGTGGCTTCAGATCACGTGGTCACACCCGTGTCTTCTCCCCCGATGTCCTGAACTTCAGAACCACCGACCTGAGATTTCAACTCTGTTGGCTACACCAGCCGGGCCTTACGGCCGGGTCGGAACAGGACGCTCCTTCACAGCGGCTCACGCTCTCGCACGACCGCCCACGGGGGCTCAGCCACGCCACGCCGGCCTGCGACACCCGCCGCCCCGAAGAGCAGCGTCTGGGGGCAGGCAGACACCCCTTGCACCTGCCACCCCGTGGGGGACGAGGAGGCCATGCGTCTCCTCCAGCCTGCTCAGGCCGGGGCACCGGGAGAGTTACAAGGCGGCGGGTGGGGAGAGCCCGACAGAAAGGCCTAGACTCGAGACGAAGAAGAGAGCCCCGGTAACAGCCCGGCTGTGCCGCAAAGGACACCCATGGCTCGCGCTCCCCCTCTGGCCCCAGCCGGGGCACCGCCAGGACACGGGAGTGACGGAGGCGGTGGAGACGGCGCGGTGCCGGGTACGTGTGGACACGAGCCAGCGCTGGCCGGCCTCATCCTCAGGGAGGGTCACGACAGGGGACAGTCATACTCTCACTGAGCGATCTCAAACCTCGTGCCTTTGTGAGGAAACTGCTTTTGTGTTTTTACACCATGACGTTTACTTACGGGGCAATGAATCTTTCTTCTTAGCACAATTTGAGGCACAATCTAGCAAACGGGGAACTAAAAGCAATTACACAAAAAAGCCACGGAGGTCCTAACTACCTTACTTCCTGATCTAAGAGCTACCTTGGCTTCCGTTTCTCAGGACAGAGTGGGAGGTCAGGGTCACTGCTGCAGGAACGTGTATCCGCCAGCCCACAGGGCACGCGTGCCTGGCAGTGACCGGGCTCCCTTCTCGCGGGGGCTGGGGTCCAGGCAGACGCGTCTCTCGGACCCGCTCACGAGTGGAATGCTGCGGCTGTGGCTGCCACGCGCCACCTCCCCCAAGATTCTGAGACCCGCTACCGCACTTCCCACGCCACTGCTGCCTTCCGGTTGTCACGCTTCTACAAGATCTGCATGTTGTTCCTCATTCTGGAAATAGCGAGTTGATTACGGTCTTTAAAACGGACTTTCTAGAGAGCCTTGTGAGTACCATTGAAGGGAAAACATGCTAATCCGAGAGCCACACTGAGAAAGCCTCTCGGATTCCACAGCTCAAGGAGCAGAGGTCACATGCGGTTAGGAGTCTAATTTAAAAGCCCAGAGAAACAGGGGACCTTCCTACTCTAGACAGCACCACCTGCTATTACACTGAGTGGACGCGAGGTGGCACCACAGTCCACCGCACACAGAAGCTTCTCCCGTCAGGACCACAGGAGGCCGGGGCTACCTGACGCCATCCCACCCAAGTTTAAACCATAACCAGTTCTCGTTACAAACATCTTCTTAAAATGTATACTTATCAGTATCGTTCTTTAGCTACCGAACACCGGCAGATGCTTGTTATACTAGTTTTTCAGTAAGAAACTTGGCATTCTGTGAACGTGGTATCTAAACATCGTACAGGCCCACTCAAAAGCATCCTCTGGGATAGAGACGAGCAAGAGGAGGGCACCCGGCTTTGGTCCCCAGGGGAAGGGATGGGCCTCATGCGGGTGCGAAGCCCAGCCTGCCACAGCCAGTTCCCAGGGGCACCGGGGGCTTCACCTTCCGGAGACCCCACTGTAAGAGTGACTGACGTAACCTAGAAAGTTCACTCTCGTCTTCCTACTTCTCTAACTTTCGAATTAAAACAAGGCATCAAATAATCCAACGCCATTTTGGTCTGGCTTTACTTCCCACAATCAAACTTCGTAACATAATCATCTCGAATCCTTTTCAGGACAGAAAAAAAAATCCATTCGAGAGACTATAAGACCCAAATGCAGATCAGCTCCAAGCTGATTTTTGCGGTGCAGCCACCGCCCCCCCCACCCCGCCCCTTCAGCGTGAGGAGAGGCAAATAGCACCACTGCTCAGACATGGGTCCTGAAAACCACATCCTAGTCAAGGACACTCCAGAGAACGATCGAGACTCCGTGTGAGGAAGCAAAGCCACAAATGCTGATGGGCACACATGGAGCGCACAGGGCCATCACTCCCGGCCCACGCGGAGACCGGGGCAGCGAGACCGCAGCTCGAGCCTCCCGGACAACGCCGGCCCTCAGATCCCACAGGTTAGGCTCTGCTCTGTTACATCTGGACTCCCTGCCTGACCCTGCACCTGGACCCCAAATTCTCAACCACCATTGGTGGGAGAGCCTCACACCAGCTTAAGCACATTTTCATGCATCTGAACTCTCCGGTCGGTCTGTTCCTGCAAATCAGTCATTAACGGTCTGGAAGGACCATCCATGAGCGCAGTGCTGACGCCTCCGGTAAGTGACAAGGGTCTCTGGCCGCACGGCGGAGGAAGGACGGCACTGAAAACAGAAGCCCGAGTTCCTGGCTCACGTTCCACTACGACACACAAACAAACACTGGAAATCCCCAGCTGACGGTGGAAGTCGTGATACCTCAAGAACAGGGTGCTTTCCGGAAGGGCTTTCACCTACTCCTCACGTTTAATAATTCTCAACATCAGACACTTAAGACCTGCTGAAAATTATTCGTATCACCTCTAGTCTGAAAATGTCCCCCCGCTCGCTCACGCAGCAAGAGACTGGAACATATCCTGAAAGCAAGTATGCAGAAACCCGACATTCACGCCCTACGTCCTGCCTGCGCGGGGTCTGACGTGGTGCCAATGGCGCCTGCTGGGGGGAGGGGAGGCGCTGGTGGGAAAGGTCCGATACAGGGCTCTGGAAACCCTCGGCCGAAGGAAAACCAGGTCAACCCACTTCTCTGCTGGTTTACCTGCAGGCCTCGAGTAGAAGCAGCAGAGATCAGGGATCTGAATGGAGAATTCGGTTTACAGCACAACCGGAGACCTATCTGCAACCGGCTCAGCAGGAACTTTAAAGCATTTAGAACAGACTTACTTTAAAGAGACTGGGGCACCCGGGTGACTCAGTCTGTTGAGCATCCGACTCTTGATCTCAGCTCAGGTCACGATCTCATGGTTTGTGAGGTCAAGCCCCGCATCAGGGCTCTGTGCTGACAGGGTGGAGCCTGCTTGGGATCCTCTCTCGCCCTCTCTCTCTGTCCCCCCACCCCCGATCTTTCTAAAGAAACAAACGATTAAAAAAAATATAAAATAACGAGATCAAAATATAGTCTACATTATTTCACGTTCATAAAATCTAAAACAAGTTTCACAGCTGTTAACACATGCGCTATTTCTGGAAATCAAGGTCAGGAAGGTTAAATGCTTTAAAAATTTCTAAATATCATAAACACAAGTGTGTGACAGAACAAAAAGTATATATGTTCAGGAGCATACGTGAATGTTAGGATAATAGAAGAATTCCAGAAGATAATTTGTTCAGCTGGCAAAATTATTTCCTAAATTCCATGACGGAGCACCTGAAAATTGCCAAATAATCTACGGCAAAAGTTCAGATCTCAAGTATGCAAAATGGATAAAAGAGGTGTGTGTCTTTTCAAACGTATTATTTTAACACGAAGTAACCAACACAAAGGGAATCGGAGTCCTGGGAGAGGCCCCAGGACACCCACCTGGATGGGTCCGACTGACATCAGTAGGTTCTTCAGCTGGGCGTCAGTGGTGGACGAAGAGAGCCCTTCAACAGACACGACGCAGGGCTGCGGCTTACACTCCACCACCCGGAGGTTCTGCTTGTTTGGCATCAGGCGGCCCCGGCCCACAGCCCCCGCCACTCCTCGGCCTCTCCCGTGCATGACAACCTGCCAACGACAAGAGTTAACTGTTTGACTTCTAAGCTCTGGTCTGTTGTTTTTAATAGCTACTAGGGTTATAAAAGTGAGCAAACAACTCGGAACCCATTAAAATACACCACGAGCTACAGGATTTTCTGTGGTTTTCATCCACTATCCGCGGGGTTCAATGTCTAACTGAAAGAATACCCAGCAGATCTGGATGGAGGCAAAGGAAGAAAACGGGAGCATCTAAGTCCGACCCCATCTCGGCAGCAAGCACGGGTGGGTAACTTCCTGTGTAGCCACCGTGCTGGACACAAAGCAGCAAGATCAGAGGGGTTGAGACACTTATCTGGGCCTAGTCGTAACAGCCCAAGAGCCCAAATTTCTCCCAGTGTACTCCAGGCCACGCCAGTGGGGACTGGTGCCACCACAAGCCACGTTATGCCCCCCAAGTCCCCTCGGGACTACGTGTGGCACCCCGAGAACCCGAAAGGCGGGTTCTGTGGCAGGGGGCCAGCGAGAGTCAGCAGGGGTCGCTTCCCAGCTGCTGCACATCACAATCGTCTACACAGCTTTTACGACAAACACCAAAAAAAATCCAAGCCACAGCAATGCCCGCGCGCTCACTCCCACCCACGTTAAGTCATCACGTGTCTACGGAAGGGCCCAGGCCTTGGCAGTTTTTTAAGTTGCCAAGGGTTCAAAACCACTATTCCAACGATTCCAAGGCCTTTTAAGTAAGAGGAGACAGCTGATCTTTCTGGTATTTTCTTTTTCATTTTTTTTTTTTAATGTTTATTTTTGAAAGAGAGAAAGAGCAAGAACAGGGGGAGGGGCAGAGAGAAAAGGAGACAGAGGATTCCAAGCGGGATCCAGGCTCTGGGCTGTCAGTACGGAGCCCGACGCGGGGCTTGAACCCACGAACCATGAGATCACGAGCTGAGCTGAAGTCAGACGCTCAACCGACTGAGCCCCCCAGGCGCCCCTCTGCTGTTTTCCAGCTAGAGAATTCGATGAAGCGTCTCCCATTCAGGGCAGCAGTGAAATGCAGGTGGCTGGGTGGGACTGAACAGTACCAGGGTTTCCAGACAGCCTTCCCAAATTCTGCCCTAGAGTCTGGGTACAAAGGAGCAAAAATGACCCCCTGTTCCATCATAGAAAAGGCCAGAAAAGAAGGTAAATGCATCCACAACCACATTTCTTAACACTCTGCAGACGGCGGTGAACGTCCTCCCGTGAAGTGAGTGTTTGAAAAGTACAAAAGGATATTTCAGAGTCACACTGGAAAACACACATCGAAGGCTGCACGTAAATCACACCAACAAGAGAAAGGATGCAAACCATACGATCACTTCAACAGATGCAGACAAAGCATGTGACAAAGTACAACATCCATTTACGATAAAAACCCTCAACACGACCCTGTTTAGGGTATGTTTAGAGGGAACAAACCTCAACATAATGAACGCCTTATATCAAAACCCCACAGCTGACATCACCATCAACAGGGAATTGGTGGGAGCCTTTCCCCCAAGGTCAAGAACAAGACAGGGATGTCCACTCTCCACTGTTATTCAACATAGTACTGGAGGTCCTGGCCACAGCTATCAGACAACACAAATAAAAGGCATCCAAATCGGTTGAGAGAGAAGTCAAACTCACTATCTGCAGATGACATGACACTCTCCATGGAAAACCCGAAATACTCCACCAAAAAACTGCTGGACCTGATAAATGAGTTCGGCAAAGTCGACGGATACAAAATCAACGTGCAGAAATCTGCTGCATTTCTGTTCACCAATAATGAAGCGGTAGAAAGAGAAATGAAGGAATCAGTCCCATTTACAGCTGCGCCAGAAATGATGACCCAGGAATAAAGTTAACAAAGAGATGAAGGACACGTGGTCTGAAAACCTTAAAACTGATAAAGAAACCAGAGACACAAACAAACAAGATATCCCACGCTCATGGGCTGGAAGGACAAGCATGGTTCAAGACTCTACACCACCCAAAGCAATCTACACAGTTAATGCAATCCCTGTGGAAAAACCAACAGCATCTGTCACAGAACTAGGACAAACAATCCTAAAATTTGTACAGAACCTCCAAAGACCCCCAAACAGCCAAAGCAACCTTGAGAAAGAAAAGCAAAGCTGGAGGAGGTATCATAAGCCCAGATTTCAAGATTCACTCCGAAGCTGTAGTCATCAAAACACCGAAGCACTGGCACAAAAACAGACACACAGATCAATGGAACAGAAAAGAAAATCCAGAAATAAACCCGCAAGTATATGGTCAACTCATCTTCGACAAAGCAGGAAAGAAAATACAATGGGGAAAAGACAGTCTCTTCAACAAATGGCGCTGGGAAAACCGGACAGCCACATGCAGAAGATTGAAACTGGACCATGTTCTTACACCACACACGACAATAAACTCCAAATGGACTAAGGACCTGAACGTGAGACCCGAAACCATAAAAATCCTTCAACAGAGCGCAGACAGTAATTCTCGGACATCGGCCATAACAACATCTTTCTAGATAGGTCTCCTGAGTCAAGGGAAACAAAAGCAAAAAGAAACTATCGGGACTACATCAAAATACAATTTTTCTGCACAGCGAAGGAAACAATCAATAAAACTAAAAAGGCAACCTACAGAATGGGAGAAGATATTTGCAAACGACTTACCTGATAAAGGGTTAGCATCCAAAATATATAAGGAACTGATACAACTCCACACCCAAAAAACAAATCACGCAATTAAAAAAGACACAAGACACGAACAGACATTTCTCCAAAGATGACATACACACGAAAAGATGCTCAATGTCACTCACCATCAGGGAAATACAAATCAAACCCACAATGAGACGCGACCTCACACCTGTCCGATGGCTAAAGAAAAAAACCTCAAGAAACAACGGGTGTTGGCGAGGACGCGGAGTAAAAGAAACCCTCGTGCACTGTCGGTGGGCATGCAAACCGCTGCAGCCACCGTGGAGAGCAGTACGGAGGGTCCTCAAGAAGTTAAAGTAGAACGACCTTAGGATTTAGCACTACTGGGTATTTACCCGAAGAACACAAAAACACTAACTCGAGGGGCTACACGCACCCCAATGTTTATTACTGCAGCCTTGTTCGCAACAGCTGGACTGTGGCAGCAGCCCAAGTAACGGGTAAAGAACGTGTGGTGTATACACGTACCACGGAATATTACTCGGGCATCAAAAGGAATGAAACCTTGCCATCTGCAACAACATGGATGGAGCTAGAGAGTATTCTGCTAAGTGAAGCAAGTCAAAGAAAGACAAACACCATTCAATTTCATTCAGATGTGGAATTTAAAAAACAAGTCGAAACAAAGAAAAAAAAGAGACCAAATAGCCCCAGACTCTTAACTATGGAGAACAAACTGGTGGTCCGACTCTTGACTTCGGCTCGTGCCGTGATCTCACGCTTCGTGGTATCGAGCCCCGAGTCAGACCATGCGCCGAGCGTGAAGTCTGCTCGGGATTCTCTCTCTCTCTCTGGTGCTCCCCTGCTCGCGCACCCCTGTGTGCTCTCTCAAAATAAATAAACATTTTAAAAAATAACAAATTATAACATCAGCAAAATACCCTTTACCAGACGCTTACTGACCCACCAGACACCATGCTTTTTATACGCATCTTCTCATGAAATCCACCCAAGAGCCCAGATGAGCCAGGAAACGCTACTGTCCTCCCTTCACAGCAGAGCAGACAGAGGTTTTGGACAAAGAAACTCGAGGGCTCACTCAAGCGCACGCGTACGTGGGGGACGGGGCCTCTAAGGCCCCTCTCCTCCTGTATCCCGGGACTGCACCTGACCGAAGCCAGTCTAGACTGGAGCGACCTTCCAAGACCGAAGAGAAGACTTCATGTCTGTACACGTCTTCTGTTGCAAAGGGAATAATCTTATTTGCTCCTACATCACAAGGTGCTTACGAGATAATGCAGACAAGGTAACAGACCCAGAACGGCCTTCATGTTGACACTATTACTACCTGGGTCAGCAGCAAGACAAACAGATAGATGAGCTAGTGGACTCTGGAGCTTTCTAGAAGAAACCCAAAGCAGGTATTGTTGCCCTGCTTCCTCCCTCACATAACTTCATCATTCGAGGGGCATCTGGCTTATGCACCAAAAGGGAGGAGAGAGGGGACTTTACTGTCAGGCTTTGGGGAAGCTAGAGACAGCTCCCCTACCATCCAAGGGAGGGCACCCTACCATGGGGACAGGACAGGACAAGGCGGACACTCTTCTCCTAGGGAAGATTTTAGACTCAGTGCACAAAAGGAGAACATTCACTCCCACCCCTGCCCCGAAGGCATATCAGATGTCCTCATCTCCTGTCCAACAGTGTGTGTCAGAACCAGGGTCAGGGCCACCTTCTTCAGGTCGGGTCCCCTCCCCCCCCACCGAGGCCTCACTTTCCCACTCGTGCACTGGGCTAACGAGAAGGAGGTGTGTGAGCAGATGCCTGGCTCTCTGTCTGTGGAGTGTGGAGAGCCGGTAAGAGGGGAAGGAATCGTACTGGACTGCGGCCTGCGGACACAGGGGTCAGAGCCACAGAAAACCACACCCCCGGCTGCAGGGACTTTCCCCGAGCTGTCCCCTTGAAGTCAGAAGAGACAAGTGCTCCTGTGAACACATGAGCTTTCAAAGCCAGAACGAAGGAAATGACGGCTCGCTTACTGACGTATCTGCACCCCCCTCCCGTGCACTGGGCACCCCTATCTGAGGACCGTCCAAACGTGGACCGTTCGAACCGGCGGGACGGCCACGCTCCCGGGGCGCAGCCTAGGTCACGGGCGGTACCTTCTTGGCGGGATGGACTCCTTGGATGCTCTTGATGCCCGGAGGGCCGGCCGGGTGCACGTGGGCCCCCACCGGTGGGTGCTGGGGCTGCTGGGGGGCCCCCTTGGTCAGCGTCACCTTGCGGGCGGGCGGCTGTCTGGCTTCTGGGGGCTGCGGGAGCCGCGGGGGCTGGCCCTCGGGGTGAAAAAAGCCGTCGCTCTCTCCTCCCTGCTGAAACAAGGCAGCGTGCTGGTCAGTACGTGTGTGGCCAGGAGGCCCTCCCCAGCGGCGGGGAAGTCCGCCTCTGCTAGCCTCAACCGAGAGCAAAACCGTTTCAAACGAGCGGGAAACCGAACCTGTCATTTCACTACAGCCACTGAGGAAATTTCTCATCTGACAGCGTTTGGGTTTTAATCATATTTTTGAAATTTGTAACACGCAGATCTTTAATTACTGTATACACTCAAGAGGTCTGTGATTACACTATGTGCTGTTTCGTTCAGCACAACAGTGCTTAACCTTAAAAATACCTCATACTCAACATACATTTACCATTTCCAAAGGCATTGTTATTAAAATACGGGCAGTCTGCACAGGCAGTGGTTTTAAACTTTTACCCTGTCTTTAGACCAAAGACAAGTGGACCGTCCCCCGTCCTCGGGACGTACCTCACTGGCTGTGGCCCAGCGCCCACCCTCCCCTGGGGACAGAGCACTGGCCCCCGGTCCCCCCCGCCCCCAACACCCGCACCTCCCCTGGCCTTGCACACAGAGGGACGCGTGGGCCCTAGTGAGAGCTTCACAAGAACCAGAAATCTAACCTTTTGAGTTTTACTCAAAAATGCTCCCTCGTTTCTTGACCTTCAAAATGGTGGTATTTGTTAAAAAGAAAACCACAGGCCCAAAACGGTGTCACTCACACCGAGTTCCCAAACCAGGGCTCACTCCCTAATCTAACTGCAGTTTCAACCTTCTTGAGAAATGCAGTCTTAACTGGTGCATCAGGAATTTTCCATCAGGGCTAAAGAGCAGGCCATAAGGGCCCCTCTCCCCCAGAGGAAGGTGAGGTCACTGGCACGGGAAGACTCCTAAGGGAAAGCCACCAGCCTGAGCAGTAACCCTCTTGCTCCACCCTCCTTCTAAGAAGACCTTCCCTCTTGTACACCCCCTGGGAGCCTCTCTGCTTTGCCGGATGAGGCGCTGCCCAACTCAAGAGTCGTTTAACGAAGCCCATTAGAGCTTTAAAACGGTCTCAGTCGAATATTTGCTATTTAACACATTTACGCTGCAGTACTTACGTTCAGGATACCACCCGGCGGCATAAAAAATACCTCTGGATGGTGCCTATCAGCTACGCTCAGTATGAAGTGCAGCGTGTCTCCTACAGAGTGGCTGGTGGCCAGGAAGGGAAGTGTGGACGGCAAGGAAACCCCACCTTGAGCTGCTCAATGACGGAATCTTAGCAGAAATGGACGCTCGAATGTGAAAAGTAGAATTCAGACTTCTATCGGTGCGAGGCTCTACCACTCCGATCACCAGGGGCGCAGCGGCCTGTGGCCAGCACACCTGCCCCGTCCACTGCTTGGCCACCCGGTGCTTCCGGAAGGACCTGGGAAGTCAGCTCAGCTGCAGTCCCTGCGTTCTACATGTCTCTCTCTCTCTCTCTTTCTCCCCTCTAAACTTATCTTTGGGGCGCCTGGGTGGCTCAGTCGGGTAGGCATCCGACTCTGGTTTCGGCTCAGGTCATGATCTCACAGTTTCACGGGTTCGAGCCCCGTGTCAGGCTCTGTGCTGGTGGCGCAGAATCTGCTTGGGATTCTCTCTCTCTCCCTCTCTCTCCGCCCCTCCCCCACTCATGCTAGCTCGCTCTCATAATAAATAATTTAAAAAAAAATTTTGAACTTCTCTCTCAGGGCCAGTTGAATGGAATAAAGTGAAGGGACAGGGGCTGGAGCGAGATAGGTGCAGATGAGATTTTGTAAAAACCACCCAAGGTAATCGGGCCCCATGAAAGATGAGAGGAGAAACGTCACACGTGGCAGGGCTTCTAGCTATGGCGGCATGAAGACACCGGCCAACCTCCTTCCCCAAGACAAATCTGTAACTGGACAAAACCGCCCAGAACAAGCACCTCAGGTCCCTGGAATTGACAAAAGTGAAACAAAACAGAGTGGGGCCCGGCAGTCTTTGCTCGGTGACAGGCACAGGACCTCCCCTCGCCCCGCCCCCCTCCCCCCCCGCCTTAGCTCACAGGGCAGACCTGGAGTGGCCACAGGCCCGGGAACCACAGCAGCACCATCAGCAAAACTTGGAGGGAAGGGAATGGGGCACGCCCACCAATCTGTCAGCCCTGGTCCCTTCTGGGATGACAGCAGGCCAGCCAGTAATCGGAGCAATGTAATGAGAGATCCCGGAAACGCAAGGGCTCTCGAAGGCCTAGGTCGGTGCGCTCCGAGGGCGCCGGGGCCCGAGAGGCGGGCAGGAAGGACGAGCTGACGTGGGCTCGGGCAAGTGCCGCCCCCACTCATGGCCCACTGGCCGATCTCTTCCTGAACGACTGACTGGCCGACCACGAAGCTATGCGACAACAGGGTTGACCCCTGGGAAGCCAGGCTGAGAAATGAAATAGGAATAAAAAACTGATCCAAAAAAATTCTGAATAAAAATACAGTGCAACTAAAGCAGTTACATCAGAAAGGAAAAGAAATCTGAAATCAATAACCTGAGCTTTTATCTCAAGAAGCTACAGGAAAAAAGGAAATCAAGTCCAAAATACAATGAAGGAAACGGTGAGCTCAGAGCAAAAAGCAATGGCATAACACACAGAAAAACAATAGAGAAAAATCACTGAAACCAAAAGTTGCATTTTTGAGATCAACGAAACTGATGGCTGATCAAGACGGGAGACAGGGCACAAACCACCAAACTCAGGAGCAGAGAGCCACTCACCTCACTGGCCCGGCAGAAGCAAAGGCGGACATCGTGAGAAACTTTACACCAAGTCAGGCCACTGAGGCGAGACGGACGGATGGCGTCAGAAACGCCGAAAACGGATTCAAGAAGCGAGACGACCCGAAAGTCCGAGGCGACATGGAACTGGTAATGCCAACCCTCCCGCAAAGGAAAATCCACAGGCACTCACTGGTGAGCCCGGTCCCTACCTCAGGAAGAAGGCAGCCCGTGACACCACCTCTCCCGGAAGACAGCGGAGGACGAGGCACCTTCCCGCGCCTCCTCGGAGGCT
The DNA here is from genome assembly GCF_022079265.1 of Lynx rufus. NCBI lineage: Eukaryota > Metazoa > Chordata > Mammalia > Carnivora > Felidae > Lynx > Lynx rufus. Next base: position 167,732,255 of record NW_025814856.1, on the reverse strand, counting down.
GGCACGTCCCCGAGAGAAAAGCCGAAGGCACCGGGGGAGAAGAGAGCCGCAGGAGACCCCACGCGCGTGCGCGAGGACCCCACCAGACGTCAGCGGACCGGATGCGCCCACACAGAAAGGGGACCGCGCGCCACGACCAAGCAGCTCTCGCCCCAGGAACGCGAGGCCGGCTGTCCTGGCGGAAGGCGGGAACGTGCGGGGCGCACGGGCGGGAGACGCGACGGTGATGGAGACCCGAGACCCGCGACACGCTGGGGCCGGCCGGACGCGCTGTCGGCCCGGGACGAGCGTCCGCTACAGGCGGGCAGCGCACGTCGTGCCTGCTGACGAGGACACGGCGCGCCTTCTCCTCGGGGCTCCTGCTCACGCTGCCGCAGACCAGTCGGGGACACGCAGTTTCCGTACTCGTCACCTGGGGACAGTTCAAATCTGGGCCATCTCGGGCTTTAGTCCAGAACCATCCAACCGGACCCCGCGGAGCTGGGACCCAGACGCCGGCCTATTTTAAGGGCTCCTGGGTGACGACGGCTGTCCGGCTCAGGCTGGGAAAGGCTGAACCAGAGGGGTGCTCCCGACGTTCTGCGACCCTGTGCCTCTACCAAGTGCACTGCCGGTGCCAGCTGAGGGTCACGCCGACCTTGCAGAGGAACGTCCCCAAGTGAAAAAAATGGAAGCCGTGCGCGGAAGGCAGGCCATTTTGCAAGACCGCGATCCACACAGACATTTAAGCTGCTGGTCTGCATTTCCTAGAGCTTCTCCACAGGCCTTCCAGCCAAGGAGCGAGCCGGCACCCCAGCCGGGGGACCGGGCGTGACCTAGCCCACGCGCGCAGTGTCTCAGTCTCTGCCTTAAAGAGCTATGTGACCTCTCTCTAGTTTCGTAGGTGTTGAATTTTTCTACAGTAAAACGCTGAGAGTCTCATGAGTATACATACGTACCACATCCTCATCTCTCGTAAGAGCCCACGGTCCATCATTTACTAATTTCTCTGACGTCCCGGAATTGTGTTAGCGCGAGACTCGTGTATCTCCTACGCGTGTGTTCAGCTGTACGGGCCTCACGGACATCTCTCCCTGCCACACGAGCAGACGCTTCAGGCGGAGCCCAGGCCCCACAAGAGGCTGCGTGCTGGGTGCACACGGGGCCGGCCCGCCAGATCCTCCGCACGGCTCAGCGGCACCACGGTCTACCGGCCGAGTCCCCCCCTCCCACCCGTTTGGCCGCGTGCAGAAGCGGACCGGTACCGGCCAGCTGTACGGGACAGCTTTCCGCCGCACGGACTTCAGGGAACTGAATAAGCTCCCCGTAAGTTCACCCGGCAAGGTAAAAGTTCGAGGATGCCCAGAGCACCCACTCCCTCGCAAGCATCTGAAGAAACCGGGGGTTTAGACCCCGTAAGTCTGCTTTGCTCACCAAGCCGAATGTCTGGTGCGCACTGAAGGTACTGAGATGGCTACTGAATAAATCAATAAACGGCAAATCATACTTTACACCATGCGGTTCTCAACGTGCTACGTAAAAAGGATGATGACATCAGAATGCGAGGCTACAGCCGCTGTCGATCACAGGCACTGACCACATGTGACTACAATACCAAAAGGCCAGCCTTCAGGTCAGTAGTACTATTATTGTGCATCGGGAAATATTACGCCACATTGGAGACTAGATAGTGAGCCGGTACACGTGGCCTAAAAGGAACGATGTCTAGGGGCGCCTGGGTGGCGCAGTCGGTTAAGCGTCCGACTTCAGTCAGGTCACGATCTCACGGTCCGTGAGTTCGAGCCCCGCGTCGGGCTCTGGGCTGATGGCTCAGAGCCTGGAGCCTGTTTCAGATTCTGTGTCTCCCTCTCTCTCTGCCCCTCCCCCGTTCATGCTCTGTCTCTCTCTGTCCCAAAAATAAAAAAAAATAATAAAAAAATAAAAAAAATAAAAAATAAAAAAAGGAACGATGTCTATACGATGGACAAGAAGAATGAATATTGTCGTAATTTTTTTCTTTAGCAATCCAAAACTTAAAAACAAGACCATCCAGATAGTAAACTTTAAATTAAAAAGAGAAGCTTACACTGAAAGCAAGATATTATAATTGCCTATTTTAAGATAGATGGTATGTGTAAGTATTTGGATGACAAATACAGAATGCTAGTGATCTGGTGATTTTTAAACTGGGAACTGAGAACATAAACACTTAATCAAGAAACACTCCAAATAACCAAAATTATTTTCGTTGCTACTTTGGCTGAGAGAATGGTGGCAATACATCGTAAGAGGAGATGTTAATGTCAGATAAAACCCCTGAAAACCAAAGTTCTAAACTTTCATTTTCAAGAGAAGTTTACATTTTAAAGCAGGCTTGACCCCAAAGCTGCGAGAAAACAGGTATCACAAAAGCCTCCCCTCTCCTCATCTGCAAGGAGAAAACTCTCCTTCTATAGAGTGGAGAACGACGGCTTCCGACGTAAAGAAAAGGGGTCCCACGTGGTGTAAAGACCTCATTTCGGGTCTTCTAAGAAATCACCTGAGAAGAGGGACGCCTTTTCTGTGGGTCCGCACCTCACCTGCGGCTCTGGCCCCAGGACACAAACTCACAGGCACAGGCACGGGGTCTCTGTCTGTCCTTCTCCCTGCTTGGAGCACCCCGCTCCCCCGCCCCGCACTCCCCAGGCCAGTCACTGCTCCGTGCTTCTTCACAGCAGTAGTGGCCACTGCTGTCCTGATCGCGGTCACTGGAACCGGGACCCCATGGCACCCTCCAAGAGGGGACAGAGCGGGTGGACACAGTCACTTGCTCAGTCAACGACGCACACGGAAGGGGGCATGCTCAGGCAGGGATCATGACGACTGCCCAGCTTTTCAGAAACACTGCTCCCATCAACCGTTTACTGGAAAGTCGGAGGAAGCCCCGGGTCAGCTCTGGAGTCGCTCATATTCGGGGCAATTCTGCACACCTTCGGTAGCCACGAATGGCACCATACGCTTTGTAACAGAAACTTGCAAGGCGTTACCACGTCCCCCTCTCGGGAGGGTCTGCGATGCGACAAGCGGACTAGGGTCTGTACGCGGTTTTCCATCAATCCTCCCTCCAAGGTAACTATGATCCTCATTTTGTAAAGGGAAACCCCGAGACCCCTGGTCACACAGTAACGGCTGGGACTTCCTGTCTCCGAGGTCCTACGCCGCTTCCCAGGAGGCGGCCTTTACCGTAACTGTTCTCAGCAAACAGACTAACCGTCACCCAAAAGGAAAAGGTCCCTGCGCTGCTGTCCTAAAAACCATACTGAGCCCTGAAGGCCAAAATCTAAGTTATGCAATTGTTCCCTTCTATAAGAAAAATGGAGAGGTTTCATTTTGTCAATGGAGAGATCAACTACTCTCTTTCAAATCAGCACAATGAAAACCTAATTCTGGGGAGAAATTCTAGGTTCCAGAATTATTCCAAGTAACCTGTGAAAACGAGTTAATGTGGTAATTACTAGGCGGTGGCCAGGAGCATCGTTTCATACCTGACACTTGCACACGGACACGGACGAAGGTGAATGAGGATCACACACCACACCGAACCCCCCACCTGGAGGTCTTCCGTAACTCACACAGTTACAGCACTCAAAGAGGCCCTAAAATCCTTAGCGCTCACACGTGCAAACCTAAAAACCCCGTTGTTCAAATTAGGGTTTTCAGAAACCTGTTACATTAACGTAAGGAAAGAACCGATCATTTGTGGATTTACGTCCTGTTCAAAACAAGTAAGTTCACTTTGGTTTGGTTTTGGTTTTTTAAGATTTTATTATTTTTAAGCAATCTCCACCCCCAACGTGGGGCTCGAACTCACAACCTTGAGGTCAAGAGCTGCACACTCCCCCAACTGAGCCAGCCAGGCACCCCAAAAAAAGGGAAGTTCACTGTGAGAGTGAATTTCTCGGGGGCTGGGGGGGTGCACAGTTCCCTTCCAAACTCCTCACGCAGCAGCAATCTGCGTACGATTTTCAGTACCTTCCACCTCCTCTGAAACACAGATGAGGAGAAAAGAAGGCTGGCCGGCCTCAGACCAAACAAACCAGAGATATCTTGTCGTTTGTTTTTTTCCGCAAATGATTATCTTTTAATGACTGCTATAAACATGTCTTTTCAGAGTAGTTTTCCTCTTCTAAATTATGTAAGAGGCACTACCTGAATTAAGTAAGCTTAGGGAATACTTTTTATCAGCTTCATCGTTACCAAAAAATGAGGTCTGTAAGCCACCAACATTAGGACAAATTTATTTATAACAAATGGCTTAAATGTACAGATAAAAACGCCTATTGATAATGTCAGGGCCTCCTGCAATTTGACAGATCAAATCTTATTTCCATTCTTAAACCCCATGAAGAAGTGATATCACGGACTTGCATTCACTAGTGAGCAAATTGATTAATCCCCCTCCATAGAAATCTCAACTCTTGATTACACCTATCAGACGCTAAGCAGCATTATTCTAGAGTGACAACACTTGACAAATTCCCCAACCGTTTTTCTCAGCTTTTGTGGCCCTGCTAGCTTGTATTAACCCTGATGAAAAATTAATTTTCCTTATCTTCTTCTAAACCCCAAAATCCAAATCCGCCAAACTGGCAACTCTTTCTGTAAAGGTATTATGAAAACCTCTAAAAGATTAATTGCATGTCTTCAGGTGACATTAAATTAATTTCTGCACTCGTGACAGACATTTGATACTCCGCACTGAGAGGACAGATAACATTGTCAGGACACACACAAGGACAGTGGTTAGGGTCCCAGGGCAGCCTCTTAGGAATTCTCCGTCCGATAAGGCCCACTTCACTGTCACGCCAGTGCTGCCGATCTCACAGCCCGCAGACCTCACGGAACAGGTTTCTATTAACTGCAACAATGCCGGGCCTGGCCCCGTAATCTTGGGAAGGCTCGCTCAGAATCTGGCCAATAAATGATATGCACGCGACAGCAACTTTCTAAATATCAATACACTTAAGGCTCTATTTTGTCTCTGAAGACTACTGTTCAAGGAGAAAAGGTGCAAGAAAATAAACAGGCTAACATTTTCTTTCCAGGTTCCTGGGTCAGTGCCCTAATTAAATTGTTGCAGCATAACAGGAAGGGAGAACGGTTTGCATTTGCAGCGTCCGATTCTCTCCAACCCACGATCCTTAGATTGTTCACGCCAAACATGTGAACAATCTAAGTCTTAAATGCTTCCTGTAAAATTTCAGCAGTGGGTCCACGTGAGCTGGCGTGAACCAAAACCCCTAAGGTTAGGGAGCGCAGGGCACATGGGGCTCGTAGGCGCCAGGGCTTCCGGAAGCACGAGGACCCGACGGCAGGGACGCGGAGCTCACCACGGCGGGCGGGAACTCGGGAACCGGGCAGTCTCTCCAGCGCGATCTCCCCGCTCCAGCTTTAAGATCAGTTGGGCTTTGGGGAGATCCGAAAACAGCAAAATTAACTGGCCTCTGGAGTTAATAAGCCTCAGGGGACTTCCCGCCCCAGGCTCTCAAGAGGAGAAGGCAGCGGGCTCTTCCAGATGAGACCCCACGAGGGGGAGGCTCCAGGCTGGGGAGAGAGGCTTCTAGGCGGCCCTGGAGGAGCAGCCTGGACGACCTACTTGGCAGCATGGGGGAGGCCCCTGCAGGGGGAGCTGTGGGGGAAGTCAGGGAGAAGGACTGAGCTGAGACCACCCCCCCCACCGACCCCCAGGGGAGCCATTCCTATTCCACTGGGGAGAGGGAGCTCGCAAATCCTGATTTCTGATTTCAGCACTTCACTCCCCAACACCGCTGCCCTAAAGCAACCCAAAAATTAATGTAGGGAGATTCGGATTCACTACAAGGAACTACTTCTGTCCTGCAATGAACACCTGCCAACTCTGCCCCAATTTCGCTTAAACAGTTATTTCTCTGAAAGTTATGAACTCTGCCCGCTAAAGCATTTCAAAGCTCTTAAAGACAACTATTTATGCACAATAGCTTCTCCTCTGAAAGGAAGTTTCTAGGATACGCATGTCCTCAAACACGTGACTAATCCAGATTCTTGCCCCGAGCTCCTTCCTCTCTTCTGCGGTTTGCCTTTCCGCCGTTTGCCTGCTCGCCAGCACCTGTAACAGGGAATCAGCCAGCCTCCCCACCCCCCCACCCCCCCCACCGCCCCGAGAGGGACAGGAGCCAGCAGGGAAGGGTCTGGTGCTCACCCCCACCCCCAGCCCCGGCCCCCCTGGCTCCCCACACCCGCGTTACAGCAGCTTCTCTTACACCCAGCTCCCCGACTGCCTGGTCTTCCCAGGTCCCTTCTGTCACAACTCCGTGGCAGCTCTGTCCTTTCCGACCTCACTTCCAACTCCCTTCCACCCGACTTCCCTCCTTCCTGAGGCTCCCGGGGACTGCCTGACACCGTAGCACGAAGCCCGCTTCGGCCAGGAATGAGCGAGTCAGCAGAAGAGCTGCGCCCTCCGCGCTGGGAGGCGGCTCAGCACAGGGCACGTGGCGTGACCTCCACAGGGCACGTGGCGTGACCCTGCCCCGACCCGGGTCTCCTCACCGCACACTCACCACTCGGTGCAACCCCCAAAAGTGCCAAACAGTATGTCTGATATAACCCCATCTTGTAAACTGAATAAAGAAGGAGTTTGGGAAGGAACCATGAATTTTCGCCTGAAAAGATGGCCAGAAGAATTCATAATCAGGATTAATGCTATTTTTGGTTTTTCCAAAGTTTGCTATCTGGTGTCATCTAAATTTCAACAAACTTTTTTTTTTTTAAATGGGGGTGCTAAACACCCCACATTTATTTATTTTATTTTTTTTTCAACGTTTATTTATTTTTTTGGGACAGAGAGAGACAGAGCATGAACGGGGGAGGGCCAGAGAGAGAGGGAGACACAGAATCGGAAACAGGCTCCAGGCTCTGAGCCATCAGCCCAGAGCCTGACGCGGGGCTCGAACTCACGGACCGCGAGATCGTGACCTGGCTGAAGTCGGACGCTTAACCGACTGCGCCACCCAGGCGCCCCAACAAACGTCTTTTTAAATATTTATAACGTACTTGACACAGTCCTAAATCCTGGAGTCCGAAAAAGAATGGAAGAGCAAACCCAGCCTCAGTCAGTAGCAGTAGCGGGCGAAAGAGCCCTGCAAACCAGTGGTCACGCGCAGCAGGTGGCGAGGGGGCCAGAGGCAGGAACGGGGCACGTCCGGACAGCGGGAGGCAGTGAAGGTGGCCGATTCCACCCCTATGTTCTAGGCACAGAAGCTGCGACCCCCCCGCCCAGTGGAGGAGTCCCCAGTGGGTGGCAGATGTCCCCAGGATGAATGTTTCTGTCTCTAAATCCAACGCCCAGGAGTCATGCCTATGACGTCCCGTGTCGTAAAAACACAGAAAAAAAGCCTGCATGTAATGACTGTTTTAGAAGCGTACTTTAAAAAGGCAAGGATCAAACACTAGGCCCGTTATCCCTCTGTTAAAACTCTCCAATGGCTCCCTCTGCTCTCACGATCAAGGTCCAACACCTAACACAGCCTATAAGGCCCCTGCACTCTGGCCAAACTGGCCTTCCTGCAGCTGGAAAACAGGCCGTGACTTCCCTGCCACAGGACCTTCACACACGCTCTTCCCCGTCATCCTAGAAGGCGTTTTCCTTTTCCCCTGCCCTCCTTCAGCCAGTGATCTACACTCTTCACTTGAAGTCACTTCTTCAGGTCCTCCTGTCATACTGCTCACAACACCGTGTCGCTGTCTGCTTTTCCAGCACCTGGTCTGCTGAGCAGTCTTACGCAGCTGAACTAGCAACGCGGCCCCGTCGCCGCTGGGACAGTCGCCAGCACAACCACCCCGCTCATAAATGCTGGCAGCCAATGCAGGACCCTCACACCCAAGAGTCACCGAGGAAGCTGCAGGGTCTCCTAGCTGTGGCTGTCCAGCAGCTGTGCTGACACATGTGAGGAACAGAACAAAACGCAAAACCACACAAAACGCAAGGTCCCCACATGTGGCGAGCCTGCCTGCGCCCTGCCGTGGAGAGGAGGGAAGCCTCAGAAACCCGCCAAGACCTCCCCACCCCCGCTCAGTACCACGCACCTCAGCCCCTGCCGGAAGGACACGCCTTCGCTAGCCCCCCATCCACCACAAGCCTCGGGTTTCATATTTAAACAGGGATGCGGAATTCTCGGCATTCTCACACAAAAGCAATTCAAGAAATAAACTCAACACATCAGAGAGGGTGCTTTTTTGCTCATGTCAACGCCCTATTTCTAGAAACGTCATATACAACAGAAGCTGCTTCTGATCCATCCTCCGGCCTCGGGAGCTGCCCGGGGAGGGCTGGGTGTGCGCTGGGAGGGCCCAGAAGCACAGCAGGCACCTGCTCTCACCGCGGAGACAGGACCGCACGGCTGAGCAGGAAACGGAGCACGGGCCCAACCCCCTCTTGCACCAGGTCTCAGGACGTGTTCAAAGAACGATGGATGCATCAAAGAACACGGAGCCAGCCTGGAACAATTCAAACATGAACACAAGTAACGATAGTAGCAGTTCACTGGACAAAATGAGAATCCAGAGGCTCGCACTGCTGTAAATAAATGAACAAATGAACAAGAGTAAAGAGGAAGCTACACAGCAAGCACAGAAAAGTGCTGGCATTAGAAAGACACCAGTGCTCGGGGCGCCCGGGGGGCTCAGTCAGTTAAGCATCTGGCTCTTGATTTCCACTCAGGTCATGATCTCACGGTTGGTTGGTGGGCCTGAGCCCCCCATCAGGCTCCACGGTAACACTGCAGAGCCTGCGTGGGATTCTTTCTCTCTCCCTCTCTGCCCCTCCCCTGCTCACATGCTCTCTTAAAAAAATTAACATGAAAACAAATTTGTAATTAAAAAAAAAAATCACCGCTTGCTAAGAAACAGTGAAGATCGGACAAGAGATGAGACACTTACATAGTCTCGAAGTACCCTCCCATACGTCACTTCTCAGTTACCTGGGGTAGGACTGGAACCGCACGGCACAGACACTTGGCAAGCGCCATCTTCCTCAAGCGATCGAAGTGGCCAACACTGGACAAATGCACCAGGCACCCCCCGACAGGACCCACGGAGGACACAATATCCTTCTGTGCCCCTCCTGCCAAAAATGCATGACCTGAAACTGCTCACGAGGAAAAGTACAACAAATCCAGAGGACGTCTGACAAAATCATCAGCCTCCCCTCTTTCAAAAAAGTCCAGGGCAAGACACACGGAGGCCGAGACTCCGTCCCAGAGTCAGGGAGACTAAACGCAATGCACGATCCGGGACCGGACCCCCACACTGCGGAAAGGTGGCTGTGAGGAACGTTACTGGGACAACTGATGAAATCTGAACACGTACCATGGATTAGGCGGTGATACGTATCGCCGCGAGATTTTCTGAGTTGTGAGGATGTCTGAGTGCGGTTTTGTGAGAGAATATCTCAATAGTGAGGCAACACAGGGGTGTCTCCAGCCCACTCTCACAACAGCGAGAAAGTGTGTGTGTGTGTGTGTGTGTGTGTGTGTGTGTGTGTGTGTGTGTGTGTAGAAGGGCAAAAAGAAACACCGATAACGCAAACGTGGTAAAACACAGCCCGGTCAATCGGGTGAAAGGGGCACGGGAAGTCCTCATGCCACTTTCGCGACTTCACTCACACGGACGTTCTACCCGACGTCAACCACCCTCCGCCACACGCGAGAGGTCAGGTAGGCACGTCGCCTCCACCACCTCTGGAGGAGACCGGAGAGACCGCGAGCGGCACAAACGCGGCAGAAACCCCGAAAGCGAGCTCGCAGGCGCGAGTCAATCGGGACTTGCCGCGTGCGGCATTCTGACAGCCTTTGAAAAATAAAACACAGGAGCCTCGCGATGGGACAGCCGGCTCCCCTGCTGAGGCGTTCCGCGCGTCCCCCTTCTCTCTGCGCGGCCAGCAGAACAAAGCACCGGTTACTTCATTTGCCGCCAAATTCTTAATTTTATGACCTCAAGGAGAGTGAGTCGCCGAATTCAGAATCCGCTTTCGTTTCCTTCAAGAACACCAGCGACCGCCGCTGCAAAGAGGCCGTCTCTTCCTCGAGCTGGAAGGAGAGAGGGCAGCGGCGTCCAGGGACCTGCCGCCCCGCGCGCGGGCACCGCGTCGCTCACCACACGCGGAACCACGGCCCACGGCCCGCGCGGAAAGCCGGCCCCGTCCTCCCGGGGACGCCGGGCTTCGCTGGGGCCGCCAACCGAGGTTCCCCGAGGCCCGAACCTGGAAGACGGGGCGGCAGTCCCCACTAAGGTCCTGAACGAAGGAAGGCCCGGGGCACGCGCCTGCTCCGGTCCCGGTTCTCTGGTGTCTGGTCCCAAAGGACGGCTGGAGGACTATGGTAAGTTCACGTCGAGGAAACGCTTTACATTTTTATATTTGCTCTCGTGTCACTCGAATAGTTTTTCTGGATTCTGTATGGGTTATGGACAAAATTATGATTTAGCAAGATTGCTCTTTTGGCTTCTGAAAACTAAATACTTAAGTAGCTTTCTGACAAACGAGCAAATGGAGAATGTTTCCAGGTCTTAAGTAATTTGATCATTCCATCAAATACAATTCTTTAGGCAGATCACTTATATAAGTACCTTCGAGGAGGCACGTGAAATTTTGGAAGTATTTGCCAATATTCAACACTCTTCATAGCCCGCCACTCTACAGACACTCGTTTTAGCAAAGCTGGACAAGATATGAAAAAACTAAAATCCACACGTACGTGGAGAGCCTCACAACAAAGGTCTCTTTAAACTGCAAATTCCCCAGGTTTTCATCTCAGTGTTTTAAATATAAAACGTGGCCTAATTTGACTTCCCCAGCAATGCTCAAAGGTTCGCTTACAGCACACGGCAAGTAGGGCTGCACGCGGCCAGGCCACACGGTCCCTCACGCTGGCGGGCCGGGGGCCAGGAGCCTACCCCCACGTTAACACACGTTCCAGAATAGGAATGATGGAAACCCGGCCCCTCTCCAGTCCCGCACCCGCAGCTGCGGCCACGCACCCCTCGCGGCACTTTCCTACTTTCGGGCGCTCCCCAACACTCTCCAGTCAGGAGCCACCACTAGGGCTCGGCAAGAAAAACGAAACCTAATCGTCACACTTCTTCCAGAATCCCCTGGCAGAACTCTTCTGGACCAACTCTATGTACTCACTGGAAACGGCAGAATATTATCCCTCATCAGCTAACACCGGAAAAAGGCAGCAGCAAAAACAACTGTTACAAACATTGGTAAAACACTTAGCTCTACCCTGGGCTGCTAACACAACCTCTCTGAGACTCCGTCTACTCACCTGTAAAATGGGAACACAAGTATCTGCCTCATCCAGATGCCGTGAGTACATGCTATGCACCCGATGTACGGCAACTACTACTATTTAGGGCATGAAACCACAGCCTGCATTCCTGGAACGGGCCCTGGGAGCACCTAAAAAGCAGACAGACGTGCGTGGAGGGCCTTCCACGAGCCAGAAGGTTCGTCTCCTCCGTTCCCACAACTTTAAAAACCCCGTCCGCAGCCTGGAGACTTGGGTTCAGACAAACGAACTGGCAGTTCAGGGCCCCAAACAACGGAAGACATGTGCCCGCCCACACACAGGGCTCCCTCACACACAGCCACGCTGTCCCCACCACGTGGCGCCTCCGCGCGCACACGCGAGCTCTTGGTCCTGGCGAGGGACAGCTGCAACGTCTACGTTCCACAGAAGGGAATTTCACGAGGACCAACCACCGGCAGGATGCCAACAGCCCCTGAGAAAGATGAAGAACCACTCCTGGACCTTAACCACGACCATGGTCACCGCGACTGTGAGAACCAATGCCAAGAAAGAATTTTTACTAAGTTCTTTCTGAAAATGCTTCCTGTGCCCGTGATGCATTAACCACAATAAAGAGAGAGGATATTAAAAAACTAGAAATTCTCTTACGATCATGAGGGTGCATTAAAATCACCATAGGGGCGTCTGGGTGGCTCAGTCAGTTAAGCATCCAACTCTTGATTTCGGCCCAGGTCATGATCTCACGGTTCGTGGGATCCAGCCCCATGATGGACAGTGCAGAGCCTGCTTGGGATTCTCTTTCTCTTTCTCTCTCTCTCTCTCTCTCTCTCTCTCTCTCTCTCCCCCTCTCCCTCTCCCTCTCTCTCTCTCTCTCTCTGCCCCTCCTCTGCTGTACACACACCCTCTCTCAAAATCACATCATTTTAAAGATAATGAACCTAATAAAAAAGAAGACTAAAAACAACGACTGCCTTAAGACTCGGGCTCTTTCCCATTGTAAAAAACCCAATTTAATAAAATCCAAAAGTAATTATTTGATTACAAATAAAATATGGAAAATAACAAGAGAATTCCGCGTTGGTTCACAACAGCCCCACAAGTAAATTGAGAATTCTCATTACATTTTAAGCTATTTCCAATTTGCCTGTCAGAGTAAGAGTTCCAAGACGTTTCTGCTTCCCTAGCAATCCTGTGGACACCTACTTTAGTGGCCACCAGGACCACTTTAGCAGGCCACTATGTACCACCACAGTCCCGGGTCCCGTCTAGAAACCAGACAGCAGACTAGAGGAGCCTACTGAATGCAAAGAATAATTCTAACAACACAGATTTGATGCCAGTATAGATTAGAAAAAAGGTAAACAAAATTCTCTCCACAGTAAATCTCTAGGAAACCTTATCAATACAATACACAACGTATGTGTTTTGTACTAACAGGACGCAAAGAAGTCCAGAGCTCACAGCAAGACACAAACAGAACGTGAACAGACAAGATGCTTTCATTCAGTAAGTAACTAGAAAGATGAGACACACACGTGATACTCCGCACAGGTGTGACAGGTGAGCCCCCGTCGGCCCTTTACACGGTACCAGCTGAGCCCCCGGTGTTCGTGCCACCGTCTCCGGGAAGAGGGCAGGCTGGCAGGGGCAGAAACGACAGGAGAAGTGCCGGAACGGAACCATTTCCCCTCCGCATCAGCAGGTACAGCTAAGAACGTGCTCTCTTAAGAACAGTTCCTTCCTCAGGATGCCCGGGGGGCTCGGTTGGGTGTCCAACTTCAGCCCAGGTCATGATGCAGTTCGTGGGTTCGAGCCCCGCATCGGGCTCTGTGCTGACAGCTCGGAGCCTGGAGCCTGCTTCGGATTCTGTGTTTCCCTCTCTCTACCACTCTCCTGCTGGCGTGTGCTCCTTCTCTCTCAAAAATTTAAAAAAAAAAATTTTTTTTAAAGAATAGTTCCTTCCTACCTACAAAAGAAAAACCCCAAGGCCTTTAGGGAAATACTATTTTTTCTGTTTCAGAGAGATACAAACAGGAGATGTTTACCCTCCAATAATTCAAAAGTTGCCAACAGACTACTACAGAACCTGCTAAGATAAATCGTAAGATACAAAACGTGTCGGTTAGTAAACTTAAAACTTAGGAATTAAAAGGAGAGCTAAAGAAAGTTGTTCCAAATTTTGGCATGTAGCTATTTTTACGTAAAACTCCTCTGTTGTTTTTCTGTGTATTATAAAATTATACAGTATGATTTTGGAATACAGTCTGATAAAAAAAAAAAAATTCCCCCTCCCCTACTGGAGAAAAAGACAGCAAAAACTTAAGTAGATAAATTTTTTAAACGAAAGGAGCTAACTGGTTTGAAAGTCGCTTTCAGAGCAGAGTGGTGGCCTGCACATCCCAGCCCGCCAGCGGCCCTCACTTTCACACAGGCCACATCACCACACTGTACCAGGCACAGGGGCCACAAGAAAAGGCCTATTCCCAGCGATGGCCCCATGGCCCCTCCTCCTAAGTTTTAACTCAATTAAAAAAAAAAAAGAGAGAGAGAGAGAGAGAGAAATTAAGTATGCCTCAGACAAAGCCAGAACAAAAGGCCACAGATACCATAAAACTGATTAACGTTTGGGTTCTCGCCTCAAGAAAACAAACTCACACAATGTTAACACAAGATGCGGTGACACAGGCCATCTGCTTATCAACATTTTGAATCACAACAAATGGAAGGGAGAAAAAACAGATTTGGGAAAAATATCACAGGGCCTGCTGAATATGGGATTTCCAATTCCTGTCATTCTACCAAAACTGTTGCTACAGCATGTGAGGAAGTCACACTTTTATACGGACCCAGGAACAAAGGCGTTGGAGGTCAGCGACTCATAGGAGCAGCCACGGGCTGTCCCTAACCCGGTGCGCGGCCTTCTCCCTGGACCAGAGCCCCGGCTGCCCTGCCCTGCCCCCCGTCTCACTGCCGCCGGAACAGGCTGTGAGTCCCCTTCTGTGCGGGGAGCAAAGAGCGTGTGGCCTACTGAGCCTTGTGTGGCGGGGACCTGTCCGCGGCACCTCCGAGTGCCACCTTTACCCAGACTGCCAAGCTGGCCCTCACTGAGAATGCTCGAGCACGGGGACCGCTCAGAAACGCAGAGAGAAGCGGGCTCCGCTCCCCCCGGGACCACACGACCCACACGGCCTCACTGGAGAACTCTGCTAAGCCTCTGTCTTCTAAAACGAGAGAGACCAGCTCGGACACACAAGATGACAGTCCTGGAGACAATGCGGCTGAGAAGCGGCCTGTCCCCCAGCCACGGGGCCTCCCTGAATCTGAAGCTACACACAACAGGTTACTTGTTTGCGGGTAAAGGGAACTTAATTTTTAAAACAACTTGGTGATTCTGTCACAAATTCCCTACGAAAGGAAAAGCTAAAACTGAGAAGCATTCGCCCTGGGGCTGCCACGCTGGCCTTCCGTGAAGACCCAGGGGAACCGGAAGGTCAGAAGGAGAACTTAAGACAACCCTGACCACTGGACTCGGGCGCTCAGAGGCTGGACCGCGTGATTCTAGCAGGCTGCCCTCTTCCAACCCTCCTCTGGGGACGAGGACACTGTACGTGAGGCGCAGATTCCAAGAGGCGCTGGTGACCTCGTCAACTTACCCCGCCTGACAACTTAATCACCCTGACCTTGGAGCTGACGTGCGGCCCATCTCCGCCGCCACTGCCGGCCCGGTGCATGACCGTCCTCTTGGCGCCGGGCTTGGCGTCCGGGGGCCGGCCCTGGAGGGCGGCTCGAGCACTCTGCGAGGGGGGGTGGCGGCCCCTCCGCGTCCACGGGCTTCCCCTGCGGGACCCTGTGCGGGCCCGGACTCTGAGGGACGGCCCTGGCCTGCCTCGGGTGCTTGGGCGGTTTCGTCTGCTGCCCTTGGTACTGCCCCGGAGCACCGGCCGGCGCAAAGTTGGACATTTTGGGCTGAACGTTCGAAACGGGGCCGTCCTGGTTTTTCACAAGGAGTCTGTTTTTCACATTCGGTCTAGGCTGCGCGCCCGGGAAGGGCAGGAGCGGGTTCCCGTTGGCGGGGGCCGGTGAGGCCGCCTGCTCGTCCGGCTCGGCCGAGGCTGCGGGCAGGTGCAGCTGCTGCTGGGCCAGCCTCTCCAGCAGCTCCTTCTTCCTGGCGCCCGCCTGCTGCTGCCGCCGCAGCTCCTTCTGCTTCAGGATCTCTTCTCGGAGGCGCTTCTGCTCCTCGATCTTCAGGCGGTAGAGGCGCGTCTCCTCATCTTCGTCGGGAAACTGCAAGAGAAAACATGCCCGGCTTACTGTGCAGAACCGGGGCGGGGGACCACGGAGGAGACGCACTTTCCAAATACGCCCAATTCGGGGCTTGCAAAAAGCCATTCAAAATCTGCTTACAGACTTTAAGTAGAACTCTTTCCTCTGGGGAGGGGAAAAAAAATTACACAGCTAAAGCTAATTTGGAAAATCTTATCAGAATATTAAAAACGAAATAATGTAAATTTCCACTCATTTACAAGTTTGAAACCAATTAAACTATTCATTTAAGATATCAAAATATGTTTCGAATGGAAACGCCAACAGTAGGGAGACCGTGCTGTCACACAGGTTTTATCTGGCTCCTCTCTGACGAACCAACAAAAGGTGGGTATAAATGATCTGAAAGGGCCTGATTAGAACTATTGATTTTTCGTACAGAATTTTCAGCCTGATCTCAAACTCATTTGTCACAGAATAATTGGTTATAATGAACAGCACAAGTCAATCTCTCTGACCTTGAACTCATGCACTCTCCTCAGAATCAAAATGCTGCCAATTGCAGTATTGGAATATTAATGGTATATAAGGAAGGCCTTTAATATGCCAGCCCCAAACCATTCTGAAAGTCTATCAAAAGAAATCTTTGAAAAAGTTCAGTAACTTTCAGGAAGAGCATCCCATGAAGAAAGTTTATTAAAAGTTAAGAATTCGTTAAAAATTGTAATTAAAAAAAATCACAGATATCCTCCTCCAGAGATCTTCTACAAAAGAACATAATAGGATTTAATCTCTCTACACTTCAGCTACTAACAAATAAATCTTAAGAAATGGGAATGAAGATCAAAAGGCAGCTGAAGACACCCAGAGCCGACGCACTTGACCTACAGGAGACAGAGTCAGGGCCTCTTCAGAACTGGCCTGGCGTTTCAGAAGCAATTCCGACCAACTCGGTCATCTGATTTCAAAATCTAAGGCAGGTCTGAAATAGCAAACTGAAGGCAGACAATAGCTACACAGGTAGGTGTCCAGAGCAAGGGAAAAGCAGAAGAACAGTAAGACGGGGACGGCTGTCCCAAAGGCACTGGGGCCGGGCACTCAGGGAGCAGGAGACTGCTGGGGGAGAGCGGCAAGGCCACAGGGCCCACTGTTTCATCAACAGAGGAAAAATTAACACTAAGGTTTCCCCCAAACAAGCAAGAGTTAAATAAAGTATATTCGAGTACACAAGTACGTAGGTACAAATACTTGAAGTGGATTTGCCCTTTATTCTATCATTCGCAATTGGATGAGGGTAGGAAAATAAACCACATTTACCCAAGATTTTTTAAAAATGAAAACCATTTTACTGTTGGTCCCATTCTATATGTACGTACAATTAAAAGCAAAAGAATAAGGACATTCGACTCACACTATGGCTGCCCGCAAGTTTCATTTCGCATTCATGGCACCTGCTGGATTCTACAGAAAGCTTCCGCAGAAGCCTGTAGTTTTAGATCAACTACGGTGAAAAAGAACAGCAACAAGTGGCTAGCGACATGCCCAAAGCTCACTTTTCTCATTTTATTTAACCACTGTCACAGTGAAAATAATGTGACTTACGTGACTTCATTTTTTCTGAACTAAATCAGGTCACAACGTACAAGGCAGGCGCTAGCTATACGACTAAAACCAGGATAAAGTTTTTAGCAAAATTCCTTTTTATAAACTACCCCTATCCAGTCAGTAAATCTACATAACGTTTTCATACATCTTAAAACCAAAAAAGTCAGACTTTCTCTAACGTGGTCTTTGTAAATGTTAACTCAGAATTTCTACTTGAGGTTCACATTCCTCGTTTGGTAGCAATAATTTATTAGGAAAATCTGACCCCAGCCCCCAATTTCAACTGAAAGAGAACTGATTGAAAAAAGGCTTATTCTTTCATGCCTCTATTGTTATCTATGGAAACTTTTTTTTTTTATTCTGGAGAGAGACAGGGAGCAGGGGAGGGACAAAAGAGGGGGGAGGGACGGGGAGGGGAGGGAGAAGGAGAGGGAGAGGGAGGGAGGGAGGGGAAGGGAGAGGGAGAGGGAGGGAGGGAGGGAGGGAGGGAGGGGAAGGGAGAAGGAGAGGGAGAGGGAGGGAGGGAGGGAGGGGAAGGGAGAAGGAGAGGGAGAGGGAGGGAGGGAGGGAGGGAGGGGAAGGGAGAGGGAGAGGGAGAGGGAGAGGGAGGGAGAGAGAGAGAGAGAGAGAGAGAGAGAGAGACAAACAGACAGACAGACAGACACAACAGAGAGAATATCCCAAGCAAGCTCCAGCCGAGCTGTCAGCGGAGCCCACAAACCGTGAGATCATGATCTGAGCGGAAATCAAGGGTCAGACACTTAACTGCCTGAGCCACCCAGGTGCCAGTAATGAAACTCTTATCCTTTCATCGTGTCACGTTAATAAGCGATACTGACTTACTACACGTCGTACATCGTTTTTTTTTGTTTTTTTTTTTTTTTTTTTTTTAAATTTTTTTTTTTCAACGTTTATTTTTGGGACAGAGACAGAGCATGGACGGGGGAGGGGCAGAGAGAGAGGGAGACACAGAATCAGAAACAGGCTCCAGGCTCTGAGTCATCAGCCCAGAGCCTGACGTGGGGCTCGAACTCACGGACCGCGAGATCGTGACCTGGCTGAAGTCGGACGCTTAACCGACTGCGCCACCCAGGCGCCCCCGTACATCGTTTTTAAAAACATTGGTGGACCTTCCACATGCTGACCTGACCTCTTCCCACCTGCCAGGCACAAACACCTCGGCTAGCAACGGTGGGCCGTTTCAGGGTGTGGTGCTGACCCGTGCGCCAGCAGACTCCTAGCCGCTCGGTCAGAACCTCCATCTGACACCTACCGCTCAACTTCTGCGTCTGCATTTCTGGGGAGCAACCCGGAACTGAACCCCTACCACACAAAGCATCGGGCAAGCAGACCCGTTTCTTTTACAGATCAATGGCCCCCAGGGCTTTGTCCCAACCACAGATTTTACTAATAGTAAACAAGAGACAATTAAAAAGTTGATGACCAACACTGTACTAACACTGAGCCACTCCTAAACAAAAAGTAACCAAGTGACCAAAACGAAGTCAAGGTACAAATAAGATCTTAGTTGGAAACCATGGAAAATACTGTCCTGCATTTATTATACGACTTATTCTACTTGATAATACACAGAATTCACAACAAAAGAAAGCTGCCCGCAAAATCTTGTTTCGAGGCCAAAGGTCAAAGTGGCCCCATCTCCCAGTAGCGGGGCAAAGAGAAACAGTCATAGAAACGTAACAGTACATCTACGTCCGAGATCGGCTAACGACAGCCCTCAAGCCAAATCCGGCCCGATGCTTGGTTCTGTCGCAAGTTTCACCGGCACACGGCCACGCCTGCTGATGCGGAATGGTCTACGAGGCCTTCTGTGCTAAAACAGCAGAGGTGAGTAATTATGAAGACCGGCTGGGCCGTAACGCCTCAGGTATTTGCGATCTCGGCCGTCTCCAGAAGTGATCTGCTCGCTCCCGTGAGGAGGGGACAGGCTCTGCGGCAACACGTGCAAATGCACAAGACAGAAATGCAATCCGATACCGTAAACACGTGGAAATGACAGCGTGTCCTCCGTGAAGGCTGCTGGGTTCAAAGAAGGAGCCAGATGAAAAACCGGGGCCAAATTTTACGAAAAACTCGCGGGATGAGAGTAAACTAAGAAGTACAAGTTTATTGTAAGACTTCCTGTTTGGGCCCAAATTATCTCTTAATAAAGAAAGTCCTACCTCTGGTTCTGTTTTTGCTTCTTCTTTGGGTTGAACCACAGGGCTGAGCGGCTTGACCTTGGCTTCCGTCTTCCCCGGTGCGGCCCTGGACCCCGCCCCCGGCCTCGAGGGTGGCGACGTGCTGATGACAGGTTTCACTTGAGCCGAGGAGGCCGTGGAGCAGCGACTGCTGCCCATATCCAAGACGTGCGACGGCGCGATCGGTAGCTCGCGCAGGTTACTGTTCCTGGGAGCGGTGGGCTGCATTTGCTGCATCGGCCGCTTGGTTACGTTCTGAGAAGTTGTGTTCTATCACAAGAAGAAAGAAGTCGAATTATAACTGGATACTTGGGAGAAAGATAAAAAGGCACATTAGTGGATGAAAACATGGTAACAATCATTTTAATTAGTGAACGAGTTCTCTTTAGGGTGGAGATAGCTTTCCCCGGTGAACACTCGCCTTCGTGCATTAGTGTTCCTGCGCTCTGGGGCAGCACACCATTATGCTGAGGATCAGGACGGTCAAAGCTATCATATTTGCCTACAGACAAGTTCCTCTTTAATGGAAATTACACCAGCTGGCTGTAGCGGTGCCTCAGTGTGGGGACTGACGCTTTTAGCAGAACCGATGGGGCCGACAAAGGATGACTGGCACCACTTTCACTGGGTCCCGGAATTTAAGGCGGCACAAGAAAAAGAGCGAAGCGATAAGTCAGCATCCTAAGAAAAACTGCTCTCTGCGTGAGAAACATGCTTGAAAGTTTTATCTGAGGGGAAAGTCTTAGTGATGCTCGTCCCTGGGATTCTTAACAGAGACACGACCCTGGGAGGAGCTGAGAGGTAGGAGCCGGCTGTAGGAGCACTGAGCTCCAAGAACACGCAGGCCAACGTTTACGGGCACAAGGCTAAGGACACAGTCTGCCATTGCTCTAACACAATGAAGTCTAAATTACAATGCATCTTTCCCAAACTCCTTCCTCTTTTCTTTTTTTTTAAAGTTTATTTATTTACTTATCTATCTATCTATCTATCTATCTATCTATCAATCAATGAGGGAAGGGGGTGGGAGGGTGAGAGGAGAGAGGGGCAGAGAGCGGGAGAAAGAAAGAATCCTAAGCAGGCTCCAGGCTGTCACTACAGAGGCCCACATGAGACTCAAACCCAGGAACCACACGATCATGACCTGAGCCAAAATCAACAGCTGGATGCTCAACCAACTGGGCCACCCAGGTCCCCTTCCTCGTTTCTTGTATCGTTAGTCTCAACGTTACTCTAAGGAAAGAAAGATGCAGGTATGGGAAAAACTGAGATTAAAAGTAGCTAAGCGACACCCTGGAAGCTCAAGGTCAAAGGGAGAGTACTAAAAGCAAAGCCCAACTATCTGACCTTGGCCCACAATTCTAACCATTAGTCTCTTTATAGAGTTATTTAATGGAGGACGAGGCAATAGCAATGACTACTGTCTTTTACTTTTAAAGCAATGCACACTCCATAGCTCCCTTCGATAAGTGACAGGCCACATAGCACACCTGCTGAGGGCACCTGAGACTGTGTCCTCACAGATGCACTGATGACCTCCCGCAGTTAAATACAGGCTTCACGAGGATAGGAAACTTGTCTCTTGTCCACTGCTGCCTTCCCAGGAACTCAGATGGTGCCTAGCAAGAGGCTGTCCAGTCAATTCCACCTGAATCCATTTATTTATGCAGAGCAAAGGACGCAGAGACGATACAGCCAACAACAAAAAAAAGCAGCGGTTAAGACAGAGTGGCCATCGCCCAAAAGTAGGGTTTCCTAACGTTATGTGTCCACTAACGGTATCCACCACTGTAAGAGTATCTAGGGGCACCTGGGTGGCTCAGTCGGTTAAGCAGCTGACTTTGGCTCAGGTCATGATCTCCCGGTTTGTGGGTTCGAGCCCCGCGTCGGGCTCTGTGCTGACCGCTGGGAGCCTGGAGCCTGCTTCGGATTCTGCGTCTCCCTCTCTCTCTGCCCCTCCCCTGCTCATGCTGTCTCTATCTCTCAAAAATAAATAAATATAAAAAAAATAAATAAATAAGAGGATCTAGATATACACACACAAGATGATGAAGTAAATAATGTTAATACGGTCTTCCCAGCACAAAAGGGACTTCATTAATTTCTGCAGTCAAGAAAATCAATTTCCTAAGCAGTCTTTTACACACACACTCCCTTCAGAGAAATGTACTACCCATGTTTCAGGAATTAAACCGGAACTGGAAAATATGCCGCCTCACCAGCTCTGCCCCTTAAGTTCCGCCCCTTAAAAGGTGCGCCGGGAAGACAGCCGGGGGCAGCGGGCCACTTACATGCCTGAGCCCCTGGCGCTGGGGACACTGCATCCGAGCACCGCCTGGCTGCGGCTGGGCCGTCTGGATGTGAGGCCGGAACTGCGGCTGCGACATGGGCATCAGCGGCGGCGGAGGGACGGACAGGTGGTGGTGGTGCTGGTGCGGCTGCGGCTGGTGCGGGGGCTGGTGCTGCGGCTGCGGGGGCGGCTGGTGCTGCGGGGGCGGCTGCAGCGGAGGCTGGTGCTGCGGCTGGAGCGGGGGCTGAGGCTGCGGCTGCGGCTGGGGCTGGTGCGGAGGGGGCAGCGGAGGGTGAAGGGGCCCCTTGGTGCCAAAACAAAGACAGACGACGGTTATAAACGCACTTCCTAGGTGCGCTGCAATTCGGCCGTTTCTTTAAAACCCCAAACCAGCAACTTGAAGGGCACTAAAATTTCATCTTAGATTTGTTGACAGAGGTCGTATCACCTAAAACACGGTAACAAGCCAAAAGCGATCTCTTACACCTTGTGTTTGCGCTGAGTCCTTCTACCCTCCAAATTCCAGGAATCTAAGGAAACAAGTAAGGATGCTGCCGGCAGCACAGTTTCTAACGCCCACGTACTGGGACCGATAGAGATGCCCCAAAACTAACGACAGCGGGAAGGTGTAATCCTGCAAGGCACTTCCAAATGCTGCAGAGAAAAGTAAGCCGGGAAGAGGGGCTCACACTACTGTGCTAACTGGAACAGCAGCAGCACAGGAGGAGGGCGCGCCCGCTGCGGGGACACGGGAGCCACGGGCGCCCCCCTGTGGGTGGTGACCTTTCCTAGAGGACGGGATTTCTTCATTTTCTTTGGGAATAATTCTCTCTACTCAAAGAAGTCCCTTTTACTTCTACTCAAAGAAGAAACATTTTATCCCACGTTAACAATCTAAATAATAATCGTTTTCCTTTTTCCACTTTAGGCAGTCTGTGTGTTTCTAGATGGTTGAGCCAGGTGTACCATCGTGATGGGTCTTTACAGTAAACCTGAAGGACAGGCAGAAAGTACGGGGCAAGCAAGAGCTCCCGGAACCCAAGGGGCCCATGAAGCGTGACCCACAGCAGAGGGCACTGAAATCTTTCAAATAACGGGCAACGGCGACACTCTCCTTCCCCTCGGGGCACAGAATCTTTCTGCTACCCCACTGCAGGAAGGTAAGTGGACAAAGAACTTTACTTCCACTGGAAACCCTTTTAAGAATCCTGCCACGAGGAGCAAAAAGCCTGCCCTGACTTTATGAGCAGTACGGCCTCTCGGAACGTTTTCGTTTCCCCAAAACTGACCACCGCTCTTTCCATTTCTCCGGCCAAGGAGATAAACGATCCTGTCGAGAAAGCGGCGCCTTTCCGACGAGACCCCGGGCCCTTTCAACGCGAAAGACGCCGAGGCGCCCCTCCCCCACATACCTGCAGGCTGGGCTGCGCGTGCGCGGGCAGGAAGGGCTGGCCCGGGCCGGGCAGGAAGGGCTGCCGCGGCGGGATGAAGGGCCGCGTGGCCGCCGAGCCCGGCTGGCTGAAGTGCAGGATCCCCAGCGGCCCCGGCGGCTGCAGCGCTGGCCTCACGGGCCTCTCCCTGGGGAACACGGGCTGCTGGCCCTGCTGGCTGAACGCCGGCCCGGGCTGGGTGAACGGCAGGGGGCTGGGGGCGGGCACGGGGTGCGCGCCGCTGAGGAGCGTGGGGGGCGGCGGCGGCGGCGGGGGGCTGCGCTGCTCCAGGAAGAGATGACTCGGGAACCTCGGTTCGCCTGAAACTGAAGCGCGCGCGGCATCACCCTCTGCTCGCGGGGGCCGGGGCCGGGCCCGCCCCCGCCGCGGGGCGACACGCCCGCGTGCCGCCGGACCGTGTGACGGCGAACAAAGGTCACACACGTGGGGGGCACGACCCCAGGGAGAGGGATTCCACGGGCCGCGTCCCAGCGCGGCAGGGCTCCGCCACTCCTCTCCGGGGGGCCTCTCACCGCGGACGCCAACGGCGCCCGACGCGACGCGGGCCTCGCGAGGCCGGGCGGACGCGCCGGCCACCAGCCTCTCCCACCCGACGACCCGCCGCTCCGGGCAGGGCGAAGCCCAAACGCGTCGGGGCTCCTCTCCGCGCGCAACTCCGCCCCGCCGCGCGGCCGCCCCTTACCTCCCAAGAAGAAAGGGTCCCGCTCCTGCGGCGGCGGCGGGGCTCTCCACTGGTCCTGCAGGGGAAGCCGCGGGGGCTGGCTGAAGGTGCTGGGGACCGGCCCGGGCGTGTGCTGCGGGAACTCCGGAGGGCCCTGAGGAACGACGGGACGGCGTGAGAGGAGGGAAAAGAGTGGGCGCCGTCCCCCAGACGGGGGATCCTGCCCTACGCACAGGCCGACACCAACCGCGGCACCAAAACATCAATTCCCTGTTTTCAGAGCGCTCCAGCAGAACAAGAACATTATTTTTAAGCTTAGAGACACCCGTGCAATTATCGACCCTTCTTGCCCATTAATCCCAAAAGACCCAATGTCTCCTTTCGGCCTCCCTGGCATTCATCTTCTCGATCGTGCTATAATTTGCTACCTTATAAACACAACCACAAGCCACGCCTATGAAGCTGCTTTATTTTTAAAGAAGAAGAAGAAATTGAATGTGAACCATAATAAACATCAGCAACTTCTGGTGAAACAGCACAACGAGAAAGGTTTAGGAAACCATACTGCTCCACGAGCAATGTCACACAGTCAGACTGCACCCTGGAGAAGACACTCTGGATGAATGAACTCCTCCAGGTTAACATTTTTCAGGAAGTACTTGTCGCCAGAACTCTACGTGGAAAAACTAAAAGTACTTCAATTTCCAGTTGGCCTTGTAAGTATTTGTAAAGAGTTTTAAGTTTATTTATTCACTTTTGAGGAAGGGGAGGGGCAGGGAGAGAGGGAGAATCCCAAGCAGGCTCCCTGCCGTCAGCACAGAGCCCGACATGAGATCGTGACCTGAGCGGAAATCGGGAGTCAGACGCTTAACCGACTGAGCCACCCAGGAGCCCCCGGGGAGATTTTTTAAAGTACCACATCTGCACTTTTTTTGGTGAGGCATTTCAGGAAAGCCTCACAATTTTTCTTTCACTTCTCCAGAAAGAATTCATTAATTATACATACCACCAAAATAATTTTCATTTAAGAACATCTTGTTCTTTGAAACTCCACCAGTATTTCTCAACTTTTAAAAAAAGTCACACTCCTTCCTCCTAACCTTAAACGTCTAACTCCTTTTCCGTCATTTTATTACTAATACACTCAGTTGCTCTAAATGTGCCATCACATTACTACACTGGAAATATTTTTGCAAACCGCGGTGCCCTTCCTTCTCCCTGTAACCATCTGTGCTGCCCGTGACTCCGCGACAACAGCACGCAGTGAGCGGAACGGCCTCCGTGAAGAGCTCCAGCTCCAGAAGAGCCCCTTGGGTGCAGATGCGGCCCCTCAGCAGGACTGTCACCACTGGGCAGCTTCTGAGGGAACCGGCCTGGAGAGCCTCGGGGTCCGAGCCAACTCTTGGGGACACCGGGTCCATCCACGTTCTGAGAGTCACGCCACAGGTTTAGAGATCAAGTCACGAAACCCGGGCTGGCACTAGGGCCACCTGCAGGGAGCTGGGTGCGGGGCAGCAACGAGGCGGGCCGGGCAGAGGGAGACTTGGGGACGGCCTGGGGAAGTGCCGGGTAGCTGGATTCAGTGTCACTTCTCTTGTATCTCTGGCTGGTCCCGCAGCCCAGGGAGAGCCAGGTCAGGAGGCTGGAGAACGGAGTCAAAGCCCAGGGCCGGGTGTGAACCGAGGCTAAGGTCTCGTCTGCTGCCAACCACTGTGGGAGACACGTCGTGCTACTTACCCCGATGCTCAGCCCCTGCGTCTGTGAGCCAGCATTAAAGACAACCCCTCCCCAGTGACTACCAACTGCAGGGATTCACACGGACTTAAATAAGCCACCTTGGTAAAGCCAATGTGAGCCAGTCAAGCATCGATACTGTATGAACGTCTACTTCAGAGGAAGGACCAATGGGCCCTGAGCCCACCGGCCACCTTCGTCCCCTGTGGCTTCCATACCGCACACCGGGCTCTGCAGAGCCCCTGACCACTGGAGCTCACGAAAGCACAGCACGGTGGCAGCGTGCGTCCCATTTCACAGCCAAGGCGACGGAAACTCGGGACACCGTGGTGCCCGTGGTGACACCGTTCTGTTGTATTTTTTTTTTAATCAGAGATTTCAATACTCAAGAAAAACAAGTTAAAAACTCCCACAGGATTCATTTTATTCGTAACACAATGAAAATGAAGTAGAGGAAGTTTCAACCCACGACACAAATCTTATCAAAATGACTAGAGCTGGGGATTTTAAAGACCGTATTTTCCCTGGACTTAGATATGGAAATGACAGCCTACAGCCAACTCAGATTTCTGAGTTCTGGAAACCATCCCATTATACACAAACTTCCATGTCTCGTATTTCATCCATCTCTATGGAAAACGCTCACTCTATGCTTCTGTCTCAGCCAAAGTGCAAAATCTCTACGGAAAGGCTTCTCCTGTAAGCTACCCTCGGTGTAGAAACTTGGTTCTCTCCTGCCCTACTTCACTCTCTTGCCAGCTGCCGGGCCCGTGCACGGCCCGTGGAGGGACCCCTGCCCCCCGGGCTCTACAGACCACTGAGTATTGCTAGATGAGAGCTGGGATCGCCGAATGTGCGGATTTAACTGTGACTGGCCTATCAACGTCCCTCAGCAGTTTCTCACCTGCTCCTGCTCTGCAGCTCCCACTGCCCAGGGGCCTCTGCCACCTTTGTCTCCCCTCCCTCCACCCTCACATCCCCGTTCCCCGTACCTCCCATCAGTTAAGGTGTCTCCTACCCTGGGCGCACACGGACTCCCAATCCGCGCCCCCTGCCACGCTCCTTGCGGTCCTTTGTGTCCGATCCGCTTCCGTTCCCCTTCATCTACACCGAATATTCCAGTAGGAATGACGTGCTTGCTGCTAATTTTCGCTCTAACACGACATTTGTCACATTTTTCATTTAAAAAAGAGGAACAGGGGTCCTGGGTGGCTCAGTTGTTAAGCGTCCAACTTTGGCTCCAGTCACGATCTCACAGCTCGTGAGTTCGAGCCCCGCGTCGGGCCCTGTGCCGACAGCTCAGAGCCTGGAGCCTGCTTTGGATCCTGTGTCTCCCTCCCTCTCTGCTCATGCTCATGCTCTGTCTCTCAAAGGTGAATAAACGTTTAAAAAACAATTTAAATAGAAGGAAGGTAATAATGAAGATTAGATCAGAAATAAATGAAATGGAAACTAAAAAAAAAAAAAAATAGAAGAGATCAATGAAATCAGGAGCTGGTTCTTTGAAAAAAACCAACAACATTAAGAAACCTTTAGCCAGACTCGTAAGGAAAAATAAAAAGAGGCAGAAAGGACTCAAACAAAACCAGAAATAAAAGAGGAATAGGGTGCCTAGGTGCCTCAGTCAGTTAAGTGTCCAGTTTCAGCTCAGGTCATGATCTCACAGCTTGTGAGATCCAGCCCCACGTCGGGTTCTGTGCGTACAGCTCAGAGCCTGGAGCCTGCTTCGGATCCTGTGTCTCCCTCCCTCTCCGCCCCTCCCCTGCTCATACACATTCTCTCTCTCTCTCTCTCAAAAATAAATAAACATTAACAAAATTAAAAAAAAAAAAAAAAAAAGGAAGAGCGTGCTAAATTATAACCAAGGTTGGAAGTATTACACCACTGATCGTTGACAGGCTTTCATCCTGAACTAAGGTCAGCAAACATCTGGGCCCCTAACTCACTGGCTGTGTCAGTCACTCCTAGGTTAACAAGCTGACCAAAAAAGCACAGACACAGGGAGACCGTATCGGAAAGGACAGAAAGAATACAGTGTACTTTCTGAGAAAGCGGGGCGTCCTCTGGGGCTCCTTCCCCTTAGCCCTGAGTCCAAAGCAGCAGCACTCACTGTGAGAACTTTCTCTGAGCTCAGAACTGTGTCACCAGTCCCAGCACGGGTAAAGCCAAGTCTCAGCTGGCCAGTGTTCAGAACCTCTCCCAGAGAGCACTGCCCTCTCCTACATCAGGCAAGCCCACTGCCACCCCGTCCCAGCAGGACCCGGTCCCCCAGCGTCTACTTCTGTGTCATCCACTCCTCGAAGGCCGGACGCGGCCCAGATACAGGAGGAAGCCTCGGGGGACTGCTGCTGAAGCTGGCGTCCCTCACCCGGCTGCGTGGAGACCAGCGACCACTTCTCCTCGCCTTCCGTCCTGATTTTACTCACAACCAGGAGAAGAGGAGAGAGGTTCCTGACTTTTCTGGCCCACAAACGTGGCTGTCTTCGTTACTTCGTTTGCGAAGCCCTGATACTTACTGCCACTTTTCTCACTGGGCTCACATCATGCCAGGCTTACTGACAGCTGGAAAGCACTCGGTTTCTTCGGAAACCAGTCACAAGCAATAAATCCCATGACTGTGTCTTACTGCCCCACGGCTGTCCCCCGCTGCTGCAGCGGCTCCCAGCAGTGCCGCACATGCGGCAGCCCAACGAGGCTCTGCACAGCCTCTCCTCCTTCCGTTAGAGAGTTCATTTCAAGTCCTCCAGAGGACAGCTTTTCTCATTACAGATAAGGCAAAACGTAACTGGAAAAGCAGACTGGCGAATCCCCCCCGTTATACGAGCGGAAGGTCTGCTAACCCACGATTTTGACTTTGCCACGAGTTGAGATGGGGAAAGTATTCTCAACCCCCTTCATCCATTTGTAAAAGGAAAGTGACTGAATCGCGAGAATGAACTCAAGGAGAAACTGATGTGCTTAGTTTTCAATAAAAATTTCAAGCTGCCTGAGAACTAGGTACGTTCCTGGGAGATTATTTTAAATATTCATATTCTAAAGACACTTGTGGTATTAAACTGAAAATACAGCGGAATCCTAAGTCTTGCCCCTTTGGAATCTTAATATCGTGACGTTCATCTCTTCCCAGACCTTTTCTTCCACCAATTAGCCACGTGCTTGCGGCGTAACCTCCGACAGACACGGGCGCTCAAATGTTGGCAATATCGAACGAGGCCCCCCAGATTCTTTCTTCATCAGTCGTACTGAGCCAGAACTTTGGTCCACCTTCCAGCTGGTCTCTCTCGGAAAGGCGCTAACTAATAGAGGCCGGCCGGGCGGAGGGCAGTGCCGGCGGGTCGGGCTCCTTACTGCGCTCTCCAGCCCTCCCACCACCTAGCAGGCCTCTCAGGGCTCCGTCTTCTCACCTGCAGAAGGCAGGGATACCGACGGTGCCCGTTTCTCATGGGAGAAGATGAAAGAACGTGTTCGAAGTCCTTACGACAGTACCCAGCAAATAACAAAAGTTCACAGTGCTTGCCACTGTTGTCACTTTTACATGACATTTTTGTAGACAGCACTCCACTCTGTAAACGTAACACAGAGCTGCTGACAAGTGACAGGGCTCCTTATATCCTGCAAGACAGAGCAGCACAGGCCCCCTTCCTGCACTCTCACCCCAGAGTCACAGCGGAAGCCTTCACAGATGAGGCGTCACCACATCCTGGCCACTCCACCTCCGGCCGCAAACCCGCTCCCCCCCTCCCTGCTTCAGCCGGTGGGCCGGTGAGGGGCGAGACCACGGTCCGTCACATTCACCTATGTGTTTTCCCACTCGGCACAGAGCCTGGTACAGAGACGCTGACGGATATTTAATAAATGAATCGACTGCCTATTCCAGCCAGCAAGGGAATCCAGCCCCACGTGCTAATCTAAAATGCTACAGCGGGCTGGGCCGCCTAAGTGGCTCAGTGGGTTGAGCGTCCGACTCTGGATTTCAGCTCAGGTCATGATCTCACGGTTATGGGATCAAGCCTAGCATCGGGCTCCGTGCTGATGGTGTGGAGCCTGCTTGGGCCTCTCTCTCTGAAGATAAACATTTAAAAATAAATGAAATAGGGGCGCCTGAGTGGCTCAGTCGGTCGAGCATCCAACTTTGGCGCAGGTCACGATCCTGCGGTCCGTGGGTTCGTGCCCCCCGCGTCGGGCTCTGTGCTCACAGCTCGGAGCCTGGAGCCTGCTTCAGATTCTGTGTCTCCCTCCCTCTCCTCTCTGCCCCTCCCCTGCTCACGCTCTGTCTCTCTCAAAAATAAACATTAAAAAACAATTTAAGAACAAACTAAAATACCACGGGGGTTGAGCCCTGACTGCCCACGAAGCCCACAGACAGTGGATGGCCGAACGCTAGGAAGGGCGTGATGGAGGTTGGAATAGACCAAGCTGGACCCTGGGCAGTGAGCCGAGGCTCTGGGCTGAGCAGACTGAGAACAGAGCGCACCGGGACCAAAGAGAAGCCAACATCAACAGAACCCGGTCCTCTGACTTAAGTGTAGGACAAAAATCATCTCAACTTGCATTGCCGAGGTGTGGACCAGACAGGGAGTGTGGGAGGAGCACGGACTGTTCTCCGACCTGCAACCGCCCCCCAATGTTTAGAGAGTACACTTGTTCTCTGAAGGATAGACACTCGATGGGCAGTTTGTGGGATGCACTTCCAACATTGCTGCTAAGGAGCACAGCCCAGGCCTGTTTTCTTCTTGGCTCTGGACCCAACTGAGGAGTCACACACCTGTAAGATGCAGGACACATCGATAAACCACACGGGCACAGGATGACCGGAGTAAGATGGGGGGGGGGGGGGTCCTGCTTCGCTTCTGCTCGTTTTTGCGTTTCATTATTGCAAAGTAGCACTTAGCAACAATCGCGCACCACACACACGACAACAAGGCATTTTTCCAGGGTCCATCCTAAAGTAAACAGATCAACAAGTCAGAACTGTACGTAAGCAGGAAATGCTCATGCAACAGCAAGACACGGTAGAGGCGAGTGTAGAAGCAAAATGCGGATAGAACAAATCCAAAGTCATTTGTAAAATATAAACAATGTAAACCAAAGACTATATACTATAAAAATAAATGACGTTGTCCAGAACTTGAGGTGTGGCTAGGTCCATATCCCAAATCTGCCTAAGCTCTGAAGAAAAGGACAGAAATCAGTAAGAAAAATTGAGTGTAATTATCTTATTATCTTGGTAATGTTGCAGGACCATAGATGCTAGTGAAACATGAAACCTAACCCCGTAGTTATGATGGTGTTTGGCTTTATGTAAACATGAGCCACCTCCCGCCCCAATGAGGACAGACCTCTGATGCCCACCGTCCGTGCCCACATGTTCCCGAGCACCAGTCAGACTACATTTCACAGTCGGTCCTGCAAGGCAGTGAGGCTGGCGTCGTGACCAAGGTTCAGCAAACGGCACGTGACCGGAAGTGAAGCAGGCCGGTCCCAGACCCGGCCAGTTACACAGGAGTAACTCCCGGTTCGCCCTCTCCCCACCTGACGAGGGGGTCTTGCGGGGCCCAGAGGAGGCAGCCCCGGGGGCAAGGGGAGTGAGAAGTGAACTCTGCAGCGCCGAGCCACCGAGGGCTCGGGACCGCTCAGTCCGTCACCCACCCCAGCTGGTCCTCCTGTGCCGGACGCTCTGG
This sequence comes from Lynx rufus, assembly GCF_022079265.1. Taxonomy (NCBI): domain Eukaryota; kingdom Metazoa; phylum Chordata; class Mammalia; order Carnivora; family Felidae; genus Lynx; species Lynx rufus. The sequence continues at coordinate 167,701,066 of NW_025814856.1, read as the reverse complement.
GGCCGCCACCAGGACCTTTTATGTGCGGGTGCCACGGGCCCCGGCCGTTGCTGTCCTGGCCGATGGGCGCTGTCCCTCCAGGCCTGCCCGTGCAGCCCACGGCCCTCTGCCCCAGGGCAGACGACTCGGAGGTAGGGCTTCTGCTCCAGAGCCCTCCTCCTCAGGGTCAGGCCAGGGCAAGAGCCTTTCCCTGAAAGCACACCGCAGCCCAGTCCCGCCCCCTTCCTACCTGGCGTCCCCGGCACCCGAACCCCCATCTTGGGCTCTGCTCCCGCTGGCCCAAGGCTCCAGCCCACACTACTGCCGCCAGCTGACTCACAGAGCTCCTCTACCTTCTCATTCGCTCCCTGTAACGCCCGACGAGGCACGGGGTCTGCTGACAGAAATCCCGAGCATTTAAGTATCTCGCGCACAGTCCAAGGTTAGAAAGTGGCAGAGCCCGGACTGACTCCCGGGTCACCGGCCCCCCCACAGCACATCCACTCACCCACTGTGCTCATGATGAACAGGAAACGGCGGGGAGTAACTTCACTTCCCTTGGTCTGTCTCGGTGTTTTATTATCACGTATGTACATGTAATTGTGTGAGAGAGTGTGTGAGTGCTTTGGAAGTCAAGAAAACCAATAAATACTAAATCAAGTCTAAAGTCAGAACAGCCAAGGAAATTCCATGGCTGCCTGAACAGGTAAAAGAAATTAGCAGTTCTTACCTGACCAGCCTATGAGAAATTGATAAAGGAAGCAGGACCGGAGATGCTATCTACAATGCAGAAGAAAGAGCTGACTCAAGATGAGTAAGCAAGGGAAATTTCTGGCTTTGGCAGTTTGTCCAAAAGAGTAAGAATGGAAACAGAGGGTTTGTGCAGGTGTAACCTTGAAACCATAGGTGACACCTGCAAGGTGTGATAAGCTAGGGCAGCCAGGTGGAGGGCAGCGAGTGCCAGGGATGACCGACTACGGCAGGCCACGTGCGGGCCGAAAGACACCAGGAGCACACGCTGAGCGGTGCGGCTGAAGGAGGCCGGCACGGGGAAGAGAGAGCTTTACTGGTACCTGCATCAGACCCTACCAGAAAGCAGCCCGCCTCCGAGATGCCAAAGCCTGCGTGAGGGCCAGATGGCAGGAAGATTAGAGAAAAGGAGCAGACACTGCAAGACAGATTATTCAAAAAGAAAGTCCACGGCTGGTCCATGAAATAAACCAGAGTGACAACGGTTACTTCTCTGGAGAGACCAGATCCTGGTGGACACAAGGGCGAAACCATCTGGGGAAGACACGTGGGCCCCTCCTCCCCTCCACTTGCCTCAACGGGTAACAGAACCTGAGGGCCTGAATGCTTACGTGAAGTTTAAAACTTGAACGCTTTAAGATCGTAAAATCTTCTGAGTGTTATCGGTACTGGCTTTCCGAAACAGAAATTTAACAACCAGCAGGCATCTTCAAGCTCACAATGCCATTTTCCTCACTGGTTTTGATTCCATTTTGAACGTGGATGGCACTTCCTTTCCCTACACTGACACAACTTAAATTCTGGCCATAAGTTTGAGCCACATGGAAAAGATTGCTAATTGCCTACCTACTTTAGATTCTCACTTCTTCCTGAGTGATACAGGGGCAACACTGCCCACCTAAAACCCTGAACTTGTCACAGTGGGCCAGGGGCTCTCGGGAGGCTCACTGGGGGCTGCCTCAGCGGGCACGCACCTTTTGTCCCTCCCTCCTCCTCTTTTGGCCTGCGATTTGAGTAGGAAAAATATAGGTCCCTGATAACACCACAGAACTGCTATCCCAACCCAGAACTTGTTCATTTTTATGCAAAAACACGCCACTTGGCTTAAGTCACTGTTCAAAGAATTTTGTTATGTGCAGCCTCATTCGCATCCTGACTCACCAAGTCAACGTCGTATCTTCTGCAAACACGGTGCCAGGAAACGGGCAGAACAAGTAACTTTCCCTTTAAGGGGTGAGGACACTCAGGTTTACGGAGCCAGAAGCGGACTGGCCCAAGTTACACTGCCCCACACAGCTCAGGACGAAAATGCACATTTTCAGATTCTCGCTTTTATTATAAAGTGCTCTTTCTGCTGTCACACACTGCCGCTGGGACCAGCGTGTCTTCAGCAAGCCACGGCTCCAGTGTGGCATTCACCACCTCAGAGGCTCTCCTGATGCGAGCATTCATTGAAGAACTTGTAGCGTTTCACGGGTATAAAGGATAATAAATTACCAATTCCCTCCACCAAACGCACAATTATTTTAAGACTGTTAGTGAGCTGCGAACACCTCACTTAACAGAACTTTGAGCACTAATTCTCCTGCCTTTTGAAAGAAAAGGCTACCTTAATCCTCTCGGCTAATTGCTCTATTTTGCTTTTCTTTCTATCCCTTTAAGAGTCTCAGGTAAAACATTATCATTCTTTCTCATAGAATTCTTACACAAACTGCACTCTGGCATGTTCCGCATCTCTTGTTAATTACATGATGTTATCTGTGTTAATCCTACTCAAGAAGGACTGACAACTTCAACCACAAAAAAAAAAAAAAAAAAAAGAGCACTCTGCATAAATTGCTTAGCCCAAAGTTAATCGTATAATGCGGAAAAGAAAGAGGTTCTAACAGCTATTGTAGGACTTATCAGCTTCCCTAACAGGGTCAGTCAGTATATTTTAATAAGACTAATTAAATACCTTAACAATGTCATTGAAACTTCATGAATCTTTCAATGAATTACAACCTTCCTTTGCAGCATGTTTTCATTTATCAAGCTCACTTAAAATGCAAAGAACCATATAAGAAACCAACAGACGCTTAAGAACGACTCTCAGCTAATTCTCATTCAATGTGGGTCAAACGCAGAGAATACAGACCACCAGTGACCCCTCGCATAATTAAAATTATACCCTCTATCACAATATTAATCCTCTTACCTCAGTGCTTTCCACAGATCTTTTTTCTTTCAGGTTGTGCCTCGTTTAATACCTACATTCATTTTCTTAAAAGGCGTTTTTGTGTTTAGAGGTGCTTTCTAAACATTTGAAGAAGCGTGTGCCCAGGGTCAGCACTGCTCCCCACGCGGACCTGAACACATGAAGACAGCGTGCTGGCTCCAGCAGAGAAACTAGAGCATGCACTCCCAAGCAGGACACCTTTAACTCAGTACAAAGTACTGCTTCTGATGAACAGACTAGAGACTGTGTACCCACCTTAGTCATACGTTGGAAAGCCATAACTTTATCCCTGTCCCTTGCCCCTCCCGTTCTTCCCAAACACCCCACGCAAGCACAGTGCCTGCTCCCCCACAGCACTGGGTCGTGACACTCGCATCTTAAATACAGCTAGGATCCACTTTGGCAGATCCAATCATTTTTATCCAGTTTACTGACATGCGTTTTAATATTTTGCGAGGAAGGGAGAGGCACACCACGACTGAGACTCCGACTGCCTTGGTTGCACAACCCTACTTCTTGTGGCCAAAAAGACTCAGTTCCCCCATCTGTAAAGTGGAGAAAAGGATACCTCCCTATGGTTGTTGAACACAAGCTCTGAGCAAAATCTGGAACACAGTAATCACTCAGTAATTTCTTTTTTTTTTATTTCCCAATGAACTTCAACAGCACGTGCTCCAGGGAGATGTGTTTCCTCACTCAAAAAAAAAAGTCGGGGCGCCTGGGTGGCTCTGTTGACTGAGTATCTGACTTCAGCTCAGGTCATGATCTCACGGTTCGTGAGTTCGAGCCCCACGTCAGGCTCTGTGCTGACAGTTCGGAGCCTGGAGCCTGCTTCAGATTCTGTGTCTCCCTCTCTCTCTGCCCCTCTCCTGCTTGTGCTCTGTCTCTGTCTCTCAAAAATGAATAAATGTAAAAAAAAAAAAAATAGGGAAAAAAAAGTGAGTTAAAAAGCAGAAGAGCAGCATCAGCTCTGTCAACTGCAAATGCGGTCTGTGCGCAAGTCCTCCTCCGCAAGTGCACCTCCCACGCGGGCCATCACTCCCATCTCCCACCAGGGAATGACAACCGTGTTCACACAAAACACTAGACACAAACGTTTATACCAACTCTCTTCGTGAGAGCCAGAGACTAGCAAAATCCAAATGTCGAAGGGATAAACGGACTGTGGTACATCCATTCAGTGGAATAATACCTACCAATTAAAAAAGACAAATCCCTTACAGGCGCAATCTCAAGAGCACTGTGGCGAGGGAAAGCAGCCAGACTCAAAGCAAACATCCCACAGGAGTCCACTCACAGGACATGATTTCAATGAAAGAGAACGCGGCGGTTGCTGGGGGGCTCGGCGGGGAGAGGCGTGACCACAGAAGGGGCAGCGCGAGGAAGCCCTCTGAGCGGCAGGACTGCGCACTCTCTCTCTCTCTCTCTCTCTCTCTCTCTCAACTGTGGTGAGCACACAACTGAATGCACTTACAAAAACTCACCAGCTTGCACATCAAAAGGAAAAGGACGAAACTGTAAAAATTTTTTAAAACTCTAACTTTTGGGAAGAAATGCTTTCAGGTCCTTTATAATAAAATAGGGCCTCTTTCAAAGTGTATCTTAAAAATGCATTTCAACAACTGGAGCACCTGGGTGGCTCAGTCAGTTAAGCATCCGACTCGATCTCAGCTCGGGTCACAATCTCACGGTTGCGAGTTCAAGCCCCGCATCGGGCTCTGCGCTGACAGCACGGGGCCTGCTTGGGACCCTCTAAACCTCTCTCTCTGCCCCTCCCCCACTTATGTATGCATAAGCTCTCGCTCTCAAAATAAATGAACATTTAAACAAATGCATTTCAACAGAACTATAGGTCTTCAAAGACTCAGGGAAAACAAATATTTAAAATAAAAACCGGTGTGCTTTGTAGGACACGTCGATAAAAACAGGCCATAAAGATTTTCTTGGCACACGTAGGAGGTTCTAAGACTGAAAATTTGTGTTCTTGTCAACAACACATTGGCCACATTACCACTTTACAGACTGGCAAACCGCACTCCGTTTAAGCCTACTATTTATGAAAGGGTGTGGGAAAGGTTTTCATTTCAACGTGGACGGTTTTAACTTGGCCGAAAACTCAACAAAACCGTGTAGCAAACGCTTTCACAATGTGGCTTACTGGCTCACTTAACTGTATGAGAAACCCACTTCCTATGACTTGAGCAAGTGCTCCCAGGTCTCTGAGGTCTCTCTGTGCGGACCCCCACCCACCCTCTCTCTGCCCAGCACACAGCGTATGCCGGCAGGACAGCAAGTCGACGGGGTGCAGGATCTCATCGCCGCCATACTTAATGGCTGTTACCGTGGTGTTTAGCTGTTCCTCCTACTGCTGCAGATGGGAATTCATTGATATGATTAAATTTGATGGTATGATAATGTATGGTAATCACGATTAATCAGAAACCCACCAGCAAACGGAGGATGTTGGGTATTATGTCACCTGCATTTTAAACTGCATTCTCTCCTTGCGAGCCTGACGACATTTGACAGCTGGAAGGCTCTCATCCCACACTCGCCTGCTACTACTCATAGGTCTGATAAGAGAAAATGCCCATCATTCCTTCCCGATCTTAAGTGCTAATAATTACACGGCATTGCAGGCAAGTTGTAAAAACAGTTAGGGGTTCAAAAGAAAGACTGGAATAAAGTCTAGATTCACATCTGCAAGGGCTCTAATCAGAGAGAAATGGAATTGGAGGCAGCAGTCTCATCAAACATGATTTGCATGAAATGCCATATAAAACACATCCAGGACGTTGTCAATCAGCAGCACCTGATACCACACGCGTGCTCCATGGGCACAGAGCTCCCTGGGACCTACCTGCACGGCACTGTCACTGCACAGTAAGCACAGATGGAAATCAAAACCTAAAAACGAACGTGATTGCTCAGAAGACTACTTGAAACTCATCAGCAGTCTTTTTTTTAAACATAATATTTAGTTTTAATTCAAACTAAAGTCCCTGAAAAATGATTCAGCAGCCAAAGCACTTGGTATTGAAGTGGCTACCCTGAAATACCAGCATTCACCCAGTACATCGATTCAGAATCAATGACTGAATAGGTGTTTAAAACCCCCTCGGTCAAGAATCTTTACAACGTGCGTCACTCGGGGTTTAGCCATACACTTAAAAACAGCAATTGCGCGGACACCTAAAACAAATTAGGTCAGCAAAATCTCAAAGCGACACTTCAAAAGATTATCAACCGACATTCTAGTGTTACTTTTCTAAGTGGGCAAACATTAAAAACAATAAACATCACTTCGAGGATAAATACGTAACTGGACAATATACTTTTGGGCCAAGAAAAGACTCCAAACTTTCCATCAGTGACAAAAACGTCAGCCTTCGTGGAAAGGGACACCAATCAGACTAACAAGTAAAACAAAGAGCCTTTGAAAACGAGCACAGAATTCACAGACACCAAGACAGGCGCTCACCCGCAGGGCGGTGCACCAGCGTCCCGACCCCACCGCCCCACCAACACCACGAAAGGAAACCACGACCGTCTGTGGGGCAACACTCGAGCCTTCACACGAGTGAAAATGCTTCACGAGAGGAGACGGATGGTAGGCGGCTGGGCGGCAAGACCGGACGGAGCACGAGAGCTGGGGCGGAGGGACGGCCAGCGGCGGCTCCTGTGCCCATCAGCTCCTGTGAGTGGCCACTGCTCCGACGGCCGAGACGCATTTTACACGTGGCAGAGTCACATCGCGGGACAAAAATGAGGACGAAGAGAATTCATTCTCTGATGACGCTACCAACCGAGTTATGTTTACATTTCAAACAAAGGTTCAGAAGACCGACTGGAAAAAAGAAAACAGTCTGGGAATTAAAGTTTGGGACAAGAAATGTTCTAGAACGCAGCACTAACAGCTGTGTCCGTGGCTAAAATTAAATACACGGATCTGATTCTTAGGTGGAAACCTAAATTACAAAGCACATCACCGAATTCCATAAACGAGGGAACCGGGGGTGGGGGCTGGGGGGGGGGGGGGGACAGCCCATTGAGACACCAAGACGGACACGACCACAGAAAGGCACCTCGATGTCAAAAGCTAAAACGGTATTTTCCAAAAAGATCAAACATAGGGAAGCTTTTCTTACGATATTTGTTACTTTGACATTCAAATCTTTGCTTTAAAAACTGCTTAAATTCCCTAAATAAAATTCATCAACAGGACATAAAGATATTAGTTTTGCTACTAAATCAAGCATAGCTAAGAATACCACATTTTGGCCTAAGATTTTAGTTTTTAAAAATAATTTTAACAAATCCTATGAAAAATAGGTTTAATATTAGGCTGTCTAGAGTTCTGATTTTTTAAATTAAAAATTCAAGGTATTATCACTTAATACAATTTGTAGGCATACTAGTTCTAAATTAAGAATTTCTCAAGGTTTCATAAAATTGTCAAACAAAATGGACTTTTAAGAAAGTAAAGCTTGCCACTGTTGGGGAAGAGAAGGAATACCTCAGCATTAATACTAACTGGATACTAACTCCTTTAAAACTTGGAAATCTAGGGGTGCCTGGGTGGCTCAGTCGGTTAACTGTCCACCCAACTTTGGCTCAGGTCATAATCTCAGGGTTCACGGGTTCATTGAAGCCCTGCGTCAAGCTCTGAGCTGTCACCTCGAGCCTCCTTCGGATTCTGCGTCTCCCTCTCTCTCTGCCCCTCCTCCTCTGCTGGCGCTCTGCCCCACCCCCTCACAAATAAAATATTAAAAAAAATTAAAACTTGGAAATCTAGTGGTACTTCTACTGACTGCCTTTTTTACTCTTTAGTCCATCAAGTAGAGCTTAATTCCTATATACTTATATACTTAAATGAGCATGATATAATGCACATTATGTATCAATGAAAACAAGTAAAAAATTAAATAACACAACGCCTCTCTACACAACTCATTTTATGTAGGGTTCATCATTACCTGAATCAGTAGACTTCCTCGGCACACAAAAAGATCTGAATCACAGAAATGTACTGAGCAAAGGGAAGTTCACTGTAATCTCGTCTCTCCCCAGCCTAAGCTCCTCTAATGAACCCCACTGTCCCCAGGACAGGTGGCGCTCCTGTTGACAGCTTCATACCACTCGCTCGTGTTTCAGGACAACCCGACCCGTGTCTGCAGATCAACTTCTGCGCGGAGTCCTACTCCTCCTGTGCCCAGAACTGGCCGAGCCCTGGGCCTTGTTCACGGAAAGTGTGGATGCAGAGTGACTGAACGAGTGACACGGCAATCCTATACTGAGTTACAAGACTACAGGGAACTTCACTTAGCTCAGATTTCTGTGATTCAGATCTTTTTTGTGTGCCAAGGAAGTCTATGATTCAAAGAGACTCCATGAGGATTCTGAAGTCAGGTTTCCTAATGCAAATGTTATATCAACAGGGGGGTGGGGGGTGGAGAGGAGAAGGCAGGAGGCAGGAAGAGTGTCATTTTACAAAGTAAAATTCAGTTTAGCAAAAGTTAATAGGACAGCCCCCAGGGCACACCACCACCACCACTAGGAAATCTCCCAGGGGCTCTGTTAGAACACAGCAATACTATCCCCACTGATTGCAGAATTTTACTCTGGTCACAACTGGCTTATATCGCTATGCTGATCTGTTTTATGGTTTGGGACTAAGCACTAGGCAGAGGCGTGAGGCATAAAGGAGAAACTCACATGTTCACAAAACTACATTTACACAGACAGCAACCAAGTTTAGTCCAGTAGTAGAAAAGGAAAAAAAAAATTTATTCAAAAAAGATCTGGTGTACGTAAAAAAACAGCAGATGGCCCAGAGTTGGTCTCCATTCCTAGTATTTTAATGAACTTTTAAAAACATACTGCCTCTAGTATATTTCTGATTTTTTTTTTAATTTTTAAGTAATTTCTACACCCAACATGGGGTTCAAACTCACAACACTGAGATCAAGTCACACGCTCCAACGACTGGGCAAATCAGGCACCCCACCTCAAGTGTATTTTTTAAAAACAGATTCCACATCTGATTACTTTCCCTAAGGAAGATTGATTACAGAAATAAGAGCAGGGCATTTTCAAGACCATAAGTTCACCGTAAATTCAGCTTAAGATCTAGCATTTGGGGCTTAAAGAAAGACACAATACACACTAAATAACGATAAATAACTGAGCTAAAGAAAAATCTCTCCTCTCATATCATACACATGACTAATCTGTACCCAACTATTTCCTATAGCCCATACATACTTTCCATCTCAAAAGCAGTAACAAAACAAAACTGACATGTTGCAGAAACTTTTCCAAAAGCAATTCAACAGTACTCACTACCCTCAACGCCCTGTAACAGTACTCATGACCCTCAGAGTACTATATATATACATTCAGTTTCAGAGTGCCCAGCCGGCTCAGTCAGTGGAGCTTGTGACTCTTGATCTGGTGGTTGTAGGTCCAAGCCCCATGTTGTGTTTAGAGATTACTTAGAAATAAAATCTTTAAAAAATAAATTAATAAGTTCAATTTACATAGAAATTGTCTCCTATTATCCGCTTATAATATCCTCCAGTATTATGCACTTTGCTTCTTCTAGGAGAGGATACACTCACATTTGCACAATTGAAAAATACAAGGAGCGCCTGGGTGGCTCAGTCAGTTAAGCGTCCGACTTCGGCTCAGGTCATGATCTCACGGTTTGTGGGTTCGAGCCCCGCATCGGGCTGTGTGCTGACAGCTCAGAGCCTGGAGCCCGCTCCGGATTCTGTGTCTCCCCCTCTCTCTGCCCCACCCCTGCTCATGCTCTGTCTCTCTCTGTCTCAAAAATAAATAGAAACATTAAAAAAAAAATTTTTTTTAAAGAAAAATACAAGTAGATGAAAACTGCAATTATTCTAATTTTATATTAGTAAACACGTTTTTATAAAAGTATCAATTACATACAATATTGCTGTTTTTAACTAGCTTTTAGAACGTTATGAGTCACTTAAAGGAAAAATTAGTTAATATAAGGGAATAAAACCAGTAAGAATCAGTTCTAGGAACCACGCCATAATTCATAAAAAACTACAAATCAAAGAGGTTTCTAAAAAATACTCTGAATCTTAACTACTGATTGTATTTTTGAATAATCATCTGCCTATACACCTAGAACCTTCATTAAAACCTTTCTGTTAAGTGCCTTCTATAAACATGCTATCTACTTAAGTATCAAAGGTAGAGTCAAATACATCTTTTAGATATTTCCTGAAAATCAGATTTAGTCTCAACAAAACTACATCTGTTTTACACACAAACGATATTAAAATTTTATGGTCCAGTCCATTTTTCTTCGACATTGGTTTTACAAAGAACATATCTTCTTTGATTTAATGAAACCAAGAACTAACGACAACTCTAATCCAAAACTCAGATAGAACAATTTACTTAAACAGATACATTATTTAATGGACGTTATTCTTCTGGTTAGGATAAGCAAGGAAAGCACACTGCAAAGCGTGGAGTGGGAGAATGTGTGTGTTCTTTTAAAGAAAGTTGAAAGAGAAAAACCTTCATTTTAAAATATAAAACCAGGGGCGCCTGGGTGGCGCAGTCGGTTGAGCGTCCGACTTCAGCCAGGTCACGATCTCGCGGTCCGTGAGTTCGAGCCCCGCGTCGGGCTCTGGGCTGATGGCTCAGAGCCTGGAGCCTGTTTCCCATTCTGTGTCTCCCTCTCTCTCTGGCCCTCCCCCGTTCATGCTCTGTCTCTCTCTCTGTCCCAAAAATAAATAAACGTTGAAAAAAAAAAAATTTTTAAATATAAAACCAATAGTTCACGAAGACTTTTGAGATTTGGGTTTTTTTTTTAAACAAGCAGAGTTCTCATGAGTGCTCCCTAGAATCTCACACACGTGCCCACACGTACACAACTTCACACGTGTGTGCATGCACGTGTATGTGTGCACACACACACTCAAGGCCCTTTCTCACTGAACACAAGGCAATAATGAAATCAAAATTCATACTCTTTAACATGAAAAGCATTGCATGATGATCCTAATTCAACAATTTTACAGTTAAACCAAATTAATTCCATTCTCAGAAATCCACTGGCGTGTAAGCTGTTAACAAACATTTCCCACTACAAAAACCACTGTCAGTATTTACAAACCTCGACCCTTATTTTGGTTGGAACCACCTGTATTTGCTGCATTAGTATCTCTTAGTAAACGCATGCTCACCCCCTCAGACCAGGAGGAGCAGCTGCTACTCACAGGGAATCTCTGCGGCCCCACAGCAGGTCTCGGCTGGCTGGGAACTGGCAGCAAGGGCACTGTGGAAAAACACCTTTTGTTACAAACATGGTTCACTTCACAAACAAACCCACCAAAAAAGAAATACACCAAGTCTAGTATCAAACACGCATCATGCGTCAATTACATGTAACATATGAAGTTTACACTTAAGCTAAGTGCTTAGTGTTTTACAAGCCCATAAAAGGGAAAGAGAAAGCAGGACGCTTGTCCCCATACAACGGCATACGCAGAAGCTTCAATTTCAACAGGGAATTTCTATTTAGAATTAAAATGTTTTGCAATGAGAGAAGAGATTACTCCTCTAAAATAAAAAACGGCTTTTGTGTTTCACATCCATATCCAAGTTATCCAGACTATCTAATCCAATTACATTTTCTGACTCCAATCAAATACAAATTCAAATCTAAATCCTCTAGAATCGTGAAAAAGAGGGAGGGAGGGAGGGAGGGAGGGAGGGAGGGAGGGGAGGGAGGCAGAGAAAGGAAAACACACATACCCATGGTACTGTTACAAAGAACAATCTATTAAACAATCTCCTATGCCAAGACTTTGTTTGTTTTTGGTTTGTGTTTTTAAACAAGCAGAACACTCCAACAGATCTACCAGAAGAACATGAAATCACATAATTCTCAAACAGACATTTTATAGAAGGGAAGAAGCCACATGTTATACCCTGGGGCTAAATCAGATCTGTTTACACTATTTAAAAAGTATGTTACACTGAACTTGATTTTGAAGGGGGAGAAAGAAACACCGCCCGGGCAGGGACTGCCACAGGGTAGTGTGCTGCATTTTTCATTAAAATGTGCAGCCAGATACATCTAGTAAGCTCTCAGGCTGTCAGCTGTCATGGGCTGAGTTGTGCCCCCCTCCCCAAATGCATATGCCGAAGTCTCCGTCCCTAGTACCTCCAAACGGGACCGCGTCTGGGCAAGGGGCCTTTAAAGAGGGGATTAAGGAAAAACGAGGTCACGTGGGTGGGCCTGGATCCAGTATGACTGGTGTCCTTATAAGAGGACAGACCACAGACACACACACGGAACAACTGGCTACATGAGGACACAGAGAAAATAACGGTAGTAACAGTAACATCACATACCATATTTTTAGTTTAAGAAACGTCTGGTACATGAGAAATACACTTTTCCGACGACTTTAGAATTGGAACGCTAAGATCAATTTTATTTACTATAAATACTCAAGGAACTCTATATATTAAGACTTATGATGAGGGTCATACTTCCACAGGTCCAATTTAAAGTAATAGTGTGGGGTCACCTGGGTGGCTCAGTCGACTAAGCGTCCGACCTCGGCTCAGGTCATGATCTCGCGGTTCATGGGTTCAAGCCCCACATCAGGCTCTGTGCTGCCAGCACGAAGCCTGGAGCCTGCTTCGGATCCTCTGTCTCCCTCTCCCTAGGCCCCTCCCCTGCTTGCTCACTCTCAATCTCTCTCGAAAATAAATATATCTATATTTATATTGTGTGTGACAGAAAGAAACTTAACTTCAATAAAATGCAAAATGGCTCAAGTCCTTCTGCTCCTTGAAAGCCTAATCCAATGAGTCAAAACTTCAAGATGAGAGGAGGTCAATTTGAGAGACTTTACGTAAAACAGGATGCAGCCCCCAACTCGATACGGCCTCCTACAAGGCACTGGGGGATAAATCGATTTATCTAGGGCAAAATATTAGATTATGAAATGGAGGAAGAAACAATTAGAGTATCTCTGACCTCAAAAATTATAATGAAAGTGAAGAAGAAACTACATATTAAACAACATAAAGACAATGGTTTTAAAATTAAGTGCCAAATACAAAGTACCCAGACTTTCAAGCCTATGTGCCACTTATTTTTAAACTTCGGATTTAAACATCAATTCCTATCGGATACCCAGATGCCTACAATACAGTGAAAAGATTAAAAAATTTAAGTCTCTTTAACGATCTCTGGGGAGAAATCTGATTATAATTAACAGATTCCTTACACAGAAGCCTTCTTTTTAGTCGGCCTTTTTTTTTTTTTTCCTTTTTAGTAAACGGTAAAAAGCAACAAAAAAGAAAGAAGGGAAAAAGAATAAAAGTTAACAGAGGAGCACATCTGAGAACACGTGATCAGAAACCCAGCGTGGAGAGAAGGCCTCGGTTTGCCAAGTGTCCCTCAGGAGCTCCGTGGTCCCCTGGGGCTCAAAAGCAGACAGTCACTTCCACCAGCTGCCTTCCTCTGCACCATGAGCACAAGATAACTGAGAACTTGCACTGCTAGCAGAACCTTGAACTTGGAATATTTGATATTTAACCTTTTTCTTTCTATTGACTAAACTGGTTGAGTTTTCGATTCATTACAACAGTTTTTAATAGGGTAAAGGCTGGAAAACAAGTTAAATTTCCATCAAAACTGGTTAATTATAATATGGTGGAACACCCCTCACCCTTGAGAATACGCACCATGAGGAAAAGATGTGCTTACGCTGTCACTTTCTCACGTGCCTTCCAACGGCCTAAGTCTCCGTGAACACAGGGCTGGCTAGTCTACGTCACACGCACAGCGGACGGCCTTGCCCTCCGGGAAGAGCCGTGGTTTCTACTTAAGCTCACTCGCTCACACTGAACGGACCATTCTTCGACGGTGTTCTGCGGGTACGCCAAGCTAGCAGTCTCTGCTCTCTCCCCACGCGGGCGCATCTCAGGATCGAAGGTGCGTTCAAGAGAAGGAACGCCGGCTCTATGGCACCCAGCTTCGCGTGGAAACTCTTCGGCTGGTTCTGGGCGCTGAAAAACTACTGTCAGAAAGCTGACCTTCTATCTGCCGAAACAGGAGCCGCGCGGTGCGAGGCCTGCGCTTTCAGGCTGCTAACCGTGAGGCACGCGACTTTCCTACCTGAAGACACCTTGGGGTTTCCTTAGAGCTTCCCAGTCTGCACGTCTCACACTAGATTTTATCACTGCTTTTATCAGGCTGAAGAGAATCTGTGCACCTTGCCAACTGCCAGGTCTGCGCTCAGCGTACACGAGGAAGTACACGAGGAAATACACGAAAACGGATGCGACCTCAGGAGAACCGTTCCGACAAATCAGACCGACGGCAGCTGCCTGTCTTGGGAAGCCGCTGTGGGAAGGGCTCCGTTACTGAGCCGTCCTCCCCCTTCCCACGGGCACAGCTGCCGGAGGAGCCGCGGGCGGCGCGCTAGGCACGGGGGCCACCGCGCTTCAGTGCCTTGAGGGCGCAGAACGTGGGCGGAGGCCGCCGAGAGATCCCAATATAAGGTGGGGGCGGGCGGAGGGTCGCTTGGGGGTCAGGGACGGGCTTGGACTCTGCCTCCCTGGCGTATGAAACAAGAGCAGTCTCCCATAACGCGGACCCCACGCCCTAGGCCAGCCTGCCCCCGTCACTAACACCGACGTCGCTCCAAGGGCACAGCACAGTCTCAGACACCTCCAGGCCGCTGGCCTCCTCCCACACATCAAGCCCTATCTTGGGCTTCTTTCCCCAACTTCTGGAACTCTGGGATTCCAAGCGCAGTGTCAGCAGAACGCATGGTGGCCTCAGCCCTCCCCGCCGTCGCTCAGAGGGAAGCAGAACGCTCCCAGGGACGGGCCACCTTCCTCCCTCGGGAGGGCGGGGTCCTTCGAGGCCGTCAGTGCTGTTTCGTCAGTGCTGTTTCGGAGCCCGGCGTGGGAGCTCACGTTGTCAGGGGAGTCACACGCCACGCCCGCTGCTGTCGGGCTCCCGTGTCCCGGAGCTCAGCTCCCGTCCCACCACGGCCTCCGGCGCCGGCCCGCTCCTTCTTCTTGGCAGAGGCCGTGCTTCCTGCGCCCTGCCTCTTGGGTCCCTGACTGCGGTCCCTCCACCTCACTGGGGCCACATCCAAGGCCCGGTCACGGTCAGTGACCCACTTTCCCGCAGTCCCTACGCAGCCCCTCCTGCGTCCCAGACAGTGACTCCACCTCCCTTCACTCGTTACGCGCAACGCCACCCTCTACTGCTCTGTCGACACCTCGACTCCAGTGAACGCGACACTGTGTCCACGCCACCCCACCACGCTGTGGCCTGACTCCGGGCTCACGACCGCCCAGCCTACCACCCGGCACCCCTACCTGCCACGCCCCGCACATCCACTCCTCTACTCCCCTGGAGGGGGACTCCACTCTCCCCGCCTCAGACCTGCGACGTTCCCTCACCCCCACCTCGTGGCTCTTCGCTCCTTCCAGCCCGCCCACGTCAGGGAAGAGCTCCAAGACCCCTCCACCGCTCCGCCCCCCACACCCCTGCACGCCCCCCCCCCGCCCCACCCCCACCACGGCCCTGCCTCTGGGCACTGGGTCCCGGCCAGGACGAGTCCCCCTCACCTGCATCGACAACTCTTCTCCTTCTCAACAAGCTGCTGGCTTTCCCATCTTAAAAGAAAACACCTTCTCTCCAGCCCACTTCCTCCTACCAGTTACTATCCAACTTCTGTTTTAGCAAAACACCTTCAGAGGCGCCCAAGAGACGCCCTCCCCTGCCTGTGCCCCCACCTTAGCGAGGTGCGCGCGCACCTTCCCTGTCTCCCCACGACCACCCTCTCAAGACCCCCACGGCCCCTCCGCTGAACACAGTCGCCAGCCCGCGATCCCCATCTGCCCCCCCCTCACCTGCTCGGCCGGCAGGGCCCCTTCCGCCAGCCCCCATTGGCCACTCTCCTCTGAGGCTCGTCCTCCATGACCTTCGGCTCCCTCCTCCCCGCCCTCTGCAAACCCCAGGTCAGACACCCCTCCTCTGGGCCTCTCACTGGACGCAGGCTCCAATCGACCTATGGGCCAATGACATACTTGGAGCCTCGCGCCCTGGTCCGGACTCTCACTCTGGCACGGAACATTTCACACGTCCACAGCAGGACTTTAGTCCTTCCCTGTCACGGGTGATGGCCGATCCATCCCTCTGATTCTCAGACCCCCTGGGCACCATTTCTGCCTCCTTTCTCACAGCCGTGCGGTCCCTCCCCACGTGCCACCAGCCCTGACCTGCATCACATCCGGCACGTGACTGCGCTCCACCATCGTGCCGGCGCCCCGTCCGAGCCCCTGTCACCTGTGACCTGGGTTAGTGTGGCCGCCTCCTCCCCCCTCGCCACCCTGCCGCGCTCTCCCTACGGAGCAGCGACAATGGTCCTCTCCTAACAGAAAGCGGGGCCCTGTCCTCCTCTACTCAAACCCCTGGTCACAGCCCCTACTGCTCAGAGGCAAAGCCGAGGCCCTCAGAATGGCCCGGGGTCTCACATGACCGGGGCCCCGCGTGTCTTCTCTGCTGTCATCAGTCCACTTGCGGCAGGCCGTCTCTTTTGGGTTAATTCCACACACGAGGCTTGGCCTCATCCCGGATTCTCACTCGTCCCTCTGCCTGGAATAGCCTACCCTGAAACAGGGACATCACGGGCTCCCCGACCTCCTTCAACTCAGCTCTGTGACGAAGCTACCCGCGTGACCCCAGCTAAAGCCGCAGCCCACCCCGGGCCCTGGCTCCGCTCCACCTCTGTCCTCTGCCACGCCACGTAATGTTCCTGCCGTTAGGTTTACGCTTACTTCGTGTCCCTGTCCGCCGGAAAGCAAGATCACAGCCGCACAAAGCCTCCTCGGCTTCTCTCAGCGATAGATCTCAGATGTCAGAGACGGAGTGTGCGGAACAGATGCGTGAAGGCAGGCTCCGCGTCACCGGCTCAAAAGTAGCTTCCTAGCCTCAGGACACGTGTCCGCGCCAGTAACACTCGAGGCGAGGCACTTCAAAATAACGCCTGAGGGACGCGGAGCAGGGCGCTCGCCACGCAGACGTTCCCACCGGGGAAATGATGAGAAACACCAACTCCGGCGTTCCCACAGCTACCTCTGCCGCCCCGGAAATTCAGAGGCCGCCCAGGGCTTTCCGCTAAGTCATAAAGCAAGAGGTACAGGCGTTTCGGCAAATGAGTCTGGCCCGCCGAGCTGCCACGTGCCCGAGCGGGCGGGGAACGGACCCGAAGAAGCCGGCCGGTCCTCGCATACCCGCCGGCGAGAACGACTCGGCCGCGGCACCCCGCGACGTCACCAGGGCGGGGGAGACACGTACCTTGCACGGGCGTCACCACGGCCCCCTTGAAGTGGGGGTTTATGTGGATGTTCTTGGGCTGCTGCGGGGTCACCGGAGGAGGGGTGACCATCAGGCGCGGGGCCTCCATCTGGGGCGGCACGTGCGCCCCCTGGGGAGACGGGGCGTGCTGCGGGTGCTGCAGGGGCAGCAGGGGCTGCAGCGGCTGCTGCTGGAACAGGCTCCTGATGGGCTGCTGCTGGGGCGGCGGCGGCGGCGGCGGCGGCGGCTGAGGCTGCGCAGGGGGGATCAATCTTGGAGAGTGCGTCTGAAAACCACCACAAAGAAGACAAATGCACAGCAATCAACGTTTGGAAGAGAAGCAGAAAAAGGCTACTGCCCTACAGATCTGCGCGGACCCCAGCGTGAGAGTCACGGCTCCCGCTAACGGCGTGTAGGAAGCAGCAGGGCCGCGCCGTGCCGCCCGGGCCCAGGGAGGGGGCCGCTCGCGACGGGAATCCGTCCCGGGCACGCGGAGGGCGGCGGCGATGGCCTCAAAGGGACTCTCGTGGATTCCAAAAGAACAACTTTCGGTGCAGCCACTGACGCTGCCCGGAGGCGAGCACCACGTGGCACACAGAGCCCAAGCCGCCCTCGGCCCCCGCGGCCGTGCGGCCGCTGTCCCCGGAGAGTGAAGAAGAAAGTCGGGCGTGAGACACCGAGCTAGAAACAAGGGCTGTCCTCGGGGAGGACACAGGCCTAGCGAGAGCCTGACTCCCCTGCGGGGCGGGAGAGAGCTGAGAAGGTGGCACCTGCGCCAGAAAGGAAGGAGGGAAAGAGGGGCGCCGGGCAGGGGACTCGAGGAACAACCCGGAAGCAGCAGCGGCGCGGACACGCCTGCTGGGAAACTCGGGAGACCAGGGCGGCCGCAGCCACGCACACCCAAGACGGGGGAAGGCCGGGGCGTGAAAACAGACGCTCGAGGCAGTCAAGCATCTCGGGGTGATTCCATCCGACAGTCACGAGAGGAGGAAACCAGCGACCACGGCCGTGGCCACCAAGCGCCGGGCCGACCCCGTGTCTTCGGCGCCTACCGAAAGGTCGGTACATGAAGTAAGCGGCCGATGCCCGACGTCGCCATCAGGTGGGTTCCCGTCACTGTGCTCTTCCAAAGCAGCTGGTGAGCAGCGGAGCCGGAAGTGGGGTCCGACAAGCGGAGTCCACGCGTCCTGCCTGTGAGCACCGGACCGCCATGCCACACACCGTGGAGGCCGTGAACTCCAGCTCCACACGCATGGCGGCACACGCCACGTGCAGGATGGGGAATTACGGATGGGGACGTGGTGGACGTGGGACGGACGTGGGACGGAGCAGACGGACCACTCAGCAGGCCACGGCCGGAGCTGAGTGCAAGAAAAGGCCAGGGTCTGACGAGCAGTAGGGAAGACAAATTTCAGAGGAACGACGAGGATTCGGAAACCAGAGCGTATATGGCCTTGGTCTCAGGGAGGACTCTTCCAGAGACATTCCAGTGCTGGCCTGGGTCCTCAGCTCTCCGCGCTCCCGGCATCCAGAAGCGCTCCCTCTCGGGCCCCACGCCGCCAGGTGCTGGGCACACCCCTGCACTGTGAGTAGGGATCCAAGCCACCAGGGAATCCCCACGAGCAGCACGCTGACAAGAGGCTCATGAGTCAGATCTGAACTGAACGGAGGACGGGCACCGTGCAGGCTCCTTCTTCACTCAAGAGCGTGAAGGGGTGCGAAGGAAATGGCGTGCTCTCATCGAGCGGAGCGGGGGGCCTGGGAGGCGCCCACGTGGAGGGGCAGGGGGCAGAGCCAGGAAGCGCACGGAGGGGCTCGGAGCGCGCCAGAGGCGAGGGCTTGGGAGACGCAGGTGCGCACAGCGAGGGCAGGTGGCAGGAAGGACGCCGCCGCCCAGCAAGAGCTCTGACCAGAAGGAGGGCGGACGAGAGGACAGCTGAAGAGGGGAGGAGAGAGAGCACAGCGCCAGCCTCAGGCGCTCCTCCCTGAGGAGGAGCTCGCCGCGGACACCCAAGGCGCCAGGGCACAGCAGCCAGGAGGCGCAGGGGAGCAGTGACTCTGAGAGCACAGTCAGGAAGTGAGGAGAGCGGAGTCCAGGCGGCAAGGGACCGACCTAGGAGGAGACGGACTGACACAAAGCCACGAGCAAGCCTTTGACTCATTCTTCCCACAAGAGTCCAGACAGACCGCTCTGGGGTGCGAGAGTGAGCGGGGTCAAAAGCGCTCGTGGTCGCAGGTGGGAGCGAGCTCAAGTTCATCCCCGACAGCCCTGGTCTTCCCAGTACACGGAAACTTCACATCACTGTGACCAGGAGACGCGAGCACAGAGCTTCCAGCCCAGAGCACCATTAGGCCGAGCAGGGCCAGCCATAGGCCCGTCCCCAGCTCCCAGTGGGCTCCAGAGCTCTCCGTGGTCACGAGAGCTCTGGGGACACGACACCCCTGGCAAGGGCCCCGGTCTGTCCTCCACTCGGCTAGGGATGCGCAAGCGCTCCCAGCCCCGCTCCGTCGGCCCCTCTGAAGGACGAAGGATGCTGGCTGGGCACGCCTCCCGTCCGTGGGTGCGAAGTTACCTCTCCGGGATCACAGAGACACAGCTACACAAAAACAAATCTCCCGTGTGGCTGTTCCCCTCTCCCCCAAGGAGGCCAAAATCACTGAATTGGCTGTTGAATACACGGCAAGTGGAGGCTGGGGCAAGGATAAGGGATGGGGAAGAAAAAGAAATCAAGTCCAGCCTTTTTGCCGTTGGAGAAGCTTAAGAACAAAACAGTTGTGTGAGCAAACAGCAGTTATGAACATCGTCAGCTTCTTTATGCTGTAATCAACCCACCTACCTCTCTCCCCTTCCTGCACCTCAAAACGGAAATTCTCATGCAAAAACAGTTAAGTTACCTCTTCTCCCTTGTTACATTTCACAAATGGATGCATGCTAACACTTAACAGTTCTACACAGAGGCAAAATGTGGCTTTCCCCTAAATTCAGATAAAAATGGGGGAGGGACATGTGGCAGACACAGTGGACACATACTTGTATTAAGCAAATTTGTCCTTGGAGATTGGCTTCTGAAGGAAGGAGCCATAAAATCCTAAAGCAAACTAAAAGAACATAAAAATCACTTTAATCCTTCTTTACCTCTTCGATATCTCCTCTTTGAAATGCACAGGAAATTCAACTTCAGCTGAAATTACAAGTATGTGAGTATGGATAGCACAGGACACTTACTCTAAGAGAATCTGCTCCGATTTAAGGAGAAACCGATGGGAAACAGTACAAAGAAAAAGCCATTTTTATAAAATGAACAGTGCTACCCCGGATTCTCCACGTACAGTCAGTGTTTTGAGCGCGGGCACTCAGGACAAGCAGGGAGAGGACGGAAGCCTGGCTCCTCTGGGGCTCCTGTCCCTTGAGGACATAAGCCTCTCACTGCTTCGTCCTCCGTAAGTACAGAGTGATTTCTCACTGCCCGACTACCAGGAGGGGGACGGAATTTATAAGGACACAGGTGAGAGCATACCATAAAGAAACTTTAGCCATCATTCCTCGCATTAAACTTTAAGTTCAGACTCGGTGATACACACAAAGTACGAAACCCACAAAGGCACATTTTCATTTGTTCTAACGTGTTGGGCTATCACAATAAAACTAAGAATTACCACGCCAGGAGGCTGCGTCGGAAGCAGGGCAGGTCTGTGATCTTTTATTCTTGCTCGCTCACTGCTCTCTCTCCTCTGGTCTCCCATTCCACGACACACTAAAGAGCTTCCTCTCCTTCCTCCCCGCCTCGAGCCATAGCGTCCCTGCTTATGCTGTCGCTCTCTCTCTTCGAACTCAAGCAACGCGGCTTTGGCTTCGGCTGAAAGCTCTATTTGAAAAGATGCATACGTGTTAGAAATCTTCAAACGGCCTAGACTCGATACACAGGGAGAAAACAGGGAAGACACACGGGACAAGGAAACCCCGAGACGGCAAGGGTCTCACCCACAGCAGGGAACTAAACCAGCAGCGAGCGGGGTTCAGCGCCCGGGAGACACCCGTTAAATGAGGACATGCTTTTCCCGGGGAGGAAGACACAAGGAGCCTCCGCCAAGTTCAAGTCTTTTCGTTGGAGACCACAAAACGGTGCAGAGGGAAGCTAAAAAGAAGGGCCTGAAGTTCGGTTTAACCATTGCCCTCAAACTGCCGCGGACACTTTCTCTTTCACGGACAGCAGACAACGCTGGGGAGGACCTGGGCCCACCAGGCCCGCCCCAATACAATTTCTCAGTGAGACCCGCCCAGGTATTATGAATGCACTGTGGCACACAGACTCAAGATAGATAAAAAATCAATCAATCAAATAAATTCCTGTTTGTTCTGATTTAAGCGGAACTATTAAGGGCATCACTCGGAAATCAAATAATTAATCTCATACAGTGGAAAACTCATTTCATATGATCATTTCAGATTTATTTAAAGAGACCTTTACTCTGTGAAAAAAGGCTTACACCCACGCTGTCTGCTACGGAAGCTATAGCAAATGAGAGCAGAGCCACAGAAGAAAAAAACCCATGAATGCAAACACCTGTGGGATGCCCAGGAGACCCTCACCTCTCTGACCACTGCTTTAAGGATATAAAAACATGGACGCTGGCCCTAAGAAACTTCAGCTGGCACCTTATTCTAAATCCCTAAAGGAGAAAAGCCGACTTACTCAAATACGGTTCCTTTATTTTAAAATACTATGTAAACTGTGATATCTCACATTAAAAAATGTGTACCTTGTAAAGGTTTCACTGAATCCCGAGGGGCGTTCTTACTTACACCTTCTTCCAGAGTGAAGGACAAATTTTAAACATTACCAGCTTTAGCTCCTATCTCAGATTCCATAATCATCTCCAAACTCTTCCAAAATCTCTTAAGCCACATTTCATTTTCTTGATATTGTTTCTATGGTATTCCCCTCCCCTTCAAATAAATCTAGACCCCATTCAAAAGAAAATTTAATCTCTTCTTAACAAGCACAGACTTTTATTCTCATCTTGACTACATGACTGGTTCACATACACATTTTATGCGGTGAATCAGCAATTATTTTTCTAGTGGTTCTAAGTGTCAAGATTGATTTCACTATCCCCAGTAATAAAATGGTTTCAAATGACATCTTTAATCAGCAAGTAAAAATGCTTTCCTCCAATTGAGACAAGCTGTCACAAAAGGTCACCAAAATATGACAGGATGGAAATTACATTTGTAACTTCAACTGAAATGTTAATTTCCTCTTAAGTGTTTTCTGAACTATGTCCATATTCTAAAGTAAAGAGATAGAGTTCAATGTAACAAAGTTTTACACTGTATTGCCCCAAGATGTGCTTAGGGAAAACATCTGGGTACAAATAATTTTATAACAGCTGGATTAATACATAACAAGTCAATATTTGCAAAATACACAGCTTATTTGGCGAAATGGAAATAAATGATAGTCTGAATTTTTTTTTACAAGAGAACTTGAACGAAGAAATTTGTAAAACCCTTGCTTGTAACACAAGGACCATCAAATACCCTCCTGCTGGCACTATCAATCTTGGACTGTTTGTTATTAGATGAAAATACTCTTTCCCACAGATCCTCTGCCTTAAGCAAAATTAACTACGGACTTCATTTCAAGAGAACATTATGTGGACATGAGAATGTTCTTTAGGCTAAAGCAATAAAATGTACTTTAACACATTACGTGTGCCAGCGAAACTTAGACTACTGCCAAACCTAGATGCCTACTCCTAGATTAATGGATAAAAGCAGGCCTAAAATAAATGTTGTCTTGCACGCACTGCTGTCCTGCTTCCCGGGAGAATCTCGGGCCCACCTGGGTCAGGCCAAAGGCCTGACTGCTCTGCACCTCTGTGCTGAGGCTTTAGGAAAACCAGTCACTGACACCCACTGTCCAGAGGTGGCTTCTGACATTTCCATCCAAAATTTGTCAGTCCTTTACATATGTATGTTCTAGAAACCCTGCTCAGCTGGGTTTCCCAAGTGAGTGAGGCCCTCATACCCTACAGCATCCTCTGTGTGTAACGAGTGACCTCTATCTGCTAAGCACATAGCTTTGTGCCACCCTCGGGGAAACTAAGAAAAGGTTTAGTTTCCAGAATGCTGGCTGAGCTCCTTACTTAAGGTCGTAACCTACACGAAAGCCCAAACTCTACCTGAATTCCAAATCCACATCAATGACTATACACAAGGTTCTACAGCTGCCAGACTGTCATACATATGAATCCAAGTTCTTCCTCATTTAGGGACGGCGCTACCTGTGTGAACACAGGAAAGACTAAGGGCGACCCACACCTTGTTAGGTTCTAGCGGGCACTGGCTGTCCACACGCAGCCCAAAGGGTCAGAAACAGGGGGGCCAGAGGACGATCTCATTCTTCTTTTTAAAGAGTGGAGTGTTCTCAACATTAATCAATTAGATCACAAAATAATTTTTATTTGTATTAAAAATGTTAAAGGACACCATTTGTCAAGAAATACATATTATAGGAAACAACATCTGGACTCTGGTAGCAAGATATTTTAATTCCATTACAAGGAGTGGGTGGACAGCATTATACAGTCAAATACATGTAAGGATTTCTGTACAGAACCTGAACCTGACATCTCTCTCGCCAGGAGCACGCAGATAAACTGATGGGTAAAACACAAATACTGTAGCAGCTTCTCTTTCTCAATCAGTATTTTCTTATGCACAAAATTAACCTTTCGTTGGAGGAGGGGGATCAAGGTAATGAGAGCTCACTGTTTTAGAAAACCAATCTTTACATGGACAGAAAAGTCCCTTTGGTTCGGGGAATAAGCCTGAGTTAGGAAAAGCTCGTGTTTCAAACACTAAGCTTCCTTATGCGGGGCTCACAAGTATGGAGCATTTAAGCACCGTTTTCACCTACCTTAGTACCTGGCCGAATTTGCACAAACATACTTAAGCCTTACTTGTTAACGTTTAAAAGAAACGGTTAAATGTCTACACTGTTTATGCTGACGGCCCCTCTGCCTCCAAGGACTCCAGACTCTCTCCCCGCCGTATTTCAGGTCTCCGGCTTGCCTACCACTAACCCCTTCAGGCTCCATCTCTCAGGAGGTACAAACGACCCTGAAAACAGCAAAACGAGGCAAAGGTCCTGAGACACAGGAATTAAAGCGACACAGAGAGTGAGCACGAGCAGGCCGGACACCTCCAGATGTGAGGTCAGTGCCCGGGGCAGGTACAATACAGAGAGATGGCCCTGGCTGAGGCCGGGAGGTGGCCAGAGACATCAGGTTCAGGCAAGGATGTAACATTACCGATTCCTCCTGCTGAAGGATCCACTGTGTTCTTCCCCCACCCTTCTGTTTTAAGACTTCCGCTCATCTCCTTTCACCCAAGGCCAACTTCAGACCTTCCTTCTTAGAAAACTTATGTTGTCCTGCTTCAGACAAACTGGCAACTTTATAGCATAACTGGAGAAAAAGGCAGGGAACTCCTGGGCCAACAGGTAGAGGAACTCAGAGGGGAAAGAAGCAGAGAACCCAAGAGTCTAGGGCAAGCTCTCCACAGAGCTCACTGAGTGAGGGAACGTAGCAAGAGTGGCTCCCTCACAGCTGTGTTAACCTGCACGCCTCGGGAGCTCCGTGTCCTCGTGCACAATTCACATCTGCCGCTCATGGACACACGCTCGTGTTTCCAACTAAAAAATGGCTGATAATGGTTTAAGAAGAAATAAACGTAGTCACTGGGGGTTAGTTTCCCGATTTCCATTTTGACCAACACCAGGAAGCAGGTGAACCCTGTCCTTCCACCCTCCCACCTGCCTCCTGGAATTCCGTACAAAATCCCAGTGGTTCTCAAAACCCGGGTTCCAGAACAGCAGGCGCGGCAGCACCCGGGAACTCAGCAGAAACGCAACTTTCTTGGACACCCCCTGAAACCTACCGCATCGCAGGAGCTGGGAGTAGGTCTAGGAATCTGTGTTTTAACAAGCCTTCTAGGTGATTCTGCTGCTCACTCAAATCTGAGAACCACTGCTTTATCTCTGCAATGGACACTGGAGAAAACAGTTGCGGGACGGGGTAGGGTGAGTGCTGATGAAGGCTCTCTGCTGGCCGGCAACGGCCTGCCGCAGCAGACCTTCAAAAGCAGCGTTTGTTCAAAATGATTTGTTCAACTGACTACGTCTGAACGATCTTATCTCCTCAAACACGGAGAGGAGTGGCAGACGGAAAAAGAAAACACAAAAACAGATGGTTATAATGACACTAACAGGTACAAAATACAAACTGTCTAGTCCTGAATTAGCCCTAGCAACCTCGTGGTCTCAAGAGGGGTCAAAGGGCCGTCCCCACACACCTTCCCAGAGCCGGCCAGGAACTGTGTAACATGCACGAGAGTGGGTCTAGGCCATCGACTCCAAAAGAAAAGCTATTAAAAAAATAAGCAATCAAATATTTTATTCAAACATTTTTAATCCAGAAAACAGTCATTTTTGTAGAATGACTTTTACAGCACCATAACTCAGCTCTAACCTCACACAGACCATCCACTCTCTGGACGGCCATGCATAATAATCTATAAAGTCAAAAAAAAATTTTTTAACCTATTTAACTAATCATAATAGTACTATGGAGGAAGTTGAAATGGGAGTGAAGAAGGATGGGAGACAGACAAAAAAAGTTACCCAAAGTTTCTGGAATGTTCCTTCTCTCTCTAGTTACATCTGAGAGCCTAATAATTGTTCCTTCTTTCCTTTCAGTTTTGAACCGCAATCGTCCAGATTCTTCATCATCATCATCTTCCTCGTCGGATTCTTCTTTTACGTCCTTCTGTAGCTCCAAAGTCTCCATACCTCCCTACAATGCAGACACACAAAACAAAAACGGAGACTGAGTTCACATTCTTTTGAATTAAACACTGAAGCCTGATTTTATATATATAAGGTTCTTTATATTTCAGATGTAAAGATGCTGCAAAATGTTCTGTCACAAGGCCATGTGAAACCCTAAACCGATACGAGAAACAAATGATCTCAAACATTAAAAAACACGTTGGAAAGAGTTCAATTCTGGCTTGTAATTAACAGACAAACCCTATATATACTGTTACTTCTACTTCTGAGAGAAAACTCGCAAATTTCTAAAGTCCCTGCTGGCCTCAAGTCTGACCCAGACGCCAGCAAAAGTCCATGTATTCCTTAAACCAACACTGGAGCTTTAAGACTTTTGGGCACATGTCCCCCTGTGGAACTTACACTCCAGGAGAACCCACTCCTTTCCGGTCACACAGGCTCGATGCTTCCGGTAACTCCTGACCCCATCTGCCATGATTTCCAAACCTGTTGTTACGTTGCTTAGTTTTTCCAGCCTCCACCTGCTTCCCCCCTGCGCTCTCACCCTAGTGCTTCACTCCACCATCCAGGGTCTGCATCGCCGCCTCTGGCCCAGATTTTACTGCAACAACACAACTTTTTTTTTTTTTTCCCAGTCACACTGAAACCAGCTTTTATCTCCTATTTTATTATGTCAGTATTCCCACAAAAATACTGCCTAATCTGGTCCCAACTGAAAGTCATTTCTTCATCAACAATTCTTCATCACAAATGTTCCTTTTATGCCACTGATCACTTTTGACCTTTTACTTGGTCTCAGTGACCTACTGGGAGAGAATAAGACAGGCACTTATTGAGTGCCAGGTTCACACAAATGCTTTTTGTAAACACAAGAAAACATAATTTGCCCCTCGATTCTCATGATTCGTTATTTTAAATGTGCTTTACTCTTAACAGAAACAAAAATGAACTGCCTCATTAGAAAATGCACAAGAGGGGCGCCTGGGTGGCGCAGTCGGTGAAGCGTCCGACTTCAGCCAGGTCACGATCTCGCGGTCCGTGAGTTCGAGCCCCGCGTCGGGCTCTGGGCTGATGGCTCGGAGCCTGGAGCCTGTTTCCGATTCTGTGTCTCCCTCTCTCTCTGCCCCTCCCCCGTTCATGCTCTGTCTCTCTCTGTCCCAAAAATAAATAAACGTTGAAAAAAAAATTTTTTTTTTAAAAAGAAAATGCACAAGAAAAAATTTAACATAAACCCAAAAGACAACTGTTTTATATTCTCCTCCCAACATTTTCCATGAAAAAAGGTCAACTACAAATGCACGTACTCACTGCTGTGAATACTGCAAGTCTCTACACACCTTCAGGAGTTCAAATGCCTGAAGATACAATGACGAATGTATGACTATATATTTTAAGCCTGATGACAGTGACGCTACCTTTCAGTACTCTGACATTTAGTATAGCACGGAATCTTAAAGCACCAAAGTCTTGGCATTTTGTCGGTTTGATATTTGATATTATTCCCGCCTTCCTGAATACCTGAAACCAATGAGTAACACTTGCGAAGGGCCCAGCTGGGCCTGGGCGGCACTCCGCTCCACTCAAGGGTAAGCTCACGGACAAAGTGCTCTTCTCCTCGTCAGTCCGTATGCTCCAGAGCAGTGCTTCTCAAATGTCATGTCCACACCCGTCACCGGGAACCCGGTTCTGATGCAGATCATGACTCCACAGGGGGGCCTGAGACTCTGAATTTCTAACATGCTCCACGTGAAGCCAACACGCTTCACAGACCATGCTTTTTGAGTAGCCAGGCCACAGAGGAGGGAAAGGAATGGCCACCAATAAAGCAAAGATTCCATTTATTACAAGAGTCATTCCTAATTCAACCATTAACGGTATTTCAGTTCAAAGACCTTCCAACCAGTTCAGTGCACACCATGACAATACGAAGCTAATAAAGGGTATTCTGCATCCAAATCTCCACCTAAGAAATCTCAAGAGAACAAGGATGACTGGAAAAGCCTTTCTTTGAAGCAAATCCTAAAACCCACCAACAAATCGAGTCTATGACCCAGCATTTCGCATTCCCAGGTATTTATCCAAGAGAAATGATCATTTATGTGCATGTAAAAACCTGTAGGAAAATATTTACAGCTCTCTTTTGGGTCAGCAAAACTGGATCAACAGTAAGTGAATGGACACATAAAGCGGGTCCATTCAATGCTCCTGAGCCCTAGCAAGGCATGAGCTACGGATAGACACCTGGGGTGACGTGGCAAAGGTGTGTGGGATGGGAGAGGCCAATCGCGATATACCGCGACAAGTCCGCTCACAGGACGTGCCCCAAGAGAAAACATTATACTGGTTGCCAGTGGTTAGAAACGGAGGGAAGGCAGGACTACAGAAGCACAGCATTAAGTTGGTTTTCTGAGCAATGGAATTTCTAGAACGCAAACTTGTGGTACAGGTGTCCAATTAAGCCGGGAACTACATCAAGGACTACACAAGCCCTGAAGTGGCTTCGCCTGCCTCAACTACAGTGCATTTGACAACCTTCACTAAACTGGACTCGTGCCTTCAGGCACTGGTTACTGCCTCTTACTCTAAATACTGGGCTCAAAAAAAAGAAAAGGAAAAAACCATCTCTTTTAGCCATATGATTTACAGAATTAAATAGCCAATCTACCAAAATGCTGACTTTCTGGACAGTTTTTGACAAGGACTATCTAGTATTCCATTCATAGGAAGGGTGGTGTTGGGTGACAAACAATAATCAAGTTATCTTAAAATTTTATTGTACAAGAAGTTAAATAATTGTGTATCTGTGATCTTATTAGGCTCTGCCAAAAGTACTCAGAGGTTTAATTTTAGCTACTTAATTATGATGAAAAGCTGAAAGCCATAATTGTGACTCTTAGCAGAGGGCACACATTAAAACCACTGTGAAAGCTCTTCAGAGACAGACAAGTCAGAATCTGATCACATTCCGCTGTCCCTTGAACCACACAGGTGGGAAATGCACAGGTCCACGTATATGTGGATTTATTGGATAAATACGGTACTATCAACAGATCTTCCTTATGGCCCAACGCGAGGCCTGAACTCACAACCTTGAGATGAAGACCTGAGCTGAAATCAAGAGTCAGGTGTTTAACCGAATGAGCGACCCAGGTGCCCCTCCTTAAGATGTTCTTAATAACATCTCTTTCCTCCAGCTTGCTTTATTATTTATTATAGCATATAATACACATAACATATAAAATAGGTGCTAATCAACTACTTCTGTTACCAGTAAGGCACTTGGTAGCTAAGTTCTAGGGGATCCAAAAGTAAAAGTTACATGCAGATTTTTGACTGAGTGGGGACGAGCACCCCTAACCCCAGCATTGTTCAAGGGTCAACTGTATACGTAAACAATTAGAAAGTCGAATTCTGGCAAGACCCAGACCTGCATATTTTTTAAGCTCTCCAGCTAATTCTGAAATGAACCTGTGATCTCTCAGTGTCTTGAAAGAAAATTCAGTATTCGATCCCAAACCCAAGGGGAAAAAAACTGGCAGTTCTCTGAAACAGGGGTGGGGGGCTTGGGAGTTGGGGGGGTGGAGAAAAGTATACAGAACACTGTTTTTAAAAAAACTTCCCAGAAGTTTTTAATGCTTACAGAATATCTGATAGAGAATAATTCTTCATTATATCATGAAATACACATACAAATCAAATACAAATTCTGATTCTACCAACAGTGACAATTTACAAGTTGGAAAGATGGAGCAAACTGTGCAAAAATTGTTAAGAAAATTACAGACCCATATCCTTCATAAATACAGACACAAAATTCCTTAAAACAATACAAGCACATGGAATCCAGCAAAATATAAAAAGGAAAATACATCAGAACCAAGTGAGGTTTAGCAAGAGCCAGAAGCACAAGGCTGATTTAACATCCAAAACACTCAATTAACACATCTTGGAGATGAATTCCAGATTCCCTGCGGACAGCCCCCCTGCCCCAAGCCCTCCTCCGGAGGTGGAACTTCAGGCCTTCCCCACACCTTGCCAGGCGACCACGCACCCTTAGGGACTTGCCTCCAAAGAACAGAGCGGGGCAAAGGAAAGACAGCACTTTACAGACCTACCACCCACCATGGCAAACCTGACCCGACCACATGATCAAGGCTAACGCTGCCAGGGAGGTCCTGTACCCAGTGGTGCGACGGAGGAGAAGGGCATCGGACCTCTGTGATATTCTCTCCAAAATCCCTGAACTCCAGTCTAATCATGAGGAAAATACCAGACAGGCCCAGACTGCACACAGTCTACAGGATACCTGGCCAGGTCACCTCTTTAGACTGTCACAAACACAAGTCGAAAGTTGTGAAACACAAGGAAAGACTGACAAACTAACACAGACCGGAGGAGACACAACAGTGTGGTCCCCTGGACCGGATCCCGGAACGGAAAGAAGTCATTAATAACTAAAAATTTGTGTAATGGAAATAAAGTCTGGAGTATTGTTAATATAGTTTTTTAAAAAAGTCAATTTAATTCACATTAATAAACGAAAGGATAAAAGCCACAGGAGTATCTCGACAGATGCAGGAAAAGCACTGACAAAATCCAACACCCATGTCTCACGTTTAAAAGAGTCTCAGCAAACTAGATACAGAAAAGAGCTTCTTCAATCTGATGAAAACAAAGCAAGCCAAACAAAGCTTCAGTGAGCTTGTATTACGTACTTCGTGGGACATCAAACACTTCCCCTGCCATCAAGAACCAGGCAAGAATGAGTGGCTCCAGTATTTCTACTCCACATAGCACTAGAGGCCAGGGAGGTCAAAGACATAATAGGGCAGGTCGGAAATGAAGAATTAAAGTGTGTCAATTAATAGCAACATGATTATTAAGGTATCAGTTTTCCCCCAATTCCATGGAAAGATACAAAGCATTCTCTACCAAAATCCCAATCAGATTTTTAATAGGTATTGGCAAATCAGTTACAGAATTTACACGGAAATCCGAAAGATCTAGAATAGCCGAAACAGTCTTGAAAAGGAAGACAAAACTGGTGGATTTACACTACCTGATTTCATGCTACAGTAATCAAGACAGTGGAACACCAGCAAGGGAATAAGAAAGGTTCCAGAAAGAGACACAAACTTAAATGGTTGATTAATTCCCAATACAAGCACTAAGGCAATGCAGTGGGGACAAATAATGGTGCAACAATCAGGGGCACATACAGAAAAAAGTGAGCCTCATTCACACACACACACACACACACACACACACACACACGTCTCAGTTGCGATAGATCAGAGACCTAAAGTACAAACAGCTAACATTACAGAGCTTCCAGAAGAAAACACAGGCTAGTATCTTTGCAGCTCCGGGGTAGACAAAGATTTCTTGGGCCGCAGAATTACCTGGCCTTCGTCAAAACGCAATTTTCTGCTCATGACAAGGCACCTTCAAGAAAATTGTAACACGAGCCACAGTCTCAGAGAAAATATTCACTATACACATAAACGTCTATCTGGATGGAAACACCTATCTGTCAAGACATACAGGGGCGCCTGGGTGGCGCAGTCGGTTAAGCGTCCGACTTCAGCCAGGTCACGATCTCGCGGTCCGTGAGTTCGAGCCCCGCGTCGGGCTCTGGGCTGATGGCTCGGAGCCTGGAGCCTGTTTCCGATTCTGTGTCTCCCTCTCTGTCTCTGCCCCTCCCCCGTTCATGCTCTGTCTCTCTCTGTCCCAAAAATAAATAAACGTTGAAAAAAAAAAAAATTAAAAAAAAAAAAAAAGACATACAGACAGTAGGCGTATAAATGTTCCACGTGGAGCAGGCAGATGGAGACAACACACACGTGCGCACAGACGACACATACTCTCCGTGTGGAGCAGAGAGACAAAAATTGAGAAGACAACCCATGTTTTTAAAAGACTAAAAACGGACACAAAGAAGATACAGAAGTCCAACGGGCACAAGGAGTGGCACTCAACATCCTTAGTTAGCAAAGGAACACACACTTAAGTCATGATGACACAACCAGTCCAAGGACTAAGCGGAAGGCAGACAGTGCCAAGTGACGGAGAACGGAGACTCTCAGGCACGAGCACCGGGAGTACAAAATGAAACGGCCACTCTGCGAAACCATGTGGTGGTTTCTTCTAGAATTCAACATATCTCTACCCTGTCTCAGTAATTCCATTCCTAGATAACACCAAGGAACATGAAAAGATATAGCCACTGGCAGATGTGTAAGAAACTCTTTATATTACTTTACTCATGATTAAAAAAAAAGGAAACCCAAGTATCTATTTATTATTGGGACAATGAACAAATATGGTACACTCACAAGACGGGATGAACTACCGACATACACAACTACCTGGATGAGTCTCCAAAACGTTCTGTTAAACAAAAGAAGCTAGATGCAGAGTCAACCTTACATATGACAGGGCTACATTTCTATGAAGCTCTAGAAGAGGAAAGACTGATTTCAGGCGACAAATACGAAACGCCGTTTGCCTCTGGGGAGCCAGGACTGACCAGAAAAGAAAGAAGAAGGAATCTTCTGGGGTCACAGAACTGCTTCTTACAAAGGAAGACGGTAACTGGAAAAAACGCGTCTCAAAACACCGAACCGCACGCGTCAGATCTGTGTCTGCCGCTGAACACGAACGGGACCACAGTTTTCACAGGAAGTATGCGACGCCGTGCAAAGATGTTTGCGGACTTCCCTCATCACTTCTCGTAGACACGAAAACAGTACCTAAACCGGCAAGCCCGTTTACGCCGTGTTTGAAGACCACGGCCCGAGTGGCACCGAGGCGGCCAGAGAATGAGGCGGGCTTGGCGGTCATCTTCGTAGTTCTGTCTTTCTCACTTGATGCAAGGACAGTGACTTCTTCGTCCTAACCAGGCAAGAACGTTCGGTAAATAAAAGGAGCCGCCTAAAGTAGGCTTCTCCGTCCAAGTCCCTCTCCGGTTCCGTAACTCAGCCTCTACTAGGTACTCAAACGCAGCTCCTGGAATGCGGTCTTCCGAAGAGCTGCAAACCGCCTCCTCGCCTCGGCAGAGGCCGCAGGACTGCCCGGGGCGGGGCCGTCAACACCCTGCAGACACTGAAGGAAATGGATGAAAAAGCCAGAGACCCCGCCAAACGGGCAGGGGCAGGAACACGGTGCGGCGGCTGACTGCAAGTGTCACTCCTCCCGGAGGGCTCTGTGAGCGACAGGCTCCGAAAACAAAAGGCACGACGGCAGCGCACAGCGCACGACCCCTACCTTTCAACACCTCAAGCAGCATCGCACCCACATGCTCCCAGTAAAGATCTTGTAGACGGACTCTACTTTCAGAAAGAAAACAAGCCCCAGATCCGTGTCACGAGGGGAGAGACCAGCACATGTCCTGCCTCCAAGAAGGACCATTGAAAGTCCTGACAGCGAAGAACATTACAAAGAATTTTCAGTCAGTACAAAACAAGCAACGTAAACAGGGTAAACTTCAACCACCGGGACAGAAGGACAGGAAAGTAAATATACTGAAAAATATGTTACAGGGGCGCCTGGGTGGCTCAGTCGGTTGAGCGTCCGACTTCAGCTCAGGTCGTGATCTCACGGTCTGTGAGTTTGAGCCCCACGTCGGGCTCTGTGCTGACAGCTTGGAGCCCGGAGCCTGCTTTGGATTCTGTGTCTCCCTCTCTCTCTGTCCCTTCCCCGCTCATGCTCTCTGTGTCTCAAAAATGAATAAATGTTAAAAAAAATTTTTTTAAATATGTTACAAATACAAATACAGTAAATATAAAAATACAAACGTACTAAAAACACTTAAAAAATATATTAAGCAACATAAATAAGGCAAACTTCAACCAACCATCAGGGACAAAAGAATAAAGTATA
The DNA here is from genome assembly GCF_022079265.1 of Lynx rufus. Classification (NCBI taxonomy): domain Eukaryota; kingdom Metazoa; phylum Chordata; class Mammalia; order Carnivora; family Felidae; genus Lynx; species Lynx rufus. The sequence continues at coordinate 167,667,000 of NW_025814856.1, read as the reverse complement.
TGTATGAGTGACTTTTTAAAAATACTTTCAAATATTGGGGCACCTGAGTGGCTCAGTCGGTTGAGCCTCCCACTTCAGCTCGGGTCATGATCTCGTGGTCCGTGAGTTCGAGCCCCACGTCGGGCTCTGTGCTGACGGCTCAGAGCCTGGAGCTGCTTTGGATTCTGTGTCTCCCTCTCTCTCTGCCCCTCCCCCACTCATGCTCTGTCTCTGTCTCAGAAATAAACATTAAAAAGAATTTTTTAATACTTTCAAATACTAAATTTAAAATTAAATTATGGAATACAGAGCTTAAAAGAAAAGAAAGCAAATACTATACCTCCCAACAGATAGCATTAAAAAAAAAAAAGAGTATTTAATCTGGATGAGACTTTACTTTCTGTTCTATAAAAAGATTCATACTGAAATCCACCCTTAGGATGTTTCATGTGAGAATTAACAACAACTAGAAATCACAGGAGTTAACAAATGCAATCTGGTTCTTTGCCTTACACATTCCAGGGTCAAAATTTTAACCATCTTATTTTCCCCACTTCTAAAAGTTATTTTGGTCATAGCAAAAATATTTCAAAACATTTGGGGTACAGGGGCACCTGGGTGGCTCAGTTAAGCAGCCGACTCTTGAGTTCAGCTCAGGTTAAGATCTCCTGGTTGTGAGTTCGAGCCCTCATAGGGCTCCGTGCTCAGGGCAGAGCCCACTTCGGATCCTCTATCTCCCTCTCTCTGCCCCTCCCCCCCCACGCCCACCCCCATCCCCGTGTGCTCACTCTCTTGCTCTCGCTCTCTCTCTCTCTCGCTCTGTGTCACACACACACACACACAAATAAATGTTAAAAATTTTTAAATAAAACACTTGGGATACAAAGTATCAAATAAGCCCACCATCTAGAGGTAAGTAACCACTATCACCATTTTTTATCTCTCCATTCGGATGTTGAGAGTCTCACACCCACGCGCACACACTCAGATGGAGGAATCGTATCATCTTGGTCTTTTTCCTTTACACGCCCAACAGAGAGCCAGGGCACCCTCTGGTAAACCTACAGCCCCCATCATTTAACCCTCTAGAAAAACCTACTACGTTGGTTCCATTTACTCTCAAGGCTGCAAACGAAGAGCCAGAGTACACATCTTTGAACACATCTTCAATGGACTCTCTCAGATGACTTCGTCAAGGAGGAATTATTGAGCCAAAGAACTTGAAGGCTTTCGATACCGTCAAGAACAGTGAAGGGTGTGTGATTCACCCTTCTTGCAAGCTAATGAGGTCGCCGGCCACTGTTCCACGGAGGCAGCGAGAGGACGTGAGACCCTGGTCACAGCTGAGGACAACGCATTACTCTGACCCAGAGCAGTGGCATTTTGGGGCCAGCTCCCTGAGCCGATTCCCTGTGCACCCTGTGAACGCAGGGCGCTGTGTTACAGGACACGGGAGGGACGCAGAGTTTAGCCCCCCCCCCCCCCCCGCCCAGTGTGTTCTAATGAGCAGAAAGCACATCTGCCCCTGGTTCTTCAGGAAGACGCTCCGTCTCTAAATCCGTGTGCCGCACAAACATCCGTGAACAGACGGCTGACGACAAAGGTGCAGCCAGCTTCGCTCGCCAAATATGCAGACACGAGAGACCTTGGAAGACAGACCCCTGGCAGTTAACATTTCTGAAATGTCCCCCAACTGAATGAGACTATATCTGACCAATAATCTTGATTTTTGCCAGTATTAAAAAAGGTTAAAATTATCAGTTTTCATGTTATTTTACTGAATATATTTTACATACTTAATGCTCATTTGCTTACCTAATTTTTGGATTACTTTCTCATATTATTTAGTCTTCTTTCTATAGGAGAGCTCATCTGTATATATTGAGTATACTTAACTCTTACATACTGAATATATTAACTTTACTGACTATATTAATTTTTAGGCTCACATGTAAATATTTCCCCACATTTGTCATGTGTCTGAACTTCTTCACGGTGTTTTGGAGTACTTATATATAATCAAGTCACTCTTTTCCCTTATGACTTAAAAAAGCCTTATTTACCGGGGCGCCGGGTGGCTCAGTTAGGTGTCTGACTTCAGCTTAGGTCATGATCTCATGGTTCATGGGTTCGAGTCTCACGTCCGGCTCTGTGCTGACAGCTCAGAGCCTGGAGCTGCTTCAGATTCTGTGTCTCCCTCTCTCTCTGCCCCTCCCCCACCTCCCTCCCTCCCTCCCTCTCTCTCTCAAAAATAAATAAACTTAAAAAAAAAAAAAATAAAGGGGCGCCTGGGTGGCTCAGTCACTTAAGCGTCCGACTTCAGCTCGGGTCAAGATCTCATGGTCTGTGAGTTCGAGCCCCACGTCCGGCTCTGTGCCGACAGCTCAGAGCCTGGAGCTGCTTCAGATTCTGTGTCTCCCTCTCTCTCTGCCGCTCCCCTGCTCACACTTGGGTCTCTCTCGATCTCACTCAAAAATAGATACTTAAAACAAAAAAAGGCCCTATTACCATGAGTAGAAAGTAATAACCAAGACAACTTGGTGCTCAATTTTCCACATTTTCTATCATGTCCTTAATAATAAAACTCCTAATTTTGACTGGACACGCTGTCACCTAACAAAACACCATATTCACCAGTCTCCCTTGCTGTGAGTTACAGCCACGTGCCTAAGGCATAACTCAAGAGACATTTATGAAGTGTCGTAGGAGAACTCAGGAATGTATCTTCAAAGGGCGAGCAGGGTCCCTCTGTTCAGTCTTCCTGCAATCAATCCACTTTTTGGATGTAGACCGTGGTAAAAACAGCAGCCCTAGAACATACCATGGAAGTCTAGAAGTCTGGGTACCTGATTACCCAGTGAGGTCTACACCAGATCTGAAACACCTTGTGGAATTTTTTGACATTAGTGAAAAATAAACCTCTTAATATTTGCTGAGTATTCTCTTCTGCAGGTAAGCCTAAGGCCATTAGGTCACCATTATTAAAGTGTTTTCTTCTGGGGAGACTGGGTGGCTTAGTCGGGTAAGCATCTGACTTTGGCTCAAGTCATGATCTCATGGTTTGTGAGTTGGAGCCCCACATCAGCTCTGTGCTGACAGCCTGGAGCCTGGAGCCTGCTTCAGATCCTCTGTCCTCCTCTCTCTCTGCCCCTCCCCTACTCATGGTCGCTCACACTCTCTCTCTCTCAAAAATAAAACATTCGGAGCGGAGCGCCTGGGTGGTTCAGTCAGTTGAGCATCCGACTTCGGCTCAGGTCACGATCTCGCAGTTTGTGGGTTCGAGCCCCGCATCGGGCTCTGTGCCGACAGCTCAGAGCCTGGAGCCTGCTTCGGATTCTGTGTCTCCCTCTCTCTGACCCTTCCCCGCTCATGCTCTGTCTCTCTCTGTCTCTCAAAGATGAATAAACGTTAAAAAAAAAAAAGTTAAACATTTTAAAAAAATGCTTTCTTCCAATACGTTTACAATTTGACATGTGTATATCTATGTGTGTAAGTGTATGTTTGGCTGTTTTTTACACGGAAATATTTAGTCAATCTGAGAGCCATATTGGTATAAGGTGTAAGGGAAGAATCTAACTTTTCCCCAATTTAAGCCTTTAAGTATGTCTGAGATACTCTGTCATATTAATACACACATTAGGAGTTCATTTCCTTTACGAAAATGCTCCTCCAAAGACATCTCTCTCTTCAGAAGATACTTGAAAATGGAAGGCAAGATTACCGTTTTTTAAAAAACAACCGTTTTTTAAGATTGTAATGGGGGCGCCTGGGTGGCGCAGTCGGTTAAGCGCCCGACTTCAGCCAGGTCACGATCTCACGGTCTGTGAGTTCGAGCCCTGCGTCAGGCTCTGGGCTGATGGTTCGGAGCCTGGAGCCTGTTTCCGATTCTGTGTTTCCCTCTCTCTCTGCCCCTCCCCCGTTCATGCTCCGTCTCTGTCTGTCCCAAAAATAAATAAAAACGTTGAAAAAAAAAATTAAAAAAAAAAAAAAAGATTGTAATGAACACAATTCAGCAATTACAGTCTGAAATATCTAGATCTACGAGTACAAAAGGCAGTTCTGGAAGTCCCCAGGCAATGGTAACACCCGTTATCCTTTGACTGCTTTCAACAACAGTACTTCGTATCTCCAGAGAGCATCTGAAGATTAAAATCCACAAAAGCTTTTCTCATTCTAAAATATGCCACAAACACAATATATTACCACTGAAAAGACTATTACCTAAAATACTGAAAGAATAAATTATAGACAAAAATCAATTAAATTAATTTTCCGAATTCAAAATACCACCAACTAACAAATGGGACATGAGCTAATGGGTGTCCCTCTAAACGATTCAGCACTCGGAATGCTTTCTGCAGCCCCCTATCTGCCCTTCCTCTTCTCTCCTCTCGTGGCGTCTTAAAGAGTTCCTTCCCGGACGTGTTTAGCCTGAACACCCCTCCCTGGTCTGACCGAGGCTGGCTCCAAGCTCTCTACCAGGCACTGTGGTGGACACGACCCACAGACATCTCTGGTTTCCCTGGACCTTGGTGCGGTGGCTCGTTACTGCCAGAACAGAGCAGTCCTAAGTAGGGGAACCACCTCTAATTTAACATCTCTTTTAGCTTTGTCTTGGTTCCTTGTCCTGGTTCCTTTTACAAGTGCAGAATGTGAGTAAAGAGTTCATCACACTATTCTTCTATCTTTTCTCTAAGTTTCAAATTATTTCAAATAGCAAGAGACAGAAAGCACAAAAGGAAAAATCACATTTAGCGTGTCAGAGAGGAGAAAAGAGTATGTATCGGAAAGTGTCCACAGCACGCACGTTCATATACTCTATCACAGCGCTGTGTCAGGGAAAAGAAAGGGTAAATAAAATGTTTTATATAGTGAGTTTCTAAAGCACTGGCATAAGACCTAAAGTAAATGACCTAAGCCAGGGAAATATCACTTTTCGTGATCTTTTGGGAAAAGGAGGGGAAAGAGTATTAAGGAAAATAACTAAGGAAAAAAAGCATTAATAAGGAAAAAAAGTTTTAAAACCAACAGGTCCTAAGGCTACAGAATGATTTTGTGGCTTACGTGCTTGGCCCACAGGACAAGTTCTAAGGTTGGAACACAGAAGCTATGAAACCCAATGCCTTATGCCACCTCTATTCACCCAAATGACATCCATTTTTCAGACTACTCCATGGGTTACTTCTTCCGTAAAGCCTCAACGCCTGCCCACCCACTTTCCCAACTGGCTCCAAGACACCCTCAGCAACCAGAGGGCCCGTCCGTCTGTGAGCTTGTGAAGCAGGGGTCTGAGCCTCCGCTGGGAAGCTTCACTTCTATGTTTACATCACACGAATCTGCCCACATTCCTTCCCTCCCCCGTATTAAGCTACACGTTGAGCACAGGGACCAAGCTTCCCAACCATCCTTGTTTCTTCAGCACCTGAGACAGCACCTAAACACGGGGGACCCACAAGTATTCTTTTCATAATGGTTCTGACTAACGAACGTGAACTAATTTAAAATGATTACAGCACCCCTTTCAAAGCACTAACACATACATCACATTTTTTAAAGATCTCTACCCACGCCCCCCTCAAACATTTAAAATATTCTAACACTTAAAGGGCAAACAGCTAAATGGAAAGAAATCACAGCTCACCAGAACTCACCACCCAAAAGACTTGAGAAAGGTCAGGCTTTTTACTACACTCATCGTTCAAAGAAGAGATGCATCTATCAACTTTTCGCTAATGCCAAAAAGATGGCTCATTTTAAATCTGGAAGGAAAAAAAACCACCAAAATTTTGGGCTCTTTTTAAAAGACGAGCAAATACCTCTTCCGGTTCAGGAGCAACCTGGCGGTCAGTGATCTCATTTAATTCATCTTCAGCAACACAGTCTTCCTGCTCTTGGAGCCCGTGCTGCCCACAAGCCTGCAAGTATTCTCCATCCTGACAGCCGTTAGAGAGAAAGTAAGTTTTTCTCATATAGCTTTGGGTTTTTACAAGCACTTTTCATCTTCAGCACTCATGCTTAATTATTTTGGCAGATTTTACTACGGCTATTGCCCGACTAAGCAGAGAGCACCCAGCACAAACACAGAATGCGCCCTCCCCTGTGTTCATGAGGACGGAGTGCAGTACGCTAGCCCGGTCGCTGAGCTTAGTGACATAGCTCTGCTTCAAATCCAAGCGCCCTGATAATTAGCGCTACTTAAAATGAGCGCGAAAGAAAAGTCTTCTTAAAAACAACGTGCATATGCTCACACAGCGCAGCTCAGCAGCAGTAAGGGGGCTGAAATCATGCGAAACTTGAACCATTTTTACGGCAATAGAAAGCAACAAAAGTGTGAACCATTCAACTCAACACAAGAGCTTTATCAGCAATCACATTAGAACTTGTTTCTCCATCAGCCCATCCCTTGAATTAAACGGGTGACTCCAGCTTTGTAGGAAATGGAAGGGGCATGTCAGCAGGCAGGCGTCCCTTGAAGGGCATATGGAGGGAAGCAGACAAGCTGGCTAAAGACAATTCGAGAGAAAGAAGGGTTCCTGCAGACATCACCAAGTAACAAGGACATCTGATCCTATGCAGAGAGCAGAACTTCCCAGTGTGCCTGGTCACTGGCTGAAATGCACAGTGGGTGGTTCCAAGACAAACAACCAAGAGTGAGCACGGACAGAACCCGAACACACTCCTGTGGAGTAGACAAGAGCCGCACCTAGAACGCCCAAAGAAAGTAGCTGTATTCAAGATGAGACACCATCTGAGACCCCACAAATGTCTCTGAGACTATCTGAACACACTGCGTTTTACTCTCCAGAAGAAACTGTTCGCATCCTAGCAAAAAGAGAAACTGGCACCACCCGCAAGTCACTGACAGCACAACTGTCAGGTTTCAAATACAGCCAGACGATGGTACTGAAAATTTTCAGCTAACGTACAATGGAGAAGGGCCTATCTCACTGGATTCGCACCAAGAAACAACAACCTGCTACCCTTCCCATATACTATCAATTTGAAATTGTTTTTACAGAACAGTGTTTTCAGAAATCTCAATCTATGTTCATTTTAAAGGCTCTAAATGGATTGTGCTTAAAAGTATAAATCACCCAACAATTTTCTAATATTCTGTTAAATAATAAGCGATATAAACCTTTTCTTAATACAAGAGTACACGTTTTTAAATCAAATCCCAATTCACTCTCAAGATCAGCACTGGCGAAAACTCATAATACCTAAGGAACGTCTTGCTCTAGCTCTGTCTCAGAAATAAACATTAAAAAAATAAAAATTAAAAAAATAAAAATAAAAAAAGGGGGCGCCTGGGTCGCTCAGTCGGTTGAGCGTCCGACTTCAGCTCAGGTCATGATCTCGCAGTCTATGGGTTCGAGCCCCACGTCGGGCTCTGTGCTGATGGCTCAGAGCCTGGAATGTGCTTCAGATTCTGTGTCTCCCTCTCTCGCTGTCCCTCCCCCGCTCATGCTCGCTCGCGTGCGCTCTCTCTCTCTCTTTCTCTCTCTCTGGCAAGATAAATAAACGTTAAAAAAATTAGGGGCACCTGGGTGGCTCCATCGGTTAAGTGTCTGACTTCAGCTCGGGTCATGATCTCATGGTCTGTGAGTTCGAGCCCCACGTCGGGCTCTGTGCTGACAGCTCAGAGCCTGGAGCTGCTTCAGATTCTGTGTCTCCCTCTCTCTCTGCCCCTCCTCCACTCATGCTCTGTCTCTCTCTGTCGCAGAAATAAGTAAACATTTAAAAAAAAAAAAAAAAAACCTAAGGAACGTCTTACTATTGGGTATAACAGGAAAGAAAACCAGGATTGTTCTACCAACTTTTAAATGTGGACCTCAAGTTTCTTCATAAGTAAAAGTGTCCCTCCCAACTGTAAAATTCTGTGGCTTTGCGATTCCACAGTTAGTCCTTCCGTGTGATTTTAAGAGTAAGCCCAAAAAGACCAAATGTGCTCATGGTCTGCATGTCACAGAGTTCGAGTCTAGCTTGAGAAAACAAGTTAACAAATCCTAACCAGGACACAGGCCACAGCGAAATAAACCCTTTCATCAACTCAAATGCTACTGGGACACACAGGTATGCAATCTACTCCTGCATTAGTTCATCTAATCATGAATAATGAATTCACTGCGCACCACCAAAGGCCTGGGAAGCCAGGGAGCGGCCCCCTCCGCGGCAGAGTGGGAGCAGAGCAGGAGCAGCGCGCCTCGGTTCAAGGCCATCTAGGTCCTCGGTCCAAAGCAAAGGTAATGCCAGACTCCACCACAATGACAACTATGCAGAAACCAGCGATTTTAAAGAAACAGGGAAGAGAGAGAAAAGAATGGCCAAGGCTCTAAAGCTAGATGTCCCGAGGAGAGCTGACACTACCTCGCCTCGCCGTTAAGGCGTACGGCTCCCTGTGAAAATGTTAGGACACTTTCAGAAACTAAGCAAAACTGTTCGTGATTCTTTTGGTTTGAATCTTGAGTTGCCACATTGTTTTTCTTCTTGAGACCAGACTCATAGGTCACAAGACATTGGATAACTAAGTTGGAGTTTATACAACCAGGGGCCTAAATGCAGGTCTAGTTTGACAATGCAACACAAGAGAGGGAAAGTCCTCACGTGTGAGAATTCTCTTTATGACAAATTCTGCCAGAAGGCCACAGTGAGAAATCTCTCCTACGCGGCCAGGCACAGCTGTGCTGTCGAGCACTTTCCACACTGATCTGTTCCGCCAAGTTCTAAGTTCACAGAAGGCAGGGGCCATGCCTCATGTCTCATATTCTAGCAAAATGTGTGCCCCCAGTGCCCGGACATCAGTGGAGATTTGCTGAGCTGTTGAATTTACAAGGGAAAAGGACTCACATATGATTACCCAATCACCTTATCTTACCGACAAACAGTAGAAATAATAAAATGCTCTAATCAAGCGAATAACCGGCTACATTTTTAAAAGATCTTGGCTTAATTTTTAAGAAACATTTTAAATGTATAGTACCCCAACTTCAGACAGTCCACAAACACACCGGTAAGCCAGACAGCACCTGTCCACACAGTGAAGACTTCTTACTAAGCCAAACCATTACCGTTATCAAAAGAACAAGCACCCATGATGCCTTTTACATGCTTTGATTTACCAAAACTACAAACATGTTCCCATTAAGAGAAAGCATTCAAAAAGAATCAGATCTTAATAATAACTACTGAGATATATAAACACAATCATGATTAGGACTAAATACCCTAAGGTTCCACATAAACAATCCTTTTCAAAATTACTCGCGTTTATATGTACATATGACCAATGACCAAGATTCTGATTTTGAAATTTTTTTCTCAAAAGCAAGCTTCCGCTGAATAAGAACATGACGAGAATAAGGCAACGCCGTTACCCCCAACTGTGCACGTCTCCACCGGGTCCTGCCCGGCAGCCCAGGTGACATGGCCTCTCAGTGTAATTTCAGTATCACGAAAGCCTTAAGATTCTACCGATGACTATCGCGTCCTTCCCACATATATTTTCATTAAGCGTTAGTTTTAAAAACAAGTATCTCTTAAGGATGAATCACTGAGACAGATGAGCGAGCAATCTTTCACGAGTACCTTTTCTTTCTTGACAGTTCAACTTTTTAAAAAGCTACTTATCAAAATCATCTTCCTGAAATAGAAATCAGCACAATCTTTGCTTCCTGATTACAGATAACAAATTACGTGTGACATTTCCAAAACTAACCTCCAATCTCTTTATTCATGTTTAGACAGTTCTCAGTTACAAAAAAGGATGAATGAACAGGACATCAATCACTCTGGAATATTAGCACCTTAAAGATGTCTTTAGCAGGTCAATAATCTTTTCACCTTGGAAGGACTTTATCAGATCTTGTCTAAAGCCTGGATAAAAGCTCTGCATTAAGTACTTCCAACAATTGACAGTGTATCTCCACCACACAAAGCTGTTTTCTTCCTTAAGGTGCAATCCTCAAGGTCACGATTCTGTGCAGCCTTCCAGAATGACAAAGGGGCATTACCTCCAGCCAAACAAGCTGTCAACACAAACTTTGTCATAGCTCAGATAAAGAAACTGGCAGACAGTGATAATAAGGTCTAATTTCCCTCCCTCCCGAGGGAGGGAAATAGATTTCAAATCAGTCTAGAAACCCATGCTTAGGCAGCCAGGTCATCTTCGGCCACACAAAGGAAAAAGACTCACTGTGAATTCATCTAAGGGCTCATTGATCTCGATGTCTAACACTTCGTCACTGTACAGCTGCCCCTCCTCCGGCTCCTCCACATATTCCATGTGGCCTTCCGTCAGCTCAGCGCCATGGCCTTCGTAGCGTCCTTCCTCCGGGTACTCGTGAGCGTACAGTTCAGATCCCCCGGATTTGTGATAAACAAGTTCGTCCTCTCCTTGTTCATACTCAGATTCCTGTTCTCCGGACTGGTCATTAGTGTTGTCAGACAGTTCAAATGACGTGACCATGCCAGATGTGGTGTTTAGACTAATTGTGACACCCTGAGAACTAAAGAGAACAAAAACAGAAAGAAAGGTGCCCAATCAGAGTAAAGCTCAAAATTAAGTTGCTCCATAAACGAACTGTTACAAAGACTTCAAGCACGACTGGCGAAAAGTTGTCCCGGTGACGGGCAGATGCACATTCCTCCAATCACGACTGGAAACAGAGCTCAGTGCGCCATACTGAGCCTGTGCCACGATCCCCTAACGCATACGGCATCCGCACTATCATCAGACGCACGTTTTTTGCCCAAAAGAATCAGATCAAGCAGATGGGGACACGAGTCTGGCTGGCAAAACTCTAGCACTGAAAACAAACAGATGACATTTTATTCTAACTTCCAGGGTAAAAAGGATGCTCACTGTTTTACAGGATTCCAAAGTAAAAGTGGCAGTATTACTCTAGAAACAGAAAAATCACACACACACACACACACACACACACACACACACACACAAAACAAGGAGAAGGAAATAAACCACAAGAGACTTACCGATAGAGAACAAACTGAGGGTTTGAGGGAGGGCTGGGTGGGAGATGGGCTAGATCGGTGACAGGTACTCAGGGAGGGAATTGTGCTGAGCACTGGATGTCATATGGAAGTGATGAATTACTGAATTCTACTCCTGAAGCCAATACCCCACTGTATGCTAACTAAAATTTTAAAAAATAAAAATTTTAAAATAAAAGGTACACAAGGTGGAGAGAAAGAAAGAAAGAAAGAAAGAAAGAAAGAAAGAAAGAAAGAAAGAAAGAAAGAATCACAGATGGAATTTTAAGAACAATTTTTTCTTTTTCTATTATGTAAATTATAAATTATTTAAAAAATCAAAACATTAAAAATGTGTGTGAAAATACATGTCAATGTTCAATAAATAAAATCTGTGCTAGTCACAATTAAAAAAACAATCAGTTTGTAATATTGGGAAAATAACAAAGAGGGTTTTTAAACTGCAAAAAAAAAAAAAAAAATCAGGGTGACGGGACAGCTTAGTCAGTTAAGCGATAAAGCACCAGGTCACGTCGGGCTCCGTTCTGAGCGTGGAGCCTGCTTGCGACTCTCTCTCCCCCCCTCCCTCTGCCGCTCCCTCACTTGTGCACGCTCTCTCTCAAAAAAATAAAATTGCAAACAAATGACACTCAACGTATTAAATCACAGTAGGCAAACAGTAAGTGCCAAAACACTTAGGGGGCAAGATCTGCGGATAAACCTGAGTGTACACACATTGATGATGTCGCACAACAGACCTAGGAAACTTAAGTGGTGGAATGAACTAACTGAAAACTGCACTGCTATCCAAAAACAACCACTTCATGTTAGAAAACCAGTTACAGATCTGTAGTTCGATAATCGGTGGCATATATCTGTTAACGACGTTCATGACAGAGAGATCTCCCGAAGTTTTCCCAATATAAGTCTTCTCATAAAACTGAAAACCCTGCTCCGCCACCAGAGAATACTACCCGCCGCTTCCCGCTCTTCTAACAGAGCTTTACTGCGTCAACAACAGAGAGACGTCCATGCTTGCTGGGGCTGGATATTCACGTCCCCCCAAAACTCATCTGCTGAATCCTCACCCCCCAGTGTGATGGTGCCTGGAGGTGGGGCCTTGGGGAGGTGATCAGGTCAGAAGGATGGAGCCCCCCCCTCCCCCGACAGGGGTGAGTGCTGTTACAGAGGGGACCCCAAGAGCTCCCTCACCCTCCGCCAAGCGAGGACACAGAGAGAAGATGCCATCTGGGAACCAGAAACTAGAAACTGACCGTGCTGGTGCCTTAACCTTGGAGTTCCCAGCCCCCAGAACCGCGAGAAAGAAATTTCTGTTGTTTATCAACTACCGAGTTCATAGTATTTTGTTAATGTAGTCAAAACCGACTAAAGTAACTATACTCACTAGAACAATTACACTCACATAGTCAAGTTACAGTCTGAAGTACAGTCCAAAGGAATTTTCAAAATGGCAATTCTTAGTCAACAGATCACATGTAAGTAAAAATGGTCTAACAAAGAAACAAAAGCAGCAACATCAAACCGCAAGTGACAATACTGAGTGTGTGAGGCCACTGCCCCGTCCAATAAAGGAACTCAGTACACACCTTTCCCGAGCTCTCATAATCTGCGCTCAACGAAATTACACAGGTCATCGAATACAAGACCAAAAACCTACTTACAGAAATATACGGCTTCCACATAAATGTTGTATTAATATCCCGTGTAAAATAAAATTGTGTTCAATGATATAGTATCACACTGTCAATCATATCCCGTTATAATTATAAATTACAGTTACTAGCAATTTAGTTCCAGAAAAATTTTAATGAGCTAATATGGAATACCTGAAATTTTCTTCATCTTCATTATCACTCTGTAAAAGATCATCATTCAGCTCTTCATCTGACAAATCCGACTGATTCTAATTAAAACAAAAAATCTAATTAATGCATGCCACTTCCATAAAAAGACTGGTTACAAATGTGCAAAATTACATTGGCTGGATTATTTCTCACCCTGTTATTAGAACACGTGCCATTCAGTAAGTTACCTCATTCGGATAGAACCAGTGGAGAAACTCCACACATGGGACACCCGCCTCCCCAGACACATTTCAAGTGCAGAGTCCAGTGAGTGCAGAAACAACAAGGCTGGGCCGCCTGGCAGGGCTCGGTCAGTTAAGCATCCGGCTCAGGCCCAGGTCATGATCTCTCGCTCCGTGAGTTCGAGCCCCGTATCAGGCTCTCTGCTGTCATCACAGAGCCTGCTTCGGGTCCTCTCTCCCACCCCACCCCTTTCTCTCAAAAATAATAAAATTTTTGTTTTCAGAAACAACAAGCCTGGGGCGCCTGGGTGGCGCAGTCGGTTAAGCGTCCGACTTCAGCCAGGTCACGATCTCGCGGTCCGGGAGCTCGAGCCCCGCGTCGGGCTCTGGGCTGACGGCTCGGAGCCCGGAGCCTGTTTCCGATTCTGTGTCTCCCTCTCTCTCTGCCCCCCCCCCCCGTTCATGCTCTGTCTCTCTCTGTCCCAAAAATAAATAAAAAACGTTGAAAAATAAAAAAATAAAAAAATAAAAAAACAAAAAAAAGAAACAACAAGCCTAATAATCACATTTATTCTAAATCTAACCCAAAAAGGAAAAGGGGAGACTCTTTTGGTAGTATCCTATGAATATTTTTCCCTGTATCCGTAATACTTGACTAAATTCGCCTTCACTCATATGTGGAATTTAAGAAACAAAACAAACAGGGGCTCCTGGGTGGCGCAGTGGGTTAAGCGTCCGACTTCAGCCAAGTCACGATCTCGCGGTCTGGGAGTTCGAGCCCCGCGTCAGGCTCTGGGCTGACGGCTCAGAGCCCGGAGCCTGTTTCCGATTCTGTGTCTCCCTCTCTCTCTGCCCCTCCCCCGTTCGTGCTCTGTCTCTCTCTGTCCCCAAAATAAATAAAAAACGTTGAAAAATAAAAAAATAAAAAAACAAAAAAACAAAAAAAAGAAACAACAAGCCTAATAATCACATTTATTCTAAATCTAACCCAAAAAGGAAAAGGGGAGACTCTTTTGGTAGTATCCTATGAATATTTTTCCCTGTATCCGTAATACTTGACTAAATTCGCCTTCACTCATATGTGGAATTTAAGAAACAAAACAAACAGGGGCTCCTGGGTGGCGCAGTCGTTTAAGCGTCTGACTCTTGATCGCAGCTCTGGTCATGATCTCAAGTTTCGTGAGTTTGAGCCCCGCATCAGGCTCTGCGTCGATGGTGTGGAGCCTACACTTGAATTCTGTCTCTCCTTCTCTCTACACTACCCCTCTCACTCTCAAAATAAAAACTTTTCAAAAACTTAAAAAAGAAAGAAAGAAGAAGAAAAAGAAACACACCAAACAAAGGGAAAAAATAAGAGAGACAAGAAACAGACCCTTAACTACAGTGAACACAGTGATGGTTGGGGGTGGGGGGCTGGGGGCTGGGGGAACAGGTGGTGGGGACTAAGCAGTGCACTTTGAGAAGCACCAGCGGACGTGTGGAAGCGCGAATCAGCATACAGTACACGGGAACCTGACACAACGCTGTGTATTAACTAACAGAAGTTAAAATAAAAACTTAAAAGACTTGACTAAATCTAACACTGTTAGTATCCAAAATCTGAAGGTTTTTGTTTAAACAAAAACAAGGTGGAATTTCAGAAATAAGCAGATTTTAGAGAACTGGATCACCGAATTGAAATGGTAAGGAAATAAAACTGGTCCGTCCAATAGAGGTGACACGTGAAAACAGACATGCCTGGCTCAGGTCCCGCCCCTGCTCCTGACAGGCCTGCGCACTCACCACACCCACAGGTAGAGGCTCAACTTTGCACACTCCAGGTTTTGCCTTAAATACACACCAGTATCTTACACTTCGGCGGGAAGGGGGAGAGGTGTCCCTTCACACTTTCCTTCCCTATTCAAATTACTTTCATGGTATATACAAATTACCACCCCCTCCAAAAGAAGCCCCTCCAACACACACGTTATGAAAAAAGGTAAAAACAGAAAAAAAAAAAAAAAAGATTTGATTTTCTAAAGATGAAACAAG
Source organism: Lynx rufus (assembly GCF_022079265.1). Taxonomy (NCBI): domain Eukaryota; kingdom Metazoa; phylum Chordata; class Mammalia; order Carnivora; family Felidae; genus Lynx; species Lynx rufus. The sequence continues at coordinate 167,651,954 of NW_025814856.1, read as the reverse complement.
CAGTCTCTTCCTAACATTTTACAGCTTGTAAAACTAGCTTTCTCAAACTTCTCTGTACACTCTCGTTCTAATATTTTTGACATAAGCCAAGAAAATATGAACCTTATAGTTCTTACGGGTCTCAAGGAACTCTACTTAATGGCTGACATTCTAACAAGATAAAAATGAACTAACACAGGCCATGTAGTTTACTTGAAGAAGGGAGGGGTGGATCTGTATGAAAAAGAAACAGACTGTTTAACAGCCAAAATCAAGTTCTGCTCAGTCGCCCACAGAATCTGTCCTCCACTAAAGAAGATGAGCCAGGCCTGCCTAAATGTGGCCGCCCAATTTATTAAATAAAGCCACAGAAAGTCTTTAAAAATTAACATTTCAATGAAAGCCAAATGACATTCTGTAAGAGGCTGCTTCCTTGAGTTTCTTTAAAATTTTAAGTACTTGTCAAAACTCAGTGAACCAATAAATAATTCACCAAACAAACAAACAAAAAGGAATATATGCTGTGCCGGCCCTGACGGTAACCAGATCTTACCTGTGGACTCTGAATGTGGTAAGTACCGTGCACGGGAGGCAAGGACCAAACACCCACTTTGCTGACAGAGAAGAAGTGGAGACCTAGATTCCATCTCTGAGGCAAAAACTGCTTTCAACTACATCCCAAAGAACTGGGGCAAACCGCTCCGTCAGACAAGGCTGGAGTGACTAGAGGACTCCGCTCTGGGCGATCCGTGGGCGGGGGGAAGGGGGCAGCCCCCCTCCCCGCCCCCAGGCCCAGAAAGTGAGAGAAAGCGGCTGGGAATGCTCCTGAAATCCGTGTGAGCAGCAGGCCCCTCCTCTCCTGGGGGGAGACAACCACGAAAGAAACAACGTGCTCCAGCACTCCCCGGAAGGTAGAGGAAGGTCTGAACCGGCGGACCAGAGACGACCTGTCTGGCACCCGCTGCCGAGGTACAACAGAAACTGAAGAAGGCATCACAGGCTGGCAGGCAACTGGCACCTAGACTTCCCCAACTTCTCACAGCTCTAGTCGGGTCACGCCAGCTTGCTTCACTCTGGAGCTGGCCGACCTTTCGTTTTATCCTGTATTTGAAACTTGACTCTAACCTCCCTTTTGGACACCAATGAACTCGTCCTCGGCCGCCCCTGTCGGTCTGACACGGTCACCATACTCTGTGCAGCCCTCCGGCCCACCAGCCCAGGAGCCTCTCCCCAGACAAGCTACATCCCCCTACATTTCGTGGGGACTTGGGGGCGGGGGCGTGGGGGAGAGAGACGGTGGCAGGCGGCCAGCATACCTCTAACAATAAATTCCTGATTACACACCCAACAAAATACTCCTTCTCACTAGACACAAATAAATACAAAGTAAACTAACTAGAAATCACTTTTCATCTACCTCACTGACAAAGAGTTTAAAGGAGAAGTGATCGCAGAGCCAGGGGACAGAAAAGCGAAAGGCGTGCCCGTGCACCTGCTGCCCAGCTGAGAAAACAGCGCCGGAAAGCAACTGGGCGACACGAGACAGGAGGCCGAACCGCGCACACCGTCGGGCCAGAAATTCTCCTGGACGGAACCGTGCAAAGAAAAGAATTCCAAAAGCATAGTACATGTGCATTAAACTATCATCATAGGGGCGCCTGGGTGGCTCCGTCCGTCAGGCATCCAACTCTCGCTCGCTCTCAGCTCAGGTCACGATCTCACAGGCCCCTTGCCGGGCTTGGCACTGAGAGCGCAGGCCCTTGCTTGGGTTCCTCTCTCTCTCTCTCAAAATAAATACACTTTTATACATATACATATATATATATATACATATATATATATATATATATATCACGATAATGTCTGAGATTTACTTCAAAATAATTCAGGAAGGGGAGTGGGCAACCATAAAGCAAAACCGCCTTTACCTGAAAACCTCAGAATCAGGGCGACAAATGCAGGCGGGAGACCGCACTCTGCCCTCCTTCTGTTACGTGTCCTTCCAAGCGCTCATAAAAAGTCAGGGTTCTTTTCGAAATCCTAGCAATGAGCTGGAAATGCCCTCAGTGAATGTAGGAATGGCTATGTATACTACAGTGTGCACAAACAAAACCATTATGGAGCCATCACAAAACAAGAAACGTTTAAGTACAAGGGGGATATGCCAACAATACAAGGGTAAATTAAAAAGCAGGGATCTTTATATATATAACTTTTTTTTCTTTTTAATTTTTTTTCAACGTTTTTTATTTATTTTTTTTGGGACAGAGAGAGACAGAGCATGAACGGGGGAGGGGCAGAGAGAGAGGGAGACACAGCATCGGAAACAGGCTCCAGGCTCTGAGCCATCAGCCCAGAGCCCGACGCGGGGCTCGAACTCGCGGACCACGAGATCGTGACCTGGCTGAAGTCGGACGCTTAACCGACTGCGCCACCCAGGCGCCCCTAAATTAATTCTTAAAGTTACAGGTGATGAGAGCCGCTTAAAGGAGGAAAGTTGAGGTAGACCGAAGCCAGGCCACTTGTAGGCCAATGATGCAGCAGGAAACAGGAGAAAGGAAAGTGGCTTCAAAGAATCCTACAACTAATTCATGTATTAGCAAAAAAGCTAATCATGCAACATCGTTACAAGAAAATGGCAGCACTGGTGTTTTCTTCTAGAACAAGACCTTCATCAACTATATCATAAATAAGTATAAAAAGAAACTATAATCAGATCTGATATAATAAATCATGTGACTTTATCACCTAAAAGTATAATGAGCTTACATGTAAGAATCGTGGACAATAAGAAACCACCACAATCTTAAAACTTTAAAAAACTAAGCATGGGGCGCCTGGATGGCTCAATTAAGCTTCTGACTTTGACCTGGGTCATGATGAGTTCAAGCCCCTTATCAGGGCTCCGCGTAGTCACTGTGGAGCCTGCTTGGGATTCTTTCCTCAATCTCTGCCCCTCCCCCACTTGCGCTCGCTCTCAAAATAAACAAACTTAAAAAAAAAGAAAAAACAGCATAAAAAACTACCTTGATATTTATTAAGAACATCAAGTGTTTTTAAACTGTTAATAAGTTCTCAAAAATTTAGCGCCTCTGGGGTGCCTGGGTGGCTCAGCTAAGCGTCTGACTTCAGCTCAGGTCATGATCTCACGGTTTGTGGGTTCGTGCCCCGCATTGGGCTCTGTGCTGACAGCTCGGAGCGTGGAACCTACTTCGGAGTCTGTGTCTCCTCTCTCTGCCCCTCTCTGGCTCATGTTCTGTCTCTCTCTCTCTCTCAAAAATGAATGAAAGTTAAAAAAAAAAAAAAAAAAGAACGTAGTATTTCACTTTAATCTTTGGATTTTAATTTCTTTTTTTTTTATGCTTATTTTTGAGAGAGACAGACAGAGTGACAGAGACAGACAGACGGAACATGAGTAGGGTAAGAGCAAAGAGAGAGAGGGAGACACAGAATCGAAAGCAGGCTCCAGGTTCCGTGCTGTCAGCACAGAGCCCGACGCGGGGCTCGAACTCACAAACCGCGAGATCATGACCTGAGCCGAAGTCCGACACTTAACAGACTGAGCCACCCAGGCGCCCCTCTATTTTTAATGTACATTTTACAATGTTCAAAATACAATGGCGGTAGTATAAACATACACGTATACGTATACACAACATACAGATACACACACCTTATAAACACACACATTAAACATAATTATAGCAAAGTTTTTACTTGATCAAGAAGGTTGGTTTACAGAAACCTGTATTAGGTTTTAGACTTCCAGTCTCATTTACCTGAATGCGTGTTATATTTGAATAGGACTCTCTCTAACCGTATCTGCAGACTCTCAAAAAGGAAATGCAGTGCATTGGGGCACCCGGGTGGCTCAGCTGGTTTGAGCACCGGACTCTTGATTTCAGCTCAAGTCTGAGCTCACGGTTCATGGGATCAAGCCCTACATGTGGCTCCACGCTGACAGGGTGGGGCCTGCTTGGGTTCTCTCTCTCCCTCTCTTCTCTGCCCCTCCCCCACTCACACTTTCTCTCTCTCAAATAAACAGGTATTTTTTCAAAGGGGAATGCAAAATATTAGCCTCCCGATACTAGTTTTCTTACGAGCGCATGGTGGTTTTATGCTGCTGCTTTCCCAAACTCAACAGCTGCTGGATGGCCCAGGCAGAGTGAGAACTAAAACGTTTGTGACAAAGGACTGACCTCTCGCATAGTTACTGGAGAACTTACTAACAGATTAAACAGTCAGCTCTCTGCAATTAAAAGATAATTCAAGGGGCGCCTAAGTGGCTCAGTCGGTTGAGCGTCCGCTTTCGCTCAGGTCATGATCTCAGGTCTGTGGGTTCGAGCCCCGTGTCGGGCTCTTTGCTGACAGCTCGGAGCCTGCTTCCGATTCTGTGTCTCTCTTTCTCTGGCCGTCCCCCTGCTAGTGCATTGTCTCTCTCTCTCTCTCTCTCTCTCTCAAAATTAAACAAATATTTAAGGAAGAAAAAAAAAGGCAATTCAAATTCCAACACATGAATGTGCACCCCACGCGGGAGACACACTCCTCTATGCTGAGTGCAACGAAGCGCCTACAGGCGGGTTTCAGGAAGACCTCAACTTCTTACCTTTTTGCCAGACAGCAAATCTTCTCCAAGTAAGTCATCTTCAAGTTCACTGGGGAGAAAAAAAACAGGCAGTTAGTGCGCTGTCCCTGCAGCGTACAGGTCTGCAGGTCACTGGGAGTCGTAGCCGGGACTTTGGGGCTGGGGCACCGACCCACGCAGTTTGCTATGCTTTCCTTTCCCTTCACTAATAACAAAAATGTATTTTCCAGTGCAGGGGAACAGGTGGTCTTTTCCGTGTGGGAGGCTCTGCTACAGGGGGCAGCTCTCACAGGCTCAAGACCGCCACTGTTTGGTTCGGTGGGAGGTCTGCGCTTCTCCGGACCTGGTCAGTAATCCGTAAAGGAAGAAACCATAGTAACAGCTAGGCCTTTCTTTCCCTGCCTTAAAAAAACCTATGACGAAGTAAGAAAAGATGCCCAACATCATCAACTAGGAAAACTCAACCCAAACCACCGAGAGACCACTGGAGGCTCATCAAACTGCAACAACTGAAGAAACGAAAACGACGACACTGACGAGAACACACAAGTAAATCACAGTAACTACAAGAGTTCTCTATGCACCACACGGGAGTCTGCCCGTACTGTGACATTGTGCCGTCAGCAGGTTTATGTTCTGAAGTGATCAGAAGCAGATTATGTCACAATTAAAACAGAAACCTTTACCAGATCAAAAAGCCAAAGACATTTCCCGCTATGTATTTTGTCTGTTGGTTGGTTGATGAAGATGGCTACCGCTAAATTACATTCTTGGTTCTGGGGAACCCAATGTCTCAAGAACAAATGCCTCTTAAGGACAACACTTAGAAGGAGAAAATCAGACTGCATTTCTTAGGTGCGAATGCAGCAATATTGGTATCAGGGCTGTTACTCTCTTTTATAAGCGTTCTGGTTACGAATTTCTGTAAGGTCTGCAGGTTTTGAGCATTACTGTATCCAAAAAGCATGTTTACTTGCAGTGTGCTACTTTGCAGAACACCAGGATCTATACAGGAATGCCTACAGGAGTTACCACAGAAATATGTGTTTCTACACACTTTTAGAACTAGAAACAATTCGAGAAATCATTTTCACTCACGCACCTTTTTTGTTCTCTTAGGTTACCCTGTATAAATCCTTTACCTTCATATTATAGATAAAGAAAACAAGGACAAGATTAAACAAGTGGCCCAAAGTCATTCGGCAATGAGATCCAGGACAAGAGCTTACCTGTGGGGTAACTCTGTCACTGACCTGTACGAACCTGTATGAATAAGACAGCTATGACACAGTCACACAGGACTTCTTCCAACATTTCCACAAATCACGTTATCACCTCTCAGCTACGACGTCTGCTTCTTCCGTGTTATAGTCAGTACAGCCATCCTCCACGGGAGAGGAAAACATGGGATCCATTCACAATACTAACAAGAACCGCACTTGAGAACTGATTCTAGATGACCAATTCACTCGCCCCTGTGAGGACAAGCCCCCCGCCAGGCTGTCACTCTGACAAAAATGAAAGGTGACACTGTCAGCCTAGGGGACACTGAGAACGCCTAAAACCATAATACAAAAAGGCGTTGGTAATTAATCATACAAACAAAAATCTAGAAACTACCCCTACCTTCTGCTAACAAGAGGTATATACAGAAAGAAAAAAATCAGTCTTTGATGACTACCCATTTTTCCTAAACAAAAGCATTTTTCTAAAAAAAGATAAAAGAAAACTAACAGTTATAAATGAGTGAAGCGTACATGGATGGAAAATAGTTGCTTCTGTGACTAACAAAGACACCACCATGAAATAAGAAAGCAGGATGGGAGACAGAAGGATTAAGCCCACACAACCACAACAGACATAAATTATAGCTCAAGAAATCATGAAATCAGTGTATTACGTGCCAGGAACCATTTAAGTGTTTCACACGTATTAGTGTTCTTGTTGATTTAACCACCCCATTACATAGATATTTATATCATCCCCCATTTTTTTTAATGTAAAAACAAAGACAAGGAGGTTCTAAATCATCAACTCAAGGTCACCCTGCTAGGAAGTGGCGACATCAATAGGTGAACCGAGATGGTCTAGTTCTGGAGTCCAAATCCTAACTACTGCACACAAACCCCCCACAAAAAGTAAATATACCTCCAATGTATTTCTCTACTGGCATCAAGTTGGATCCTTACAAAAGATGTACGCAAAAGGAAAGAAATTTATACACTATAAAGCACTACCAAAATTACACCGTCACCAAAAACAACAATGACCTAGCGGGAGTGCCTAGCCCAATCAAGTCCGTTCAAAGAGATGAGCAGTGCACCTTTTTGCTGGGGCCGGGGGGGCCGGGGACCCGGCAGGATGGACAAGTGTCAGTCTTCCCACTGCCAGGATGAGATCGGGAGTGGCAAGGTTAACAGAACAAGGAGGTCCACTTGGGCACAGCCCTGAAGGCCAACCCTGTGGAAATGCCTCCCGTGCAAAAGAAATATGCTGGGAAAGTAAAGGCGGAAGGCGAACAGGCAAATTCTGCCATCGGGAACTGTGTCAGCGTCCAGCTGATCACGAATGGCCAAAAAATCACAGCCTTTGTACCCAAAGTCAGTTGGATGAATTTTATCAAGGAAGATAACGTGGTTCCAGTTGCTGGATTTGGTCGCAAAGATCCGGCTATCGGTGACATTCCTGGAGTTCGCTTCAAGGTCATCAAAGGAGCCAATGTCTCTCTTTTGGCCTCATGCAAAGGCAAGAAGGAAAGACCAAGACCCTAAGCTTTGATGACAAGAACGTGACAATAATAACAAAAACAAAAAAACCAAAGAGATGAGCAGTTGGGCCCGTGCCAACAACCGCAGCTACGTGGGCCAAGGAAAGGAGCCAGGGCTGGGTGAGGAGGGTCCTTCCTCCAACTGCCAGACTCCCTCGGGCTTTCAGCAAGCATCACCCAAGATTCTTATGTTTCTTATCCAAGATTAGAGACAATCAGCTCTCTAAGGGCAAGTACACTTTTACTAATAAACAGGAGTGGGGCACGTGGGTGGCTCAGTCAGTTAAGCGTCCGACTTTGGCTGAGGTCACGATCTCACGCCTCAGGAGTTCGAGCCCCGCGCCGGGCTGCCCGCACAGAGCCTGCTTCAGGATCCTCTGTCCTCGTCTCTCTCTGCCTCACCCCCACCCAGGCTCACTCGCTCACTCTCTCTCTCAAAACTAAATAAACACTAAAAACAAAACCAAAAACTAAGCAATATGTGTACGCTGAAAGACATTTTCAAGAAACGAGTATTTTGTGGTCAGCCACGTGGCTGCAGCCTTTCAAACTGAGAAGTGAGTGACGACAAACAGCGCACCGAGTCCCCTCGACTCTGCGTGCCTCCTCTCTCCAGGCCACCCTCCTCCGGTCTCTGCCACCTCCGTTTACTGGAAGGTTTCTCTGGGAGGACTCGTGCAGGCTCTCCTGGACTTGCTCCCGGCCGGCCTCGGGCCATGGGATGACCCAAGGGAGTATTACAAAGCGGGAGGAGAGGGACTGCCCCTCCCCTATACCTGCACAGTCCGTCCCTCCTGCTGCCAGCACCGCAACCCCCACTGGGCTCTAGGATGCCCCCTCTTCCCCTTCAGGCCCGCTGCTACTCCCCGCACACCTCACCGACTCTGACTGCTTCTTTAACCCTCTCCCGTAAGTAGCCCCTTCAATCAAATGACCTCCGGTTGAAGCCTCAAGAATGCGGTCTTTCTCCTGCATGGACACAGACTGATACAAGCACATCCTTGAAAAAGACTTAAACGCTTCAGGTGTTGGTTTAACAACGACATCACGTCCTTCCAAATATTTAACACTAATGCAACACGGCAGCAAGAGCTGATCATGACAATTTCTGACTCACTCTTCCCCTTAACTTTCAAATTTCTCCTCCTATCATCCACAGTACATGGAAGAGGCTGTTTTATGCTTTTAAAGCATCAAAGAAACGCACATGATGCAGAATCCCCGTATGCAAACACGCACTGAAAACGAGTGAGGAGAGGAGCCTGTTCACAAACAGCGCGGGGACAGCCGCCAGTCACACCAGGGAGAACAAGGAAAACTCAAGCCCTGTGTCCTGGCAGAGCCACAACCCAATCCCTTCGCAGCAGAAGGCCAGCTAACATCTTGACAACTGAAACTCCCACTGGACAGACGCTGGAGCAACTCAAATATTAATAAAAATAGTCACTGCAACGGATTAACATACACACGCAGCACTTCAACCTATGAGCTGGAAATGATCCCACAACAAAACTCCCCTTCGGGGGATGCTAAGGACCTGGCCCATTATTTTGAAAGCTGGCAAATAAAAGTTAAGAATCAAGTGCTTATTTAGTACCTCAGGGGCAGGCAGTTCACGTAAGTCACTTGGATTATCCATCCTGCTCTGCCCATTTTCTCACCTGAATCATCTGATCGACGTCTGCATCTATTAATCCACAGAAAATGCACGAGAAGAAGGACACACTAAAAACACTCCAGGGGATGCAATCAACAAGAGCATAACTTCTACAAGACACACCACCTTGTTTCTTCACGAAGGTGTAGAGACTAAAACGAGATGTGTGAGAACCCACAGATGAAGCAACACTTAAAAGATCTACCAGTCAATTATAATACAGGGATCTAACCTGGACTCAATTCAAACTATAAAAGAGCATACAGACACATGTCCACACTCTGCGTGCGTGCGTATGTGATACATTGATATTTATAGGAGACAATCAGTAATAGAACATTAAGGGAATTTTTAAAAACATCACTCCCGGGACGCCTGGGTGGCTCAGTCGGTTAAGCGTCCAACTTCGGCTGAGGTCACGATCTCTTGGTTCACGAGCTGGAGCCCCACATCCGGCTCTGTGCTGACAGTTCAGAGCCTGGAGCCTGCTTTGGGTTCTGTGTCCTCCCTCCCTCCCTCTGCCCCTTCCCTGCTCGTGTTCTCGCCCTCTCAAAAATAAATAAAACGTTAGAAAAAGAATTTTTAAATCACTTTCTTGTGGTTATTTATAAATACTGTTGTATTTATAAATCCTTTATTTTTTAGAGAGATACAATCTGAAATATTTCCAGATGAACTTATGTCTGTGATTTGAGGCGGACTGCAGATTACACACAAAACAAGATTGGCTTTATACCAATAAATGTTGAAGCTGGCTGATGGTACCTTAGGTGACTATACTATTCTATTTTCACATATTTTTGGAATTCTCCGTAAGTTAAAAAAAATCAATCAATTTAATCAATTTCAGGCATATTATAGATCTTAACTATAAAAAAAATGAAAATCTTACAAACTGAAGACCACACTGTATGTTCACTAATGTGAATATTAAAAAAAAACAAAACAACCACTTTACAATTTTCATAGGAAAATTTCTGGTATGTACCAGAATACAGGGTAGGTGACAAAGAGTGGAAAGCACCTTGACCAGCATCACACGCCTCCTCAAAGTGATGACGTCAGCAAGGCCACGGCACTGCCGAAGAGCGTTCCTGACAAATACACAACCTAAGTCTAGTTCTGAGGAGATGCCTGCAAATCCATATTGAGAGTGAGTCTACAAAACAAACAGTCCGTCCTCTTCAAAAGTGTCAAAGTCATAAGGGACAAGGATAAATAATTCTCCAGATGAAAGACGGGACAAAATGCACTGTACGATCCTGAACTGAAACTTGAACCAGTAAAAAAGAAAACTCATTTTTGGCTATAAAAGTCCATTTTGGGGAGAACTAACAAAACCTGAATAACCACTACAGATTAAGAATTAGAATTCCGTGTTTGTTAACTTCACGATTTGGAAATGAGTAAGTGAATGTCCCTGTTCTCAGGAAATACACAAGGAAATCCACGTGCTGAGGTACATCAGCAGCACACGGGTGAGGCGAGCGGCCCGCTGGAAGCGCAGCAGGAAGGACAGCTCTGTGAGAGGGCGCGCAGAGGACGCACACGACAGCAGGCGTGGCAGAAAGCAACTGTGAGTCTGGGGGCTCGTGAGAGTGTCTGTGTCACTTTTGTAACTAAGTCTGAAAATGACTTCAAAGCATACCGTATTCATATTTTAATTTAAAAAATACGGGCGCCTGGGTGGCTCAGTAGGTTAAGCGTCCAACTCCGGCTCAGGTCATGATCTCACGATTCGTGGGTTCAAGCCCCACATCGGGCTCCACGCCGACAGCTCGGAGCCTGGAGCCTGCTTCAGATACATTCATTCAATCATTCTCTCTCTCTCTCTCTCTCTCTCTCTCTCTCTGCCCCTCCCCCACTCATGCTCGGTCTCTCTCTGAAAAATAAACAATAACATTAAAAAAATTGTTTTTAATAAACAAAAGCCATACAGGCTTACACACAGATTATACAGCTGATTATATTATTTATAAAAATCTACTTGAAGGCTACTGTTTAAGGGAACATGTGTCACAGACTGCGAAGAGGGACCTCCAAGTACAAAAAATAAATTTCAGGAAATATAACAATCCCTAAATCGGTAAGGGAAAGACAAACAACCCACAAGAAAACTACATACAGACAGGACTAGACAACTGACAGAAGAAAACATCCAAATGGCAAGTAAGCTATTAAAATCCCCTTTATATTTTCCTCAGCTCCCCACCATCCTGTGAACAAAGCTAGTTTATCAGTGCTTCCGTAGGGCGGTTCTCTCCCAGGAGGTTCTGCTGTGGGCTTGAAGTGATCCGTTACAGACTGGGAGCCACTGAATACTCACCTTAATGCAAGCCATAAGTCCGTAAAGCGTACGCTTCTCAATGCAGATTATTCTGTAAAAGTTCTGGGGCCTCACAGTCTTCAAATGGCAATCAGGATTTTTACTACAGAACATCACTGCTGTTCTTTATTCAGACCTATTTACCTTTATTACTAAACTTCCTGACTCCAACGATGAGGTAATTTTTTACACTGCCGACACAGTTTTTAAGTCGTTAAGAAACGTGTAAAGACGAATCCTCATTCGAGAACCCGCCACCCAGACTAAGCCCCACCACGTACTTCCCCCGGGACACGCCCCTCTCCCAGCAGAGCTGCTCATCAGAAGTAATCACTAGAGAGACCTGACATTGATCACTACTACGTGCATTTTAAATACTTTTAGTGCAGGTGTATGCGTATTCGTAAAGATAGTTCCATCCTTGCTACTAATCAAAGAAATAAAGATACAAATTATAGCTAGATACTATTTTACACACATTAAATTGGCAAAACTTTTAAAGTCTGGCCAAATACTGGGAAGGCTCTATAGAACGAAAGAACCCTGGCATACGATCTCTCCAATAACAGCTCTGGGCGCCCATCAAATCAATACCACCCACCATCGCTGTGTAAAAACACAGAAAGAGGTAAAGACAACAGGCCGGGAACAGGAGCCCGGAAGAAAGCCTGCCACCCCCGGAAGGCCCTCGCGCCCTCACTTGGGCCCGGCAGGGACAGGCCCACTCGGAGAAGAGGACCGGGCAGCCAGCACAGCGCCGTCAGTACGGCTCTCTGCACGGCCCGGCGGCAGAGCAGGGAAGTTCTCGCCGTCCCGCACCTGTCCCAGTCCTCGTCCGCGGCTCTTCTTCTCCACGACCGCTCTGCGCCAGGCTTATCAAACTGGTCAAAGTCATCATCTGTGAAAGAGAAGCCACGAAAGTCAGTCTTACTAAAGTAAAACAGACACAGATATTCAAACACAGACGGTCCCTGACTTACACGGCCTCAACTTACGATTTTCAACTTTACAACGGTGCAAAAGCAATACGCGGTCCGTAAAAACCATACGTCAAGTTTTGAATTCGCCTCTTTCCCCAAGCTAGCAAGCAACATGCAGTCCTATGCTTTCTCGTGGTGAACGGCAGTGAACGTCAGCAGCCGCAGCGCCCAGGAGCCACAGGATGAGGGTAAATCGCCAATAAGGCAACTAGCATCTGTACCCAGACGACTGCTCCATGTGTCACTTTCAACACAGTCTCCAATACACTACACAGACTACTCAACGCTTTATTATAAAATAGGTTTTGTGTTACGTGATTCTGCCCAACCGTAGGCTAATATAATGAGCATTGCGAGCACATTTAAGGTAGGCCAGGCTAAGCCACAGTGTTCAGTAAGTTAGGTGTATTAAATGCATTTTCAAATTACAGTATTGTCACCACGTGACAGGCTTATCAGGACATAAGCCCACGGTAAGCTGAGGAAGATCTGTACTGAACCAACTTGTTTCTTTCAAGGATTCCTGAAATGACATTTTAAGATGTAAAAGTTCTGGCTCTCTGCTCCCTCCTGTTTGACACACGGCCACTTCCTGCGCCGTGAGCGCTGCATCCCCGAGACACAACGGAGAAGGTCTACATGTTCCACTGTGATTCCACCCGTAGCAAATTCAACGCACAGTCAGCGCTAAGAACGGGAAACCTGTCATCAACGGAAAGCCCAGCTCCATCTTCCAGGAGCGAGATCCTGCCAACATCAAATGGGGAGACGCTGGTGCCGACTCCCCTGTGGAGTCCAGTGGTATGTTCACCACCATGGAGAAGACTGGGGCTAACGTGAAGGGTGGAACTGAGAGGGTCATCATCTCTGCCTCTTTTACTGATGTCCTCATGTTTGTGATGGGCGTGAACCACGAGAAGTACAACAACTCCCTCAAGCTTGTCAGCAATGCGTCCTGCACCACCAACTGCTTAGTCCCTCTGGCCAAGGCCATCCATGACAACTCTGGCACTGTGGAAGGACTTACGACCACAGTCCACGACATCACTGCCAACCAGAAGACCACTGACGGCCCCTCTGGAAGCTGTGGTGTGACGGCTGAGGGGCTGCTCAGAACATCATCCCTGCATCTTCTGGTGCCACCAAGGCTATAGGCAAGGTCAACCCTGAGCTGAATGGGAAACTCATTTGGCATGGCCTTCCATGTGCCCGCTGCCAACATGTCAGTTATGGATCTAATGCCACCTGGAGAAAGCTGCCAAATACAATGACATCAAGAAGGTGGTGAAGCAGGCCATTGGGGGGCCCCCTCAAGGGCATCCAGGGCTCCAGTGAGGACCAGGTTGTCTCCTATGACTTTAACAGTAACACCCACTCTTCCACCTTTGATGCTGGGGCTGGCATTGCTCTCAAGGACCACTGTGTCAAGCTCCTTTCCTGGTATGACAGTGAATTTGACCACAGCAACTGAGTGGTAGATCTTATGGTCCACATGGCCTCCAAAGGGTAAGAGCCCCCTGGACCACGAGTCCCAGCAAGGGCACAAGAGGAAGAGAGAGGCCCTCTGCTGCTAGGGAGTCCTGCCCCCAACTCATCCCCCAACACACTGAGAATTTCCTGACCTCCGCACGGTTTCCATCCCAGACTCCTTAAAGAAGGGGGAGGGGCTTAGGGGACCCTACCTTGTCATGTACCACTGTCAAGTACACAGCACCCACATGAACGAATGCACAAATAAAATACAGAAGTTCCACGTACAACTGTTAGAAATGCTTTAGCCATTTTTAATAATTAAAAAAATTAGGTACAAAGTTACCGAACACTATTAAGCATGAAAAATCACTGACTACAATTTTTTAAAAATCAAAAACTTTAGTAAGATATTTTCTTTACAAAATTACTTTTCAGTATATATTTTTACTACAACTACATTAAAAGGAAAAAGTTCTGCTTTGCTAAAAGTTAAAGGTGTTTTTTTAAGTTTTTTTATTTCAAGAGGGCGGGGGGAGGGGGAGGGGAGAGGGAGAGGGGGGGAGGGGGAGGGGGAGGGGGAGGGGGAGGGAGAGAATCCCAAGCATGGTCCACACTGTCACTGCAGAGCCTGACACAGGGCTCAATCTCCTAGAATCATGAGATCACAACCTGAGCCAAAATCAAGAGTCAGACACGTAAGCCACCCAGGAGCCCCAAAGATACTTTTCTAATACTTTGTGTAATCTTTACATTTTTCCAAATTAACCATAGTTTTCTAAGTTTTCTAAGTTTCTTTGTTTTCAAAGACCCTATTTAAGGAAAGTAGGGGTAACACAGAATTGAACAACAGGAATAAAATGCAAGTCACATACATAATTTTAAATTTTCTAGTAGCCACATTTTAATGTGATTTTTGAGAGAGAAACAGAGAGAGAGCGTGTGCGCATACACGATGCGCACAACTGGGGAGAGGGGCAGAAAGAGAGACGGAGACACAGAATCTGAAGCAGGTTCCAGGCTCCAAGCTGGCAGCACAGAGTCCGATACGGGGCTCAAACCCACGAACCGTGACATCGTGACCTGAGCTGAAGGTGGACACTTAACCAACTGAACCACCCTAATCGCCCCTCTAGTAGACTCATTTTAAAAAAGAGGGGTGCCAGGGTGGCCCAGTCCGCTGAGCATCTGATTCCTGAGTTCAGCTCAAGTCATGATCTCACAGTTTATGAGATGGAGCCCCACGATGGGCTCTGTGCGGACAGTGTGGAACCCACTTGGGATTCCCTGTCCCCCACCCCGCCCCTCCTACACTTGCACAAGCACATATTCTCTCTCTATAAATGAATAAACACACACTTAAAAAAAAATAAAAAGCAAAAAGAATAAAAGTTTAACAGGTGAAACTTTAACAACATATTTTATGTAACCTAGTATATCCAAAATATTATATAGCATGTAATCATTATGGAAAATATTAATAAGATATTGTACATTTCTCCCATACCAAGTGTATATCTCATGGTGTATCTCCTATCTCATTTAAAACTTTTTTTATTAGGAAAACCAAAGATCTGGATTGAAATTTTTTCCTCTTAGATACACATGCAAGCAAAGAGGCTTGAGAAGTAGCAGCAGACAGATACCTCCCCAGAGACAATCTACCTAGGGGAGTCAGATGATAAAAACACCAATAAAGCCCCAGGAATTCATCCAGACTTAGCCAATCAAGTTCTAACAAGGTAATAATACATCGATTCCAACCACACGCTCGCTCCCCAACAGAAGTGATTTAAAAAACAACAACAACAATGAAAGCTATCAGAAACTCGGTACCCTTGAGAGTTCCACGTCCAGGACAGCGGCATGAGGAGTCCTGCCCACCGCACTCCCTGTGAAACTGATGAAAATTATTTTTAATAAAATAACCATTTAAAGTCTATGGAATTGATTCTAAAGGCATACATCAAACGAGAAACACCTTTTTCAAGAAATCTACCCAAAGAACACAGCTGCAAGAATCTGGGGCTGCTGAACCAGGACTGATCCCTCCTCTCCCTCTCAGTTCAGTGTGGCTTCGACTCCCCTCCAGACAGGTGCAGGGGGGATCTCAGACCTCTGCACTCTTCGTCCTGCCCCTGTTGCCCAGGCCTGGGCTAAGGCCTGGGCTAAGCCCTGGGTGAGTGCCAGTGAGAGGTGGGGGCTCCCTTCTTCCATCCAGGCCCCACCTGTGGGAGACACTGCTGGGGCCCAGACAGCTCCCGCCCCAGCTTGTGGGGTTTCGCACCAAGAGACGTAAGCCAAGGACACCTCAGAGCTACTCCTCCCTGCCGCACCCCCTGCACCCTCCATCCAGGCACTCAGCTCCTAAAGCAAGGATGTCAATCACAGACAAGCACACCACTGTCCACACCCACAGCACAGGGCTGTACCTCAGTTTGCCAAAGGAGAAAAGCAAGCCTTAGAACAGAGAGCTCCCAACTCTCTCAGAGGAGCTGGTTTCACTTGGAATAGCGTGCAAAAAGAGTTCTGGCCAAAAGGTGCTCTCAGAAAGTGAGAATTTTGGAGAGGTCCTTGAAAAGAGAGTAAAAGTCAATGGAGATAAAGACTGACCTGTCCAGGCTGCCTACTGTGCCAGAAAGAAATGGGGAGACAGGTGGGAAGGGCCCACTGGGGTTAAAACATCTCAAACACTGACCCCAGACACCACCCAATCAAAGGAGCCTGAATTTAATACGATCAGTTTAGAAAGCAAATTACACCCCACAATACTGAAGATGGGATCAGAGAGAAAGACAGAAATGAGGGGTGCCTGGGTGGCTCAGTTAAGCGTCCGACTTCAGCTCAGGTCGTGATCTCGCGGTTTGTGAGCTCGAGTCCCACGACGGGCTCTGTGCTGACAGCTCGGAGCCTGGAGCCTGGAGCCTGCTTCCGATTCCGTGTCTCCCTCTCTCTCTCTGCCCCTCCCCCACTCGCACTTGCGCTCTCGCTCGCATGCGCCCAAGCTCGCTCTCTCAAAAATAAAGATTAAGGAAAAAAAATAATAAAAAAAGACAGAAATGAGCAGGGCCAAACCACCACCATCGCAGGGTCACTATGGGCATGGCCAAGGCTATGGCCTCTGAGGAATGTCATCAGAAGCTTCACCCTGCCCAGAGTGGAGTAGGGGACAAAGACTTTGCTTAAACAACCTAGCCGGTCATCAAACAAGTTAAAAAGCAAATAACTAACAAGCCCAGAGGTGGGGAGTAGGCAGATCAGCACCCTGAGTGGACACAACGCATTATCTAAAACGCTCAATAGCTAGTAAGAAATTACAAGACATACAAAGAAACAGGAAAGCATAACCCACACATAACCCATCAGAAAAAAAGGCAGGCAACAAAAAAGGTCTGTAAGAGGACGAGATGTTAGACTTAACATCTGTGAGGATGTTCAAAGAACTACATGAAACGTGACTAATGAACAAAAGGGAGGGATGACACTTCCATCAAGTAAGTGATAGGAACAGGAATTATAAAAACAAGAGCCGAAAACAAATTCTGGAATTGAAAAGTAACCGAAATGAAAAATTCACCAGGGGGCTCAACAGTAGGTCTAAACTGATAGAAGAAAGAGTTTGTATCCTAAAAATAGATCAAGAGATCATCTGATCCAAAGAACACAAAGGAAAAAAATAAAGAAAAATGAACATAGCTTCACAGAAATGTGAGACACCAATATATGTGTAATAGGAGTATTAGAAGGGGGAAGGGAGCAGAAAAAAATATTTGAGGAAATAATAGCTGCATAACTTACCAAGCTTATTGTAAGTATTAATTTATGCATCCAAAAAGCCCACAAACTTAAGGTAGACACACAGATCGTAGTCAAAATGTTTCAGAGACAAGGAAAAACCCTTAACAGCAGTAAGAGAAAAACAAGTATCACTTACAAGGGAACTGCAATTAAGATAATTTAACAGAAAATATATATATATATAATTTAACAGTAATTCTCAGACACAGTGGCAGAGACCTATACAAAGTGCTCAAAGAAAGAATTCTATGTCCAGCAAAACTATCAAAAATTAAGATGAAATAAAAATATTCACAAACAAAAACAGAAGGAATCTGTTGCTTGCTCACTCTGTGTAGCTGACTAAATCACATGCCCCAAAAGACACATTAAAGTCCTTTCCCCCTGTTCTCCCACCTATGAATGTGATCTTATTCAGAAAACAGGGTCTTTGCACATATAATTGAGTTAGGATGAGATTATATTGGCTATTAGACGTAACAGACAAATACGGAACACTCAACCCAACAAAAGAATACACTTTCTTCTCATGTGCACACAGAACATTCTGGAGAATATGTTTGTTTGTTTTTTTAATATGAAATTTATTGTCAAACTGGTTTTCCATACAACACCCAGTGATCATCCCAACAGGTGCCCTCCTCAATGCCCATCACCCACCCACCCCGCCCTCCCACCCCCCATCAACCCTCAGTTTATTCTCAATTTTTAAGAGTCTGTTATGGTTTGGCTCCCTCCTTCTCTAACTTTTTTTTCCCCTTCCCCTCCCCCATGGTCTTCTGTTAAGTTTCTCAAGATCCACATAAGAGTGAAACCATATGGTATGTCTTTCTCTGTATAACTTATTTCACTTAGCGTAACACTCTCCAGTTCCATCCATGTTGCTACAAAAGGCCATATTTCATTCTTTCTCATTGCCACATAGTATTCCATTGTGTATATAAACCACAATTTCTTTATCCATTCGTCAGTTGATGGACATTTAGGCTCTTTCCATTATTTGGCTATTGTTGAAAGTGCTGCCATAAACACTGGGGTACAAATACCTCTATGCATCAGCACTCCTGTATCCCCTGGGTAAATTCCTAGCAGTGC
The DNA here is from genome assembly GCF_022079265.1 of Lynx rufus. Lineage (NCBI taxonomy): Eukaryota > Metazoa > Chordata > Mammalia > Carnivora > Felidae > Lynx > Lynx rufus. The sequence continues at coordinate 167,633,297 of NW_025814856.1, read as the reverse complement.
TATTGCTGGGTCATAGGGTAGATCTATTTTTAATTTTTTGAGGAACCTCCACACTGTTTTCCAGAGTGTCTGCACCAGTTTGCAATCCCACCAACAGTGCAAGAGGGTTCCCATTTCTCCACATCTTCTCCAGCATCTATATTCTCTTGATTTGTTCATTTTAGCCACTCTGACCGGGTGACTAAGTGGACAGGGAATGAGCAAAGCGAGCTGCATGGGAATTATGTCGAATTTAGCAGGACTTTACCTTGTTTACAGACAAGAGCATTCCCGTGGATTACAGGGAATACAGGCCCAGTGAGGGCAGATTCCAACTTTTCAAGAGAAGACAGAAATACGGATTTTTTTTTCCTAATCGTTAAACACAAGCAACTAATTCAAACTGTGGTCAGTTTTCTGTTAGGGCTTCTGTGTTCGTTTTCCTTACTCCACCAGATTACATACTTCACGAAAACAGAGAGCATTCCCTAGCTACGACAACATGAACAAAGTCCCAACATTTTTTGTAAGTAAAAAGTTTTGTTCATGGCTTTTTTTGCCATCAGTACACAGGAAAGGAATTAATAGTTACAATCACCCTTGGCAGATATTGCTAATTACAGCACCCAGTTCTGCTGAGGCCAGAAAACCCTTATGCCACGCTAACAACAATCCCTTAGAAATCTTGTTAAAAATCATACAATCCTTGGCCCCTCCCTGAATCTGATCCAGTGGGCTCTAGGAATTGTGATGACAGCTAGAGTTGGGAACCCCCTGCCCCAGTCAGCCTCTATCCAGCAGAGAAGACACGCCCGAAGAAAATTTAACTGCCATCTTGCTATGTAAGTACTTCCTGAAGTTAAATCCACGAAAATCAAAATTAGAAGCCTGGATTATGCAAAAGTAATTAAAATAAATACTACTCCAAAGAAAAGACCCCCATAAAATGTCCAAGAAAACTGGCTATGAAATTATTCCAAAATAAGGATTAGTTCAACCCATATCCTTCATCAACAATTATTTCCTGAGCACCTAATGTGTGTCTGGCATTGTTCTAAACACCTGGCATATGAGGTGTACAAAATTAAAATCTCCACCCTGTTGCGGCACCTGGGTGGCTCAGGTCATGATCTCACAGTTGGTGAGTTTGAGCCCCGCATCAGGCCCTCTGCTGTCAGTGCAGAGCCTGTTTCATTCCTCTGTCCCCCTTCTCTCTGACCCCCCACCACTCACATGAGCACGCACTCTCTCTCAAAAATAAAAATTAAAAAAAAAAATCTCCACCCCACATAGGTTACTGTCTAACAGGTAGAGACAAATAAAAACCCCACGAACAAATATATATAGAAAACGAGGAGGAGGGGAGTGGAAGGTGTTAACCAGGCTGATTACAATTTTTTTTTTTCCCAAGTGCAAAAAAGGTGGTTTTATTAAAGCACGAGGACAGGACCCATGGGCAGACAGAGCTGACTGATTACAATTTTAAAGCCCGAGTGGCCGAGTAGGTTAAGCCTCCAACTCTTGATTTCAGCTCAGCTCATAAGTTCACGGTCTGTGGGATCAAGCCCCACATCTGGCTCTGCACCAAAGCATGGAGCCTGCTTGGGATTCTGTCTCCCTCTGCCCCTCCCCCACCCAAGCACATGCAGGTGCGCTTTTCATCAAAATAAATTCTAAAAATCTTTTTAAGATTTAAAAAAATTAAATGTACATGGGGCGCATAGGTAATATAATCAATTTTAGAAATTAAACCAATGCATTTTAACAATATCATTCGTAAGTTCACTTAAGAGAAACAATGGGGCGCCTGGGTGGCGCAGTCGGTTAAGCATCCGACTTCAGCCAGGTCACGATCTCGCGGTCCGTGAGTTCGAGCCCCGCGTCAGGCTCTGGGCTGATGGCTCAGAGCCTGGAGCCTGTTTCCGATTCTGTGTCTCCCTCTCTCTCTCTCTGCCCCTCCCCCGTTCATGCTCTGTCTCTCTCTGTCCCAAAAATAAATAAACGTTGAAAAAAAAAATTTTTTAATAAAAAAAAGAGAAACAATAAACCCATTACATGTTAACAGAACATATTCTTTTTAAGATTATTTTGAAAGAGAGAGAGAGAGATGGGGGGAGAGGGGGAGAGTGAGAGAGAGAAAGAGAGAGAGAACGAGTGGGGGAGGGGCAGAGAGAGTGGGAGAGAGAATCCCAGGCAGGCACTGTGCTGTCAGCACAGAACCTGACCTGGAGCTCAATCTCAGGGTTCGTGAGATCATGACCTGAGCCAAAATCAAGAGTCAGATGTTTAACCGACTGAGCCATCCAATGTAATATCTTGCAAATGTCTTGCAAATGCCCCCAATGTAACAGTCTTGCAAAACTCCTTAATATCTGTCTTTAGAGAAAACAGCTGGGTTTTTACGTCTGATTCTGCTTTCGATCTCCTGCAATATTTGTTCTAATTGAAGTACGTGAAAAAAAATCCAACACCAAGTACATGTGAAGTTGCAAAAGAGAGTGTTAATCGCGTTTTCAGAGAACTTCAGATAGTCTTGATACTATACCAATACTCAGCAAGTGGCAGTTTCTTAAAGCCTGTTTGCAGTGCAGAATCTGAAGCGTTATCAATGAACATTTCGTACTCTCCTCTATTAAAATGCACCGCTGTGTCGTGCATTGTTAATATATCTTTTATCACGAGTGATTGTGTAACATCATTTTGAAAATACCGGTTCACTGGGGCGCCTGGGTGAGTCAGTTAAGCGGCTGACTTCGGCTCAGGTCACGATCTCGCAGTCTGTGAGTTCGAGCCCTGCGTCGGGCTCTGTGCTGACAGCTCAGAGCCTGGAGCCTGTTTCAGATTCTGTGTTTCCCTCTCTCTGACCCTCCCCCGTTCATGCTCTGTCTCTCTCTGTCTCAAAAATAATAAACGTTAAAAAAAAAAAAATTAAAAAGAAAGAAAATACCGGTTCACTGAGTTATCCAGTGCTTCCAAATCTGGACACCTTTCATCATTCAATATCAAAAATTAGATCTGTTATTAACAGCACCACCAATCTCATCAGAAAAGTCTTCAAATATTGGGATGTTTTCAAGTTCACCACAGCAAACACAACTTTTCCAAAATTCTAATTTTTGCCTGAAAGCTTGGATTTTCTCATTGGCAATCAATACTGTCAGGTGCTTCTTTCCTTGAAGAGGCAGGCTCACTTCATTTGCAAGCACACATCTGGCAAATCCTAAAGGCTGAGTGATTATAGTTGGCCAATTGTCTTTTCAAGTGAAACCGGTGTTTCGTGAAAAAAACAAAACAGTAATTAAACAGCTAATTCAGTTCTCAACACAACCAGACAAGTACTGTTCCCTGGGAGCCACAGACGGTAATAACGGAAGTGCCTTATGCGTACTTCCCATTTCGTCTTAGACAAAAAAAAAAAAAAAAAAAAAAAAAAAAAATTACGGACTCAGGGTCAAGATTTAATAAAATAACGTCTACTACTTCATCAAGGGTCTAACTAAACAAAACTGTAATTTTTTTTTTTTCTGCGTGGCCTGACTTATAACAGTTTGTGGCTGAGGCAACTGACTCACCATTACTTCTGCAACATTGGTACAAATTTACAGCACTGTGAAAAGGACACATCGGGTCTTAGTACTATTATGAACACAGCGCTCACAGACACTCTAAATTCATCTTGGGGACCCTCATGACTTTGAAAGCCGTTCCCATCCAATCAGTGAACATCGACAGTATGGAGAAGGACGCTCACCAAGGAATGTTTTATCCACAGGGGAAAAGTGGAAGTCAGCCAAACGAAAACAAAGCAGACAGGTACAATTAAAATGACAGTCTTGAAACTACACACTAGGCAGCAATAAGAACTGTAACTAGTACTGTTCTGTTTCCTGACATGGAAAAATATCCACAGCAACATAATGTGAGAGAAAAAGTCCCACAACATCATGTAGTATAATGCTCCATTTTATACATGAAACAGACGTGTCCAGCTGTGTCTGCAAGGATATGAGCAAAAGTGCTAGTAAGAGTCATCTTTCTGTATGGAATTACAGATTGTCTCCTGTATTCTTCCTTACATTTTTACAAAACCCATTTTCTTTCTTAGAATAACAACTTGTCCTTACTAAAGTAATAACCCACTTGTTATAAAACTTCTTCCAATACCTAAAAGTACACAGATGGTTTAAAATCACCCCAAATTTCTCTGATCAGAAGTAACAATCATAACATCAAGTGAACATTACTCCAAATGTCTATGCACACATTTGAACGTATAATGCACAAACTAAAACGGGATGGATGGTACGGGACGTCTTTAACAAAGTACGAAATTTCGTACTATCTAAATTTATCAGAAAAAGCCACTCAAGTAAAAATCAATGGAATGACTGAAATTCAAGTAAAAATTTCTTCAACGCAGGAGATATTTTGAGGGTAATTGCCAGCCCTCCCCAACCCCCCAAAAATACACACAGCACGACAGGGGCCGAGGAGAGTGAAGCCTGGCGTCACACGCTAGGCAACAACCGACAGAAAGGCTGAGCGATGCCCAGATTTCCGACAAGCAGGTGGACATACAGGGGAAACGGCACACAGGCTGAAAAGTGCTGGGCAAGCCCAGGAGACCACGAGTAGGTCGAGGTCAGTACGTCTGAAACACCATTCACTGAGAGAAGCAGCAGGAAAAATAAATGCTGAGAAGGCAGATTTGGGGCATTACTGAAGAATCGACGTGAGAAATCTACACTCAACACGCAACAGGACTGCAGTTTGGAAAGATTATCTGGCAACAACAAAAAAGCAATGACTGAAGAGACAGAAGATAAACAATGGCCTGAACAACAAAGAATTGCAAACCAAGAAGTAAGGGGAAAGTCCTGGTTAGCATCATAGGAGAGAACAGGTGGGGAGAATAAGACAATGACTAAACCAGAATCTGTCCGAGTCCAGGTCCTATGGACCAAATGACAGGGACAGAAGAGAAGTCAAAGAAAACATCAGGATTCTGAATCCAGAGTATTAGTGGGATGTGAACTGACTGGTAAATGTGCTGGTTTATTTTGGGAGTGGGACGAGGAGAAGGTAAGGAGTTCAGTCTTTAAAATGCTGCATGGGTGGGGCGCCTGGGAGGCTCAGTCGGTTGGGCGGCCGACTTCGGCTCAGGTCATGATCTCGCGGTCTGTGGGTTCGAGCCCCGCGTCGAGCTCTGTGCTGACAGCTCGGAGCCTGGAGCCTGTTTCAGATTCTGTGTCTCCCTCTCTCTGCCCCTCCCCGACTTGTGCTCTGTCTCTATCAAAAATAAATAAAACGTAAAAAAAAAAAAAAATTTAAATGCTGCATGGGTCCCATTACACACCAGCCATCCTTTGTAATACTGTCTGACTTGCTGACTGTACAGGACTGAGACGTCTCTGACTCTCAGACACTATGTGAAGGCTGAACGATCCCATTCCATTCTGATCCTAATAATCCGGAGTTAGCACACAGGTAAGGGCTCAGTCTCACAAGATTGCCCAGCTGCAAATGGGATGCCCAGGCTACACCACACATCTGTTGCCCAACTACAAATTCAGAGGGTCCCACAATCACCCTTCCCCTAAGTTAAGTAATTCAACTGAACAACTTACAGAACTTACATCACAGAACCCAGGAACACCTGGTACTTACTACGACAGTTTAAAGGATAAAAACAAACAGTGGGATTAAGGACAAGGCTGGGAAGGGTTCAAGTGCAAAAGCCTCTGTCCGCACAGTTAAGGGTATGCCACTGTCCCCAGCACGGGGACGTGGGAAGCTATCCCAAATGTCTTCACTGAGGGATTTCTATGGAGGTCTCATTACACAGGCATGACTTAAACCACTGACCAATGATGACTGACTCGACATCCACTCCCTCTCCTACCTCCCAGGAAATGAGGTTGAGGCTGAAAATTCTAACCCTTTAAATATGGTTGTTTTTTTCTGGCAACCGGCCCCCATCCTGAAACTAGCTAGGGTCCCCCCACCCCCAACAGTGAGTCATTTGTTAGCATACAGAAGACAATAAATTCAAAGGGTTTTCAGGGCTGTGTGCCAGGAACAAAATCCAAATATCATATTTCTTTTTTATCACAAACACAGTGTCACCTACAAAGTCCTGCCCACCAGAACCTCATAATGTGACCTTATTTAGAAATAGGACCATTACAGGGGCACCTGGTGGCTCAGTCAGTTAAGTGTCCGACTTCAGCTCAGGTCATGATCTTGGGAGTTTGAGTTCGAGCCCCCGCGTCGGGCTCCCTGCTGTCAGCACAGAGCCCGCTTCAGATCCTCTGCCTCTTCCCTAGAGTTCTCTCTCTCTCTCCCCAAAATAAATAAGCATTAAAAGAAAAAAGAAAAGAAAAGAAAAGAAATAGGATCATTACAGATAGAAGTGTTAAGGTGAGGTCATACTGGGTTAGGATGGGCCCTAACTCCCACGACTGGTGTGGCGATCCCACTTCTCAGTACACGTACCAGAGAAGCGTCTACACACAAGAGACTGCAAACACAAGTCTGAAGAGAGATTTACACACCCACGTCCGTGGCGGCACTCTTCACAATAACCAAAGGGTGGAAGCAACCGAAGTGTCCATCGCTGCGTAAATGGATAAATGGGGTCTGGCCATACAATGGAATATTAGTCTTAGAAAGGAAATTCTACACCTGCTACAACACGCATGAACCCTGACAACATCACGCGACATCAAGTAAGCCACCCACAAAAAGGCAAATGCCGTCTGACTCCTACACAAGGTCCCGAGAGTAGTCGGATTAATACAGACAGAAGTAGAACGGTGGGCACCAGGGGGTAGAGGGCGGGAATGGGGAGGAGCGTTCCACAGGACGGAGGGAGTAAGGAGGTGGCACAGACACGAAACGCAACTGGCCGTGATTCCACACTGCCGTAACTAGATGATGGACACAGAAGAACTACGCAATTATTTTTTAGTTGAAATTTTTTCCATAGTAAGTCTCTTTTAAAGTAAGAGAAATTTTAAACTGAACTATGAATAACTTTCCACTTCTGACAGAGCCTCAAACGTCTGACCGCCTCCTCTGTTGAGGAGCGCGTGGGAACGGGCTGGTGGCGGCGGGGGCCACGGCGCAGACGCCACGCAGAACGGTCTACACGCATCCACCTCTGTTTCCTCACTTGCTCGGCAAGGGGCCTCGCTCTGACCAGGCTAAACCAAAGGCACACTAGAAAAAATACAAAATGACATATGCAGAGACTAACCTTTGTGGCATAAAACGAATACTACATACTGGTCGTGAATACGTGTACGTAGGTATATCTACTAACTTAATACCTCACCACTGATACGGAAAGAAATATGTATGGGAAATACACCAAATTCCTGATGGTGTGCGTGACTGTGGAGAGACAGGAGACGACAAAGTATAAAGGGGGCCTTATCTGTAATAAGGTCGTTCATTTAAAATACAAACCTGATGCAAACGTGACCAAATGTTAAGTGCTCATTCCAGCTGTGAGGTTAACAGGTTCGTCACGCTATTCTCTACCGTTTACTGTATTAAAGGGCTTCTCCCAGCACGAAGATCGACAGAAGTCAAAGGACTGAGACGCTATTGCTTTATACAGGTATAGACTCGCCCTCAAGAAGATGTGGCCACGTATGCACAAACATGGAACAGATGCCCGAAGGGGACTATTTAAAATAGAGAAAAAAGTTTGTTTTTCTCAGTGGAGGAGGGCAAAGTGACCATGAGCAGGTGTGTATCGTGGAAGAGGAAAAGGGATCAAACACGAGGATGAATCAAAGGGGGGAAGTTACGAACAGTGTCGTCCCAAAGGGCACACTGCTGGGAATCCCGGCCCTAGCGTAAATCCATGTGAGCACGGGGGAAAGAAGTCTGGGGTTGAAAAGGCAGGTGGAGGCCTCTTTTTCTGGAGAAAGCAATCTCATCCCCTGACACCAAGGAAACAGAAAAAGACCAAAAACAAACAAAAAAAACCTGTAAGTACTGCAGTGAGATTACAGCTACAGCAACAGAAGTGGAAAACAACTAGAATTCCCAAAAGGAAGGAAACACAACTCTCGGTGTTGGGTCCATGTGCTTGGACAAAGGCATGCGAAGCAAAGGAAAGACCACACCTAATGCAGTACCTTTAGAATACGTGCAGCCCCTTTCTTTAAAGTTCCGGTTTGTACCTATCACAGTGAGCAGAACCAAGAGAACAAATTGTGTCCACATTCATCCGGTTTTGAAGCAAGAACAATGCATCCCTGAAGACCCCAGGGGAAAATTAACTTTGCAGGACCAGAGTGGTCAATGCCCTCACCAGGAGACTCTCCTTACCCAAATATCTTGTTAGGGGCACCTGGGTGGCTCAGTCGGTCAAGCGTCCGATTTCGGCTCAGGTCATGATCTCACGGTTTGTGAGTTGGAGCCCCACATCGGGCTCTGTGCTGACAGCTCAGAGCCTGGAGCCTGCTTCGGATTCTGTCTCTCTTTCACTCCAGCTCATGCTGTCTGTCTGTCTGTCTGTCTCTCTCTCTCTCTCTCTCAAAAATAAATAAAACATTTAAAAAAAATTTAATTAAACATCCTGCTGGATATTCTATTTTCATAAAGGAGTCACTTTTTCTTAGAGCAAGGCTATAGGTATCTGCCGGAATTTTTTATAATTTTCAATTACATAGCAATGAGAGGTCTATAATTAACCCAACTCTCTTGCTTAGCATTCTAACTATTTCCTCTTTTCCAGGAACCTGGGACTTGGATTATAAACAGTACAGAACATTAGCTTCAACAGGGTTCTAGCCAACTGCCTAGTCCAAGGGTCAGCAAATTCCGGTCCACAGGCCAAGTACGGTCTGCCACCCCTCTCTGTCCAAATGTGGCTGCTGCCTGTTTATACAAGCAAGCTTTTATTGAAACAGTGTACGCCAATTCAATTACATATTGTTCAGAGCTGCTTTCAGGCTACAAGGGCAAAACAGAGTAATTGCAACAGAAGCCATGTGATCTGCAAAGCCTAAGATATTTACCATTGGCCCTTTGCAGACAAAATTTGCCAATCTTTGCTCTAGTCCAAAGGTTCTCAACCTTCTTCCTTTTGCTTCAACACCATTCTCATGTATGATATGCTCATATTCTAAATCACTAACAGTGAAAATTCTGTATTTCACAGGTGAGTAAATTTAGACCCTTTATTTGAGCCATCTAGGAAGAACAATCAGGGTAACGTTCAAGAACTTTGAGGGGCACCTGGGTGGCTCAGTCGGTTAAGTTTCCGACTCTTGATCTCAGCTCAGGTCTGGATGTCAGGGTCCTGAGTACAAGCCCGGCATTGGGCTCCATGCTGGACACGAAACCTACTGAAAGGGGGGACGGGGGGAAGAACTTTGAAAGTGAGCATGTGAGCCCTACAGAGTAAAACTACCAAACTGAGCAACCAAGCAAAATAATCAGACAGAGCCTCTATGCCATGTTGCTTGAAAAATAATTTGTAGTCATTGTTTTAAAGATCTCTCACCTATATGGGCCCCTGCACAGGCTCTCCCTGAAATGAACTTTGTACTCTGTTTACGTGTAGTGCGCACTGGCCATTTGCCTGCCTGTCCTGCAACTGAATTTCTTCCTGAGTCTGGAAGTCAATCACACTAGGAGTCCCGATGGAAGACAGGGCTCTGCCTCCCCAAGCTACAAAAGCTAGAGCCTCGATTCTCTGCCATCCCGGGCAGCCTGGAGGAGGGCCAGCGGTCTGAACTCAGCCAACCGATGTCCCCACCACGACTTAGGAATGTGAAGGAAATCACACCCTATTTCTTTTCCCAAAAGTCTACACCCTCCTTCTAAAAAGTTAAGCTTTCTAAACTGGCAAAGATCAGTTGCTAAATAGGTGAAACTTAAGGGAAGAAACGTCAAAGGAAAGGAGAAAAAGGAGAAAGCTCCCCCCCCTCCCCCGGCCAGTCCCTTTTCTGCCTTCCACAGACACAAGCAACTGCTGTGCAGACTGTGGTCCCCACACTCCACAAAGGTGCAGGGGAAATGTAGGAGTGGCCTCCCCGAGCCTCTGTTCGTGTGCTTGGACTGCACGAGGCGAGGCGCTCACAGGAAGCCCGAGTCCCAATTAGCTTCACAGCCATTCTCAGGAGTTATTCTCAGGAGGCAGAGGCAGGACACACACACGGCAGACGGGAGGCCGTCAGAGACGGCGGAGTGAGCTCTGGAAAACCACGTTGTTGCCCCTGGGCTCACAGGGGCTGTGACAGTCGGTGGTGGCTTCTTAAGGATCGATACCGCCCAAAGTCAGTACTTGCAGCAGAGCCGACTGAGAAGGCCCATGAGGTTCCCCAAGACTCTGCGGGGTCACAGGACTGCCAGGCAAGCTCCTCACAACTAGGCTGAGATCACTAGGGAAAGTTTTCCCAGCCGTTGCACCTGCACCTTTCCAACCACTGTGGAAGCCTCTAATTCCTGTATTAAAACCCTTCATACTTGGGACACTTGGCACAGCTTCTGTTCCGACTCACTGATAAAACTCAAATAATCCCAGCACTACAGAAGGGCTGAACACAGGATTCATTTTACTTCAATGAGCTTGCATTTTTACACCTGTTTTCTCCTTCAATCCAACCGCAAATCCTTTTACAGATGTGAAAAACAACACTAGCCAAAGTCAGCGAACCACAAAGCCAGATTTAAACTCAAGTGTACCAAACACCAAGTACAGCACTCTTCAATTTACTGAGGAAGCAGCTACAGCAGCATACCCTCTGATTTCCTATATGAAAATACTAAAGGGGGGGTGCCCCTTGGGTGGCTCAGTCAGTTAAGCGTCTGACTCTTGATCTCCGCTCAGGTCACGATCTCACGGTTTGTGAGCTCAGGCCACGCATGGGGCTCTCTGGTGACAGCATGGAGCCTGCTTGGGATTCTCTCTCTCTCCCTCTTTCCGCTCCTTCTCTGCTCATGTGTATGCTCACACACTCTCTCTCTCACTCAGAATAAACTTTAAAAAATATGTTAAAGGGCAACTATGACTTCGTTGATGTTTAGGTAGGAAGGTCACTTATTTTACGGAACGCAGTAAATCGCACAGGCAGAATCACTCAGGCACAGGCTGCAATCTGGTGGTCTACAAGACACATGCTCTCTGATTTACATGATCTCTTCTTAGTTGACTTAGTTAACATTTTAAAAATGGAATTATATGCAAGTATTAGAGTTCCATCTTCTTTCAAAAAAGAGGAGAAAATATCAAAAGATGGCAAATAGTGGACCCACATTTAGCGATAGCTAAAACAGCTAAAGATAAACAGCATTTGGGGGTGCCTGAGTGGGTTAAGCGTCAGACTTAGGCTCAGGTCATGATCCCGCAGTTCACGAGTTCGAGCCCCACATCGGGCCCTGTGCTGACAGCTCAGAGCCTAGAGCCTGGAGCCTGCTTCGGATTCTGTGTCTCCCTCTCTCTCTCCACCCCTCCCCTGCTCATTCTTGTTTTCTCTCACTCTCTCAAAAATAGATAAAACATTTTTAAAAATTAAAAAAACAAAAAAAATGTAAATAAAAAAGATAGACAGCATCTGGCGGAACAGAACAAAATTCCTACGTCGGTCAGTAACTGACGAAGTAGCTGTAGACACGGGGCATCCCTGGAGCAAATCGCCAGCAGCAACTGTGAGACTGCTGAGGCCCCAGAACCGCCCTGACCGCTGTGCTTCTCCCGTCCTAGGCATCTATCCCTCCACCTCACTCTATGAACTACCAAAGTGCCTATCCTCACAAAAGCATCTCCATGAATTGTCTTGTTATTCTTATGTTTTGTATATAACTGAAGTATCAAAAACCAGTAATAAGTTTCAGTTAAATGAGACAAGGAGAAATGATAGGGAGAAATATATAAGAAAATTTCCCAAAACTGAAGATTCCCAGACTAAAGTGTCCCCCAAATGCAAAGCACAATAAAAAGATATTTGCTGATGAAATTTGAGAACACTGAGGAGTAACTGTTAAAATCTTCCAGGGAGAGAAAAAGGTCACATACAAAGGAATCAGAATGCCATCACTTTCAACAGCAGAACTGGAAGCCAGGAAAACACAGCAACACCACCAAAAATCTAAGGAAAATGAATTCAAATCTAGAATTCTAGGCCTAACCAGATCATCAATCAAGTATAAAAACAAAGTAAAAATCTGTTCGGGCAAGCCTGAGTCAAAAAATTTAGCTTTACCACACTAGAAATGGGAGTGTTGAACCAACCCTACACTAATTCATTTGAAAACATAAAGAAGTACTTTGCCAGAAAAATCTACCAAAACTGACCCACAGAGGGGCACCTAGCTGGCTCAGACAGAAGGGTATGCAAGTCTTGATCTCACTGTAGGGAGTTCAAGCCCCGTGCTGAGTGTAAAGATTACTTACGTAAATAAACTCAAAAAAAAAATGACCCAGAGACTTTTAAAAAGTGAAAGAGACCAATGATAGAAGAAACTGAAAAATAAAGAGGTACCAGACCCCAAAGGCTTTGCAGACAGAGTTCTTCAACATTTAATACAAAGGTTTTTTTCATTATGTCTCAGAAAACTTCTCAACTCGTTCTAAGAAATCAGCATTTCATTGAAAAAAAAAAAAAAAGAAAGAAACAGGATAGCACCAATGCACACACAAACACAAAGGAAAAAAACTATAAGCCAATCTTTCTTATGCTCGTACATAAATCCTAAAATGAAATCCAACCATATATTAAAAAGAACAAAACACACAGGTTTTGGGCCCAAGAATGCAAGGTTGGTTCAACACTAGAAATCTACCAATATAATACATTAAGAGATTAAAGAAAGGACCTCACAGATCACCTCAACCGATAAGGAAAAAGCATTTGATGAAAATTAAAAGACTCAAAAAACAAACTTCTTCACTAAAAAAAAACAGTATCAGAAACCTACAGTATACATATCTAATGGCAAAACATTAAAAAGAACACTCTTTAAAACCCAGAACAAGCTCACAAGACAGAGAAGCCTGTCACCACCCGCACTCTTCAACATCATACTGGAGGGCTTAATGACGAGTGCCTCTGAGACAAGAAATGAGAGCTATAAATATTAGAACAAAAGACGCTGCAGAAATGACTGTCTAACTAGAAAATCTAAAGTACCAAACTGGTAAAACAAGATTCAAAAAACCAGGTGTATACTATTCAATTAGATCTTAAATGTTTTATTTTATTTTTGAGAGAGCCCAAGTAGGGGGAGGGGCAAAGAGAGAGGGACAGAGGATCTGAAGCAGGCTCTGCACCGACAGCAGAGAGCTCAATGTGGGGCTTGAACTCACAAAACACGAGATCATGACCTGAGCCAAAGTTGGACTCTCAACCGACTGAGCCACCACATTTTAAAAAAGCTTTTCTACAGATCAATATCAAATGTGAGAATAGGATTAAAAACTACACCATCTTAGGGGCACCTGGGTGGCTTAGTCAGTTAAGCGTTCCACTTCGGCTCAGGTCGTGATCTCACGGTTTATGAGTTCCAGCCCTGTGCCGGGCTCTGTGCTGACAGCTCAGAGCCTGGAGCCTGCTTTGGATTCTGTGTCTCCCTCTCTCTCTCTTCCCCTCCCCCACTCACACTGTCTCTCTCTCTCTCTCTCTCTCAAAAATAAATATTTAAAAAAAAATTTTTTTAAGTACACCATCCACAGTGACAAATACAAAATATCTACAAACAAAACTAACAAGAAATGCAAAAGAACTATATAAAGAAAATTTTACTTAATGTAAGTTCCACAGGGGAAGGGACCTCTGGTTTATTCACTATGTACCCCGGCCTCTTAGATCAGTGCCCGGCACAGGAGCAGGTACTCAATAAACATTTGGCAGATGACTAACAGACAAAAAAGAAAAGCTTGACAGAGACACTCTTGTTGCTGGATGAAAGAACCCATCCTGTAAAAATACCAATCATTCTCAAATTATGTAAATAAACTCAACACAACCTAAATAAGAATTCTAGTAGAATTCTTTACGGAATGTGATTGATGATTCTGAAGTACATTTTTTTTTTAAACGCACAGAGCTAATCATATGGGATTAGCTGGAAAAGAATATGCCATCATAGGGGTGCCAGGGTGGCTCAGTCCGTTAAGCATCTGACTCTTGATTTCGGCTCAGGTCATGATCTCACGGTTTTTGAGTTCAAGCCCTGCAACGGGCTCTGGGCTGATGGCACAGAGCCTGCTTGGGATTCCGTCTCTCTCTCCCTCTCTATCCCTCCCCAACTCATTCTCTCTCTCTCTCTCTCTCAAAAAATAAACATTAAAAAAAATTTTTTTAATATGCCAACATATATACATAACACACACAGAAAGACATATGCACATATATTCACACACACAGTAAAATGATAATTCCAAAAAACTGTTCATGGTAACTTCTTAAAAAGGTGGAAAAGACAGAGAAGAAGTCAACAAATCATATTAGAACTGTTATAGGCCCCAAATTCACACAACACTCAAAATAAAACTCCATATGGAATAAAAGCTAAATATAAAAAAAAAGCCCAGAAGCATCAAATGGTAAAAACATAGAGGAACTCTTAGCATAGAAACAGATTTACAAAAAGAAAAAAAAAAAAAAATACTTATAAAAGAATAAGTGATATATTTCACAAAGTAAAACTTTAAGTTCCATATAGTAAAACACTTAAAACAAATTTATTTATAGGGCAAGCACAATTTTAAAAAAGGGTCACTAATCCTCCGATACAATACACGAAGAATGAGAAATATACAATAAGGAGAAGAGGTCAACCACCCACTTTAAAAAAAGGTGACTGAGGGTCAGTTAGGCATCAGACCTCGGCTTAGGTCATCTCTCCAGTTTGCAAGTTCAAGCCCCCATCAGGCTCTCTACTGTCAGCACAGAGCCTGCTTCGGATCCTCTGTCCCCCTCTCTCTGCCCCTCCCCCGCTGGTTCTGGTTCTCTCTCTCAGAACAAATAAATCTATGACATGACTTAAAAAAATAAGTAGCAAATTACGTAAACAAGCAATTCACAGAAAAATAGCACATGAAAAGATGTCTAACTTCTCTGGAGATCAGAAAAACAGAAATACAGATTACAACATCGAGGCTCTTTTTCTGTCCCGAGATGATCCAGAATTAAAAAGATTCTTAGGGTATGGGAAACGGGATACTCCCACACACTACTGAGGGAAGTTAAGGACAACTTGCAGTAGCTACCAAAATTGTAAATACATGTAATTGCAACACAGTACTTCCACTTTTAGAGCGATCCGTCCTCCAGAAATATTTGCATAGGCACACTGAGTTGTGTCTACACACGTTTAGCACGGTATTTGCTAGTGGCGAGAAAGCTGAAATAACTGGAATGCCCATCGACAGGCAAACGATCAGTGGTGGATCCATCAAACTCTCACCTACTGACATGGGAAGATGCCCAGGACCTGCTTTTAAGTGAACAAAGCAAAGTGCAGAGTACTAGAATTCTACTCATACCATAAAAGGGCACAGGAGGGTTCACGAGGAAAACATTTCATTAATTCACTCACCGTCAAATTATGTGGCACGTATGCAACGTGCCAGCAAGTTGGAGCACATGGCTCGTGAAAGAGACACCATTCCTGCCTCAATGGGACCCATAGGCTTCTTTTTCCAAAAAGACCAAATAAATAACAAACCGGGCTAGACGTTCTGAAGCAAACAAGGCTGCCAAGAATAAAAGGCAGGGAGGCTCGGAGGCAGGAGCTGGACCTACTTCCACGTAAGGAGGGCATCCTGGGAGCCTGAGACCCGGAGCGCGAGGGCCGGAGCAGTGCAACCGGAGGGGACCTGGAGGACCGCACTCAGCCTGTGTGCGGAGGCCGCAGGAGCCAAGTCACACGCAACTCAGAACCCTGGTAAGGGCTGTGGCTAAAGCCTCGGAGGGAAACGGGGTGGCCCTGACAAAACGGAAGGAGAAACTCCAGAACCTCAAGGTAAAGCCTACCTACTCCTCTAAAATAGCAAGTCTCGACCTTTCGAGACGCAAGTTCATCCCGGGCGCCGAAATGCTTTGATTTACGTCGACTGTATTCGTAGGTTATCTGCTCTCTCAGGACCTAAGGATCGCGAACTTGAAAGGACACGCCCGCACAGAGAGCAGCAGCCACCTCTGCAACGCCTTCACACACCACGCCGCCTCGGCAAAACGCCCCTGTGCGCGAGAGAACACGCAAGTAACGGGTGGCATTGTTCGCGAAAGGGCTTCTGACCCAGGAGCCCCCGGGCGACGCTACCAGAACGATACAAAACACAAGATCGTGACCCCGGAAAGTAACCGAGCAAGGAAGGAACACCCTACCTACCCTGTACCTTCACGTTTTAACTCGAGAGCCCCAGCCCTAACAGGCACGACATCTCTTTACCTTCCAGAAAAGCGGCACGGACCAAGCCCCC
Source organism: Lynx rufus (assembly GCF_022079265.1). Classification (NCBI taxonomy): domain Eukaryota; kingdom Metazoa; phylum Chordata; class Mammalia; order Carnivora; family Felidae; genus Lynx; species Lynx rufus. The sequence continues at coordinate 167,616,871 of NW_025814856.1, read as the reverse complement.
CTGCCCCAAGTGACACTTCTGTGTTTAGCCTCTCTCGGCGGGTTTTTTCCACCCTGCCACGCAAATGTCTCAATGGTTGGACCAAAGTTCTAAGCACGACACTGCAGCGTACTCGTAAGCAGGCGGTACTAAGAAGTGCCTCCAGGGAATACGCTGGAAGGATGTTTCAACACGTATCAAATGCTTTTACTGATTCCACTTTACCGTCTATGGGTTTCCTTCACCGAAGCTTTCGAGCGATAATTACGAACTCACTTGCAAGTATTTTTCCTTATTAAAAAAAAGAAAAGAAAAAGAAAAAGCCTCGGCCCACAAATTGTGATTTCACCTGGAATTTGTTAGGCGCCCTGTCAAAACCACTGATGCTTGCGAAACAAGAGGAAACCGCCCAAAGGAACTGATCCGGTATCTACACCTTTCTTGCCCGGCTGGGTCTCGGTCAAACGCGGACGAAGCGCTAGCAAGCGTTCATTGGGCCACGGAGGGGTGCACGTAGCCGACCCGCGAGACGGGGTCACTCCTCTGCAACCCCCGGCTTCTGAAACGCCGCACTGCCCCCACGCTCCCGCACAATGGGGGACACCCTCAGCGGCGCCTCTGCACCGGGCCTGAAATCCACCCAGGCCCGCCAGCAGAGCCCCTCCGGCGACGAGCCCGGCTCCCCGGCACCGCCGTCCGAGCGGCTCGCGGCCCCGGCAGGCCAGCCTCGCCGGCCGAGGCCCGCCGCTGCGTGCAGGCTCGACGGCGGAAGCCGCGGCACCGACGCTCGCGGGCCCCCACGGCGCGTCGAGCGACGCGGGAGGCACGACGACGCGGGTTGAGGGAGCCCCGGCCCGTCCTCCCCGCGCGGGGCGCCTCACGTACCTCCGGCGCCGGCTCCTCCGCCGGCTCCCAGGGCGGCCGCCATGGTGCTCGCGGGCCCGGCCTTCGGGGTCGCCCCGCCAAGCCAGGCGGTGGGCCGCCGGCCGGCCGGGGCCCGGGGACGTGCGGCGGGGGGCGGGGGGGGGGGGCGGCGGGCCGGGACCGGGGAGGGGGCGAGACGGCCGGCGGTCTCGGCCACTCCGGCCCGGCTCCTCCGCAGGAAGAAAACAACAGACTATCGCAACATGGCCGCCGGCCCGCCCGCCGCCGCGGTGCACGCCGGGATGATGGCGACCAGCAGGGCGGGCGCGGGCCGCCTCCGCGGCGTGGCGGCTCCGGGACGCCTGCAGGAACGCAGGGCGAGCGCGGAGGGCGAGCAGGCGGGCGGCCGCCGCGCTCGGCCCCTGCAGCCGCAGAGTTTGCAGCGGCGGCGGGGGCGGTTGCCGGCCGTAGTCCCGTCCCGGGTTCTGTCGTACGACACTTTGCAGCAGTTGGCGCGGCGCTTTCCGGCCGGCGGCCCGCGGGCCGGGGGGCGGGGCTGGCCGCGCCGTCACGCTCGGGCCGGGCAGGGGCGGGGCTTGCTCGGAGAGGCTGGCTGGAGCTGACCCAGAGCAGGCGAGCTGTCGGAGCCCGGGTCCGGAGGCCGGCTGCGGGTGCTTCCCGGACGCGCTGGGCGCCCGGGCCCGAGGTCCGCGGGAGATTGCGCTCCTGGAGCAGCGAAAACGGCCGGAAAACGAGGTGCCGTGAATGATATCAAGGAAGGGGCGTAGGGCTTCGGGAGCCTCGTCTGCTTGTCAGCAGGTGGGGGATGGGGGAGGCGTGGGTGTAATGGGGTCGTGAAGTACCCTCGAGCTGCAAACGTCGATTCGTTGACGGTGAAGGTGAGGGTATGGGAAAAGGAAGGAAAGGGCCATGGAGTAGAAAGAAGGCTGAGCAGAGGTTCAGAGATGTCAGATGACTTCCTAGGGACGGAGGATTGCCAGCAGTGTGTGCGGCCACGAGCGTCCTGGGGGAGACGGGTGCTCAAGAAGCAGTCAGCTGCAAAGGGGAACAAGGGTCAGATGCAATGAGGACTTTGGGACATTTTCCTGAAGCTGTAGGGAGTATGGACAGATTTTAACAACAGAAGTGACATGACAAAATTTGTGTTTTAGGAAGGTGGCTCTGACAGCAAGAGAGCGGATGGGCAGCGTGGAGAGGTAAGAAACCGGGTGCTGTGACCCATTGGTAAACAGCCGCCACGGTCCATGCTGGAGGTGGCTTCCCAGATGGGAACAGAGATGGGCATGTGACAAAACGTTAGTGATAGACTACATTAACTATAAAATTCTTTCAACTTTATATACGTTTGAAGTTTTTCATGATAAGTTGTTTGAAAAAATAAACTTTACTGGATTCGTAATTAATGCCACAGATACTCACCTGAAAGAGAAAAAACGAAAAACAATTTTTAAAAGTTACTTTGATTCAGCTGCATGTAATCACTGCATAAAAATGATAGCGAGCGTTGTAAGCAACCTGGAATAATTAAGTCTCCATCAGAAAGCACATCAGCCCATCCAGATTTTAAAAGGCTTGAACCTCTAATCACCTTGCATTATTTTTGAACTGTGGAGGGTGACATTTCTAACTCAGAACATGTTTTTCAAGATAGTTCCGCTGGTGATCGTCTGCCTCCCCCTCCCACTGGTGATCTTGAGAAGGATGGTTCAAAACACCAAATACCCAGAGATGAAACAATCTCATACGTACTTTGTAGCCATGTTATAATTAAAGGAAGATATCTATGTCAGTTATGAATGACCTAAAAACGAATTTCTCTAGGACAAGGCTCTAAATTTTTTCATCACTAACTGGAAATACTTGAGCCTGGACGCCTAATAGGAGAAGATTTTGATACAGTACTGTGAGTAAAGGTTTAACAAACCCCCTTTCTTCTCTACAGACAGATTTCACTTTGGGTTGCCTTTTTAACTTGCCCTAGAAACCTGATGAAGTTACAACGTCAACTGTGTTATAAAACATCCTTGCTTGTGTCGGAAGTGCTCTGTGACTGGTACACTGCTTCTGGCTGGACAAAACGGAATCATCTTTAAACACCTGTCAGGGAGCCAGAACTTGAGGGTCTCCCTTCACTGAGTTTGGGGATGTAAAAGGTAAATCCAGGTAACTATTATGAGATGTGCAAGTTCCCACGGTCTAGGATTCTAAGCCAGGGCAGTCCCGACGCCTTCATCTTGCACCTGAGTTGCATCTGGGGAACCACAGAGCAGCTCTGTGAGGAGCTCACGTGTGCTTACGTGGACTGCAAAGGGGAGCATCTCAGAATGCCCCGCTCCCAACGTGTGTTTTTTCTTTAACTTTTTAAATGAAGCTGCTGCCAGGTGTCGCGTTACAGGAGTATAAATGGTCAACCTCAGAAGATCTCCTACTGAGCATTTAACAATTTCTTACATCTCCCCCTGAAAATCTTACAGGTTCCGCTTCGCTTTCAGTTACAAGTGAATGTAGAAGCCTTACTCTTCTGTCAACATGGACTGAAAAGTCTAGGGCCCCATCCTCCTGCTATAAGACAGATTTTGCAAAAAAAAAAAAAAAATTGTTGGATTGCTGGGCTTTAGAAATTAAAACAAATCTCCAGGGGATCAAGAAAGAAGCAGGGAGGTGGGGGAGGGCGTGAGCTATAAATAGTGAGGGTGTAAGAAAGGCAGGTTTCCCTGAGGGAAGGTGCCCCTGTTAGCACTGCCAATAGGAAATAAGCCCTTGGGCCTCTGGTGGTGAGAATATGAACGTGAGGCCCCCGGTTTAAGCCAGCGATCCTGGAAGGCCTTCCTCATATTATGCTCCCTTGTTTTTCACAGTTTGAGGTCAAGCAACTGTGGGGGGCCTGGGTGGCTCAGTCAGTCATACATCAGATTCTTGATTTCGGCTCAGGTCATGACGTCATGGTTCGTGACGTTGAGCCCTGCGTCGGGCTCTGCACTGACAGCACGGAGCCTGCTTTGATCCTCTCTCTCTCCCTCTCTCTGCCCCTCCCCCACTCACACTCTCTCTCAAAATGAATGAACCTGAAGGAAAAAAAAGATCACAAAATACACAGAAGAAACCACAATAATTGAGAGTTGAAAAAATACAATCTGTAGATTGCCCTCCCAAGGAGCTCAGATACTGAAATTCTCAGAAACAACACTACGTGAAATGTTTAAGGAAATGAGTTAAAGTGAGAAGCCAGCAGGAGACCCCCATAGTGACCGGCGAGCCGCTCTGTATCGGTCCCCTTCTTTGCAGCCTTCTCTTCTGGAACAGTCTTATCCTCAAGCCATTAGGTGACGCCGGTGGTGATACCGACAGGGGCAGGGGAGATGGAGATGTCTTTGCTGACCCACATCTGAGAATCTGAACCCAGGCTCCTTACGAGGGCTGTCCGGTATGGGAAGTGAGATCAAAACGGGGAGGAGTATGTCCTTGCGGATTGGCAGGCTAGGGTAAGGAGTCAGCTTGGCAGGATGAGGCGCTGGGGTCAGTGCGACATGGAGAGTCCCGGCCCGGGCAGGACAGGAGGACGCCACCCCGGGGTGGGGGCCGCTTGTGAGCTGGCTGTAGCAGCAGGCGGTGAACTGGGACATCAGCATGCCAGCGCTGTGGGAGGGTTTCCACGCTGCTGGGAGGTGGGGCCCAGGAGGTCAGAGCTGGGTGCGAGTGGTGAGAGCATCTCCGTGGGCAGCAGAACCGCGGTGGGGACAGCCTGCCGCTTGTGAGCAAACAGACTGACCGCTCTCGCCGTGATGACCGTTCCTGGGACGGCCTGCAGGCGGGGCCAGGGTCTGCAGACAAGAGGGAAGGAAGGTAACGAGGTTGACTTATCTTCATGACTGTAGGTGATCTGTAGGAAGAGAGTTCTTGTCGGAAGTTCATACCGAGGTACTTGTCAGTGATGCAGCCTCAACTCAGAGGCTTATTCTCAAATGGTGCAAAGAAAAGGGTTTTAATTTACTGCATGTTGAACTTCTCGGTAAGTTTTTTGTTTTTGTTTTTGTTTTGCTTTGAAACAAAAAAAATTATTAAAAACAAAAAAAAGGACTAAAGAGAATGTTCAAAAATGTAATTGTAGAGGCGCCTGGTTGGCTCAGTTGATTCAGCATCCAACTCCTGATTTTGGCTCAGGTCATGCATGATTCCACAGTTTGTGAGTTCAAGCCCCGCATCAGGCTCTGTGCTGACAGTGTGGACCCTGCTGGGGATTCTTGCTCTCCCTCTCTCTCTGCCCCTCCCTGTTCATTCTCTCTCTCCCTCCCTCTCTCTCTCTCTCTCTCTCTCTCTCTCTCTCTCTCAAAATAAATAAAAACTTTTTAAAATATGCAAGGGGCACCTGGGTGGCTCAGTTGGTTAAGCGTCCAACTCTTGGTTTCAGCTCAGGTCATGACCTCACAGTTCGTGAGGTGGAGCCCTGCGTCGGGCTCTGCACTGAGCATAGAGCCTGCTTGGGAGTCTCTCTCCCTCTTTCTCTGCCCCTCCCCTGCTCGAACGTTCTCTCTCTCTCAAATAAATAAACTTAAAAAATTTAAATGTAATTGTTAAATAGTGAAGGAATCATGGGTGTGTGCCTATGTCCAAAGTCATCAGATTGTGTACATTGAATATGTGCTGCTCTCTGTGTATCAACCGTACCTCAATAAAGCTATCTTAGGGGCGCCTGGGTGGCGCAGTCGGTTAAGCGTCCGACTTCAGCCAGGTCACGATCTCGCGGTCCGGGAGTTCGAGCCCCGCGTCAGGCTCTGGGCTGACGGCTCGGAGCCTGGAGCCTGTTTCCGATTCTGTGTCTCCCTCTCTCTCTGCCCCTCCCCCGTTCATGCTCTGTCTCTCTCTGTCCCAAAAATAAATAAACGTTGAAAAAAAAAATTTTTTTTTTAAAATAAATAAATAAAGCTATCTTAAACATTGATTGTTGTAGTAAAAATCTCGAAAGAAACGTTAAACAGATGGCACAGCTGATGAGGGGATTTTAGTTAAGGACAGGTAGGATCGCCTAGAACATACCACAAAGAGGAAAGGTGGGGAACAGTGGGACTGAGAGGTTCGGAAACCAGGAGGGCAGAATAAGAGTGTCCGACTGGAGGTCCGCGGGAGAGAGCAAAGAGAGTGGAAGAGAGGCGGTATGTGTCAAGCTGATTTCCGAGAGTTTTCGAGAACCGATGAAAGATGCGAGTCCACAAATACAGGAGCATCAAGTAAGAAAAGTTCAGAGACATCTACACCTAGATTTACACGTAGTGCAACAAAAAAGTGTCCGAAACAGAGAAGAGCCTGAGAGTAAACAAAAGGGACCCGCCATCCGGGGTCACGATGGAGCAGTTGGGGCAGACGTCCCCCACATCCTAACGTGAAAACCGGACAGATGTGAGGCAAACACGCTTCCGACCTTGGACCACAGGCAGCACAGAGCTGCCATCACCGAGAGAGAGGGCGCCACCGAAGCGGCCCTCGTCCAGCTTTCTGCCGGGAAGCACTTTCTGGACCGGGGGGAGGAGGGGAGACCCCAGTAAAACACCAACATCTTAACGGCTAGAGAGGTAAGAGTTTCGCGGGGCTGACGTGGGGCGTTTGTAGGGCTCCGTGCTGGAGGCAGTGGCGCTGTGTCCGGGAGGAGCTCAGAAATGTGCAGGGCGTCACCCTGAGAGTGTGGCTGCAGGGTTACCCCCTGCGAGGAAAGGAAAGTGCCGAAGGGGAGCGGCTCCCGGAGCTCACCGCCCCCCCCCCGGTCCCCGTGGCCTCCGTGGGCCAGTCTCCACGGGTCCTGAGCTGTGTGCGTCCCTCTTCAGATACGACTGTTCCTCCGGCCCCTCGGCCGCATTTCTCGAAGTGCCGTCCATCAGTTTAGCAATGTGCTTTACGGTCGCTTTTGGGTCCTTGTCAGAACGCAGATTCCTAGACTTCGTGCCAGTTTCGCCGAGTTCTGACTTCTGGAAGTTCGGTCGGGAAGTCACTTCCCCGGGTGCCTTCTACGCTCACCTGAGGATATAAACCGTTCCCACGGAGGCGTCAGCGAAGCTGGGAAATGTTAGGTTAACTCGCCTTAACTTTCCTTCGCTGCTCCTGCGCGGACGTCTGCTAGGAATGGGGATTGTGCCGTCGAGGGGCCGCCTGCCTCCTTCATTTACGATTTCAAGCTCAGGAACCTAGGGAGACGGGGCCTCTGGGAAACGCTTCTGCTCGGTGGCAACCTCAGGATGGGCGTTTGTGCTAACGGAAGTGGGGTCGGGGGAGGTGAGCGAAAGAGGCTCGCTGGGTGTCCAGAAGGCGGAGGAGCGCTGGGCCAGTTCCTCGACCTGCGTCCGTGTCGTGAGGTGTGCATGTGGCCGGGTCGTGCCGGGGAGAGGGCGCAGAGCTGAGCCCTCGGGAGGACCGACTGCTCCGGGCCAAGGCAGAAAAGCCGGTGAAGGCGCACCTTGTGTTTAAACAGCCCCTTGTCCCCGGGGAGCTCGGAATTTACCTCATTTACCCCCGTGGAGCCCCTGTGGTGCAGGCCGAAGGGTGGCCTCGCCTTACCTGTGAGAAGCCTCGCAGGGAGGCTAGTGGCTCACGGGTCACTAAAGCATTTGATGGTGCCCCCACCCCCACCCCACGAGCACCCTCCCTTCCCACCTCCCTCGGGGCCCTGCCTCTCCCGGAACTTCAGCAGGACAGACAGGCCCTTCTTTCCTCGTGTGTACCTGTCCGTCCATCCAGCCGCCCCCGCTGGGCCTGAGCCCCCACGGTTTTCACAGTCGTGCTCCTGACCCTTTAGAGGGGTGGTTACCACTACGTATGAACGTGAAGCTCTGTTTGCACCCCGCTCGAGCCAGAAAATAAGCCATTTTAGGGTGTGTTTTTCCCTTAGTCTGTTTTTGTCTCATTATTAAGAACATTTTTTTTAAAGTTTATTTATTGATCTTTAACAGAGAGAGAGAGAAGGGGAGAGAGAATCCCAAGCAGGCTCTGTGCCATCAAGGCAGAACCCGATGCGGGGCTCGAACCCGTGAATGGTGAGATCATGACCTGAGCCGACATCGAGAGTCAGATGCTCAACCTACTGAGCCACCCAGGCACCCCGAGAACATTTTCTTTATAAAAATCTTAAAAGGATGTCAGCCTGGGCGCCGTCAAATACACAGCTGAACCATCTCCTGTGGGATAGTGTGCAAGCCCAAGGTCCCAGGTCTCAGTGTGCTTGCATTTCAGTCGCATCTAAGTATAAGCGCAAGATGGTAACCGATCAGTGGATGACAGAGCCGTGGTAAGTCTGATCCTCATTTCCAGTGGGAGCAGAGCTCCGCGTCAAAGACAGCCCCACTTCTTAAGTACAAGTTCGCTACGGAAACCACAATGGCCCCAGGATGTTTCCTTTGCTTGTGGTGACTCCACCTGTGATACACCACGTTGGCGATCACGTTCCAGAAGTATGTTAACCGACAGTGCCTGCGAGCGTCGCAGGTGGGGGCTGCCCCCTGCAAGCTGGTTGCCTGTTTCCTTCGCTGCTTTACAAATGGGAAGCAGGGACAGGAGCCACCACGGGACGTGCCAAGGACAGAGAGCAAGACAGTCTCCCACTTCTCGTGCAGACCACCCAGGAGGTATCACCTGTGTGGTCGCTTCCATATTGTGGAGAGTCGCGTGAAATCACCGCATAATACTAACGACAACGCTGGGAATTGTATAAAAGCAAATAAAATTGTGCTTACGAAAGCAGGAACGTTAAATCCCCTCTTAAGTTACATCTTCTATCTGATTGCGAACATAACTGATCTTTCGCCCATTGTCTGTTGCACGTTTGCTCCTAACATGACTTCAGGCTCCCACCTTCTTGCTAGCATTGTTTTCTTTTTCTGAGTCCAAGCTATTTGGGTTATCCGAATACTCAGGATTCTTACTTTGCTCCCCATCTTGCCAGCTGACAAGTAGGTGCTTGTGCGCCCCCCTCGCCATTGGGTTGCCTTCCAGAGGGGAAGGACCCAGTTCCTGGTGTATTCGCTGCCCACTGAGGTGATGTGTTCACCCAGCCATCGTGTGCAGAGGTGTGCCAGACCTGGGGCTGGGCGGTGGAGGCGTGGAAATGACCAAGATGCCACCCTGCCCTGGGGAGCCCTACCTAGCCCAGCGCCAGTCAACAGCTCTATGCGGTTGGCATGAGACCAGCCCAGTCCTGCAGTGACTCCGCAAGACTAAGTCATTAAAACACACTCATACGGGAAGAAGAGATCCCTCGGAATAAATACGCCACATTCCAGAGCCGGTACTGCTGCTCTAAAAACCATAAATTCCTCAAATATCGATGTTTACTGGATAAAGAAATCTGACCATTGATTATTGCAACTGAACATTAAACTGTTGTCTGTCATTTTGACTAATGACAGATCTCGTGAGGCCACGTCTCCACGGAGCCCTGAACATTTCTCGGGAGCCTACTATGGTGCCTAAGCCCACGGCAGTCACTTACACGTCGGGACCTTAGTTTCCTTATTTATGCGTGAGGAACAGACACCAATGTGCCCCGAGACACTTAGCTCCATACCAGGAGCACAGTAAGTACACTGCGGAGTCCTGTGGCTTCGAAAACTTGAGGAAGGATCAATGTCATACCAAGGTTTCAAGACGAGAAACCCTTCACCCCGTTCCTTCGAGAATAATAGGATTATGAAACAAAGTGCCTGATAGGCAGTAAGGAAACGGAGACCACATGAAAATCAAGGACTTGGCCAAGGTCACAGAACCTAGAAGGATCTGAGCCAGGACCGACCCCCTGTGCGGTGGACATTTGTTCTAACGAGTTGGGGAGAATCCGCCTCCTCTTTGGGGAATTGCTGTCCCTGACCTCACCCCAGCCTGTGGCTAGCGGGGGCCAATGGGTTGCTGTCTCCCCAGCCTTAGTGGTTGGCTGGGGAGACAGTCTGTGGGCCGTGTCTGTCCTGCAGGGAAACCCTGGGCTCAGAAGATGAGAACAAAGAGACAAGAATGAGAGTCCAAAAACACCCTCTTGCAACTTCAAAGTCACGTTAAGATATCGTGCAAGCCAAAGAATGGGAATCTTCACCAGCAGAAAATGATAGGAAGGCAGATCGCCGGAGTCCAAGTGGAGGGTGAATACTGACCAGCTGTGTAACGTCTGAACAGCCCTGCCCAAAAGGCACTCACCAAATGTTTTCTTCAATTTTTCATTTAATCGCCTGCCATTTTAACACGCTACACAGAGCACTGGGAATGATACCAGCGGTGTTGGCCGTCTCTGGCCGGAGCGGTTTTTGTGTGGCTAACGCGATGAGGGACGAACGAATACGGGGCAACTGTAAGTAGCTGGAGGAGGGAAGGCAATCGGAGGACAGCGTGGATGGAGGGAGGGGAGCAGGTCCAGGTGTGTGGTGTGGTGTGGTCCACGTCAGAGGGAGTACAGCCAAGCCATGGTTAATCTTCAAGCCCTCAGCATTGAGAGGGATGTCTGAGCAGTTCAAAGGTCTCCTTTTTAAAAAAGATCATGCGTAAGTGTTTCGTTTGAGCTGAAAACCGTTTGTAAAAACTTTTGCCGCTAGAGTTAGTATTAACGTTTTAAACAATCATAACCATCATAGTGAGGTAACCCAGTTTATACGTTGGGAAACCACTGATAAATCTCTCTCCTTGACCGATGTTGGAACTTAGGAAAAAATGTCAATGTTTTGATAAGCATTTGCCTAATAGAATTACATTAACTCAGTGGGTATGGAAGGATTTTTTTTTTTAAGATTAAGAAAAAAAAAACAGCATAAAGGCAAAGATCAATAAATTTGAGCTTGTTTAATTTGAAACTGCTCTGTATCTAAAGATACCATTTAGGGGTGCCTGGGTGGCTCAGTCGGTTAAGCATCTGACTTCAGCTAAGGTCATGATCTCACGGTTGAGTTCGAGCCCGATATCAGGCTCTGTGCTGACAGCTCTGTCAGCCCGGACCCTCCTCTGGATTCTGTCTCTCCCTCTCTCTCTCCCTCTCTCCCTCTCTCTCAAAAATAAAATAAAAACATTAAAAAATAAATAAAAAGAATAAAGATACCATTTAAATGTGAGAAGACAAGCCATAAGCTAGGAAAAGGTATTTGCACTACCTGGGATGAACAAAGGATCAGTACCCAGAATATGCACGTATCTCTTACTAATCTATTGTTATAAAAAACAACAAATACTCCAATAGAAAAATGGGCAGAGGGCGTAAACGCAGAGATTAAGGGGGAGGAAACTCTGATGGCTAATAGTACGAGAGGCGGGTAAGCCTCACTGCATATAAGGGTTACACAAATTGAAAGAAATTCACACCTGTGTCATTGGTAGAACTTCAAAAACTGGACGATACCAAGCCTGGTGAGGACGTGATGCCGGCTGAAGCATGAACTGGAACAAGCATCGGGGAGAGTAACCTGGCCGTATCTCATGAAGTTGAGCAGGAACATTCTCCTCCACACAGCAATTTCACTGCCGGTCACACGCCGCAAAGAAATTCTTGCACGTGTGCAAGAAGATGTGAATCAGAGCGCAGTATTACCTTACAAAACCTGACATAACCCCCAAACCCATAAAAGCATAAAACAAGCACGGTGTCTAAATATACAACAATGACAAAGGTGGAATTGGTGAACCAGAGCCACGTGTACCAAAATGGAACAATCTGGGGATAGTGTTGGGAAAAAAAAAAAAAAAAGGATTCATGTATGGCTAGGCTACATCAAGCTAAAAAGCGTCCGCACAGCCAAGGAAACCGTTAGCAAAATGGAAAGACAACCTACCGAATGGGAGAAAACAATTGCAAATCATATGTCTGATAAGGGGCTAATGTCTAAAATATATAAAGAACTCCTGTAACTTGGGGCACCTGGGTAGCTAGGTCGGTTAAGCATCCAACTCTTGATTTCAACTCAGGTCATGATTTCGTGGTTCATGGGTTCAGGCCCCATGGCGGGATCCTGCTTGAGATTCTCTGCCTCCCGCTCTCTCTGCCCCTGCCCCTGCCAAAGTAAACAAACATTAAAAAAATAAGAACTCATATAACTCAATAGCAAGAGAAAAAAAAAAAAAGGAAAGAAAAACCCCACACAAGTAATCTCATTAAAAATGAGCAAAAGATCTGAATGGATATTTCTCCAAAGAAGGCATCCAGATGGCCAACAGACACATGAAAAGATGCTCAACATCACTCATCATCAGGAAAATGCAAATCAAATCCACAGTGAGCTATCACCTCACACCTGTCAGAATGGCTAATACCAAAACCACCAGACAACAGGTGTTGGCGAGGATGTGGAGAAAAAGGAACCCTTGTGCACTATTGGTGGGAATGCAAACTGGTGCGGCCGCCGTGGAAAACGGTGTGCAGGTTCCTCGAAAATTTTAAAATAGAATTACTGTACGATCCAGTAATTCTGCCACTAGGTATTTATCTGAAGAAAATGAAAACACTAACTCAAAAAGATACATGCAGTTCTGTGTTCACCACAGCGTTATTCACAGTAACCGGGAAATGGAAAAAAATCGTGACACACACACACACACACACACACACACACACACACACACACTGGAATACTGTTTAGCCACAGAAAAGAATGAAATCTTTCCATTGGAGACAGTGCAGACCTCCAAGGCATCGGGCTCAGTGAAATAAGCGAGACAGAAAGACAGATACCATGTGATCTCTCTTATATGTGGGATCTGAAAACAGCAACAACAGCTCATTGATACAGAGAATAGACTGGTGGTTGCAAGAGGTGGGGGAGGGGGCACGGGACAAATGGGACGCTGCTGTGGGTGGTTTGTGTTGGTTTTTTTTTAGTTTGAATAAATTGAATAATTTTTAAGATTAAAATATGTACATTGAGTAAACTTTGATATAAAGCCAAACCGTGAAGGGGACGCACAGGCATGACAGATGCTCTATGTAGGGCACGTCATAGGGAGGGACTGCGTGAGTGCCGTGTGTTATGCTAGGTGTGCCGCTGGTATATCTCTAAAACAAGAATCTTTAAAGTCTATTGTATGGGGCACCTGGGTGGCTCAGTCGGTTGGGCGTCCGACTTCGGCTCAGGTCATGATCTCACACTCTGTGAGTTCGAGCCCCGAGTCAGGCTCTGTGCTGACAGCTCGGAGCCTGGAGCCTGCTTCAGATGCTGGGTCTCCCTCTCTCTCTGCCCCTCCCCCGCTCACACCCCGTCTCTCTCTCTCTCTCTCTCTCTCTCTCTCAAAAATACATAAACATGAAAAAAATCTAAAACCTATTGTGTGCCTGAAAGACCACTTCTTTTTTTTTTTTTAATTTTTTTTTCAACGTTTATTTATTTTTGGGACAGAGAGAGACAGAGCATGAATGGGGGAGGGGCAGAGAGAGAGGGAGACACAGAATCGGAAACAGGCTCCAGGCTCCGAGCCATCCGCCCAGAGCCTGACGCGGGGCTCGAACTCACGGACCGCGAGATCGTGACCTGGCTGAAGTCGGACGCTTAACCGACTGCGCCACGCAGGCGCCCCTGAAAGACCACTTCTTAATCAATCAGGCTTTTCTACGTCTGTATGCTCGTAGAATCTTCTGAACTGTGGATTCCTTCCCATCACCATGTCTCCTTTTCCACGGAGCAATTTTATTTGTAAATATTTGTCATTAGAAATACTAAAAGATTCAGATTTATTACTCTGAAATTTTTAACACTTGAAAATCAGAGTAACATTCTATTAGAAGTTGGGGTTTTTTAGTTAAATACGGGAATAGGATGGAGACAGTCCATCAGACTGTTGGCTTATCAGCTGGATACTGGTTTTTAAGATTAATTTGAGGGGCGCCTGGGGGGCTCAGTCAGTTGAGCGTCGACTCTTGATTTTGGCTCAGGTCATGATCTCACAGTTTGTCAGATCGAACGGCACTTGGAGTTCTGCGTTGACAGTGAGGAGTCTGCTTGGGATTCTCTCTCTCCCTCTCTCTCTGCCCCTCCCTCCCCTCAAAATAAATACACATTTTTTTAACATAATGTATTAGAAGAAGGAACTGAGGTCTGCATGGTGGAGGTGGGAAAGTGACCCCTCAGCCTCTCCTCCAGCGTTTTGAGCACCACCCCCCTTCACACACACACACACCCACCCACATGCTCGCATGCACACACCTCCTGATAGAACCCAGTGTCAGGGTCCGCCTTCATTTGGCTTCTGGGTTGGGGAGGGAGTGGCCTGGAGTATTTTTCAATCCACAAATAGTAGCCCTCTCGAAAGGAATTCCTGTAAACATTAACACCTGCCCCCTCTACCTTTCCATGGGTTTTTATGTGTGTGTCTCAGATAGATTGACCCCACAGGGCACCGCCCAGCTGGTCCACTCTTGGGGCGCTGTCTCTACCAGATTTTGCCACTGCACGATGTTTCCCTTTGTCATTAAGAAGTGTCCTGTGGGGAGATACTTTGAGACTATGTAAATATTCCGTTTCTAATCACGCACTCACTAGTTTAGCCTCCATTTATGATTTTCACCTGAACTAAGTACCATTCTGTTGGATGCCAAATGGTGCTTTTAAAACTGCATAATTCTATATTTGTTCCTTGTTTCTTTATTTTTTTATGTTTATTTTTGTGAAATAGAGCGCAATTGGGGGAGGGGCAGAGAGAGGGAGACACAGCATCTGAAGCAGGCTCCAGGCTCTGAGCTGTCCGCACAGAGTCCGACACGGGGCTCGAATCCAGGAACGGCGAGATCATGACCTGAGCTGAAGTCGGACGCTTAATCGACCGAGCCACCCAGGCGCGCCTATATTTATTGCTTGTAATGCTACTATAAGGAATAACTGTCACTGTTTCCCAGTTATTTATTCAATTATTTATGTCTATATGGACTCGTGGATTTTGTTTTATTTTATACATCACCACCTAATATAATCTTTATTATTTTCAAATTGCCACAGGTTTGGACATTGGAAAACCCTTCTAGTTGGACCTGGTATCCTTTAGCTTTAGAGTATTTTGGGGGGAGCAAATCCCCCCCAACCCCGTCAAATTCGTATGTTGAAACCCTTAACCCCCAGTGTGATGGTATTAGCAGATGGGGCCTTTAGGAGGTAATTCGATTCAGATGAAGCCAGGAGTGTGGCGCCCCCATGATGGGATTCACGCCCTTAGAAGAGGAGTGCCCAAGCTCACTCTCAACGCCGGGTGGACACACGACCGGAAGGCGGCCGCCTCTAAGCCAGAAGAGGGCCCTCACCAAGAGCTCATTCTGCCGTTCTGCCAGCACCGTTGTCTTAAACCCCCAGCCTCCAGAACTGGGAGAAAGAGCGCCTGCCGTTGAGGCTGCGGTCTGTGGTATTTTGTTATCACAGCCCGAGCCAAGACGACCCGGTCAAATTACTGTTTCTGCAAATTACTAGTTCCTTTCTTGTCTACCCCCCGCCCCGTGTCATCATGCGATTTACCTGTAATGCAGTTCGGGTCCTTTGTTTCTGTCTGGACTCCACTGGAGTCCTCCCTCTATCATCACTGATTGGCCGGCTTATGTGGAACATTCATATGGTTCTGAAGTCAGAATCACACAAAGGGTGTGTCCAGGGAGGTGTCGCTCCCCGCACGGACACCCCATTCCCACCATCCCTGCAGGTAACCGAGCTCTTTTGGCTCTCAAGTCCTCCTTCCTGAATTTGGTTTTTGCACAAATGAGCAGATGATGCATGTTTTCATACTCTTATTTCTTACAGAAAGGAATTCCAACAACTAGACACACACACACACACACACACACACACACACACACACACTCGTTCTGTTCTTTCTCTCGCACTGGGGCCCGGTTATCTGGCATCTGGGACCTGCTGGCAGTGTTCCCCCCCCACCCCGGGTAGCTGGCGGCCTGCGGGTCTGTCCCTCAGCTCCTCACACTGGAAGCTCCCACTGGGAACAGAGGACCCCCTGAGACTTGAAGGCTGTGGGGGGCGAGGCGCGGCTGGGCTCCTTTGCACACAGACGCTCCAGACAGTGGAGTAAACACTGCAGAATAAATCCCATTATCTCGGGAGCGCTCCTACAGAATGATGGAGACAGATGGTTATTAGGCAGGGCCAGCGATGCCCTCATTCTCCGCCCGATCCGGACACGTTTCCACAATCCCATGCTGTCAATGCGACATTTGGACCACAGGCCACGTGCCCTACTTAAATGTGAAACCACGGTGAAGTCTTCAAGGGAGGCTTGAAGGGAGACGGATATTGGAATCATAATAAGGTCTTTAAAGGTGGCCCTCCGCAAAGTCCGGGTCCCCAGGGGTGGCGTCAGGAGGGTGGGCAGGAAGTGCCCCCCCCCCCCCCCCCCGCACAGGGAGCTCCTGTGGAATGTCTGATGGAGGGCCTACGCTGGGGGCGTTTAAAACAGCCGCACCCGGGGCTGGGCCGGTGCGGGGGCCGGGCTCCCAGGGGGTCCGAAGGCGCCAAGATGAGCTGGGAAGGCCTGGCACGGTCCGCTCTCAGGCTCGAAGCCCAGGTGCCAGCTCGCCGAGTGGCAGGACGCTGAGGCAACCTGGCGTCTCCCAGAAAGGCTCCCCCCGGGCCCTGAAGGCCCAGCAGGACGGAGAGCCTGGGGTACATCCTCACTCCTGCGCCTGGACCATCACAGCGCAGGGGGAGGAGGAGGAGGGCACGCCCAGCTCTCCTCCCTGCGTTAAGTGAGAATGTATAAAAACCGACCCTCTGTAAATAATTCCTACTTGATTTATTTGACCTAGTTGTAGATTTTCTTCTGTCCGGTAGGTGAGAAAATAGCATTTCTAAATGTTCTACTTTAAAGTAATAGCGGTTTGAATCTCACTGAAGGTGATGAGATAACAGAGTCAGGAAACCACACCCGTGACAACAGGCTCTCCTTTAACCAGCCTGTGGCCTTGAACAAGTCATGTCCCTCTTCCGTGTCTCCCTCCCTGCCAATCCCTGGGGCTGTAGGCAGGATTGAAGGAGTTGATGCACTTAGGTGGAACTTGGCATTGGGCAGGTGCTGATCATGGCTAGCAGCTCGATCCCTCCTACCTCCACGGCCACCATCAATTCCCCCATCACCATGACCACCATCAACCCCACCAGCACTAACACCACCACCACCACCACCCAGCCATTGCCAGCGGAGTCTGGACACTCTGAATTAGTCCGACAGCTTGCAGTTCACAACGAAGTCCAAACAGCTGCTTGACACAAGGAAACGGGTCAGAATTTGGTGCTGACATCACACCAGTGAGTCACGTGGGGGTGGGAGTGGGAGCTGGGGCTGATTTAAAATACAAACTACCGTGGGGGCGCCTGGGTGGCTCAGTTAAGCATCCGACCTCAGCTCGGGTCGTGATCTCCCGGTTCGTGGGTTCGATTCCCGCGTCGGGCTCTGCACTTTACGGCAGAGCCTGTTTGGGATTCTCTCTCCCCTGTCTCTCTGCCCCTCCCCCCAAAATAAATAAACAAACAAACATCAATACAACACAGTGCAATAAAATACAAACTACTGTAGCACCTGGCCGCCTCAGCCATTGGAGCATGTGACTCTTGGTCTCAGGGTTGTGAGTTTGAGCCCCACCTTGGGTGTAGAGATCGCTCGAAAATAAAATCTTAAAAAATAAAATAAAATACAAACTACTGGGTGCTGCTGGCAGATACTTTAATCCAGGAAGTCTGGAGTATGTCCAGGAATCTGCATTAAAACAAATTTCTTTTTGTGATCTTTATTACTCATTTTTGAGACAGAGACCTAGAATGCAAGTGGGGGAGGGGCAGACAGAGAGGGAGACACGGAATCGGAAGCAGCTCCAGGCTCTGAGCGGTCAGCACGGAGCCTGATGCAGGGGTTCAAACCTACGAACCCGGAACTCGTGACCTGAGCTGACGTCGGATCCTTAACCGACTGAGCCACCCAGGCGCCCCAGGAATCTGCAGTTTTAGTAAGCGTGACAAGTGATTCTGCTGCAGGTGTTCCTGAGGCCCGCACTGCGAGGATTGTCGTGCGACCCCAGGCCTGGGGTCAGGGGACATGGGTGAGACCCCAGAACCACGTGCCCAGCTCCTCTCCCCTGGGCCGGATACGATATAAAGTTTGTCATTCATTAATTCTAATTCATAAAAAGTATATAAAAAACAAGCCCCTCCGTCCGTTCCTTGACCCAGCGTGCCATCGGTAGCTATTAACTGTCTGCCAGATGCTGCTCTGTCCCAGTTGGAATATGGCGGGGAAGAAGAAGCAAGGACCCTTGCCCTCGTGGAGTTGTGATCTAACCGGGAGAAGCAGAAAATAAGCAAAACATAATAAATTAACTCAATAGTACGCCAGGAGGGGAAGGTGGTGTAAGCGGTAAGAAGAGGAGTGTGCGGGTGACAGAGATGTTGGCTGGAGCCAATTCAGGCAGCCGGTGGGCCTTACTGAGAATGTGACATGGGAGCGGAAACTTGGGGGAGGGAAGGGCCTAGTCACGGGATATCTGGGGAAGGCGGCAGGGAGATGGAAGAGCCAGTGCAAAGGCCCTGGGGCGGGATGGTGCCTGGAGGCGTGAGGCCAGCGAGGTGAGCTCTACAGCTGGCCGCGGCAGCTGTGGGCTGGGCCACAGGACTAGGAAATGAGGCCTGAGCGGTAAGGACTCTATTTTTAAATCAGCGTTTAATTTTTTTTTAATATTCAGTTCCCAAATAGGCGCACGGTCTCTGCGTATCCCTGAGTCTTTCCCCTACAAAAGGGGTTAGCGACACATCGAAGGGCTGTGCAGCCAGCTTCTCCAGGCTTGTTTCTCAAAGTCAGTTAGTGGGTCAGGACCCGCATCTCGTAAGAATGGAGTGTTTGGACTTGTTTCCAAAAGTCCACCCGTGGCTTCAGGCAACCCCTCTGCAGCCCGTCAGCAGAGGGGAAGAAACAGCACCTTATCCTTTGCGGGGATGAAGCGGCTGGACCAGTGTCCCTCACGTGCAGGGGAAGAGTGCCACCTCAGTGGCGAGCTGTGGCCACTGGGCCACCTGGACCTGTTTTCTGACCGTTGGAAGGGAGCAATCCAAAGCCTAGTGGGCTTCACGGGGTTGGTGTAAGGATTGATAAGATGTAAAAAGGTGGGTGTGCTTTAGAAATACAACTGCTACCCAAAAACAAAATAGGATATTTTTATTTACGTTTATTTATTTATTTTGAGAGAGAGAGAGAGCACAAGCAGAGGAGGGGCAGAGAGAAAGAGAGAGAGAGAGAGAGAGAGAGAGAGAGAGAGAGAGAGAATCCCAAGCAGGCTCCACGCTGTCAGCACAGAGCCCAACGTGGGACTTGATCTCACAAACCGTGAGATCATGACCTGAGCCGTAGTCAGACGCTTAACCAGTTGAGCCTCAGGCGCCACTAAAATTTGTTTTAAAACTTTAATGACTAGCAATTATGAAACCGTTCCGATAGTGAAAAGATACACGGAACATAAAGTTTCCATTTTAACTATCGTAAATGTCCGGTTCAACAGCATTCAGTACACGCACACCCGTTGTACAAGCAGCACGGGCATCCATCCACCCCCCGGAACCTTCTCACTGTCCCAACGATTATAAAACTTCCTTCGTGGGGCACCTGGGTGGCACAGTCGGTTAAGCGTCCGACTTCAGCCAGGTCACGATCTCGCGGTCCGTGAGTTCGAGCCCTGCGTCGGGCTCTGGGCTGATGGCTCAGAGCCAGGAGCCTGCTTCCGATTCTGTGTCTCCCTCTCTCTCTCTGCCCCTCCCCCGTTCATGCTCTGTCTCTCTCTGTCCCAAAAATAAATAAACGTTGAAAAAAAAAATTAAAAAAAAAAAACTTCCTTCGTGAAACTAAAGAGCACAGTGCACTGCTCTCAGTGTCCACTCGTGCGGGTTGTGACAAGTGCACACAGCGATAGAACCGTCGCCTCAGTCAAGATCTAGAATAGCTCCAGATCTCCCCAGATTCCTTCCTGGTCCTTTGCGGTCAACCCCTCCCCCACCCCCAGCCCCTGCCACCCACTGATCCGTTCTCCGAATCTACCTTGCCTTTTCTGGAATGTCATATGCATGGAATCGTGCGATATACAGAGCCTCTCAGTATATCTGGCCTTTTTCATTCACATGGTGTGGCGCACTGGAGATTTCACCTACGTTAGTGAGTGAACGGCATCGAGTACCAACACCGTCCTAAAGACAGACCCCAGAGTCCTTCTGCGTGTGCCAGCTGGTTTGGGTTGTTTCCAGCTGTTGGCGATCAGGAATAAAGTGCTATAAACATATAGCGTACAGGTTTTTGAGGGGACATACACTTTTATTTCTTTGGGGGTTAAGAGCATTGGAGTGATGAGTCATACAGCCGGGTAACATGAAGAGTGTGTGATTAACTGTAAGAAATTGCCAAAAGAAACAAACAAACAAAGAAAAAACAATAACGAAAGAGAGGTTGACAAGCTGGCTCCCGAGGTGGCTGCACCACTTTGTGTTTGTGGCAACGGGATAGAGGAGATACAGGTCCTCTGAATCCTCGTCAGCACCTGGCACGTTCGGGTTCTAAAAACCGTGGAGCGGTTCTCGCAGCCGTGCCGTCAAATCTCTTCATGTTTTTGTTGGCATTTCTGGAATATGACTGAGGGTGCAGGACAGCTTTCCGCGTGCTGGCCGGCCCCCCGTGTAACTCCTTCAAAACGTCTGCCCGTGTTCCAATTGGGCTGTGTGTTTCTTATTATCTAGTGTTGAGAATTCTCTGTATACACTCACCAGTCTGAGACGCCAGTCACCATCTTCCCAAGAGCAGACGTTCTTCCATCTGATGAAGTCCGATTTGTCACTTTCTCTTTCATGGGTTGCGGTTTTGGTGTCCTGAGTGACCCGTGCCCAACCCAAAGTCGCAAAGATTTTCTTCTCGATGTTCTATGATTTTAGGTTTTACATTTGAAGCCGGTGGTCCATCTTGAGTTGATTTTTACTAGAGTACAAGTTAAGGGTCGAGGTTCGTTTTGTTCATTAATTTTCTTTTTCAGAAAACTGAAAATAGAGAAGAGAATAAAATTACCCATAACCTACTCATACGTGGCACCCGCTTTCAACCTGTTTGCGCATTGCCTTCCCTCATGTGTGTTATCTGACACAGGCTAGCTCACGCTGTGTGTAACCCGTATCCCGTACTCATATCCACTCGGTATTTCATCGTAAGTATTTGCTCATGCACTCTTAGTAAATTTATTTATCGTAGATTTTTTTTTAATTTTTTTATTAACGTTTTTTATTTATTTTTGAGACAGAGAGAGACAGAGCATGAATGGAGGAGGGGCAGAGAGAGAGGGAGACACAGAATCGGAAGCAGGCTCCAGGCTCCGAGCCATCAGCCCAGAGCCCGACGCGGGGCTCGAACCCACGGACCGCGAGATCGTGAGCTGAGCCGAAGTCTGACGCTCCACCGACTGAGCCAGTGAGGCAGCCCAGTAAATTTATTTCTTAAATGAAATATATTTTTTATAAAGTTTACTTACTGTTTTTGAGAGAGAGAGAGAGCAAGAGAGCAGGGGGAGGAGCAGAGAGAGAGAGGGAGAGAGAGAGAATAGGATCCATGAGGTCGTGACCTGAGCCAGAATCAAAAGTCAGATGCTTAACTGACTGAGCCACGCAGGTGCCCCATTCAGAGTTTTCCTTACTTCCAAAATAAACGTGCTTATTGTATAAGTCTAAGAAACATAGGTAAACAAGGGAATAGCCTAACAATACCCTTAACCATAGGATTTAGAAATAACTTGCCCACATCCTTTCAGATGCTTACCTCCGGATGTACATATAGGTTAGATATATATAATCATACAACTTTCATAATTAACTTTTTTGTTGGCAATATTTAGAATGTGCCCTGTGTTTTTCTTTTATATACACTGCTGGAATGAATGACCTCATATGTGTGTGTATATATATATATAATGTTTATTTGAGAGAGAGAGAGACAGAGAGACAGAGAGTGAGCAGGGGAGGGGCAGACCAAGAGGGAAACACAGAATCCGAAGCAGGCTCCAGGCTCTGAACTGTCAGCACAGAGCCCGATGCGGGGCTCGAACCCACGGACCGCGAGATCGTGACCTGGGCCGAAGTCGGACGCTTAACCGACTGAGCCCCAGGCTACGATCATTTTTAATGCTCCTGAATCCCCAGCTACATTCCTCACCTCGCCCCCAAGAAAGATTGGATCCGTTTATCCTCTCTCATACAGCACTTGTGATTAATATATTTTTTGTGTGTGAAAATTTACCTGATGGATCATGACATCTCAGTTGGGGCTTTCCTTTGTATTTGATTGCTGCTGAGGTTAACATGTGCTACTGAGGTTCACTGTCCTTCGTAATGACCTCTTTCGTGATTTGTCTGTTAGTCCTTTTCCCTATAAGGTAGTATCTCTATTAGTGGGCATACTAAGGCATACTCACCTTTAGATAGAAAACATCACAAAGTCCTGTCAGCTTGACGTCTTTTCCCCGTTTAGGATAATGTGCAAAAGAGACAAGGAAAATGTATTTCTATCAATCTTCGTGTTGTTGGCCTCTTGATTTCTTGAAAAATAAGAAAACCAAAGTAGAATTTTTGACCTTTGAATTTTCAATTCCCATGCCAAGCTTTCAAGACAATTAAGCTATAAATATTCTCTCTATAGGATCTTGTCCCTCTTGACCCATAATTGATCCCTTATGTTGAAGTCGTATGGTGGCATCCAAAGGAGTGATCCCAGAGAATGCAAATGCTAATAAAAGATGGGTTGGCAAACGTGTTGGAGAGAAAACAACAAAGAGGGAACATAAATTTGCCTTTCTTGGATGTCCTGACATTGTAGTACGCAGCTAACACCCCTCGAATTTCCCTCTTGGTGACTGTCATGCGTGAACCTTGTGGACGGCACCTGCTGGCGGCTGGCAGCACTGCGTGGACAGCCCCCCCGGAAGGACCCATTTTGGAATGTGGGCTGAAATTAGGCTGGAGGCTGTAGGTCTGGTTTCGTATTTCTGAGTAACATATAACGCATGTTACGAACAGGTTGTTAATGATGGTCTGTTGATCGGATTAGCATTTGAGTACAGGCGATCTCCTACTTAACCATGGTTCCACTCACACGGTTGTTTGACTTTATGATGGTGCGAGAGGCATACACACTCAGTAGAAACCATACTTGGAATTTTGAATCTGGGTCTTTCCCGGGCTAGTGATACGGAGTCTGATCCTCCCCCGTGATGCCGGGCGGTGGCCGCGGCTCCCAGTAGCCACGCGATCACGAGGGTCAACAGCCGACACACCGACCGCCGTCCGCACCCGCACAGCCATTCCCGTCCCTTCCGGTGCAGCCCTCCGTGCATCACAGGAGATACTCGACACTTTGTTGTAAAAGAGGCTTGCGTTAGACGATTCTGCCCAACCGTAGGCCAACGTGAACGTTCCGAGCACAGTCAAGGCGGGCTAAGCTGGGCTCTTGGGTCGGTTAGGTGGACCGAATGCACTTTCTACCTACGGTATTTTCAACCTACAGTGTGTTTGCCAGAACAGAACCCCATGGGAAGTGGAGGAAGATCCGTGGGTGTCCAAAACCAGCCAAGTCCACAGTTTGAATCTCTAATCTTGTTTCTAAACATTGTAACCTCTTTGAGGAGGAGGAGGTCGAGGACGAGGACAGAGAGAGATGTTGTTGACTCACACAAAGGGTTCTTGAATATCAACATTGTTACGATCCTTTAGAGACGGTGAGGAATGTGAACTTCTAAAGAAGTTATTGCCTTCAATGTTACGCGTTTTCTCTTTGTTCCATTTATTCAAAGGGAAAACGGGTGGGGTGCAGGTGAGTTCAAATCACGCTGAGCAGTTTGTGCAGAATATTCTGCTTAAGGAAAACAAGATTTATTATTTTTTTTAACATTTATTTATTTTTGAAAGACAGAGACAGGGAGAGAGAGAGAGAGAGAGAGAGAGAGAGAGAGAGCAGGGCAGAGAGAGAGAGGGAGACACAGAATCCCAAGCAGGCTCCAGGCTCTGAGCTGTCAGCACAGAGCCCGATGCGGGGCCTGAACCCATGAACCTTGGGATCATGACTTGGGCTCAAATCAGACATTTAACTGACTAAGCCACCCAGGCACCCAGGAAAACAAGATTTCTAAAACGCCAAATTTGTGAGCTGGATAATTTTAAATTATAATTTGATGCATTACAAACAGTCTTTTCAGTTTGGAAAAGCATACTTTATATTTCTTTTTAAAAAACAATTTTTTTTTTATTTTGAGAGAGAGCATATGTGTGCACGCAGATGGGGAGGAACAGAGAGAGGGAGAGAGAGAATCCAATCGGTGTGGAGCCTAACTCGGGGCTCAGTCTCATGACTTCGAGATCAGGATCTGAGCGGAAACCGAGAGTAGAACGCTTCAGGGCCTGAGTCACCCAGGCGCCCCACGCTTTCTATTTCTTGTAAATGCCTACTCTTTTCTTTCATTTAAAATAACTGAGTTGAGGGGCTCCTGGCTGTCTCAGTCGGTGGAGCAAATCTTGATCTCGGGTTGTGGATTTGAGTGCCATGTTGGGTGTAGAGATTACTTACAAATAAAATTGTTAAAAAAATAAAATAAAATAAGGGCACCTGGGCAGCTCAGTCGGTGAAGCATCTGACTCTTGATCTCAGCTCAGGTCTTGATCTCAGGCTCATGAATTCAAGCCCCACGTTGAGCTCTGCGCTGGGTGTGGAGCCTGCTTAGAAATGAAATGAAATGAAACGAAACAGATGAATTAACTGAGTTGACACATTTTTTCATAGTCGTCGTCTTCTTCTTCTTCTTCTTTTAAATGTTTATTTATTTAGAAAGAGAGAAAGTGTGTGAGTGCACAGGGGAAGGGGAGAGGTGGGGAGAGGGAGAGAGAGAGAGGGAGAGAGAGAATCTCAAGCAGCCTTTGTGCTCTAAGTGCAGAGCCCAACGTGGGGCTCAGTCTCACGAACCTCAAGATCATGACCTGAGTTAATCGAATGAGCCACCCAGATGCCCCAATCTTCTCCTCCTCCTCCTCCTCCCCCTCCTCCCCCATCCTCCCCCTCCTCCCCTTCCCCTCTGCCTCCTCCCCCTCTTGCCCCTCCTCCTCTTCCCCTCTCCCTCCTCCCCCTCCCCCTCCTCCCCTTCCCCTCCTCCCCCTCTTTCACCTCCTCCCCCCTCCCCCTCCTCCCCTCCCCCTCCTCCCCCTCCCCCTCCTCCCTCCTCTTCCCCCTCCTCCCCTTCTCCTCTCCCTCCTCCCCTCCTCCCCTCCCCCTCCTCCTCCCTCTTCCCCCCTCCTCCCCTTCCCCTCCCCCTCCTCCCCTCTTCCTCCTCCTCCCCCTTCTTCTTCTTTTTAGTGCACCAACACCAGTATCTTCAAACCAGTCTGAAATGCAAGGCCTTGTATTCCCCTTTAGCCTCTCACACAGTCTCCGTGGGTCACACAGTGAGACAGCAGACCCAACGGGGACACACACGCTGTAAGTCACTTTCTGACTGAAATGTGACTCATCAGATGTTTATCTTTCCCTATTTGCTGAAAGATGCACACTGTTTTCCTTTTCCAATCAGAGTGATTTTTCTTTTTCTTTTTCTTTTTTTTTTTTTGCAATAAATTTCCTGCTGGGAGAGCATTAGGGCTGATCTGCGGGAGCAGAGCAAACCCATTTAGGCCTCTTACACAATGCAGTGTGCTCGTCACAGCTAAAGTCTGTGAACCAGCTAATAATTTGCAATTTAGAAAGATTCGCCTGTTTGGAGACCCAGCTCCTCCACTTAATGATTGATTTCGTCAAGGCTGCTGCTCTCAGGAGCTCCCAGTCTATCCACGGGTGTTAAAACAGAGATGAGCTCTGGGGACCAAAGAATCGACTTAAGCCCACGTGTTTCCGCGTTTCTGTGTCTTCAGCACACGAGGAGCCCTTCTGGTAAGACCAGGCCTCAGTTACGTTGGCAAGACCCGAGCCGCTGGGTGTGGAGCAGAGCTACGCCCGGCTACCCCACGCTGACGGTCAGTCGCAGGGCCACAGTCTGGTCTGGAAAAGCCCTGTGTGTGTGACCGCCGCGTGATAATGTCTAACGGAGCGGGGGGGGGGGGGGGGGCTGGGAGACAGAGGTGATGGGGGTAGCCTTTCAAGCAGTTTTGCAGTTAAGGAGCCTTCCTGACAGATGAGCCCGTCCCGGGCACCTCGCCTGCTTTGCGCAGCAAGAACACCGTCTCCCACCTCCTGGGGAGGGAGGCCGTGACTGACACCGGAAACAGAGAGAAAGGCTGTGATCTCTTCAGAAGTCATCATTTCAGGGCTTTGAAGGCAGACGAGCACGCACGTATTGTAGCTACATGCAGAACGTGTCTCAACAAGTTTAGGAGCACCCCGCGTCCCCGTAGCGTTTTGAAGCTCCCACAGATAGATACAAAACGCCATCGTTTTCCGAGGCACCGGCTAGCGTATTGATCTAGTTGGACAAAAAGAGCAGAACTATGAAAAATTACCCCTGCACACACTCCTTTCATCCGCAGGCAGCGAAGCATCTTTAAACTCTGATCGAATCACTTTGGAACAAATAAAATGGCTCTGGGTTTAACAGCCGCAGGAAACCCAGGGGTCTCCCCGGTGTCTCTGAGCTTCACAAGCTTACGTTCCAGAGTCAGAAAACCGTGGTCTCACCTCCCGGGCCTGCGTTCTCGACTGTGTTTTCCTCCACTGCCCTTTTGCAACCATTGTTTTTTTCCTGTTTATTTACTTTGAGAGAGAGGCAGAGGGAGAAAGAGGATCGCAAGCAGGCTCCGCACGGTCAGCCCAGAGCCCGACGCGGGGCTCGATCCCACGAACTGTGAGATCATGACCTGAGCCGAAATCAAGAGTTGAATAGGATGCTTAACCGGCTGAGGCCCCCCCAGGCGCCCCGCAACCATGGTTTTAATGTGTATGACTTATCTCTGGTAACTGTCTCCCTTCTGTTCTCCTAGGTTCTGTGCGATTTGGGGACCAGAGATTGCCCCACGTGTCCCAGAAACGGGATCAGACTGTGTGCGTGCCCAGGGCGGAGCGGGGCACGGCCAGGGGAGAGGGGCGCTGCCCTGCTGGTGTGGGTCGTGCCCCCACAGGTCAGCCCTGCTCGCTGCCCTCCTCCCGCCCCTCCTGCCTCCTCTTTTGAGGCCGTCCTGGATGTTGGTTTTAACCTGTGTCACTGATGTCCCGTGTTTTGAGAAGATGTCTTATCCAAGAGCGTGCCCCATGACTTGTGGCAGCGGTTGGAAGGGGGAGAAACAGCCAGGGATCCTGTCCAGACGTCCTGCTCTCAGACGAGCCTGGACATTTTTGAAGAGCTCTGTTCCGTATTGTGCCGTCTGCACTTTCGGGGGAAGGAAGCAGCCCGGGAGCGGCTCTGCTGGGAGAGTGGAGAAGGACCCAGAGGCCGGGCGCCTGTGCTGGGGTGGGGGTGGGGGTGGGGGGGGACTCCGAGCAGACAGAGGGGAGCCTCACCGTGGAAAAGGGGGTCAGGTGCGCACTGCTGGGGGCTGGGGAGGGAGGTCTGACTTCCTGCCAGCAAGGCGGACCCCGGCCCGGCACCCCTGTTCCTGCCTTGACACCCTCTTTCCCACCTGCCCTGCCTCCCCCCGGCCACCAGGAGCGGCCAGGCTTTCAGCTGCTCTCCCCCATCCGCCACACCCTGTGCCTTGTCTTTCCCTCACCCCCCAAAAGTGTGGCGCCGGGCCTTCTGGCCTGGGAGGCAGCTGTCGGGCCTCAGCTGGGGGGGGGGCGGGCGGTTCCACCTTGGTCTCTGAACCTCGGTTGCACTGGGTCCCGCAGGGGCCGCAGCCACGGGACCCGCCAGTCTGTGCCCTGCTTCGCGCACCAGGTCGTCGGATCCAAGGGCTAACTCCTTACCCTCAAAGACAGCAAGACCGGAGAACGTCTACCACTGACTGACAAGTCGGGAAATAGCCACACAAGCTATTTATTTCCTTGGAAACAGGGAGCTCGAAGCGCAGGAAACAAGGAGGCACAGAGGGAGCACCACTCCGCAGGTTTTGTATTTCAGGAGCACTTGGCTTTTGAGACTCGTCCTGTGCTGCTTTGACCAACGTGAAAAGCATGCGTAGCCTCCCCCCAGATGATTCAGTGGGGTCACGTGTGCGGCCCTGGACGCAGCCTGCAAAGTCCAAGAAGAAGCCAAGGGCGAAGGCGAAGGGACGGGCGGCCCGGTCCCCTCCTGGCCTGGGGGTCCTTGCTCTGGAGTCTCCACTGACCTCGGGGGTACTCGGATCGACACCGCCCACCGCCCGCACTCCCCACGCGCTCCTGACGACGCCGGACAGGACCCGGTTCCGGAAGGACGCTCCCCACACATACAGCTTTGATTCTTTCCAGTGGGAACGGGGAGAACACGCAAAATGCAGATACGACATTGTTTACGGCCCGTTGGCACATTATGTCCCTCGTGTGAGCCCGTTGGACACGGCCCTTCCGCGCCCCGGGCAACAAGGCACATATCTCCAAACTCCTGTTGCAACGGAGAACAGACTTGTGGTCCGAGCCCATGGCCGCCCTGCTGCTGGGGACGCGTACTCTTAGCTGGGGACGCTCGGGTCCCACTGGCTTGGCCAGGACTGCCTCCCAAGGTCACGGACGGGGCGGTACCCACGGAGCGCGTGCGGCAAATGAGAGCAGCAGCGAACGGCACGTCGAAGAGATCTTGCACGCCGGGTTCTGTTTCCTGTGGCTTTTAGTTCAAGGACAACTGACGAAATGTTCAAGCTGGAAGTGCTCTTGGCGTTCATTTAATCACGTCCTCTTATGTCATTGGAAAGGCCGAGCCCTGGGACACGGTGATCTGTCGCGGGCGAGTTCAGTCCGGTGCCTAGGCACAGGGAGTGGTGATGGGCCCAGCCCCAGGGGCTCCAAGCAGTCAGGGGCCATCACAGCGAGGAGGGAAGGGGGCACTCTGGCAGGGACACTGGGCGTGGCTCTGGGGGCACCAAAGCGGGGCTCAACCTCTGACTGGAGGGCAGGCAAGTGTTCAGGGAGGGCTTCCTGGAGGAGATGATGCTTGAATCAAGTCTTGAAGGACCAGGGATTGTTGGGCGAGTAAGGGGAGGTCTGGGAGGGAAGGGAGCATCAGCTTGAGGGGACATCTGTAAAAGAGGCACACAGATCTGGAGAAACGTGCTGGGGGACGAGGAATAAGGAATAAAGGAGATGATGCAGAGAGAGGCAGGCCGGTCATGCAGGGCTCTCATGCCACCGCCAAGGACCCTGGGCTGTATCCTCGGCAGTGTGGGTGCCATTTGGGTATTTGGTCTGAGTTGCAGTTGTGTCGGCGTCTTTGGAGCAACTTGGGAGACATCCTGGAGGAGGCGGTGTGGTGGACGCTGGGAGCTGAGCTGTGTAATCAACCCGGCAAGAGCGAGGGCTGTGGGATGAAGGGGGACGAGAGACAGCAGGCCGCTGGGCGGGTCGTTTAGAGTGGGGCGGGAAGGGCGAAACCCCAGACACCTCCTCTGCCCCCCCGCACCCCTCTTCACCCCTCCCCAGCCCTCCTCACCCCTCCCGGAGCCCTGGAGGCCCGGCTGCTGGAGGCGAGCGCAGGGTGGGGCCGGCTCCCTCTCACTGCTGGCGGCTGGCGGGGCTGGTGCACCCCTGCGCTGAAGGTCACGGTGCAGGAATTGCAGGCTGTGTCACCACCGCCTTCCCCAAGCTGCAGGTGTCCTTCTGGGGCCCCGGGGCCCCGGGGACTGTGCCGTCCTCCTGAAATCACCCGGTTCTGTGATCACCTGTCGGCTTTCTGCCGTGCCCGACTCGGCGGTGCGGTGAGGCTGTGTGGTGAGGGTGAGGGTGAGGGCCACGTGGCCCAGGCCTCAGTGTGACGTCTGGCTGTCCCCCCACCCCCACCCCGGGGCCACAGCCCCCCAGGGGGGTCTGCGTGTCCAGGTGTCCCTGCGGCTGCCGTCCCTGCCCCCATCCCGTCCTCGGTGGGGGAGCAGGCCTGCTGCTCGGTGGCCCCGGCCTCTCAAGGCTCCCACAGCGGCATCGGTCCCAGAAAACCCCGCCCTGATTCTGTTTCTCGCACAAACACACTTAAGAAGGAAAGGCGAGCAGGGAGACGGGGGCGGATGGAGGAGATTCTCAGATTCTCAGCTCTTTTTCCTTCCTCTGTCGAGAGTTCCTTGGCGGCAGCTTACGGAGAAGCCCTTGCCGGCCTGTCCTTCTGCCCGAGGAGACAGCTCCCGCTCTGCTTATCAGCTGACTTAATTGTCCCGGACTCTGATGCCCCATGGGTCCCTGCCTTTTAGAAACCAAAGCTTGTGCACTTGGGGGTCTGGAGGGGGTGTCTCCGGGTCCCCGTCCTGGCCCCGGCACCCACATCGCCCGAGGACAGCCCAAGAGAAGGGCTCGCTTCTTGTCCGTACCTGGAACGGGCCCCCAGCCGGGGGCTCTCAGCTCCGGGTCCCTCCCTCTTGCAGAGGCCCAAGTGTCTCCTCAGAGATCCAGGCCCTGCCCCTGCAAACGTTCCTTTAAAGCAAGTGGGGATTGTTGGTTGTGCTTAGGGGCACAGGGTCAGGCCGGCTGTGCCCAGGAGGTTTCCAGTCTAAGTAAAAGAGACAAAACAATTCAACCAAAGAAAAATACCTATCCGGGTAAATGAGATGTGCTTTAACCCTCAGAGGGGTGAGGTTATTGTTTTTTTTCTCTTATTCATTCTTTTTTGCCTTGAGGGTCAACTCAACACTACTTTGCCACAAAAACCTTCAAATGGGAAATGCTATGTTAATGCGAGCTGATGGCATCCAGTTGAACTGGAATATGCTGTTTTTAAATGGAACTTAAGCTGGTTTTGACACAAGGGTCTCAGGCTCCTGGCCTTTCAGGGGCAGGGAGGAGGGAGGCCGGGCGGCTGGGGGTCGGTCCCTGGCACCTGCTGGCTTTTCCAGTGTGGGGTGGGGACGGGAGGGGAGAGCGGAGGGGGGAGGGATGTGGGGACCGCGAACCCCCCCCCCCCTTGCAGACCAGGGCAGCAAACTCCGAGCCTCGGAAAATCCCAGCACACCCCGCCCTCTCGCTGCTTCCCGGCTGCTTCCGGCCGGCCGCACCGCCGGTAGGTTTTATTCCCAGCGAAGGTGACCCTCGGAGGGGAACACGCGCACTTGGTCTTCTCCTCACGCGCCGCCTACAGGGGGACCGGCCGGCCCTGTCGGCCCTTCTAGCTGCAGCAAGTTGCAGGGTCGCAAGAGGACGACCTCTTCCCCGGTAGGGGGTTGCACCTTCGGGGTACGTGAGCACCTCTTCTCCACAGCATCTCGTACCTGCCGAGCGACAGGAGCGTGCAGGTGCCCCTCGCTTTTCGGAAGCTCGTGTTGTGCCGCTTGGCTCTTAGGAAAGACTAATTAGTACACGTTTCCTCCGTAGCAGGAAGGGCTCGCCGTGCCACAAACGCTGGGCGCTATTTTTGCTTTTCACCTTTTGTCGCAAAAGCAAAAATCCTTTCCAGATGTCTTTCGGTTAGCAAACAACAGGCACTAACGTAGGCCTCTCATAAAAGCCAAGCAGCACCGCGCAAACTTTTCTAAAGCAGGGGACGCCTGCCCCTCGTGTAGTCGAAATCCCCGTGTGTCAGAGAGAAAGGAGTCTCTCCTGAGAGGCTCTGTGCGTCCACACAGCCTGGTGGCTTCCTGGATTTTGTTTGGTTCCGGCCAAAGCCGCAGAGAACAGACCCTGCAGCCGCCTTGTCGAAAGGCCCTCCGAGGTGAAGGGAGGAAAAATTTCCCTGCCTCTATTCTAGGCTCTTTGGCTGGTCTAATAATTAAATAGCACATCAGCAGGAGAAAAACCGGTTTTGTATGTATGGGGGCCCCAAAAATATGAGACCCAAAAGGCAGCCAGGTAATTGAGGCTTCTAGGACATCCCGAGCGACGGTTTTCAGGAGGACCAAGCACAGGACGTGTTTGGAACACACAGGCCGCCCTGCCATGCAAGTAAATGTCCTGGGGAATGGGGACTCTGTGGTGATAGCTCTCTTCCTGGTCCAGGCCCCCTTTCCGGTGTAAACTCAGGCAGCTGAGGGGAAGTAAAAGACTTTTCCTGAATTGGCAGTTTCTAAAAATAATCAGCCTAAAATAATCTTTATGCCAAAGAGGCATAATTTGGGCCGACGAATCCTGTCCCCCTTCAGTAGCACGTGACATTGTACACGTGGTTTGGAACATTTTTTTTTTTTTAGTTAAAAATATCTTTTCAGGGGCAGGGGGCCCCTGGGTAGCTCGGTGGGTTACGCGTCCCACTCTTGGTTTCAGCTCGGGTCACGATCTCAGGGTTCGTACGATCGAGCCCAGCATCTGGCTCTGCATTCGCGGCACGAAGCCTGCTTGGGATTCTCTCTCTTTCCAGCCGTGGCTCTTCAGTCAATGACTTTGAACCCTTTTTTTTTTTTTTTTAATGTTTGTTTATTTTTGAGAGAGAGAGGGAGAGAGATAAGAGACAGAGCGTGTGCGGGGGAGGGGCACAAAGAGAGGGAGACGCAGAATCCAAAGCATTCAAAACCAAACTACACAGAGTTAGTCCCCGCTGTTACTCACAGAAAATGGGGATCAGATGAGTTTGGGGGAATCATTCAGCCAAAAGTACTTCTCTTTCTCTCTCCACCTAAGTCCTGCCCCTGCAGCCCGCAGCTGGGTGGGGAGAGGTGGCCCTGGAGAGGGAGGAATGTGTGGATGGGGAGATGCGGGGAGGCTGAAACGTAGCTGCTTTTCATACTGGGATTTCCATGAGACTCATTTGAAAAAAAGAGACGCCGTGCTGACTGCTTAAGGCAGGGTCCCGTTACAGCGTAAATGTGGTTACAGCGTAAATGTGATGCTAAATGCATCACCCTTTTCCTGCACCTGGTTTTGCCATGGGTGGGGATAAGGTGGGAAGGAAGGGTATCAGGGACCGTGGAGACGGGTCGGGGGAATAGGGCAAGTATATCCTGTGGGGCCCGGACCACTGCGAGGGCCTTCTCAGAGCGCCCGGGAGGACATTTCCCCGGCCTGTTGTGGCAACAC
Organism: Lynx rufus; assembly: GCF_022079265.1. Taxonomy (NCBI): domain Eukaryota; kingdom Metazoa; phylum Chordata; class Mammalia; order Carnivora; family Felidae; genus Lynx; species Lynx rufus. The sequence goes on along the minus strand of NW_025814856.1, from coordinate 167,583,985 downwards.
TGAGCACGGGGCCCATAGGGGCCACGTGACCAGCGGGAACGCACCCTTGCCCGGCAAGGTGAGGATCTGCACCAGAGGAGTGTGTGCACCAGAACCTGCTGTGGCTCCCGGGGGCCGTCCGCACTGGAGAGCTGAACCAGCAGGTGCAGGAGGGCCGGGGGCGAGGGGGCTGAGGGAAAGGTACAGGCTAACAGCAGCCTTCCCCCGCCCCCGAGGTGGGCCATGTGTGATATTCCTCGGACACCCCTGTCCCCCCAAGAACAAAGGAAAGACGTTTAAATGCTTGCCGTGGCGGTGTGGGAAACTCAGGCAAATGAAAAATTAAATTCCCTTACTGCCTGCAGCCCAGTGACGAGTCCTTGAAACAGGCAGAGTGACCTCCCTCTAGGAGCTCAGCTGCCTCGACGATGACACTTGGCTAGGGGCAAAAGGGAATCTTGGCTCAACATTATGCTGACCCCCCAGGATCCTGTAAGTCCTACTTTAACATACAAAAACTCCTGTGGAAACTTCCCTTATCTCAACTCCCCCAAATATATGCTGGCATCATCATCCAAGCTTACGGCCCCTGATCTACATCTGAAGGGTCTCATGACTGAGGTTTTACTAACCGGTAATAAATGCTGTTTTCCCAACAACCCCAGCCCCTCAAGGTCCTCGCTTCAAATATTCCTTAGAGACTCGCGCTCTCCTTGACCCCCTCCCAACCTGAGGGTATAGGATGAGTTACCCGTCACGACCCCAGGGCAGCTCTTCCTGCCCACGGGTCCTGTCCCCAGGCTTTAATAAATTCACCTTTTTGCACCAAAGACATCTTCAAGAATTCTTTCTTGGCCGTCGGCTCCAAACCCCACGATCACCACCATCACCCCCAGACCCCATCGAGGGGGCCTGGGGCGGGCGTGGGGACCTGTGCTGACAGCTCAGAGGTGGGGTGGGGGCGCAGGGATGGGAACGAGGGGGCAGTGACCGGCCCGGCGCACCTGGTCACAGGTGCAGGGGTGGCGCCTGCAGGGTGGACGTGGTCTCCAGGCGACGAGGCCGCACCTGCTGTCCCCGTGGGGCGCCCGGGCGGCAGGACGGCACCAGAGGAGGCTGGCTGTGAAGTATGGGGCCGGCGGTGCTGTCCGTGGCCCTGCTGGCCCTGCTGATGTGGCCGGCGCGGGCCCTGGGGGCCTGGGACCCTGACGTGCTCTGCGGAGGTGAGTGTGTGGGAGCAGCTTGGGGCACCCCGGGGCACCCGGACGAGAAGGCCTCTGGGCCCTGACGAGGTCCAGGCCCGGCGCCTGCCTGGGAGCTGCTCAGGCCGTGACTTCTCCGCCCGCTCCGGCTCGTGGCCCCGGGGCAACCATTTCACCTCTCAGCCCCCTCTTGGGGTGGGCTTGGGGGTGCTGGGTCAGCCGTGGGGGTCGCACTTCGGTGACATCTCTTACAGCCTGTTTCGGGGATCCCTCAGCTGGCTTTCTGGCTGCAACTCTGTTCTCCGGACTGTAGAATCCATAGGTGGGCTTAGGCTTCCTCGTGTCCAGAGGACGCCTTGTTCCAGTCACTGGAACGGGCGTGATCAGAGAGCAGCGGGTGACCCCCTCGGGGCGGGGACGGGGCCCTTGTACCAGAGAGGCCCCCAGGGCTGGGGCAGGAGCCCTGGGTGCTTCCGCTTGCCTTCCGGATTCTGAGTCTAGCTTTCTTCATGCTTCGTGGCCCCATCGCGTGGCCCTCGGGTCTCTGGGTGGAGACGGGCTGGCGGTGCCTTCCAAGCTCTGCTCTGACCCGCGAGGGCCCCCCTGGCCTGACTGTGGGGCGGGGGCTGGGGGAGAGGCGGGGAGGAGGCGCGGGCCAGGGGCCCTGCCCGGAGGGCCCATCGCCTCACCTTTCCCTGTGGCTTCAGGTTGGCCCTCTCCCCACCCCTCATACAGTCAGCGCGCGCCCCTGAGCGGGGGGTGACTCACGACAAAGTGAAAGATCCCCCTGACCCAAGATACACCGTCCTCTGTCTGGACCCGGTGCCTGACGTCATTCACATCCTCTCCGGAAAGTTCCCACTAAAGTGTAAACCTGCAGCTCAGCCTGGGAGGGACCACGTGCGCGTCCTGAAGGGACACAAAGGTAGCTTGCCCGGCGGCCCGGGGCAGGGCGGGGGTCCCAGAGGATGAGGCACAAGGTGAGTGGGCTCTGACCAAGAGACAGGTTTTTGGACCCATCTAGGGCTGTGGTTTTCAAACTTCTCTTTAGCAATAGGTCCCTCTTTTCCAATGAAATTGTGCCGCGAAGGACGGACGAAGCGGGGCCCCCGGGCCTGGTCCGGGGTCTCCAGAGAAGTGTGTGCTCGCAGAGAAGGGTGGGGGGGTGGGAATCAGAGCTTCTAGTTCTGTACGTCTTATCCTAAAACCGTGCAGAGTGTACGGGGCGCCTGGGGGGCTCAGTCGGTCGAGGGTTCGACTTCACCTCGGGTCATGATCTCGCGGCTCGTGGGTTCGAGCCCCGCATCGGGCTCTGCGCTGACGGCTCGGAGCCTGGAGCTGCTTCGGATTCTGTGTCTCCCTCTCTCTCTGCCCCTCCCCCACTCATGCTCTCTCAAAATAAACATTAAAAAAAAGTTAAAGACATCATCTTTTAAAAAAACACTGCATAGCGTGTGGAAGTGTTTTAGAGCCTGTTCATAGAGCCTCCCGTAGGCACGTACTGGGGGTGCCCCACACGCACCAGTGCCGGCTTGGGGACGCCAGGTAGGAAACGGGACGGGGAGTGAGGAAGTCTGTCTCCGGGCTCTGGGCACAGCTGTGGGTGCTGGGGGGGGGGGGAAGCTGAGGCCCCCAGGCGTGGCTGCGGGTGGCTCTCCGTGGGCGTCAGCGGCTCCCCCAGGCCAGCCCAGCTCCACTCGTGAAATCTCCCCCCGCGGCTGTCGCTCTTTTTTCTCCTCTCTCACTCTGTTTTGCTCTTGGAAAATCTCGTTCAGAGTCTCCTTCCATTTGGAGCAAACTCATTTAGGGAGACCTGGGAGGGGACGTCCCCTTCCATTCGGCTGAACCCCGTCTCTCTGGCACAAATGGCCCTGAACACTGACAGCTGACGCCGCGTGGCTGCTCTGTGCCCTGAAGCGATTCTCCTCGTTCCGCGGTGGAAAGACGTAGAATGCAGAAAACCTTCCCCAGCGGGGGGACAGGAAGCCACCTGCCTGCCCTCATTCTAGGAGTAATCCTAGCAATAAAATGCGCGAACCCAGCATTCTTCGCCGCTGTCCCCCTCGTCGTTGTCCCTTCTGCCGAGAGAGGGGCTGTGGGCGGGGCGGACTGTTCCAGACTTGGCCTTGGTGCTCGGACGCAGGACTGGTGACCTTCCCCTGAGACTGTGCTTGGCGGGCTCTGTGGGAGAGCCACCAGGATGGAGAAATGAAATTCTGTCCAGCCTCTGTGTCCAGCATTTACATCCTGCCAGCGAGGCTCGGCACGGCCCACCTTACTCGGACCCGTCACGGCCCTGTGGGCCAGTGGGGACACCGACCTATCGGCAGGTACCCTGTCCGGGCCTCCGGCCTCTCCCGGCATCCACGTCACAGAAAACATGCAAACGGTGGGGCACGTCCGTGTTGGAATAAAGCTTTATTTGTAAAATCAGGGGCCGCAGTGTGCCCGGCCTTCTCTCCACGGCGTCCTGGGGTCGCAAGGGATCCAGCCCCGGCCGCCCACATTGAAGCATCCTGTTTTCTCAACCCTCCGCTCCGCTGCCTTATTCCTTTATTTGGCGGGGGGGGGGGGGGGGGGGCTCGGCCGAACACCGGTGGGTGCAACTATTATGCTCATTTGACACAGGAGGAAACAAGCAAAACGCAGGTGTTCTTGCCTAAGGTCACTCCGCTGGGTGGGCCGGGCTGGGCTCGAACCCAGCGCTCTCGCTCCGCCCAGGCTCTTAGGCACCAGCCATCTCGCTCGCCAGGTGACTCAGGCGACCCACAGAGGGGCACCTCTGGGGACCGCACAGATAGGAACCGTGAATCGTTGTGGGGAGAAGCCACGGCTAAAACAAGGTGAACCGGAACTTTGACAGGTGTCAGATAAATGGAAAGGAAGGGACTGAATTCGGAGGCGGCAGGAACCCGTGCCCCCTTCCCCCACGGCTACCACGTTGCCAAATCCCGTGGGCCGTCGACCGACCGCTCAGCTGGGCTGGCAGAGCCCCCTCCTGACCTCCGCACCCTCCCTGACTTTGCTGTCGTGCCCCTGTTTCCTCGCCAACACCCAACTGCTCCTCTCCCACTCTGCCCGCTTCCGACGCCGGGGGCTCAGGCTTACGGCCTCTGGGTTCTCCACCAGCTTGGTACAAGGCGCTGGGGAGACAGTCGCCCTCGTGGTGCCTTGACCTCTGGAAGCAGAGGCCACTTTGGAGAAGTAAGACCTTTGTTGACCAGACGACCCCTCGGAGCGGTGGAAGCCTGAGCCCTTGGCTGCAAAACGGGCTGACGCAATTCTATCGCAATACGACAGGGCGACACATGAGTGTGGTTTTTAGTTTTTATTTATTTTTTACTTTTTTAAAAGTTTTATTTCATTTGGAGAGAGAGTAAGCGAGCACGAGCAGGGGAGGGGCAGAGAGAGAGAGAGAGAGAGAGAGAAGCCCAAGCAGGCTCCACACTGTCAGCGCAGAGCCCGACGCGGGGCTCCAGCTCACAAGCCCTGAGATCGTGACCCGAGCCGAGATCGAGAGTGAGACGCTGAACGGACTGTGCCGCCCAGACGGCCCACGAGTGTTTTGTAAATATTTGATCGTAGGCTGTGGTGCTCCGAGCCCTGAACGCCAGGACCCTGACAATGAGCTCGGGTGGCCTGACCCGGAATGTCCCGTCACCTCAGTGTTTAGGCTGCCGGCCCCCCGCTGCTTGGCCGCTCAGGGTAGAAGGGAACTACGCCCGGCTGGCCCCACGGGGGCGGAGGGTCGGTGGTGCCCGCGGCCTCTCTCCGGGCCGGGCTGTGCCAGCACCGCCCACAGCCCGCCTGTGCTGAGCCAGCCCTGCTAGGAGGGTCTCCCCACCGGGAAGGCCCTGCCTTTCTGCCGCGCTCGTAAGACGCCTCCCCATCCTTTCTCCGGCGCCAGCCAGGCCTGAGCCTGTCCCGGATGGTCCGAAACCGTAACCCCGAACTCCCTCCTTCCCCCCATCCTTGCGGGGCGCAGGCAGGAGCAGAGGCCCCCGAAAGGCTGATGCGCTTCCACGGGTCTGCACAGCCGGGCTGCAGGTAAGGACGCCTCTCCTGGGGGGGGGCGGGGGGGGGGAGCTCACTCCTTTCTTCCCCGGAACCAGGAAGTCGTTTCTCAGGCGAATCCGTGCACCTGCTCCATTTCCGTGATCCCAGCCAGGTCCCCGGCGTCGTTCGTCACGTAGATGCAGAGGGCCCCACGGTCCGTCTCCACACAGCCCTTTTGCTTGCGTTGAGAGTCGCGTGCACAGCGCCCACCGGGATTCCCAGCCCTCACGGTTCCAAATCGGACCTCCCCGCTCTGCTCCCGCCCACGTCACCTGCTGTCCTGTCTTCTCATTGAACGGCCCCACCTGCCGCCCAGCGGTAGGAGCCAAGCACCAGGTGCCACCGCCTGTGACTCCTTCCTCTGCTCCCCTCCCAAGATTCACTCCACGGCCAGGGCCCGATGGCGCTGCTCCAAACGCGTCTGATGCCGGAACCCAGTGAAGCCACCAACAAGGTCCCTGACCCGCTTTCACCTCCCTCCCTGTCCCTCCAACCCACTCTCCACACAAAGCCAGAGTGACTTGCTTATCTTTTAAAGTCTTCGATGGCTCCCTATCGCTCTTAGAACAAAGTCCCGTTGCCTGCCGTGGCCCGTAAGACACTTCATGACCTGGCTCCTTTGCTCTTTGGCCTCCTGTCCCGGCCGGGGCTCGGGGCCAGCCCACGGGGCCTGTGGAGAACGTCCACCCTCACCACTGCTAAGCCTCGTAGCCAACAGCAAGCTATGCGTTCACTTCCGTTTACTGTGTCCTCGGAGAGTTAAGGGTTTTCGTCGCGGATCCTAAGCACTGGATTCCTAAAGGGTGGGGTCGCTGCCCTAAAACGCTCGTCTTTCTGTTTATTTCTAGCTGGGGTATCTTTTTTGTTATGCCCGGGTTCATGAGTTCTTTGCTTCCTTCGTGCTTTCTAATTAGTTCATATGAGTCCTACCTTCTTGTATAAACTTGTAATCAGCCGCTTTGGTGAATTCGCTGAGCGTCCTGGCACTCCTCTGCGGGCGGGTTCATTTGCATTTTACAGGTGTCATCTGTGAGTAATTGTCGATGTGCTTCCGTCCTGCCAATGGTTCACACTTTCTAGACCGTTCTACTTCTCCAGATGGACCTTCTCCCACTCTGACTGGGGTCCCAGCCCTTCACGCCCTCATCTACCCCCTTCTGTGGGTCTCCAGACTCACCCGCAGACACCCCCCTGCCACGCTCTGGCCCCATGACGTCCCGTGGCGAACTCCCTCCTACCCCGTCCTGCCCGCAGAGCGCGCGTGATGGGCCTTTAGGGCCCCAACCCTCCCGCAGACGTTGGTGTTCTTGTCATCCTGGACCAGTTCCCCTTTCTCCCCGAAAGCTGGGAAACGCGTAGCGGGACCCCGTTGGAGGGCTCCTCAAAGCAGCCTCCTTCCAGCGGGTGTGTTGGCTGCTGCCAGGGGGCCTGCCCTCGGGGACCAGAGCCCCACAAACGGCTGGCTTTCCAGTGGCGCCCATCCCTGAGGCTCCCACTGGGCTGCCGCCACAGGAGTCATTTCTGCCCCTACTTTCTTTGTTCGACTCATTTGGAGGAGAGACCAAGAGCGAGTGAGTGGTAAGAACCCTACTGGGTGTGAGCGCAGAGGCACAACAAAGACCCTGCTCCTCCCGCCCTACCCCTACTAACCTGTGCCAGCCGGCGCGTTTCCTGACGAACCACCTGCACTGTCACCCCCACTGTTCTCAGGACACCCGTGACAGTCTCCTCTTTCCCTCTTCTCCTGGGCAGCAGATTTTTATCTCTCTCCGCCCCTCCTTCCCCGCAGCTCTGCAGAGGGCAGTCCTCGGTGTCTACAATTGTCAGCAGACCTTCAGGCCCGTGTGTCAGCCGTCAGCGTGATGGCCTGCGCGGGCTATTGATTTAATGACAACTATCAGCGCTCGGAATTGATCTAATGTTTTCATTACACTAAAAATGCTTTAACAAGTTCATTCCGTATCGGGAGATGGTAAAGATCTTCTCGGGCCTGGCTGTGTCCCTGAAGAAAGGTGAGTCGTAGGCGACCTTCTGGGACCGGAGCCGCCCCCCGTGCGGTGACACACAGCTGCACGCTGTACAGCCGCCTTCCCGAAAGTGACCGGAGCCCTCGCCGTCTCCGTCAGGACTCCACGTAGAAACACTCAGTGCGGCTGCTGGGACAGAGGGTCCTGGGCTCCCCATGGTCCCTGTCCTGGGGGCCCCGCCTCTTCCTCCCCCACCACCCGCCCCCCCCAGCAGGTGCCCCATACAGTCACTGCCCTTGAAAAAGCTCAGCTTCCTCCTCCGTCTTGCTGTCCGGCCTGGACGTTCTGCACGTGGGGACTTCAGTGTTTCCTGCCTGGTTTCCTCCTCCTTCCCACCCCAGCTTTGCCACTGTGTGTGGCCGTCAGTCTGAGCGCCGACTGCTTCCGAGCCACGGGACTCTGGGCCCCAGGGCCCCATAGAGAACTGTGGGTGCGAGCACGTGTTCATAGGGCGGCCTCCGGGGGCCGGCACCCTGAGTGCTGGGGGAAACCATCCCTCGCACCGCCAGGCCTCACATGTGCCGGGCCGGCGCCCCTGGCCGCGGGGTCCCCAACTGGCTCTCAGGTCTGACTGCTGTGCACGGCCCAGAGCCGTGGCTCCCGCCTCACCCGGCCTCGGTGCCCTTCTCCCGGGCCCAGGTCCCCAGCCTGGCCTAGCACAGAGGGCTGGCTCTCCGCTCAGACCCCCTGCTCGGAGCTGGTGTTCAGCTGTTGGTCACGGAGTCCCCACGACGGGACCGGCCGTATCGTTGGAGAGGCTCAGTGCGCAATGGAGATGCAAGGTCTGTTTACAAATCGGTAAGAGCTCCCAGACGGCAACAGCAGACCGCTCCCAGGCCGCACCTGCCCCCGAGGCCCCGCCAGCCTGTGTCCCAGGAACCACGGTCGTAGCCGCCTCAGGGGACGGGTGTCCTGGCCAGGAGCCATGGTAGCAAGCGACTTCCTTATGCACGGGGCCGGTGGGGCCCCTGGTTCTGCCCAGTGGGGTCTGCTTCCCTGGGGGTCCCTTCAGTTGGGCAGGCCGGCGACCAGACCCACAGATCCACCTGCCAGCTCCGAATCGCACGGGGTCTGAGGTAGGTGAGACCCGCGCATCTCGGGCGGTCACCAACGACCCCTGAGCCCCACATGCACGTCGCGCGGCCACCCCCAGGGTTGCGGGCGCTCCGAGCTGGGCGGGTCCCGGCCAGGACGCAGGCCGGGGCCCCAAACGACACCGGCGCCCACGCTCACAGTCCGCGGGCCAGGACGAGAGGTTCGCCGCCACCCAGAGCGGGGAATCAGGGAGCGCCGCCTCCCCGGGGGCCGGGAGACGAGGCGGCTCGGGTCCCAGCGCCCTCCCCAGACGCCAGCCAGCGGGAGCCAGTGCAGGACATCAACATAGATCCGCCCCTTTAGCTACAGGAAAATGCAAGCATTCGGGGGTCTTTCTAGACACCCGTCTTCCCTGGGCTGCTCCGTAGTCTCCTAGACCCGGGAAGCAAATCACAAAAACCCCAGCACCAGCCTCCAAGGTCTTGGCTCTTCCTTGACTTGGACACACATTTCAACAGAGAGGTTCTCCCAGACGTGACTGAGGAAATGTCGGAGCTTCCGGGGCACAGATGAGACCCTGAACCGTATAAACCAATCCGCGTTCGTAACCCGATCTCCCACTCCTCGCCCCGCTCACACGCGGTGTCCCTCAGTCTAATGGCACGGGGCCCAGCAGGCGGCTGCAAGGGGCAGGGTGGGTCCACGTATACGCCGGACGTGGCCCCTTCTCCTCTGACCCACCGGCCGCCTGGGGCCCGTTCTTCTCCCGCAAGGGTCACGGGGCAAGTGGAGGCAAATGATGCCTCGGAGGCGCAGGCTCAGAGCCGACGGCTGTCGCGCCTACCACAGTCCATTGGCACGTCAGATGTCTGGGCCAGCGGCGAGGCATGGGCCAGGACACTGCAAATGTACGCAGCAAATAGCACGGACAGAGGGCTGAGCGAATGGGGACGATAACCCAGCATGCTACGTGACTCGCCTCCTTCTCTTCAAATACCTTCACGGTTGACGGCAGGATCCCTCCTCGCCTGATGCTAACCTTCAGGCTTCCCTTTCGCCGACAGTTAAACCAGGGCTTCGCCATGTTGTCCCTGTTGCGGGGCCGCCCCTTCCTCACCCCCCTCTAAGGAAGACCACATACTGGGTTCTGCTTACTTTTCACACCCCTTAGTTCCGGCAGGGCCCAGTCTCGTGTTCTGAGAATCCACACCGTGGGTACTCAAAGAGCAGCGTGCGTTAGTGTGGCGGCCGTGATTTGTGAGTCTTTCTCTGAGTCCTTGGCACCTGATCGATCGATGGATTGATTTATCTATTTTTAAATCTTTATTTTTGAGAGAGAGAGAGACAGAGACAGAGCAGGGGAGGGGCAGAGAGAGAGGGAGACACAGAATCCGAAGCGGGCTCCAGGCTCCGAGCTGTCGGCACAGAGCCCGACGCGGGGCTCGAACCCACGAACCGTGAGATCGTGACCCTGAGCCGAAGTCAGACTCTTCACCGACTGAGCCGCCCAGGCGCCCCTCGGCACTTGATTTAAAAATGTAAACCTGCTTTTACCCGGGTTTGCCTGTGGAATACACAGGAGACAAAAGCTGCCTGCTTTTAAAGTAGCTTTTTCCCTCCGATTTGAATCCTCACTTAAAAGCCATAACGATGGCGTTTTAAGAGCGGAGATATAATAATGGTTATTCACCCTGGTTGAAAAAAGAAACCTGCATGATGTTTGCTTTGTTTCGTGTTCATAAAGGGTCAGTAGCGGTGGTGGTGGAGGGGGGGAGTTCCCTAAGGTTCTCGACCTACAGAGAATGTCTCATGAGGGGCTGGTTTGGGGAGTTAAGCCGAAATGCTTGGTGCAATGGCTTGCCCGCCCCCACCATCCCTCACTGTAAACCTTCGTCCTCCTTCCCTCTGCCCTCGGTTACCTGAGTGGACCGAGTTTTTGGTATCAGTGGAGGGTGGCTTTGGGCTGTGGGCCGTCGCAGGAGTTGGCCTGTCGTGCGGTTTGGGGGCAGACACGTCTTCAGCCAGCCTCTGTGGCCGTGGCCCCGTGGATCCCGGACGTCTTCAGCGACGCCCACGCAACGGCCGGCCGGGAGGGTGACTGGTTTGACCGAACGGGCACCAGACGCCGGCTCGGGGCCCGGCCCCCAGGGTACCTTCAAATGCCGGCATCGCCACCAAAGCGGGGCTTAGGAAGCAGTGGTTCCGTGGACCTCCTCCCTCCGCCCTCTACAGGCGGGTCTGTGCCCACGCGGGGAAATCAAGCCTGAGCCTTCGAAGAGCCGAGCACGTCACTCTCTGGAAATGCTGGCTCTGCAGCGGCCAGGTTCCTCGCCCCAAGTGGGACCGCCGAGTGGGATTCGCTGACGAGTGCTCCCTGGCTCTCTCCGTGGAGCCAGAGGGCCCCCCCCCCCACCGTGGGCAGGAGAGCCGTGGCCTTTTTAGAACCTACGGGGGCATGTTTTGACACTTTTTTGGGAAATGGCTTTCTTCCTGGGAAGAGCGGGCGTCTTTAGACGGAGGCGTGCAGGTAAGACTCCTGGCAGGACCGGAGGGGCCCCTGGTTACGGTGGGTCGCGTTGACCCGAGTGCTGGGCTCGCCGTGACGAGATGAAGTCAGCCTGGGTGATTTCTCGCTCGGCTTGTTAGGACTCACGGCGAGCCCTGTCTTTCGGCTTCTTCCACACCAGGCCTTTTCCAGTGGAAACGGTGGGCCTCGCGACGGGCTTTCCAGAGCCCTCGGGAGATGGTGTGGCCAAACGCGGGCTCGCTGTTGGCCTTGGAAGGCGCCCCGCCTGCCGGCTGCCCCCCAACCCCGGGCGCGTTAGTGCCTCTCTGCCCAGAAGGCGTTTGGGTAAAGTGGCCGTGAGCTCCAGAGACGTACCTGGTGTTGAATCTTGGCTCTTCAGGAGCCAAGGCACTTTCCAGTCTCCCCGTCAGCAAAACGGGATGACGACAACATTGCTCCGTGGGGGTCAGTGTCACGGCCTGTGGAGTGAGCAGCACGGCGGCGTTGAGGCCGGAAGCGCCCCCCGGCCCCCCCGTGGATGGGTCCAGATCCGTGGCTCCAGGCCCACGGTCCCCGGTGATCCTTCGTTCACGTGCGCTGGGCTTTAACTGACAGCGACCCAAAGGACGGGAGCCCCGCTCAGCGAGCTGAGCCGCATCACAATGGCCTGTTTTAAGCTTCTTCCAGACTCTTCTTAACATTGCCAAGTCTCACGGAAGGAAGTCAATGCTCCAGAGGTGTCCGGTGGAAGATTTCGAAGAGCCATCCGGTGAGAATCCGCTGAATCAAAGAAAGCGATTTTCAAGTGAGCCTCCGGCGCTGTTCTGGTTGGTTGGATCTCTGGTTTCTGAAGGCCGACGGGATACCGGTGTGCTGCTACTTCCAGAAATCTCTCGGCTGTGTGTTTGCCCACGTTCCTCCCAGGGTAAACAGCATTTGATGCTCTTAATTAGCTCTTCCCTTGGTGACTAAAGGCCATTAGCCCGAACATCAAGGATGACTGAGTAAGAGTGTAGGTAAATAGAATTACAGCGCAACTAGAATATTCCCTGGAAAACAAACACCAGCAGTAACGAAGCCTAACATCGCTTCTTTTTCTTAAAATCATACAGATGGAAAACGCCTGTGGGGTGGGTTCTGAGTAAAATATTGTAAGATTTGCCTTTTTTTTTTTTTTTGCCATCGATCTCTCTTTGCCTCACGTCCGGAGCCTCCTAAAGTTGTTAGCATGAGTTCTCCTTCTCACAGTGACGCCGATTTTAGGCCTGGAAAATATAATTTGGGTTAAAACTCGATGGGGAGTCGCTCACGCGGATGGGTTGCCGTGGAGATGTGCTGGCGAGGGGAGCCGGATGGCCGGCGGTATTTGCATGAGCCTCCGGGCTGGGCTCTGTCTCCCAGCCAGCTGGTGGGCCTCCTCCCCTCACCCCTCCCCACCTGCTGCCTCCCTGAATCCCTGCCCGGTGCTGACACCAGCCTGGAGTAGGAGGGCGTTTCCGGCAGGGGCGAGTGGGGTGGGGGGCGGGGGGGCCTCTGGGCGGGGCATGTCCTCGCTAACCGAACCCCGATTTTGTGCAGCAACAGAACGGCTCAGTCCTTGCTGGGACAGCGTCTCGCGGCCACGCAGGGGAAGCCAGAGCCTGGCGAAGAACCAGACCCGGAGACAGATGACCTTCGAGGTGCTGAGCTAACCGGTGCTGAAGCCGCTGCCCCGTGGCCGTCCTGGTTGTGGTAGCAAACCTCCCGCCTTATTGCCGAGCTGTGCGCCCCCCTAATTCGTCGGCTGCGGCCCTACGCCCCTTGTGCCTCGGAAGGAACCCCTGGAGACAAGGTCTTTAAAGAGGTCTTTAGGGACCGTAACCCGAGTGAGGGTCAGGCTTGTGATTAACGACCAGTGAATTGTAATCGGTAACTCACGGTCCAGTGTGGCTGGTCTTGTAAGAAGAGGGGCTTTAGACACAGACATGGGCCCGCACAGAGGAAGGACCACGAGGGGCCACGGACGGGCCACGGAGAGATACCCGGCCCGGCTGGTAGCTGATCGTGGACTTGTGGCCTCTGGAACCGTGGGAGAGGACTGTCTGCTGTGGGAGCCCCGTCCGTGGTCGTTACGGCCACCCTAGGAGACAGGACAGGCGTGAGAAGCAAGCCAGCGAAATTCGCCCTAAGTCGAAGTGGCTTCACCCACGAGGAGAAAGTTGAGCGAGCCCGGGAGTAGAGCGGCTCGTGGCGGTCTCCACACGTCGGTAGACAGCCAGGCTCTCCACCTTCCTGCTGGCCCCTCGGGACGGCCCACACTGCCTCCTGTGCAGCGGCACGGACGGGGCCCCTACGTGCCTGCGCTTTGTGAAAGAGAGGAAAGTCTTCTCCCCGGGTCTCGGCCAGAGCCCCTCCACCTGTGCAATCCCAGACCAGCAACCGGCAACACGCGTGGAATAACTGCGGTTGACCCGGGAGGGAGTCAGTTTTCTGACACAGGTGGCTGCCGGTAACCAAACAGGAATGCTGTGTCACCACCACAGAAGAAAGCAGAACGGAAATCCCACTGACGCTACCTCCTACAGACCTCTCGCAGTCGTCCACCTCTCAGCGTCTCCTCTGCGCTTACTGTGATTCCAGCCACAGTCATCCCTTGCTGGGACCTGTGCAGTAGCCTATCAGCTGGCTTACCTGCACCCACCCTGGTCCCCTCCGCCTCTTCTAACGACAGGCTGAATCCTTTCCGGAAGACACAAATCACATCAAGCCACACCTTACGACACCGCAGGGGTTCCATGTGGCTGAGGGGAAAGACGTACCTCCTCACCTCTGCCCGCAAGGGTCTGCCTGGTCCCTGCCCACCCTGGCCGCCTCATCAGGCGCCGTCGTCCTCTGACGGACTCAGGCCCCGGGCCACCGTTTTTGATCGTTCTTCAAATTCCCCTTACGCTCTTCCACTGCGGTGCCGTGGTGTAGACACCCCCTCTCCCGAGGACCAGCTCCCTCCACTCTTCGCCGGGCAGGTGTATCCTCACCCCCCGCAGGCCTTCCCGCTCCCTCTGTCAGGGACGCCTCCCATCTTCCCCGACGGGGGCTGCTGCACCGTGTCACCGCCCCACACCGGAGGCCTGGACGTGACCCGACCCTTCCCGCAGGCACGAGTGGCTCCCTGCCTTCGGCTGGCCTCACGCGCGGTCCCCCTCCCGCGGCGGCTCCCCCCCGGGGGCCAGGATGGCTCCCTCACCGTCTGGGGTGGGGCCCACGCTTCGATTCCATTCCCGGGAGGCCCCTCCTTGTTCCCAGACCGCAAAAGTGAAAACTGCGAGGCCCCCGGAACTTCTACGGAAGCTCCACCTTGTGCGGGTCCCCCCAACTCGGGGCAGAATGTGGTGGGCGTGTCCTCTTCTCCGCCCCCTCCCCGCCGGTCTTGGGGCACGGCTGCGCTCCTGTCTCCCGGACCCCGTCGTGGGGACCCTGGCCGTGGCCGTGGCAGGGACGCGGCTCTTCCCCCTTCTGTGTCCTCCCCCGTCCTCCCTCCTCCCCCCGCTGCACCCTGGCCCAGCGCCTGGAAGAGAGTCAGGACACAAGTGTTTTGTTGAGCGATGGCTCCGGGTTAACTGGAAAAGGCAGCTGTGTTGCAAAGGAAAATAATTTTTGAGCCCACGTGATGCATTTTTAGACACTTGGAGCACCTGATGTGCACAGATAGGAGAGCGGAGAAAATCACGGTACATCTACTTGATGGGGCACAAAGCAAACATTTAAAAAGTCATCACAACGCAGCAAGTGGAGATAATGCTTAAGACATAATATTGAACGAGAAACAATGAGAAAAAGAGAACATCTTCTTATGATAATGTGTCCCCACCGCCCAAACACATCCCCCCCGGCTCACCTCCTCCTAGAGGTGGACGCTGGGCCTCCTCGGGACGGGCCCCTCTCGGTCCAAGCCTGGCCCGTCCCTGTGTGTCCTCGGGGCGTCTCTCTGAGGCCCAAACTCAGCACGTCCCGGTTTGTTCAGGCCTCGTCCCAGCTTCTGGTGGTGGCTGGGGACTGTTGGCTTACAGACCCTGCGTCTGTCCTCACAGGTGCCCTCCCCATGTCTGTCTCTGCGTCTCTCCTCTTATAAAGACACCAGTCACATTGGGTTAAGCCCCATGTTTTCTTATTAAGAAAATTTTTAATGTTTATTCATTTTTGAGAGACAGAGAGAGACAGAGCATGAGCAGAGGAGGGGCAGTAGAGAGGGAGACACAGATTCGGAAGCAGGCCCCAGGCTCCGAGCTGTCAGCACAGAGCCGGATGTGGGTTTCAAACTCATGAACTGGGAGATCATGACCTGAGCTGAGGTCTGACGCTTAACTGACTGAGCCACGCAGGCGCCCCGGATTAAGGCCCCACCGTGACGTGATCGTCCGCAGAGACCCTATCTCGAGTTCCGTCACGTTCACAGATCCCGGGTGTCGGCTGTGGACCGTCCCTCTTGGAGCCACGATCGCACCGCACGGTGAGGAGCAGGGGAGGAGGACCCAGGAAGGAGGCGCGTGGCCGGGCCCCGGGTCGCTGTCTCTACGTGGGTTTGGCCGGGCTGGTGTCTCCTCCGCTCCCGAGTGGGACTGTCCAACACTCCACCACCCTCTGGAGGTCTTGGGCCCACAGCGCTGCGGACAGACTCGGGTATCAGCCACTCTGCTCGTAGGAGAACGCGTGTTGCTTCGTCGGCGGGGTGGGGGGTGGTGCTCCCTTCTCCCCGACGTGTCCTCCCCTCCGTGGGGAGCAGCGGGCAGGGCTCCGTCTCCCCCTAAAGGCGTCGGGCTCCACTAAGCGGACCCGGGCGCCCCGGGCGGTCTTTGAGTGGCCGTCGTGTGGTCACAGGTGCTTGTCAAAGAGGCAGGCCACACCCCCAGCAGCGACCAAGAGCCTGTGACCGGGGCCCGCGGCTCGGCCCCTTCCAAGGTGGGTCTGGGGTTCCCCTGCACGTGCGGCTGAGGGACGGGCTGCCTGGCCCGGCCTCCCTCACTCGCCCTGCCTGCTCGAGGCGTCTGCACGCGTGTCCTCATGTCCCCAGCTCCTTCTCACATCAGTGCTGCTCACGGACCCCCGGTCAAGTGCGGGTTCCTTCCAGGGCCCGGTCTGTGACCTCTCCCTCTCTGCTCCTTCCTGGTACCTTGCGCTTGTCCTTGAAGACAGCAGGTGCCCGAACACCGGTTGATCCACGAGTCTCCAGGGCACGTGCAGAGCGGGGCCGGGCGGAGAGCGGCCGCGATTCCTGATTCGCGGCCCTTGCCTGGTCCCCTGCGTAAACGCCCGCATCCAGGCGGCTCTCCGGCTACCGGTGCCACGTGGTTCACTAACTGCAGGGCTGGGAAGGTGTGAGGCGATTCCAGAAGGCTCCGGCACCTGAGCTCCTCCGGGATAGGCTGAATGTGCCGTGACATCCACCACCACCTCCTTGCCATTGCCAAATCTCACTCCGACAGAGAGAGAGAGAGAGAGAGGAAGGACGGGAGAAGGGAGGAGGCAGACAGACGGAAGAGGCTGGCGGGCCCAGCGGGGAGGAGGGCTCGCCCTCTGGCAGGCAACGTGACCCGCCAACCCCCCCATGAGGCTCGCTCCTGCCGCCTGCTCTAATAAACCCAAAACTCCAGTGACTTAAGTGAAGATTTCAGATTAACATTTAAATTAACACCGGACTGGAAATCTGGAGGCCCAGGTCGCTGATGTGACTCTGTTAACTTGTTCTGTGACCTGGGGCAGAAATCTAAAATGATCTTTTCTCATTGAGCCGCCCCTCCATGGGGAGGCCCCCCTCCCTCCCAGCCTGTCCTAGAAGCTAGAGCCTTCCGTGTCGGGGGGGGGGTCACCTCTGACCCTGAGATGCTCTGCTCGACCAGTGGGTGTGGCCCCTCCCACCGCACCCCCCCCCCCGGGGTCAAGGGGGCAGAGATGCAGGAGACACGGGCCTCCCAGACACCAGGGGCCCGGCCATCAGCTCAGCCCCTCCAGGGGCCCGTCCTCAGGAGACATCCTTTACATGGCTGTCTCGGTGGCCCCGAATCTTGGGGACTGAGTGGAAGGGAACAGGTGTTAACATATGACCGATGGCCCCGGGGGGGCCAGGCACACCCCGTACCTGCCTCGTCCAGCCTTGTGGGCTCTCGAGAGCCAAGGCCACCTTTGGTCAGGCTGGACTCTGAAACCTGGGCCTGTGACACAGAGCAGAGAGACCTCAAGGATCCCAGGTGGGTCACCAGGTCAGGGTGGGATTCTGGGAATCGGGACTCTTCCAGAGGGTGGGCGAAGGGGCCTTGCAGGTGCCTGACGCCTTACCCAGGTTGAGGGAATAAGCATACATCGGGCTGGCGTGTGACCATCTTCCCCGATTCCTGCCCAGGAGGCACAGGCTTACGTTCGCCCGGGATTTGGCAAACTCAAACTAGTGAGTGAGCACTCTTCCAGGGGATGGGGAATCGCTGTCCGGGTTGGCGGGGGACCAGCCCCTGCGGCCGCTCACCTGCAGTATCTGTGGGCTGCCTGGTCCCCGTGGCCTGGCCCAGCTCATCGGGGCCCCCGTGGTGGGAAAGGGAGGGGACGACCCCAGGGCCAAGGGCAAGCGCCAGCTCTCTCTCCAGGAAGGAAGGTCATGGAACACAACTTCTAGAGCCACCCGGGGCCGTACAGGTGCCGGAAAGGACGCGCGTGTTGTCTGAGGCTCCGCGTTCTTTCTCCGGGTGGGGGGACACCCGCCGGGGGAGGCAGAAAGCGCTGAGCGGACGGCCTAGGCAGGGACCCACACACCTTCCATGCCCCGCTGGTGACGGCCTTGGGGCTGTTTTGTTGGGGGAAAATTATGCCCGGAGACTGAGACGCTCTTTGCCGGTCATCTGTTTAACACAGGTTCATGGCGGGCATTGTAATTTACAATAATACTCTTTCACAAGCCAGTAGCAAAGCAGATAATGTCTCCTAATAAGCCAATGACGAAATAACGCACTCCGAACCAACGACAGATGAATTCCACGATCGTTCCGGGGAAAGCGGGAGGAAGGCCGTCAAGTCCAGGTTCAGCCGAGATGCACTTTGCTACCGGTTGTTTCTGGGGAGTGTGAGTCCTTGCGGCCAAAGCGGGGTGCCAGCCGCCCGCGTAGGTCCCTCGCAGCCGGGGCGTGTAGCTGGGGGTGGGGGGCAGGCCGGGCTGTTCCGGAGGGCGTTTCTCCAGGGGCCACGGCACACCGTGCACCGGTACCCACGAGCAGGAGCCCCTCCACGGCCGGGCCGGGCCTCCCTCCCCCCGAGCCCGCTGCACGGTTTGACCCCACCGCCGACCGAGAGCGGCCTGGCCACTCGGGCACAGGTGTCCAGGACCTCCGGAGAGCTGTTCAGATCGGCCAGGAACAGACTCGCCAGGCCGGACACGCTTCCCGAGTCCTCTCAGATTCTTTGAAGTTTCCAGAGACCGCGTGATGACGGCCCCTCCCTGTGCTCATGTTGACAAGCCCTCCTCAGCCCCTCGGTTTTGATGACGTCCCCCTGACAGCCTCCCCAGTGTCCGCAACTCCTTTCTTAGATCAAAACAGCCATCAAAACAACTTATGCAAAACGGGTTCAAGCCACCAACAGTTTGCCCCCCAAACGAGCTGGCAAAACACTTTGAAATCCCCGCCATGAGACGCGTGTGGTCCCAGGGACCCAGGAGGACTGTTGCGGTCACGGGCTGTGCGCGTGGGAACACAGCTCGGTCCACGCCGGGAGGGCGGCGAGCCCCCGCAGCGTTGGTGTGGGTCACCATCGGGACTTTGGCCTTTGTCGCCGTCATCGGGCCGCCTGGGCCCTGGGCCATCCCGGTCCCGTGTGCAATCAGGACGCGGTGCTGGAACCGGGTCGGGTCTACGGTGCCAGAATTCACCTCGTGGGCAGGTAAAGGCAGTGCTGTTCCCACGGGGAGACTCGGAAATACTTGAGTCAGACAGACTCAAGTCTGAGGCTGCTTATGCCTCGTCCGAATGGGGGAGCTTTGTCTCCATCACGCCTTCACATCCCCCAGCCACGGCTGGGCAGAGACGGCACGTCCAAAATTGCTTTCTGCTGAGCAAATGAGGCTGGTGTTGGAGGCCTCGCTTCATTTACTTGTTACTGGTGAGAATTCTCAGCTGCTGAGGCAGTGTCTGGAAAGAAGGGACCGAACCCGCCGTATAGCCCGTAAGACGTACGGGTCAGAGGCTCCCTGCGATTTCAAATCCAGCAAAAGTGTGTCATTTGGGAGCAGGGCTCAGTTTGGGGCCAACCTTTCCCGTAAGGCGGAGGCTCCCTGAGTGTAATGAATGCGACCCAGGGAGGCTTGGGGATCCCTAACAGACTAGGAGCAACTGTGTCTTTATTCCTTAAAAAAGCATATTTTAGGGGCTTATTTAGGCTTATTTATTCCTTAAAAAAGCATATTTAGGCTCGATCAGTTGAGCATCCAACTTCGACTCAGGTCAAGATCTTGCAGTTTGTGGGATTGAGCCCCGCATCGGGCTCTGTGCTGATGGCTCAGAGCCTGGAGCTGCTTCGGATTCTGTCTCTCTCTCTCTGCCCCTCCCCTGCTCCCTCTCTCTCTCTCTCTCTCTCTCAAGAATAACAAACATTAAACATTTTTAAATACGCTTTCTTATTTTTTTTATTAATTTTTTTTATGTTTATATATTCTTGAGAGAGAGAGAGTGCACACGCGCGCACACACAAGTGGGGGAGGGGCAGAGAGGGAGGGGGACACAGAATCCGAAGCGGGCTCCAGGCTCCGAGCCATCAGCACAGAGCCCGATGCGGGGCTCCAACCCATGAACTGCGAGATTATGACCTGAACTGAAGCCAGATGCTTAACCGACTGAGCAACCCACCCAGGCGCCCCCAAACATGCATATTTTAAATGAATACGTAAGACATACATGGTTTTAAAAACCACAGAGTACAAAGGGCCATACAAAGAAAATCAGTCTCAGTTGGTTCTGCGTTCGGTCTCAGTCTCAGACGGTTCAAACCTGTCTTTGAAAAGCTGCACACCTGTGCTTGTGGATGGAAAGTCGGGGGACGAGAGTCCTTCCCTGTTGACGGGGACGCCCTGGCTGAGGGTCGAGCTAGCGACCGGCTCCGAGCGGCCTTACTCTGCGCCTTCCGGAGATAACAGACGCTTCGTGTCTTGTCTAGCATGCAGGGCCCTGATGGACGAGGTGGAGTATGACGTCACCAAGGCTCGGCAGAAGACGACCAAGGTGGGCTCCTTCCGAATAAATCCTGACGGGACGCAGGAGAGGAGAAAGGTAGCGGAAAAGAAATTATGTGCCAGTGTATAATTGCGGATATGGGCAATTACCAACCATTTATCCAAACAGCAGTTGGTCTTAATCTTGTAACCTTCCTCTTGTTCAGGGTATCAGCTCTAAATTGCTTCTGAGTCCTGGGGGATCCAAAGTAATCTTTAAGCTTGAAATTGAAGTCTCTCTCCCAGCACCTAAATTTTGTGTCTTGCCAAGTCGGAAGACATTTCGGCACTATTGTTCATCAGGATAAAAATAGCGTTTCCATGGTTCTTGGGCGAGGCCAGCGGGGGGCCCAGAGCGGCTGGGGGTGGGGGGGCTGCCTCGAGCCCCCCTAACGGGAGCACCCTCCCCCAGACTCCACCCCCCCCACCCCGAGACCTACAGGTTTCTACCGGGGGGGGGGGGAATGCGAGACCCGTCTCCAGGACAGACGGGGGCTCTTGTGTGAGGGGACAGAATGCTGTTCCCCCACAGAGACCCTCTAGAGAGAGGCCGGCCCCGAACCCGCGGGTGTGATGGGTGAGGCCGCCGGGAGCCGGGCTCCTGTCTCCTCCCCCGCCCGGCACCGAGGTCCTAACGTTCCCAGCACGCCAGCCGACAGTGATGTCATCCTAAGCGAGACACAAGTGAAGCTGTTCCCTGACGTGGCCTAAGTCGCTCAGAGCTGAGGGGAGGCCGCTTTGGGGCTTCTCGCCGCTTGGCCAGTGCACTGCACTCTGTCTTAGAACAAATCTTCGAGGTGGGCTGTTTGCTGTTTCCACCTCTTTCTGGGGTTTTGTGCCCATCAAAGAGGGAGGAGGGCGGGGCCGGGTCCAGCCGAGGACTTCACGGGGGGGCTGCGCTGTGTGAACACGACAGCCTTTCCGGGGGCCGAAGCGCGACGCTCACCTCCGTCAGGAGCCCGCGCGCCTGCTGGCGAAGGGAGCGGGGGGCTCCGGTGCGCCGCGTCTTGAGGCCACAGACAAGGACAGGCCCTGAGGTCTCGCTGTTCGCGTCATGCCACCGGAAGGAGCGTGCTTACCCGCATCACGGGCACATCCGCGCGGCTCCTTTGCCGGCGGTGGTCGCCGCGTATCCCCAGGTGCCCCCGGCCCCACGCGGTCACGGCAGCCTGTAGAGGAGCGGCCCTGGGCCCCTGGCACCAGCCGGAGCGGGGTCCCATAGCCAGGCAGGCCCGGGCACAGGCCAACACGGTCAAAAATAACCGGGTGCTAGTATCATACGAGGTTACAATGCAGGTTACCTGTCGGGCACCCGCCCAGGACGAAGGAAGACCTCTCTGTTCACAGGGTAACAGGCCAAAGGTTACAGGAGACTCCAGAGGGTCGCGGAAGGAGGGAATGAGGCCGGTGCGCAGAGCCTGGGGTCCCGTGGTGGATGGAGGGCCGCACGGGGGCTCGCCGGGGCACCCGCGGGCCCTCCCGCCTCCTGGCTCTCACCCAGGCCTGGCTTAGAGGCCCTGGGCCCTCTGGACAGGGGCCCGCGTTTACCTGGAGAAAACGGGCCTCCTCTCCCCTCCTCCTCTTGCCACAGGACATCCCACTTTGAGTCCGTCGACTTGAAATAACTTTTTCGACGTTTGCCACAAACCGTCGGTCCGCAGAGCGATCTGAAAGCCATCGTCCTGCGCATCCGTGACCTCAGAGTCCCTGCTACGAGGAGCGGGTGCGCCCTGGGTCTCAGGCTGGAGCAGGGCTCCCCCGCGGGCATGCGGGCCGGTGTGTGGGGCGGCCAGAAGGCAGCTCTTTAAAGCCCCGCGTTTGGAACCGTGTGGTTTTCAGCTCTGGGGTGCGGGTCGGTTTTCCCACCTCCGGCCAGCTCGCAGCAGAACAACCCCAAAGCCCTCATGGTTTCGGGAGCCCTGCCGCCTTCCCCAGGAAGCTACCGGGGCCTGCGAAAACTCTCCCCTGCGGTGATGCAAAACCCCGTGGCGCTGTTGTCTTGGGCCGGCCGGCTGCTCGCCACACTGGAAATGCAGGGGGCGTCACGGCAGGAAGTCAGGCCCTTCCAGTCCAGAGGCATTTCTCTGCCCTTCTGCCGCGAGCCCGCAGGACGTGGGGGCTCAGCTTGGCGTTGGGCGAAGAACAAAAGCGGTGCCTGGCAGGACGCTGAAGGAGGAGGTTTGGACCAGCCGCCCTGGCGGGGCGAGGCCTCAGACGCCCGGGGCCTTTCCTGGGTCTCAGGGACGCGGCTGGCCCGAGGGACGAGGCCGCTCACCTTCCTGCGTCTTTCTGCTTTTTCCTTCCCCTTTGCATTCCGTTTCTCCGAGGATAAAAGGAAACACGAATCTGCGAGCTGAGGGAGCCGACTCCCCAAGGTCCTTGGAAAGCCTCCCCGTCCTCAGAGGGAGGGTGGGGGCGCTCCCCGAGAGAGCCCGTGTTCGGAGGGGGACGGGGTGAAGCGACCCGAGGTGGCCTTGCGCAGTGTGGTTGAGAGACGCAGGGCTCCTCGCTGTGAATCGGGGCCCGCAGCGGGGCGGGCGCGGGGAGGGTGGCGTGGACGGGGGGCCTGCTCGGGACCAGTGCTCACTTGGTGAGAAGACCCGAGGGGCTTCCTGGTGCACGTTCTGCCCCCACAGGACGGCCGGGGAGAAAGCTGCCCTGTGCAGGGCTGCAGATGGCCCCTGCCCCCACCTGCCCGCCAGCCCCCCCCCTCCGCCCGCCGGCCCCACCTCGTCTGGTGGCCACGCCATCTCCCTGGCCCTCTCCGGCTCTGACCCAGCTTTGCTTTGAGTCCTGGTTTCAGTCTTTCGTCCCCCGACTCCGTGCGCACGGGAGCGAAAGGGGCTGCCGACCCCGGGGGTCACCGGCTGGCTAACACCACCGGCTCCCAGACGGGACGGCCCATGTGGCCATCGGCAAGGTGCCGGGCGGTGGGGACGCTGGGAGAGCCGTCCCTCGGAGGACTGGGCGGGACTCAGGTGGGGCTGGGGCAGGGTTAGGGTACTGGATGGGGGGGGGCCGTACCCGGTTGGACACCCCTGTTTCTCCGGGGCTCCAGCCGACTTCCAGTGAGACCTGCTCTCTGCCCGGGAGTTCTTTCCAGCTGAGCAAGAAAGGAATCGACTCCCGGGGGGCAGCCCCCGGAACCGGGTTTTAAGTACTCCTTGGTACCTTCAGAGTGCTTGTGAAGTATGCTCAGCGCGAAGGTCCCCCTCAGGCGGAATCAGGCCCAGCTACTCCCGGAGAGCACAGCTTATCGGCCGCCCCTCCTTCCACAGCTCTGCCTCGGGAGCCTCCCGGATGAAAACCCGACCCCCCGGGGGCTGAAAGGCCCCCTCCGGGGACATGAAGGGTTTCTGAGAGCCTCCTCGGCGTCCTGCTCCCAGATGTGAGCGTGGACGAGTGGGGGCGTCCTGGAGGGACACGAGAGCCGCCAACGGCTCCCTACCCCAGCACGGGTGGGCAGAGGCCCCCATTTGTCGGAGTTGTGACCGGCCAGGCCTCCCGACACTTGCCGCCCGGACTCGGTGGGCCCCCGACCCGACCCGAGCCTGCTGGGCTGAGCGGGCTACCAGAGATTGACAAGTGGGGCTGGGGTTCGAAGACGTAAGTCTCCTGGGCTTTGATGACATCATCCTCGAGGTCGCTCCGAGGCCTCCAGTGTTACCGATTTTAGGGACGGCCTATAAAAGCAGACGGTGCAGCAGGGGCGCCTGGGCGGCTCAGGCGGTCGGGCGTCCGACTTCGGCTCAGGTCACGATCTCGCGGTCCGTGGGTTCGAGCCCCGCGTCGGGCTCTGTGCCGACAGCTCGGAGCCTGGAACCTGCTTCGGGTTCTGGGTCTCCCTCTCCCTCTGCCGCTTTCTCGCTCACTCTTTCTCTCAAAAATGAATAAATAAGCTTAAAAAAATACTCTCAAAAACAGATGAGGGAGTCCCGGTGCCGGACCAACCCCAGAGATTTGGTGGCTTTGTTGGAAACAGTCTCCTTTCTCCTTTTCCTGAACGGACAAGTTCGGTTCGCGCACAGCGGCGTTTTGCCTCAGGCTGTCTAATGAGCCGGACGTGCTTGTCTTCCTGTCGCCGGCCGCGTCTCTGCAGCGGAGCGGGAGGGGGGGTTGGCGGAGGCACGCCCTGGGGGCCCCAGGGCCCTGGCCGGTGACCGCCGAGGGAGCCTCCTGCTGGCTGCACTCTAGGGGACCGTCGCCACCTGATACTTCCCCTGGCTTGTGACAAAGCCGTGTCCGTGCACGTCAGCCTCTAGGTCACCTCGTGGTTTTGTGACGGTCGTAGTGACCCACGGTGAGCGGGACAGCACAACACCGTCCGGAGGCGGCTGTTCTACGATCGCTTCGTAACCAAGTGTTCATCCTCTCCTGCAAAGCGCGACAGCGGGCCTCCAGGAAGGGGCCGTGAATGAACTTGTGCTCTCGTGATGGGGACCCAGAGTCTGGGAGCCGGGGGGTGAGGGCTTACGCTCGCTTCTACGGATCGAAACCCCGAACTCGGTGCGCGGGACCCAGGACCCACTTCTCTGTGCAGTAGGCGAAGGTGGGAGCACGAAGGTCCCCTTTGCCATGACTGAGACCGCGAAACTTGGAAAGTTCGAAGAGAGTAGATCTCATCGATCAAAGATGACGATGATTTAGACCAGGACGTAAAGCCTCTTTCGTTAAATTCTTTTAACAGCTCTGCAAAGTAAATAAGGCCACTTTAATTAGCTCCCTTTCCTTTTTTTTTTTCCCAAGTAATCTCTAAGCCCCGTGTGGGGCTCGAACTCACAACCATGAGATAGAGTTGCACACTCTACCGACTGTGCCTGCCATGCACCCTTAATTACCCTCATTTTAGAAATATAGAAGATGAGGGGCTCCCGGGGAGCTCAGCGGGTGAAGCGTCCGACTTGGGCTCCGGTCACGATCTCACGGTTCGTGGGTTCGAGCCCCGCGTCGGGCTCTGTGCTGACAGCTCAGAGCCTGGAGCTGCTTCAGATTCTGTGTCTCCCTCTCTCTCTGCCCCTCCCCCTGCTCATGCTCTGTCTCTCTCCCTTTCTGAAAAATAAATAAACATTAAAACTTAAAAAAAAATACAGAAGACGAGGCTCAGAAAGCTTTAGTGACTCACTGTTTTGGCAAATCGGGATTAATTTAATTTAATTGCTGATAAGTCCGTTTAGACAGAGCCACATCATTTGCTATCGATAGAGCTACCCCACGCTGTTACATACTGTATAGCACCAGGTTCCTGCGGTGTTTTGAAGTTGTGCAGTGCACAACCTGTACAACTGTATGGGGGCCCTGTTTGCTAACAAGGTGAGAGGTGTGGCCTTTGTAATAGGCCAGCTAGGAAGCAGAGGGGAAATTCAGTCCCTCCATACTTTTCGGACTGTAGTCTGTCACAAATAGGTGTAGTGGGGTGAAACCAGCATGTAAAAATATACATAAAATATCAGAGTGCATCTTATGGCAAAGGAAACTGTTATCTCATGACACCGTGTAACAAGCTGAAATGCAAAAAGTGGGTCATGTCCAAAAAGCTAAAAGCCACCATAGCAGATGGCTGTTCTCAGCATGGGACAGTAGCCGAAAGGTATTTCATTTGGGAAGATTATTAATACCCAAACAGAGAGCTGTAATAATTCCTGCCTCCCTCTACAGAAGCAGCCAGAACTTCTCTGAGACCAGATGTCAGGGCAGAAATGGCAGGCAGTTCGGTGGTCTGTACCTTCTCGAGGCCGGGGACCCAGGGCCCCACGGGGGGACGGATGTCTTCCTGGCCCCAGCGGCCCCAGTGGCCCGGGTCTGGCCCGCTGCTACTGCCGTCTCAGGACCTGTGCTCTGACGCTGTGGCCTCCCAAGGTCAGGACGCCGGATGCAAGTTCAGCCCTGCTGAACGTGGTGGAGACGAGACAAAGAGTGCTTACCCGGAAGGAGTTAGACCCTAGCCACTGTGAACACTGCGTGTGACAGCAACAAGACACGTATTTGGTCTTTGCCTTCCCTTCCTGCCACAGGGCTTCTGAAACCCTTGTGATATCCTGAGTGATAGGGACGAGAGCGTATGCTGGTGAGGTGACCCTTGGGGTCAAACCTTCAACCCCACCCGGACCTCTGGGGAGGGCAGGGGCTGGAGACAGAGCTCAGTCTCTCCAACAGCCAATGATTTAATCGACCATATGCCTACGTAATGAATCGTCCATCGCGGCGTTCGGAGCAGAGAAGGGGCAAGTTTTGTGTTACGTTCCTTTTTTAACCCGTGGGAAACTTGTCCAGAAGCCCCACCCCCATCCCCGGAACACTTCTCTCCTGGGTCGTGGTCAGGAGAGCCCCAAACACCCGCTGGGGATCTCCCTCGCTGGAGACCCGAACTCGGGGTCTGCTGGGGGTGCCTGCTTGAGCACAGGCGGCAACGGGAGTGGGGGCTGTCGGCGGGAGGGGGCAGGGGGGTTCCTGAGGGCCGGGGACTGAGGAGACAGGCAGAAGCACGGGTGGGGGCCAGCCCTGCGCTCTGCCTTGCATTCCCGGGTCAGCAAGAGAGGGAAACGGTGTGGGGTTGGAGTGCCCGGCCGGCAACCATGCCTAGGAAGCAGGAATTGGGGGGGGTCACCTCTAAGTTCGTCTGCGGACATTGTCGGCCCACAGACAACATTTTAATAAGTATGTTACTGGGGCGTCCGGGTGGCTCAGTCGGTGAAGCGGCCGACTTCGGCTCCGGTCACGATCTCGCGGTCCGTGAGTTCGAGCCCCGCGTCGGGCTCTGGGCCGACGGCTCGGAGCCCAGAGCCCGCTTCGGATCCTGTGTCTCCCTCTCTCTCTGCCCCTCCCCTGCTCACGCTCTGTCTCTCTCTGTCTCAGAAATAAATAAAAACATTTAAAAAAAATAAGTAGGTTACTTTGATAACAATCATGAATAAAATTATGTTCCCAGGAAGCTGTAAATCAGCAACAGTAAAAAAAAAAAAAAAAAAAAAAAAAGAAAAAAAAAGTCAGAAAGATGTTTTCCAGTTTTTAAACGCAAAAAAGAGGTTATTAGCCAGGGTGTAGGATGACCCTGCGTGTACATGCGCTTGTTCTGGGGGGAGGGGGGGGGCGTCCCAGAATACACATCACAGCGGCAGTCATGGTTATCTTTGGTATTACTGGGTCTTTCTTCTCCGTTTGCTTATCTTTTAAATGTTTTCCATAATGAACACATTATCGCTGTAATGTTTTGCCAAGTGTGGGTTTTTTTTTTTTTGAGAGATCAAAAGAATTCCATGTCATTTCAAGAACTCCAATGCTAAAAAGCAGAGTTGGTTGTTCTCAGGGAGGTGGAAAGCCACCCAGGAACACGTGATTTGCCCTTTTACAAAATTCCTGACAAAGAGCTACAGCGAGGCCTTCTCCCGATTTGTTCAGTCTCCGTTCCCGGTGGTCGTGCTGGTCCTCCATCACCGTCGGTAACGCAGTCGGCACACGCTTGTCCTTCAGACATTTTGAGAGGACCAGGAGGACGGGGTGGGGCTGGGGCGGCTTTCAGCACGTCTCCGATGTGTCGCTGTCTTGTCTCCATCGCCCTCACGGCCCAAGAACTTCTTTAAACTTCTTTATTTATTTTTTTTTTAAAGAGAAACGCTACCTCTCAAGATTTCATTTATTTATTGTATTTATTTAGTTTTGAGAGACAGAGACAGAGTATGAGCAGGCGAGGGGCAGAGAGAGAGGGAGACACAGAATCCGAAGCGGGCTCCAGGCTCCGAGCCGTCAGCGCAGGGCCCGACGCGGGCTCTGACCCACCAACCGCGAGATCGTGACCTGAGCCGAAATCAAGAGTCGGACGCTTAACCGACCGAGTCCCCCAGGCGCCCCCGGGAAGGAATTTAATACAGGCTTTTGGATGCGTCCACACAGCACACCCAGACCCCCAGGGAGCTGCCCCCTCTGCTGCCCACAGGAGAAGGGAGAGCGAGAGGCCGCGGCCCGGAGCAGCCGCATTAAATGCGGGACTCTGGTTAGCTGTCACCGAGGGCCCAGCAAGTGACTGCGGCAGCTGTGACCTTGCCCCCAGGACACGTCTGCTGGGTCAGCTCCCACAAAAGGAAGCAGCGGAAGTCCTGGCCCCTGCCCGGTCCTACCGCAGACACCCTCGTCCTGCTCCAGACCCGCGCGGGGTGCTGGGAACCGCTTTGGGAAAACCCGAGGGCGCGGACACCCCGACCGGAGGATGACGGCAGAAGAAGACTCCGCGTCGTCCCCGCCACGTGGGAGGACATCCAGCGGGCCCCAGAAAGAGCCCCAGCTGCCCAGAGGGCTGTGCTGTGTGGCGCCCCCTGCAGGGTGGTGGGAGGCGGTCTGTCTGGGAGGCAGCCAGTCGGCGCCCGGACTCAGGTGTGCGCTCCGTGCATCCGAGTCCGTTTATGTCCAGTAACATGCTGTCCTCTTACTCGGGTGGGCTCCGGGCAGCCTCAGACTCCTTCTTGGGCCCAGTGTATTTCCGTCATTTTGCCCCTGTGTCCCTTCTGCCTCTCCCCAGCTTTGGAACGCCTCCCCAGGGCTCCCGCTGTCCCGTCCCGGCGGGCTCCGCTCCGGCAGAGGCACGGACAGAAGGGTCTGGCCTGAGACTCTCGCCCTTGGCCCGGCAGTGCTGGCCTCCCCGGAGGCAGGGGCAGCAGGGTTGGGGGAGCAGGGGACAGTGGAGAGAAGGCTCGCCTTGGTACCCCCACAACGCGGTGTGCCCGGATGTCCTCACACGGTTCGCGCGCAACAGCAGGGACCCTGGGGGTGTGGAATCTGTACTCGGGTGCTTGGGGACGGCCCCTTGTTCGGGGGGAGGAGCCTCCCCCACCTGGCTCCACACCCCCCACCTCCTGATCTGCAGCGGCTCAGCCCCGGGGTGGTTCCCTCATCAGCCGGTTCCCCCCCCCCCCAGCCGTCTTAGCTCAGGAGGATCTTCCTGACCCGGAACCGCCGGCCTCCTCCGACATCAGACTCTCTCACCCCCATCGCCCGCGGAAAGGTGACCCACTCCACCTCCCCTCGCCCGCCAGACCCTGCGGCACAGCCTCCAGGTCCTTAGCCCTGCTTCTGCGGCTCAAAGGGGTGCCCTCCGCTCCGCGCGTGGCCGGGAGGGCATCTGGGCCTGCAGGGCCCAAGGCTGGGGTGCCTCCCCCCGTCCAACCTCTCGCAGCCCCTCCTCGCCCCTGCCTCTGAATTGCCCGGGACCGTCCGGGGCTGCCTCTGGGTCAGCGCGATGGGCCACCACCCCAGAGTGGAACCGCCCCTGCCACCAAATCTCGTCCGGGGAGGCCGGGGTGAGAATGCAGCCCTGGGGGACAGGAGCAGGCGTCTGCGGGCTCCGTGTGTGCACGTGTGTGTGCGTGTATGCACGCCACACAGGCATCTTAGCCGGAGGTCGCCCATCACAGAGCAGAGAGCGTGAGCCTGGGGAAGGTAGGAGCTGCGGGGGCGGGGGCAGGCCCGGCTGGGACCCCAGGGGGACTGCTTGCGGCCCTGGGGTGGGGGAAGGGCACATCTCTCCTGCAGGACCGCGTGCCCGGGCGTGGGGGCGCCACTGCTCTTCCCGGAGGGGCCAGCAGGGGGACCTTTCCCCAGGCCTTCCCCACCCGGCCACTGCCTTCCCGGGCCCCAAACCGGTCTTCCTGTGCTGGGCGTGCGCGGGTGGGATTCAGGCGTGACGGCACCCCTCCCCGTCCGGGTTTCGAACCGGCCCAGGAGGCCTGTCGCGGGGACTCCCCGATGCGGGGGTGGGTGGGTGCTCCTTCTGGGGGCTGTTAGCTGGGTCGCCCGCAGCCTCCGCCCCGTCACTCGGGCATAAACTTAAAACTAAAGTGACCCCGAACACTGAGCTGCCTTGAGAACCTTCGGGAAAGTGACACAGACGTTCTCGGTCCCCCGTCCTGCTCGGACTAATCCGCCCGCGCCAGGAGCGAACACAGAGCAGCTGCGTCAGTGAGGCCCTGACATGCCGCATTCCGGCCGGTCCCCTGGTCCCACCTGCCTGGTGCGGACGGGCCGCGGGCTGAGATTAGAAGTCGGCGCGGCTCTGTCCGGGGTGCGGTGGCCGGGGGGTGACGCGTTGCGGTGGGAAACCCCGCGTCTGCAGTTACTTATCTGCACGTGGGGTCGGAAGATTCCAGGCACCGCGTGCGCGTTAGCTCCGTCTGGTTTATCCTCCG
This sequence comes from Lynx rufus, assembly GCF_022079265.1. NCBI lineage: Eukaryota > Metazoa > Chordata > Mammalia > Carnivora > Felidae > Lynx > Lynx rufus. The sequence goes on along the minus strand of NW_025814856.1, from coordinate 167,553,788 downwards.
CTCCTCCAGCGGCAGTGGAAGGCCCCCCGCCCCCCGCCCGGTGACACGTCTGCTCACTTACCTGGAGGTGAGCAAGTCTGAATGGGTATCCGTTTGAGATCATTTGGCTGTTACTGAGTGAGAAAGAAGTTAGCATATTTTGTTCTCTGATGAGGCAAGCAGCATTTTTTTCAAGAATCTTTTTTTTTTTTTTAAGTTTACTTATTTATTCTGAGAGAGGCAGAGACAGCATGAGTTGGGGAGGGGCAGAGAGACAGAGGGAGGAACACAATCCCAAGCAGGCTCCACGCTGTCAGCACAGAACCTGACACAGGGCTCGAACCTACGAACTGTGATGCCATGACCTGAGCCGAAATCAAGAGTCGGACGCTCGACCGACTGAGCCACGCAGGCGTCCCGCAAGCAGTATTTGAGGGGGTGAATTCTCATATCGGGCTTGCAAGCTGAACTTTGTTAGCAACGTTCCCCAGGGGCTGGAGATGCCCGTGGGCAGGAGGAGGCACACAGAGGCCTGTGGCCAGGCTGGGAGGTACTCCATCGGCACGACTTTCCGTGTTTGCGATATGACATCTTCTCATAAAGGCATAGTGGGAGTTTTTAATGCAAATTCTTCTCTGTTGGGTTTGATTTAAGAAAAGATTTTCCGAAAGAAAGAGAGAAAGAAAGAGAGAGAGAGAAAGAAAGAAAAAGAAAGAGAGAGAAAGAGTGAGGAAGGAAGGAAGGAAGGAAGGAAGGAAGGAAGGAAGGAAGGAAGGAAAATTCCAGCAACATTTTTAGGAGGAGTTGGTAGGTAACATAAAATAAAGCAATGGTTCATAAACGTGTCCTGTTTCCAAAATGGTGAAGAAGGGTTCTCCGAGAATCGTTTCAAAAGACAAAAAGACCCTGGGAAAGAAGCAGCCTCGGGACCGTCCACAGACTCATCTCTTCTGAAATAACTTCCATTGTTAATTAATGGGCTTAAAAAATCAGGCTGAACTTTCAGAACCAATTTCTTTTTCCTCTCTGAATTTCAGTATCACTTTTGCTTATGGAGTCTCCTACTAGCCATCGATCTAAGTGAGCTATTTATTATCTCGGGCTGCTGTTTGCACATATTCTGTTCTATTCTGTCATCTGGAATGCAAGCCGACTTGGCTGTCACACTTGAACAGGGATGTGCAGTGAGAGGACAATTTACCACGAGGAGGAGACCCCTTTCCACTGAGGTCCTTTCTAATGCTTCTGGACATCCTGGGTTGATGATTCTCAGGGGCTCAGGGCTCAGCCCTCTGGGGAACTGACAAGGCGAAATCCCCTTCTCTGTTCTGAGGCATGTCCCTGGAACTCTGTCCCTTTAGCTGTCACCACTCTCCCTGATGTTCTGTCTGGGGTTTCCTGTTGCTGGATTGTGTGAAGCTGAAATCAGCCAGAGTTCCCCAAGGCTCGGCTGAGCAGCTCTTTGGAAACAGAAATACCAATAAGGAATTATCCCATCTCTGAGTGCGGGCTGTGTGTCGTCTGGCAAGGAAGTGCCCGAATGCTAACCTGCAGAGGGAGAGGGTGAGCCGGGCAGGATGAACCCAGTAAAAGTCAGGGGTGACCAGCAGAAGGCTGCGGGAGGCTGTAGAAAGCCAAGGAAGGCCATGCAGAAGGTTGTCAAAGGCTGCAGAAAGCCATGTGGAAGGCTGAGGAAGGCAGAGGAAGGCCACGGAAGGCTGCAGAAGGTGGAGGAAAGCCGGGGAAGTTTGTGGAAGGCTGTGTGAAAGGCCAAGTGGAAGGCAGTGGAAGGCTGAGGACAGCCATGGAAGGCTGTGGAAGGCTGAGGAAGGCCGTGGAAGGCTGTGGAAGGCTGTGGAAAGCTGAGAAAGGCCATGGAAGGCCGTGGAAAGCTGAGGAAGGCCGTGGAAGGCCGAGGAAGGCCATGGAAGGCCGTGGAAGGCTGAGGAAGGCCATGGAAGGCCATGGAAGGCCGTGGAAAGCTGAGGAAGGCTGTGGAAGGCCGTGGAAAGCTGAGAAAGGCCATGGAAGGCCGTGGAAAGCTGAGGAAGGCCGTGGAAGGCCGAGGAAGGCCGTGGAAGGCCATGGAAGGCCGTGGAAGGCTGAGGAAGGCCATGGAAGGCCATGGAAGGCCGTGGAAAGCTGAGGAAGGCTGTGGAAGGCCATGGAAGGCTGAGGAAGGCCGTGGAAGGCTGTGGAAGGCTGTGGAAGGCCATGGAAGGCTGAGAAAGGCCGTGGAAGGCCGTGGAAGGCTGAGAAAGGCCGTGGAAAGCTGAGGAAGGCCGTGGAAGGCCATGGAAAGCTGAGGAAGGCCGTGGAAGGCTGAGGAAGGCCGTGGAAGGCCGTGGAAGGCTGAGAAAGGCCGTGGAAGGCTGAGGAAGGCCGTGGAAGGCCGTGGAAGGCTGAGAAAGGCTGTGGAAGGCCGTGGAAAGCTGAGGAAGGCCGTGGAAGGCCGTGGAAAGCTGAGGAAGGCCATGGAAGGCCGTGGAAAGCTGAGGAAGGCCGTGGAAGGCCGTGGAAGGCTGAGGAAGGCCGTGGAAGGCTGTGGAAGGCTGTGGAAGGCTGTGGAAGGCCATGGAAGGCTGAGGAAGGCCGTGGAAGGCCATGGAAGGCTGAGAAAGGCCGTGGAAGGCCGTGGAAGGCTGAGAAAGGCCGTGGAAAGCTGAGGAAGGCCGTGGAAGGCCATGGAAGGCTGAGGAAGGCCGTGGAAGGCTGAGGAAGGCCGTGGAAGGCCGTGGAAGGCTGAGAAAGGCCGTGGAAGGCCGTGGAAGGCTGAGAAAGGCCGTGGAAAGCTGAGGAAGGCCGTGGAAGGCCATGGAAAGCTGAGGAAGGCCGTGGAAGGCCGTGGAAGGCTGAGAAAGGCTGTGGAAGGCTGAAAAGGCCGTGGAAGGCCGTGGAAAGCTGAGGAAGGCCGTGGAAGGCCGAGGAAGGCCGTGGAAGGCCATGGAAGGCCGTGGAAGGCTGAGGAAGGCCATGGAAGGCCATGGAAGGCCGTGGAAAGCTGAGGAAGGCTGTGGAAGGCCATGGAAGGCTGAGGAAGGCCGTGGAAGGCTGTGGAAGGCTGTGGAAGGCCATGGAAGGCTGAGGAAGGCCGTGAAAGGCCGTGGAAGGCTGAGAAAGGCCGTGGAAAGCTGAGGAAGGCCATGGAAGGCCATGGAAGGCTGAGGAAGGCCGTGGAAGGCTGAGGAAGGCCGTGGAAGGCCGTGGAAGGCTGAGAAAGGCCGTGGAAGGCCGTGGAAAGCTGAGGAAGGCCGTGGAAGGCCGTGGAAAGCTGAGGAAGGCCATGGAAAGCAGTGGAAGGCTGAGGAAGGCCGTGGAAGGCTGAGGAAGGCCATGGAAGGCCGTGGAAGGCCGTGGAAGGCTGAGGAAGGCCGAGGAAGGCTGAGGAAGGCCGTGGAAGGCTGTGGAAGGCTGAGGAAGGCCGTGGAAGGCCGTGGAAGGCTGAGGAAGGCCGAGGAAGGCTGAGGAAGGCCGTGGAAGGCTGTGGAAGGCCGTGGAAGGCTGTGGAAGGATGCCGGTGCCCCAACACCACCAAGTGCTCAGCAGGTCCTTGCGCCAACATATAAGCACCCGCCCTATTGTCCAAACACTTTTTAAACTTTCTGAATGTTCTCTAAACCTCCCAGATTTAAATGCCATGACCAGTCTAATTACCTACGTGTTCGATTCACATAATTTTGAGGGTAAGAAATTCTGTCATTTAGCTTAGTATTAAGCAACAGGGGCTAGAGCCAAATACGGACACTAGTCCTTGAATTTTTCATTTTAAAAACTAAACATTGAACATACAAGGTCAAACCGTCAAGAATTTTGGCACAGCATGACCCAGTTTTTTTCTTTCGAAAAGAGTCTATCGACAACAAGAAGTCTTCTAACAAATAAACAGCCCCGCGCTTTCCCCACCGGCAGCAGCCGCCTGTCGGGCACACGTGGGCACCGAGGGCCAGCAGGCGGGACTGGGCCGGGCTTGTGGGCCTAGGATGTCAAGGCCAACAGCGCGACGAGTTCAGCCTGGGTGGCAGTGACATGAGATCATGGGTAGAGAGCCTGTATCCCCACCAGGATGGTTCAGAAGTGTGCAAACTGGAACCAGGTTCTGTGATGGTTCTCGACTGGCGGGGAGTTTGCTCCCCGGGAGACATTGGGAGATGTCCCCAGACGGTTTCCACAGCCGTCTTAGGACTGAGAACGCCTTGCTGCCAGGGCTGGACCTTGACTGTATCAGATCCAGCTGGGAGAGGAACACGTCAGTAGGACACCGAGGGGCTGTGGGGCCCAAATCTGGTGAGGCAGTGCCCCCCACCCTCACGTCCACCCAGAACCTCAGAATGGGACCTGATCTTTTAAATAGGATCTCTCCAGGGGCGCCTGGGTGGCTCAGTCGGTGAAGCGTCCGACTTCGGCTCAGGTCCTGAGCTCACGGTTCGTGAGTTCGAGCCCCGCGTCGGGCTCTGTGCTGATGGCTCAGAGCCCGGAGCCTGCTTCCGATTCCGTGTCCCCCTCTCTCTCTGCCCCTGCCCCACTCACACTCTGTCTCCCTCCCTCTCTCTCTCTCTCACAAAAAGTTTTGAATGGGATCTCTACAGATGTTTCTAGTTAAGAGGAGGTCATCCCGGATTAAGGGAAGCCCTATTCCAATGATCGCAGCCCTTCCCAGAAGGCCAGCAGAGACACACAGAGGGGAGGTGGCCATGCGAAGACCGAGGCAGAGATCAGAGCGGCCAGGGTCGCTAAGGATGCGGGGGACACCAGCAGCTGGAGCCAGGCCCGGAAGGACCCTCCCTGGAGGCTTCTGGGGGAGCGAGGCCCTGCCGATACCTCGAGGTCACACCCCGGCCTCCAGAACTGCGAGAGAGCACGTTTCTGCCGTTCGGAGCCACAGTGTGGACACGAGCCGGGTGGGAGCCTGGCCCCGGGGAAGCGAGCGGGTCCCACGGGGGAAGAAAGATCGGAGGGTCCCGCACATGCAGCCCCCACAACGTGAAAAACAGAACCGCGAGCCAACAATCGTGCGTGGAGGGTTCCCTGTCAACGGTTGTCTTTCTCGTTTCTCTGGGGCATCCGGGGACCCGCCCCTCGGGCCTCAATCATCCCCCCCCCCCGTCCGGCGTGTTCCCTGCGGTGTCCACAGCCCCTCTGGTGGCCTCCCAGGCCACCCAGCCCAGTGCTCACCGCTGGCCCAGTGCTTTCCTTACAGGTGCAGGGTCTGGGTCCACAGCCCGGTCTCTAACCATAGCAGACCTAAAAGACCAAGATGTCACAGGTTTGGAGAGAAATGGGAGCCCGGGCTGCCCTATGGAAGGAGTTAGACAAGCTCCCCTTCATTGGAGTTTGGCTCTAGACGAGGGACTGCCGTGGCTTGTACTGCCCGGCGCCATGAGGGGGCTCCACTCCCCGTGCCCGACGTGAACATCCCTTCTCTCCGGTGCCAACGTGACCCGCACGGTGGTGACAGCGGCCCATCCCTCCAGCAGAGGTTAACGTGGGACGGAGAAGGGAAGGTGACCTGTGACCAGAAGGGCCGCCATGCCCAGCTGCCGGAGACCTGGCCGGCCTGGCTCAGGGACCGGCCAGTCCTCCCTGCCGTCCCGCCGGTAAGAGGCACGGAAATCCGTGGAGGGAGGCGTTGGTGTGGGCACGGCTCCAATGGAGAGACTTTAAATTTTATATGAACAGGGTCTTATTTTCCTGCCCATTGTTTAAGTCAAGTGCAGAAATAATTAGGCTCTTTGGGCCCCTTCTCAAGTCTTGGTCTGTGAACTTTCTGGAAACACCAGAGGGAGAGAGAGCCTCTCCAGCCACGTTGAATTGTTTGACCGTGTGGAGGGGGCTGTCTGAAGAGCTCTGCTCTCCCTTCTGTACGAAAACGTAGAGTTAAGAGTCATCTCTAATATTGTGGAGGCCAGTAGATTTCGCTGATAAGATCTTCTATTTAGTCAGCTCTCAAGCTGTCCCCACGTTTCAGGGAAGGCGTCGCCTTTTGAGCGAAGGGGTCAGTGATGCCACCCAGGGGCTGGGTCTCTGTGGGCTCCCGGGGTCCCCCAAGCAGTGCGCCGACCGTGGGCTGGGGCTCCTGCTGGGCGATGAGCGGCCCCCAGGCAGGAGGCGGTCAGAGTAGGGACGCTTGTGTCCGATGCCCCCACTTTGGGTTTTCTAAGTTCTTTTCATCAAAAACGTTACATTATGAAAGTAACGCATGGTGATTTTAGCTGGAGGGATACAGGAGCTTTTGAAATCCACCCTTCCCAGCGACTCAGATGATCCGCGGTAGGAGACCAGCCCCCAGCTTTCTCCACGCGCACTCAAACTCTCGCAAACGTCCACACGTTCAGTATTTTTTTGTTTTTGTTTTTGTTTGTCATTATAAATTAATAGCCTCTCTATATTCCTCTGAAGAATGTGGAAATGTGAAATAAACCTGAGTGTTCAGTCTAGACTCCACGCTCTCGACTGGCGTGTGCAACCCCATCCATATGTCGAAGCCCTAACCCCCCACGTGGCCACACTGGGCACGGGTCGCTCATAAGGAGGTGATTCGGGTTAAATGAGGCCATGAGGGTGGGGCCCCACTCGGGTAGGACTGGGATCCTCGTGAGCAGAGAAGGAGGCATCTCTCTCTGTGCCGCGTGTGAGGACAGAGGGGGCTGTGGCCGCCACAAGCCAGCAGGAGGGCTCTCACTGCCGGAAGTGCACTTGGACTCCAGCCTCCAGAAGTGTGAGGGATACACTCCTGATGCCTAAGCCCCCCGGACGGTGCTATCTGTTATGGCCGCCAGAGCGGACGAGGACATCCCCCACTGTCAACCAATGGACAGAGATCCAACCCGTCTCTGTCCACGTCTGCACCCTGGTGACCGCCCCAGCGACGGACGTACGGGCTGTGTCCAGTGTGTTATCACGACCCATCAGGGCTCCAGCAAGCCCCCTGGACGGTACGTCCCGGTGTCGAATTGCTTTCCAGAGCACAGACCCCCAGAAGGGCGGGGCTCAGAGGACGTGCGCATTTTCTTTGGACCCGGTGTTGCCAGATTGTTTTCCCCAAAGGCTGTTGGGTTTTAGATCCTCACCAGCTTTCTTGCCTTGTGGCCGGCATTGGATCATATCATTCTTCGATGTTTGGTAATCTCGTAAGTGAAAGATGGTTATTTCATTGTCTCTCTGTTTCTTTAATGTTTATTTACTTATTTTGAGAGCGAGCGAGCACAGTGGAGGAGGGGCAGAGAGAGAGGGAGAGAGAATCCCAAGCGGGCTCCGCACTGTCAGCGCAGAGCCTGACGCGGGGCTCGAACCCACGCGGGGCTCATGACCTGAGCCGAGGTTGGACACTTAGCCGGCTGAGCCCCGCCAGGCGCCCGGGATGGTATCTCATTCTTGTCCTCATTTCCCTTTCACGGGCTCCGAGTGAATGAAGCATATTTTCGCAAGGGCACCGTTCACTTAGATTTCCCATGTTTCCAGTTGTTTGTGTCCTTACCCATTTTCTGTTGGCTCGTCCCTCGTGTCGTTGTTATTTGACAATCCAGCGGACGGGGACACTGTGCCTCGCCGGCCGCACAGGAGTCTCCACGCGTGGTTTGTCAGTGGCCTCGCCCCCTTCGGTGCCCGGACGGTCTTTGTTCTTGATGGCTGTGGGTTTCTCGTCCTGTTCAGGGACGCCTCCCTCCTCTTTGTCATATTGACGGCTTTCTGAATTTTCCCCCAAGAGCTCGTGCTTTGGTGTGTGGACATGGCATCCATATGGAACGTGGTTTTGGATACGGCGTGAGGTACGGTCCGGCTCCTCTCCTTCCGGTCACATGTGTCAGCCCTCGCTACTAAGGAAACCACACCCCTCCTCAGTGAATGAGGGTGACGCGTCGTCAGCTTTTTATGAAGAGGAGTTCATTAGAAACTGAAATACAGATACTCCTAAATACACATTCCTAACATCGGATGTATTTTTGTAGCTTTTTCAGAGCATTTGCTGATTTCTACATTTTATTCTAGTTATGTGTATGCCGTAATACATCTCTGTCCTGAACTACGTCCTTTTCTGGCACCGCCCCCTCTGTATGCGCACAGCACGGGATTTGCTTCTAGTGTGTTCTCAATTTCTTTTTGTTTTAATTTTTTTAAAATTGCTTTTTAAAGTTTTTATTTATTTTTGAGACAGAGAGAGACAGAGCATGAGCAGGGCAGGGGCAGAGAGAGAGAGGGAGACACAGACTCCGAAGCGGGCTCCAGGCTCCGAGCTGTCGGCACAGAGCCCGACACGGGGCTCGAACTCACGGACCGTGAGATCCTGACCGGAGCCGAAGTCGGACGCTCAACTGAGCCACCACCCAGGCGCCCCGGTTCTGAATTTCCGTGAAATGCAAGAGGAAAAGAATAAATGTTTGCTCGATTGATGTATCACTTCTCTATTGGTTCTGTGAGGTGTTTGGGGACTATTGCCATTATCTTGCGAAGACTTTAGAAAAGTGATAGAATGTCAAGGAAAAAAGGGGATCCTCCACCTGCTAACCTCCTAAGGACTTAGTTTGATGATAAGTGTCTGTGGCACCAGGTGCTGATTAAGCCCAGCGCGATATGACAAGAGTCTATGGATCAGGTTGGAGTTTCTAGACAAGACTCGGGAGCTGTGGCTTTGTGCTCGGGTCGGCGCTGCGTACCCAGAGGGCGGCTTCGCACAGCCAGCCTTCGGTCCAGGCGGTGAGCCTGTGACAGGTCCCTGCGTCCCCGGCACCGCCTTCTTCCCTGCACTGCTCCCCCACGGCCCGCCCCGGGGCCCCGCGGGCAGCAACGCCGGCCGCCGGCCGGGACTGACGTGAAAGTTGGTGACATGACGCATCTCAGGGGCAGAGGCGCAGTGTTTTCTGCTTAATCAAATATCCTGGTGCAGGGAGAAAACAGCAGCCTTAGCGCTTGGCCATGTAGGAGGATTAAATGCTATACCACCCTCAGGGGGAAGAAATAAAACAGATGATTCAGTACCCCTGAGCAGAATAAAAATAATAATTATCAGAGGGCATAAAGTGATGGGAGAGAATTAAAGACTGTAGCGGCTTAGCACGGCACAGGGTTAATTAACCAGCTGCTGGCCACGCGTGTTTCTTTTCATCACTACAAACAGGAGGTGTGACAGGATGGGCCAGGCGCCCCCCCCCCCCGACTGAAATCTTCCCTGGGCCCCCCAGGGGACGGAGACCCCTCCTCTGGCCACTTTCCCCTGGCGGGGGGGACGCTCACAGCTCCTCCTCTCGCCCGGGGGGGGGGGCCGGGGCCATCGGAGCCCCCTCATTAGTTCTTCGTGCCTGAAACCAGACTGGTGTGTGTCCTGGGGCTGCCCTGACCAGATGCCACAGACTGGGCGGCCGGAACAGAGGCTGGAACAGAGGCTGAGTTTCTCAGAGGTCAGGAGGCGCGAGGTGTGGGCAGGCTGGGCTCCTTCTCGAGTGCTCAGGAAAAGCGGGTCCCCTGTCTCGCCCGCTTCTGCGGGTGGCTGGCAGTCCTGGAGCTCCCTGGCTTGGAGCTGTATCCCCAGTGTCTGCCTCGTGAGCACACGGCACCCCTCTCCGGGGGTCCGTGACCCCGGTCACATCGGGTCAGAACCCATCCTAACCGAATGTGACCTCGTCTGCGCTCATTACGTCTGCAGAGACCCTGTTGACAAATAAGGCTGCATTCACAGGGACCAAGGGTTTGGACTGGAGCACGTGTTCTGGGGGGACACAATCTCACCCACCACAGGCTTTCGAGTTGGCGACCTGGAGCCTTCCGGCTGTCTGTCTGACCCTATGAGGCTGAGTGGGTTCTTTTCTCTGCCTCGGTGTCTCCCGGGCACTGTCGAGCGATGGGGGTGCTGAAGGCTGGGCCGGCATCCCCCTCGCAGCACCCCCTCCAGCTGCCGGGCCGGGGGCCACCTGGTCGGGGCTGGCGCTTCCCACCCCTCACGTGGCCCGTGGCGGGGACCGCCCCCCTCCCTGCAGATCAGCAATAAAGGTGTTAAGGGCAACAGACCCTACCACTGGCCTCCACGCCCCCCCCCCCCCCCCACGGCTCCTGACCCCCGTCTGGGTGTGCGGCTCACTGCCATTTACCCTTTGTCTCTGATGTTCGAGTTCATTTCCGGTACGTGAGACCGTTTCTCATCCAGGCTGGTTCAGACCATTTGGCAAGAATAATTTCACAAGCCTGGTATTAGACGCTGCACAAAAGTCTAAATACATAATGCATCCTGTAATTCCGTCACACTCAAAACAAGCTGTCAAAACTGTCTGCATGACTTATCCTTAATAAATCCCCAGTCCCGTTAATTGCTCCTGATTCCACTGAATCAGGGTTGTTGGAATCCGCAAATCGGGTGAAGAAGGGACGGGGGACGGGAAGCGTTTAGAGGCCTGCCGCTGCTTCTCCCCCAGGACACAGGGGTGAGGACCCAGGTGGGCGCCGCGCAGCCCGCGTGCAGGGAGGCCGGGTTTCCTGCGCGGCAGCCTGGAGTCTGGCGGGTTTCGAACGTTCTTTCCAGGGAGCCGTCGGAGGGAAAGCGAGGCCCCGGTTGCCTTCGAGAAAGATGGCCAGGACGGGAGACTGAGTCTGTGACACTAACTCTCCTGGAAACGGCGACCTGGGGGGCACGTGCTTGACGCTACAGGAGCCAGACGCGCTGCGCGGGGTGGGGGTGGGGGGGGTGCACCCGGCTGTAGAGACACAGGCGCACAGCTCTCGGGAGGACGGCAGAGAACCCGGAACATTCCGTGAGGGCTGGGAAGCCGCCACTCCCTCTGGCCCCCGACACTCGGAGAAGGACTTTAGCATCAGATAGACCTGCTCGTCTTCTGGCTTCAGCAAATAGACTAGTTTGTGATCTCGGGCCAGGGCCCTCCCTCACGCGCTGCGTTGGCTCCGCTCAGTGGCACAGGGCCGCCGCCCCGGGGGGACAGGAGCGGGGACCGAGCGTGCTCTGGGGGGGGGGAGGGGTTTGCTCTGGCATTGTCATCATGCCCTGGATAAAAATGGCTTTCCTCTCCATTCGGGGCGATGCAGCTTGTTCACTGTGTGTGTGTGTGAGCACACGTGTGCACACATGAGTGCATGCATGTGTGAGAGTACACACGTGTGCGTGTGTGTACACACGCATGTGTGCGTGTGAGTACACAGTGTATTCATGTGTGCGCACGTGTGCACACGCGAGTACATGCATGTGTGGGCACACACATGTGTGCGTGTGTGAGTACACACATGTGTTAGGTGATTGCACACGTGCAGCACGACCACACGTGTGTGAGCACACACGTGTGTGCGTGTACATGAGCACATGTGTGTGCTTATGAGTATACATGTGTGTGCATGTGTGCACACGCGAGTAATGCATGTGTGTGAGTACGCATGTGCGTGTGTGAGCACACGTGTGCAGCGCGAGTACGTGCGTGTGTGTGAGTACACGTGTGTGTGCGTGTGTGTGAGCACCCGTGTGCACCCGGGAGTATGCACATGTGTGTGAGTGCACACACGTGTGTCTGAAGCCTGTTTAGAAGAACTATTGCTGCATCCGGCGGGAGAGGAAGGCTGTTGACAGAGAAGGGAGGAGGCACACAGGCAGGGCAGTGGGGACAGGACCATGCCCTGCAGGCAGGGGGCCAGGAACAGCAGGAACAGCGCCACCTGCGCAGAGGGGCGGGGCCGCAGAGCAGGGCTGGGCAAGTGGCTTCTGGAAAGAGCCAGACAGTGAGTACTTGAGGATCTGTGGGGCCCCGTGGCCACGACTCACCCCTGCGCCTGGGGCCGGATGGCAGCCACGGGCGAGATGTGTACGGACGGGTGTGGCTGCGTCCCAGGAAGCTTTATTGTGGACGCTGGAGTTTGAATTTCCTATCATTTTCCCACGTCACAAAATGCTATTCTTTTGATTTTGATTTGATTTGATTTTTTGCCACTTATAAATGCAAGAACCGGTCTTGGCTCCCAGGCTGTGCACAAACAGATGGTGGCCTGGGGTCCCCAGCTCCAAGGGAGGGCTCCTCCCAAGGCCCATAAGGCCCCCGTGTGACCTCAGGCGGGGGCCCAGGCCGCCGGCACCGGACGACGAGGACCACCTTAATTTTGTTCGCCGCGGCCTCCTCGTGTCTGGCACAACCCGGCACGAAGTAGACGTTCAGCAAACAGCGGCCGAGTGACTCACTTTCACCGCGGAGGTATGTGACTTGCCCTAGACTCTCGGGCAGGTGTCTCTTCGCCCAGCCTCTCCCGGGGCTCCTGCAGGCGAGGCACCTCGCCCGTTTGGAGACACGCTTACTCTCCTTGCCCATCGGCCCGCAGCACAGCGCTCAGTGCCCAGGGCTCAGCAAGTGCCCGCGGCCTCTGCCATCGGAGGCCCAGCTGGCAAGCCCCCCTGGAAGGCTGGTGCGCCCACGGCCAGGGGCCCCGGGGCCCGGAAGAATGGCCGACCTCGCTTTCTTCTCTCCAGGAGCTCCAGGGGGAGTATTTCATAGCCTCAATTTAGAAACATAACCTTCCGGGGCGCCTGGGTGGCTCAGGCGGTTGGGCGTCCGACTTCGGCTCGGGTCATGATCTCGCGGTCTGTGGGTTCGAGCCCCGCGTCGAGCTCTGTGCTGACAGCTCAGAGCCTGGAGCCCGCTTCGGATTCTGTGTCTCCCTCTCTCTCTGCCCCCCCTCCACCTCCGCTCGCATTCTGTCTCTCTCTCTCAAGTATAAATAAACATGAAAGAAAAAAAAATTTTTTTTCATCTCATGCTTGTTTAAAAAAACGGAAGCATAACCTTCTTCTCCGGTCCGAGTACTAACTAGCAGAAAGATAATATTTACCCCAATCCAGGGGACTCAGGAAGGCACAGATTTCACATTATCTCTTGGGATTAGTAATTTTTAAGAAGTGAAACACCAATTCAGTTGCAACGGAGCAAAAGAATCTCCTGTCTATGGACGTCAGAAAGCAGAGGCCACCGTGGCCGCGAGAAGGCGTGCGGAAGCTGGCGGTCACTGCGGCTCTGAGGGCCGCCTCCAGCGTGGGTCCGTGCCTCCTGCCGCGGGGGGAGGGATCTGAGCTCTGGGTCCCCCACCATCTGCTCTCAAGCTGGACTGAAGAGGGGAGACCGGAGGACCCTCAGGACGCGGGCAGCCTGTGGCGCCGTCTCTCCTCGGGGAAGCCATCAGAGAAGTCCAGCGAGTTGGCTCAGAGTTTATTTCTGGAGACGTCTTTCTGTGGTTAGCCCGGCTGGGTTCAGTGTGCTGACCACACGCGGCCGGGTTGAGACCCGAGCGGGGACACGAGAGCGGGGCTACAGCCGGGGCCAGCGCGCGCTGGAGGGGGACAGGGTTTGCGGCCGCGCGTGGGTCCCGCGGCGCGAGTAAAAGCAGCGCGTTGCTGGACGTTTGTTTACCTTGCGGGCACGTGGGCTGACGAAGGCTCGGGGGTCGCCGAAGGAGGGAAAGCCAGCCAAGCCAGCAAAAGCGCTTCTTTAACGAGAACCAAGTGGATTCACTAGTCGTCGCCGTTTCGCTGCCACGGGGGCGGGCTGGGTTTGGTCTCCCACGCTGGCCCCGTGCTTTCCAGGCCAGAGACGTGGCAGACGACTGGCGTCCGAGAGCCGCCAGATGGGCAAAGACACGCGGGAATCCCTTGCGGCCCTGAGGCCTGGTGGTGTCCTCAAACCCTTGGGGGTTTCCTCTTGACCCCCTGGCTTCGCGTCTAGGCTAGGCCACGGGCGGTCACCTCCCCCTGCATGGCTGCTGGAGAGACCGGGTGTTTCGGAGACCGAACTTTCTGCGTCCGGTGGGGGGTGGGGGGGACGCAGCACCCTCAGTGTTTCCAAGCCGCTGGCGTCGGATGACTCGCACTGGGGGCGCCAGAGAAAACGGCGCCTTCTCTCCGGCCGCCGCCCTTCCTCCCGCGCCCCGGGCCCGCGGGAGGTCGTGCGTTCCGGCTCCCAGCCCCCGGGAGCAGAGCCCGTCTTGGCACACGGCTCACCCGCCTGGGGTGGGTCTGGAGAACAGGGGGAAGATTGGAAATGCGTGAGAGAAAGAGCATGCCGCGTGAGCTCAGAGAACGAGCTCTGCGATGTTCCGGAGAACGTTCAGCCCCGTGACATGATGAAAGGTCCTGCCGGGACGACAGGCGCCAAGGATCGGTGATACCCTTCATCGCCTTTTGCCGCTCTCGGTTTCTTGGCGAAAGAGCACGGGTCTGGAAGCGTGTTTTCGAATCCGCAAGACGGTGCCTCATCACATTCAGCCCTGGCCGGGAGAAGGGGCGCATTTGGCTCTCCCGGAGGTGCTGTCCGCGTGCGGTTTGGGTCTGAGGACAGAGGCACCTTTTTCAGGCCGTCCCACACCGCGTTTCTGAAGACACGCCTTGTAGCCAGACCGCTGACCGCGTGGCCCGCCCTCCAGTCTCCAGGGGGAGCGCAGCAGCGGTGAATAAAAGCCCGGCTTCTCTGACGCCAGCTCGGGCAGCTCTCTACACGCTTGTCTCCACCGCAGGCACCGTGCTCAGGACTCTGAGCCGCGAGGCCTCAACTTCCCTGTGCTGCTGGTCCAGGACCACGCCTTGAGTGCCAAGGGTCTAGACGCCTTTCCCGGGCAGAGCGGGACCCAGCAGGTCTGGGTGGGACCGGGGCCCCCGCACACCAGTGCTGCTGGACCACGCCTTGAGCGCCAAGGGTCTAGGTGCCCATCCTGGCGGCCCTCACATTCTGAGCGGACAGGAGGGGAAGCGGCAAGGAGAGCTTCGCAGAGGTCCGCACCGCCGGGGAGGTCACCCACCCGTCCTCCGCACCTAAAGGACTCGGCCCCCTCCCTCCAGCCCAACAGTAAGGAGAGCACAGAAATCAGTCTCCGCTCCTGAAGTTGGCGTCCCGCTCAAGACGTCGACGGACTCAAACAGCACCCGTCGGAGGGAAAGTAATCATAGCTCTTTACGTTTATTTGTTGGGCTCTGGGAGGATGTCACTCCAGTCGCTTGACCTGATCAGAGACACCGCCAGGGTGTTATTTTCGTCCCAGCCTTACAGGCCAGGACCCTGGAAGAATGGAGAAGCCAGCGGCTGGCCGGGCCACGCAGGGGAGATGCGGGGGGGCCCTGCCCACTCAGCGCGGCGACGTGACAGAGGGGGATGGGGTCGCTGGGCGCGCACCTCGTGCTGTTCAGAGCCAGGACCTCCTTGCGGTAGTCAGCCCGTCGAGCTCTCTGCAGATCTTCGGTTTGATGGGCTTGGGCTGTTGTAGCAGGACTTCAGGGTGGGGACCTCATGGTCTGTGACTGTATTTGCGGGTCAGGCCGCCACCACAAGGTACCGAAGATGGGGGGGGGGGCGGGGTAGCGTCTCACAGTTCTAGAGGCTGGAAGTCCAAGACCGAGGTGTGGGCAGGGCCAGTTCCTCCCGAGGCCTCTCCCCCCATCGTGTGGATGGCTGTCTTGTGTCCTCACGTGGCCGTCCCTCTGTGTGTCTGTGTCCTGACCTCTTCTTCTTATAGGGACACCAGTCACACTGGATCGGGGCCACCCTGGTGACCTCATTTTACCTTAACGACTTCTGTGAAGGTCCTGTCTCCAAATAAGGCCACGTTGTGAGGTCCTGAGGGTCGGGGCTTCAACGTAGGAATTTAGGGGACACAACCCAGCCCCAAAGAGTGCCCCTACCTGGTCACCTGGGGAGGACATGGCGTGTGGCTTCGGCTGAAGGTGGTTAGGGAACAGGCTTCCCTGAGGCCTGGCCGACCACGTCCCGTGGCTGGGTTCTGACCCCGGCTCCGTCCCCCCACTCTGTGCCTGCCCCCTCCCCTGGCGAGAAGGGGGTTGGCTGCGAGGTCTCCAAGCTCCAGTGCCCTCAAGTCCAGGAGCGGGGGGATGGGGTCACCAAGGCCCAACGCTGTGCCCTAGCCTGGGTACCAAGGGGACAGGGGTGCTCACAAATGCTCGTGACACACACACACACACACACACACACACGTGCAGACACACATTCACATGGATGTGCAGGGGGAAGGTTCCTGGCCCCGGGGGAGAGCTGGGCCGTAGGGTCCCGGGTATCAGCCTCACTTTTTACTCTGCCCTTTTGTTCCTTTTGAATGTTTTTTTTTTCCCCCAATCAAATGACTATGTTACTTTTCCTATTAAAAATGGTTTTAAAGAAAAACAGCGCTGTCTTTCTGGTCCGTGGAAACCACTGTGTGTGCGTGGGCGTGTCCACATCTGTGGACACGGAACAACTCAGGTTCTCGTGCTCCCATTTCTCCGTCCCTCCTCCCCTGAGCCCGCCAACGCTTTCTAAGGAACTGCTACCACTTGCCCACAAAGCTGGGAAATGCCGCCCTACATCCCACAAACGTGGGATCTCACCTTTTCCCTTGCGTGACGGTGCCCAGAAACACAACCACTCAATCCCTTCCTGTTTTCCGTGACAAGGTAGTGAGGGATGCAGACTTGGGGGGAGGGCGGAAAACTGTGAACCAGGAGCACCGATTCTGCATTTATGTGACCTTCAGCTCTGCCGACAGACGAGGAGTCACATCACAGTTCGCTAGCGTTCGCTGGGCCTCTCCCGGGCACACAGGCTCCCCCAAGTACCTTCGTTTTTATTCAGAACCACAGAGGAGGCCCCCTCCAAGCCTCGTGAATGACCTGGCACGGAGACGGACCGGAATTCGTGGCATGAATGGACAGATTCGCATCTTACTCTAGGAACGCCACGGTGCTCTCGTCTCCTTTCATGCACTTTTCCATTCACTTTTTGTTTGTTTGTTTTTTAATCTGCAAAATCCTTCCGGGGCACGCCGGTGGAGGGCACGGCTCCACTGTGGGAAGGGCTGATTTGTTTAAAAGATTGAAAAGTTGCGACATTTTCATATGGATAAGTGCATTTTGTTTTCACTTTACCTAAAATGTTTGAAAATTAAAGTTTTTGGTGGAAGACTTTTTTAGGGTAGGAAACCAAGTGGCAGGGCCAATTTTGCATTTGCCAATGAAAGCAGAGCTTTTTTAAACTTCAGGAAAAGGTCAAATTGTGTTTGATGACCCCATTTGGAGTTCATCCATGATGGTGCATTACGCAATTTTTCTCTGATTCTGTTTTATCCCTGGTAAGTTGGAAAAAGGCTCCAGAATTTAAAAAAAAAAAAAATGTGATCGAAACTCGAGCAGTTTTGAATTGTAGGAAAATTTACCCCCAAATCAAAATGTTCTTATTTCATTCTTTCTATTTTCCTCTCAACCTGAACATATACTTGATATAACACAATATGTCCATAAGTAAGAATAGGAAAGACTCTTTTCCTTATTCAAGTTGCAGAAGGTAAAATTGTGATGTTATTTACGTAAATTTCCTGTGTCTTTGTGATAAACTGTGCCGAAATCTTTGTAGTTTTGTCCCCAAGGTTTTATTGATTGTAGAAATTCACCTGTTTTAACACTGAATTGACGGTAACTGGAAAAACTATATTAGTTCTGTTATCTGTGGGCTGGCTTCAGTTCTCTACACAAAGGCTACTTGAAATCTCTGTTATTGATTAAATCCAGATGGAATTCACTTCTGATACACAGAACACTGGGAAATTTATCAGCTTCTATTATTCCTCATCGAAATGAGCTCCTTTAGCTTTCTAATTATATTGTCTAATAAAACTAAACAGCCAATGCTATCTGCATATTATATGAAGAATTGTCCTACAACAAACTCATAACAGTCAATTAACATAAAAGCTAATTATATATCTCATCATCTTACAAGTTTCCGAATGTATGCTTACCCTGTTGTCGCCTAGAGCAAAGGAGGCTTGAATTTTCACTTCTAAATATTGACTTTTAACTAATATCAGAAGCGATTTCAATATTTTTATGGATGGAAAGTTAGTGATTAAGCCAGATGCACTATTTGCCAGAGTGCAATTAAAATCTCGACATTAACTAAACCTCCAGAAGGGGAATCTTTGCAACAATGTGAAATCAATTATCAGTCGCTAAGCAGGTTAAGTCCTGGGTTCCTATCTGAGGAACACTCAAGATAACGATAAAGATAAGTGAGATTTATTTGAGATTGCCAGACTGTTATGAAAACCACAGACAGAGCACAAGGGCATTTCCGCGTCCAATCGTGCGTCGTAACATAATTGTGTTCCTGCCTAATTGTGATAGCTATCAAGCAAGAAATTTGCTACAAGATTAACAGAGACACAGTAATGAACGCGCACGGAGGCGCCCTGGAACCGTTAGGAATGTGGCTCACGGCGTCTGGAATGAACCCCACACTCCGGCCTTCCAGAGCCAAAACTTCCAGAGACTTTTTTCCTGCTTTCACGTTGGGATACGGGTACTTCCCCCCGCCCCCCCCCCGTTTCATTGCTCACAGAATAAGCACATGGTCAGAATAAGCCTTGAGGGGAAAAAAGAAAAGTCGACACTCTTTCTACGTAGCAGGATTCAGAGTGGCAGGTAGGTTTCAGAAGAGCAAAAGTTAGGATTTACTTTGACCAGGGCGCTCTGAGATAGCGATGAAGTTATAACGGATCGCTTTTATATGTATAACGTATCCCAAGTGAGTGCCTGCGCAAAAGTAACGGCTGATAAGAAAACCGGGTGCCCGTGAATCGGTTTTCTCCCGATACAATGCTGGCGGCCTTTTTCATTCATATTGTAATGAGGTTACTATCTCTGAGACAGTCCTTCCGGGGTGGAGGCCACCCTCCCCTAAGATTACAATAGGAATTGCTTTATTGACAAGTACTATTCAAAATCTTCATAGTATAGAAAGAAAGACTTTGTTTTATTCCACTGGTCTCAATACTTATTGCACTCTTATAATCAAAACACTCTGAGGGGAGAAAAAGGCCCAATTATTCTGTGAACAGTCTTTAAATTTACTGAAGGCAGTTCAGCTAAGTGGAATCATTTTAAACTCCAATCGTGTGCGTCGTCGTCAATGTGCAAAGAGCGGCGATGCTTAGACATCTTTAGCATTTTCTCACAAAGCCGGATGCTTTGATTGAGATTTTAAAATCCTTTTTTTTCTCTTAGTTTTCTGAAAACAGACCTAGTAAGTTCACATTGGGTGTTTTTCCTTCACCTGTTTTTAGCGGAGATTGTGAGGAAGCATTTTCTGAGCTATCTGCAGGCAAACACTTCCTCCTATTAAAGAATGTTTACTCAAAAGAGCCAGCTAATGACGGGAAAACACACACACACACAAACCCGTTTGCCTTCAGACTCATAAAATCAACAAAATTCACGTGTTGATCTCTTGATATAACATATGTGTGTTAAAACAGTACCATGCTAGTATATTCAAACGTATAGCATGACACTTTGAAAACTGGAAAAAAAAATCCCGTTTTGGGGAAAGTTGTAAAGTGGGGACTGTTCTAAAATAGTGCCAGCCCCGGGAAACAAATCAAAAACCCCTCCAAAGTAAGTTGAGGAGGCCTTTCGGCCGCTGGCCTCTGATCTGCTCACGCGAGACGGTGGGCAGTTTCTGCACACGGCTGGGTGGGTGAGGTCAGATTTAAAAAACATTTTCGAGAGCGTCCCCAGTCAGCGGAAAGTACTGGGATCCGTCAAGGCGGCGCTGAGTGTTCCCCCCGAAGTCTCCCAGACTCGAACCCCTGCCCTCCGGTGAGGACCACCCCCACCTTGTTTACTTTTCCGCTGGGGAAGGTGGGGGCCGGAGGGGACAAATTTTTTAAGTGAAAGCGTGTACTCATCACTGTAAAGTGAAAACCTGCTTTGCTAACATCCAGAAAGTACCATGAAGGGATCTCAAATGTATCAGATAAGGAAATACTCTTAAACCACACGCGTGGCAGGCAAAAAAAGCCACCCCATAATCATGCAGCTAATGATCTGCTTGATTAACTGTAATTAAGAATTTACCTCTGTGTTTTATAACGTGCAGACCCAATACAGATTTAATCCTCAGCGCCTGTGGTTAATAAAACGGATTTTCAGTTTGTTCCTTAACCCACGCATTGCTGTGGTTTTTGTTTTGTTTTGTTTTTACAACTTACAGGGCTTGATTGGCATACTTGAAAGTGTAAGTGAAATGCAGCTTGTATTTGGAATGCACTTCAAGCCACTACCTTTAGGGTCATTTCACTGTAGACCCGAAAACAACAACAACAACAAACCACACTCGCGAGTTTTTAAAAACTGGCTATTTTAGTGAATGGATAACCGTTGTGGTTTAATCCAGTTGAGTAAACGGTTTCGTTGCAAAAGGGAGCGCCCGGGCCTGGAGAGAATGCGCCTGGAACCGGGTTTTGGGGGAGAGGCGGGGACCCCGTCACCGCGCACACGGCGGGGGCAGCTGGGCGCCCATCGGCGGCGGTCGTCTTCGGCTCTCTTGCTGCCCCGGCTCCTGCAGGCCTGTGTCCCACCGCGCGCACCGCTCGCGGACCCCGGGGGCGGCGGGGACGCCGGCCCGGGGGCGGGAGGCGCGGGGACCCTTTGTGCGCCCGGAGCGCGCGCCTCGCCGCCGCGCGGTCGCCGGCACCGGAAGGGTTCACACTGCGCCTGAAAGGGGACAATGGAGGCCGGCTAGATCAACATCGCCGAAATCGAGTTCATTTGCGATTCAGCCCCTTTCACCACGGTTGTCACGCAAACTTCCTACTTTGATCAGCGGAGGGTGGAGAGGGAGAAAGCCCGCGGAGGCCCGGGCGCGGCGCGTCCGCGGCGCCCTTGGCGGGTCCCCGCCCCCTTCCGGAAGGAGCCGCGGGGACGCGGCATCCTGCACCTTGACCCGTCTAGACGGGCCCCGAGGTTTTGTGTCGGTTACCAGGGGCGAGGGGTGCTCTTTGACCCCCGCGCGGGGCGGAGGTGGTGGCCGGGGCGGGGTGGGGGTGGGGGTGGGGGGGCGTCCCCTGAATCCTCGCCGCATTCCGGAGGCACAGGGGCGCGCGGAGACGGGCGCCAGCTGTTCCCCGAGCCCGCGCCCGTGGCCGTCCCGCGCGCCCCTGTCCCCCCCTCCCCCACCGGCGCCCGCGGGCGCCACTGTCGGCTCGGCCCGACCCGTCCAGAAGGACGCGGCGCGCTGGCCCGCGGTCTCTGCCTCCCTCCCGGTCCCCCTCTTGTGCTCCCCCTCCCCCTCCGCCCCTCCCCCTCCCCTCCCTCCCTCTCTCCGGCTAGTAAATAATCACAGCCATTTTCTGTCCTCGGTGCCGTATTCTGCATGTGCAATGACTTTGAAAAAGGACTACCTGTGTAAGTGCACTTGCCAGTTCCAATCTAGGGGTTTCCTTCCCGTCCACTTTCAAACACCCGCCCCTTTCCAAAAGCCCAGTGTAAGCGAACTTCCCACGTTCTGTAAGTAACCCAACCGCAAGCACATTGTGCGAGGAAGGTCATGCCTCCCGGCGCTCCTGGGGGTGGCGCGCGGCCCCGGACGCGTCCGGCGCACGATCTGCTAAGACCGCGTGAACGTTAAGGCAGGTCTCCCGCCCCGTTTGTCTCCACAGACCCCCCTAGCCCACTCGGAGGTTTTCCTAACAGACCTGTTGGACCAAGTGTGCGAGCGGATGAACCACTACCAGCTGGAAGAAGATGCCGTGACTCGGGAGAAGAAGTTTAAGAGGTTTGCTCCAAGGAAAGGAGACAGAATATACAAAGAATTTAAAAAATTCCATTTTTATTCTGATGCTTACAGACCTTTGAAATTCGCGGTAAGCTCCCGTTCTTCGCAGGTGAATCCCACGCGCCAGGAACACCATTTGGGGTATTCTTTTTGGCCGTTTGCTTGGGTTGTGGTTGAGTTTCCAGACCTTGAACATTAAAAGGTTATCTGACTGCTCTGTGGTCCCCGCGGCGGCGTCAGTGTTGACCATGCATTTGGGAAGTTGCCTTTGAGACACCTCACGGGGCTGTGCAGACAGGCGGTGTTTCGCAGAAAGTGCTGTTGTAGCTCCCAGCGACTTGAAGCCGAGGGTCGCGCCTGCTCTGCCCCTGTGGGGCTCAGAGAGGGGTCTCAGTGGCCCCCCTTGCCGAGGCAGGTCTCTTCCATGTTCCCACAGAAGGAATCAGGGGTGGTGGCTCCTAGGTTAAAATCCAAATTAGAATGAATGTCGTTTTCAAATATTTATAGCCAAATGATAGAGGAAGAGTGACAAACATTTTTTTTTTTCCTTCTCCCCCTTCAGGCTTCACAGAAGAGAGAATTTCCTTCCCGAGTTAATTCAAGTATTTTAGCACAAACTAAGTTAAACAAAGGCTTAGGTATGATAGTTGGCTTAATGCCAAACTCCCGTCCGGTGTGGTGTTTATTTTAAGTGAATGCTGGCCTCTGGCTTGCTAGAATGTGCCTGGCAAAATAGATTCCAATATATTTCGCTTTACTTAACGCTGTTGAATCAGACCAAGTGATGGCAAAGCCTGTTTAAAAAATGTATTAAGTTCACACACTGGCCGAAATGTCAGGCATGCTGACGCCCCGAAACAGGGGCTTTAGCTGACTTCTGAAGATTTCATTTTAATTAAAAAGTAAAGGCAATAACTCCAAGGTAAAAGTACCCTGGAACAGGAATTGCGATGAGTACGTGTGCTTGTATTTCACAGGTTTTAAATAAACACGTTATGGTGGAATTTGCATATTTTTAAACGCCATTGAAAAATTTTAAAGTCTTGCTGAATGAACTTGGACTGTGCTTTGCCAAGTCTCGAGCGAATGCCCTCCTGTAGCTTCACGGTTCCAGGAGCTGTAACCCTGTGGGTCTTGAGCACAGACGCGTCCTTCAGTTAGAATTTAAGATTTTTTTAATGCCCCGGGCGCCTTTGGGCTCCCTCTTCTCTGAAAAGTGAGATTTGGGGCTAGAAGCAAAGTGAAATTATCAACGGAGCGCTAGATGGTTTGAAAAGAAACTTGGCCAAGTCACTGCCAAGCACGTTACCCACAGTGAAACCGACGAGGTTTGTTTTGATTGCTGAGAAAGCTTAATTGTTTTCACACTTCAGTCTCTGTTTTAAAACCACAAAATGGATTGTTATGTTAAATCTGAGGGAAACTGGTTTAAGCGTCTCCAGGAGCCGGGTTCTTTGAAGGAGTCTAGAAAACCCAAACAAAACCAGAAAGCTAAGACTCCCCAGCTCTACCTAGGAGACCCCTTTCTTCTTTTCTTCGCATTCCAATGTACCGAAGAGACACAGATACAAAGAACCGCTTTCCTCCTCACCCTCGTCTTTCAACACGACTAATCGGTTAGTTAAGTCCCAGGAAAATGACGCAATTAACGTTTGGGGACGAGGCTCCATCTCCGAGGCAGTGAGGTCCCGAAAGCAAAGGGGCTGATGAAAACGGGCCACGGTGGTAACACGGTTTTCTGTTTTTAGCTAATAAAATGTTGGTGCGTCCTTCTCACGAGAGCCCCGTGCGCGCGGATCTACCCACATATGTTGTTATTACGTTTCCGCAGTGCGAAGCTATTATAGAGGAGCATGAAGACGAGATATTCTCACTTATCGCCCAGGAGGCACACGACCTCGCTGACAAGCTGTGCAGTGAGAAAGCAGGTACTGTGTCTGATGTAACATGTGTCTTCCGCTCGCCCACCCCCCTCACCCGGCACGGCAGCATCTTTTTTTCAAACCGCCCTCGCTGCCTCCCCGCCGCCACCACCACCACCACCGGCTCCGCACTGAGTCAGAAAGACCCCATGTGAGAGAAGACAAATAAACAGAACCACGGGGCTAGGTGGCTCTTCCGTGGGCGCTGGCTTTCTTCTGCGTTTGCCAGGAAGTCTAAAGACGGTAAAGGGGGCACAGGCCCATCAGCACCGGCGGGGTCCAAAGCACTTTCTCTTTCCAGTTTGCAAACTCGGAGAGGTTGGGTTCTCTCTCCCTCCTGGACCAGGATGGACAATCTCTTTATGACTCGCCTGGAACCTAAACTGATAGCAGGCGGGATCTTTATTTAGTACGAGATTTTAAAAGCTTTTTTTCTTTGCCGATTTGCGAGGGGTGCTGGGTATTTTTTTTTTTTCAAGTTTCTTTCCCGGGATATCTTAAAAAAAATTTTTTTGTTTCTAATAAAGCATAACGTACCTTCCTCCACAGTATCAAATTTAGTGCCCCAGTCCTTGAAATAAGTTACTGCCCATCTGTGGAGAAACGTTCTCTGTCATCAAAGGTTATTAAACGAGAAAGTGACAAAGCCACATCAACGGGAAGAAGTTTTCTTCCTCTGAGTAGATAATGGGGTTGTTTTCTTTTTAAAATCCAGTTTGAAAAAAAAATAATAAAGATGATCCAGTTTGGTTGGGGGTTTGAAGAGTACCGTAGAAGGAGACACTCGGGACTGCTCAGGGCCCGGAGAGCCGTCTCACTGAGCTCAGACACGAAAGGCTGCTTTTGTGAGCCTCCCATCAATAAGTGCGTAGCCACGATTTTCCAAAGAAAGTAGTCTCGATATTTTCGAAGTTTTGCGAACGATTCAGAGATGGGCACGTGCTTGAAGATACGAGCAAAAATGGGATGCGCGCTATCGGAAATACCTGTTTTCCTATTTTTCTGTCACAGAGGGTCTGGGCTTGTCACAGTCACCTAAGGCAAGGGCCACTAGTTTGCTCTCTAAACACCTGTTCGGACCTCACAGAAGGGCCTGAGAAAGTTTCACCAACTCTTCCTGGCAGCGGTGGCCCCAAATAATGACAAGATTCTGGGGAGAGACCCTCTTCCTAAATGCAGCAGTTTGACCTAATTTTAATAATAGTGACTGCATCTTGGTCCCTGGAACTGAGCATGAACGTTAGCCCCGAGAAAGCGTTGAGTGTAAGGCAAAACCCTAAGATTTACGCAGGAAAGAAAACCTTAGCTTACGGAGTCCTAATAGCATTTGGTTGTTTAAAAACTGGTGAAGTATTTCCACTGTAAAGCGTCGGCCCCTCCGAGCTGCTGAGAGTACAAGGTGGGCCACCGCCTCGTGGCCGCAACGTAGCGAGCCTTTTCAGGGTCGTGTTTCCCCTTGAAGCATCCTCGTGGCTGTTGTAAACCATCCGTAAGTTAAAAAGTGAGAACACGGTCACCTTACAAAGAGGCTAGACTCCCTCCCAGCCCAAAGTCCCCGCCGTCGAAGTAAGTTAGCGCCACGTAACGAGGTCGCCTTTTTCACACTTAAAAATTATCGCCAGAAAACCGAAAGCCACGCGTCAGTGAGGACGCTCGCCCTCGGTGACCACGGCGACAAAGAAGCATGTGTTTTCACAGGTTGGGAGGCTTTCGGATTCCCGTGGAAAAGGTGACACTCTCGTGTTGTAGAAAAACTCCCGCGCTGTTGTCCGAAACTTTGCTACGATTGAGCTCCGTGATTTAAAACGTTTTAAAGACAGGGCCGTGTGTGTGTGTGTGTGTGTGTGTGTGTGTGTGTGTGTCTTGTGTGCTGGAGGCCGCGAGGCCGCATTCACCGGTGACCGTCCCCCAAGGCAGAGTGTGCTGTGTCCAAGGCGCTTCACTGACAGCTGCTGGAGTGTGTACGTTCTGCTTTTAGGGAGATCGTTTTTTTTTAAATAGATGGTTCTAGAACTAGACGTTTAATCGGAAGGGCGGCCCCTTTTTACACTTTGTGTACACTTCACCTATACGTGCGTGTGCCTGCGTGCACACGTGTGTGTTATATGTGTATATATATGAATTTTGCTTTTCTCTCTCTTGAGGGTAGATCGTTTCACCTTCTTCTTGGTAATTACGTAGGAGCACATGAAAGCACGTTCACGGATTTTAAAGCCTCAGCCTTATTGGGCTTTGATGGACGTATAAAACTGTAAGGCGTTTCACGTGTGCACCGTGGCGATCTGATACGTGTGTACGTTGTGAAACCTTCTTCCCATCTAGTTCATTGACGCTGGACCCTAACAGGACTGTCCAGTTTACTCCCCGTGCGCAGACCAGTACGTGGGGGACCATGGAGAAAACGCATATTACATTCGCGATGACCGTTTGGATTTAAAAAGGCCCCATCAGTGAGGTTTTCGTGAACGTATGCACCCTGCCTTGAACGAATAAAGAAAACCTCGGTGAAAGACGATAGCATCGCAGACGGGTCTGTGGATACCTCTTCACCGCTCTGCGCCGCATAAAAGAAAAGGCGTCAAATACATCCTGCTCTTGGGGTGTGAGACGGAGTAATGGGACTACCTGATAGACAATCTGTCGTCGTCGTCGTTTTTCCCCAGGCAAAAAAAGAGAAGTGAGTGTATTCGATCTTCCTGGTGGAATATTTTGTGGCACTTACCCCGGCCACATTGTCAGTTTAACGTCTTGAAGTCCAAACGATGCTTTAAAATCTGATAAGATAGAAAGTCATGATTAAAAGGGTAGCTGTGTCCCACGGATGCTGGAGGGTGTACCACTCTGGGTTGGGAATGGATGGATCCTCTCAGTTTTGTGGAGGCGTTCATTAGCTGGAGTGCGAGGGCCTAAATGTAAATACACGAATATATTCTGGGTACGTGTCACTTCTGCTCCGCTCCTAAATCTTAACCCTGAAAACGTGAGACTGAGGAATCTGACGCGTGATCCTTGTGAATGCGACCTATGGAGTAAAGGACCAGGTATCTTGAGATGCTCGGCTTCCGTCTAAAGAAAAAGCATTTTTACCTCTTCGTGCAGACTTCCCTACGCGAACGGAGGTGTTGAATTATATTACACAAAATCATTACTTTCAAAACCTCGTCTTTTTCCTGTTTTTGATAAATTATGGAGTAAAAAGAATCGTAGCCTTTCTGGAGAGGGCGGACGTTAATTGCTTCCAGTTGGCAAAGTGGAGCGTCTCAGAGCCCCCTCCTTGCCTCTCTGCTCCTTGGGTTAAATGCCAAGCGTGCTGCGCCTCTATTTAAGGCATTTCTTAAACACCCCCAAGGCCATGGGCAAAGTGACACGCTCCCTGGGCTTTGGTTTTAAAATACTCTGGAAAAAATTCTGGAGGACGGCAGCAAAGATAACAGAGCCTTGGCAGGTGTGGAGGCCACGTTTGGGGTACCAGGGAGGAGGTGTGTGTGTTTGAAAATTTCCACGATAAAAAAGTTTTTAAAACGTGCTTCCCTCAAAACTGTGTTTCTTGCAGAAAGTCCGTGACTCACGCGCTGGTGTGAGATGGGTTAGCGATGCTATGTGACTTTTCTTGTTTTTTTTTTTTTTTTTTTTTTTTTTCCAGATCTCTGTGGAGCCTCTGCTAACCTCGAGGAGCTCCTGGATGGCACCTCTACCGGTTACTGAGGAGGAAAGTCACAGCCCACAGGTCAACGTCCGTGTTCCTATCTTCACGTTTCCTCACGAAAACAAAGTTCACGTGTCTCGTTTATACGGTGCTGTCGCACGTATGACATTGTGTTGAAAATCTGTTGTTTGGTGTCGCGACAGACCCGATTCTTTGGATAGGGGAAGTTGAGGACTGCATAAAACAAATTACCCTTGTGGATTCGGATACAGACAGGGTCAGGAGTGAAGCGTTTAAGTGCCCAGGAAGAAAAAACGGAAGGCATTTCATAAATGAAGTAAGGATTTGATAACATACACAATATCTTATGCGCGTCTACAAGTATAATGTTCTAGTTGATGAGAAAGAGCATGATTTGAGTTCTTAAATGCTTGATTGGTCATGAAGGTAAGAAAATATATTGCCACAAATTCCAGATTATGTCTTCTGGGTTCTATACAGTGATCGATTAAAGACACAAACTTTCTTTCCATCAGGAAGGAGATACGAAGTTCCAGAAACCTTCAGTTTAAAAACGTATTAATCTCTAAAATGTAACGGAATGTGTGAAAAAATAATGAACGCTTTTCTCGCAAGCACTATGGTGGCCTTTCTTCCGCATACCTTGTTAATCCAGATGAGTCAGAAAGTCACTGTACTGTTATCTTGTGTGTTCTTCAAAGATGGCAGCAGTGACCGCGTTTTGTTTTGCCGCAAACTCTGTTGTGCGTGTGCGTCTCTGAAAAGACTTCCAGCTAACGCTTAGTGTGTGTATTTTACCACTAACTAATCTATTGTCCTCCCATTTGGGCGTGTTTGTAGGTGTGGAGACAGAGGGGAGGTGGGACCGGATGAAAAATTACTTTTGACCCCACTTAATACCAGAATGTAGTCGTCCTAGTGCTAGGCTTGGATATTTCATTGTCTTCGTTAAACTTACAGTCAGTGACATCTGACTGTAATCGTTGCCGATGCCGGGGCATATTCTGTAAGTTATTCTGAAGAAGAGATGCTCATTGTTGGTGGTGAGAATTTACTAGGCAGGGTGATATAAAGTCTGCCCCCAGAGAGCAAAAACCGTCCGCCGTGTGTTACGTCATTGCCTGGAAATCACGCTGTTTAAACCGCTCAGCTGATGCTTTGGGAAGAGACAATTCTGGAACTTAGGAAAATTTACCAAAATTCCGGAGAAGCGGTTTCCGCTTTTTTCCTTCTCCCTCCCCACTTCTTGTCGTAAGTTCACACCACTTATTTACTGGGGGAAGCGGAAAGGCACGTGGCTTTTGGACGTGTCGGCAGCTGGCTGCGAGTCTAGACCCTGCCCAGTGTAGCCCAGCGAGCCTGCACCACAGCTGACACAACACGGAAAAAGGATTTCAGAATAATTAGCACCGTATTGCAGTCAGGTAGCGAAAGTGTTTAAAACGCAGCCCGCCCGTCCGTGTGTAAACCTACCTATTTAAGATTCGTTCAGCATCTCACATAGTCATAAACGTTTCCCTAACGTGGGCCTTGTTGGTAAGTGTGCTGCCCGGGGACTCGATTCCTCGCTGAGCACATGGCAGAGGCCCTGGCAGGAAGTGCCCAGTGAAACGGGAACTCTGTAATCGTGTGGCATTGTCTCCACCTCCCTGGCGGTCGCTACAAATTCTCAGAGACAGACGCGGCCAGTGCTGATGGCGCCGCTCAGGAGAACTGGGGCTCCCGTTTCCAACCCGCACGAACACAAGAGGTGTGCCTTCTGTCCCCGATCGGTGTCCCTCGTGGGTGTGGATGCTTTTGCTTTGACTGGCGCGAACCGCCCTTCTTGTCTCTGATGGCGCACATCTAAGGTTCCGCCGAATACGGCTTTTCAGTTTTTTCTTATTTTCCGGTAAAAAATAGGCTCGTCTCTTACAAGACTTTTGATGCCCCACGACTTCTATGTACTTTTTCCTTCCAGAAAGTTTTTTCCGGATCCAACTTGCTAAACCCGTGTAAATATTTTGGCTTTGCGAAGTTACCGATTAAACGTCCGCTTGAGGGGCAGACGCGAACCCCCTGCATCTTTGGGCTGAGGATATTCTGGGGTTCCCTGTGGGGCACGGTCAAGTTGTGCTGCGTTTGCTAATGAGCAATAATGAGACAGAGCAGTGGGTTGCTTTAGCGACCCTCTGAACCACACTCCTGCCTTTTTAATGACGTTGATTGACCAAAACCAAAGACAGCAAAAAGCCTGGGGGGGGGGGGGGAAGAGTCCGCACCCAGAGCGTGGCACAAAAGTTTCTTAGAGTCCGTGAAAAGCAACCTAATTCTAGGTCAGGGAAATTCCTGGAGGGGAAAAAAAGGTGGGGGTGGGGGGGGGCGTGTGATGCTCATGAAAATACCGCGGAGAGCAGACGTGTTGGAGGCAGGGGTTTCGAGTTGTGTTTTTGTGAGGCCGGCTCTTTGGGTCTCTGCAGAAGATCCTGCGCGCCTGTTCTCCTGGAGAGAAACCAGGTTGGCCAAGATGAGCGGTTTATATCCTGTTATGTGGATTCCCATTTGCTAAGAAGCAGCCCAGGCCACTGAATCCATTTCACTGAGGACTGAAAAATAGAGTCGGTTGCTGTCTATAATTGTTATTTGTTCTACCTGTTTCTCTGCTCAGGCTGATATTTATCCACGTAGGTGGTAGCGTTAGCTACATAAAAAAGTTGAAGCTTTCAACCTTAAAATTCAGCTTACAGTGGCATATGGGAAAAAGCCACTCTTTGATGTGATTTTGTGGCCTGTGTTAAAATCTGATACAAAACTATGAGCTCATCTCGAACCTGGAAACCCACTCAATGGCGTTTTGCGTCGTTCTATCCCACAATGCACTGGTAGCAAACTGTCACGATACCTGTTACATACGAGTGTGTGTTTTGTTATGATTTTCTGCCCAGGTCTTAATGCCCCCTGCTACATTCCTTACAGTCCGCGGACTCACTGTTCCAGGGCAAGGAACTACACAGACAGAAGACCGAATGAGGTACATAAAATTGAAATATGGAATCATAGACCTACATCGCCCATAAGTCACCTCAGAAGAGGTGCGACGGACAGATGATGATGTCGTCTCCGGACTTGTCCTTCCCGCCCTTGGCCCCGAACGTGGGTTTGCTGAGGAGGAGTGACCCACTCGTTCTGTCCATTTTCAGGATCTGCCCTTCTCCACAGAGATGGTGCTTACAGTGACCGTAATAGCAACTCATCTGTCTGTAGGGACGTCACCTGAAAATCCGGCTTGGCTTCCTGGGGACGGTTTGTAGACGAGTCTGTGGCATCGGCCACAGGTGCGTGCCCTTCTGGGTTCTCTGAGGGTTCAGAGCGGAAACTTAGGTGCAGGCGTACCGTCCCACGCACAAAGGTGGGCCTGTCGTCTGGGCAGGGGGAAGTCAGCTGACAAAAATATCCTGTCTCACGACAGCGAGATATTTACAAAACACATGCCATCTGTTAAGAAGCTTGGGAAACAAGCTACGAGGTTACACCGGAAATATGTCGGAACTGCAATATGGCTCATTAGTACGGAACACGCATTTTATTGGACCACCCGCGGGTCAACATCGTATCCCCCGAAACGTAACGGCACAGAGTGGAGGCCGGGACAGCGAGGCGAGCGATTAAATAGGAGAGAGCGCGCCGCGTGCCCCCAAACCACCGTGGAAGCTGCACCGCGCACTTGGCTGAGCTAAGATACCACTCGAGGCGCACACGCCTTCCTCGGAGCGGACAGAGAGGAGCTGCCTCCTCCTCCGGGAGCATAAACGAACCAATATCTAAGGAATGCAAGTTCCATAATGGGACGCCGGATGCCCGATGTCGGCCAATTAAACCTGGCTCCGACTCGGAAAGATCCCGTAAGTGAGAAGTTAAAATATTAATCCCGATTTCGAACTGCATGACGAGCGAGGCTGCTACCTGAAGGGAGAGAATGCACTCCTGACGTTTTAGATTAAGGGTTCGCCTCAAAGCCGCTTTCCGAACAAGTGGGACTTTCTCTACAGCGTATTCTCTGATACCGGCCGAGGAAGGGCCATGACAATCCTTGAAGTGACACCACTGTCAACAGAGGGAGAGAAGATTTCAATCAGGTGGTTTTCATTGTCTGATAGAAACGATCTTTATGGCTTTGTTGTTCTTCATCAAAGCGCACTGATTAAGCACCTTCATGCCCTGTGGTTTGTAGAAGAAAGCACAGAACCAAAAAATAGACTATTCGGTCCCCATTAAAAATGGACCCTATTTAAAGCAACACGGTATTAAAACAGAGTGAGGTCTAATACAAATGCAGGTTCAATAAGTGTTATTAAATTATTAGACCTTAAGGTGAAAATATACCCTTGAACTCCCCTTATATGCAATCAGAGCTGTGATTAAATATTAATGCCCTAAGATTAAAGGGTCACTTGAGTGGATTTTTTTTTTTAGCAATACCCCCAAATGGTGGGAATTAGCTACATTTTGCATACTTTGTGGACACCGAAACCTGCACAACTTCCAGACTGCAAAGCGCCAGGCTGGGGGCTCTGCTCTGGCCTGGCTGAGCCCCCGCCCCTGCGCGGTCTACAGTCGTGCTGAGATTCTTTCTCACGGCGCTGCAGGGAGCTCCGTGGCCCTGTGTCCGTGGACCAGGGCTGTCGCGGGTCCCTTCTGCAGAAAGATGGGAGTCCGTTTGGAGCAGCGCTGGTCAGGGCTGACTGTCCACCTGTTGGGTGTGGTGCTTTGAATACCACAGAAGGAAAGGAATACGTTCATACGTGTATATATATATATATATATATATATATATATATGAAATGCTTTTCCTTCTGCTCGATGACTGTCTAAGCCTAGCAAAGCCTCTGTTCTTCTAGTTCGTACGGCCCATCCCCAAAGAGGGAAGTGTTCTCTCACGCACGGACCCAGGGTTAAGTAACCACACGGTGACCCGATGACTCAGGGCCAGAGCCCCCCCCCACCCCAGCCCCTGGGGGTGCAGCTGTGTGACCCACACCCGCGGCTCTGGCTGCCCCGGGCCGAGCCCCTCGGGGCAGGTGAGGGACGCCGGCCCAGGTGGGGAGCCCTTTGTCCAGGGCTGTCCTGCGGCCTTGCTCTGACAGCCAGTGCCCTTGAGCCCGGCCGCCCTCGTCCTGGATCCCAGAGGCCCAAACACCACGGTCAGCCCGTCAGGCTCAGACAAAGCACTGGCTGCCTCCCGTTTGTGGTCTCGCTGAGGGGAACCCGGGCAGCACCGGCCCAGCGCACGGCTCCTCCCTCAGGGGGCCCCCGAGTCCGGCCGCGTGTCGTAGCTCAGAGCCAGCCGTGGGCCCAAACCGGAGAAACTTCTCAGCCAGAGCCCCTTCCTGGCGGGCCCCCCGGGAAAGCGCTGAACGACGTCACGCAGCTTCGGCACTGCCCGCGTGGGGCCGAGGGTGCCCCCGAAAGCCCGCGCCCCCACAGTAACTGTCCCCCCTTGACGACTACTCTTGCTGGCCCACGTTTCAGCAGACGCCTGTGCGTTGTAAGGCCCCACGGTGAGAGGCGGAGGGGCGGTGGCCGGGGCCCCCTCTACATTCAATTTGGGACTTTTCCACGGGAAGGGGGCCGTGGGGAGACCTCGCCGGAGGCCTTGACGTGAACGCTGGTGCCCTCTGCGTGCTGGACAGGGACCGGGGTCCTCGTCTTCGTCTCAGAAGGGCCACCTCCTCCGGGGGCCACCACTGCTTTCCAGGTCAGTGGTGGGACAAGCAGACCCAGAAAAGACCCCCGCAGGGGCAGGTGGTGGGAAGAAACACTAACGTGGACACTGTGGAGGAGAGGCCAGGGACGGGGGGATGTGTTCCCTGCTGGGGGGAGGAAGGAGTCAGCGGGGAGAGGAGTTCAGAGGCTCCCAGGGTCTCCTGCGCTGAAAGGGGAGAGGCACAGAGACCGTGGGGGTCAGAGCGGCTGGGTGGTCCCTCGGCGCCCCTAGAGGGCACCTCGGTGGGGTAGGGGGGTGTCTCCCAGGTCGCCGTGATCCCGGCCGAGACAGAGGATGACCGCCCTGGGTCAGCTCGCGGTTCTGCAGGCTCACTGGCAAGAACGGTGGGCCATGTGTGCCCCCCCCCCCGCCTCCACCGTGCCCGGCCGGCCGCACCCGGAGCCCCCCTCCTGCAGGACCTGTGTCACTGGGTCACCTGCCAGGGCCGGCTCGGAGCGTGGACGTTACCTGAACTTCAAGCTCAACACAAACTTGTGTTGTAAACGTAGTTCATCTACTTTTGCTAATTTTCAGTAGAGTGGAAAGCATTTAATTTTTATTGGCTCTCACAGTAAGGGGGGCGGGCAGTCAGGGCGGTGAGGAGCAGAAGGAATCCCTTGGATCTCTCTAGAGTTTTCATTTATTTAAGTGCCTGTGATCGGTTTGCCTCCTGGTCACCTTCCCTCTGAAAGCCTGGCGCAGGGCGTCTCCAACGCGAGGTAGGAATTGAGGGACCCTGCTCGGCTGGGGACCGTTTGTCGAGGTGACCGTGCGACTTCTGTGGGTTTATCCGCCGGCCGCCCCGCTCGGGCTCCAGTCCACTGAGTGGACCTCACTGGTCTTTCTCCCCCATTGTCCTCCGAAGACCCCGTTCCAGGTCGCCAAGTGCCCCGGGCCCTGTTCCTCCTGGAGGCAGGGCAAGTCGGGGGCTCAGGCGCCACACTGGGGGATCCCTTGGTCCTCCAAACACTCAGCAGGTGCCGCTCAGGGCAGAGCAAGCTGGGCCCTGGACGGGCGGGTGGCCAGGGTCCCTTCAGTCTGCGGGACTGCACACAAGGCACCCCAGTCTCTGCAGCTTGGATTCCCTTCTTTAACATCAGACAAAGCAAAATGAAAAACACACACGCAAAAACCCTACATTTTTTTCCTTAGGGGTAAGAAGAAACACACGTACTTCTTCTTCAAAAAGAAGAAAATGACAATGTTCTCGGGGCACCTGGGTGGCTCAGGTAGTTGTGTGTCTGCCTCTTGATTTTGGTTAAAGTCACAATCCCAGAGTTATGGGATCGAGCCCCAGGCTCTGCACTGACTGTGGAGCCTACTTGAGATTCTCTCTCTCTCTCTCTCTCTCTCTCTCTCTCTCTCTCTCTCTCCCCCTCCCTACCTCTCCCTCTACCCCTCCCCCTCCTCCAAAAATTAATTAGGGGCGCCTGGGTGGCTCAGTCAGTTAAGTGTCCGACTGGCTCCGGTCATGATCTCACGGTCTGTGAGTTCCAGCCCCGCGTCGGGCTCTGTGCGGACAGCTCAGAGCCTGGAGCCTGCTTCCGATTCTGTGTCTCCCTCCCTCCCTGCCCCACCCCTGCCTGTGCTCTCTCTCTCAAAAACAAACATTAAAAAAAAATCAGTTTTTAAAAGTCCTCAAGTCCCATCACCAAGATAACTGTTTGCATCATATATGTGTGTGCACACACGTGTGTGTGGGGGGTGGGGGGGAGTTGAGTGTGTAACCTGTGTTCTCTGACCCGGCCTTTCCCCTCAAAGCGCTAGGAGTTTCTTCTTCTGTTGTTCAATGTCCTCCTGCCACGTAAGTTGTTGCGGCTGCAGAATGTCTACTTGTATTTAACGGGCCTCCTACGTTAGGACCATTTAGACCATTTTCAGTGTTTGACTACTGGGAACGAGGCGGAGGTGAATCTCGGTAGCCGGATCTTTGGCGGATTTTCCCTGGCTGCCGCCGGCCTCGGCTGGGTTTCTCGCTGCCGCAGGGAGGTCTCGGGGGGCCCGTGGCCCCACGTCCCCAGCGGTGCCATCAGAGCCGAGAACAGCGCCTGCCCTCCCGACTGGGCACCCCCCGTGGGTGAGGAGTCCAAACGGTCCTCTCCTGTTTGGGAAACTCCCCGTCTTCGGTGCAAGGACAGGAGACCCTGGAGCAGCGCGGAGCCCGCCCGGCAGACGTCCCTGGCGTGGTGCCCAAGCCACAGGGTGAGCCCGCCCGGTCGTCGGGGCCCTCGGGAGCCCTCCACGGCTCCAGTAACAGCTGTGCCGGCGACGCACGTGAGCGTGCCTTTAGTCCCTTCCACGGGTACCGGTTCACATCACCCTCCCACCGCCGCGTGTGGAAATACAATCTCGTCTCCACCGTGCAGATGAGGAAGCCGGGGTCTGGAGAAACACGGGTGACCGGGTTCAAAGGCCCCAGTGTCCTGACTGCAGCACCGGCCCGCCTCCGGCGGGGGGGCCCCTCCGACACGGTGAAGGAGGCCCCCGAGATGGACTGGTTGGACAGGACAGTTCCCGCGGTCCCGCGGGTGCTGACGTGAGAGCATGACGGCGGGAGGACGGGGCTTCTGGGCTCGGTGCCTCGAGGGCCCCCAGAAGCCCTGTGCACGGAGTGTCGGGACGGAAATTTGCTGCACGGGGAACAGGGCCCCAGCGTCAGCCCAGCTGCTGCTCGGACGCGCGCTTGTCCACGGTGACATCTCCCCTAGAGATCGGGACGGGGAAATATGTGTCCAGGAGGGGCAGAGCACGTGGCCCCAACATGCGAGGCTGAGCTCGGGGCCGGGGGCGTTGACATCCACTTGCGGGGTCACGGAGGCCAGGCTCGGCCAGGTGGTGTGGCCCCAAAACCATCCTGAGGGACTGTCTGCCCTGAATACTAATAATTGAGGTGATGCCCCAAGGTCAGCCTCCTCTCCTCGGAGCTACTTCATTGATTGTTCCCCATGGTAATGACACTGTTCTGCTGGCCCTTTGGTAAACGTTCGTTTCGCCTCAACGTCTCTCTAAAGCAGGGCTTCCTAACCTCTTCGGATGGCATGGAGCTTTCTGGCAGCCTTGGGAAGCCTTTGGCAACGCCCTTCTTAGGCGGATACGTGTGTGTGTGTGTGTGTGTGTGTGTGTGTGTATAGATAGATAGATAGATCCATGCACAAAATAAAATGTGCAAGGTGACAAGAAACACAATTGGATTAAAATACTTACAAAATATATTTTAACTGTGATGTGTTTCTGTACTAATGTGTTAGACAAGACGACGTAGTCACAGGTTGAATCAATGATTTTAGAGTAGTGATGGGCGAGGGCGCGCGGGCGGCTCAGTCAGCTAAGTGTCCGTCTCTCAAGGGCACCTGGGTGGCTCAGTGGGTTAGGCCTCCAACTCTTGATTTTGGCTCGGGCCATGGGCTCATGGTTTGGGGGTTTGAGCCCCGCATCGCGCTCTGTGCTGATGGCGCGGAGCCTGCTTGGGATTCTGTCTGTCTCTCTCTCTCTCTCTGCCCCTCCCTTGCTCATGCTCTCTCTTTCCCTCAAAATAAATACATAAACATTTAAAACATTTTTTTCAAGCCCAACTCTTGATTTTGGCTGAGGGCACGATCTCAGTTTGTGGATTTGAGCCTCGAGTTGCACTCTGAGCTGACAGGGAAGAAGCCTGCTTAGGATTCTCGCTCTTCCCCTCTCTTTCTGTCCCTCCGCTGCTCATGCTCTCTCTCTCTCTCTCTCTCTCTCTCAAAATAAATAAGCAAACGTTAAAAAAAAATTAAGTAGCGACGGGCCGAAATGACAATCTGCCATATCTGCGACGACTGTAGCAGATATGAAAATATCTGTGGTTTCGGTTGGCAAAAAGGCAGCTAGAGAAGATACGGCTGAGCGAAAGGAGTCAGAGAAGGACCAATGCCACAGGACTTCCCTCATATTTGGAATTGAAGGAACAAAGCAAATGAGCAGGGAGACAAAAGAGAGGCAGACAAACCAGGACACAGACTCTTCACTACAGAGCACACACTGACGGTCACCAGAGGGGAGGTGGGCGGGGGGAGGGGGAGGCAGGCGACGGGGACTAAGGATGCGCTGGCCAGGAGCGCCGGGTGGACACCGAGTGCTGGGTCACTACGTCGCACACCTGAGACGAATATAACACCGTGGCCGCTGACGGGAACGAAAGTGAAACCTTTAAAAAGTTGCCAACAGGGGCTGGGGCAGGGTTGACTCCTGCCGCGACATCATTATGTCTGTCTCATAAGGAAAAGAACGGGGAGGGGGCTGGTAGGCACCGATTTGCGAGAACAACGAGCGTGCATGTTCCCGGCCCAAGTTCACGGAAGCCAGAGTAAGAGCTCCTGCCTTAAAGTAAACAGGAATGGGTCAACCTGTTCAGAGAAGAGACCGAGGCAGAGAGAGGCTCGCTGTTTGGTCCAAGGCAACACAGCAGGTCAGAGCCCCACACGGGACCTTCTGCTGAAGGCACTGACCTTCAGGGCTGGCTCAGATGTCCTCCTCAGGAGCGTTCTAGAGATTTCATCCTGACGAGCTTCCACGAAGATCACTTGACCACATTTGCTATTCACTGAAGACGGCTATGGACAAAATTTTAAGACGTTGAAAAGAGTCTCTCAGGAAAGAGTTACTGATCATCTAAAACCCACACCTGAACCACACACACAGACTTGCTCGGTTCGAGGGGGAATGAGAAGATTCATTTCGCTAGAGAAAAATCTCGAACTTCCAGTTCGTGGCCCTCGTTCTGGGGAGCGCTATAAAATTAGTAATAAGACTGCTTGAAGAAATCCTTCAGACCAAGTTGAGATTTAAAAGGAATAAATACCTATATAGATAAGTTAACCGTAAGCTTCACTTACTACGTTGTGGTTGCAATGGAGGACGTGGCCAATGGGTCTTGAGGTCCCGTGTTGCCGAAATTCTGTACAAAATGAAGCGCTCTGGAGGCAAGTAGCCCCCGAAAGTACAGACCAATGTCAGACGTTTCCAGAAATATATGGAAAATAACATCCCAAAGAATGGAACAGTACGTGGTTATTTACTGATTGAGCAAATAGTCTGAATGAAATAGTCACTTGGGACCCTTGCACCATTTCCATAAACCAAAGGCCTGACTCTTCCTAAATCTCTCCCTTCCTCGCGTTTGTTTGTACATCCCGTGGCGGTCAGGATCACCGCGCCACAGGCACAGGGTCGCCGTCCTCTCCCAAAGACACTCTCAGGCCGCCGCGGGGAGACTTCCCCGGG
The DNA here is from genome assembly GCF_022079265.1 of Lynx rufus. Classification (NCBI taxonomy): domain Eukaryota; kingdom Metazoa; phylum Chordata; class Mammalia; order Carnivora; family Felidae; genus Lynx; species Lynx rufus. The sequence continues at coordinate 167,515,670 of NW_025814856.1, read as the reverse complement.
GGCAGCGAGCCCACACTCCCTCTGTGTGGTCCTCACGTTTCCCTGGGGACGGCGTCTCTGCTGTACTGCTTCCCACCTTACGGCCCCCACCCCAAATCAGCCTCCCCTCGCGTCAGCTCCCACCCTGGGCTCACCCGGGTGCCGTGGGCCAAGATGCTCCTCCGGCAACTCCCCACCCTCCAGCTGCTCCCCCTCCTCCAGTTGCTCCTCCTCCTCCTCCAGCTGCTCCTCCTCTTCTAGCTATTCCTCTTCCTCCTCCAGCTGCTCCCCCTCCTCCAGCTGCTCCTCCTCTTCCAGCTGCTCCCTCCTCCTCCAGCTGCTCCCCCTCCTCCAGCTGCTCCCCCTCCTCTAGCTGCTCCCTCCTCCTCCAGCTGCTCCTCCTCCTCCAGCTGCTCCTCCTCTTCCAGCTGCTCCCTCCTCCTCCAGCTGCTCCCCCTCCTCCAGCTGCTCCCCCTCCTCTAGCTGCTCCCTCCTCTTCCAGCTGCTCCTCCTCCTCCAGCTGCTCCTCCTCTTCTAGCCATTCCTCTTCCTCCTCCAGCTGCTCTCCCTCCTCCAGCTGCTCCTCCTCCTCCTCCAGCTGCTCCCCCTCCTCTAGCTGCTCCCTCCTCTTCCAGCTGCTCCTCCTCCTCCAGCTGCTCTCCCTCCTCCAGCTGCTCCTCCTCCTCCTCCAGCTGCTCCCCCTCCTCCAGCTGCTCCCTCCTCTTCCAGCTGCTCCCTCCTCCTCCAGCTGCTCCCCCTCCTCCAGCTGCTCCCCCTCCTCCAGCTGCTCCCTCCTCTTCCAGCTGCTCCCTCCTCCTCCAGCTGCTCCCCCTCCTCCAGCTGCTCCCCCTCCTCCAGCTGCTCCCTCCTCTTCCAGCTGCTCCCTCCTCCTCCAGCTGCTCCCCCTCCTCCTCCAGCTGCTCCCCCTCCTCCTCCAGCTGCTCCCCCTCCTCCAGCTGCTCCCCCTCCTCCTCCAGCTGCTCCCCCTCCTCCAGCTGCTCCCTCCTCCTCCAGCTGCTCCCTCCTCCTCCAGCTGCTCCCCCTCCTCCTCCAGCTGCTCCCCCTCCTCCAGCTGCTCCCTCCTCTTCCAGCTGCTCCTCCTCCTCCAGCTGCTCCTCCTCTTCTAGCCATTCCTCTTCCTCCTCCAGCTGCTCCTCCCCCTCCTCCTCCAGCTGCTCCCCCTCCTCCTCCAGCTGCTCCTCCTCCTCCAGCTGCTCCCTCCTCCAGCTGCTCCCCCTCCTCCAGCTGCTCCTCTGCCTCCTCCAGGTGCTCCTCTTCTAGCTGCTCCTCCTCCTCCAGCTGCTCCTCCTCTTCTAGCTACTCCTCTTTCTCCTCCAGCTGCTCGCCCTCCTCCAGCTGCTCCTCCTCCTCCTCCAGCTGCCCTCCCCAGGTGCCCCCACCCCGTGCCTCCTCGTGCTGCCCCGCTCAGTCCTCACAGCCTGAGATCTGCGCTTCCCGCTTCCCGTCTGTTTGCTTCTTCCTGCCCTCACAACACTGTTCTCGCTCCTTCCAGGCCTCTGCGTCCAGAGCTCAAGTGTGATGGAACGTTTAGGCAGCAGGCTGAGTATGTCCCGAAAGCATCACCACAACAAGTGTAGTTACCGGCTGCGTGTGTGTGGTGAGAACTCGTGAGATTCGCTCTCTTAGCAACAGTCCAAACTCGGACTGCGGCGCTGCTAACCGCCGTCACCCCCGTCGCACACGAGACCTACAGGTACGGAGTCATCGCGCCGTAGCACCTCAACAAGAGGAACGAGAGAGACTGGGGGGGGGGGCGGGGAGTAAACAAACCAGGAAAAGCAGGCTGCGTGGCGCCAGGGAAAGAGCTTGCACCGGAGTGCCCCCTCCCGGACCCCGTGGTGTGACCTTGGGCCACCCCTCACCCTTGGCTTCCAGCTTCTGTCGTCCCCGGGAAGAAAGGGGCTCCGCTGGGCGGCCGCCAAGCCCCTCCGGCCCCTCCCGGATTGTGCGGCTCCTCAGTGACACACCGTAGCGACACAGAGCGCCCCACACCTACCCTGCCGTGGCCTTCGGGTCGACTTCCTCAACTGGCCCCTGCACGTGCCCCAGCGCGGCTTCCGCCCCCGCCCCTTCCGGTCCGGTGCACCTGCGCCCGCCCCGCCCCCTCCCGCCCCTCCCCCCATCGGCCTCATCTTGCGGCCCAGCCGGCTTTGCTGCGGCCTTTGTCGCTTTGTCTTCCCTCCTTTTCCTTTTGTGTCTGTGGGGCTCACTCAACTGTTTGCACACTTTTAGAAAAATTTCCGTCTTCCCCGTGAGCCCATTCTCTCCGCACCGAGGCCCGGCTGGCGTTTCCTGGAGGCCCCCCGGATGCCTGGAGCCACCATGGCAACCGCCGGCCCGCGCCCGGCCTCACCTTCCCCGGGCGGAAAGCGCCAGAAGGGGCGGCCCGGGCCTCGCAGGGGATAAAGGGAGAAGGTTCTGGACCCCGAGCCCGGAGTCCAGGTGTCTAGGCCGCTCGGGCCTAGGGCGTTTGGAGGCTGAGCGGCCCGGCGGGGAAACAGCGCCCTGCTCACGGGTGACACGCGTTGCTAACAACTACCAGGGGATTCTGAGTGTGTAAAAAGCGCACATTAACACGCCCCGATGGAGAAGAACGCCATCCTGCAGCCGTCCTGGCCCTGACGACGAATTTGCACCTGGCCGAGGGGCCCCAGGGCCGCTGCCCGCCGAGACCTTCTCTCTCTGACCTTTTCCCTTCCTGGAAAGCCCGCGCCCCGAAGTCAAGCCCTTCCCTGCCTGTCTGCCCGCGGCCCGGGCCAGTGCCTCCTGGCCTCATTGTCCCCGCCAAGCCCTGCCCGGCCCAGGCCTGGCTCCTGATTAGAAATTTAAAAGAGTCTCTCTGGTGAGAGCAGATACCCCATCACTTCCCGGAATGTTCCTCCTTTTCTCTTCGGGCCTCAGCTCTTCCCGCTTTTAAAGACGCGCAGCACACAGAAAGCGCAGCCAAGCGTGCAGCCCGGAACGGCCCCTTCCGGGGCCCTCGCAGAGTCTGGGAACCGCCGCCATTCACCCTTTGCCTTCTGGTGGCTTCTGAACCATGACGTCCTGGGCAGTGGCGCTCAGGACAATCCCCGGGAGCAGGGGGCAGGCCGGGGGGCCGGGGCCCTGGGAGGAGCTCCCCAGGAGGGTGTTTCCTGATCCAAGGATCCCTCGTTCTCGGCCGACCCGGGGTTGGGACAGGAGGCACCCGATGAGAACGCCCGACGACACTTAGTGGCAAAGGGTCGCCCTTCGCTCCTGGCGGGTTGCCACGCGCCCCGGTCACCCCAGCCGGCACTGTGTGGAGGGATGGGGTGCCCGGATGGGGCCTCGCTCGCCCTGGACCAGGGAGAAGGTGGTCTGGGCCCAGCGGGGACCCTTAGCGGGAGCAAGCCTGCCCTGCCAGCCCCAGGCACCACTTTGCCCGCTTGCCTCTGCACCCCCCCCCACCAGCCTGCACTTCTTGGGGTTCATCCGCCATTGCCTTCCTGTTCCATGCGGGCCCTCAGCCCTTCTCTCCTGGCCTCCCTCCAGCCACCCTTCAGGGGCCACCGGATAAGCCTCTGGTGGTTGGGCCCCGGCCACACTGCCCTGCACGGCCTTCCATCACCCGCAGAGGCCGGGCTCCCTCGCTGGCTCTCAGCCTTCATTTTCCTCCGCGTCCTTTCTGTGCCCAGGCCTGCAGCCGGGGAATGATCCCGTCGTCCCTCGGGCGTGCCTTCCCCCGTCCCAAGCCTCGCTTGGCATTTGTGCCATTTGGTTCTGGGACCCAATGGCCGCCAAGACCCTTCCCTGCCGTTGGGCACTGGCCCAGGGGCAGGACGGGACGCAGCTCAAGGGAAGCATCGACCGGCCCCCGCCCGGGGCTCAGATCCAGGCGTCCCACCCAGGTTCGCCTTCACGTGCAATCCGGTTGCCTGACCGCCGGACGGGTCTGTCCACCCCTCGGTGCTCCGCGCATCGGCGAGGAAATTGTTCAGCCTGGAATCCCAGCTCTGCCCTCTGAGCCTCAGTTTGCCCGCCTGTAAAATGGGCGGGGAGCCATATCCGCCATACAGCCCTGTTGTGAGGAGTGGAGGAGAGGACTTTCAAGCGCGTGTGTAAACAGTCACACTACTTATAAGGCAACCGCAGAGTCTGTCCTCTGACCTGAGACCCTGGAGCAGGGAGGTCTCAGAGCGGCCGGCTGGGGCCGGGGCGTGAGCAGAGCACACTCCAGCTCCCACCATTACAGAAAACCGTTAGTAAATACCTATGGGCTGGTCAAGTTTTAAGTGATCAGATTTCCCATTAGACAAAGTGGAAGAGAAAGGGGGATGGTCTGATAGACCCAGCATCGCTCTGGGGACACGAGGGATGGACGTGGGCTGTGTCGGAGGGAAGGGGGCTTAGGGGAGGGCGCCGGGCTGAGCTGGCTCGTCAGGGAGTGGGGATTCCCCCCCTTCCCTCTGAGGGTTGCTGGGGAGACGGAATGAGCCAGGAGCCATCCAGGTCCTCTGACAATGAAATGGGAGGCTCTCGGGCGGCCCTGAGTCCGGGGCTGGGGCGAGGTGTCTCAAGGGCCCCCCCACGGCAACCGGGCCCCAAGAGGCGGGGAGCCCTGTCCAAGGGGATCAGAGAAAGATCGGTGTCCGGAAGGCAGGGCACCCGGCTTGCGAGGGGTTCCAGCGTCAGACGAGGAAGGACTGAGTGGGAGCGGAGCGAGGGGGGGGGGCCACCCCTGGTCACAGACCCCTGAGTGTGCAGTGACTGCCAGGGGCCCCTAGGCTCACCGGTGAGTTCTACGGACAGAAGAAACAGCGCGTGTCGGGTTGAGGTGGCCTGGCTCAGACTGACAGCTGTCCCCCATGCCCCTTTCACGGTAACTCGGGGCGCCCCAGATGCTGCTGCCCTCGGCCGGTCCCTTCCCCGGCCCCTTGCCGTGAGGAGTGGCCCTGGACTGATTCTCCTGCTGGGACTGCCTCCTCCAAGCAGGTCTCCCAGTGGGGACCGGGCCAGGCTGGGGGAGCTACGCTGTCCATCACAGTGGCCGCCAGCCCCCTGGGCAGCTTTTTTTTTTTTTTTTTTGGCTTAATCAAACAATTTTAATCAAGTTAATAGCAAACAGTAAAAGTGCAGTTACCTGAAGAGCCCCGTACTTTACACGCTTAAATTATTTTCCACTGTCTTCGCTTGTGAGGCATTGCAGGTGGGACCCACCTTTGAATCTTCTAATGGCAGAATTGGAGGCACATATCGTCTGGAGCGCCACTCACACTGAACGCACGGTCTGTCCAGATGAGTTTGCGTTTGGTGGTTGGGGCGCCATCGGTCACAGAGCGCGGAGCCCCATCTGGTGGGGGGGCACCACGTTTCCATCCACATCCCCAGATGTGCTCCCGGCGTTCCTCTCAGGGGCATCCGTACCCATCGGTGACGGCCGGAAAGCTGCGTGTTGTCCTCGGAGCATTTGTTTCCATGTTTGTCTCCCCACCCACGTACCAGCCTCACACCGTGTGCCTTGCGACAACCCCGCCTTGTCCCGCAGGCCCCGCCTCGCGGCTGCCGCGGCACCTCATCTAAGCGAGCCGAGATTCAGGGAAACTGCGCTCCACTTCCCAGCTGCACCGGCCGCGTCGCGAGAGCGCGACGGCCACGTGGGCTAGTGGCTGCCGTACTAGTGGGAAGGTGCACGTGCAGAACGTTTTCGCCACCGTGGAGAGTTCTGGAGGACGGCAGCCGGGAGGATCGTGGGTTTCCAGATGATCCCTTGGCACAGAGCCGCCCCACCGGCCGGGCCTGCTCACTGCAGAAGCGTGCCAGTCGGAGAAACGTAAACTTCTGTCTTCTCAGCAGAATACACTGTATTTGGGGCCTCTTTGTTACAGCAACCTACCTTTACGTGTATATTTGTGGGAGTATATGCTTATGTAAATATGTGTGGGTGTATGTGTTTATGTAAATATTTGTGGGTGTATCTGTTTATGTAAATATGCATGGGTTTGTGTAAATATTTGTGGGCGTATATGTTTATGTAAATAGTTGTATGTGTATGCATTTGCATAAATATGTACTTGTGGGTGTTTCTGTGTTTATAAATACATACTTGGGGGTATGCATATCTACATAAAGATACATTTGCGGGTATCCGTATTTTTGAATGTGTGTATTTGTGTGTATACATACATACACATATACATAGATTATGCCTCAGACATGTGTGGGTGCTAATGTGACCGACAGATGCAAAGTTTTGGGGGTTTTGTATGTTTTCTCAGAAAGTGCTAAAGCCGTAATTGCCATCAGGTCATGGATCTCCAAGTCCATTTTTGATGTTTATTTATTTTTGACAGAGAGAGAGAGAGAGAGAGACAGAGCGTGAGCAGGGAAGGGGCAGAGAGAGGGAGACACAGAATCCGAAGCAGGCTCCAGGCTCCGAGCCGTCAGCACAGAGCCCGACACGGGGCTCGAACTCACGAGCCGCGAGATCGTGACCTGAGCCGAAGTCGGACGCTCAACCGACTGAGCCACCCAGGCGCCCCTCCAAGTCCATTTTTAGATGTTAAAAAGAGAGCCTTTTACCTGAAAAGTGGAGGGTCACTGCCACAGCCAGAAGACCAGCCTGGCCAGAGCGGAGGACCAGACGGACAGCTGCCCAGCCTGAGGTCGGCACGCTGGTGTGAGGACGTTGTGGGGGGCACAGGGGGCTTCGACCGCTGACCCTTGGTCGCAGGCGAGAGGTCCCGGACCGGGCTCTCAGCGTGGGTGACTCGAACAGGCAAGGCAAGCAGGAGTGTCCAGGCGTGTGGCCTGGGGGTGGAGATGATCTTCTGACAGCCTAATGCGGGGAGCACCAGAGACAGGGAAACTGAGGCACAGACAGGCTGAGAGACTTTCCCATGCTCACACGGCTGGGCAGTGGTCAACTGGGGATCCAAGCGCAGAGTCCTGCTCCCGGCCACCCTGCTGTGCAGCCTCCCCAGAGGCAGCCAATGGAGGGAGAGTTTGGAGATGCGACGGGACAGGACACCCTCGCCCCTCCCCTCCCTCGCCACCAGGAGGCCACCCCCCCACCCCCGCCGCCCCTCTGGCTGTCTTGCTGTCTTCCCACTGGCCCGCGTTGAGGCTGTCACATTACAAGCAACTGTGTGAATATGTCCCCTGGGAATTCATACGACAGCCAAGAAATTACTTTTGTACTGGTCACCCAGCGCTTTTTGCTGAGTGATGACAAATTCTCCGTCCTCCCTGTGCCTCAGTGACAAGGACACGTCTGCTTGGCATGATGTCACATACGCATGCCTCCCCCTCCCGCGGCCTTGAGGTTAGCCTGTTTGGTCAGGGGACCTGGTGGGTGACCCGCAGTGCTGGAGGAACTCTCCCAGGAAGACCCCTCCTTGAGCCCCTGTTCACCTTTCCATCCAAGCTGACGTGTGGCCGAAGCAGACAGCGGCCTGGGACGCCCCCCACCGGCGGGAGGGGCCGTGGTGGGAGAAGGAGCTGAAGAATGTGCTGTGGGCCAGTCGGCAGGGACAGTGTCAGACCCAGGATGGGAGAGGGGTCGGCGAGAAGCCTGGCTGTCCTGCTCACGTGGGCCAGCTGGCCACGGGGATGGTTAAGTTCCGGTGGCTTCCTAAAGCCAAGGAAGGCCCAGTCCGTCTCAGAGGATGAGGCCCTGACCGGATACATCTCACGGGTCAGCACGTTTTCATTCCATCGTGCCCAAAGGCTGGTGTTGGGCAGGTAGCGACCTGGAGCCCAGGCGGTAAAGGGGCTTTTCTCTTCCTGGGACGAAAATGGGGCCTTAGGGACATGAGTCCTTGGGTCACCGCTCAAGGAGGGGCGGGTGGCTGGACAAAACACAGCGGAGCCCCTGAAAGTCACCTCTTGTAGACGGTGCTGGGGCCTGGCCCTGGCCCTGCGTGTGGGCTCGCCTTGGAGGAGGAGGGAAGGGACGGACCAGAGGGGAAAGGGTGACAGCGGAAGCCCCAGAAGAGTTATTTGGAGACTAACATGTCCCAAGTGGAAAATAACCAACAGGTCTCACCGAGGGTCGGGGCAGGGGCGCAGCGAGAACCAAGGGGTCTGGAAAGTGGCGGCACCCCGCCCCTGGGGCAGGTGCTGTGTCTCCCTGGGGCGGGGCGAGGCCCGTTTACAGAGCGAGAGGGGTGCGGAGGGAGCGCGCCCACCTTCCGTGGGACCCATCCAGCGCCACCCCCCCCTTCCTGCCTCCACCCCGACTGGGTCCCCCGCCCCGGGGAAGTATTGGCTCCGCCCCCAGCTCTAGGAAGGGCCCTGATTGGGCGGGCCAGTCAGCACAGCACCTGCTCATTGGCTCAGGAAAATCACATGACCCGATTTAACTCAGCGAGGCTCAAACAGAGACGCGTTTCCTGGGCCTCTCTGCCCTTCTCTCTCGGATGGGACCGCGGACTCGGGCTTAGTTTCCTTATGAACGTGCAGGAGGAAGGTCATGTCCCCCGTCTTTGCGGGAAGCCCACTTGTAGCCGTGCAGGGACGAAGGCTTGGAATGAAGCTGACACCTTCCACGGTAAAGGGAAGGGCAAAGGAAACCAGCCCCGGTGACTTTGACAAGCCTTGGTCAAGCCTTACCTGATGCCACCGTCCTGGGAACCGTGGGGCCTGTCTAAGCCGGGTTGAGTTGGCTTTTACTGTTCCTTGTGACTGAAAGCGGCTTAACTGACACAACTATTAATTCATTTTATGTTGAGCAATTCCGACAGGCTGGAGAAATGAAGTGTTTCCTGTTTATACAAGTGGATATCTGTAGATGCGGTTGTGATCGCCGCGTTTAAAGGCATTACTTAATTCGTCATCGTGCCTTCCCATTGTTTAACTTCTCCGCGAGCGGATGGTTACAGGACGGCAGCCGCCGTGCTGCGTCCCGCATGTTCTGGATGTTTAAAAAGGCCTCCTGCTGATGGGAATCAACCAGACCAAAAGAGACAATTCGCATTTGGGCTGGAGGAAAAAACAGAACTCTCTCTACTTTTCAGGATCGTTTCCGCCTTTGATTTTGTCTGTCCTGCCCAAGGTTGGATGCCCTGTGGGCATAGCTGGGGGTGGGGCTGCCGATTCTCCTTCAGAGGTGGGTGTCCCCTTTCAGGCTGCCAGGCAGGGGCACCAGCCTGGCCAGCGTGCACTCAGCCGTCCCTCCTCGGATGCCCGGGTCCCTGTTAGCAATCCCAACGTCCCAGCCCTGCTGGCTGAGGGTCATAGGTCCCCCCCCAGAAACAAGGTGCTCCTGACACCCGGCTGACAGCGGGGATCTAACCTCAGGTGCTCTGAGCAGCCGCCCGATGAGTCCCCAAAAATCTAGTGTGGAAAGAGGTTCTGTTCTCCTGTTTACTGTATCGTGGGTTGATTTCAGGTCCCCAAAGCAATAGCATTTGGTCCCAAACCCAGCAACAGACAGAAACTGCTCCTCACATACACCTTATGCACCTGACATACCGGTGTGCACGCACACACGTAGACTTGTAGAGTACACGTGTGAATGCACATGCACGCACGTGTGCGCACTCACAGGCACACGCACACGTGGGTACGCACAGGATCACACACACATGTACACGTGGGCACCCACGATGCACACGCACACATAGGTACACACCGGATCACACACGCTTGCATGCATGCACACCCACAATGCACACACATGTGGGCACACACGGGATCACACGCGCATGCGTGCACACCCACGATGTGCACACACACATGCGGGCACACACAGCCTGCACACTCACACATGGGCACGCACAGACATGCACACTCATCCACACATATGCACACCTGCCCCCCAGGTCAGCGTGCACAGATGGCTCTCAGGGAACACGAGCTTTCCCCGGGGCACACGGCCAGTCCTCTCCTGCTCTGTGCTCACCGGAGGCCTAAGCCGCTGGGGAAATGGGCCCGGTCTGCCCTTCGCAGGGCCTGGGGCCCCCCTCACTCTACTCTGGGGACCCTCGGCTCACCTGGCTCCTTGAGTCGGGGTCTCTGCCCACCCCCCTCCACCGGCGGGCTGAGGCTGTCCTCCCTGGCCCGCCTGCCCGGCCCTCGGCTGGGGTCTGGCCCCCAAGACTCTACAGAGGCCCTTGGCCCTCTCACCCCGGCCCGCCCCCGCCGTGGCCCCTTCTGCATCGCACCCTTGCACAAGGGCTCTGCAGTTCAGTGGGTAGGAGCGCTATCCCTTCGTGCCTGTTCTTGATTCCACCCGAAACCAGCCTCCGTGCGCCCGTTCCTGCGTGAACTGCGTCTGCTGGGCACGCCCGCACGCACACACCTCCCACCTCCCGACCCGACCTCGCACGCTCGGGCAACAGCCTCTTTCGTGGCCCCCGTGGACCTCCACCCCCCGGGATGTGACCCAAAGGCCTGGGCCCCGTCTGCCTGCCCCTCCAGGAGGGAAGCTTCAGGCTGGCTTCTGGCGCTCAGGTCTGGGAGGGCGACCTCTGCCCCTGCACCCTCCCCGGCCCCTCCCACCCCTGAGATAGTCGGGGTGCCGGGGGCCCGTCCCGAGCTGCTGGCTCAGACAAAGACCATGCTCTCCCCAGAGCCCACACGCACACCCTTCCGCCCCGAACAGGGTGTGAGGGACACAGCCAGAGGACAGGAGGAGACCGCCATGTGAACTGTCCCCTCAGATGACCGGGTCCAGGCATGGCAGGAAGGAGGCCCCAGCGTCCCCAGCACTGTCTGCCATTTCCTGGGTCAGAGAGCAGCCTCCGGGTAGCCTCTCCGGTAGGACCAGAACTTCTCTAAACAAGGACAGAGTTCACGTCACAGTCGGGCCTCCTACCTGCAGCGCCAGGCGGGTTCTCAGCATTCTGGTCCTTTCCCTCCGTCAGGAAGAGGCTCCTCCCCGGGGAGGGGCTTTGACCGCCAGAAACAGCGGGATGAGCCCTGGAACCCTTCGCACCGAGCATGAGAGTTGCCTTTATGACCCTGTAGGAGGCCCTGCTGTCCTTGGCACTGCCGGGCACCCCGTGCCTCTCCGAGAGGGAGGAGTCCGTGCACGGGCACATGAGGGTCCCCATGTCCCCGGCCCGGCTCTACCTGGGGGCCCCGCCTCTCGCCTCTGCCTCGGTGCCCCAGATCCCACCACCAGCCCTTTTCCCTGCGGTGAAGGCCAGGGGCCCAGGAGCCCATGCTGGAGGGGAAAGGCCAGTTACAGCTTGGCGAGAGGGCCTGATGCCCAGGAATAGGGAGGGAGGGGAGAGCAAGAGAGAGACAGGGGCATGGCTGGGAGGGCCTGCTGGCAGGACTATGCACGCAGAGACGCAAGAGGGAGACGTGTTCCCACCTTTCCGGTCTGGGCGTCCAAGAAACGGAGCAAACACAGAGATTCGGGATGGCCCTGTGTAGCCCAAAGTCCGCCTGTTCCGTCCTGGGGCGTCCCCACTATCAGCCCGGCCAGCGTAGTGGCCAACGTTCGATGCAATGCAAGCCACCTCCTCCAGGGACGCAGGTCTCACTGAGCGAGGAGCAAGCACAGGGCCTGGTGCTTGCTGGACGCTCAGCCCAGACCTGCCCGTGAACCACCTGCCCCTTGAGAGCCCCTGGGGCCGCCCTGTCCGACGCCAGCCCGGGTCACACACGGGGCCTGTTTAAGTGGGATTGCACTGAAATGTGTTTAAAACCCTCAAAAACAAAACAAAACAAAAAAAAAAACCAGCCCCAAATTCCAGATGTGGGCAAAGAAGGCATTTGAAAGGATAGCCTGGGGGGCTCAGTCGGTTAAGCATCCGACTTCGGCTCAGGTCATGATCTCGCGGTCCGTGGGTTCGAGCCCCACGTCGGGCTCTGTGCTGACAGCTGAGACTGGAGCCCGCTTCCGATTCTGTCTCCCTCTCTCTCTGCCCCTCCCCTGCTCACGTTCTGTCTGTCTGTCTCTCTCTCTCAAAAAGAAACATTAAAAAGAAAGAAAGAAAGAAAAAGAAAGAATAGTGTTAGCGGTTCCCCACGTAGTGCGTGGAGCACTGCTGGGCGCTGCGGAGCCCCGGGCGGCTTGCAGGGGTGAGATCCCTTCCGCTCACGGGTCTACAGGACAACCCTTGTTGGGCTGAGCAGGGATGGGCCCTGGCCCCGTGCTTCAGGATGGGCGCAGGGGTGCATCTGGAGTCCGGGCTGCCCGCGGCCACGTCTCCTCACGGCCGATCAGCAGGGCACACGGGGAAGCCGAAGACGTCTGCGAACGCGTTCCTGAGCGGAGTTGCACGTGGGAGGCGGTGGGGACAGCACTCCATGCAAAGAGCGGAGGCGGGGAGAGGGGAGTGGAGCCTTGCTGAACGAGATCCCCACGGTCAAGGTACCCGGCAGGGCTTTGTGTTGCTGTGGCTTTTGTTTCTGAGTTCTGTCTTGTCCGCGTTGGGCGCTCACGTCTCGGTGACGTGTGGGTGGCCGCTCCTTGGGTAGCCTCCCAAACCTTTCTGGCGGGGCTGCTTCCGCGGTCTGTGTGCAAGTGCGAGAAAGCCTCTGCTCTGGGAGCCGCCGAACCCCGGTGAGCGGGCAGCACGTTCAGGCAACCTAACGAGAAACAGGGGCGCCTGGGGGGCTCAGTCCGCCAAGCGTCCGAGCCCTGGTTTCGGCTCAGGTCGTGCTCTCACGGTTGTGGGGTTGAGCCCCACATCGGGCTCTGTATCAGTGGTATGGATCCTGCTTGGGTCTCTCTCTCTCTCTCTCTCTCTCTGCCTCTCTGTGTCTCAAAATAAATTAACATTTAAAAAATTTGAAAATGCACCCCTCCCTCGAGGTGGATACAGCCCTGCGCCAGGACATGGGGCCTGGCAAACGGCTCAACCGTCTCAGGCGGCTGCCCTTGCACGGTGAACAACCTGTTCAGCTGTGTGTGGCGGCCTGTCTGTGTACCACTTCTGTCTCTGGACTAGCAAATAACAGGAAACTCCAACGTAGGTCAGTGGAAGCTCCCTGAAAAGCAAGAGAAGACAAACCCCTCACTGCGTTCGCTTCTCGGTAGAGAACAAGCACTGTGTTTTGGGGTGAAGGGGTCATACAAGACAAACAACCAATTGCATATGGTTAAACACATGATTTTGGTTTTCTTAATGTTTATTTATTCTGAGAGAGAGAACATGAGCAGGGGAGGGACAGAGAGAGAGGGAGAGAGAAAATCTCTTGTCAGCACAGAGCCTGACGCGGGGCTCGAACCCACAAACCTATGTGATCATGACCTGAGCTGAAATCAAGAGTCGGAGCTTGAACCAACTGAGCCACCCAGGCGCCCCGAACATGTGGTTTTAAAGGTACGATTTTCTCCCGTGAAGCCAGAGGAGATGAAAATGTAAATTTAGGGGCGCCTGGGTGGCTCACATGGTTAAGTGACCGACTTGGGCTCGGGTCATGATCTCGCGGTTCGTGGGTTCGAGCCCCGTGTCAGGCTCTGTGCTGACGGCTCGGAGCCTGGAGGCTGCTTCCGATTCTCTGTCTCCTTCTCTCTCTGCCCCTCCCCCGCTTGTGCTCTGTCTCTCAAAAATAAGTAAATGTAAACATAAAAAAAAGAAAGAAAATGTACATTTATTTGAGTTAGGCGAGTGTCGCCCAGAACCATCATAAAAGAGGGCTGGGCGTAGGATAATACTGACGACGTCAGTCTTGAATTTCCATCATCCCGAGGAGACCCCAGGAATAGTGCGACTATCAATGTATCCCATCGTGTTGCATGGGGTCCTGGACGGCGGGAGGCCTGTGGTGCCGCTCGGCGGCTTTGAACGCACCCCTTCACCCCGCTCCTTCCTTTCTCAGCAAATGTTCAGACGGGCCCTCTTCCCCTTCCATAAAGACGCAGTAAGTGGTTACAGCAACAGGGGCGTGCCCTTTCTCGTCCCAGGGACCCCCTGGGCCCCATGTGTGAGCCTCAGTCTGCCTCCTTGCTCTGGGTCTAGGCCCCTGGAGGTTGAAGTGAGAAAGGACGAGAGTGGGGGTGGAAGGGCCAGGGCAGGGGGACTGGCTCGCCTCCGTCAGGACCGGCGGGCTTTGGAGTCACGTCGTGACGTACACGTCCAGGGTGAGCCAGCAGCTCTGTCCCACACGGCCATTTAGGGACTCACCGCGCCGTGACATCACGTCTAACCTGGGTGCCCAGAGCCCTGAAGGCAGAACAGAAAGAATGTGGGGGCACCCAGGCCCGCTTTTAGTGGCCTCGTACCCGAGGGCCCAAGTGGGCCACTTTGCCCCAAGATCATTGGTCAGTGCCAATCTGGTGTCCCCAGCCTACCTGCCGGGGAGGCTGGGGAGCACGCGGGTGCACGTGGAATGTTCGGGGGGCACCACGTGTCTGCCACAAGTGGTGACATGCCCTTCCCGCCGCGGGCGATGGCAGGCCCTGAACGGACGGAAGCCGGACGACCCGGGACGGTGCCTTCAACGTGTGTTTGCGGCTGGCGTGCCGCCAGGCCCCTGAGAAGGTGCGACAGCAGGTCTCCACCTGACGCTTCTCCCCAAGGGCCCCGACCGGACAACGGCCGCCCGTCCCTCCCTGCCTGAAATAGAATCTCCAACCACAGGCGTCCGGTCGGGGGCCTTGCGCCCGGGCGCTCGGCCGTCTGCCATTCTGAGCGTGCCAGCCCCACACTTCTCTGTCCGCTCTGCGGGAACGGGACTCGCTCACACAGGACGGGCAAACGAGGGTCCGGGGTTTGCTCTGGAGCACCCGGCGGGGCCCCCGGGGGGCCAGGCGGCGGCTGTGGCGGAGTCCTCGTCAGCCCCGGGCCCATACGTGCCGAAAGCCACCCAGAGACCACGGACTTGCCTGGATCTGCCAGAGTTCCCAGACGGGCCCGGCTGGTCCCGAAGCCCGGGTCCCTTCCACTTGTTGCTCACAGAGCCGGGGACCCTAGAGGACCGCTTGCGACTCACCTGAACCCGAAAAACCCAGAGGGCGGCACACAGGACTTCGTAGTTGGACTCTCAGGATGAAAAAATCGAAGGTAACCTTGGCAGAGAGGAGTGGGAAGCCTGAGTCGTAATCTCCTCCGCTGACGCCTCCTGAGAGCTCCCCGCGGTGCCGGGCTGGCGGCCCAAAGGCCTCCCGCCTGCCCTGCCGGTCACCCCCCCCCCCCCAGCCAGCCCCCGCGATGGCTTCTGTCGCCCCCTCTCTCCCGGTTTCACACGAGGAAGTCAAGGCACGGAGGGCGAGGGGGAGCATCACCACGTAGCTGCCTTGTGCCCTGCATCTGGCCAAGAGGATGACGAAGGCCATTCTCATGATTGTGTCATGGGAGGGACAGTGTCTCACTGGGTCACACGGATGCGGGCTGGCCAGGCCCCGACCCAAGTCAGGGCTCGTGTCACCGGTGCCACAGACCAGCAGAGGAAGCCGGAGGGCTGCGTCACGAGGAGAACAAAAGCACGCTCACCCCCCGGGAGGGTCTCACCTCCGGGGTCCTCACCGCTAAGTGCTGGTAAGAGCAGGGTCCGGGGCGCAAGGCGTGATGTCACAAGAGTTTAGGACCATCTACGTCGAATGCCACGTCCTGGCTGTACCGGCCGCGTCCACGTCCGTGCACGAACCTGTGACTGTGGCCTTGTTTGGAAACAGACCCTCTCCAGATGCAGTCGAAGGAAGGGTGGGCCCTAAGTTCTCTGTGACCCGTGTCTCAGAAGGAGGAGAGATGTGGACACAGAGGCACGCAGCAGTGGGCGGTGAAGACAGAGGTGGGACGGGAGGCCGGAGGAGGTCTGGGACCGCTCTGCCCTCGGAGCCCCGGGAGGAGCCCACCTGACCTGCTGGTGCCTTGGTGTCTGACTTCCGGGCTCCAGAGCTGAGACGACAACTTCCTGCTGTTTTAAGCCCCCAGCGAGTGGCTCTCTGCTATGGTGGCCTTGGGAAACTGAGCCACGGGCACATACTAGGAGCCCCGTCAGGGTTGGCCGGTGTTCCTATTTAAAGCCGAAGGGATACAACAGACTGAACGTCTGGGAAGCGGGGCCGCTGGGGCAAGAAACACAAAGGAAGTTCTAGACTGCCTTCTAAGGCGGCCACTAGCTAAGGGACACAACAGAGAGGGAAGGAGAGACCTGGCCGGAGAAAGAAGAGAGCATCCCGGGACATTCCTGTTCTGGAGTCTCTGGCCTCGGAACAGTGAGCTTCCCCCGGCCCCCCTTCCCCTGGTGGTGAGAGCTGGGACCCACGGGCTGTTTACAGTAATTACAGTGCACGGGAGGGAAACTGGGGGGGGGGGGTGGATTACGGCCGCGGACATTCCCAAGTCCTGGAAACCGGGGCGTTCCGGGGGCGGGGGCTATGGGTCAGCGGGATCCGGACAGCCAAGGCGGGTCTTTGGAATGCAGGGACGGGCGATGCCGGCTTTAGCGGGAGTCAGGTTTTATGCCTGGGGCAGAGGGAATTCTAACACACGCTAGAACAGCAAGACAGAAATTGCCTTTTAGATGGCTGCCATCAGCAATATTTAGCAGGTAGGTTCTGCAGGGTAGTTTAACCTTCTGTAACCTTACAGTTGAGTGCTCGCTCCCGCTCCCTCTGTCTCTCTCTCACTCCCACACGCCTCCACGATATTTTACCTTGATGGTTTGCTTTGAGGGGGAGCCCTGCAGACTTAGTCTCTCTCCTTCGGTGCATGACTGCCGGCCTGCGAATGCATGCAAGCCCCCCTTACACGTTCACATCTAGCAGGGACTGAAACTCCGAGGCACAAGCACCCGCAAGCTTCTTGTTAATCAGGGCAACACCGGATGTACAGTTGGAGCTCGGCAAATAATTAATAGTAATGAAAATTGACATCGTAAAAATTAAAGTGAGGGGGCTGATAGGGAGGGATTGGGTTGGTTGTCATACCTCGGGCCTAAAGGGAAACGGATTGCTTTGGAGAATCTTTTAATTAATTTCAGAGTTTCCCTGTTTCTTCTCCACCAAATGAGCTGCGTTCCTCTCTCGGCCGGCAGGATCCTGTGCAGAGAGAGGGAGGCCTGGGGATCAGCCCATCCCGGGAGCGTCCTGAATCCCGCCCCCCCCCCAACCCAGTGGAGAAAGGTCTAGGTGAGGGGGATGCCCTCCGCAGCCCAAAGAGGGGTTCGTTTTGCAAATTTACTTTCACCACCTGTGAATAAGCCAGGCGGTCTGCCCCTCATTCACAGCTAAAATAAAAATGGATCTCTACAGTCTGACCAAGTTCAGCCACTGAGCTGCAGCGTTAACTTGTATTCTAACAAGATTAAAATATATTTGTCCTGGGGATTAGCATACTAAGTCCCCTTTTGCCTTTTTAGCAGTGGCAGGGCACTTTGATCTGCCTTGCGTGGAGAGAGCGCGGCTTGGGCCCAGCCATCCGACTGCCAAGTGTGAAATCGGCCTGGTGTCATCATCATTCTTCCTCGTTTACATCTTCCACCAGTTTAATTATATTTCCGCCACAAAGGTCTGGCGCCTCATTGCATATTCAAGTTAGACCAGGAAGCATTTAAAAAAAAAAAAAAAGGTAGGGATGAAATAGCCCCGTAGGGGGGAGGGAGGGGCTGCCCGGCCCCTCGCGCCCCTGGGTTGTGTGCCCCGTAGACGGGCCTACCTGCGTGCAAACGTGTGCCCCACGCGGGCCGGCTCTGCGCGGCTCCCGGCACAAAGGCCATGGTCACGCCCGCGCTGGGTTCGGGGGCCGTTTGGCTTGCGACTCCAGTGGTTTGTATCGTATTTATCCTCCCGACGCGCTGGTTCTGTCTCCTGAGGGCCGCGAACCCACCAGCGCGCTCCCGCCACGGCTGAAAAGCTGCCCTTCCCCCTTCCAGGTGATGAGTCACCAGTGACTCGCCCTTGCAGTTGGCTGCGAATGAATTCTAGGGCACACCCGGTGCCCAGAGGGAATGTGTCTCGCTGACCCTTGATGGCCCCAGAAATATCAGGCCCTTTCACTCCCCACCCAGACCCGAGATTCGGGCCCTCCGGCCCTCCGCAGATTCCCCGAACTGCCCCGGGAGAGGCCAGCCCGCTAGCAGAACAGGCCTGGAGAGGAGATCCCAGCGGGGGACCTCTTAAACGACCTCGCCTCCCAGGCCACCGCCACCGGAGCCGCCTTCGGGTGGCTTAGGGGTGGGGGAGGGGAGGGAGGGGGAGGAAGGGGAGCCGGTGACAGCCAGCCCTGGTCCCGCCGGCCCCACACGGGCCACCCCTCCCAGAGCACTAGTGTTTGGGAGAGGAAGTGAGCCAACTGCAGGGGCGGCTGGGGTCTGACCTTCACCTCAGCCCCCAGCCCCGGGCTCCAGGCTCCATTCACTCCCAGCTGGAGCGTCTCAGAGCCGGTCATTCTCGGTTTGGTGGGGGGGGGGGTTCTACGTGAGGGACGTTGGGTGTTATTTCCACAAACAAGCTGGGCAGAATAGAAACGCGGACGGACTTCCTTAGCATTCGAGAGCAGGTCAGCGCTGGGAAACGCTCGGCTCCGACTGGCCCTTTGTCTGAGCTTTGCCAGGGCTTTCCACTTTCTTGGGGGGACGTGGCGCAGGTGGAGGGACTGGAGGGGGGTTGAGCTGACAGTCACTTTCGCCATGTGGGGGAAACGGGGAGCCCTGAGAGGTCCTTTACAAGGTCCAGATTTATGACCATTTTCGTTTCGAATCAACACTTGTCAAAACGAGAGGTTAACAACACATTGCTTCTCAAATTGAATGATATAATTATAAAATTATCCCCACATAATTAACTCAGGATTATGTTTCATTCTGGTTAGCATGTAATCAAAGCCTGTTATGCTTTTAGCTATAGGAACAGCAATTAATTTAAAGGGGTTACTTTAGACCAAACAGCTCATCAGGCCATCAGGACGCCCACTCGCTCTTGGAGGAAGAGCCACGGGGAGGGGGGTGCGCGGGGGGGGGGGTGGCGCGGGCGGGGGCACAGGGAGGCTCCTGACCACAGGCCGGGCCCCACGTGCGTGCGAGGTGCAGCCTGACTTCTGGCCTCCCTCACTGTCCAGCGGGGTGCCTGCGTCCTGTGCATGGAGTCAAGTCTGAGTCAGGGTGATGGGACTATGGTGCCGAACGCAGTGACTACGGGATCGGAGCGGAGAGCCGCGTGGCGTGGGAAGTCACCGGGCTTCTATGGAAACCGGGGCATCTTCCCTACTTTGCCGTCAAGAAACACGTGGGGGTAAATCCTGATGGGAAGGGGTGTGCCTGTGTCCCAGCCGGGCGGGAACAGAGCACACACAGCGGTGCTCCAGAGAAGGGGGCAGTGTTTCTGGGGAGTGCGGACCAGCATCTTGAATTTCCTCTGTCGTTCTCAGCTCCTCTCGTGGTCCCTCTTTGTATAGCCGTGTGAACACTGTCTGTCCTAGTCGTGACCTCCTCCTTCTTTCCTTTCCCCGGACAACTAAAGCGAGGCCGCGTTGGGTGGTAGCGGCCAGGAAGGCGAGGCGCTCTACCAACAACGGGCACCGAGCTGTGGAGGGCACAGCCCGAGCCCAGCGCCACAGTCCCTGCCCCGTGATGAGTCACCCTCTCGCTCACCCTGCCCCGTTCCGTGCCAGGGGCTTTTATGCTCATTTTCCCTCATGGGAAACCCTATGGGGAAGCCCATTAGATAGATTTTCTTTCTATTGAAGAGATGAATGGATGGGCTGGGGTGGGGGGGGGAGCAGTTGGGAAAATTCCCTTCACTGTAGGGCACTTCTTTCAGTGCTGAGTGATATTATGCGTTGGCAAGGAAAAAAAAATAAAAACAAACCCGTGCGCCCTGGACCGCCTGAGCCGAGGTGCACAGGCCTGGGGCACCTGACAGCCAGCCGGGCCTGCTGCCCTGCACACGTTCTCCTCTCCCCCGACCAGCAGGTGTTTGGAAGCCAGCATAGGCATCACTCATTCGAGGGGCTGAGGTCTCCCATCTTTGACGCAGATGTTCCAGCATCCGAAGATACAATCTGAGACTTGTGGGTCATGACGGAAGCGGTTCAGCGGGGGCACCTTACTGGCAGCGGTAGGGAAAGGGTGCTGGCCCTGGCAGGAGTCGGATGCTGCCAAGGGCACCGGGATTCTGCCGTGTGGCCTACTGCCTGAACCCAAAGAAATGCCAGATTCCGGGGGGGCCCACATCAGTTGACGGAGAGTAAAGCTGCCAAAAACCTGAGGACCTAAAGTTGTGGCCTAAAGGGGAAAAGTCAGAGGCAGCGCCCGCCCCCCCCCCCCCGGGGCCACCAAATGACGCCAGAGGGCAGGGGCCTGGGGTCCCCGCGAGGTTGGAGGGAAGCGGGCCGGTCTGCGCTGGGAGGGGCCGCAGACACAGAAACAGGGCAGCGACTGCTCGCCGCGCTTGGCAGCTGGAGCCTGTGATTAACCATCCAAGGAGGAGAGAAAAGCGGAGGGAAGAAAGGGCAGTTAGCGGAGGGGGTAGAGGTTGGGGGAAGGAGGAGGCGGCGGAGCTGACAGTCCCCTTCCAGACAAAGGACTTGGCGGGAGGAGAGAACCCCGAAGGCGCGGCTGAAAGGCGCTGGGCGGCCCCTTCCGCAGGCAGCGCGCGCTCGGACCGCGCGGCCAAGACAGATGGGGATGGGCGGCGGCCCGCCCCGACTCTTCCAGACGGTCCGTGCACGCGGTGATCCCCACCGCTCCTCGCCGCACGGAGCACCGCCGGCCGCGCCAGGGTCCCTCCGCGCAGGAGAAGGCGCCCCGCAGGCCCGGGCAGCGGCGCAACGCACTAGGCCCCAGGCCCTCCTGCCCTGCCCTGCCGGGTCTCCGGGGGCCCGGGACGGGGCGGGGGGTGGGGGGGAGCCTCTCTGGGACGTCTTCCAGGCAGAGGGGGCGAAAAGGCGGCCCGGGAGGCAGACCTGGCGACTCTTTGTTTCTGCTCGGAGCAAAGCGCGGGGCTCAGCCCCGAAAAGGGAGCAGCCAACGGGGGGGGAGGGGGGGAGGTGTCCCGGGCCCCGGACCTAACGTTCCCCTTCCCAGAAAACCTGCCCTGGCGTCCCTCGGGGACACGGGGGGCCTAGCAGCCAGGGGACCCCCTACCTCCTCCCCGAGCTGTTGCGCAGGCCTTGCACGGGCCTGGGGCCGGTCGGCAAGGGCAGCGAGCTTGGGCCACACCCGTTCCGGAGTCGTTCCGCCCCGCTTCCTCCATCGTGGGGCTCCCCCAACCCCCAAACTGAAGAAGCAAGCGACACTCTGGGGGCTGAGACCCGGGCTGCTAACAACAGCAATATTAGTAACTCTGTCGCCGTCATCAGCCTCACCAGCCGAAGCCCGCGCGGCGGACCACGCTTGATTAAATCTCATAATTAGGAACCACTTTGATGAATATTATTACATTTCGGGCGATTTCAAGAATGGCCTTTATTTTCCGTGGGTGTCTGACATTAACAACGCCATGAGCAGCGGACGCGGGGCTCACGCGGCCGGGTTCACGGACCTGCGTGCGCCCAGGGGCTCCCGCCGCCCGCACCCGCGCGCGCGCGCGCACCCGCGCGCCAGGCTGGGCCCGCGAGGGGTCGCCCCCGCCCGCGTCCTGCCAGCCCGCGGGGTCCGGGGGACGCGACGCTCCGTGCCGCCGTACGCCGCCCGGCCCAGGCCTGCAGAAAGCCTCGCGCTCCGCCCGCCTGGGCCGGAGACGCGCGGAAAGGGGGGTCCCGGCCCGGGGGGAGGGGGTGGCGGTGCCGTGCGAGCGCGGAGCGGGTGTCGGGGTGCGGGCGTGGCGCCGCGACACAGCTCCGGGTCGCCAGTCTCCATTGACCTCCCAGGGCGCCGCGCCTCCTCCCGGCAGGCTGCGGGTTTCGGCCGAGCCGGGATGGGGGCGGGGGACACCTGGGGAGCTGCCGGGGCGGGCCGTGACCGCGGAGGTCGGCTGTTACTCCTGCGGACGCAGGACGGCTCGTAGCGGAGCAAGAGCCCGCAGACCCGCGGCCGTGAGCGCCCGGGCGCGTCCAGGGTCTGCCGTCGGTGGCGAGCGCCCCGCGCCCCGCACACCTGCGCCGCGCGGTCCAGACGCCCCCGCCCGCTCCACCTTTGCCCTCAAGGAAAAAGACAAAAACCACAGTCGGAGTCCTCCTGGAGATCAGACGGGCGACAGCCGCGTGGCTCCGTCCCGGTCTGCCCCGAAGAAAGCACATGGCGGGTCCACCCTGCGTGACGCTCAGGCCCGTGCAGACCCGAGGGCCCGACCCTATTCATCTGACCACCTTTGGCAGCGGGAGGAGGAAGGCCCTCTGGGCCCCAGGGAGCCCTGCTAGGCCCCTCGGTCGGGCACCCCTCGCGGGAGCCTCTGCTCGGGCAGGGCTGGGGTGTGGGGGGGGGTGCGGCAGGCAGCGATCCGCACCCCCAGCGAGGCCCCCGGGCCCCTGCCTGGGCTCTGCCGGGCAGCCAGGCCTGGGGGGTGGCTGCCGATTGGCTGGAAGGAGCAAGGACTTCCCTTATAAACGGGCGGGCGTTCCTCCGGAGAACGTTTAAGGAACCGGCCTCCCGGAGGGGCGACGGTCTGGCAGCGGTCCAGCTCCATCAACTCCTGGGGCTTCGGTCCCGGTCCAGATGCAAGGCACGCTGGGCCCGGAGTCCCGCAGGCTCTGGGTTCATAAAGGAGCACTGCCTCGCCTTCAGGCCTGGCTCTGGTCTCCACTTGCCACTGAGAGAGGGCTGGCTGGTGCAACAGTGGCTCTCCGCGAGTCTCGAACTTAGATTGCATGTTGAATTTTTTAAAAAAAAGTAATAAATCTAGGCGCAAAACCAGAATCTCAGCATTTCGAGGGTCTGGGGTTCATCCGGTCCAATCCCCTATCAGAGACAAAAAAGAAAAACTCCTCATGCCACTGCTGGCTTGATGTTTGCTTGCACTCCCCTGACGACGGGGAACTCATTACCTTACAAAACTATACATCGCCCCTCAACAATGTTATGATTTGTGAATAAATTAAAAAACAAGAATGATTGCTTAAAGTTGTTGTGCCGTCTTTTTATTAAAAAGAGAGAGAAGCCAATCGGGTAACAGAAGTTGTGCCCATGCTTTTTGTTTAGTTTTTAGTCTAAAGACTCCTCAGAACTGTGCAGTGGAGGGGGGAGACACTTGGAATGGCCTGAGTGATGGGGCCCCATTGGCGATGACCCTGGGGCACTCCTGGGACGAGGCAGCTAGGGCTCCGGAGCTTTGTGGTGAGACCCCAGCTCTCTCTCACTCAGCGTGTCTGGGCAAATCCCGGGAGTGGCCACTCTCCTGCCTGGAGGCCCAGCTTCTGCTTGGGAAGCCAACGTGAACGTAAAACGCCTAACCAGTCTCCTTTGGCAACAGAAGGTTCTCGCTAGTCTCTGAGCTTCTATTACTGGGAGAATCATCTTTTTCAAGCCAGGATAGTTTGGACATAGATCAACCGGGCTCACAGGGAGCGCTCCCCTGCCCGGCCGCCCTGGACGTCAACCCCCGCAAAACACTACCCCAGATACCTCTGGTCAGCTTGGGCAAAGCCTGTCCTTCCCCACCGCCCCCCCCCCGCCCATCTGTCCTGAGATGTTGTCCATGACCTTTGCTTTGGAGGGGGCAGGAGTAAAAACAACAAAACACAAAAGAGGAGAGCCCTCCCCACGGGCCCAGCGTCTCTGTCCCTTTCGTGGGATTCGCATTCTGTGGGATTTTCAACAATTCTTCAACATACTCAGAGGACATCGGTGGTTCTGTGCCCACACAGGAGATATTCCAAGTGTCTTCGTTGTTTTAAAAAAAAAAATCGTACCTCTGGCTACAAAGACAGCATGTGTACCCCCTGCTCGACGGAGGCCAAGGCCAGGAGTACCTGAGTGATGGGGAGGTTGCCCAGGGCAGTGGGGCTGGACTTGGAAACAGGCTTAGAAAAACTAGTCATTCCACCTTGGACATCCAATGTTTTACAATAAAGCAGTTTTTTTTTTATTTAATGTAACTTTCAAGAATTGGAACACACAAAAAATGCAAGGGGAATGTTCACAATGCTGATAATCACAGTTGTAAATAGAAACATTCATTTCTCATAAGATTATAAATATTTGATATTGGAACTGTAAAATGCACGTTTTAGAAACGAAAAAAAAAGAAATAAAAAAATAAAAACCCCAAAACTTTGCTTCCTGCTAAAAAGGCATTATCATTTCATTGAAGTTTCCTAAGCAGCAGTTGGTTATTTCACAGAATTTTAAATTACAGCTTTTCTTTTTATAGTTTCCTTTTTAAAAAGGTTTGCACGAGTATGTACAAAATAAAAGTGGTATCGCAGGGAAATAGAGGTTTAAGGCAAAGAGAGAAGTTCACCCTCAGTCCTCAGGGGTCCAGCCGTGGGCCTGCCTCAGCCACGGGCACACCCCCGGGGCCGTCCCGGCTGCCCATGGACATTTGGACACGATTCTTTTTCCATACACTAAACAGAAGACAGTGCAGAGTTATATATATAGATACTGTGTTTGTTTATATATATGTACTTGGTGGGGATATATTGAATATATTTAATTTACACTGTACCACACCGTCAAAAAATAAAATGTATATTAAAAGAAAAAACAAGAAAAGACAAAAAGCGATAAGAAATGATTATTTACACATTTTTCTTCCTTCCTCTAGATCCTGGAGGATTCTGAGTTCCTTTGAAAGTCAAGGTAGCCACATGTTCGGAAACTGGACTCTCACAGGCCCGCCTGTGCGCGTGTACACGCAATGCATAGATATGTACACGCGCATATGCACCTTGAAAGAATGCTCTCCGTAGCAGAAGCAGCCACTTAAAAAAAAAAAAAAAAGGAAAGGAAGAAAAAAACAAACAGAAAGGAAGAAAATACCAACTCCCCTCTCGGGAGCCCTGTGCCCGCCCAGAGGCGGCAGACCTCTGCCATTTCTGGGGCCCACGCGAGCGAGCGCCTGGCGTGGCTGACGGAGCCACAGGAGACTCCCTG
The DNA here is from genome assembly GCF_022079265.1 of Lynx rufus. Lineage (NCBI taxonomy): Eukaryota > Metazoa > Chordata > Mammalia > Carnivora > Felidae > Lynx > Lynx rufus. The sequence continues at coordinate 167,490,836 of NW_025814856.1, read as the reverse complement.
GGCCTGGAGGGACGAGGGGCCTCTGGCCAGAGGCTGGGCCAGGGGTCCCCGAAATGGTGCCTGGAGGCGAGAGAGCTGGCTCTGGCAGTGGGCGGCTGGATAGGGGACAGCGACACGACAGAGACTGAAGCATACACAGAGGTGCTGGCCAGGCCTTGGCGAGGAGGAGGAGGGGGAGGAGGAGGGGGAGGGGGAGGAAGGGGGGAAGATGAGGAGGGGGAGGGGGGGAGAGGAGGGGGTGGAGGGGGAGGAGAAGGGGGAGGAGGAGGAAGAGGAGGAGGGGGAAAGGGAGGGAAGGCAGGAGGAGGGGAGCCTGGTGAGGCCGGGGCCTGGGCTGCCCATCACCAAGGGCCCGCTTCCCAGGGCGCTCCTGCGGGGGCCCCTGTGCTCCCCCCAGCCCGGGGCAGGGCAGGGGGGGCTACATACCCTCCTGCTGTCCTCACCAAGCCCACACAAACAAAGTGGCAGAACTCATAGACCAAGTAGGAGCTATTTATTCGGTTCACAGTCGTGTGAAATGCAGCAATAAAAATCTTTGGACTTTAGCAAGTTGTTTTAATTTTTTTTTCTTCTTCTGAAATTAAAAAATAAAAGTGTCCGATGTCCCACCATGGAGCTTAGGGGATTAAAAAAGATGAAACCCTAAGCAGCCCCCCTTCGCAAAAAAAAAAAATCATAAAATTAGCATAATCTCATAAACACAGAAAAACTCAAAAAAATATTTTATAGTCAGATATTTTGGATTTTACACCACCTGTAAATTATATATACATAGAATATTGCAGAACCGTAGCGAATACACGATATTTTCACTATTAATGCTGGTATAATCTTTATACACTGGCCCTTTATGATTTTAAATTATTGCATTGTTTAGCGTGGACTGAGACTGGACTCGCGCCCGCCCGCCCTACTCGCTGTCCGACTTGCCCTCCTTGGCCGTGGTCGAGTGGTTGTACAGGCCCTGTGCCATGAGGTGCACGGCCAGCGTGTTCTTGTTGCCCGTGGCCTTCTTGATCTTGGCGCGCTTGTTCTGGAACCAAATCTTGATCTGCGACTCGTTGAGGCTGAGCTCCTGCGCCAGGCTCTGGCGCCGCTGCTCCGTCAGGTACCTGTTGGTCTGGAACTCGGCCTTGAGCCTCTGCAGCTGCTCCGCCGTGAAGGCCGTGCGCGGCCTCTTGTCCTCTTTGTTGGGGTTCTTCTTCTTTGGTTTGCGAGACCTGGGACCTGGGCAGGCACGGTGGACAGAGAACAGGGTTAGGACGTCTCGGGGCCTGTCTGCCCCCTCAGTGAGCCAGAGGGACAAAGAGATGAGGGAGGAAAGTACCCAGTCCCAGAGGGACTTGGGGACCGGGCTCGGACCCACACGGCCTCCAGGACCCGTCCCCCCCCCACCCCCCACAAAGCGAGAAGATAGGCTGAAAAAAGTGTAAGTGTGAGGGAGTGAGTGGGGGTAAAGGACAGGCTTAGTGGAAGGGTCGCGAGGGGCGCTAGGCTGGCTCCGCCGGGGTGCACGTGACTCTTGGTCCCTGGGTCCTGAGTTCAACCCCATATGTGGCATAGAGTTTACTTAAAAACAAACAAACAAACAAACAGAAAGGTCTCCAAGGAAAACTCCGGCAGGAAAGCAAAAATCCAAAACTTCCTAGCACGACCTTTTCTATCCCTTTCTGAGGTTCTATCCAGGAGTGAGGACAGAGTGCAGGCAGGTGCCAAGAGAGGGGCCACGAAGAAAGGCTGGGGGAGGGGAGGGGCAGTCAGAGCAGCAGGAAGAGAAGCCCAGGGGACAGTGACAGGATTCCCACGAGATGCCCACAGGGGGTACCCCTCAGGTGCTAGGGGCCTGAGAAGCCAGGAGGCCACAGAGTCTGGAGAACAGGAGGAACCCCCGGGCTGTCTCCACCTTAGCCCCCTTTCGGTCACCCCTAACTGGGCCTGTGGGCCCAAGTTCATTGTTTCTTTTCTGGAAGAGAGGGGGCACACGCACTGCGCCACTCGACCCCCCCCCTCCCCGCTCAAGTCTCCCAGTGCAGGAGAGGGGACCCGGCTCCCCCAGACTGGGGCTGCCTCACTGGAGGCCACAGGGGAGCCCAGCCGACCTCGTGCAGAGGGTTCGGGCTTCTGACCCCCACGCGGGTCTCCTGCCGCTGGGACCCCCTCCCCGCACCACTTGAGGTTGGTTTGGGGTAGTGCAAGGTTTCTCGGACCCGGCCATCTGAAAAGGCCCCTGTGAGGGGAGCGCTCACAAGGAGGACCCAGCGCTTTCTTTTTGTTTCTGTTCAAGAAGTTCGGCCCCACGAGGGTGTGTTTGAAGGCCGAGGCCGCAAAGGCCGTTGGGGAGAGGGTCCGGGCCGCACGTATGGGCTTCTTGGTGCGTGAAGGGAACCACCTTTGGGGAGCACCGGCCGCGGCCCCTTCCCAGACGCCCGCGGCGGGAGGCTGGACCCCCTGCCGGCTCCCTCGAGCCGCCGGAACCCCCGGGTCGCCGCCTGCGCCCACATGCCCGTCCCGCGGGGCCAGGGGACAGCCCTGCCACCCCGCGCCGCGGCGGCGGCGGAGGGATCCCGCCGGGAGGTTTCCGATCGCACAGTCCCGACCCGCGAGGGTGGAGCGCGCGCCCGGGCCCCAGAGAGCCAGCGGCGCCGAGGCCCGAGGACGCGGCCGTGCGCTCCGGGAGAGGCAAACTCGGACAGAGGCCGCCGCGGCGCGGGAGAGGGGGCGCCAAGGGCCGTTCGGCTCAAAGCCCCGGCCTTCTAGAATCCAGAGCGAACCCACACTCACCCCCGCGCCCCCGCCCGCGTCCCGCGCGCGCACACCCGCCGTGGCCGCCGCGCGCTCGCCCAGGACGCCGGTTCCGCGCGGGCCGCCGGGCTTTGATCGGAGGCTGCGGGGGCGCCCGCGAGGGGCTCGGCGAAGGCTCGGAGAGGCCTCGCGAGGCCCCGCACCTGCTCGGGCCGACCGCGGCCTCCTGCGCCAGGAGCCGGCGGTTGTCCGTCTCCACCGTCCCAGGGAAGCACGCCCCCCACCCTCCAAACTCCTCCGGTGCTGGGGCTCTTGCACCCGCGAACCAGCCGGTAAAAACGTAACACACCATTGTGCGGGAAGGAAATCTCCCTAAAATCGGAATGTTTCGTTCTCTCTTTGATTTTCTTTCAAAACGTAAACACTTAAAGAGTCGCAGAGACAGAACCAAAGCTCGGCAAGAAAACTCTGCGTTGCTTCTTTGTAAAAGGCCAAGAAACACCAATGTTACCTTGTGGGGTTTTGGTTTTTTTGTTGTTGTTGTTGTTGTTTCGTTTTGTTTTGTTTTGAGTGCAAGACGACCAGCGACTGGGGCCCGGCAGGGCTGCGGGGCTCCCGCGGGCCAGCGGGGCCTGGGGCGGCAGCGACTCGGTCGCTGCACAAAGCGGGGCCGAGACACCTCGCCGGCCGCTTTGTGAGCCTATATGTTAATTAAATATTAACAAAGGAGGGAGGCGAGAACAATGGAGCAAATTTCAGGTCTAGCCGGAGAAATTTGGATTTCATCAGAAATAGGCACACACATTTCTGCGGGAAGGCGGCCAAGGGGTGACTCGGTTGTGCGGTGATCTGGGTAAACCACCCCCCGCAAAAACAGTTGAGGGTTAGGGGGGCAGAGGGGTCCTGTCTGGGCTACCAGCTCAGGGACAAATGGAGTCCGTCCTAATGGCGGTTTGCAAGCGGAGGACCGCGTTTCATGCAACTGATGATTTCCACAAGGACGCGGATGTAGATCCATGAAAAACACACTCAGCACCTCTGCACACGCCCGCGGGCCCCTCCACCGCACTCCCCGCCGAAATCTGCTGCTTTCCTGCCTGGGAGCTGCCCCACGAAACCTCTGGGAGCAGGTCCTTTATTTGGGGGACTGCAGGCCTCCCTCCTTCTCCAGGCAGTGATCAAGATGGGTGCCGAGCTCCCTCACCGTGTGCTCGGGCAACTGAAACCGGGCGAAGAGCGCCTCTGTGTCCGTCCCGGTCTCTGTCCCCCGCTCCTCCCTCCTCAGCCCGGGCCCAAGGGTGGAAGGAAGAGCCGGGAGCCTTGCTCTTTCTTCCCTGGCTTCGTCTGGGATAACTGGGTCGTAGGGCGAGTCTAGGTCTGAGGTGGGCTGCACATGGGTCCCGGGTCTGGACTGAGTTGGAAGGACGGAGAAGGGGTTAAGAGTGCAAGCTTCTAGGCCAGCCCTGCGGCCACCCCCAGTCTTCCCGAATAAACTCCAGCCGGGGAGGGGTGGGTAGGGACTCCGAGGAGTGGCCCCAAGGAGAGAGAGAGAGAGAGAGAGAGAGAGAGAGAGAGAAAGGTCCTGTCCCCTCCGCTTATCTAAGAAATCGATCGTGCCCCTTCTCCCGGCCGCTGCCCGGTCCGGCGTCAGCCGTGCACAATGTCCCCGCTTGTGCGTCTTTGTGTGTGTCGGGGACGAGGGGGGGGTGGTGTCCCGGTGTCTTCTCCCCCTGGGGAAGTTCCCGCGCCAGCGCCGCCCCGCAACCCCGCGGGCCTCCCCGCGGCGGGCTCACCTGAAGACGGCCGGTCGGAGTAGCGCGTGCAGTAGACCCAGGCCGGCCAAAGCATGGGCTGCGCGCCCAGGTTGGCGCTGGCCTGCGAGCTGTCCGAGTCCGAGCTCACCGACAGGTCGCCGCCGCCCAAGCCGCGGGCCTTGAGCGCCCCGTCCAGGGGGCCCCCGGCGTCGCCGCCTTTCTTGGCGCCGCCGTGCAGCGAGAGCGCCTTGGAGCCGCCTTCCCCGTCGCCCGGAGAGTCGCCGCCGCCGCCGCCGCCGCCGCCGCCGCCGGGAAGCGGCCCGCCCGCCCCGGGCGCCCCGGGCGCGTTCTGCCGGGCCTCCCGGCCCGACCCCAGGAGCTGCTCGGCGCCGCCCGCGCCACCGCCTCCTCCTTCCGCGCCGCCCGCGCCGCCTTCGCCGCCGGCTCCACCGCCTCTTCCTCCTCCCGCGCCGGCACAGCACGTCCCCGCGTCCTTTCTGCGGCCGAACTCGGGCCGCAGGATGTTGTCGATGAAGAAGTTGGTGATGCGGTGCGGGTGCTGGTGGTTGCCCGGCGCCTGCAGGACCGCGGGCAGCATCAGAGCCCGCCGGCGGCCAGTGTCCGCGTCGCCCGGGCTGCCGCCGCCGCCACCGGAGCCGCCGCCGGGGCTGGATTCCGGCTGCCGCTGCCCCTCCGCCGCCGCCGCCGCCGCTTCGATGGGCTTGGGGTCATTCTCCTCCATGCTGTTCACGACAAATCCCAAATTGGTTCTCCGGGGAACCCCCCCCCCGCCCGCTCCAATCAGCCCTCGGCCCGCCCGTGATGCGCACGGAGACACTCGCGGCCGGCTCGCGCCCCTACCCCGCCGAGTCTTCCGAGGGCGTGCGCGGCGGCCGCGGCCAGGGCCGGGGTCGTAGGAGTCACCGGCCGCGTTCGGAGCGGAGCCACGTTCCAATCCACGAGTTGAGTTTAGAAAATAGCAAGAGTCGCCCCGCGCCCAGACGCCGGGAGATTCAAAAGAGTCGGGTCCTCGTCTCTGCAGCGCACCCGGGCGCTAGACAGTCACAGAGGTCCGGCGGGGACCCGGGGCTCCTCCCGGGCTCCGCGCTCCTCTCCGCGGCCGGCTGCCTCCGGCTCCCGCGCTGCCGCCGCGGCCGCCCGGGGCTGGGGCCGGAGCTGCGCGCATGCAGGCAGCGCGCTCCCCCGCGCTCACGCCCGCCCGGGCCCGCTCGGGCCGCCGCCGCCGCCGCCGCCGCCGCCGCCCGGCCGCCCCCGCCCGCGCGCCCCGGCCGGCCCTCGAGGGTGCGGGGCGCGAGCGGTCAGCGCGCCCGCCGCCGCCGCCAGCACGCACATGGAGGCCCGCGGGCCCGCGCTGCGCTCGGCCGCCGCCCCGCCGCGGGCCCGGGCGCCCCACCGGCGTGCGGCCGCGCCCCCGCCGAGCCCCGCCGAGCCCCGCGGCCCGAGGCGCATGGGTGAGCGGCGGGAGGCGCGGGCCGGGCCGGGCCGGGCTGGGCCGCCCGCGCTCCCTCGCCGTCTGCGCGCCCTCGCCGCCTCGGCCTCGGCGCGGGCTCGGGCGGTTTCCAGGCCACTTAGCGCAACCTGAGACACTTTCACTCTGGATTTTTGTTCTTATTTTTAACAGAGCCCCCTCGAGTGACGTCGCGGGCCGGTCTCCTGGACACGTGCCTCGGGCCAATGGCCGCGGCGCCGCGCGCCCACGTGACGAGCCGGCGGCCGCTGGGTGACGGGGGCCGCCCGCCGCCCCTCCCCCGCCGCCGCCGCCCCTCCCCCCCTTAAAGCGGCCGCGTCCCCGGGCTCCGCGTGCCGGAGCCCCGGCCCCAGCGAGCCCGCGACCGCGCTCCCCGCGCTCGCTCGCGCTTTCCCCGGCCGCCTCTCGGTCCGGGGACCCGAGGAGCCCCCGCCACAGCCCCGCCGGGTCCCCCCCCCCCCGGTGTGCCTCCGTGGACGCGCGCTGCGAGACGGCTATTTTTAACATTTCCATATTGTTTACCGTGGGGAAAAAAATCCCACAATTCCTTGCACAAAAATGCATAAATAATATTAAACGAGCCGCCGAGATACAAAGGGACTTTTGTGGTCTCCTTTCCTTGCTGGCGGAGAGGGAAATTGTCACTTACACTTGACTTTGGTAACCCGGCAGATTCGTGTCTTTAACGCAGAGCTGGCGCGCAGGACCCTCCTCCCGTAGACACTCATTGTAAGTGTGCATGTGTGTGCGTGTGCGTGAGCAGGGAGGCGCGTGCATACGGTAGGATTCCACCCGGGGACACCGGTCCTCATGAAACATGCATGTAGACCCCGAAGAGCGCGGGAATAGGATTTGGGGCTCCGTGCGGGGAAAGAGGAATAAAGGAGCGTGGCGGGTTATAACCGAAGCCTGTTTCGGAAAGGAGAGCCCGGCCGACGGCTCAGCCAAACCTTAAAAACCGGCCGGAGAGAAAATACCCAGATCAGCCGTCTCCCCCTCCCTCCCCTTCCCCCCAGTTCTCAGACAACCCTTCCTCCTCCCCCACATCTCCGCCCCCACTGAGGGGCTACCAGGCCATTCACCTCATTTTCTTTGTCTTAAAACCTTTTAAACGAGCTCCTTAGGAGAGCAGAGACCATCTAAAAGGAGCGGCGGGGTGGGGGGTCCTTTTGGGTCTCCCCACTTCCTCCGCTTTTTTCTCTATCCCTTTCTAAACTTCCTTTCCAGTTGCTGTCAGAATGTCCAACTTGAACTTCTGTTTCCTCTTCTCTTCCCCCTCCTCCCGGAGGCTCCTTCCTGTTTGCCCTTCTCTCCTCCTTGCCCCCAGCTGCAGACACCCCACCGAACGCGGTTGTTGTTCCCTGGGCTTGCCTGTCGATCACTTAAAATGCATTTTTATGGAAATTTGCAAACTTCAGGAAGCATCCTAAAGGACAGCTCGCAGGGTTCGGGAGCACTGACACAGTAAAAGCACCCTCCCCCGAACGAGGGGTGGGGAGAGGGAGAGGAGGGAGAGCTGGGGCTCTGGCCAGCCCAGGCCGGTTCAGGGTGCAGGCAGCTGAGACCCACTGCGGAGCGGCTCTGGGCCTGGGGCTGCCAGGGGGCACTGCCAGGCTGGGCACTGCCAGGCCAGGACGGTGACCCCCGGGCCACCTTGAGGATTGAAGGCTTCATCCTAGTCTGGCTCGGCTCTCTTCCGGTTGGTGGCACCTGGGGCCTGTCCTCTCTCTAAGCCAGCTCTGTCTACCCGCTGCAGGCTCCAGGGTGCACTGTGGGACAGCGTGGGACAGTGTGGGACAAGGAGCAACAGTTACAAGGGTTCTGCTCCCCGGAAGATCAACCCTCGGAGGGGGGGCCTGGATGGGGGCAGGCGAAGGTGCTGGCCTGGGTCGCCTGGCCAGGCTGGTAGGCTCTAATGGCAGATGGGGAGGCTCCTTGATCTTCTGTAGGACTCAGGGTGGGGAAGGCACTTCTCACTTGGGGTGACCCACATCTCCTCCTCCGTTTTCCTCCCCTCGGAGGGGTGCTTGCCAAATGATCCGGCTGGGCACACACCTGCCAGGGGCCCTCCCTGCGTCTCAAAAACTCAAACCTCCCAGTCTGCCTGCCCCTAGGAAAATGGGGCTGGTAAGGTTTGTGGGAGCACCCTTTCGACACGTGCCTATGGTCTTCTGGGAAATTTTCCTGCACCTCTGAGAGCCCTAGTCATCACCAGCCAGCGAATGTCCAATTCCTTCGGGCTCCAGAACTCGCAGGGAGCGGAGGGAAGGCCCAGGGCTGGTTTGCTTCCTGCAAAGGCACCCCAGGTTAATTTCCCCACCTGTCCCATGAAAAATCAATTAGGCCGGCTCCGAGAAATATTTTCTAATTTCTTGGGAAACCTGGCCTCCGATTGCCTTAGCACTAAGTGAGCCCCGGGGGCTGGACTTCTGCTGTGTTCTCTCCTGCAACCCAGGCTCGCAGTCATGGCTGCCCCAGGAACTCTGCAAAGCAGCACATGATCTCCAGGCAAACCTAGACTGTTTGTGGGCAGTAACCTGAAGACACCGGGTCAATACACGTGGCAATAGTTCCCCAAAAGAGCACCCCTAGAGAGGGGGCAGCATCCAACGGGCCAGCGGGGAGGGCCAGTGAATCCGGGCCGAAGCTGCACAAGCGGAGGGGAGTCTAAATCTTGCAACACAGACATGCGAACAAGCGGTTTCAGGAAGCTTGCAAGACGCGCTTGAGGCCCAGCCCCGGCCTCCCGCGGAATCCGGGACTCTGCCCTGGCCGCGCTTCGGGGGAGTGCGGGGAGCGGGCGTTTGTAAGATTCTCGCGCGGTCCCGGAGATGTCAGCCCTGCCGCCGCTCGGCCGGCCCCGCGGCCCGCGCCCCTGCGCCCGGCGAGCGGCGCTCCCCCTCTCGCCGGACCCTGCCGGCTGCGGCCGCGCTCAAGGTCGGTTTCTCGGTCGCTGCGCGGTCGAGCGGACCACAGCCGGACCGTGTTTCTCCTTAGCATACAGGGAGGCCGCGGCCCGGGAACCTCGAACGTTGCTACTCTCCCGGGTGCGGGAGAGCCGCAGCGAGCCACCCGCTTTCGGAGAAGCGCCTCCGTCCTTCCCGGGCCAGCTGCACAAAGAGGGACCTGGAAGTGTGTCAAAAGGAAAGACGGCTGCTGGACACGTGGGTTTATAACAGCGACACTAGCATTGCAAATAAAACCTGCAGGGCTGTGGATGGCAGGGGAGCTCCTGGGGACGTTGGGTGCCTGGCTGCAGGTTCAGCCTCCTTTTTTTCTCTTAAAACGAGGCTGGAGGAGGGTGACATTTCCGTGGCAGCTCCGTGGTCCCCTCAGTCTCCACACTTGGGTAGGTGGGCGTGGGGACACGCAGGAAGGAAAAAACGGAGGCAGTGAGAGCGGCGTTCTCCCCGAGGGGTCCCTGCCACTCGGCTGGTAGAGACGCCCCACAATTTTAGAGAGCGAAATCTCAACCCCAGCACAATCAAGCTGGGAAGCCCCGCGCCCCTGGCTGGGAGCCCGGCTCCGAGCGGCCTGGCCCTGGGCGCTGGGCCTGGACGGGGAAGCGAGGCCGAGCAGAACCGCCTCCAGCCTGGCCGAGCCGCCCGCCCTGGGCCTGCAGACAAAGGCCGCACTGAAGGGGCTCGGGTAGCAGGGGAAGGATCCGGTGGGCCAGGAGGGAGGGAGCACGTCTGTGCCCACCTCCAAGGGAAGCAGGGGCCTACACACCCAGCGGGGTGACTTGGGGCCCAGGGTCCTGGAGGCTGGGCCTGGGGTCTGGGGCCTCAGCCCGGTGACCCCAGGAAGGAAGGGGTGAAACACCGCAGTGGCCAGCCGGGGGAAGGCCGAAGCCTGTGCGGGAGCTGAGGTGCCTCCACTCCCGGGCTCCAGGCCTCATGCCTCTCCTGTCCCAGGCCGGCAGTGGTCCCCCAGCTCCCCAGAGGTGCCTGAGGTGCTGCAGAGAGCCTCCTGGGCGGGTGGGTGCCCAGGCAGGCTCAGCTGAGGAGGGTATTTGGGCAGCAAGCGAGCCTTGCCTGTCTGGGCTCCGGTGGGGGCAGCCGGAGAAGCAGCAGCTTGTGCTTAGGCAAAGCTCCTGGGTGGCAGGGGGCACCATGTGGGTGAGGCACCCCTGGAGACTGCCCTCCTGTCCAGGCCACAGGGAGAGGTCCTCATTGGGCCGCTTAGCTCTAGCGCTAGCCTGGGAGAGCTGGGGCAAGTGTGGAGTGTGGGCAGATCTCCGGAGCTGGGAGACTGGCCTGCAGAAACCACCCCTAACCTGGTTTCTCCTGCAAACAGAAGCTTCTAACGGGGGGTCTGTAGGCCGGCCGTACTTGTGCTAGTGAACTCACCCCCGAACTCTCTCCTCGGTCTTGGCCCCAAGCTCACCCTCCCTTGACTTGCTCCAGGGCCAGGGGACTCTGGCGAGCTGATTCAGGAAGGGGTCTCTGGGGATCCCTTTGCGCCCCGGTGCGGGAGGGGAGGGGCCCTTTCCTGCTCTCTCACCCTGTTTCACTGCCGTTCTTAATCCCAGTCAAACCCGGACCCCTTTGGAGGTTGGGCCCACTTGCTCTCCGGACGGACCACAGGCTCTGGGGGCTGGCATGGATGTTTTCCCAGAGCAGCCCGTACAGAGAGAGTCATGGGCGGGGGCCGCACGGACTGTTCCAGGACCGAACGCCTCTACTGTAAAGAAAACGTCCCCAGAGGACAGTGACGCATTCCAAATAATCCAGAGGAAAATAGGCAAAGTTGGTTTGGCAAAGGCATTTTGAAGAGCGGCACTTAGAGTCCGAGCTGAGAGCAGGAACAGAATGAGACGACACAGCAAAGGGGAACGGAGTTGGGGAGAGAACGAGCCCCCCTCTCCGATCTTATGATTACTTACGAATAGTGGAAGAACTTTGCATGTCCAGCCACTGTCTTCCTTTGGGTCTTTGGAAGGAGAACGAGATCTTCGAAAGGAACCTCCCCAAACACCTGCTTCACCTCGCAGAGCACGAGGTTTCTTTTCCTCTCTTTCTTTTCCCTCAAAGACACAGGTAACCGTGGAGAGGCTACCCACGTGTGCTGACTTTACGCTGTGTTTGGAAGTGTGTTTGAGGAGCTACAGGTCTTCAGAACTTTCGACAAGTTCAGGCTCAACTCAATTCCCTGGACCCAGCCCAGCTCGCGAGACAAACCGCGCCTTCGTCTAGATTTCCACCGTCACTCTCACACGTCCACGACTGAACAGCGCCTCACTGGGGGGGGGGGGCGCTCAGTAGAGTTATGCCCCTGGTTCAGCTGGGGGAGGGACGATTTTTAAAAAGCCTGTGTTCAAGGTGATTTCTTTGTCCCTTTAGCAAATAGAACTGGATACTTGGATATAAAAGGCTGAAACTGCCTTGTGGTTTAAATCCAAACATTCCCTGTACTTGGTCGAGTTATGGATCAATTTCAGGGACTTCAACAAAGTCGGTCACCTCTTCAGCATGACATCTAACTGGAGAACGTTCTCAAACGAACGGTGTATGGGAGCTGGGTACGTCCCAACCTGGCAAATTCCTGTGCTAAATACCGAAGGGCACTCGTGGGAAGGGTGGTTGCCCTTGACGGGGACAAAGGCTCCACGCACCAGCCTGGTGAACCTGCAAGGGGGGCCGGGCACCAGGCGGGGGTGCCCAGTGGGTGCCTGCCTTAGCAACTCACTCGGGGAGTCCTCACCAGGGCCCTGGCTGCCCTTCCCTGGGCTTTTCAGAAGGCTGTTAGGGCCCGGGACACCCTCAGAACCTCCCTCCACCCTCCTCCTCCCCTCCAGGAAAAAACCCGGGGCGCGATGTTTTAGAGCGAGGCCACGCTGCAGAACATTCTTTCTCCTGCGAAACTCTTCCCTCCCCTCAGTTCCTCTAACAGAACTACCCCATCCCTCCGCAGGCAGCCTCTTTGTGTTGCGTTTTACGTTATGGACTTCCAGCGTTTTCTGCGTGTCTCATGTCAGTAATCCCTTAAGACACAACAGCCTCTGCGAGGCCGGCAGAGTGCTGGGACTCTATGCCATTTGGAGTATTAGCGCAGGCTCCGAGAGAGAAATGGGATATGAGCGAGGATTTCCCACGTATGTAGCTAATGCCCTTAAATTCCTCGGGATTTACACCTCCCCATGTACCGGGAGCGGGAAACGCGAGCTGTTCTAATTAACCGCCGACGTTAGTTCTCGGTCGGCATCGCCAGGGATGCCTCGGCGGCGCCGCCGCTTCTGGGTTACAGACGTTGGGGGGCCCGGGCGCCCGGGGGGCGAGCAGTCCGAGGCGGCCGGCCGGCCGGGCCTAGATTTGGTGCCAGCGCCAAGCACACGCGCTCGGAGGGGGAAGCGCGGGTTCCCCCCCCTCCAACAGACGACACACTCTGGGTGACAATTAGGTTTTCTGTCTTATTTGCAGACACGAGTTCAGCGGCTCCTCGTGCCAAGCGGCCGCGGAAAGCTCAGCCTTGAAAACAGAAGGCGAGACCAAGTGGGGATTTGCTGGGAACCTCGCTCGGGTGCATTCCCCGCAGTCGAAGCCCGGAATGGGTTTAGGATCGGGAAGGTCCGCAGAGGGAAGCGTCTCCCCGGGTTGGAGACCGGGCCGAACGCAGGCTCGCAAGCCCTCTGCCCCGGGGCGGGAACCTCCCTTCCGCCGTAAGAACAACTCCCGGAAAACAGAAAATCGAGCGAGCAGGAAAGCAGCGAGGCCGGGCTGGGCCGGGGCGCGAGGAGAGCTCCCTCTCCGGGAGCCAGGGCGCCTCGCCCTCGCAGGCCCCGGGGCGGGGTGGGGGCGGGGGGCCGTGCTCGGGGCGGGGTGCCGCCCCCCCACCCCCGGCAGCCCACGGGCGCCCGCCGCGCTCCCGACTGCTCCGCCGAGCGGGATCGGGGAGTTGCCCGCGCACCCGCAGCGCCCCGGAAGGGCCCGGAGGTGTCTCGGGCGGGCACAGGCCTCTGCGCCCAGGGGCTGCGGTCTCTGCGGCGGCGGCGGCGGCGGGGGTGGGACGCCCCGGGGGTGGGACGCCCCGCGCGGGGTCCTCCCGTCGTGCGCCCGACTGGCGGAGCGGGCACGCGGGGCAGGGGCCGGCCGTGCGCGCGCGGGGGTGGGCGGGGGCGCGGGCCTTTGCTCGCTCGTGTGTGACCCGGGCCCTTCCTTCCAGGGGTGGCTGCCTCGGTCGGGGGCGCGGCTCCTCTACCTCCCCCGGAACTGCCCTCCCCACCTCGCGGCTGCGCGGGCTTGGGTGAGGGGGTCCCTCGCTGAGCTCCGACTGCGAGACCCCCAGGAGGCCCCGGGCAAGTTTCCTCCGCGGGTGCCCTCCCCCACCCCCACCCCCCGAGCATCAGGGTGAGCTGCGAAGCCCTGGCAGGCGGGGTTTTCGGGGCGATTCCTCGTGACTTGCCAGGTGCCCCGCCACGCCCCGAGAGGGAGGGAGGGGGCGCTGTGGCTCCGGCGCCGGCCCTGCCCGGGTGGCAGAGAGGTCTACACTCGCGCCTGAGGCTCAGAGTAGGCCCTTAGGGATGCGCCCCAGCAGGGCTCCTGCCTCCGGGCGAGGAGGGGACCCGGGCCCAGTTGAGAGGGTCTCGGCTCGACAGCGGGGGCCCGGGGGTCGGGGGGCCGGATCCCCGGGGCCGACTTCTCAGCCTCGGGCTTTCCCTTCGAGGTGAAGGCCGCCCCTCCCCCCCCCTCCCCGGTAGGCGGGGAGGCGAGGGCGCGGCAGGAGCAGAGGCGCGGGGCCCCAGGCTCCGGCGCAGCGAGGGCGGCCCCGGGCGCGGATTTGTGAACCAGCCGCCGAGCTCTCCGCAGCTCACAGATCAGAGGGCTGCGATCGCCCCACCGACGTGGTCCAATGAGCCGCTGCAAAGAGCGCTTAGCGACAAAGCAGGCACGGCCCGGACTTGGCGGTTCCGCGCGGCGCGGGGCGGGACCGCGGGGGGCGGGGGGCGCGCGGAGGCCGCGACTTCAAAGCCGCTCGCCCGGCCTCAGTGAAAGGGTGGCGCTCGCAGCGGGGGCGCGGCCCGGAGCTGCGTGTCCCTCACCCCCACCCCCGACCCTCCCGCTTCCTGCCCGCAGCGACCCTGGGATCGCGGCCGCCTCTGACCCACCCCGCGCGCGCCCTTCGCCGACCCCCCGGGGCCTCCGGGCGCGCTCACCTAAACCCTCACCTCGTCCGGTCCGCGCGCGCGCGCGCGGGGCTTCCCCAAGGAGCTGTGTTTTCAAACGCCTCCCCCACTGCTCCTCCCAGCTAGCAATCGAGGCCTGTCGTGGCCTCGCCGGTGTTCCCCGTTGTTGGGGGTGGGGGCGCAGGCACCCCGGGGGCCGGGCCCAGGAGAGCCCCCTCGGGAGGGAGACCCGTCCGCGCGCCCGCCTTGGGGCTCCCCTTCTCCGCAACGCGGGTCTGGCTGAGTCTCCGAGGCGGTCCCGGCCTCCGAAGCGGGCCCCCCACCTGCATTTCAGTTGAGGGAGCGGCCAAGAAGCGGGAAGGGAGGCAGGAGTGCGGGGGTGGGGTGGGGTGGGGCACTTGCTTGGAGGGAAGGAGAGCGAGGTCAGAGGTTAGAAAGGATTACGGCTCGGCGACCCCTCTCATCCTCAGTGGCCCCGGGAGGGGATCACTGAAGCAGAGGGTCCGGACATGTTTTTAAAAAGCCCAGTTGCGGCGGGGGGTGGGCAGCGTTGGTCCAGGAAAGAGCAGGAGAAGTCTAGAAGTCTTTCGTTACTTCCTCTTCTCCAGGAGCCCGGCAGAAGAGGCCAAGGCCGCCGCAAGCGCGCTGTGCCTGCAAACATACCCTGTGTCTCAGTGCGGCCGCATCAACCATTTCTGGACACCACCGACGACGGTGCCCATTGCCATCTACGCCTCTGATGATTCTCTGTCCCTCGGTGACCAGGGCACCCCCGGAGAGGCCCCCCCCCCCGCCCCCCGCAGCAGCAGCGGGTGGGAAGATGCATTTTCTCCTTGGCCGCCCTGCAGGAGCAGGGCCTCGGATTCCCGGGCCAGACTCCCAGACCCCCCCAAGCTGGGCCTCGGCCTCCCTGCTCCCTCCCATCTCCTGGAAAAGCCCTTTTGGCTTTTCCCCTTCCCCAGATTCCCGAGGATAAATCCCGCCCCCCCAAGGGGGACCGGCCGCCCCCAGCCACAAGAGGGGCTCTGACATTTTCTGGGAGCTGTGGCAGTCAGGAGTACAAAGAAAACCTGAGCCCGGTATGTCCTTCTCCACCTGGGTCCCCCCCCCCAGCACCCAGCTGCCTGTGATTACCCCCCACCCCCATTTCCCGGCAGCTCGGAAGAGACGTGCCTTGCTCCGTGAATAATCCAGATTTCTCTCCGCCTCTGAGCGCGAGACTCCTGCTTTGACTGCCTCCTGGCCGCCTCCACTCTCAAGTCTACCAGCTCGGTCCTGCCTTCCTTGTTCCCGTTCCCCAGTCTGCTCCTTCTAGGTTTCCCCCAAACACCCAGTTTCTCTGTCAAAGCCTCCAGGCCACCCTCGCTAGTCCCTGATTACCCCTCTTCTCTGTCTCCCTCTCCCTCTCCCTCTGCTGCCCTCTCTTGCCCCACCGGGACGGCTGCGGTATCCCTCCGAATAGCTTCCTACCCCTGCCGGTCCCTGCAGTCTGAGTAAGCCTGAGTGAGTGCAGGTCAGACGCCCACAGGTCCTTCGTCTACACAGGCGGTTTCCAAGAATGCGGAGAATGAGAGGCAACCCTGTAAGCGTCCTTCAGGACCCTGCCTGACACGAGATGCCACTGGCCTCCCCCTCTGCAGGCCCAGGCACTCTCCCTCTCCATGCAAGCCACCCCCACCTCAGGGGGTTCTGTCCCCGCTGTCTGGAACATCCTTCCTGCGGATCCTTGGATACAGACAGCCAACACGAGGCCATGCCGTCTAAAACCGTGCCCGACCCAGGCGTGCGTTCTTCATGGCACTTTTGGCTTCCTGAGGTTGTGTCAGTGTGGGTGCAGTTGGGCTGTGCTGGGACACGCACGTGGGGCGGGCGGGGCCCTGTCCCTTGTGGCTTCAAGCCCCGTCCTACAAGAGGAGCTAGAACACGGCTACGCCCAGCCAGCGCCCTCAAGCTTTGGTCTCCGAGCCCCTTAGTAGTCTTAAAAATTATTGAGGGTCCCAAAGACCTGTCTTTTATTTTATGTTTATTTCTTGTTCTTGAGAGTGGCGGGGCAGAGAGAGAGACAGAGAGAGAGAATCCCAAGCAGGCTCCGTACTCAGTGCAGACCTGGGCTGGGCTGGAATCAAGACTCTGATGTTTAACCAACTGAGCCACCCGGGTGCCCCCCCCCCCCCCGCCACCAAAGACCTTTCTTTATTTGGATTATACCTGCTGATATTTAGTTTAGTTTTAGTTTTTAATGTTTATTCATTTTGAGACACAGTGAAGGAGGGAGGGGCAGAGAGAGGGAGACACAGAATCCGAAACAGGCTCCAGGCTCCGAGCTGTCAGCACAGAGCCCGACGCGGGGCTCGAACCCATGAACTGCGAGATCATGACCTGAGCCGAAGCTGGACGCTCAACTGACTGAGCCACCCAGGCGCCCCTGAAGTCGGATGTTTCAAGGACTCAGCCACCGAAGCGCCCCGCTACTGATATTTATTATATTAGAAATTAAGACAAACGTTGTGAACGTATTTGTTGATTCACTTACAATGACAATAAAAACCCTCCTCATGTTTTCTTAAATAATATGTTTCAATGAACGTTGACTGTATCCCCTCAAACAAAACAAAATTAGTCAGAAGAGTAGCGTTTTACACGTTTACACGCTTAATCGTCTGGCTTCAGAGTGAAGATTGCTGGCTCCGCACCTCTGCTGCGCAAGTCTTTACTTTGGTCCAGGTATATGAAGAAAACCCCTCCTTTCACGGGGAGTTGGAAGAGGAAGGAGTGTTTTGTTAGTTTTTTTTTTTTGTCAGATAATCGTGGACCGTCTTCCCCATAATATTACACCAAAATTCAACAAGTGGTAGTTACGGGAAGGTTAGTTGCACCATGGGACCGGAAACCACATCCACGAACATTTCCTACTCTCTTGAACCCCCTTGAATTTGAAAGGACCTTGAAGCCATGAAAGATTTTGCACCACCATTCATGGGTCAGCTCTTCCAGACGCGGATGCTTTCGTCACCCAGGACCACACGGTCACATTCGTTATTGTCACCGTCGAATTCATCAGAAACGGCTTGAAATACTGGGAGGTGGTCTGGCTCGGGGTATTGGACACAGGGTTTCTAAAATTTTGTTTTTCACTTGGAAACTCAAATTTCATTCTTGGCAACAGCTCTGGTTTTCCTGGACACGCCAGCCTCGGTTCTTTTATTCTTGCGAAAACGTCGGTCAGATACCCAAGTCCGGATAACCGTGGTTTGTCCGGCAGCCGTCGTTTTGTGCAGAATGGAGTCCCAGGAACAGAGGCCCGCTTGGCTCGCAGCTCGGCCGGCAAGAGCCTCCCTGCTGGACGTGGCCACTTCTCCACCCAGAACGGTAAAACGATACGTATGTGCCCAAGGGCCAAGGTTTAATAAAACCGCTTTTTTTTTTTAATGTTTATTTATTTTTGAGAGAGAGAAACAGAATGCGAATGGGGGAGGGGCATAGAGAGGGAGGCACGGAATCCGAAGCAGGCTCCAGGCCCTGAGCTGTCAGCACAGAGCCCGACGTGGGGCTGGAACTCATGAACCGCGAGATCATGACCTGAGCCGAAGTCAGACGCTTAACCAACAGACTGAGCCATCCGGGGGCCCCTGAACACATTTCTTAATTCACCCTTCACTCTGGAGTGAGCTGGGTGGACTGAGGGAGAGGATATAATGCCTCTTAAAGAGAAATGATTTCTATGACGATCTACTTGTCCAGAAGTAAAAGTGACATAGGACAGAAATACTGTTTTGTAGGCATTCAAGTGCACAGGGACCCTTCCCGCTCTTAACTAATCAAGCCACCTTTGAACATGAATACCCACCCGAGGGTCACACTCACATATATATGGCACCCAGGTGCCCCTATTTGACGTTGTTTGCAGGAACTGTCGCACTGTTTTCTGCAGCGGCTGCACCTTGTGCATCCCCACCCGCATGCGCAGGGTCCCAATTTCTCCACGTCCTCGCCAACGCGCACCATTGTCTGGCGAGAGGGAGAGAGGCGGACCCAACCTCACGGTTCCTGGAGGCGAGGCCCCGGGAGAGCTGGGTGGCGGGTAGGCTGTGCCTCGGTGCCTCTGCCTCGGTCTAGCTGGCTTTGTTGGGGGAGGGGTGTGGGAGCACGGGGTGGAGACAGCTTGGGGGACGGGTCTAGAATTGCGCTCTGCAGCGGGCGGAGGCCGCGACCCGGGGCAGGGACGAGCGGACAGAGAGCAAGAGTGCACTGGGTACTTAGTGGAGCTGAGCCCACAGAAGGGCCAGTGGGCAGAAGGGCGGTGGCCCCGGTCCAGGGGAGGGGGGAGGGCCGGGGGGCGGCCCAGTGGTCGGACCCTGTCTCTGGGGAGAGAGTACGGGGCGTGTGAGGGAGAGTCCCCAAGGGCAGGGAGCGTGGTGTCTTGTCCCCGGCCCAGAGCAGTCACGGCAGGTCACGTCTATTGAATGATTGTTGTGTCCTGGGCATCCTTCTGGAACCTTCACGTGGAAGGATCCATCCAAAAGCACAGCATCCCCGTGGGCTCTTGCAGCAGCCAGGGCTCGCCAGCGGCCAACAGCGGTCCGGTTTTACAGAACTGGCTCCCGAGACGGTGGGCGAGCACACCTAAAATCCTCTGGGCAGGCTGGCGGGTGGGCACTCGGGTGGGAGCTGATGCTCGTCTTGAGAAAGGATTCCTTCCTCCTGCTCTGAACACCTCCGTTTCTGCTCTGAAGGCCTGCAGCGGGTCGGACGAGGCCCACCTCACTGCGGAGGGCGATCTCCTTTCCTTCAAGCCAACTGATTGTAGGTAGTAACCACATCCACAAAATACCTCCAGAGCGGCCCCTGTGTCTGTGTGTCCACACTGGGTATTGGGGAAGGGGTGAAACAGGAGAGGCGGCCTTGACCCGTGGTCTCCAGCGGACGCTTTACGAGATCCGAGATTGCCTCCCAGGGCGGCTCCCCGTCTGGCTGTGGCCTCAGAGGGCCGGGCCGAGGGGACGGGTGGGCTCGGCCCTGGTGCTGGGGTTTCATCTCAGGCTCTTGTCCGCGGGAAAAGCCCTCCTCGTGACGGCCCTCACCGGGAAGCCTCACGGGGACTGACGAGACGGACGCGTCGGAGCACACGCTTTGCTCAATCAGTGTTTGTTTTGAGCAGGGTTTTGAGCTCGCGGGGCCTGGCTGCGGACGCAGGGTCACCTCAGCTGGCACAGGTGTTTTCCTGTGCACCCGCGAGGGTTGGCTTTCCACGGGCCTACGGGCGGGAAGATGCTGTGTGCTCGTTTGTAACAACCGGAGCTGTTTGTAATCATAGAAGCTGATGAAGACTGACTTTCCGAGACTTCCCGGGACCTGTCACACCCTGACCCCTAGGGGCTGGCTGCCAGGGACGTGGCGCTGTGTTCCCAGGGACTCCCTGGGTAAGGTGGCTGGCCAGCGGGCGGCCTAACACCTCCCTGTCACCTAGGGGTCATTGAGAAACACCACGGTCCTTTTGGTTTCGTTCAGTTTTGTTTTTCACAAACAAGCTAGTAACTCCTCCCACTTGGTGGGCGTATGAGGGAACACACGCACACACACACGCACCCCACTGTGGCCTGGAAGGTTCCAGACTGGTTGACACAGTCTCTCTCCTCTCCTGTGGTGCTGGTCGTGAGACTGTGGCTGGCCGTGCCACCCAAGACAAAACGAGAAGGTGTCAACGCTCCTATTTAGGGCCGACAGCCTTGGTGCCTCCCCAGGGCAGTCCCCTGCACGCCCAGAGCCCCTGCCCCCTGGGCTCCGTCCCCGAGACCCCAGGCCCCCCACTTCTGCCGCCTTCCTTCGTTCCTGGCTAGGAAGTGAATCCAAACTAAGATCAGGGAGCTTGACAAAGTCACCTCCCCACCTCCCCCCATGTTCAGTTTCACAAGGAAAAGTTAACGGCTTGGTGCAGAGGCTGGGCTGGGGTCATCAGACTGCTTGGTAGGAAGAGGGGGCAGCTGAGGGCTTGTGACTCTGGGGACCTCGGGAGGGTCCTCTAGCTCTGCCCCCCAACCCACCTCTCCTTGGCTCCCCAGTGCCTGTCATTCAGTCCTAGGAGGACAGAGAGCCCTTGAACTGGGAAAGGTCCCACCCTGGAGGTGGGGGCGGCCACCCATGCCTTCTTCTCCCGGCTTCTCTGCACCGGCCAGGCTTTCCCGAGTTTTCCTTGGGAGGGAGGGGTCTTGAGCATCCTAAAGCTGCAGGGGCTGGAAGTGAGCCTGCAGTGACCCCTACGGGGAACCGGGGCCTGAGGGCATGGGCGGCTCTCCCGGGGTCCTCAGCCATGGTTTCCACACGGTAACACGAGTCTTGGGCTCCGCGACCTGAGAATCAGAGAAACCTGTGCCAGGGGGTAAATGATGTGCTGTATGCACCTGCCGTGGGAATCCTGAGCCCGTGTGCACGTGGAGGTCCATCCCTGTCCGGTGTGGGCGCACCTGCGTACGAAGAGCCGGGACCGGTGTCAGTGACCCCCACACGTAGGCTCGGTCCTGGGGCCTCACCATGGCTTCTTCCTGGCCCCCCTCTCTCGGCTTCCTTTCCAGGACCTCAGGGGGTCACCTCGCAGCCTGGAGGTGGGGACAGTGTCCAGCTGCTTGCCGAGGGCAGTGACCTAGCTCAGACACACAGCCGGCCCTCTGGGGAGCACGGGTGGGCGCAGGCACCCGGTGCCGACGGCCCTGCCCCCGAGCAGGCCGCCCACTGCACCCCTAGCGCGCGCCCCCAGCTCGCCCTCGCGGTCTGTTTCCACACTTGGCAAGGAAGTGGCCTTGACCCTGGAGCCGGTGTGTGTTCTGTCCCCAAGGATGGAGCCCACCACAAGATGCTCCAAACGTCTCCTGATTACCTTCCGGAATGCGTTTCCACCTGTGATACTGGGGGGGACGTTTCGGTGCCCGCGTGTCCCGGTCGGGACTGGGTCCGCCTGCCGAGTGACGGTGCCCTAAGTGAATTGCAGGCTTCTGGTCCTGTCCTGTGGAAGGAGGCAGCGCGGGGCTGGCGAGGTAGGCGTGCCCTCCTGGGGGCCGGGCAGCTTCTCAGAGACAGAACGAGGCCGGGTGCGCGCAGGTGGGAGCCGCGGGCACGGTTCCATCCGGTTCCATCCGGATTTACTCACTGGGAGGTGGATGCATTTCCTCCCTCTGCTGTTTAAAACAAGTGTGCGGGGGCTTAAAACAACCCACACTTACTACCCTGCCGCTCTGGAGGTCAGAGTTCTGAAGCGGGTCTCAGCGGGTTCAGACCAAGGTGGTGGCCTGGAGGCTGCAGGGGAGGGTGCGTTTCCCGGACAAAGTCCGGCTTCCAGCTGCACCTGCAGCCCGGCTGGGGCCCCGCCTCCACGCCCGGACCTAGAACCGCAGCCTTGGCTTCTGACGGGTCCTCTTTCTGCCTCTGGCCGTCCTGCTTTCCTGTGATAAAGACCTCCGTGAGTCCGCTGGACCCACCCAGGGGATCCGGGATAACGTCTCCATCTCAAGATTGTAGTCACATCTGCAGAGTCCCTTCCTTCTGCCGCGTAAGCTCGGGCCACCACAACAGGCCCCAGAACGGGCCGCATAAATAACCCGGTGGCCCCGGAGGCTGAAAGTGCAAGAACGAGGTGCAGGCAGCTTCGGCGTCTGGCGGGGACCCGCTCCCCGGTCCACCGATGGCAGCCTCCCTCTGTGTCCCCAGCGGCTGAAGCGGGGAGGGGGCCCTGTGGGGTCTCTCTCATACGGGCACTGAGCCCATCGTGGGGGCTCCACCCTCGTGAGCCAGACACTTCCCGAAGCCCCAGCTCCTGACACCGTCATATTGAAGACGAGCTTCCGACACGTGAATGTGGGGCTCGCAGAGTCCCCACCAGGAACACCCGCGCAGGCTCCGGGGCCCGGGGCGGCGGCATCTCTGCGGGATCGGGCAGGGATGTCCCGAGAGCTGCACGCCTCACCCTCTGCTCCCCTGACGTCTGCACCTCGGAGCCCATCCAGGATTCACCTGTGCGTCTCCGGACGGCGGGCCCAGTTCTCCCTAGCCTGGCGTCTCTCACCTTGCGAGCGAGGCTCACCCGCCAGAATCCTGGCCTCATCGACATCTCCTGAGTCAGAAGCTCCTCCTGGAGTCCAGGGTGTGGTTTGGGAATCCGTGGTTTCAACAAGCCCCTCGGGTCATTGGCACGCACGCTAAGATCTGACCATCTCTTAGACGCAACGAGCCGTTGGCTAACAAACAAGGAACCGGCGAAGCTGGGACTTCCCCGTGGCCCCCGCGTCTGGCCCCCCCCGGGCCTCAGTGAGCACACCCCATCTTCTTGCCCCTCTGCCTGTGTGTTCTGTTTGTCTCCCCCACCAGACCGGGTTCCAGAACTGGAACCCTGAGGCAGCGCCTGGCGAGGTAATCTTGGGTGGCCGTGGCACCCCCCCTCCCCCCGCTGACCCGAAGGGATTCAGGAAACAGAAACCGGTTACGATTTGTATTCAGAGCCTTCCCGAGGTTGGGATTCAAAGTTAAAAACCTGCTCGGTTCTTTTTTTTTTTTTTTTCCAGCTGCACTTACAGATATTAAATGTTCTGCACATAAGCCCTTCGAATCTGCCTCCTGGGGGACAGGGGGTGCAGTGAATCGGGCACTGGGCTGGGGACGGGAGGGGGTGCCGGTTCCGACCATCATTAAGTCGCTGAGCCGCTCGGGGCGAATCTCCACACCTCTGTGGACTTCCGAGATGAAGGTTTGGGAAGAGTCCCCTCTGCCACTGCGATCTACGTGGGATTTCTCCTTCCACAGGTGGCCAGGCGAGGGGATAGTTTCTAGGCTAATTGAGCATTGCCCCCAATTCCACCCTATCAAAAAAAAAAAAAAAGAAAGAAAAGAAAAGAAAGAAAGAGGCTCTTGATTATTCACGTATGAGAACACGGCTTTAAATAGCACCTCAATCTGCTTCCTCACCCACCGAGCCAGGGTCTCTGCGGGGAAGCAGTTGCCCACGGGAACCTTCTCCAGTCTCCATCCGAGAGGAGTGTGCCAGGTGGGAGCCGCCTCCCCCACCAGGGAGGGGACCTGCTTTCGTCTCATCTCGGCGTGCTGGTGATTCTCATGCTATGACAATTAAAAAGATGGAGAAAAACCATTTGCATTTTTCCTGGGTGTTAATGACCTTCCAAGCCAGTGTTCAATTGTCGAGTTTAAAACAGTGGAGCGCAGACTGCATGAATAATTCAGCCGACCCTGAGCTCTCCACGCACAGGGTAAAACCTCATTTGTGACCTACTTCCTAAAGTTGAAGCCGCTCGTGTAATCTCTACACTCGGCTTCCGTTTCTTGAGGTGTGCGTTATTTTACTCAGAGATAGCACATCCTAAGTAAACTTGCTGTCAAGGTGTGAGGACTTAAACCAATGACACAGAGACCTAATTTATTGTACATCACCTGGAGCCGTAAATTTAATTAATTCTCCGTCTTGGGCACGGACGCACCTAGTGGCTCCGGTCGGCTTTGTAAACACACAGACCAAAAAGGAGGCACGGAGGGGCGCGGGCGCTCATGGTGGCCTCAGGGAGTCGAGGGCCCTGGGGGTCGTGGGCCGGGGCCGGGGCCCCTGCCGGGCTGTGGGCCGTCGGAGCCCAGAGGGTCCTAGGGTGACGGTGCCGAGCAGGTGAGCCCGTGGCTCCCGTCGGGCACTGCACGTTTTCCCCGGAGCCTCCGATCTGCAGACCCAGCACGTGGCGGGGACGCTTCTGGTCCATCACACGGGCTCTGCTGGGTCCAAGTCACAGACACGCAGCCCCAACCCCGAGGCCATTAAAGCCGGATTTCAGGGCCGGGGGTTGGGTGTGCTTACTGCAAAGTGCTCCCCGGGTGTCCGTGATCCATATCACTGTCCTGCGGCTGCCTTGCAAACCACAAACTCGGGGGCTTCAAACCACGCAAGTGCCTCCCAGTTCTGGACGCCCGGGGTCTGAAATCAAGGTCGCGCAGCGCCCTGCTTCCTCCGAGACCTGGGGGAAGGGGGAGGGGGGTCCTTCCTCCCTCTTCCGGCTTCTGGCGGATGCACACGGCCCCTGGTGCTCCCGGGCTGGCAGCCGGCTCCAGCCTTTGCCTTCATCCCCGCAGGGCCGCCTCCCTGCGCGTCTGGCTTCACGTGCTAGCTCTCCCTGGCGCCCCGGGCACGTTGGAGTAGTGCCCCCCGCACTCCGGTCTGACCTCACGTTACCTAACTGCATCCCCGGCGACCCTACTTCCCAATAAGGCCGCAGTCACAGATGCGGGGGTCAGCGCGTTCACACGCCTTCTCGAGGCTTCAGTTCAGCGGGTAGCAGAACTGGGAGGGTTAGAGACTGGGAGGGACTCGTCCACTTAGGTCCTAAGCGAGTGTAGCTTGGAGAGTTTTCTTTCTTTTTTTTCCTTTTAATTCATTCATTCATTTTTGAAATGTTTGTTTTTGAGAGAGAGAGAGAGGGAGAGAGAGAGCGCGGGAGGGAGAGAGCGAGCGGGGGAGGGGCAGAGAGAGAGAGGGAGACACAGAATCCGAAACAGGCTCCAGGCTCCGAGCTGTCCGCACAGAGCCCGACGCGGGGCTTGAACCCACGGACCGTGATCATGACCCGAGCCGAAGTCGGACGCCCAACCCACTGAGCCCCCAGGCGCCCGAGAGCTTTTCTATTGCTTCGGCTGCTAATCCGCACCCACAGTACGTGCTTAGTCGGGTCCTACATTTATTAGCACTGGGTTTCCCACCCTGAAAGACTGATTATCGAGTGCTCCCAGGCTGGAGTGAGCGAGGGACGGGGAGACTGTGATACATGCCACTGTCATTCACCTGGGCTTTGGGGGGCACATTTGAAAAATGTCTGACCCACCATAGGGTGCTGGTGAGGGAGGGAGGTGTTTTCTTTATTTTTTTTTTAAGTTTATTTCTTTATTTGTGGGGGGAGGGGCAGAGAGGGAGGGACAGAGAGAGAGAGAGAGAGAGAGAATCCCAATCAGGCTCCGCACCGTCAGCACCGAACCTGACGTGGGGCTCCGTCCCACGAACCGTGAGATCAGGACCCGAGCCAAAATTGAGAGACACTCAAGCAACTGGGCCCCCCAGGCACCCACAGAGGTGTTTTCTAATTTTTTTTTTAACATTTATTTATTTTTGAGACAGAAAGAGACAGAGCATGAATGGGGGAGGGGCAGAGAGAGAGGGAGACACAGAATCGGAAGCAGGCTCCAGGCTCTGAGCCATCAGCCCAGAGCCTGACGCGGGGCTCGAACTCACGGACCGCGAGATCGTGACCCGAGCCGAAGTCGGACGCTTAACCGACTGAGCCACCCAGGCGCCCCAACAGAGGTGTTTTCAATGAAGATTCATCTTCCTAAGAAAACTCCGTGTGTAACTTGTTCACGCCTCTACCGAAATACTCGTTAATACTATAAAGAGGCTACCCTGCTGGGGCCCGGACCTACTGAATCCCCAGATACGCGCCTTGTCGTTTCCCAGAAAGACCGGATCTTTCCGACAGCCCCCTGCCCGCTGAGAGCACGGCACCTTAAGCAGTCCCTTAACAACATCTCCAGCCTTTGCCGTTTGAACGGTTTGACCAGCTGGGAGTGCGTTTGCCTGCAAGTAACAGGAAACCTAACTCACGGGGACTGAAACCAGCCCTTTCTTCCCTGCAAAGAGGCAGGCAGACGTGGTATATAGCTCTGTGTCCTGTGGCTCTCTAGGCCTTTCTGTCATTTTCTGTGCATGATCTCCCGGGCTGCTGTGACAGAGCACCACAAACAACTGCGGCTCACCCCCCGCCCCCCAGCGGGCCACAGGACGCCCGGAGTCAGCTGGGGCTGGGATGCCTGGCTGCCCTACCGCCATATTGGACATGAATGTCCACAGACCTCTGGAGCCCGGAAGCTTCTACCCAAGGCCACACGCCCCCGGGTCAGGCTCTACCTGGAGCTCGCCCTCAAGCTCACTGCCCTCCCACACTCCCAGGGCCCAGAGAGGCCAGGTTCTCTCGCTCTCCAGAAAGGATATCTCACTGGATCTCCCCACGCACGGCAAGACTCAAACTTCAGTCGGACGTTTTCTGCACCCGATGGAAAAAACACCACTCGAGTCCCGACGTGGCTTCAGGTAAGAGCATCATGAGGTGCTGAGGGTCAGACACAGCGGAGGGTGACGGTGACCATATGTTCCGCTGTCCCCAAGCGTCACTGCTGTCCTCATAACAGGTTCTGAATGACCCCTGCCTGACATCATCTGTCAGCCCCACCTCCCTTGACGCAGCTTAAATCCGGGCACAGCCCGAAATGACTCCCGTTTCAGGAAAGGGGAAACCCGTGTGCTGACAGCCCAAGTAACTTGTTCGGGCTCACGCAGTTAGTGATGCTGAGTTTACCCCAAGTGGCTTCTGATCCCGGGGCCACGAGGCCACACCGCTGATAACGCCACCAGGCGTGCGGTGACCCAGCGGAGAGAGCGCACGGTAGGGGCACTGACGGTCTGCCAGATGGGTAGACGGTTGTCTTCGCTTTGCGTGCAGGGCAGAGAGTTTCTGAGGCAAGTCGCATGCTGAAGAGACTCCCGCATCGTCTCTCCCCACGCGCACCCACGGGGGACGGTGTGGTCAGGTGCCGCGGGCAGCTCCTCGCCTGGCGGGCTCAGTCCCTCATCTGGAGCCGGAGAGGTGGGAAAGCCCACCATCGGGTCTCGTGACAGGTGGTAAGGCTGTCCAGGCAGCAGACTTGTGACTTCGTAGGTTTTGGCTTAACATCGTTGATGGGATGACATCGTCCCGGACCTGAATGGACCCTGAGGTGGCAGACGGAGCCACGGCCACCGAATGGGACTGTGAGGGTGCGGGAGGTGACCGGATCTGACCTGTGCACTTTACCAACGAGGCTACGGGACACAGAGCCGTGACGCGTCTGCT
This sequence comes from Lynx rufus, assembly GCF_022079265.1. Lineage (NCBI taxonomy): Eukaryota > Metazoa > Chordata > Mammalia > Carnivora > Felidae > Lynx > Lynx rufus. Next base: position 167,463,812 of record NW_025814856.1, on the reverse strand, counting down.
TCTCTCGGACTGTCTCTCGTCCTTCATCTCGTGACCAGAAGATTCCAGGGAAGGTGGGACTAGACCCCAGGAGTTCGGGTCTCCGTCTAAAAGCCCTGCCTCCACCCAGGCTGCACACCCAGGGGGTCAGGCGTGGCCGTCCTGGGGCAGACGGCCACCACGCACACACTGTGGCACCTCCACAAGCTGAACCACGGCTCGGAAACCCACTTCCCAGGGGGGAGTTTAATGGCGGCTGGCCTGTCCCGCTAGACCTCAACCAAGCCAGTGGTCAGGAGGTATCTCAGCGCTTTTCCAGAAGCATGGGCTGAAGAGGGGGGGGCCCAGGGCTGTCCCCCTCCTGGGCCACCCAACCCTCGGTCCAGGAGGGATTGGCGGCTGTGGCTCCCAAGGGGGTGGGCCGGCATCAGCCTCCAGATGACCACCAGAACCTTGACCAAGGATTGACTGCGTCTCACGATCCACAGCCGCCATCACCACCAGGCAGACCGACGCATAGTTGGGCCACAAGAACGCTCAGAGATTTACATCGTTTCACCCCACGTACCCCAGTCCGGCTTATCAGGCGCAAATAGACCGAAATGGAAGACGGTGTCCTGGAGGTGAGGGATGCTTGGGGGTGGGGGACAGCTGGGGCCGCCCTGCACCCGCCCGTCCCTCACCAGCCCTCGCCCGTGAGCACGGTCCCCCCGGCAGCCAGCCATCGTGGCGCCCTTCCACCCGTCAGCTGCCTTCCAGGTGCTGAGGGCCCCGCCCCCGCCCACGGCCTTCCCTTCCTGACACCCAGCACGGGTACAGCCACTGGCCCGCAGGCACCGGGAGCTGGTCCACTCGCCTGGTAACTGACTCCCCTTCTCTGCACGCAGGAGCCCTTGACCAGTGACAGTCCGGGGCGAATGGCGATCCCCTTTGCCGATCCCTGGGGTAGCCGGGGTGAGGCCCCTGGGAGCTCACCCTGCCTGGGTGCGTGGGGGGGGGTCACCTGGGGGCTGGGGCCTGGGGAGGGCCCCGGGGGCGGGCAGAGGCCTCGAGCCCCGCGGAACAGCTCGGGCAAGGCTGTGGCGGCTCCATACCGAGTCCTGAGGCTGAAAGGGGACCAGGCTGATTCAGGGGCCGCCCCTCTGGGGACCTCAGCGTCCATGTGCCAAGTGGGGGTGAGGACTCGGGTCCCTCCCAGCCCTTAAATCCTAAGAAGCCATTCTGCAAATCTCTGAATCTCCAGGTACGTCCCTTGCCCCGGCGAGGGTCTCCGGGCGGACCCCAAACCAGACGGCAGGCAACGCAGGCCAGCACCCCTGGGAGGGGCGGTGTCGCTGCACATTCGTTAGCGGCTCCCGTCCCACGTAGGCTCAGCGACGGGACCAACAGGAGGGCTGACGCCGGCCGTACCTGAGCTGGACGACAATGGCATTTATACAAAACATTTAGGCCTCGTAGCCACTACGAGGGTGAAGTTTACGGGTGAAGAAATTGCGAAGTACTCGAACGTGGTTGCACAACCAGGAGGTTTCAACGTGTGAATACGGAGGGGGGCACACAGCAGCTGGGGTGTGGGACTGGGGGGAGTAGGGGCACCCGGGACGCGTGGGTTCCACCCAAGAGGACGGGTTGCCGGGGCCATTCACGGTAGGGCGAGTTCCTGGTGGGGAGAGAAGACGGCGGGGCCGCCGTGGACACCTCTGGTCGAGGCGCCGGCAGGGACGTCGGAGGCCGGGGGACACGTCATCGCTCACCAGGCCCCCGCACACCTGGGTGTTCTCGCTGCGAAACGCCCTCAGCGATGGTTCGGAGAGGCGCACCCAGGAAAGTGAACGGAGACGTCACCGTGGTCAGTGGGCGTGAGGGGCGTCCGCGTGGCCGTGGGCGCCACTCTGCTCTGCCCACTCGGGCGCAGGGCCCCTTGGCGGACCCTTTAGCGGGGGACCCTGGAGCTGGAACGCGCGCTGCCCGCCCCCGAAGCAGGGGTGAGGCCGTGGGCAGGGGGCGTCCACTTCCACGTCCACGCGGCCCCTACTCGGTGCAGCCCGGCCTGTGGAAGCGGAGCGCCGGCTTTGCGCGGCTCCCCGTAACTAGACGTGCCTCCCGTTCCAAAGATTTCGTCTCTAAGCCCACGCGTGGCCCATTTCCGGGCGGGGCGGCTCCAGTCTCCGCAGCTAATTCTCCCAAACCTCTCCCGTCTCTCCTCCCGGCTTCTCGGCGCTCCCCACGCACCCGGGAGCCAAGGAGAGCGGCTTTGATAAATCTATCAGCTATAACAGCCGGGATTCAGGCCACTTCTCAGATGAGTGGCAAATCTGTCATAAAGTCCTTAGCGCTGAGCCCCGGTGAATTTAAGGGTAAGCCCCGGATACTTATTAAACTGGAGGCCTTACGGAAAAAGGTATCCCTTTTTTTTTTTAATGCAGTAAAATTCCTTTAGAAATATCTCCTGCCCCGGTTTGCTGAGTTCCGCGAGACCCCGCTAAGACACCCGGAGACAGTAAGTCCCACGTCTGGCCTGCGGCTTCTCGCCGCTGTGGGGCTTAACTGGTGCCAGCATCCCGGTCTCCCGGAAACGTGCCTCGCACTTTTTGTTGAGTTACTCTGCTCGTTTGGAGCTTGGAGGTTTGCGCGTGTGTGCGCGCGCGGCTGCATCGTGCACACACGTGGGCACGCGCGTGTGAGCAGAGGGTTGCGCGCGCCGCCGCGGGCAGGGGACACGGCTGCCCAGTCTGCGGGCACAGCTCTGCTCTTGCGGGCCCGATGAGCGCCGAAGGTACTGACAGGGGCGCGTCCACGAGGCCACGTGGGGACAGAGACACCACCCCACTCCACCTGCACACACAGCCCGTGGCTGGCCTCCCGCGGTGGTGGGGGCGGGGCCAGGGCAATGATGCAGGAGGGCTTTACATCTTCGAGCAGGAGCCCTGTCTCAGCTTGGGGTCTGCCTGTGGGACCCCAAAGCCGGCCGCGGGTGCTGGAGGGGCGGCCACTCATCAGACGGCCCGACGGCCTTGCATGCGACCCTCTTCAGTCCTCCCTCTCCTGCCTCCCCGGCCAGGCATAAAACGAGAGCCGAGGTGATCCGATCGGTGGGTGACTCAGGGTTCTGGAGGGTGAGGGCTTCCTTCTCTTCCGTGGACGGGGGGGGGGGCATACGTGGCTTTCCGGGTGACTGAAGTGACACCCCCTTCCCTGTCCACAGGGAAATCCAAACCAAGGTAAGTCAGAGGACTTGGCCGGGCATGCGGCAGAGTTCGGAGAGGAACAAGGGCCCCCTAGCCCCTAGCTGTTTGTCTTTAACACAGTTCATGTTCAACGTAAGGTTCAGAGCAGTTTGCAAACCATGCTGGATCTAGGAGTCTGGTCCACTTCTGGGGGTGTTGTGGGAGGAGGGGGGCATACGGGCCCCAGGACAGTCCGCTCCGGCGGGCGGAGGGGCCCGGTCACTGTCCATGGTGCCCCAGGCCAGAGGGGACAGAGTCAGCTAAGAACAGAGGATTCACAAAATGGCCTGGTTCCAGCAGAAGACGACCACCCTGGGGACACGTGCCCCCATCAGTGAGCAGACGCCCGCGGACGAGACCAAGGTGTTGGCCCCGCTGACGGACGGCGTCCACACTGCATTTGCTGGAATGGGGGCGTTAGCCAGCTTGGTAGGCGTGATAACAGGGTGGTGGTCACGTTCCTAAAAAAGCCTTTATCTATTAGAAATGCATACGGTCAGGGCACCTGAGGGCTCAGTCGGCTAAGCATCCGACTTCAGCTCAGGTCATGATCTCGCAGTTTGTGTGTTCGAGCCCCACGTCGGGCTCTGTGCTGACAGCTCGGAGCCTGGAGCCTGCTTCGGATTCTGTGTCTCCTCTCTCTCTGCCCCTCCCCCTGCTTGCACTCTCCCTTTCTCTCTCAAAAATAAACATTAAAAAAATTTTAAGAAAATTAAAAAAAAAAACCTGCCTTCCAAAAAAAAAAAAAACCACTTAGTAAGTATAGGAAGTGGACATTTAGGGGAAAAGTCAAACATTCCACCTCTCTTGTTGACGTTTCTTTCAGATACAAAGTGGGTGGATGTGAGTTGCCTGGGACCACGACACTGTGTTATTTATAAGTAGATTTCCCCGCAGAATTACCGTGTTTCGTCTTCCCGTAGAGAAGGACATTTTCTCGTAGCTTCACAGAGAATCTCAAGGTCACGGACCTGAGGGTTATGTAGGTCTAGCCTCAGACACAGGGACAGATGTCCTTCCCCTGAAGCCCCACGTACCAACTGAGCCTACAAGTGTCTGTTTCCCTCTCCTGCTGCAATGAATCCTCACGCCATGTCCCGGCCTCGTCCAGACGCGACCCCGGGCAGAGGAGGGCTGAGGAGTGACTGGGCCCAGAGGCCGACCAGACCCTGCCCTGCCACGTGGTATCGACCGCCCGGCTTCCCTCTTTGTTCACGTGCTGTCGTCGGACACTGATTTTGGTTACAGAATCTCCCCAGTGCATAGTTTTTTGAAATCATTTTATGAGAATAAAGACCCAGACACAACATAGAGCCACCCCGTGCTAAACAACGAAATCGACATTTTATCCTTCAAAATGTTTCAGTGTCTTTAGAAACACAGACACTCTAGGTGGGGTGTGGTGGGGGGGGGAGAGATGCTATATTTTCATTCATTTCTGAGCGTTTATATCCAGTTTTAGACTCACCTTCACCCATGGTTGGTTGGTGGGTTATTCTCCAAAAGTAATTAGGCAATTAACTCGGTCTCGGAGTTTCCATTTCGAAGTCAGGCATGGATTAATAACCACGGCTGCCACGAAAAAGAGACGCCAAGAGAATGCTGGTTATTCCTCATCGGAAGCAAGGGACTGGACCTCTGCGGTGGATTTTTGTCCGTCTGGTTCTCGGCTGTGTTCACCGTGCCGAGGACAGAGGCCCCCAGGAAACATTTGTTGTATGAATGAATGAACAGGCAAATGAGTGTGTGTCAACAAGACGGAGATCTTTAAAAGATAGATAATGCCGCGTTTGTCCGATCACCCGTTCCGTCAGCGAGGGGAGAAGGTGCATCCCAGCCCCCAGCACGGTGCTGGCCCACGGGGGCCCCACTAGATATCTGCGGAGTGAGCAAACAGCATCACTCCAAGCTGTGATTCTTGGCCTCAACTGGCTCCTAGCCTGGGTGGGTGTCCCCACCATCCGAACAAGACACCGGGGCCACAGCTGGGGCGTTTTTCTTTTCCTTAAATTGTTTTTGTTCTTCTTCTTCTTTTTTTAATCTTTATTTATTTTTGAGAGAGAGAGAGAGACGGAGGGTGAGCATGGGAGGAACAGAGAGAGAGGGAGACATAGAATCCGGAGCAGGCTCCAGGCTCCGAGCTGTCAGCACAGAGCCCGACGCGGGGCTCGAACTCACAGACCGTGAGATCGTGACCTGAGCCGAAGTCGACGCCCAACTGACTGAGCCACCCAGGCGCCCCAAATTGTCTTTGTTCTTTGATGATTCATTCACTGATCTGTTTTTCATGGGAGCGTAGTTGACACACAATGTGCCCTGAGTCTCCGGGGTACGACGCAGTGACCGGGCAAGTGTGGACGCCGTGCTGCGCTCAACGCAGGTGCAGCCTTGTGCTGTCGCCACACAACGGCACCTCAGCACCGTTGGCGAGATTCCCTGCGCTGTCCCTTTCATCCCCGGGGCTCGTTCGGCCACAACCGGAAGCCTGTCTCTGCCCCGCCCCCACCCCCTCTGGCCACCACCAGTGTGCACTGGGGCATCTGTCTCTGCTTTGCCCTTGTTTCTGCATTTGTTGGCGTCGTTGTTTTAGATTTCCCTATACAATTGAGATCACGTGGCATTTGCCTTTCTCTGTCTGACTTCCTTCACTTCGCACAGCACCCTCTGGGTCCAACCGTGTGGTTGCAAATGGTGAGATCTCCTTCTTTTTTAGGGCTGAGTAATGTTCCACTGTGCACACACCACACTTTATCCATTCACTCGGGACACTTGGGCTCCTGCAGGTGCTGGTGCGGTGATGGGGGGGGCACCTGGGGCTTCTTTCCTACGATGCAGCCCAGAGCAGGTCAGCTCCCGGGCACCCATGTCCCTCTCTCCCTCTGGGCCTTTGTGTCGGGACCACCCTGTGCCCCAAACGCCCCGTCTCACTTTCTCCACGTTGACTCAGATGCCCCTCCCCTGGTGGCTTTCTGCACATGCGGGCCAGTGGCAGGGGACAGTGACGGAGCAGCGGGGGCCCCAGTCCTACGGCACATTCGTGCACAGGGTGGAGCCCACCTCCTCGGAGCCGGCCCTCTCTGCAGACCGGGGATATGTTCCCGGGACAAGGACAACATGAGGCTGCCGGGAGGACCGAATCCGGCACAGGAGGCCTGGCCGTGTGTTGGCAGCTGCTGGCCCGGGGCACACGCTCTGCCCCCCTGTGCCCCGGCCTCCCCCGGGGCCACGTGACGAGCCCTTCCAAGGGCCCACGGAGAGGACGTGCAGAGCGTTCTCAGGCTGTGAGGACCCCAGAGGTGGGAATGCCTCCACGTGCCCTTGTTTGACACCCTATCCCGTGCCAGGGAGCACTCACGTCCGTGCTCTGGCGATGCGGTCACTTGCAGCTTTCCAGAACCTTGTGGGTCCGCTTCTCAGCCGCTCCCGTGGCACGGGCTTGACGGGCGAGGAGGGTCCAGAAGGGACAAGTGACTCGGTCAAGCTCCAGAACTTGTTGGTGGCGGCACTGGGCTCGGACCCAAAGCTCGACCTTCCTCACGTGGGTTCCCTCATGGAATTCGTCTGCAGACGACGGTGACAGGGACGGTGATGATGATGGTGGCTAACCTGTAGGAGCACTTGTATTGCAGCCATACCCAAGGCCCATCGGGTTTCATTTCTTTCTTTTTTGTTTTTTAAGTCGGCTCCACACCCGATGTGGGGCTTGAACCCACAACCCTGAGGTCAAGCCTTGCATGCCGCAAAGACTGAGCCAGCCAGGAGCCCCGCACGGGACTTCGTTTCATCCTGATGGCAGCCTGATGAGGTTGGTGCTCTTAGTATCACCCCTGCTTCACAGATAGGCAAACTGAGGCTTAGCGGGATTGAGCGTCTCCCCGTCACCCTGTCCACATGAGGGAGGGCCAGCCCTGGGTGCTCGGTGGCTGTGACAATGCGGCTTAGGAGGGTGGGGCGACGCTGCGGACCCACAGCTGGGTTGGAGGGCACGTGTTGAATGCCGTCCAATACAGGAAGGAGCCCCAAGTACCCCAGCATCTGCAGCCTGCCGTGGGGCAGCACCCAGGGCTCTCCGCGGCAGTGGGCGGGCCCTGACATCCCCCGAGTTTCTGAGAAAGGAGCTGTGGGGAGGCAGGGCCACTGCAGGGCCCGGAAGGGGTCATGACACAGCAGAACAGTGGGGGGCCTGAGGCAGCACCGGCGGGGACAGGGTGCGGGTCAGGCCCCCGGACCGGCTTCAAGCTCAGGACTGGAGAGGCAGAGAGCTCCTGAGGGCTCCTGGCCTGAGACGTGGCTGGGGGGGGGGGGGGTGGCTGGGGGGCGGGGCCTCTGGGTTCTCTGGGATCGGAGGTGTGCCCCCCAAGATGCCCGCGGTCGGATCCCCAGAACCTGTGGGTATGGGACCTTGGGTGGTGGAGGGGACTCTGGGGACTCTGCAGACGTGATCGGGACCCGGGATAGGGGACTGCCCGGGTCATCCGGGTGGGCCCCGTCTGGTCACAAGGGTCCTTTCCCCGCCGCGGCCGGAGGGAGGTGTGAGCACGGAGAAGGCGGGACGCGCGCCGTGTCGCTGGCACCCCAGGGGGAGGAAGGGCCAGTAGCGGAGTGTGGGCACCCCTGGGAGCTGGAAAGGTAAGGACATGGACCCCCCCTGCAGCCTCCGCAAGGAACCAGCCCTGTGGACACCCGCCTGTAGCCCGCGGCGGCCTTCCGACCCGCAGAATTGTGAGCCAGTGAGTCTGTGTTGTTTCAAAGCCACCGCGTCTGGTCCTCTGTCACGGCAGGAACGGGAAGCTACGACCGTCTAGAACGGGACCTAAAGCCCAGAACCGGTTCCTGCATCTTCCCCCAGGTTGCCGGAGGTCGGGGAAGGTCTGCGGTTACGGAGGCAGGGAGCCAGATGAGAGGTAAACTTGGAACGGCGACGAGCTGTCCTCGGGAACAGGGCCGCGCAGGGCGTACATGACCGCTCAGGTCCCCCCGCCCCTAGTTCCACGAGCCGGCTCGCGGACAGATGCTAACGGAGCAACGTCCTCTGCACGCGCCTCTGGGACTCACTGCGGGGGTGGGGGTGGGGGCAGGGGAGCCTCCGGGCTCTGTGACTCCTGGCGAGCTGTGTATTCCCTGCGGGCCTCCAGCGTGGGCCCTACCATCCCCCCCTCACGGGGAGGGGGTCCCGAGGGCAGGCCAACTGCAGCCACGGGGGTCCCCGGGGCGTCCGCAGGGCGGGTGAGTGGAGTTTGGATGTCAGAGCCCCGTCTCCGTGTCCAGACGCGGCCGATGAGACACAGGTGAGGGGGGGGTCTGAAAGCGTGGCCCAAAGAAGCCCGACGAGCCTCAACCCGTTCCGAGATTCCGAGAGATTGGGGGTGCCGGGGACCGGCAGAGCAGGCCAAGCTCAGTGGCTGCGAGTATCCTTCCAACACCCATGTCGCCCCCGCTTTCTCCAAGAGACCAGCTCCCGGGAGCCCCGGCCCACAGGGCCCCGCTGGAGGTCGGGAAATCCTTGTTGGAGGAGGACTGTTCCAGAGACAGGAAACACCCCCCCACACACACACACGCACACGCACACGCGCACGCGCACGCGCACGCTCCCCATCCAGGAACCATCTCAAACCCTGAGCCTCCGGGACATTTGCCCAAGAGCCACGGCCCCCGGCACCTGCACTCTTAGGAGGCAGATTTCGCACTCGGCTCCTGGTGCCCCGGGTTAGGTGGGGACAGACCCCCAGCGTGGGGCCGGACAGACCTCTGCAGGGCGGCCTGTAACCGCCGCGCACCAAGACGCGGGTGTTCCCAGCAGCCCGTAGGCTCTGCCCTTTGCGGTCAGCACCGACCCGGAACAACCCGGGCTCTGAGCACAGACCGTTCCTGGGGGCGCCGTCCTCAAACACAGCGGTCCACCCAGTGCCAGCGGTTTGAGCATAGGGACCGGGGGAAATCCTCCCCCCATCCCAAATAACTTCCTATCGTTGTGCTTCCGGGCCTAGATTTTCACTATTAGATGCTCATTCCTTCGGGTGAGGCCTCCTTTACTCCGAGGAGGCTCACCAGGTCGACAGCATCCACACAAGGTGCTAAAGGCTATGGGATCCTGAGGGGAGATGGGTGTAGGCAGGGGGACGCTGGGGTCAGGCGGGAAGAGGCAGGAGGACCCCCGAGAGGAGAGGAGAGTGACCCTGTCCATGTCTAGCCTGACCCACCTCCCAGCCCCCCTCCTGGTGTGCCGGGTGCCCACACTGGGAGCTGAGCGGGATCTCTTCGGGAAAGCGGTACCCGGACAATGTGGCCACAGGTTACCATGGAGACAGTTACACTTAGAAAAATTAAAATCTTTTTTAGTGTTTATTTATTTCTTTTGGGAGAGAGAGAGAGCAGGGAAGGAGCAGAGAGAGGAAGACAGAGAGGGTCCCAAGCAGGCTCCACGCCGTCAGCACAGAGCCTGATGGGGGGGCTCGATCCCATGAACGGCGAGACCACGACCTGAGCCGAGATAAAAAGTCAGACGAGGGGCGCCTGGGTGGCTCAGTTGGTTGAGCGTCCGACTTCGGCCCAGGTCACGATCTCGCGGTCCTTGGGTTCGAGCCCCGCATCGGGCTCTGTGCTGACCGCTCGGAGCCCGGAGCCTGTTTCGGATTCTGTGTCTCCCTCTCTCTGACCCTCCCCCGTTCATGCTCTGTCTCTCTCTGTCTCAAAAATAAATAAATGTTAAAAAAATTAAAAAAAAAAAGTCAGATGCTTAACCGACTGAGCCACCCAGGCGCCCCAGCAAAATTGTTTTCAAAAAATGAAGAATTATCCCTGTAGTAAAGAGTGCTTAACATTATAGGCTCTGGGTCCAGACTGCCTGGATTTTAGTGCGTTCCTTCCACTTGTGAGCTATGTGACCTCGACTGTCTTGGCCTCTCCGTGCCTCACTCTCCTTGCCTTTCCAATGGGCATGATGAAAGATCCCCCCTCTGGTCTTTTCTTCCATTCGTACAGTTGGGAGCGGGGCAGGCATCCCCGCCTAGAGCTCAGGGCCCAGTGAGGTCATGGAGACACCGGTGGTGTCTCATGACCCACGAATGAGACTTAAGGATGCAGGAAAGGGGGAGGGGACACACGGGGACACAGGGGAAGAGGCCCGCAGAAACATACAAGGGACTGCTCGCAGGACGCAGCCTGTGAGGGTGCTATGGGGGGCCGCACGCTCGCACGCTCACACCGACCCAGCTCTACCCGCTCAGTCCCGCGTCAACCAATTCCTGATCGACCGTGACCCCCGGCCCCCCGCCCTTCCCCGCTCTTCCTTGCTCCCGGCGCTCTAGGACTTGGAGGCCTTGGCTGTGACTCATCCCCCCCCCCCCCCCCGCCCCAGATAATTCTGAGCCTGTTTTCCCGGCTGCCCCGTGGAGGAAATCACACTGCCGTCTCAGAGCTTCTCTGGGGTGCCCTGGAGAAGTTGGGGGGTGCGGTGTCTCAGCCCCTCCACCAGGGCCCTCCCCCCCCACCCCGGGAAGGGTGCTCAGAGGAGACACCGCCCCACCTGCCCACGACCCTGCGGACACCCCCCCCCCCCCCCGCCCTGCCCTTCTCCCTCCCTCCCTGCTGCCCGCAGCCTTGGAGCGGCCACTCGCCTGCCTCCAGCCACGGCCTGCACCGGGGCTTCTGAAACTGTATGAAGTCATGTGCTTGGGAGGCTGACAGCAGCCTCCGGGCTCGACTTTTGATCCGCCTGAATGCTGACATCTTCAAAACAGAGCGGGTTTGCGATCTCCTGATCCCGCAGCTGCTGGTGGCGGCTCTCCTGCAGGGGTGTGGCGGGGGCGTTTACGCAGGCATGCACACGCACAGGAGGAACCAGCACGGGCGCTGTCTGTCGGGTCCAGGGCCGCTCTCGGCGTGGAGGGGGGGCTTGGGGCGGCCGGCCTCCCCTCCGCCCTCAGTCTCTGCTTCCCCCCATCTCCCCTGCTCCTACACCCCACCCCTCCCTCGCTGGGTGCCCCCTCTCCAGGCCTGGGAGGGGGTCTCCTGCGGCAGGGGCTCCTTCGCGACCCGCGTGAACGAGCCTGCAGAGGCGGCCTCCGGGCCGGTGGCGGCTGGAGAGGGCTGTGTCCTTTGAGCCCCCGGCAGGCGCTTCAGGGAGGCCGGGGCAGGACTGCTGGGGGAGGCTCTTAGCTGCGGGTGGCGGTGGGAACGAGGCAGAGAGAGGGACGGGGACTGACGGAGGTTGGGAGTCTCACACCAAGGTGTCACAGGGCTGGTTCCTCCTGGGGCCTCTCTCCCCAGCGCGTGGGCGGCCGTCTTCTCCCCAAGTCCTCACACCATCCTCCCCCCGTGCGTCTATGCCCTGATCTCCTCTTCTTATAAGGACACCAGTCGAATTGGATCAAGGCCACCCTGGTGACCTCCTTTTACCTCAATCACCTCCTTAAACATCCCGTCTCCAAATGCCGTCACGTTCTGAGGTCCCGGGGTTAGGGTTCAACGTGCGAATCCGGGGAGATACGATTCAGCCCCTAACACACCCTTCTTCGGCACCTTTTCCAACCCGTAGCGTCTGTTAGATTCTGTCCACGGCATCAGGCAAGAGGCAGAGAGGACCAACCCACAGCCTTTCTCTTTCAGGCACTTGCACGCGATTGTGCGGTAACGTGTGTGCCCCGAGCGTGGACAGGAAGCACAGGACAGCCGGAACGGTGCGGTCTCTGGTCGCGCCTGTAGACAAGGGGGCAGTTCATTGGACTTCGTGGCTGCGGGAGCAGGAAGTCTGCTCACAAGGAGGGGTGTCTGTCCTGGACCTCGAGGCCAGCAAGTTTTGTGCGGGTGGGGGCGAGGCCTGAAGATCTTCTGGTGTCCAGGGAGCTGTGGGCGAGGGGGCGGGGAGGGCTCCGAAGGTTGTGGGGGCCAGACCAGGACGGTATTCTCGAGGCCACGGGGCGCACGCCCAGGAATCCGTGACTCAGCTGGCCGCCGTGCCGGGACCCCAGGAGCAGATCTGGAGAGACGGAAGTAAGCCCGAACAGCAACCCCACCCCCACCTCCCGCCCCAGGTCAGAGAGCGTGGCCAGCGTGCAAGCGTCCCGCAGCGACCCCGGCCGGGCCCTGGGGTGCGGGCCGCCGCCCCCACCCGATGGACAGGCCCCGGGCTGAAGCTCCTTTGGCCGAATGGACGGGAGCCTGCGGGCTCGACGAACACAATCCTCACCACCAGTTTAAAAACCGTTCTGTTTTTTGCGGGAGAGAAGGCAGAATCAAGCACGTGGCCTCTATTCCGCAGGCGGTGGGAGTGGACGAAGGTCTGCGCACCGGGGCCACGTGAGCGGGGGTCCGATTCCGCCCGGGGTTTTGGGAGCTAGACCGGATGCACAAAGAGAATCGGGGGCTGAAAAGCCTGGTCGCCGATCTGTGCTGTTTCTCTTCGATTCAGCTGTTCGCGTCTCTTCGGAGAGCTCTCCCCTTTGGTCTGAACGCTGTGCTTGCGTCCCAGGTGGGTACCTCCCCTCGTCAGAGCTGTCCCCAGGCTGGGGCCCTCGGCTCGCGGACGGGACCCGCTGGCCCGGCCTCTGCCCCTGGCTCGGGCCGCGCGGATCTGGCTCGCGAACGGTGCCGGCCGAGACGTCGCGCCTCCTCTAGCTGTAGGGAAAACGGGGCCTGCTGGAGACTTCTGCAGTCGTGCAAAGGATTTCTGAACGCGGGAGGCTACTCCAGGCTGGATTAAAAACCCCCTTTCATGCCAGCTGGGTTTCTGGCAGAAGCGCCACAAACTGGCCCCCGGCAGCGTTACTGAGCTGGCGAAGTCAGAGGACTTTCATTTTTTGCAGCTCACGCGGTGGAGCCTCCAGCATTTTACAGATGTTCCCATGTGACTTGCACGTTTGCAAGGGGACGGCGTGGGAAGTCACCTCCAGCGTGACTGGGACCTAATGGCGTTGCAGCGAGCCCCTCCAGCCCCTTCTAGAAGTTTCCACGCAAGTCCAACCGAGTCCTGCGCACCGCCGTACCTCGACGGGCCGTGTCTGTGCTGGTTGCGACGCACGAGGGAGACTCGAGGGAGGCCGGGGGCCGTGGAGGACGCCCAGGGCACAGCAGGAAGGGCAGCAAGACAGGAGGGGGGACCCGCGTGAGGTCTGGGCTGCCGCCGAGGCCCCCGTGGACCGCGTATCCCTCTGGGTTACAGGGCACACCCCAGACGGACACACTTCGTCGGGCAGCCTTCTCTGCTCACGCACTCACTGATCTCCTTAACGCATGAGGTTACGGTGCACTGGCCGCTGTCCCTCTCGCGGCGACCATTTGAGGCCAGCGCGATCATTAGCCCCCGAGATGAGCCTCTCCCGCCTCAGCCTCCACGGCGGGCCCCCTGGGCTGCTGCTCAGAGGGAAGTGTCAGACGTCCGACAGAAGTCACACGGGGACTTCTCCCTGGCGCAAAGACGACTGAACGTAGTCAAAGGGAAAGGAGGAAGGACTATGTTTCTCCTTCTGGAAAACTCCAGGGGCCTCAGATGCCACCTGCGAGGAGCCAAAGTTCTCGAGGGGTGTGCGGGGGTCCGCGGGCAGGCGGGGCCCGGCAGCAGCGGGGGACTCTTGAGGCCACACGGTGAGCTGTCCCGGGGGGACACCCAGGGCTGGGGACACAGCGACGTCGGGGCGGGCTGGGGAGCCAGGCCACACGCGGGGACTCCGCAGTCCTCCGCTCCGGTCCCGGCCCCTGCTCCGCGACGCTCCAGGCGTCCCCTCCTCCTCGAGCCTCAGCGTCTGCCTCCGGGAACCAAGGGGGTGGGCCATCTGCTCCTGAGGGTCCCTGGGGCGTCACACTGTGGTCGTGTCCCCTAGGCGCCTGTGAACGCGGCCCCGTCCTGCCCTCTGCGAGCCTCCCGGCGTCTCTGGAGACCAGAGGCCCAGCATCAAGGTCGGCAGGGTCGTTTCCTCCTGAGGCTGTGAGGGAACCTGTCTCCCGCTCCTCTCCCGGCTCTGCCGTTGCCAGTGACCTGCGGCTTGACCCGCCCCGTCTCCCCCTCGCCCGCACGCGGGTCCTCCCGTGTGTCTGCGTCCAGACTTCCCTCCTTTTCCCAGGGTGGGGGCCTGTGCGTGACCCACCAGGGTGACCTCGCCTGAGCTCAGTCCCTGTACGATGACCCCAGTTTTACTCACAGGGCACGTTCTGGGGTTCCCGCGGGTAGGACCGTAGCGTAGTTTTGCGGGACGCGGTTCAACTCCTCCCACTCAGCTTCCCCCGGTGTTAAAATGTGGAAACCATTATCCGCCTCGTAGGCTTTTGGAGAAAATGAAACGATTCGTGCGCATGAGGTCCTTCGCACCGGGGCCCGGCACATATCAGGTGCTAAATAAACACCTAAATAAATAAGACAGCAGTGCTGTTGTCTTGTGAGAAGTTTTACGAGATCCAGCACCCAACTAACGGGAGGTCAGGGCCAGGCGAGCGGCCGGGATGGGGCCGTGGGGACCAGCACGGGCTGCTTACATCTGGACTCGGGCCCGGCCAGGTGGACGGGCCTTAAACACAGCGAACCCTCAAAGCCCGGGTTCGTTCTCATTTCCGAGGCGGCCGGCGACCCCTCTGGGACGTCCAGGCCCTGAGACCGTTCTCCGCGGGGATGTGTCCGCAGGCTTGCTCGGGGGTGGGGGCAGGGCGCCCGATCTGTACCATTCGCTGGATTTCATGGTAGAAATGCTCCCACCACAGCTGATCTCAAGGCTCAACACCGAAGGCTCTCAACGCGCAGCTCCAGAGAGATGCTCGCAGGGACTCTGGCTGCCCGCTGCCTCCGTGGGGTGTTATTCCCACCCGTGTCTTTCCGGACCGTGACTTCAGGACCCCTGTGCCGTGCGCCAGGGGTCTGCCCTCAACGCCCTCCCGTGTCTTCAGCTTGTGTAAGTAGCTTGAGGGCGTCTGGGTAACCAAGCTGCCCAGGTGAGCCTGATCCCCCCCCCTTCGCCCCGTCCCCTCCCCCTTAGGTGAGACCGTTGTCGCGGGTACCGAGCTGCTGCGTGACGGTCCACGGGCACGGAGGATGACAACATCTGCGACGGGTGACACGAGGCCCGTGCGTCTGGAAGTGTGTTCACCAACCAGACAAGCCAGCTTCCTACTCAGGCAGCACCCCAGCTCTGCTTGGCCAACCGCGGCTAAGCGCTCACACGCGCGTCTCAGGACGCCTGGGTGGCTCCGTGGGTTAAGCCCCCGACCCTTGATTTCGGCTCAGTTCACGATCTCGAGGTTTGTGAGTTCAAGCGCCGCGTGGGGCTCCACACTGAGCGTGGGGTCGGCTTGGGATTCTCTCTTCCCCTCTCTCTCTCTCTGCCCCTCCGTGGCTTGTGCGCGTGCGCTCTGTCCCAAAATAAATAAATAAACTTAAAAAATAAAAAAGCCCGCAGCTCTCAGGCAGCAAAGTGGGAAGAGCCCAGCTGGGCAGGGGAGCAGCCCCCACGGGGCTGGGCGGCTGGGGCAGGATTGCAGGAGGGAATGGAGAGTCAGGAGCAGCTTTTCTGCATTCTTATGACGCTAGACCTTTTTATTTTTTAATTTTTTTATTAAAAAAAATTTTTTTAATGTTTATTTATTTTTGAGATAGAGACAGAGCATGAGCAGGGGAGGGGCAGAGAGAGAGGGAGACACAGAATCCGAAGCAGCTCCGGGCTCCGAGCCGTCAGCACAGAGCCCGACACGGGGCTCGAACTCACAGACGGCGAGATCGTGACCTGAGCCGAAGTCAGACGCTCAACCGACTGAGCCACCCAGGCGCCCCCACGCTAGACCTTTAAAACATATCCCACAAGCCGGTTTCCACTGTGGAAACGGGCCAGCCACCAGGCAGCCTGCGCTGTTTCCACAGACACTACTCCCCGTTTGTAGCGGGAAAACCACCGTTACCGCACCGGGTTGACATCGCGTCAGCCCCAAGTCTTGCGGCCTGCCGGCCGACTGGCCGGTCCTGGCCGAGGCCTCGCTCAGCGCCCTTGGCACCCGGAGACAGGGGAAGGTGGTCCCAGACGGGGTGCGTGGGGACGCATTCCCTGCGTCATCCCTGGGGTCCTGGGAGGCGCACGTCGAGTCTGGGAAGCAGTGTGGAAGCCTTGTGTGGTTTCAGCGTGCGCCAGCGACGTGGGTTGGACGGATGGCTGTATTTGTCCCAGCCCCAGGGCCATGCCTGTAAGGTAGGTAAGCAACAACTGGCCAGCCCCCCACTCCCCACCCCCCCGGGGCTGCTGTGAGGAGAGTCTCCGGGAAGCCCTGCATCACGGATGTGCCCTCTTGGTCCAAGGCGCTGTCACCTCCGTCCTGCCTGGCCCGCACCTGCCTTCCGTTCTGCGGTCTCCCTGAGACCTCACCCCAGCTCTGCCCCACACTCCTCTGGCTCACCTCCATAGCCGCTGTCCCCCGGGCTGTCCTCACCTCCTCCCAGGCAAACATTCCTGGCAGAATTGTCCTCCCAAAGCAAAATGCTGACCATGTCACTTCCCTCATCGGACACCCCTATGGTGCCCTCCTGCTCGCAGGACAGGGTCCCAACCCACGGCCACAAGTCCAGGAGCCCTCCCTGAGCTCACCCCCCACGAGCCCTCCTGGCGGCTCCGGCAACGTACCAGGGAGGCCGTGGTTCTGTGTCTCTGTGACCGCTGTTCCTTGTACCAAATCCCCTTCCTGGCGTCATCCACCCCTCCAAGCTCCAGCTCGCACCTTCCGACCCCGCCTCGGGCACCGCACCCTCTCCAGCCTCGCGACCTGCTCGTCTTTCCACGTGTGTGATCCGTGAGGCCCTGCGGGGCAGCGCCAGGCACGGTTTGTCTCCGCGTCAGCACTGACGCATAATAGGTGCCCAGGAAACAGGCCGCACCGCGAGCCCAAAGCTGAACCTTGACACAACAGCGACCACGTGGGGCAACTGGTCCGAGGACACTTACCGGGCGAACCCGCTATTTCGTGAGCGCCTGAGCCCCGGTTTGTGGTCTAGCAGTCACAGCATCCCATTACGTTTGCCCGTATTTTACGGGGATGGTAGCGGAGGCTCTGGGAGAGTGAGTTGCCTGACTCGTGGCTAGCAAGTGGCAGGACCCAAACTCCCTTTGGTGGACTCCCAAACCCAGACGTGTTCATCTCTCCCGGGCTCATTCGCCTTGACCTCGGCTCTCCTAGAAAATCGTTGCTTCCCTTTATAGAGCAGATTCTCTGGTTCCAAGAAAATGTAAGAATAAAGAAAATAGGAACTCTCATCCGCAGCTCAACGTCCCTGTCCCCGAAGGGTTAGGGGTGGGGGTGCGGTAGGCTGTCGGAGGGTGAGGCCACCGGTCTGTTTCTCCCCCTCGTTCCGCACCTGATAATGTCACTGACGCACGGGCGGCGGGAGAAGTGTCACTTATGATGACGTCTGAGGGCCTTTGGGCAGCCGGGTGACCCACAGTCACGGATGAGGCCGAGGAGGCCAGCGGCACCCGCCCCAGCACGCTCCCACGCGTTACGACGTGTATTAAAAACATAACCGTGTTAAGACGTATATTAAAAGCATGGCCGAGTGGGAGGGTTTTCATCAATCCCGCCGGGTCCCGGGGGGCGGCAGGGACCCTCAGCGGCGGCCCCCAGCCTCTGGCTGGCCGGGGAATCACACGGCGCCCCTCGCCGTTTCGTTACCGCCGGTTCCTCAGTGTGCCGTCGTGAAAACATTCAGGAGCGGGGATCATTATTCTCGTGCAGCTTCGATCAAATATTGTAAATTCGGAACGGCAGCCAGGAGAACAAAGGGGTTCACGCACGCGGGCTGCGCGGCGTTTGGGGAGAGAGGGGAGCTGGGGTAAGCGTCCGTGTCCTCGGGCAAGGCTGCGGCCGTGCCGTCGTCCTCCTTGTCCACACCGCGGGGGAGCGCTCCTCCGAGCTGGCTTTCTGAGGCGTCAAGTGCTCACACGCCCGACTTACTGGAACCGAAACGTTGTGGGCAGGAAATAGCACTTGCGGAGGGTGCCGCTGGGACCCGCGGAACCTCCCCTGCAGGGATGCCCTTCCCAGAGTGTGACTAGGGAGCCGTGCCATTGTCTCCGGAAAGACAACCGTGGGCGCCCCAACAAGGGTGGGTGCTAGGGCGTCCCCCGCGGCCTGCACCCAGGCCAACAGCCTCGCCCGCCGTGGGGCTCCTCAGCCCCTCCATGGCCTCCCCGTTTCCTCCCCACGGTCCCTGTGGTCCTCGAGGGGCGGAGAGTCGATAACAGAGCAGACTCGGTCTCGAGCGGCTGTGTGTGGTGGGCGGGAGGCCAGTGCACCCCCTGACCACGGGCCGGCTTCCATCGAGGGACGGGAGAAGCGGGCAGCCCTCCCTCCCGGCGGCCAGGACCTCTGCCCCCTGGAAGAGACCACCAGGGGGTCCCTTCAGGGCGGTGATCTCGACATCGCCTGGATGGCGTCCAAAGACCAAACGGTGCCTTTCCAGAAGCAAGTCTGGAAAAGGCATTTCAAACCCAGTTTGTACAACAGTCGCATTTCCCTCATTGTTTCAGACACGGTCCCCAAGGCCAGGACCGCGGGAGGCGCCAGCTCTCAGGTCGCAGGTGAAACGGGGGAGGGGCGGCCCCTCAGTCCCTCCTGGGTGACTGCGGGGCTTCTCAGCAAAGCAATTAATTTGGTATCTAAGGAAAGTGTGGTCTGTGCTGCTAGGGCGATGGGCCCAGAATGGAGATTCTCAAGAAAGCGTCACTCATTTAAAATTAAATTTTAAATGATTTCTTTCCCCGGCTTTCAGAGCCCGGGGCCGATTCCTAAAGCAACACAGAGCTGTTTTTTTCATACTTTCTATGGAAAACAAACACATTCATTTCACTCTTACTTCTGACCGGTGGTGGATGGGGTTTTTTTTTCTTTTTTACTTTCTACACTTGTTTATTTTTTGCACATGTTCGTATTTTTACACGTCTTTCCAATGTTGGGAATGGAAATTCTACAGACCGTACAGAATCGCATAGGGCCCTGGTTCCTGATTTTGAGAGCCCCGTTCAAAGAAGACGAGCCTCTAAACCCAGTGGTCCACAAGCACCTTGACTCTGGGCTGTTCCGCCCCGTCGTCGGGGGATCCCCTGGCCGTCCGCCCCTTCCCTCCCTCCAGAGGAGCCCTGCCCTCCCTCCTGGCCGCAGGGGCCACGGGGGGGGGGAAGGTCGCAGCCACCAGCCAGGGGAGCGTCTGGGCCGGGGTCCCCAGGGCTCCCTGGAGCTCAGCCTCTGAGCAGACGTGTCGGTCCTACCCCAAAACACCACGCGTCTCCCACCGCATCACTTTGCCGCCGGGCCTGGCGTGGAAATGAAGCCGCAGACAGACTCGGGGTTTGCACACGACTCTACACACCGCACCCCTCCCGCCCGGGGTTGGAAAGCGCGTGACTCCAGGCCGCAGCCTCGCGGGCTTCCCCGGCCTCAGCGGCTGCGTTTTGTCGGCACGACCCGCGACTGTGAAGGAGGATGCTTTATTAAGCCCGCGTCCCAGGCCGTGCATATTGAGAGTGGCTCTCCGACATTTTAAACACTCGGGCAGCCTTGGGCCCGGCACGCGGGCGGGGTTCTGAGCGCCGGGCGGGGACCGTGAACTCTCAGCCCAGCCGGCGGCGGTCCGCCCGCTACGTTCCCACGCGGCGGGGCGGTGGGGGGGGGGGGTCACACTCATATTTTAATGAAATGGGAAAATACAGGCTTTATACTTTTCATTTTGCAGTATTTTTCTTTTTTTTTTCTTTTTTTTTTTTAATTTTTTTTTCAACGTTTATTTTATTTTTGGGACAGAGAGAGACAGAGCATGAACGGGGGAGGGTCAGTGAGAGAGGGAGACACAGAATCGGAAGCAGGCTCCAGGCTCTGAGCCATCAGCCCAGAGCCCGACGCGGGGCTCGAACTCACGGACCGCGAGATCGTGACCTGGCTGAAGTCGGGCGCTTAACCGACTGCGCCACCCAGGCGCCCCTGCAGTATTTTTCAAGAGACACCATACTGTGAGTTTTTATAGTTAACGACTTCCCACTCAAACATACATGACCTGCGGTCATCCGCTCACTGTTCTCCAGACCGAAGGTGAATAATGTTAATTTGAATGTCACTGCCATTTAGTCACTTGCCTTGATTAAGACCGCCCCCACCCCCACGGCCCTGCCTTCCCCCCCCCCCCGTCCTGGGTGCACGGAGTTGGCGAGAAGTTTGTTGGGGTCCCTGTGTCCCTCGGGCTCCGTACCTTGGCGTCTCTTACGAAGCCGGGTAGCACTGAGGACCGTGTGTGCCCCACACCTGGGCCCTAAGCTTCCAGCCACGGCGTTTCTGGATTTCCCTTTACTTCGCAGCCAGAACCCAACGAAGGGACCCACCGGAGAGCCTGGGTCTCCCTCGCTTCGTTCAGAGAGCATATCACTCAGCAGCTGACGTGGGAAGGGGGGTACCGCACAGGTGACAGTCCCGGGACACACGTGGTACCTCCTACTCCACGGCACCCACCCCGGCCGCTGATGAAAGCGCGTGGCCTGGGCCATTTGGGATCTGGCGGGAGGCCCGGCGCCATTCTGGGTCACGCGCCCCCGCAGGCTGGCCCCACCGCACCCTGCACGACGTGCCTGTGACGGGGGCAATGAGGGCAGTGACGTGCCAAACGGGGAGTGTGAGCGGAGCCCTGTGGGTGGACAGAGGCCCCTCAACACGGGCCAGAGCTCCCGCTGGTTGGTTTTCTCTGAATAAATCACCGCAGGGCTGTTTATGCCGGACCGGGGTGGGGGGGCCCTCCGGGACTCATCTCTATTCGTGAACCGGGGACCGAGGAGTGGTAGGCGCGGGGGCTTCTCCGTCACAGAGCGGGGGCCACCTGGTCCTACGGCCTCTGGGCCGGGTCGTCCCCACCTGCCTGCCCTTCTCCAGCGGCTCTGCGCCAGGAGGAGCTAACTGGGCACAACCCAGCAGCTGCCTTGGCCTTTGGCTCCAGTTGGGTTTGAGCAGTGGGAGGTCGGCAGGAAATCAGAGGTGCGCGTCCCCCGCTCCTCGTCTGTCCCCTCTCCTCTAGCATCAGGTGACCACCCCTAAGCCACGGGGTGGGGGCTGCTGCCTGCCATCACAGGCCCAGGCGTCCACACCCGTGTCCCCTTCCACGGGCCACCTCTCTCCCCTTGGGGACGCGACTGACGCTCGTTGCAAGCCGACCGTGAACTTCAAGCCGTTCCCAGACAACCCGCTGTGTTCGGGATGAGGGTCCAGATCCGTCACCGGCCCTCTTCTTGCTTTTCCAAGCGGCCTTCACTGGCCACCAGTCCCTTGGCCCCAAGCCAGAAGAGGCGTCCTCTAGGTGGCCCCACAGGCCAGCCCTGTCTTCTCCGGCCCGCCCCAGCGCTCTTCTGCTGGACTGCCCGCTGGGCCCCCACATAGCTCCTTTAAGGGCCCGAGTCTCGGCTCACTGGCGTTCCGGCCAGAACCCCCCACCCCGCCCCCTGCCTGATCTCAGACCAGGCAGGTGCTCGTGGAGTCCGCCAGGCTCACACTGGCCTGAAGTCCACACCCTGGAAGCAAGCCCTTGCATGGTGCACCCGGCAGCCGCAGTCTCTTGCTTCTGGAGACCCCTCTGCATCAGGGCTGGCTTGTCTACTAAGGAGAAGGGGTGTCTCAGAGGCGCCCACACCAGGCACTACACCTGTACCGGAGGCTGATGTGGCCTAGGGGTGGAGAGCTGGCAGGCTGTGGCCTCAGGAAGCCAGATTTAAATTCCGGCTCCGTGCCTTACTGGCTGGTGACCTCCAACCCATGATCTGCCCTCCTGGGCCTCAGTTTCCCTGCTGTGAAACGGGACGAGAGCTACCCTACAGTGCTGTGGGGGTACCGGCGGCTCCCACCCAGCCCCCTCGGCCCAGCCAGGAGGCAACGCGGCCTTGGGGCCCGGGATGCAGCTCACTGCCAGCCCCCCGCCCCCCGCCCCGAGACCTGGCCAGCTCCTCAGCCTCCGGGTCAGCACCGCCCCTCCCGCGGGAGCAGCTCTTGCAAAGTGGTAAAGTCAATCTATAGCCGGGAAATGTTGGGGGGCTCTGCATAACAGGGGTGATCTCTCCCACCCTGGCCGCTGACCGTGTTTGGCCTCCTCGAGTCCCCAAGATGAGAGCGGCCAAATGTCGGGTTCGGGGAAACCCCTGGGCCACCCGTGCTGGGGACCGTGTGAGAGAGGACAGCGCAGGCGGGGAGGGAGGGGCGCAGAGAGCCCACGTGCAGGCTTCCCAGGGACACCCAGCAGGTGCCCGACAGGGCAGGCCTGGCTGTCTGGACTGGGGGGACCGGCACGCGCACATGGAGACGGTCAGGGCCTGGTGTCCTGCAAACCCTGAGAAGGCCCCGCCTCCCCGGAACTCCCGCTGCACCGGCACCGACCACGAGGACAGGGCACAGCTACTCACTGGCCGTGTCCTTAGCGCTGGTGGCGCTCTCCTAACGAGACCGCCACGTTTGCGGGCAGGACTCGTTAGCCCAAACGCGTGCGTTGGTGAAATCAGTAAGAGTGGGACAGACAGACCGAGAGTGTAGTCTGGGGTCTCGGGTAACTCACTGGACCACTGAGAACCCCAGTTTCTTCTTTCCGACGCTAAGGGGCGGGAGGCGAGTCTGCTTTTTCTCTCCGCAAACAGTGGGGGGCACACCCCCCCTGGTGCCGGGGCACCTGTTCCCCGCTTTGGTGGGAGTGTTGCCCCCCTAGGCCTGGTTGTGCCTTCCTATCTGGTTCTGTCTTACAGAGGCTCCACCCAGTACCTCCTCACCCAGCAGCCCCCGGGCCCCCGGCCCCCAGCCCCAAGGCCTCTCCAAGGCCACGACCGCACCCCCGAGGAGAACACACTGGTCTGCAGGTGCAGGGGCCGCGACCGTGAGCAGGGGACTCGGCGGAGAAAGCTGAGGACCCCCTCTCTGAGGGAGGAACAGCCTCCTACTCAAATATGAAACATCAAAGGTTTTGAGCGAAGGGGACCTTAAAATAAGCTGAGTTTGTAACACACCCTTTGACGAAGCAGAACACTTAAAAGGCTTTGACAGGCTAAAACCCAAATGGTCTGACTCCTGGCCAGTTCTCTTTTCTCCGCGCTGGGATGAAGGGCTTTGTTCTGGTCTAAGCAACCAGAACCTTCTGCCCCAGGTTTACTTGTGTTGTGAGGGTGTCCTCGAAGGGGGCTCACTTTCACGACAGCAGACGGCTGCCTTTGTGCACTGCCCGGCACTTTTCAAGGGAGCTTCCATTGTCCCCGTTTGGATGGTCCCCATGGCCCCACAGAGTTGACTTGCAGTGGCTTCCTTGTACAGATGAGAAAGCAGCCTGCATAGGAGCTGACATCCAGAGAGATGAGTTGCCCCAAGCCTCCCCTACCTAGATGAGGGGCCAGATGCCGCGGGCCTAGTCCCGGGCTCCTTCTGACACGGCGCCCTAAGTTCTGCACGATGCCCCTGTGCTCATGGGGCCGGATGTGCCTTGATCCGCACACAATGTGCAGGACGCCCTCCGAACGACCTACAGCTCACCGTCTCGGGGAGCAGAGGACGCGTAGAGGCGTTCACAGAGGGGCGAGCTGAGTGGTCTGCCCAAGGACGGAGGCTTGGCCCCTCCTCCCCAGTGGCCGAGCAGACGCTGACCCCCCCCCATCTGCTCCGTCCTGCAGAGAGTGGGGATGACGAAAGCGCCACCCTTGCAGACTCGACGTGAGGATTGGCCGGGTGCGTCCCGTGAACGACCGCGCCTGGCACACGGTACCTGCTGCCCGAGGGCCTGAATTCCTGTGGCGCCGATCATTTCTTCAGACACGCATCCACTCAGCGTCACGCGGTGCACAAACCAGCCTCACCATTCCTACAATTAAATTGACGCAAAGGTCAAGGAAACCGGGGGCTTTAAGGTGCTGGCGGGAAAGGCGGGAGCGCCGGCTCCCCGCCCAGGCTGAGGGGGCAGCAAACCCTCTGGGAGGTGCAGATGCCTGGTGTGACACGGGAACATGCCCGCGGCCTGGGGCTCCGGGCGGACCAGCAGGTGCGCCGGCGACAGTGCTGTCTGTTCCACCCACTTCCGGTCTGCAGCACCACCCCTCCCGCGGCGGGATACTGGCCCCAGCGATCACACGCGGGAATCCCGAATTCTCTGCTTGGGGGTCTTATCTGAGTTTTAATCCACACGGCTTCCTTCCCTTTCCCCCTGTAGATGAAGTTTGGGTAGAACGAGGGACGCGTGGATCGTTGCTACAAGTCCTGTCTTCTCGGAACACAACTTGCAGGAAAAGGGGCTTAAGTCAGGGGGGTGCTCCCTTTATCCCCATCCAGGGAGCGGTGGCCAGACACGCATTCGCTTGCATTAATTAAGTACCTACTGCACACGGGCCCGTGGAAGTCCCTGTCACCCAGGGACACAGAAACAAAGGCATCGCGTCGGGATTTCACGTGTGCAAGCATGGAGCGGGCACGATGGAACTGGTGTGGTGACAGACCTCGGGCCTGGTGTCCCAGGATCTAGATGAGGGACACACTTCCTGGCCTGGAATTAGGAGGAGGTGGGGAAACGGTGCAGGGAAGGGCTTCCTGGGGGAGGAGGCCAGCTTTAGCCTGTAACAGGTTCCAAGGTCTGAGAGCTGGAAGGGACCAACAAGTTTGCAAGCACGGTGACTGCCCCTTCCCTGGCCTGAGGCCCCAGCCATACGCGAGACCCACTCACAGCCCGAGGGCTCGGTGGAGCTGAGGTTTTCCAGGGGCCCCGGAACCCTTCACTCTGGAGGGCGCCACAGAGCCCCAAGTCTCCTGGGGATGCGCTGTTCTGTCACAACCCCTTTGGGGAACGGCCAACGTCAGCCACCACGCTCAGTCCCCGCTCCATCCGGACTCTAGCCCCGAAGGGAAGGGAGGAGGGGATGGGGTGAGGTCAAGAGGGGGAAGGACCCTGAGCGCATCCCGGGGCGACACGGCGATCTGCTGGGAGGAAAGAGCCAGCCAAGATGCCCACCTTGCTCCAAGCCCTGGTTCCTCAGGAGCAGAGAGGGGACGTGCAAGGCCCCCCGGGCGGTGTTGCTATTCTGTTCCCGCTGTCCCCTGGCGGCCTCTTGGGCTGCTGGGACCCAAGGTCGTCTCTCAGGGTCCCCCCAAGGCCATCTTCAGGCCTGGTAGGAGCAGAGGCCTCTGTGGGCACTGAGGGAAGATGAGGCCAGGAGGCTCGCAGGGAGAAGAGGGCCATGTGACGATGCGGTCTTGGAATGCTGCGTCGCGGAGCTCAGGAGAACCAAGAATTCTCCAGAAGCTGGGGAGAGGCAACGAAGGCCCTGCCCACACCTCGATTTCGGACTTCCAGCCTCCAGAATCGGGAGTTAATACATTTGCTGTCTCAAGCCCCCAGCCTGCAGGACCCTCTTATGGCCCCAGGACACTGACAGAGATGGGAGAAGTCACCGTTGGGAGGGCAGGGCTCCAGAGGCGGGGGGACACTGTCCAGTCCACCTTCACTCACCCCACGGCTAGTGAGGGGCTCCTCGGCCTATCTGGGATGGAAAACAGGCCTCCCAAGCCCCGGCCCGGCCGCGCTCCGCCCGCCGCTCTCCTTCCCCAGACCCCCGGGACGCTGCATATGACTCTGTGGCGGGAAGACGTCCACCTGCCCACGTTCTGCTGCAGGTGTGTGTGTGGGAGGGCGTTCTGCGCTCACGGCCTCCTTCTCCTTCCAGCCCGCCCCCTGCCCGTGCTGAAACTCAACTCCACGGCGGAGGAGGGAGGAACAAGACCGTCCTCCCTCCGAAGCCTGCCTCGAGGCCCCGCCCGTCGCCTGAGGTTCCTGCCCGCTCCCGGGCTCTGCCT
Organism: Lynx rufus; assembly: GCF_022079265.1. NCBI lineage: Eukaryota > Metazoa > Chordata > Mammalia > Carnivora > Felidae > Lynx > Lynx rufus. Next base: position 167,437,809 of record NW_025814856.1, on the reverse strand, counting down.
GCAGGGCTCCCTGGGCGCGCCGGGCCCCCACCTCCCCGCCCCGCCCCGCCCCGCACACGCCGCTGGGCCGCCCTTGACCGTGAACCCGGGGAGCAGCTCTCAGCAGCCGCCAGCTCGCTTCCCCCTCGCCCCGCAGGTGGAGCGGGGCGCCCAGGGGCGGGAGGCCGCGCTCGCTCCGGCTGGGCCAGGGGGGTCGGCGGGCAGCGGTCCCCCACCACCCCCGGAGCCGCCATCCCCCCACCCCCCAAGCCCAGGGCCACCGGAGAGAGATGCCCCCCGACCCGACACTCACCCGCACGGAGTCGGGCGCGCCCGCGTTCTCATCGGTCTTTTCGGAACCGAGCAGGCCTCTTGTCCCTCCTGGAGCCTGGCCCGCCCCCGGCACACTCACGCGCTCGTGCACGCTCACACGCTCGCACAGACTCACACGCGCCCCTGCCGCAGGGCCCCGCGGCCCAAGCCCGGGGAGGTGCGGAGGGAGGGTCTGCAGGTCTGCGCGGGGGGCCTCGGAGAGCAGGGCCCGCCGGACCGAAGGAAGGGGGGGCGGGCCGGGGCCCCCCAGCTGCTGCGCCGCGGGGAGGGGGCGGGCGCAGAGGGACCCCCGGGGGCCTGGGGTGATCGCACCGCGGCGGGGGGCAGGGGGGGAAGCCTGCGCTTGGGCTGCGGGGCGGGGGTGGGGTGGCTGGGGCCCCCTCCCCCCCAGGGCGGGCAGGCGGCGCGGCGCTGGACACCCCGGCTGTGCCCAGATGCCCTCCGAGGCGGAGGGTGGAAGTTGGCTTTTGTCTGACCCGGTCAGACAGAGCCGTTTTGTGGGCGAAAAGGCTTAACGCTCGGTGCACACGCAGAAAAAACTCGGCGCTGGCCCTCTGACAATCCCATTGTCTGGGGCCTGAGCCCGCGGTTGGGTCTGAAAGCGCCAAGTTCATGACATTTCAAAGAGAAATGATACTGGGGGGGAGGGGGGGCGGGTAGGGAAGGGTGTGCAGGAGAAACAGAATCCTAAACCGCCGGGGCTACTCAGCAACGCTCAGACCAGGCCCCTTTCTCAGGACAGATCCGGACGGGGGAGCCAGGCTGATGTCAGAGTCCCCAGAAGCCCCTGTTTGCAGGGCCAAGGTGCAGGAAGGAGCCCAATAAGCAGTGTGGAAGCTTCCAGAACCATTAGCGGAGTGCAGCAGGCATTAGCACAAAGCTCCCATTGTCTGCTCGGCCCTGCCTGATAAGAATTTGCCAAAAGGACTGTAGGGGACAAATTGAGTTTATTTTTTGAAAGATAGGCTGCCATTGTTTTCTTTCATTTTTATTACTGTTATTACCATAGCCTTAAAGAAAAAACAACGACCGATGCTCTGAGCCAGGGAGGTTCCGTTTTTAGTGTTTAATTTGTTTAACGTGCCCCTGCAAAAGCAAATAATTCGGGAGAGAAAGCCGAGGAGTCAGGAAATTGAATGTGTTTTGTCTCCAGCCAAGTTTCCCTTGAGTGGTTTCGTTTGCTTTCTGCACTCGGACATCCAACCTGCTGGGCCAGGCGGGCAGCCCGCCATCTCCCCCTCCCCACCTTAGGTGGCCTGGGTGTGGGGGGGGGGCTCTGCACCCCTTGGCCCACCGGCCAGGTAAACCATCCTCCCGAAGAACAAAACATGGCCTTGCAGAATCCTTCTCCTGCGAGGAGAAAATAGGATTAGGCCAAAGTATCAGCAAGGTAAGTCGGATTATCGGCAATGTTCAATACAGCCTGGCATTCTTGCGTGATTTTTAATTGTGCGAGGGTATACGTTTCCCTTCCCTGGTTTTATTTAAAGAGGATGTTTGTTTGTGCCCAAGAGGTAAATGATGAGCGATAAGGCTCTGTGTGGAATTGGAAACGTATAACCTTGCAAAATGACATTTCGCCCTGGAAAGTGACGCGCACGGGCAGATAAAGGCAGCGTGTCTACGCCCGTTCTTTGTTAACGCCTCTTGCCCCCTGGCGTCCCTTTGATGGAAGGACACCCCACGCGCTGCAGACAGGCTCCTTCCCCACAGGCAGCGACAGCAATCGATTCATTTTTTAAATACCCAGACGGATCCGGTGTTTAAAAGCAGAGAAACGCAGACACTGCAGAACTCCATGGCAAAGCCTGTGGTTTCTAGTATTGAGAAAAATACGTAGATCTTTATTGCATTTCGCCACATGCAGATTTAGTCTCGATTTGTTAATCGGGCTCCTGTGTGTCATACGTTACCACGATTTCTTTGGGGCAAAGCAAGGGAACGTTTCTAATTGTTTCAGTGTGCACAGCGCTGAGCCATGAACTTTGGGGGCCCCGGGGTGCGTTTCCCGAGGTAGCCACGGTCAGTTCATGAACCACTGGGAAGTCATTGAATCTGACTTGTCTGTGGCATTTCTGAGAGCGCTTTTCAGGATGAGCTGCAGACAGAAAGCCAGAGGGGACAGAATTAATCCAAAAGGCTTCTGAGGTTCTGGCTGAGAGTAAAATGTGCATCCGTAGAAGCTCGGGGGGCCAAAGGAAAAGAAAAGTTCTGCTTGATCAAAGTTTCCCCCTTGAGGGGAGGGCGGGGAGAGAGGCCGGCCGGGGGGTTCTTTCGGCTTCCCTTGCAGACGGCACGCGGTAAGCCGGGGAGGGCACAGATCTGGAACGTCAGTTTCTATAGGGAGAGACAGGTGTCCCCAGAAGAACCGTGCAGGGCCAGAACGCTGGGTAGATGTCTGCCGCTGTCTGCTCACAGAGGCAGATTGGCTGTGTCCTGTCCCGGGGAATGGAAAGACAAGTTTGCTTCGTCTGAGCCCTGGCCTCGCCTACCTTGGGTAACTGCTATCTGAGAGCTTCCCCGAGGGCAGGCTGGCGAAGTCCTGGATGGCGCGTTTTCATAGTTTTCTTGGGCGATGCGTTTAGGTGAATCCAAGAGGTCTGTGGTTCCCTTTTGATCAATCTGGTGGGAGTGCAGTCAGGGATTTGTTTATTTTTAAAATGTTTCCTGTTTCCCATATGTAATGTAGTGTGTGTGTGTGTGTGTGTGTGCGCGCGCGCGTGCGCGCGTTAGCAGTAACGAAGCCCTTTTGCAAGGCCGCATCTCACTGATTCCATGTTTTAATGGCTTGCTTTGCGAATTCATGCACGGGTGCCCCTTTAAAAACTAATCAATAATCTCACTTATCGCTAAGGCTTCAGGACCCCAGGGCCTGTTATTTTCTCATAGGTGGGGTAAGACCCACGACCTCGTTGGTCTGAACTCTGGTCTGGTTCCTCTAGTGAACACATTAAACACATGAGACAGTTGACGGTCCTAAAGGCCCAAAGAATCTGACCCTTTTTGCCTCTTTCTCCCCATCTTTATCACATTTGGGGGTTTTCCTTTACTCAGGTCTGTATCTCTTAGTGAGGTTTTCATTCTCCCAGACGTCTGCCATTGTTACCCGACCCCCCTACCACCATCCCCCCCCCGTAGGTGCTGCATGATGGGAGGACATGGGGCACACCCCTCCCCTGCCCTTCTCTGGCTCATTCTGCTGAACCCCAAGCTTCAAGTGACACAGAGGCGTCCCCAGACCGGGCCAGGCTAAACAATTGTCAACATGGAGGACAGGGACAGCGGGCGGGGGGGGGGGGAGAGTTCCACAGCAGCTGCGTGTTGACCGAAGGTGTAGAAAACATCAGAACGTCCCTTCACTCACACACCTTTGTTTGGGCCTGGGATGTACACCCTCTGCTGATTTTCCTAAGTTTGTGCATAACCAGCAGGTGTATGTGTTAGAGGGAGACTGTCTTTATCCGGATTAATTATAACATTTGTTGTTTAGCCAGAAATTACAAGTAGGGGTGAACCCTCCTCTCGGGTGAGAGAGGAAAGAGCTCGAGCTCATAGGTGTGGGGGTGGCTCTCCTCTCCAGGGTATCCCTAGGAGGGGGCAGGGCGGCCTTTCCTTTTGTACCTGCAGGGGCTCTGGAGAAACCCAGAGGCCGGCCTCTTCCTTCAGACCATTTAGTCTGCACCCCTGCCCCCTCCCCCGCCTCCCCATCTCCGAGCCCACAGACATGAGTGGGCTCTCACTGTATTTGTGCCTTTGTCGGCCTTGGGACTGGCAGCCTCCAGCTCGAAGGACGGCGGTCTGCACCGGTGAACGAAAGACGGAGCTCAAATGATCTGGGGCCCAGGGGCGGGACATGAGCTGGGGTCGCACCGAGGAGGGGGAAGGGAGAGCTGCTCCCTGGTTCCAGGAGCGCCGATTACCGGGGCCGGGGCTCCACGGCCCAGGGAGCTCTGCCAAGGCCCACGCGGGGCTGCCCCAGCCCCAGCAGAGCCCTGGTCAGGCCGGAGCCCGAGCTCCTGGCTCGAGAGCTCTCATGTTTTTGTGCGTGTTGGGAGAGGGGTTTGGAGTGCACCGGCAGAGCACAGAGGAAATATCAGGATGTCTCTGGCCAGAACTCAGCGCTAGGACCACGGAGGCCAGCTAAGCTACATTTTAGGGAAGCCTAGCCAGGTGTGTGCTGGGACCAGAAGGGACATCATGTTAGGGCTTCGGGGCGGCCCCCACATTAGAAACCTCCTTCCTTTGCACACTTGGAGGGGCTCGGAGCACACAAGAGGCCGTCCAGTGAGCCACGAGGTTCCAATTCTTGCTCCCCACTGGTGGCCTGTGTAGGGGAAATGAGATAAACCCACGCACAATCACAGAACACTCAGGGGGAGGGGGAGCGTGAGCCCCAAACAGAAAGGGAGCAATGGAGACCGGAGAAGGGCAAGTTCATCCCCAACAGACCATAAAGTCGGCGTGGAAGAGAACAAAGCGGGAACTGTTAATGTTTGTAAGTGTACGTATTTATTCAATATTTGTCTTCTCTAAATATAGCATCTAATAAAAGACGTCTTAAAACCCCTGAATTGGGCAGAGTCCAAAAGCTGTCTCTTGGCCAAGTTCACACACATCAGCTCCCTCCCCGGGCACCCTCACACGTTTTATTTATCCTTCAGTTTATTCAAACTTATTTTTGAGCCACACGAAGGCCGTTTTATTTGGCTAGTAAAGATTGTGTTTAACTCATTGAGTATGCATTGTAAAAGTTTTGCAGTCAAATGCCAACCCGAATTCCAAATTGGGAAGTTAAATATTTGTTTTTAATTTTCTGGCTTAAAAATGTTAACTAACAGAAATGATTCTTTCTGCTCTGATGTGCTTGCATAAATGGGGTTGTTATTGGAATCTTCCCCTCAAACAACATTTGCTTCCTGTCCTGACACATCGAGTGCGGAAAGTCCACTCTTAGGAGCAATTTTAATATGTATAAATAAAAAGCAAGTGCTTGACCTTACAGTATTTTGGCTCAGAGGCTTAGAGGAGGCCGACGATGAGGACACAGCATTCATATGATTATTCGAGAAGCTCGATTATAGACAAGTTTAAGTAGAAGAATGTATTCCGTGGGAATTTGTAAAAGAGCTTGCTTTCCAAAAAATACTGGCACCAAAGGTCCCTTTGTCCTTTTAATAGGATATATGTTTGTCCTTTTAATAGGATAACTGAAGATTGAATAAATAACTTAAGATCCGGAATTTGGTTAAAAAAAATGTCAGATTTAATTGGCCAAAGATTTTAGCTGTGTTGCCTTAGCTTGCGTTTACCTATTCGTACAGGTCACTTGCTTCAATTGAGCAAAGTGCTCTAGCCTTCCCTGGGCACAGGTACCTGATGGGGAGGACAAGGAGGTTTGGAAGTGGCCTCACAGGCAGCCGCACGTGGGGAACGGAGCTGGAGGAGGGAAGTGCGTTTCCAGGTAAATCAAAGTGCAAACAGTTTTAACCCCCCTGCTGCAAAGAGACCCGCAGTCGATGGTGGAAACGAACCGTCTGACCATAAGCCAAGACGGGATGCATTGTGGACAGTCAGCACTGCCACAGTCCTCACATCTGAGTTTCTTTAAAAGCATGCTTTTCGGGGGAATAGATATGTCTGAAGACTGGGGAGGTGAGAAACGCATTAGCAGCCACGACAAGCGGGTGGTGGCTGCGTCTTAACTCGGAGCCATTCACCTCCACTCCGCTCTACCTCCTCACATCCAAAGGGAGCGGAGATGCCTTCTTGTCCCCGCCTTTGGGTCCCCGCCAGCCACCAGCCACAAGGGAGAGAGCAGCGGAAGCTCACTGGGTTTTCTGTGGGTCGCTCACCAAGGACCCGCTCTTCCCCTGACCTTGGCCTTGACGCCCATAAGTAAGCGCACACTGCACCTCCTACCGCGACTCGAACCCCTTCCATCTCCTTTCAGCCAAGCAGGGTTTGTGCAAAGTCTGCCTTCTATGACATCCACACGGCTCCCGCAAGAGACACGTGTCCGGGGGACGGCCATGTATACCCAGAGCGTCACAGGTTTCAGAGGGTCAGATACAACCATTCGATGTCCCCCCCCAAGTGTGAACCCCATGACCTTCCTCCTCCTCCTCCTCGCCGTGGGAACCCCAGGAAGACAAGGGAAGAGAGGTGAAGTTCTCTGGTTGCTGCGGTGGGCAGGGATGCAGGGGTTTCCAGGAGGCAAATTTTTATTTCCCTTCACCAAACTCAGGGAATTCGTTCCACCCTGTAATCTGGAGCCAGCCCCGTCTGACATCTCCCCGGGAGAAACTTTTGGGTGGCCTTCTGGGTGTCCTTCCCTGCTCTGAGCTCCAGGACCCCTTCGGGGAAGCCCTCAAGGCCACCCAGCTGAGGCAGGCTTTCCTCTCTGGGCATTGCCTCCCCTGGAAGGAGTGGGCTTTGCCTGCCCCAGCCCTCTCCTGTCCTGGCGGTCCCACGGGAAGGGACAAGGAGATGGTCCCTTTTTCATTGTACTCAATGCTTCCTCTGAAAAACAGCGGGAGGAGAGACCGCGGTCCCGCCTGTTGGCTTGCCACCCTGTCGCCCTCCCCTTAGCCAGAAGAGCCCCTGTCCTTGCAAAAGCGACCTACAACCCCCTCCGCCCCCGGAAGACACCCGGTGCTCCACCGCCAGGGTGGAGGAGGTCGTGGGGGGGGGAACCGGTCGGAGGGGGAGAGGAGAGACAGTTAGGACTTGTCGGGGGCCTGCCCTTTCCCACCTTCCCTAAGTGACCTTTAGGCCCGTGGCGGCGAGGAAGTGAACACTATTGATTGGGTTCCACGGCGCCGCGCTCCGCTGTGCAAAATGAACCATTAGTGGACGCTATTGACCCGGCGCGCCAGCGGCCTCTCCCCCTTCACGTGTCCCCCGCGTAATGAATTCGTCCATTTAGAAACATTACAAGGAATATTGGAGATTGACTGCCAGAGGAAGTGACACTTGACCCCTGCATCCTGCGCCCCGGAGGGCACAGCCGCCGATTTCAAAATAGGAGTCCTGCAAGCAGCGCCGCCGCGCTCCCGGGCTTCTGCGGGGGCCCCTTCCCCGCCCGGGTCCCCTTCCCTCTCGGCGGCCTCGCCCCGCCCGCCCCGCGCGCCGCGTTCCCTGCTCGACACCTTCTCGCAGCCGCGTTTCAATCAAACGCACTGGGACGGCACCGAGCAGGCGCCAGGGACAAGGAACACGGCGCGGGCGACAACGCGCGAACAAGCCGAGCCGCGCGCTCCAGCGCCCCCACCGACGCGCGCTCCGCCCCGGGGACCCCCATCCGGGCCGCGCCGGGGGCCGGAAGGAGCTGGGGCCCCCGCACGGTGGCTGCCCCTGGGAGGGGGGAGGGGGACGAAGGGACGGCGTTCCCCGACCGCCCCGCTCCCCGCTCCGCTCCCCGCGGGGCCCGGCGCCAAGAGCGGCCGGGGAGGCAGAGAGGAGGCGAGGAGGGCAGGAGGGCCCGGACGCCCGGCGGGGTGGGCGAGGCCGGGGCTGCTCGGGGGCCGCGGGGCGAGGCTCTGGGGCGCGGGGGAGGGGGGGGGAGCTCGCGGCCACAACCGGGGCCTCCCGATTTCGAGGTCGGGGCGGCGTGGCTGGGGCGCGCGGAGCCCGGGCCTCGGCTCGCTTGGCGCCGGCACGGACCCGCCGCGGCCGCCGGGCCTGCGGGTGCGGCTGCGCCCTTTGTTCCGGCCGCCGGTGTCATTTCGCGTAAAATGCCCGTTAGAACCACCTCGGCGGCGACACGACTTTCCCCTTGTTTGGCCGCCAACTAACAGGATTAGCCGACAAGAGCGAGATTTCAAATTAACCATAAAAATTACAAATTGCAATTCATTTAGCTGCCCGTTGACGACATTAAAACACATAAATAAGTGAAGCTGCGCTTTCGGAGGGTTGAAGCGCCCGCCAGAAGCTGCGCGGCGGGGCTCGGGCCCGGAGACCAGAGCGCCCGGGCCTTGGCGCCGGGATTCGCACTGCGCTCCCGGGGACCCGAGAGGCGCCGCGCCCCCTAGCAGCTCGCTCAGCGCACTCGGACGAGGACCGAGCCTGCCGGGCCCCGGCGCGTTTGGCGTCCGCGCTGTTCCCTAGGGCTGCGCGGGGGGGGGGGGAGCAGTGGGGCGAGGAGGCGAGAGGGCTGGCCAGAAACCCAGCCTCTCGGGAGGAAAGCCGCGGAAAACCAGCAAAAGTGATTTGAAAAAATCCGGGGTCGGAGCGGTTCTCGTTCGGTGCCTGGAGCCCAAGGAAGGAGGCCGGGCGCGTTTGGGCTGCGGGCGGGAGCGGCCGCGGCCAAGTCATTCCCTCCGTCCCTTCCCACCCCGGGCCACTTTCAGGGAGCAGGCCTTCCTCTGGCCTTGCGGGTGCACGTGGACCCGCAGATGCTTAGGACCCTGGATTCCGTCTAAGCGGTAGACCCATTGGGAGACCTGATTTCCGGGGTCGCCCGCGGTCGAGGCGGGTCAGCAAAGGGGGAGGCGGCCCGGGCAGGGGCCTCTCTTCCCCGCCTTGGCCATATACCAGTCAGAGGGAACGCTGACCAATGCTTGCGTCCCGCCGGGCTGGTTTTTCTTTCGTTCTGGAGATTTCGTTCGGAAACCAGATGTCTTGGGCCAGGGACACACGCCTTTCTCCTCTCCGCCTTCTGAAACGGGGCCTCCCCAGGGAGGTGGCATTGCCCCCGCCCCGCGCAATCAGCAGGGGGCGCGCTGAGACGCCCCGTGGCGCCAGCCTCCAGCTCTGGGGGCAGCCGCGGGTGGGGAGCCCCGAGCTTCTCCCCACAGGAAGGAGGGACCCCGCAGGTCTTGGGCTCTGCCGGCTGTTCCCCTACCTCAGGAGCACCTGCCCTCGAGCACTTCCCTGATTGGGGGAGGGCGCGCCAGGGCGGGCGGAGGCAGGGGCCGCCCGGAAGGAGCCACGGGCGGGACCCGGAGGCCGGGTCCGAGCCGGTATCTTGCGCGGGACGGGCTCGGCTCCAGGGCCCCGTCCCAGGACCAGAAGGAGTGCGGATTCCGTCTGCTCGCTGCCAAGGCGCGCACCCCACTTCTTTCAGACCGTCTTCGCCACTCCTGCCCTAAACTCTTGGCCCGGTCCAGTGAAATGTGGTTTCTCCCTTGAACATTCTCGAATAAATGCAGAACAAGTAGTCCGAGTCCACCAGTGCATAGGCCTCCACGATGAGGCTGGAGTAAGGTCAGACGTGGAAGGATGCGAGTGGAGGCAGGGGTTCGGGTCTGCTTAGGAGACCTTTCTTGGCGCCGGCGCCGCTGTCCCACCCGGTATGATCTCTCTCCCCAACGGAACCTGCTCAAGGGGTGGGTGGGGCCCACAGAAAGGGCTCCTCCGGCTCAGAGAGGCCAGGATGCAGGGCCATAGACTTTTCCAGAAGCTCTTGGGAGCTGTGGGACCATGGGCATCACCTCAGACAAGGCTTTGGCGCTTTCGATGGCTCCCAGGATAGGGCGGGCCTGGCCTCCGGGCTGCGCCCCATACGGCGGCGGCGGAGCGACGCTCTCCAGGCCCCCAGATCCCGTCCCGCCCCCACCCGCTGCGCTGCGCCCTGGCGGCCTCCACGCAGGGGAGAAGGGCGCACCCAGCCCACGCCCAGCGCTGCTCCAGCAGCTCGTCCTGGAAAAGGGAGCTAGGCGACAGAGCGAGTCAAGAAATTGTTTTCCTGTTCCCCTGGCTGGCTTTATCGCTCTCCTGCACGGAGCCAGAAGACACAAAGGGGAGTTTGTTCTTGAACTCTCCGCCAACAACCGCAGCCAGATTATGTTTCCTTTTCCTCCGCTCACGGTGGTCTAGTTCCCGGGTGCAGGGAGCGGGGAGACGCGCCTTTGTTCGGCTGACAAAGAGCGGAAATCTAGCCAGGGACTGTCACAGGTTGGATGGGGTCCCCACATTCTTCTGCACGCTTCAGGGCTGCCGGCGGAACCCTGCGGAGAGCTTAGGGGGCAGCTCCTCGGATCCTGACGCTTTTCTCCTGGGGCCCTAGACCCTTCCCTGGAGCCTGCCTGGATGCTTGCAGAATCTTAGCAAAAAATACCCAGCTGCGTGCAAAACAGGACCTTCGGGAGAGTTGAGGGGCCCGGGAATAATTCCTGTGACCGTGGAAGTCGGCCTCACGGCCCCCAGGCGGAGGGCGGCTGTGGCCGGGCGGTGTAGCCAGGGCCTCCTTTGTAACAATAACCACTGGGCGGGCCAGGTGGCTTTCAGCGCTCTTCCTGGATTATTGTGGCTAATCTTTTCCAACGACTCAGTGAGGCAGGTCCATTTATGCCATCCAGTGAGGAAACTGAGGCACAAACAGGGCAACAACTTTTTCAAGGCCACACAGCTAGTAAGTTGGTCAGAATTTGACCCAGATCTGCCTTGAGAACTGACACATTCTGCCGACCCCTTTAGTGTGCCCGTGCGGAGCCCGCTCTGCGCCGGGTTTGGGGAGGGGGGGTCTCAGATGACTGGCCTGTAAAATGATGATTAGCCGACCTTACTCCCTTCACCCCGGAGCGAAGAAGCCTAGACTAAAAAGGGATGAGCAAATACTCATTTATACGTTTCTTCAGAAATGCGTAAATATCTCAACGCATGACGTTTGCTCTTAGTGGTGTGGGGCGGGACGTGTTTTGCTTCCTTGTGGCCCAAATGGCCAAGCGCGTGTTGGATTCTGCCCCGTGCACTTGCTGCGGCCGTGCCCTTCGGAGCAGGGGGGCCGTTGTCAGATAAGAGAGCGCTTTGCGCTGGGATGAATTTTAACCCACTGAAGTGATCAGGGACTGTGTTTCAAATTTCCGATGTGAGTGGATGAGTCACGGAGCTGACTAGAAGGAGGTGGGGTCGAGTCCTTTGGGAGAGACAATGCTGGAATCCAAGATCTCTGGGCACCAGTGCTCTGCAAATTTTATCAAGCACCTGCTATGAGCCAAACATGGTTTTAAGTGCGCCGAGGGATATGCAGGTGCATGGGCCCCGTAGCCCCCCAGAGCTTGCCCCACTATGTGTGGTTGTCTTTAATGTTTTTATTTTATTTTGAGAGACAGAGACAGAGCACAAGTGGGGGAGGGGCAGAGAGAGAGAGAGGGAGACACAGAATCCAAAGCGGGCTCCAGGCTCTGAGCTCTCAGCACAGAACCTGACGTGGGGCTCGAACCCACGAACCGCGAGATCGTGACCTGAGCCGAAGTCGGACGCTTAACCGAGTAAGCCACCCAGGCACCCCTGTGTTCTTTTTTTTTTTTTAAGTTTATATATTTATTTTGACAGAGAGAGAGAGAGAATGTGCATGAGTGGTGGGGGAGAGGCAGAGGAGAGGGAGAGAATCCCAAGTAGGCTCCGTGCTGTCAGTGCAGAGCCCAACTCGGGGCTCGAACCCACGAACCATGGGATCACGACCTGAGCCGAAGTCGGACGCTCAACGGACTGAGCCATCCAGGCACCCCACGATCTGTGTGCTTTAACTCAAGGAAGGCGGCCTCCAGCATAGTTTCCTAGTTACTGCTTGGATAAATGGGGCACCGATAGGCCTATCTAGAACCTTCCACACTATGGCGAAAAAGCTGCTCAACTCCCTCCCCCATTTTTACTGTCCACTTCCTGTGGACGGCTTCCCTCAGCTTCGAGCCTGGATCTAGTGCCCAGCATGTGAAGACGCCTCCTCACCTGTGCTGAGCTGGGCCAGTGAGAGAACGACAGGCGAGGGAGATGTATCTAAACGCACATGCACAGGACAATCATGCTCTAGAACATCCCGTGGAAGGCCCTTTTTACACTTCCAGGGGTCTGAGCAGACCGTACTGCCTCGCGCAAGCCTCTGCCGTTCTCGCCACCTCTGCACCTGCTCTCCTGACCCCTTAGGACCGCATCCTCCGGGGGGCAGAGAGGGGTCCCGCCGGGGAACGAGTCCCACCTCCCACCACTTCCGGTCCAAAGGTGCATCGCCTTTGCAGGTAAGAAGCCTCGGGAGGGCAGGTGCAAGGTGGGGGCGGGGTTTCCCCAGGGCCTTGCCAGATGAAATGATCGACTGACCATCCACCGTCGGAGGTCAGCCACGGGCGGGGAAGAGGGGAGCCCCGGCAGCTGATATCAGGCGTACTTGGGGAGCACTCCCTGAGCAGCGATCACCGTGCCTGCCGCCTCAGGAATGCAGCCTCACAGCGAGCCTGGGGGATAGGCTCCAGCCTCATTCTTCCCATTTTACAGAGGAGAAAGCCGAGGCACCGTGAGGTTTGGTGACCTGCCCAAGGGACGCGCCCCCAGGTAAGCGACGGAGGCTTTGTCTCCAGACGGTCTGGCCCTGCACAGCGTCACCTTCGCAAAGAGAGGCCCGTCCTGCCCACCATCCACTGTCGCGAGAGGACAACGGACAGGGAAGGAGGAGGCAACGGAGGTCCGGCCACCCACCTGGCTGCTGGGACCCGGCCTTTCATCCTCGGAGCCTCCTGGTCCCCGCCCTGAGGGTGAGCTGGAGGAAGCCTCCAATGTTCCCAAATCAAAGAGCGCAGCTGGCCCCACATGCCATTTGTCCCGTAACCCCTGCCGGGAGAGATTCCCGATGCTGACCCTGGCCCCCCACCCCACCCCGTCCTTAGCTTTGATCTAATGAGACTTAATCCCCGCTGGCGACCTGGCCTCCGTCCATCTGCTTCTGTCCACCATCCGGGCAGCAACGCCAGCCTCTTTGGGATTCTTCGGCCTAAACACCTGTTCCCTCTGGCGACCCTTGTCCCCCGAACCTCCTGTCTTCCCACAGGGCGGCAGAAACACAGCTGGAGTGAAGCTGTCACCGGCCCCCTTAAGTGAATGTCCCCCAACCCATCCAGAAACAGCCACGCCTGTTTAATACGCTGCGACGAGAGCTCGGGAAGTATGTTTAGTAACGGATCAGACGATTCCCTCCAAAGTAGGGAAAATAATATTAAAGTGGAGAGGCTTTGTTATTAAGGGAGCCTACCTCACCTGCCCGGCTTGAAACTGTGCCCCTGTTGTCTCTGGAACAAAACCACACTCACGTCGGGGTTCCCGGCTTCCACATTTCGGGGGCTGGGGGCACGGACAGCCTGATGGAGTTTGGGGAAATTGCCCGCTTCCTGCGAGTTTTCCTTTACCCCAGACCCCATAAACGGATGGATGCTGCTGGTGTTTGTTTTAACCAGACCATCTGAGACCGGAAGACACACGGGCAGGTCTGGATTTCACTGTCATGAGCCTTTTTTGCAGACTCCTCTGAGGAGGGGCACAGCCGCTCCCGGGTGAAGCAGGGGCTGGGGGTCTCTGAACCCCAAGATGGCGTGGCCCCCGAGTCGCGGCTGTTACTCGCCTGCGGCCCCCGTGTGGCCTGTGCTCTACAGGAAACGAGCACTCGTGAGCGTCTCTCCCAGCCGTCCTGCTCCTGGGGTCACATTCCCCCAGCCTCCAACGACCTTGCCTCAAAAACAACCCTCCTGACATTGGCCTCGTCCACAGCTGCCGCAAAATTGAAGTTTAAACGAAAGGGGAAGGACACCTGCAGGGCTGGGGGCCGGGGAGCCTTTGAAGTGTGGGTGCCGAGCGCTTTGCCACCTTTCAGGTGGCAAATGGGTTTTCCTTCAGAGAAAATCAAATCCTTTGAGAGGGTGCCTGGCCAGAGAAGACGGGGACCGAGGTGTGGGCCGCCGTTCCAGACGGGAACCAGCTCCCCGGTAGTGACGCTCGGCCGAGGAAGCACTACCCAGCCCTGCCCGCCTCTGCTGACCCCCTCCCCCACGACCGTCCCCACACCGAGTGGATGGCCTTGCTGCAGAGCTGGCTAAGTGCACCCTCCTTGCAGCGTCCAAATCGGAACGTGGCCTATAGATGCAGTGTTGGCCCAGGTCGCGGAGGCGCCCCACAGGGTCTCCGCGGCACCTGGAGGCTGCGTGCCCAGCAGGCTTTTCCCCTACAGCCGGCCCAGTTCCGATGACCCCCGGGAGCGGGGCATCCTGAGGGCAGGCCCTCCCTCGGTCACGTGTCACGAGTGGCTGGACGAGGGGTGGAGAAACACCCACAGCCGTGGGGTGAGAGCGCCCGATCTGTGTTATCACCTGTGCCAGCCACGGCCCCAGAGGACGCAGCCTTGCCCCACGTCACACTTTGGGGGTCTCTAGCCTGCCCCTCCCTTAGAGGAGGGGAGAGGACTGTGGTGGGGGGGGGGCTTGAACAGACAACGGTTGTACTGGGCCGACAGTGCCCGCCCCGTCACGTCCTTCCCAGACCCTCAGGGGTCTTTGCACCTGTCGTTGGTCATCCTGGAGCAGGGTGGCCCTGTAGATGTTGACTGGAGGAGAGGAGGACACAGAGACATCCAGAGAGGAAGGCCACATAATGATGGAGGCGGAGGCCGGGCCGAGCATCCACAAGCGGGGACCAGGGAGGCCTGCAGGCTCCCCCGGAGGCCCGAAGAGGCAGGGGGCCTCCCCTGCAGGTGCCAGCTTAGCCGGGATCCAAGGCTGGGAGAGAGTCCACTTCTGCCGCTCAAGCCCCCGGCCCGTGGGACCCTGTTTCTGCAGACTCCGCAGGAGGAGGGGGGTGGGGCGTGGCAGGCCGGGCGGCAGCCAGGCCGGGGACACAGGAGCCCCCCTCCCGCTGCGATGCCACGGTGCCGTTCCCGATGCCCGTGTGTCCTCGTCCGTCTGCCCTGACGAGGGGGGCCGGCAGGGCCCACGCGGGACCAGGGTGTGCCGGGCTGTGAGGGTGCGGGAAGCTCCCTCCGCCCTTTCCTTCCGTCTGGCCCCAGCCCCCACCCAAGAACATCCGCCTGGGCTGTTGCGTGTTCCAGAAGCTTCCGTGTGGGCTGGGGTGTGGCGAAGGCCGAGGGAGGGGATGAGAGCCAGGCCTGGAAAGAAGCCGCTGTCTACACTCCCAGGACCCCGAGGGGTGGCCACGTGCCTCGCGGGGCCAGGGGGACGCAGGGGCGGGGTGGGGCGGGTGGGCAGAGGGGCAGGAGGGAGGCAGGGCTTCGGGGTTCCCGAGGGAAAGGCCAGCAGGGCTGGTTCGAAGCGTTCCAGTGGGCTCCAAGCTCTGGGGTGATGACGGCAGAAGAGGGTCGCCTCCGGGGGCTCGCAGGCCAGACAGGGGCGTGTGGCTCTGTGGCCGTGGCGTGGCTGGTTTGCGATGGCTGCCCCGGGGCAGAAAGAGCACACGCTGTACGGAAAACAGCACGGACCCGCTCCCGCAACGCTCGTCTGTCCTTCCTCTTGACAAGCCCCACATCCGGGCAGGGACGACGCGGGATTGCCCGCCAGCCGCCTGGGTCACCCAGCCACGCAGGTGCGCCTGCCTCCCCGGGGAGGGAGGGGGTCCGAGGCCCGGAAGAGCCGGCTCGGGGTTGGGGGGGGACCCGAGGTCAGGTGGAGGGATCGCAGGGAAGAGGCCAGGCGTGTGAGCTCTGTCCGCGGCTTGTGCTTTATCTGCAAAGCTCCGCCTGCAGGGGAGCGGCAGAGCTCCACGGGGGCGCTCCGTGCCCACGGTTCAGAGACCACGGGGGTCCTTGCGTGTCACCGGGCGCCCGAGGACAGGACACTGCTACCCATCTGCCGTTGCCTGCTGCCCAGCCCTCCCCCCGCGGTCCGTAGGTGTTTGCTTAGAGCAGGAAGGAGCTGGGGCCCGTGACCTTGAAGGGGGGAACACAGCTTTGCAACGTGCCGGGCTCCCTTCCGGGGGGCCACGCGGGGCCCGGCCGCGCATCTGCCCGGAAACCCGTGGTGGAAAAGGGCTGCTGTCCGTGCAGTGACAGCACAGCCCTGAGGCCAGGAGGACAGGGCCGTGCACGCCGCGTCCAGCCCCGGTCCCTCCTGGTCCCTCCTGGTCCCTCCGTGGCCCGGCTGCCACGGGAGGGGCGGGGGGAGTGGGTCCGCTGAGAGCTGCGGAGGGCGCAGAGGGGTGCCACCCCCGCACCAGCCTCCCTGTCCCCTCCCCATCTTCCTTTTCCTCCCCCTAGACCCCTTGTCTGTTCCCCTTTCTCTCTTCCTCTTGGAAGGCAGGAGCTGTGGGCAGAGGTAAGTGAGGCAGAGCGTGGCCCTTCTTTAGCTTTTGTGGACCAGGGCCCGGAGCCTCTTTATAAAAACGATGGGGACCGTCACTCGGAGCCAGGCTACGCGTAGGTGTCCCTGTGCCTGATTGCCTCCGGAAGTGACATGCCTCCCGGGAGCACCAGGCAGAACTTCCCGCATGGTCCGAACCTCGGGGTCCGTGTTTCCCAAATGGTGTTCCTGGGAATGTCAGTCTGTGCCATGCAGAACGGACGAGGGGGTTCCGTGAAGAAACAGTCGGGCATCCCACCATCTGGAGCCTCCTCCCAGAGGTGAAGATACTCGTGTAAGCATAATAAAGGCTCTGACAAGTCCTGAGATGATAAACCTGTGTGGTTTCATTTAACCAGGCATTTCCCCCGGAATCTCTCCCTACGTAGCTCCTACTGATTCCTCGGCGTCTGGTGTTCTGGAACACTTTGGGAGGGTCCAGTTTTACAGCATCGGGGGGAAATGGTCTGGGAGCAAATCAACAGTGCACATGGTTTCCATTTTTGTGACCTAATAACCAAGCGGGCTTTGCCCACTGACAGGTTTGAGAGTGGTTGTCTGGGCCAACTCCTGGGGAAGATGGGACGGTTTGTCTTCAGTGTCCTTGGCCTCCCCTTCTGGTCCGCCTCTTCCCTGTCAGCGTCCCCTCTCCTTGACCTACTCACATACCCAGTGTTCTGATTCTGCCTTTCTTTTCTGTCCTTGAAATGTCCTTCCATGACTACGATAGAAAGCTTGTTTATACTAATGTGTAAATGGCTACCCGGCTGATATCACTTACATTCCTTCGGGCAGGAAGCTTTGCGTGCGCTGCCCACGTGCCTGGGGCGTTTGCCTTCTAGCCGAGGACCATCCCCCTATTTGCTTCAAGTTGAAGGTGTCCTCTCTAACTACAGAATTTCAAAGACGGCAGAGTTGCTTAGAGTATCTATTTACGGAAGCCTTCGTCCATTCAACAAGTATTAATAGCACTATTATGAGAAACCCGGTCCCGTTCTAGATGTAGATGCAGAAACTACCCCGCAGGTTGGCAAGAGGGATAAGACCCCTGGGGCTTAGCTTCCGTCAGGAGAGACAGAGAAGACCAAGGTAAAGAGGTGAAGTACGTTTAATTTTAACCGAGTTGCTCTAGGCTAAGTGAGGAGGGATAGAGGCTGTCACTGGGAGCCAATCTACACCGTCCAGGAACTAGCCGCTGCCAGGGCGCGTTCCGCGGAGACAGGAAATTAGAGATGCTTAGAGCCAGGTGGGCGAACGCGTTCTACAAAGGGCCTGATGATAAACAGAGTGAATTCGGCTTTGAGGCCACGCGGGGTCTCTGCTCGCGTGCTTTCTTTGTGTTTTGAAAACCCTTCAGAGACGGGAGACCCACGGTCACTCACCCCGGGGCCAACCTGGTCCAGATCCCCGGCTCAGTGATGGAGTTTTGCCCACCGGAGGGCCCTGTTTTTAGGGAAGCGTTCTGGGTTCCTTCAAAACAAAGCAGAGTAAAACTGTAACGAGCATTTGTGTAAGTCTGGGGGATAGAGGAGGAAAGTGCCTGAGGTTACGGTTGTCAGTGGTCTGTGTCCTCGGGGCCAGCCTCTGGTGCCCCGGCATTGAGGCCGACACCAGCCTGGATGCTGCTGTGACGGTATTTTGTAGCTGTGATTAACATTTAATCAGTAGACTTTGGGGAAGGAAATTACCCCCCAGAACATGGGTGGGCCTTATCCAATCAGTTGAAGGCCTTAAGCGCAAAGACGGCTTTCCTGGCGAAGAGGGAATTCTGCCTCGAGACTAACATACTCGTCCTGTTTCTGAGCCTGCCGCCTTTCAGAACTTGGCCTCGAGATGGGGACACCAAATCTCACCTGAACTTACAGCCCCTACAGTCAAGTGAGCCCATTTCTTTTCTATTTTTTTTAATGTTTATTTATTTTTGAGAGAGACAAGAATGTGAGCGGGGGAGGGGCAGAGAGCGAGGGAGACACAGAATCCGAAGCGGGCTCCAGGGTCCGGGCTGTCAGCACAGAGCCCGACGTGGGGCTCGAACTCACCACCTGCGAGATCGTGACCTGAGCTGAAGTCAGACGTTTAACCGACTGAGCCCCCCAGGCGCCCCAGACGAGCCCATTTCTTAAGTTAAGGTCCCTCCTTACCTTCTTGGTCCTGATTCTCTGGAGAACCCAGATGCAGCAGCTTCGAAAATAGTCGTTAATCCGAATCACCTCTTGGTAAATCACCCCGGGCCCTTGAACCTTCCCTGGACGGCTGCACATGGCCTGTGGCGTCTCTGGCCCCACCCTTCCCAGGAGGGAAGAAAGAAAAGACTTCTCTGGAAGGGCACGGGGCCAGGCAGCTGCAGCGTCCTGAGCGAGGGGCGCACGGACCTCTGTTGAAAATCAACAGCCAGGGGCGCCTGGGTGGCGCAGTCGGTTGAGCGTCCGACTTCAGCCAGGTCACGATCTCGCGGTCCGTGGGTTCGAGCCCCGCGTCGGGCTCTGGGCTGATGGCTCGGAGCCTGGAGCCTGTTTCCGATTCTGTGTCTCCCTCTCTCTCTGCCCCTCCCCCGTTCATGCCCTGTCTCTCTTTGTCCCAAAAATAAATAAACGTTGAAAAAAAAAATTAAAAAATAAATAAATAAACGTTAAAAAAAATTAAAAAAAAAAAGAAGAAAATCAACAGCCGCTGTGAAGACATCCCCCCCCCCCCGTTCCTCTCTTTCTTGCCCCCTGTCCCTCAGGGCCACCCAAGGTTGTCTGGCCTGGCCCAGGAGCACAGCCACCTGCCTCTCAGGGTCATGTGTCTCAGGTGTCGGGAGGAGGGGCTGGGGGCCGGGCCCCTGCGCCTCCACCTACAAGGTCCCTTCCCTTTCCTGGGCTGTCCTTGAGGTCTGACCCCAATGCTGACCCCATCATTTGGCGTATGGAGGTCCTGAAGGCTTTCCCTTTCCGAGTCCCGGGTTCAAGTGCAGACAGGCCCTAGTTTTCTTTTCTCAACTGTGTCTTATGGCGTAGGATCAACCACGAAGAAGGGCTACAGAGGTTCTCGCTCGGCGTGGTAGAGACGGCTAACTGTCCCTCCGGACACAGGAAGAGTTCCCGGTCTCCTCTGGATTAGGTGAGGTCGGGGAGGGTGGGACGGGGGTAGTAAGTGGAAGGGGTCCTGCCCTCTTTCCATTCCCCTGTGGCTGGCGGTAGGCCACTCGCCCCGGAGGACAAAGTGACCGCTAGGACGCGCAGCGAGGCAGCACGCGGGAGGCGCCTGGGCACCGGGCAGCCTTGGGGAGCAGATCCTCCAGACCTCAGTCTCCACCAGCCCCGACTCCTCCTTGGGAGACGAGTGCATCTTCGCCGGAACCTTCCTCCGTTCTTGAGAACTCTTCTCAGGAACCCTGTCTGATCAGCATCGGCTCACGTCCTAGGCACCTGCCCACACCTCGGTAGGGACCCTGTTGGCCAGCTGCGGGGGGAGTGGCATCTAGAGCAGCGGAGGTTTGCAGGGGGAGGGCGAGGGTGTGGGAAGAGCCCCGTCAGGTGACGGTGGGTTGATGGGGGGCCCATCCCGGGGGTCCCATACTCCTATAACCCATCTTCGCCTCTGTGGCCACAGGTGGTCGCTAACAGGGGCATCGGAGGCCCTGCCTACCCAGCAGGAGAGGCGGAGCCGGGGCTGTCCTGGGTCCCCAGACCAGGAGCGGGAGTCCCCAGACCTTGGATTCTTGCCTTTCTGTGCTATTGGTCTCCCCGGAGGCAGCACGGGCTCAGAGGAAGCGCCTGAACGTGCGTGCGCGTGCGCTCCGACTGGGCCTTCCCAAGCCAAAGGGGAGGACCCGTTCAACGCGGCCAGAGGACGGATCCGTGGAGTGCGCACAGAACAAGTCAGACCTTTCTGAAACCTGTGTTGCCTTGCTGGTGGGTCCAATGGTGTTACCTTCTGTAAACAGAGCTGCGATGGGCGATTGGGATGGGGGTCCTGGGGCCGGAGGGACGGGAGTAATTGGCCACGTGAGAGACACTCTCCTCACGGCAGAGCAGCAGCGAGAGCCTCTCGGAATTATTATATACCGGGAATGAATTTTAAAAATTCATGCTTCCCCGTCTTTTTCTCTTCATCACACGGTTCTTTAAGAATATCATCCTCAAAAGGCAATCTTAAATATTTAACAGGATCATTCTTGATTAAAATCTAATAAAAGGCGGGGGCTGCCTTCCACACAAAATGCACGCGCACAACCCAAGGGGGGGGGATGTACGTGCTCCAGGTGGGGTCCCCCTTCTGTTCCAGGTCTCCGAGGGGCTCATGACGCGGGTCTTGCTTCCGTCCCGCGAATCCAGGACCCCTGCTACTTCCCTGCACTTGGCGGGTCTACACCCACCTCCAAGGATGGGGATCTGATTCCTGGGTTCTTATCCCGACTCCCCTGTGAGCAGCTAAGGAGATCACATCTACCCAATGGCTCGCCTAGCACGAGCGATGTGGCCCGTCGTGCCCAGCCCTGGGCTGACCCGGCGCCCAGCCAGCCACACAGAAACTCAGCAGGGTGTCTTGGGGGGGGGGGGACGAACATGCCACCGGCTCCTGGTCGTTTCCAAAAGTCGAGGACTCGTTTACGCCTGGACATCGTCTGTGCGTCTCTGGGCGAGAGGGCTTTTGGTCTGGAGAAAGACAGAATCTGCATTTGAGTGTCGAGAAAACACTATTTAAGTGACACTCCGTGATGCCTTGTCCCGTGAGTGAAATGCGCTCATGCTTCGCTGGTGGCTTGTTTCTGCCCCCCTTCGTCACTTTCAAATTGTTAAAAGCCTTAGAATGACTGGTAGCTCGGAGGCTTCAAACCCGTTCCCCCCAGGGCCCGGGAGAGTCCTTGCAACCTAAGAAACGGGATGGGGACAAATTAAATGATAATTGTGCACCTGCTCCGGTCTGTAATTCAGACTCCTGTCATGAAAAAACAATGGGTAGCTTGGCCTTTCTTCTGTGTTGAAAGCTTTCATCGCAGTTGTTCAGGTTACAAATAAAAAGCCATAGGCCCCCCACCAGCAGATCGCTGCTTTCTGCCCCCGGGGCTGCTGTGGGTAGACACGGAGTGTGTTTTCCGAGCCGGGAGCCCCTCTTCTCCTCCGGAGGTTGGACGGGCTCCCTGCTCCCCTTGAAAGGCTCCCTCCATGGTGCAGGGTGATGACACTTCCTGCCGGTCGGGGTCTGGCCTGCACGGTGAGATCCACCCCCCCGCCCCCGCCCCCGTCACGTCTGCGGGATGATGTCCTGTAAACCACCTGGCCCAGAAGCTTCTCAAGTCACCGCGCTGGCCCACGTTTGCTCACATGGCTCCGCGTGGCTGCGAGGGAGGCTGGGAAGTGAGGTCTTCCGCAGGGAGTCCTGGTGCAGCCTGGGTGTTCTGGAAGGTTCTGAAAGGAAGAGAGGCTCCCGGGGACAAAGTGTGGTGTCTGCCATGGCCACGGGCACGGAGCAGGCACAGAGAGGAGCCGCGTGTCCGCCTGTGAGGGGACGCCTGTGTCCTATGGTCACTCCTTGGCACTGAGCTTCCCTCCGGCCCCAGGGCTGGTGTCGGGACGGACGAGAGAGAGCTCGTCCCTTCCACTGGGGTGCGAGGGAGAGGCCCCCACCGCGGGCTGTCCCCCGGGCCGCCTGGCCACCCCACCTGCATCTCAGGCACCGGGCCGCCCCGCCCCCCACATGGTGTGGGGCTCACACACCAGCACATTCCCGAGGGCGGGCGTGTGAGGATCAAGACCGACGAGCGGATGCCCAGCTGGGGGTAAGGCCGCCAGATCACAAACCAGGGGCTTGAGCAGCAGAAATGCATCGTCTCTCAGGCCTCCCCGCGGCCCGAGATCCGCTGCAGTTGCCGGAAAACACGTGCTCAAGCCACCGCCCCCCCCCCCACCCGAGTGTGGCGGCCCCTGGTCCCCGGGCTTGTGGTAGAGAACGCCCCCGCCCCCACCCCCCATTCCTGTCGGTGTCCACACTCCCCTTCTTATGAGGACGCCAGTCACACGGGATTAGGGCCACCCTGCTCCCGGGTGACCTCGTCTTAACTTTCCAAGGAAGGTCACATTCGCAGGCACTGGGGGTTAGGAGTCCAACAGATCTTTTTTGGGGGGGACACAGTTCGACCCACAGGAAGGGTTCTGTCCAAGTTGAGGGGAGCTGGGGAGAGGCGAGCAGGAGGGGGTATCCACGGGAGGTTAACTGTTGCAAGGTTTTATCTTTTAATAGGGTGGGGACAACAAGTGCCATTTTATCATTCTTTGTATTTTTCACTTGTGGTGGAAAAGGAGTAAACCCACAACAATAGAGCAGGGGAGGAAATGACGCCAGAGGGCCATGGAGGGGTGTCCCAGGGGGGACGGGGTGGGGGGAGGAGGAGGGCCGCCCAGGATGGGGGCGGGGTGCCCGGAGGAAGGACAACCAGTGCCGGCTGGGGGGGGGGGGGATTTTATAGTCCCCACAGGTCCCGCGGGGGCAAACAAGCCCTGTAGAAGCTAACTTAGAGGGGAAAGACCGTCATCCACATCAGGGAAAGTAACACTTGGCACCAGGGGCGCCTGGGAGGCTCAGTCGATTAAGCGTCTGACTCTTGCTTTCCGCGCCTGGTTCTCGAGTTCCAGCCCTGCACCGGGCTCTACGCTGACAGTGCAGCACCTGCTTGGGATTCTCTCTCTCCCTCTCTCTGCCCCCTCCCCGGCTCGCTCTCTCTGTCTCTCAAAATAAATAAAAGTAAACTTAAAAAAAATTGCACCAGCAAAGAAACATCTTACCGCATAAGGGAGCGAGCTATGAACAATATTAACACAACCATATACTATCGTAAGCATCCGGGATCGGTGTGTGGGGGGGTGTATGACAGGGTTAAACCACGGTTCCCCATAGGAACCAACGGGGTAGCTATTCACAGTATTCATCCGCATGAGGAAGGCTCTAGAAACAACAGCCAGAAGAGATAGCTGTGTCAGCACAGAAATTCCAAGTGGTGGGGGTGGGGTGGAGGGCTGCTATTCTGTTATAAGCTGCCCAATGCGTTACTTTTTTTTTTTTTAAGGTTTATTCATTTTTGAGAGCGAGAGAGAGGACGAGCTGGGGAAGGGCAGAGAGAGAGGGAGACACAGAATCCGAAGCAGGCTCCAGGCTCCGAGCTGTCAGTACAGAGCCCAGCGTGGGGCTCGAACTCACAAACCGAGAGATATGACCTGAGCCAAAGTCGGACGCTCAACCGACTGAGCCACCCAGGCACCGCCCCCCGCCTTTGACACCTTTAAAAAGGTATACGTGTCAGAACACGGCACCAGTGGGTGAAACTCAGTGTGGGAGCCCCAGGGACGCAGGCACGGAGGGCTGGACGGGCTCCTGGCCGCACATGAGGGCCAGTCGGGGGCGAGTCGTCCCTTGTGGTGGGGGCCGTCGGGCTTTGTGGGAGGCTGTCCCTCCAGCTGCCAGCAGCGTGTCCCTGGGGGGTGGGCGACAGTCGAGAGCAGCTGTCCGGGGCGCCTGAGGTCCCCGCAGGCCCTGTGCCCGCGCTCGAGACCCCGGCTGGATGCCTGGCTCAGCTGGCGGTGTGCTCCGGAGGGAGACAGCACCCAGGGAAGAAGGCAGGGCCGCCGGCCTGGTGGGGCCGGAAGGGGACATGTTCGGGCTGGGGAGATGCCCTAAGGCAGCCCCCGGACCAGCTCCCCCTCTTCTGCGTCTCAGCTCCGGTCTCGATCCGGCCACAGACTGCTGGGGCTCTGGGCCTCGAGGGGCGGCCCACACAGCCGTGCCTCTGGCCAGAAGCCCACTCTGGACCTTTCGGGATGCACATCTGCAGAGACAGTCTCTCTGATACCCGGTTATACCTGCAGCAAGGGACACGGGGGACAGCAGGGCTTGCCTGGGGCGACGTGGCTTGCAGGGGCCTCAGACTGCCCTCTGTGGCCTGGGGGCAGCATCGCGGGACCCCCATTCCTTCTCTCAGAGAGCCCTTCCTGTCCTCAGCGGCGTCTGTGGCCCCCAAACGGCTGAGGGCCACCCCCTTCGAGTGGGGCTCGGCCCGGCTGTCAGCCTCTCCAGCCCACAGATCTGTCCTCGGCCACAAAGGGCAAAGCTGTGGGGTGACAAGCCAGGCTGGTGCCGGAGGGCAGAGCGGTGTCATCACGTCCCTCAGGCATCGAGGGACGACGGCTCCTGGACGTCTTGCGTGGAAAGAATTCCCAACCTCTCCTCTGTGCCTTCCCCCCACTGATCTGGCTTCCAGCCGTTTATGCCCATGAATGAGGGGGAAAAGTGTATCTTTCTTCAGTAATGTGCCTGCGACCAAAGCGCCTCATTTAAAAATTCATTTCGGCAGAGGCCGTGGCCTCTGTTACCGTTTTGCCTGGGCCCCGGGGGTGAGGGCTCTCACCTTGCTGGCTTCAGACGGTCCTGCTCGAGCGTCCCGTTCCGCTGCCAGGTCTCAACAGCAGGCAGGAGCAGCCGGGGGTCACCGGAGGGGCCCCAGTTCCCCGCCGGGTCAGACAGATGGGTTTGGGAGCCAGAGACGGGAAGGCAGGTGCGCGCACCCGGCCGGAGCCCTGCTGCCCCTTCCTCCCGTACCCGAGCCCTGACAATGCCCGCCGCACTGATCCGCCGGGGGGATCCAGACCCATTTTCCTCCCCGAGCACTGGGGGGCGGGGGAGACTGAGTCCCGGAAACCCCTGATGAGGCAGTCTGCAAACGGGCCGTGAGCCGCCAGTTAAACCACCAGCCGACCGTAAGGTGACTGGGGAGGGGTCCGGGGGGACCCGGTGGCTGCTTCCACAGCATCAGGGACTCTCCCTTCTGGTTGTCGACGTTTTGGCCACCGACGTGGCACCCTTCCCACACTGTCATTTTCAGCAATCTGGAGAACTGGCCCCAAATCCCAGTCCCCCGTGACCCCAGCGAACAGATTGTCTAAAGCTCTGTCGTGTTTGCCTGTTTAACAAAGAGAACAGGGTACCGACAGCCGAACTGCCACCGGGTTGGCCTGGCGGGACACGCCCCCGGCCCCCTTGGCCGCTGAGGAGGGCGCGCGCCCGGGAGGACGCAGGTGCCGCAGTGGCCACCAGGGGGCGCGGGCGCCACTTGGAGAACGTGACCAGGCGCCACCGGGAACCAAGGCGGGCACACAAAGGGCCTCCCCATCCCAGCCCCAGCAGGGACGGCGCCCCCGAGTGTAGGGAGCATGTGTCTGTGGAAGGCGTGGCCCGGGCCACAGCGGTTCATTCTAGAAGGGGGGGTGGGGGGTGGGAGTGGCGTGGAACCTGGGGACAGAAGCAGCCCTCGCCACAAGCACAGCCACGTCTGTTCCAGGAAACGCCCCACGTGCAGGACGCGCTGGCCACAAGCCCACATCAGGAGGAAACGTCTGGCGACCGTGGGAAGGTCTTTGAACCAAGGTGGGGTGCTTTCCCGACGGGGGTCCCCACGGTAGCGAGAAGTGGTTTCCAGAAGGTTGATCTTTGGTCAAGCAGGCTCCCCTCCGCTCCCCCCGGTGTCTGGGGGGGCAGGCAGGTGAGGCCCAGGCCCAGGCTATTGTTGGGGTTCGGGCACTGGCTGTGGAGGGGGCTGTGCCAGGCAGGGACGGCGAGTGAGGCCGGCACCCCGCGCTTCAGTCCCTGCGACTTTGATGTGGGGACATGTTTGGAAAGGGGGGAAGGCGTCACTGGCGTTTAGTGGGGAGGGGGCTCCGTGCCCCGTTTCCTCCTCCGGCTGTGGGAACAACCCCAGTTCATCGGCTGTGGGACAACAGTGGGCTGACGCAGGAAGCCTCAATGGGCCAATGGATGACGGCCGTGCTGTGATGCTCACCGCCCTTGGGAGGAGGGGACCGGGAGGGCCATCAGATGGTGCCACGCGCTGGTTGATTCCAGGCTCTCGGCTCAGATCGAATTTCTCCCGGGTCTGTTTCCACCATTTCACCTTCAACAAAATACCTAATCCAACAGGAACATCCGATTGCTCGGTTCCCCCACTCATTTGTTCACTGGCTCAGGAAACTTTATTGATTTCTGGGCTAAGTGACAGAATAATGTGTTGTGTTCACACAGCGGAAGGGTCCATCCTGGGGATTGCTCTAAAAACTGAGAACAGCCTCTTTTGGAGGACATCGGACAGGGCCCGGCCGCTTCAGGCAACTTTCACACAATCTATTCTGGCCCATCTTTACCACATTGACCTTTGTAAAAAAAGACTCAGGAACCCAGAGAGGGCGCCACACTGGATACGACTTGTCACTCCAACCCAGATACTGCAGGGTGAGGAGGGCTATTACTAGCATGGGTTGCACAGAAAAGACAAAGACCTAACTTTCCTCACATACAAAGAGGCCCTAGAAGTGAGAAAACGGTAACAATTAAAAAACAAAAACCTTGGGAGCGCCTGGGGGGCTCAGTCAGTTAAGCGTCCAACTTCAGCTCAGGTCACAATCTGGTGGTCGGTGAGTTCGGGTCCTGCATCAGGCTCTGTGCTGACAGCTCAGAGCCTGGAGCCTGCTTCAGATTCTGTGTCTCCCTCTCTCTCTGCCCCTCCCCCGTTCATGCTCTGTCTCTCCCTGTCTCAAAAATAAATAAACGTTAAAAAAAAATTAAAAAAAAAAGAAAACTCACAAGAGAAGACACTAATGGTTAAAACCGCCCTGAAAGCCGCCCGGTCTCACTGGAGAAACGCAAGATAAAAACGAGAAACCATTTCTACCTGCAGACTGGCCAACGGGTAAAGGCCCAGGCGTGAGACTGTCAGCCGTGAGAATGCGATCAGGCACCACAGCACTGAAGGGACCTCCACAGCCTCTAACAAGCGGCCAGATACGCACACGCCATAAATCCCGATGTTTCGCTTTTGGAACTCCGGCAACAGAAATACTCAGGCAAGGTCACGAGGACGACTGGACAGGCGTGTCTGCCTGACCGCTGGTTATGATGGTGAAAGTTGGAGATGACCTTATGCTCTCCAGAGGGGGAAACTGAAATAGCTTAAAATCTATTCTTTTGTTTGTTTCAGATTAAAAAAAAAATGTTTATTTTTGAGAGAGAGTGAGAGGGCAAGAGAGGGGCAGAGAGAGAGGACAGAAGGTCTGAAGTGGGCTCTGTGCGGACAGCAGTGCGCCCAATGTGGGGCTCGAACTCACGAACCGCGAGATCACGACCTGAGGCAAAGGCGGATGCTTAACTGACCGAGCCACCCAGGCGCCCCAGTAGCTTAAAATCTTTTCGATAAAAGGGCGTGTGGCCGTTAAAAAGAGAGAGAGTGCTCTAAGGGGAATGTGGTAAATCGTCTGCATCAGACGGGACTCTGTCAACCTCGCCTTCTCTCAGATCCCTTACCCGGCTTCTGAAATGGCCAGGGGGTCCCCCCAGTGCCTGAGGTTGGCCAGCTACGCCTTGAGTCTCCGCTTCCCACTGCCCTTTCTGGGCTCGGATGAAGCACCAAGTTCAAGGCCATGGGACCTGGTTCCCGCCGCAGCTGACAAGGTAGCTAAGGGACACGGCCCGGAGACAGGGGGATAGCTGCAAACTTCAGTTAATGGAGGGGGCGCAGAGCAGGCAGCTCTGTGCTCTCTCCAGCGCCCGTCGTCCAGGCCAGGCATGGCTTTTCCATACAACCTGCCCGGAGGTCTCCCCCGTGGCTAAAAACCCAGTGTTCCTCTCCACGGCCTGTGACAAAGCCTCAGCAGCCCCGGGGCGGCTTGGTTAGCTCTCTGGGCGCCCGCACCCACCTCTCCACCCTTCCTGTCCTCACTACTGTCGCCCGGGGGTTACACCTCCAGGAAGGTGCTAGCACTTATGCCTCTCCTTGGCTTCTGTTTTCTAGGGAGTGTGAGCTAAGCCAGCTTCCAAGTGAGGTGTGTGTCTGTTTGCTTTTAGAGCTTATTTATTTATTTTGAGGGGGGAGGGGCAGAGAGAGGGAGAGAGAGAAGCCCAAGGAGGCTCTGCACCATCAGCACGGAACCTGACACGGGGTCCGATCTCATGAGCCGTGAGATCATGACCTGGATGCTTGACCGACTGAGCCACCCAGGTCTCCCCATGGTGAGGTTTTTATTTCAGACATCCTACTCAAAATTGCAACCTCACTCACTGGAAGTGAGTGAACCTTCCAGCCTCACTCCTAATCCTCTTTGTGTTGATTTCTTCCCCATAGCACTTGCCATCTTCTAGCATACTGTATCATTTGTTTGTTTACTAGTCTGGTGCTCAGTGTCTGTTGTCCCCAGCTGGAAAGGACACTTGAAGGAGGGGGGGCCTTTGTTTTGCTCAAGTGCCTAGAACAGTTCCTGGGACACGAAAGGCACTTACAAAACACTCGATGGATGAATGGATGAATGATTTGTATAACTGATATCAAAATATATTCCTGATATCCCGTTGGGTAAAAAGCATAGTTTTCAACATCCTGTGTTCAGGGATTGGCAGACGTAAGGTGTCAGTACCACCTAGAGTGATCTACAGACTCGACCCAATCTCTGTGAAAACACAATGGCTTTTTTTTTTTTTTTTTTTGCAGATATTGAAAAAAGTCATCTTAAAATCCAAGTGGAATCTCAAGGGACCCCAGAGAGGAAAAATGATTTGGAAGGAAGGAAGAACAAAGTCGGAGGACCCAGAAAAATGATTCGGAAGGAAGGAAGAACAAAGTTGGAGGACCCACACTTCCCGATGTCAAACGTATTACAAAGCTACGGTAATCAAAACAGTGTGGTGTGGTATGGAGACTGACACACACATCAACGGAACACAATAGAGTCCAGAGATAAACCCCTGTGTATGTGGTCAAATGATCTTCAACATAAGTACCAAACCACTCAAGGGGGAAAGGACAGGCTCTTCAACAAGCGGTGCTGGGAAAACTGGACATCCACATGCGAAAGAATGAAGTTGGACCATTATCTTACGTCACATACAAAAATTAACTTAAAGTGGATGAAAGGCCTAAATGCAAGACCCCAAACTAAAAAACTCCCAGACAAAAACAGGGGGAAAGCTTCACGTCATTGGGCTTGGCGGTGGTCTCTCGGATATGACACGAGACACACAGGCAACAAACGCAAAAGTAGACAAATAGGACGACATCAAACTCAAAAACTTTTGTATAGGAGAAAACACAACCAACAGAGTGGAAAGGCAGCCTAAAAATGGGAGGAAGTATTTACAAATTATATACCTGATACGGGGATAATACTCAGAATAAAGAGCACTTCTACTATTCAACATCAAAAATGAACCCAATTCAAGAATGGGCAAAGGAATTGAGTACACATTTTTCCAAAGATGGTATACAGATGGCCAATAAGCATTAACCTCACTGAAGTCAGAGAAATGCAAATCAGAACCACAGTGAAATATTCCTTCACATCTGCTTAGGATGGCTTCTATCGAAGTAACAAACAGAAAATAACAAGTGTTGGCAAGGATGTGAGAAGTTGGAACCCTTCTGCACCGCTCGTAGGATTGTAAAATGGCGGAAAACAGTGTAGAGATGTCTCATAAAAATTTTAAAAAGAACTACCATATGATCCAGCAATCCTGCTTCTGGGTATATACTCAAAAGAATTGAAAGCAGGGTCTCAATGCGATCTTTACACAACACCCTCATAGCAGCGTTCTTCTTGATAGCCAAGCGTTGAAAGCAACCCAAGCGTCCATCAACGGGCATTTGCCAAATGGATAAACAAAATGTGGTCCATTCAAGCAATGGAACGTTACTCAGCCTTCAAAAGGAAGGACATTGTGACCCCTGCGACAGCATAGATGAACCTTGAGGTAATTATGCTGAGTGAAATAAGCCAGTCATAGAAGGACATGTGATTCCCTTTATATGAGGTACCTAGAGTAATCAGATTTAAGACACAAAATAGGATGGCAGGCGCCAGGGGCTGAGGGTGCAGGATGGGAGTTAGTGTTTAATGGGGACAGAGCTACAGGTACCCCACTATATGTATTATTCTAACTATTTGTGTGTATCAGAAAAGACCTGGAAGTATACACACCACATTGTACTTACTCCTGGAAGTAAAAGTGGGAGGAGAGAATTCTAATTTTTTTTATCCATTTCTATATGGCATTTTCAGAAGGAAAGGATATTACTATTACAGGTTTTTTTTAACCAGAAAAATAAGGTTTAATATTTATAAGGTTTAGAGGAATAGGTAGGGAGAGAGATGATAGTTGGTTAGCTAACTAGTTAAAGATAAATGCTTGCTTACGAGTGCTGAAACTCTGTCCACTTCTCCATCTTAAGAAGGATTATTATTTTTACTTCTCCAGGTAAAATTTGTTATTTCTATTTTTGTGCATTTATGCTTCAGGATTGAAATTCTAGAAATCAGAAGTAGGGTCCTGTAAAGTAGGCTATAAAATTCTCCTGGTGGGCTTCTCTATAGATGGCCATAGTAGCCAGGCAAAGCAGAGTAGAGCAAACAAAAGGAGTAAAGAGATGATGATGGTGGTGGTGGTGATGATGATGTCATGGCAGTGAGGGTGGTGAGGGTAGTGATGGTGGTAGAGGTGGTGGTGATGGTGGTGGTGATGATGGTGATGGTGGTAATGGTGGTGATGGTGGTGATGATGATGATGGTGATGATGGTGATGATGGTGATGGTGGCGATGGTGGTGATGGTGGTGGTGATGATGGTGATGGTGGTGATGGTGATGATGGTGGTGGTGATGATGGTGATGGTGGTGATGGTGGTGATGGCGATGGTGGCTATGGTGATGATGGTGATGGTGGTGATGGTGATGATGGTGGTGGTGATGATGGTGATGGTGGTGATGGTGGTGATGATGGCGATGGTGGCAATGGTGGTGATGATGGCGATGGTGGCTATGGTGGTGATGGTGGCAATGATGGCGATGGTGATGGTGGCGATGGTGGTGATGGTGATGATGGTGATGGTGATGATGATGGTGATGGTGATGATGATGGTGGTAGTGATGATGGTGGTGGTGATGATGGTGATGGTGGTGATGGTGGTGATGGTGATGATGATGGTGATGGTGGTGATGGTGGTGATGATGGTGATGGTGGTGATGATGGTGATGGTGATGGTGGTGATGGTGATGGTGGTGATGATGGTGATGGTGGTGATGGTGGTGATGGTGATGATGGTGATGGTGGTGATGGTGATGGTGGTGATGATGGTGATGGCGGTGATGGTGATGGTGGTGATGATGGTGGTGGTGATGGTGATGATGTCACGGTGGTGAGGGTGGTGAAGGTAGTGATGGTGATAGAGGTGGTGGTGATGATGGTGATGATGGTGATGGTGGCGATGGTGATGATGGTGATGGTGGCGATGGTGGTAATGGTGGTGGTGATGATGATGATGTCACGGTGGTGAGGGTGGTGAAGGTAGTGATGGTGATAGAGGTGGTGGCGATGGTGGTGATGATGGTGATGGTGGTGATGGTGGTGATGGTGGTGATGGTGGTGATGGTGGTGATGGTGATGGTGGTGATGATGGTGATGGCGGTGATGGTGATGGTGGTGATGGTGATGATGTCACAGTGGTGAGGGTGGTGAAGGTAGTGATGGTGATAGAGGTAGTGGCGATGGTGGTGATGATGGTGATGGTGGTGATGATGGTGGTGATGGTGATGATGGTGATGATGGTGATGATGGTGATGGTGGAGATGGTGGTGATGGTGGCGATGGTGGTGATGATGGCGATGGTGGTGATGGTGGTGATGGCGATGGTGGCTATGGTGATGATGGTGATGGTGATGGTGATGATGGTGGTGGTGATGATGGTGATGGTGGTGATGGTGGTGATGATGGCGATGGTGGCAATGGTGGTGATGATGGCGATGGTGATGATGGTGATGGTGGTGATGGTGGCGATGATGGTGATGGTGGTGATGGCGATGGTGGCTATGGTGGTGATGGTAGCAATGATGGCGATGGTGATGGTGGCAATGGTGGTGATGGTGATGGTGGTGATGGTGGTGATGGTGATGATGATGGTGATGGTGATGATGATGGTGGTAGTGATGATGGTAATGGTGGTGATGATGGTGATGGTGGTGATGGTGGTGATGGTGGTGATGGTGATGATGATGGTGATGGTGGTGATGGTGATGGTGGTGATGATGGTGATGGCGGTGATGGTGGTGATGGTGATGATGGTGATGGTGGTGATGGTGATGATGTCACGGTGGTGAGGGTGGTGAAGGTAGTGATGGTGATAGAGGTGGTGGTGATGATGGTGATGATGGCGATGGTGGCGATGGTGATGGTGGCGATGGTGGTGATGGTGGTGGTGATGATGATGATGTCACGGTGGTGAGGGTGGTGAAGGTAGTGATGGTGATAGAGGTGGTGGCGATGGTGGTGATGATGGTGATGGTGGTGATGATGGCGATGCTGACAGTAGTTAACATTTATTTAGCTCATACTCTTGCCAGGCTATAACAACTCCATGAGATAGGTACTATTATTGTGCCCATTTTACAGATAAGGAGAGTGGGACGCTGAAAGTTCATCAGCCAAGTGTGTGTAGCTAGGAAGGGGTGCAGCCCTGCACTTGAACCTGGTCTTAGAGCCAATATCCTGGTCTGCCTTTCCTCATCTCCACTGCAGGAGAGAGCAGAGTGACGTCAGCTGGGCACAGCAGAGCAAAGCCTGTGGGACAGGGTGGCCCTCGGGAAGAGGGAGCAGAACTCACGGGTCTGTGCCATGGGATGGGCTCAGGCTCATAGCACCAGGAAGCTCCAGGAGAAATCCTCAGAGCCAGGAGGGTGGTGAGAAAGGCACGAGCCTCCCCGTAATCACGTTTCTGCCATCAGTAAGGTCAAGGTCAGAGCTTCAGCTCCTGGGGTGGGGGACGTGGCTAGGGAGAGGGGCAGGGCTCTGTTCCAGGAGGGCACAGGCTACTTGGGGGAAGCCCGGTGATGTGAATTAGGGCACACAGTGCTCACAACGGGAGCCCAACGAGCATAACCCACACCCCACCGCTATTACGACAGAGTGCCCCAGTGCAGGGGAAGGAGGGCGACGGGGAGCCCGGGGGACAGCAGTCCCTGCTTGCTTGGCCACACCGGCGGCTGCTCATAGGAGCAGTGCCCGGCCCAGAGGTCAGCACTGGGATGCACCAGTGGGAGGAAGAGCTGGGGCTGGACGGAGGAGCTGGGAGAGGCCACGCTCGGACACGGCAGGTTTGGTGTCCCCTCGGGCTTCCAGCCCCTCACCTGTGCAGCGGAGGGGCAGATGTGGATGGTTCCTAAGACATTCCCGCCTCCAGTGTGACTGCATTCCCAGTAACAGAAGAGAATTCCAGCCAGGTCTTCCCACGGGCCCCGCGTCTTCGGGCCCCTGGGAAGGGCAGGGATCTGGCTGCCGAGCGGAGCCGGGGCTGGGCCTGGGGTGAGGTTCCCCGGGGGGCGGGGGAGAGGGGCCTGGGCCTGAGCTTTCACTGTTTTGTTTTCCAGAGTCTGTCGTCCTCAGGGCCAGCTGCAGAGAGGAGACTGACGGATCTCAGTAGGCCAATCTGACACTGGCCGTTGACACGCTACCTGGTTAGCGCTAACTTTAATCTGAGCCACTCAGGTCCACACAGGCCGGCCAACTCTTCCTTGCTGACCGTGTACAGCCTTTCAGAGTCTGGCTCCCAAGCCCTGGACTGGCTTTGCGGGTTCTCCGTCCATTTCTCCACCACTGCCTGGGAAATGAAGCGTCTCTCTCCACGTTCCAAATGACAGCAATCGAAAAGTGAATCGTACTGTCATTTCCAACTATCTATAATACAGCGTGAATATCCTACCTTAGGATGGGTCGGATGATTTGGAATAGATTTCAATACACTTGTACTGGAGAAAAAAGGACTTTGGGTCTAGCTTGGGAGACGCCCAGAAGTCTGGATGAAGTGGGCAAGTAAGTATGCAGACCGGCAGGTCTCCTGTGCTTCCGGAAAATTCAACGTTGTTGTAGGAGACAGGACACGAACAGAGTTAGTATCTCGGGTTCTGGGGTCTGGGCCAACGTGTCACGGGGCCGCCGTCCCCCCGACGGCATGGGGGCACTCCCTGGGTGCGGACACATCGCTGCAGAGGCCGGCAGCACGCGGCATCCTCTCCGTGCTTCCCCGACCATCCTCTGTTCGCTGGTCTGCGTCTACGATTCCCCCCCCCCTTGGGCAAGGACGCCCGTCCTGCTGGATCAGGGCCCACCCTCGTGACCTTGTCTTCCCTTGCTCACGACCGCAAGGATCCTCTTTCCAAACAAGGTCACATTCTGAAGTGCTGGGAAAAGGGAGGCTTTTTTGCGTTAAAGACGGGTTCATAATGTCAGGTGCCTGGGTGTTTAACAACCTCCCTCCCTCTTTCACTATTATGAAAACACCTACCGTCATTATCATTCCTGATGGTTTTAAATGACCAACAGTACACCTGCAAATTCCTGTATGTGCCTCTTAAAAGATGCAACAATTT
Source organism: Lynx rufus (assembly GCF_022079265.1). NCBI lineage: Eukaryota > Metazoa > Chordata > Mammalia > Carnivora > Felidae > Lynx > Lynx rufus. Next base: position 167,403,025 of record NW_025814856.1, on the reverse strand, counting down.
CAATGAGAAGCTCCCAGACGGGGCTGCTCCGTGTGCCCAGATTTTTAAAAGGACTGGAAGCTTGCTGCTAACCCCATCATGGGAAATAACCTGCAGACTCTCCCTCCTTTGGACGCGTGAAACTCTGAAATGATCTTTCCCGTGACTTGTTGGCATGCTGACCTTTTTCCAGACGGCTCGGCCAGCTGGCGGGGCGTCCGAGGGAGACGGATAGTGACGTGTGATGGAGCGGGAGGACGCAAACCCCAGAACCGGCCCGACAGGCCGGACTTGTGGAGGGCTATTGATTCCAGCAGGCTGTCTGAGCAGGGCTCGCACCCCTCCCTCCGTACCCCTCCCCCCCCAGGCCGGCTGCAGGAACTAGGAGTCAGGGAGGAAGCCGCTCATTAGGGGCACAGCCGCTCTCCTCACCCAGAGAGCTTTCTCCCAGCTTAGCCCCACACCTGCCCTGCCCTCGTTGGGTCTTTGCGACAAAGGTGACTGACAGGAACCTCGGGGGCTGGTGATGCCAGCTGCTCAGGCTGGCCGGGGGCACCGGGCCCACGTGTGGGAGAACGAGGGCAGGCACGAAAGCAGGCAGATGGCCAACGAGGCACGACGTGAAGGGCAGCCTCAGGCCTCCCGGGAGCCAAAGCTCACAGCATGGAGCCCAGAAAAGGCCAGGCGTAAGGGTGTCCGTGTGCACGGGGGACGGGCAGGGGTGCGGTTAGCGGAGGGAAGGGGGGCTCCGGGCTCTAACGACTTTCAGTCAGCAGCCACAGCTGCCCCGCATTCGATCCGGCCAGTGCAGCCGGCTGTGGCTGGCGGAGGCCGGCGGCGTGGACGGCCCAGTGCAGCCCGGCCCGGTGCCGGGAGGAATCACCCGCGGTGCCGCCACCCTCGCTGACGTGGGGCGCGTGGCAACACGGCGGCCCAGGGCAGCGAGCCAACGTTTTGTCACGCAGACGTGACCGCTTGCCTCGGAGGAGCCCTCGTGGAAGCGCCACCGAGACCCTAGCGAGTTCAGGATGGCGTTGGCAGGTTGGCGAGCCCACGCGGGAAGGGCCGGGCACGGCGGCGCGTGGGCGGACGGGGGTCCGAGCGAATGAATGAATTCGTTTACTCGACATTCCTCCGGCCGAGTGTCCGAGGCCAGGCCAGGCGTGGAACAGGACGGCGGGGCAGCCTCCCCCTGGCGGGCTCACGGCTGGCGAGGACAGGCCCTGCGGCCCCAGGAGCTCCAGGGATGGACGTGCTGTGGGAAGAGGGCGACGCTGGCCGAGGTCTGAAGGATGAAAACGCTACACCGCACAATCGCAAACGGACGGCTTCTCAGAGACACAGCGAGAAGACTCCTTGCGTGGACTGAGCGTGTGTCTTCCCCGTGCTCCTGAACTTGAGAACGTGCATCGGAAGGAATAAGGCGCCGTGGCGAACTAGGAAAACAGGTGTCAAAACACTTCGCCAAATTCAGTGTCCAATAAACGGACATGGTAAAGAAATACCACTTGTCGGGGCACCCGGGCGGCTCAGTCGGTTGAGCATCTGACTTGGGCTCAGGTCATGATCTCGTGGTCCGTGAGTTCGAGCCCCGCGTCGGGCTCTGTGCCGGCAGCTCGGAGCCTGGAGCCTGCTTGGGATTCCGTGCCTCCCTCTCTCTCTGCCCCTCCCCTGCTCACACACACACACACACACACACACACACACACACTCTCTCTCTCTCTCTCAAAAATAAACATTAAAAAAAAAAAGAAATACCCCCTGTCACGTGGGCCATTTTGTCTTCAAAGTCAGGAGTCCGGCAGGACCCCGCCCCCGCAGCACTCTGCCCATTTGTTCTTTCCAGCTGACCTCATGCCCAGCACTCGCAGGTGTTTCTAGAAATGCTCGCGTAAATCTCTCCGGCGTGAATCTCATGAAGAAAATCCACAGAGCGCCAGGATTAGGGGTTGGGATTGGCTACGTTTCGTGTGTCTTTCTCTACATATTTTGGCCGTACTCAGGGATCAACAGGAAATCCCTCCCGTGGCCAATTTATTGCGCATCAACCCACCTCCTTTTCAAGGGCAAGCCTGACGGTAGCTTCGTGGGGAGTGGGCCAGAGTCTCAGCGCATAATATATATTGGAGCCGAATTGTAATGTCCGTATTAACAGTTCACAATATAAAGACAAAAGCTGAAACTCTCGTACAGCGAGTGTTGTTAGGTCTATCTTAACACACGAAAGAGAAAAGACAGGTTTAGATTTAAGTCAGTCCCCTTCCCTTTTTACCAGCACGGTGGTGGGGGTGCCTGGAATTCAAGGCCAGGGCAGTGCCAGGACACTGGGCGACTTGAGTCGGGTGCCGGTCTTCAACCTCCAGAAACACTCTTTACGTGAGGTTATAGGGGACTCTGAAAACCAGCTGAGTCAACACAGCACCTTCGTGCCCGTCCCGGGTTCCCGCACCCAGCCTCGCTCGGGCCTCCGACAGTGGGGACGAGGAATCTGCGTGACTGGGTGCCCGGCCCGTAATGAAATGGGACGACAGGATTCCTCCCTTGTTGACCAGATAGATGGTCCAGGAAGTGCCCCACTCCCCGGACTTCCCCTCAAACACAGGTATGGACGGGGTCGGTGTGGCCGAGCCCATGTTGGAGCCACACAAATCGGACTCAGGCACATTTGGAGTCTCTGTGGGGAGGGACAGGCCTGCCATGCTGGCGGGCACTCAGCACGTTCCCCTTCTTCCCGGGCTCTGTCTGCTGGGAGCCCAGAGGCCCTTGGACACCCATCTGAACGGGGAGAAGGGGCCCTGTCACCCAAGACCGTGCACAGCGCTCCTGGGAGAGGGCAGAGGAAGGCACAGCAGGTGCCTGGCTTTCCCCGCGTCAGGGAGGAGGGCAAGGGGTGGGGGGGGGGGGGGCGGTGAACATGGCCACTACCGCCCGTCGCCTTCCACCGTGACAGAAAATACACTCAAGTGGGGTTTTCCCAAGAGGCTGTACAGAAACGTAGTCAAATTTGAAGAGCTACAAAACAGTTCTCCATTTCGCCTTCTAACATCCTACAGAGAAGCCCCCCTCACCTTTAAAGAAAAACTCATAAATATGATGGTTGGTTTTGAACCTTTAATAAAAGTAACAAACGAATGGAAAAAGAACACAACGCTGAAAACTTAGTGCGAATGTGAACCTCACTACATGTCCATATCTCAGATAGTGCAAATTTTGTTCATAGTATTTTACATTTTTACAAACTCAAATCACTTTGGTTCATATACTTGCTATAAAGTATTGGCAAAAAAATTCTTCGGATTCACATTTTTTTGGCTACATTATTTCTAACAGAGATTTACTTCCAGTTTAAGAGGAAAAAAATACTTATTGTTTGTACATGATCAAGTATATTTTAAAGATTCAATTACTGCTTTCACCTAATAACTTCCGGTTTTTCAGAGAACGCGTAGGGGTCATTTCGAGGTGCGGAATGACCCCGTTTTCTTTTAGACAAAATTCCTTGGAAACAAATCAGCTACACAGCCACCTAAAATTTACTCCAAGGCGTTTTTCGCAGAACAAAGGAACCACACACCCATCGCGCGGACGAGGCCAAGCACACGTGGCCACAGGCGCCAGGGGCGCCGACCCCCGTCCTGCCGACTGCCCGCGTCTAGTCAAAAGGAGTCTCTTCATGAAATCGCTTCACAAAAAATTTAAAACAAAAACATTTAAATTGCAAAATACAAAAAAGGTAAATTTGTCAGTAAAAATTACAAGTCTACTAAACCCACAAAACTGGAGTATTTCAAAGGACCAGGGCTCAGTGGAGGGCACAACAGAGTAACTTCATAACTGAAAGAAATTATTGCTGAATTTTGCCTCCATGCAGCACTGAAATGAATGGAGAATCCCTCTTTAACATCTCATACGTTAAAAAAAAGAAAATAAATATTTAAGAGAATACAAGGCTCAGATTGGTTTTCAGATACATTGCACTTGAAGTGTGAGACCCAACCCTCGCCAAGCGGGTCTACTATGGTCTATGCCATTAAGTGAATACATTGTGCTCACCGAGATCTTTGAGTATTTAGAAACACCAAATGTTCAACGTGGTGATATGTGCACGGTTCTTTTTACAAGGCAATCACAGATTGCAAATTCCATAGGGCTGCGGAAAAATCGTCATCTCTGCTCTGGAGGATTAAAGAAACGACAGACAATTCTGGCTAAGAATACACGGCAGACAGGCGTTCCCTCTTAGAGGATTGTGGATTTGGGATGAAACTTCGCAAATACGGAGGTGAGAATTCCAGCAGGTCACAGTGGAGAGCCGCGGCCTTCGCTGCCTTCTGCGCTCGGTGAGATTGTCTACACAGGGCTCCGCGGGGGGAACGAGGGCGCGAAGGGTCTCCGCGCCGCGACCGCGGGAGCGGGCCTCCCGGGCCTCCCGGCCGCTTCTCTTTTTACACAACCCTATTTAAAAAAAAAATCTCTTGGATAAATACGGTTCCTATTAGACCACACTTCACCTTTGTTAAAGCACCATCAAGCTATCCCTTGTGGGCACGGATACGAAACCAAGAGCTGGTCATTAGGCTTTAGTTCAAGGCTTTGAAATATGGCAACTTGCTTTTAATAACATAAATGAGATCGAATACTCGGGAAGCTGTGCCTGCCTGAACCCCCGCCCCGTCGGAGCGGACGCAGGCACGGGCGTGTGGCGCAGGTCCGCTTGGACATCGGCGGTTCCCCTCGCTTGCCGCTATGGAGCAGGGGACTTCTTTTTCCGGGAGTCACGGGGACAGTCACCCAATCTAAACAGATCACGGAGGAGCAAGATCATCTTTGTCACAATCCAAGGTCACAGGTTTTCTTCCCAAATCGTGCTTTTCTTCAGTGGTTTCTGAGACTCAGTCGCTGTGTGGCTTCTCGGGAACACCCTGTGTGGAGAAAGAGTGGCCGCTGGTCAGCACCACGTGCGTGCACACTGCAGGGAGCCCCGCGTGGACCCTGAGGGGCCAAGAGAAACCGCCTTGACGCAGGAGGTGATGGCGACGGAAGTGTGGGAGACAGCGGCCCGGGCCCTCCTCACTGCCCCCGGCCGGGAGCTACCCGTCCCACCTGGCGGATCAGGGGCCGTCAGGTGACGGGGCGTGGACAGCCCTCAGTGAAGCTGCTGTGCGGGTGGAGACCAAGCCCACACCCGCAGAGAGGCGGCCGGCGGTGGGACGGGCCCCGGTGGGACGGGGCCCGGGGGCTGTGGCTCCCTGAGGTCTAAGGGAGCATGCTGTTCTGTGCAGGATGGGTCTGCTCCCGTGAGGGGGTCTCTGCCCCCCACCTGCACGGACCCCCGCTTCTCCTCTCCCCTCCGCCGCCTGGGGAGACAGGGGCCCGAAACAGGTGTTGCTTTAGGACGCAGAGTGACGACTCTGCCTCCCTCGACACAGAAACACTCTGCACCCCACTTCCTCATGGGACCCTCACCCGCAGGTGCCCACCGCCCCCCAGGCCCCGCCGGGGACTCCTCCCTGGAGGACGGGCGTCCCGCTGATGGACGAGCAGGGCCGATGCCGTTCCCGAGGCCACAAAGCTATCGACGGGCACGGGAACACCCGCAGCGAACACATCTTGCCCTGAGTGTGGGGTGCCTGCCGGCCTCCCCGTCTGGCAACCAGACCGCAGGGCTGACCATTACGAGTCAACTACAAAAGGTTGAGACCTTGCGTGTATCCGGACCCGTGGGGAGTGCCGTGGGGGTGTGGAGGCCGCCAGGGGTTCTGGGGTGCTCATTCCTCCCCCAGGGAAGCACGACTTCCGTTGACAACTGGTCACCCGAAAGCATCACGAACTGACAACCACAGACGCGAGGACGGTCCCGAACAAACGTCACCCACGGGAACCCGGGGGCTGACCCACCACGCGCTGGGAGGAGGCCCATGCTCCTGCCGAGACACGCGGAGAACAGGCCTGGAGTCCACGGCCCACGGGAGACTAAAATTAGGTCTGGCATTTCTGTACGAACACAAGTGACCGCTGGTGAGAGGTAACGGGTCAGCCTGGGACGGGCACCGCACTCGCGTGACCCGAGAGCAGCGTGTCCAGGGGCGGGAGGGGCCGCGCCCCACGGAAGACCCACGGGGAGGGAGCAGCGCGCAAGAAGCAAGAAGGGCGGTGTGGCGCGTACTCCCGCCCAGCCCGCCTCACACCCCTGCGCCCGCCGGGCGAGCTGTTAACCTTCCCAAGCCTCCGTTTCCCCATCTTTAAAATGGGCTAACACCAGGTCCTGCTTCAAAGTGTTGTTATAAAAGGTGAAATCAGCCGACAACGAAAATGCACACCCGTGCACAGCGAGTGCTAATTCACCCTCGAACAGAACACCCGAGTTATCCGTGTTGCAGCTGATCGGGTCAATCACAAACAGGAAAGGCAAGTTCAACGCCCGCGGCCGGGGCAGCCCGGGGGCAAGCAGGCATCTACTGGAAGCAGTTTGAAGCCTTAGCTTTTTAAAAAACCTGAAGCTACGAATAGCGATAAATAGAAATTTCTATAAAATTATGCTACAGACTCATCATTTCCTTTTCAACGCCGGGCTGACAACAAATACCACGTAGAAAAAGCCACGTGAACCACTGAACCGCAAGCAAAGCCCACCTGTGGCTTGTGGACGTGGCCATCCTTCTGGTAATTACGTTTCTTCCTCAGGGAGGGGGCCGCAGGGAAGGACAGAAGAGGATTCTAGAACCCAGATGGAGTCGGGGCAGGGATGCACAGGGCAGGCGCCCCCGGTGACACTGGCTCAGGTGTGGGCAGCGCTGGCCTGAGCAGGGCCCCCGTCTTCATGTTCCTCACTCGAGGCACATCCGTCACAAAAGCCCCACTTGGTGGAGTTCCTTCTTAGATGCCGCCCCTAAAATACCAAGCCGGGTTCATTTTTCACGCAAACAGCTCGAGTGCAAAGGCCTGTGGGAAAGAGAGAGCTCGACCGAGCTGCGGGCAGGGCCCAAGGATGGGGCCGGGCCGGTCCCACCCCCGACGCATCGAGCAGCTTCCTGGGTTTGAAGGGCGGAAACAAGTTTTCGAATTTTGAGCAAAGAGTAGGCCTATTTTTACAGAAAACTGTTACTTTTTCATTTCTTTGAAGAGAGAATAATTAAGGTCGTAGGTGCAAGTATCTTCTCTCTTTAAAGCACCCCTTTTAACTTGTCCTTTTAAAGGTAGTTGTGTCCTCGATGATGAAGCTTCCAGCAAGGGCCCACCCTGTCACAGTGTCGCCTTTCAAGACGCCACAAGAGCGGTAAGAGCAAAGCTCCAAGGTTCACCACTCGGGGACCCCGACACACAGAACTGCAGAACGGGGCCGTCTCCCCCAGGCTGCTGGGGTGCGCGGGCCTCAGCGCTGCCCCGGGGGCGGCCGGGGGGCTCAATCGACAGAGCGCGCTGCCCTGGGCGCCACAGAATCGGGGCCGGGCCGCGGGAGGCACCTGCAGGCCCTCGACGCCTCCAGCCCATGGGGACCACCTCCTGCCGGTGCCGGGGGGTGGGTGGGGGTCGGGGGGAGAAGCCCCCCGAAAAAGGAGGCCCCGTGAAAACACAGCGAGGCAGGGAAACGTTTATTCGGAGCGCGCACCTCACCCTTTGGTCCTGACGCAGCCTGAGACCGTTCGATTTCTGACACCCCCGATTCCATTCCCACAAAGAACACAATTTTGGCCTCACGCGCTTCTCTTGTTGATGCCGTGGCAGCGTGAGCTCAGCAGGCCGTCTGTGTGCCCCCCGAGAGGGCACAGAGGGCAGCGCCCTGGTGCAGAGTGGACGGGGCGGGCTGCCGGGCTCAGGGGCCCACGGCACCGGCCGCTGGAGAGCGGAGGCCCTTCCCCGAGCACCGACGTAGAAGATGCGCTGCTTTCGGGAGGGGCTGGCACACACACCTCCGGGGGTGGAGGCCAAGAGAATCGGAACGCAGGGACCCGCCGACAGACCGGGGCGGTGGGGGGAGGACCCCGCCTTCCACGTCCAAGGCGGCCTCACGCCACGGTCGTGCCCCGAGTAAGCCGACCGGTCTCCAGGAGCCGCCGCGACCAGGCTTCTCCGCGACCGCACGCACGGCGTGCTCCACAGACCGTGGGACGGGTCCCTGCACACCTCGCCCGGGGCCGACCACGACAGTCACGTTCGCGTCGTAACTTTCACGACCAGAAAAATCGCACTGTAAAGGCCGCGTGCGGTTCTCTCCAGAAGCTGCCACGTCTAACCGTCCGCACACCCTGTTCTCCCCATCCCCCAACTCCGGGGGGGTGCTGCCTCCCAGGGTAGAGGGCCCACGATTCCGGCCCCCTGCTCTCTGAAAACCCACAGGACGAGGACCAGGCTGAGCCCCTGCCCTGGAGCCGTATCAGCGGGTGGCGGCCGGGGCGCCACTGGTCCCGGGGAAGGGAGCCCCGCGCTCCCGAGGTCTCGGTCACCCTCCTTGCGGGCGGGACCCAGCGGGAAGGACTTACGTTCTCACGGGTGGAAAAAACAGCGAGCGAGCGGGGTGGGCGCGGAGGTTTGATGACCCGGGAGGGAAGGGATCGTGGCCCTTCCTCGTTTCGACGTACGACAGGAACACGTCTTACACTCATCCCGACAACCTGTACTTAATTTCCAAATGTGCACCAAAACGACTGCAGGGGCCCACCCAGGATCGTTTACTGAGACAGTCTCCAAGCGGTAGTATTTTCAAAGGTAACGATTTGCGCGACTCCTTTGAAAGAAGTTTCCTCCCACCGTTTCCAGCCGCTTGCAACTCGCGCACGTGTGAAGCCTCCGCCTCTACCCAAGACGCGCTCACGTCCTGAACCTGGTTCAAAAACGTCTTCGCGCACACGGAACACCGTCGGCCTCAAATAACGACAGTTCACTGAATGTTATTAAATTTTAATTTTGTGAAGGGTTACCCTGGGTGAGGACGGTTTTGTCCTGGAAGCCCTATTAGGGGTTCTCCATGGAAGCTACCGGACTAAGAACCAGCACAAGCACCGGTGGACCTGCCCGGGTCTCCTGGGGAGAGCAGCCAGGGGGGCTGGGAGGGGAGGGAGGGAGCCAGGGCACAGGTCTGATGTGGGGCTGCGGCCAGCGTTAACAGGACCCAGTCAAGGGGCACCTGGCTGGCCCAGTAGGTGGAGCGCGGGACTCTTGACCTCGGGGTTGTGAGTTCGAGCCCCACGTTGAGTAGAGAAATCACTCAAAAATCTAGATGGAAGTCTATAGGTACATCTACACACACACACACACACACACACACACACACACACACACACACACACGTCAAATCCTCTGATCCTCACTGCGGGTGCCAGAAACGGTATCTTAATTGAGTTCTCATTCTGGGGCGGGATCCACAGAACCTCCAGGGGTAGAGGGTGGAACGATGGACTCAGGAACCAGCGGGACATGCCGCACATTCTATCGTTTTGAAATTAGTTCTATTTTTGTGAACCAGCCGAGTAGCCTTTAGACTCAGCTCCCACTGGTGAGTATCAGCACTAATAAATGCCTTGTTTTAAAAACAGCATGTGAGGGACCGAGATAACTTTTCTGAGCAAGCCCCAGGGTTTATCTCTGAGGGCAATGGCCCTCAGAAGTCTCCGTGGTTTCCTTCAGTTCATTCTATTTAAGCCCCAGAGTCTAAGTCAACGCCAAGGAACGCTTACGTGTCCAAAGTTGATTTCCTCTTATTAAAGTGTTCAAACGCAAACTTTTAACTACGGAATAGAACTGCCATAATTATTCCCGACATCATTTGCCTTTCCGGCTCTCAGGACACGGCTCCGTGCTGGGGGAGCCCATCTACCCAGTGATGGGGGGGGAGGGGGGCGGTCTCTGGCGACGCGGGGCACCCCCCATGCCGCCCCGGGGCCACCTGTCCTGGGAACGGCAGTGTTCGCTGGGCCAGGCCCCGACCCGGGCGCAGGGTCTCCGCGGCGTCAGCGAGGGGCTCATTTCCAACCACTCACGTTACCATCTCAGTAACTTTCCTCTGCCGCTTTCCATGGAGAGCTCAGAACCATCACCAAACAGCCCTGTAACAGGACGGGCTGCCCGGGAACCCTGGTTACTTCCTGGCTCATCACGCGTTTACAAATCCCCGAAGCTTCACATACCGAGGAACTGCCTCGGGACCGTTAGCTACTTTTTTTCAAGAGTATGCCGTTCTAGTAACTGTTGTTCTTGAGTCCCAACCAGACATCCGTCAACACAAATCACACTGTATTACATAAAGCGACTGCAGCAGGCCAGCAGAGCTGATTGCTTCACGTACCATAGCCAGCTGGCGTCCTATGTTGCCCACGGTGACGCCTCCTGAGAAAAATATACAGGGCAGCCAGGAGCGGATGTAGAGGAAATCCGGGGACGTGTACCTGCAGAAAGAACAGAGGAGGAGACCTGTCTCCGGGCACTCGGCCTCCCCGAGCCGGGCTCGCCTCCGGGTGGACTGTCTTCACCGGGGAGGCACACGACACGACACGCCGTGGGAGGGCCACGTCGGAATGCTGCGCTTGCCGTGACTGCTGCGTTTCCCCCCAGGTTAGACGGCACGTTTTTAACAGCAGCGGCATCTTTGAGACTCTCCTGCCTAAATCGACGCCACGTGTGTGCGCATACACCCTGACCGCCCGGCCTGGCGGGTGTTTTTCATGGGAGTCAGGTGACAGCTCGCGGACAAAGGCGGAGTCGGGAGCCCGTGCTTACTGATAGACGCCGTTATACACCAGCAGCTGAGTGATCAGCGTGGCCAGGAAGGCGATGGTGATCCCAAGCCCGAGGCCGCTTCTCGACCGGTCGAACGTCCACCACAGGCCCAGAGACAGGGCTGCTAACGTCAAGGAGAGCTGCACGTTATTGGCAAAATCCAGTTTCTGGAGGCGCGAGGCTAAGGAAACTTCAGCGACGTCTAAGGCCGTCAAATACAAGCCAACAACAACAACCCCCTGCACATCCCACACGCGTTTGTGTTTTCATTACGTAGCATGAGATTCTCCATCCGACAGTCCTGCCCAGGCTGTGTCCAGATCTGCTGGATACAAGAGGACGGACCTTCTCTGATCACTGGGTTAAACCCATAATTCTACCCGGAAACTTTCTGAACGCCGTGGCTGCCGGCATTCTGAGCACACAACAACGTATTCTGCTGGTAAGCCACCTGGAGGCGCTATTCTGTTTTTCGTTTTTATTAGCAATTTGAACGGAGCAAACACTCTTCTCTCGTGGCGCCTCAAAGACACCTCATCAGTTGGCAGCAGAATCACACTTCCGCCTGATGGAGACACAGCTAGCTGCCTTTCATCACAACACTGCTGATCAAGTGGTGAAAACACAGATTTGTCAGAGCTAAGCTAGCCTGTAACACCCCTTCCTGAAACTCGTTTCAAGAAAATACAGGTAGAGCAGATTTAAGAATCAGTAATTCTAAAATACCTTTCTCTGAAATTTCAAGATAGGACCTAGGCTTCCTAAAGAAACCCCAAATTTCTGAGACCTGGTACTCGATGGCCTATCTTCCTGAAAAATGCACTTAACAACAGACACGTAACATAAGTCTGTGCAACATACTCCACCCGTGGACTCTGGAAGTTTGGGGACCTTCCATTAGGAACCCTACTCCGGGGACACCCGGGGGGCTCGGTCGGTTAAGCGTCCGACTTTGATTTCAGCTAAGTCCTGATCTCACGGTGAGACTGAGCCTCGTGCGACAGCACAGAGCCTGCCTGGGATTCTCTCTCTGCCCCCCCTCCGCTCCCACATGCACACACACTCTTTCAAAATAAGTAAATAAACTTAAAAAAAAAAACAAAAAAAAGGCTCCTACTCCAGAGAACACCACTTCGGTCCCTGAAACTTCATGGTCACGGCCAGGGAGGGGGCAGAGAAGCAGAGATGGGGTTCTCCCCAACCTCTGGAAGCAGTGGCCCCAAGAAGAGGAACCCCCAGCCACCGGTCACTGGGCCACAGAAACCAGATCTTCACAAGGGAAGATGCGAGGTAGGAACCTACGAGGGAATTTACAAAACCAACTGCAAGGAACCAGAAGATTCTGTCTGACAGAAGGCAGAACAAAGAAGTCCACTCTGCTTCTGGTACTATTTTGACAGTCTCCCTGCACCATTTCGAAAACTCTGAAAACTCTCGCTAAGTATAAACCAAGCGGCACGCTTTAAAACAAAATAGCTGGAAGGAGACCATTCAAGTGACCTATACAGTAAGATACGCTCGTTGGAAGTCACAAAACGCTGCAACACGGAACCCACGAGAATGCTCTGGACCCGGCACACCCACTGAAGGATACAGCACTGGCGTGGTTGATGCCAACGAAAACCGCTACGCAGCGCATTACGCTGGCCCACTCTCTCTTGAACTTGTGGGGTTCCCCAAGGTGACTGTCGATGCACGGGTACAGCAAGCCGACAACAGCTGTTAAAACGAAACAAAACAGTATTAGACTGTGCCAGCTTCAAGGTGATAGGATTTCCACGTGGCAATTGTTAACATATTACTCAAATCAGTTCTTTCCCTAGAAAACGTACGTGCTACAGAATACAGTATTTTAATTAAGATTAACTTTACATTTTTGTTGTCCTTGAGAACAAAAGGATCACACTGGCTCTGACGGGACCCGGATCCTCGTGTTTGTTTTCTCATGTGTCAAGTGATAAGGGTTATGTAACTACAAGAGCTTACTGTGGTCGGGAGGAGTTAGGGAGTTTTTACAGACACGGAACTTTAAAGCATGGGATCGGATAAAGAGAATTTAGACGGGGGAAGGGCGTGGGGCTCCAGGCCAGAAGCAAAGCGGGCTGCTGAGGATTCAGGCCCACGGGAGCGACTGTGGGGCACAAAGTTCAGCTGGTCAAGTCACTGAAACGCTGAGGCTTGGAAGCCAGGGAGCACATCCACCTGGCGTCCTATGAAAGAGGCAAGGATTTCAGGCTCTTGAACCGAGAAACAAGAGGCTCGGTTCTAGAAACTCGGGTTTCAATTTCATTCGACATTTTCTCAAGGTCTAGTTTCGGAGATTTGAAAACTGGAATGCAAATGATTCTGTAACTTATTTCGCTACAATTTAATCTCACCTTTGAAGGTTAAAAGCGAAATAGGTACAAACATGGGGGGGTGTGGTAGTAAGAGAAATTGTGTTTCAGGTAGTCCTGGAATTCCTTGAGGCTGCAATTGCAAAGAAAGCCTAAACTAAACCATTTCACTTTTAGAATCCAATTTTTGATTCAAACAAACTGCTGTACCAAATGTGCATGAAAAATGCAATCTGCATCTAGGTAAGTATCTCAAAAAGGATATTTAATAGTATAGCTGTGGGGGCGCCTGGGTGGCTCAGTCAGTTAAGCGTCCGACTTAGGCTCAGGTCACGATCTCACGGCTTGTGAGTTCGAGCCCCGCGTCGGGCTCTGTGCTGACAGCTCAGAGCCTGGAGCCTGGTTCAGATTCTGTGTTTCCCTCTCTCTGACCCTCCCCCGTTCATGCTCTGTCTCTCTCTGTCTCAAAAGTAAATAAACGTTAAAAAAAAATAGTATAGCTGTGTTACTTAAAGGTTTAGAAAGGCAAAGTAGGATCCTAAGTTTCTTTTTTTTTTTTTTTTTAACGTTTATTTATTTTTGAGAGAGAGAGAGAGTGTGAGCAGGGTAGGGGCAGAGACAGAGGGAGACACAGAATCAGAAGCAGGCTGCAGGCTCCGAGCTGTCAGCGCAGGGCCGGACGCCGGGCTCGAAGTCACAAACCTCGAGATCATAACCTGAGCACAAGTCGGTCAGACACTTAACCGACTGCGCCCGCAGGCGTCCCAGGACCCTACCTTTCTAAGAACAAAGATGAAGACATTCTGCCCGCGGAGTAAGTACAGTACCCCCCAGGGATGTGCCCTCGCTAGAACACAGCTCCCCATTCCCAGTCCTGGGCCCTCCGGCGGTTTTCAGGGAGCGTGCTGAGAAGGTGCTGCGTTTCCTCAGTGCGCCACACACACACCCCGACTGCGGGGAGGCAGTGCGCAGAGGCGTGAGCAGTGGCCCTGCTCTGTACTGTGTGCCCTTAGACCCGGTCGCTTAGCCTGTCTGTGACTCAGTTTTCACATCTGTAAAATGGAGCACCGGCAGAGAGCGCTGTTGTCGGGCGCGAAGGAAGCAAAGCGCAGAAGATACAAAGTAATAAGCAGACCGCGAACGCCGGCCCGGCTGCAAAGCAAGCAGCGGGGCGCCCCCGTCGCCGCACCTGCGCGGCCCTGCCCCACGTAGACGCACCTTTGCTCTGCGCACCAGAGCGGGCCGCGCCGAGGGCAGGGGCGGGTTCAGCGGAGACCGCGGCCCGCACCTGGCCGAGTGTCTGCCGGCCGACGGGCGCCGCGTGACTACAGAAGCACCAAGCGCTCTTCTGGGCCCGGATCGGCCGGGTCTTTCTACGCGCGCGGCCGGGGGAGCGCGCCGGGGGAGCGCGCCGGGGGAGCGCACCGGGCGCGCGCGCCCGCCCGCCCGCCCGCAGCTGACAGCGGCCGGGCGCCCCCGCACCTGACCCGCGCCCCGCCCCGCCCGCCGGCCCACGTGACGGTTTGTTTTCGGCGGCCCGCGGGTAGCGTGTTGGCGCGCGCGGCCAATGGCAGCCCGGCCGCGCCGCTCACCAGTTCCGCGGCGGCCAATCCCCGGCGGGCGGCGGGCTCCGCGCGCGGCCCCGGGGCCAGGTCGGCGGGAGCCCGGCCCGGCGCCCCCGCGGCCCCCGCCCCTGCGCGCCCACCTCCCCCCCCCCAGACCCCGGACCTCCCCCCTCCCACCCCGCTCCACTCACCGGCCGCCGTCCCACAGCAGGGGGGCACCCACCAGGCCGAGGAGAAGATGGTGGCGATGACCTCCTCGGGGAACAGGGTGACGTTCCGCTGCACCTGCAGCAAGTTGAGCACCAGGGCCAGCACGACCCCCACCGAGAACAGCACCAGGCTTCTCTGCACCAGGTGGTGGTGCCAGCTGCCGGGGGGGCCGCCGCCAGCGCCGCGCCCCCCCGGCCCGGGGCTCCGAGGCCCGCGAGCCGGCGCGGGGTCTGGGTCCGGGCCGCGGCGGGCCGCCAGCGTCGCGGGGCCGAGCATGTCCCCCACTTTGGCCGCCAGCCCTCCGGGCCCGGCTCGCGGGAGGCTCCGGTGCCTGGCGCCCTGAGCACAGGAACAGCTCCAGCAGTGGTCGTCCAGCCTGGGCATCGGTCCCCGGGCGCCGGCCGGCGTTCCTGCAGGGGGAGGGGGCGGGACCCCGTCAAGTTCACGGCCGCCGGGTGGGGACGCTACCCCCACCCCCCTCAGCCCACCTGGCCGGTGCGCCGACGGGGGAGGGGGGCGGCCAGGTGTCCGGCGCAGCTGCGCCGCTCTGCGCGGAAGCAGGGCACGCACCTCTACTGCCCGCCCGTCCAGTCCGAAAGTTTCCCGGACCCCGCCCGCGAGCTGCGCCAAGTTCCCGGGGCCGGCGGACGGAGGGGGGCACTGAGCCGGCCCGCAGGGGTCAGGGGTGCAGCCCCGCCCCGGGGTCGCCCGGATCCCCGGCTCCCGACCCGAGCTCGGCGCCGGCCCGCATCGACCCCGGGGCATCCCCAGCGCGCCCCACCTACCTGTCCGAGGGGCGCCCGCGCGCGGACTCGCTGTGGAAAGTGGCCACGGCCCGGACCGCTTGGAGTTGGGCCCTGGGCGCGGGGCGCGCGGTGTAGCTTTTAAGGCGGGCGACGGTGGCGGGGCCGCGGGTCACGTGACCCTGCCCGGCCCGCCGCTTGGGGGCGTGGCCTCCGCGTGCCCCGCCCCGCCCGCGCGCCCGTCCGCTCGGGGTCTGGTGAGGCGGCCGCGGCCAATCGGGGGCGGGCGGCCCATATGACGTCAGCACACGCCACCGCCGCCTCGCGCCCGGCGCTGGCTCGGGAGCGCGGACGGCGGACGGATGGACTGACGGACCGAGGGGGCTTCGGGGACTCGCCGGCCGGGCCTGGGTGGGAAGAGCGGGGCTGGCCCGGAGCGGGTGGGCGGCATCCCTCGGTTGAACAACCTGGGCCCTCGATCGTCACGTAGACGTGGCCCACTGATGAGCCTCCCCTGCTGACCTGACCCCTCCACTGGGCGGGCAACAGGTGATCGCTATGCACCTGCCGAGTCACCTGACGATGCTCCGACCTCTGTCGTGTGGCCGGCTTCCGTGGCGCCGGCTGGTCACCACACCTGCTAGTTTACGGCGAGTGCACTGGTGCGTGCAGTGCCCCGGGGCTCGGAGGCGCGCTGCTCCGCTGTGTGTGTGTGCGCGCGCGCGCAGGCGTGCGTGCTGTTAAAGGTGCATCGCCGCTTCCCCGCGGCAGAGCGGTCCACAAACCTCTGGTCCACGTGACGTCTGTTACGAAAATGCAAATGGTAAAAATCTCATTCGTCTTTCCTTACCTTACCCGGCGAAAGCAAGCCACCACCATTCAAGAAAAAAAGGAAATCTGAACTCTTGACTCTCCTCTTGAAGAGTAGATTACTTTACCGCGTTGGTGCGTACGTGTTTGTGTCCTGCTTGCCAACGTGTGTCACATCAGGCCCCACAAAACCCACATCTTGTTGAGCGAGGTCCTGTTGTTTCGCGGGATCTTCGGCAACCGTAGGGGAAGAGCCGGGTCTGCGGCACTGTCCGCGGAGGAGCAGAGATTGGGAGGAACTCGGACCTTGAGAGCAAGTCTGATGGCCACGACGTCGCACAGGCTCAGGCGGTGTGAGGTTCTGTGTGTGGCATCTCCAGTATCGGGGCTTGTGGCCATCTGCGAGAATCTTAAAAAAAAAAAAAAAAAACAACAACAACAACAACAACAGCAAAACAAAAAACCAGAAACAGCCTCCTGAGATATTGATGTTTCTCAAAGTTCCTGGTTTTGGTGGTGGGGGGTGGAGGCAGGATTCGCATGCATTTTTAATGATTAAACAGGAGACTTCAAGGAAAAGCAGTGCTTGCAGTGCTGGGGTCACACTCCTCGACTTTAAGGGGTGTTGCCCTGGGAGAGTTTTGAGGAGCGCTGCGTGAAGACATTTGCCACTCGTTAGCTGGTCACTGTTGCCCCCCCCTTCCCCCATCCCCCCCAGTAGTGGGTTTTCGGCCACGGCTCACTTGCAGGCCAGACACAGCCTGGTCGTGGTGTAGGTATCCCACACCCAGTCCAACATACCACGCTGCTGTGACCTCTTAACCTAATCTACGTCCGCGAGAGCATACATTTTTAAGAAGTGTCATCATCACGCGTTATGACAAAGTGGCTTTCAAACCGTCGTGCACAATCCGGACGTGGCATTTGTGAGGGATGTGACTTGTTTTCATTTCTCGAGCATGACCCAGACAAAGTGGGGGTGGGAACGGGGCGGGGGGGGGGGGTCCGTGGTCACGTCTTCTCGTGGGAAGGGCAGGAGGCTCTCACCCTCTCTCCGTCTGCCCCGGCCCCCACTATAGACTCGGTTTCCGGAGGTTCGCAGCACTTTTGACCTCATGGCGCGCTGTGATCTGGGTCCCGGCCATTTTCTCCAGCGCGCCTTGTGTAAGTGCGTCCTGTCGTAGGAGCCTTGGGACTTTGTCAAAGCAAGAAAAGCAGAGGCCGGCAGGACGTCAGCTGGATCAGTGGGGGCACACCTATCCAACCAGACGCCGAATAGTCGCGTCCTTCTTCAATCCGTCCTCAGAAGCCTGCGCGTCCCTCCCCTCCCCGCCCCGCCCCCATCAGCCTCAAGCGCTGGGGAGAAACAGGACAGAAACACATTACACATCACACAGGCACCTTGAGAAGCACCGATACACTCAGCGTGTGGACCTCACGGAGATGTGTCTCTCCCACCGTCTTGACCCTGAAATGTGGGCATGTCACGGACTCCGATAGGAAACGCCGGTAGACGCACGGAGCTTCTCGGCAGCTTTCAGAAACCGGCTTATTCGGGTCTATAAGGCCCAAGAGGCAGAAGCGACAGCTCTTTGCTTCCCAGCGGAGCTGCTGTATATGCGGATTCCTTACAGCACAGAACTCAGTGTATCTGTCCTCCAGGGTGTAAGGTGCCCTCGGTTTTCTTTACGTTTTCCCTCTTGCCACTCGGCCTGGCCGTGCAGACCTTCCCAGTGTCATTTTGAGTTGTCATCCTCCTTCCGGACAGGTACAAACTTTATGAAAGTATTTTATGGCTTCCTGTGTGGAAAGGGACTCTCCGTCCCACGAGCTTATTGGTGTGTTGAAGTCTGTTCACTTGGCCCACCTTTCTGTCCACCTGAGCCGCTGTCAGCACAGCCCAGCCTCTGACTCTGTGTTCCCTCCCATCTCTGCTGGGTCCTTGTGAATCAGGGGGCCTCCCGGAGCCACGCAGAGGCCCACAGACCACGTGGGAGGGTGCTTGGGGGCTGCGTTCTGTTGGGTCCCTCCTGAGGGCTGTCGGTGTGGCCTCCATCCCACAAAGGGTTTGTCGCTGCATCCCCAGGGTATGTATCACGGGAGTCTGGTCCCACGAATGAAGTTAGTCTAGGGGAACGGCATCGGAGGCATGTGGATTTGCAGTCCTGGAAACCACAGCCTTGGTATCGGAAACCATATTCAAGTATTTTGAGAATTTGCAACTCAATCAGCCCCTGCGACAGACGGACGTTGTTATTGTTGTCCTTTCTCTAATAAATGAGGGCTGTGTCTCAACCATGACGGGATCTGCTCTCCCTAGCCCCAGTTACTCTGATTTAAGTATTTAGGGAAATGTGTTCAGGAGGGTAACATTTGGTTCTTAACGGCATCCCTGGAGGGTAATCCGTGTAGATGTGCCATCACGTGAGGAGAGTTTACTCCTCACTTATGTCGCTTATGGACTAAAGGTAGCACAGATCGCTGACCCAGGACACAAGACCTCTGTAGCTCTTCCGGACAGAGAAGACTCATGGGAAGAAAGGGAGGACATGGTGTCTCAGATATTTGAGAGGTCATGCAGTGAGCAATCTGCTGCCTTTTTCTTTAAAGAAAAAAACACATTAGTAACCATTTATAATAAATACTCTTAAAAAATAGGGTAGATGACTAAGTATATTATTTTTAATGGAAAAATATCACATGCTCCCTGCAAAACATTCAGAAAGTATGCAAGAATATATTTAAAAACCTCATAATCCCAGTGACTAAACATAATGTAACATTTGGGGGTGTGAATTTCCACATTTTTTTCTCTATGCATAAATTGTGTGTGTGTGTGTGTGTGTTTCAAAAAAAAAAACAAACATGAGTAAGATCACACTTCGCATATAATGGAACCAGAACTTTGGAGATAATGAATATCTTTCAGAGTCGATCAGTGTAGACTGTGTTATCATTTTTATACAGCTTTATTAAGATATAATTCACGAACCACGCAATGTACCCATGTGAAGTGCACAATCCGAAGGCTTTTATTGTATTCACGGATCTGTGCGACCATCACCACCGTCAATTCTAGAACATTTTCATCGACCCGAAAAGAAACTCAGGCTGTAGCTCACATCTCCGCTACCCCCCTCCTCCCCACCTCCCAGCCTCCTCTCCTCAGCCCTCGGCAACCAGTAATGTACTTTCCATCTCTATCTATAGCTTTTCCTGTTCTGGAAGTTTATTTGAATGGGATTATATAACATGTGGTCTTGGGGGGCTGGTTTCTTGTACTCAGCATAATGTTTCAAGGTTCACCCATGCTGTATCGTGTGTTAGTACTTTACTCCTTTTTATGGCTGAATAATATCCTGTTATGAGGAAATGCCCGTTTTGTTTATCCATTTGCCAATTGATGGATAATTGCGTTGTTTTCACTTTGAGGCTCTGATGAACAATGCCCCTGCGACCATGGGCGTGACCGTCTCTGTGGGGGGCGGGGGGGGGCACGCTTCCCTTCTCCCAGGTGAGGCTGCCCGCAGTGCAGGTGCTGCGTCCAGTGGTGGCCCTGTCTTTAATCATTAGCGGAACTGCTAGACTCTTTTCCAAAGCAGCTGCCCGGTTCACATTCCCGCCAGAGTATGAGGGTTCTGATTTCTGCACATCCTTTCTATTCATTTTATTTATTTATTAAAAAAATTTTTTTCGACATTTTATTTTATTTTTTGAGAGACAGAACGCGAGCAGGGGAGGGGCAGAGAGAAGGGGAGACAGACAATATGAAGCAGGCTCCAGGCTCTGAGCCGTCAACACAGAGCCCGACGCGGGGCTCGAACTCATAGACTGTGAGATCTTGAGCCGAGCCGAAGCCGGACGCTTCACCGCCTGAGCCACCGGGCACCCCACCCCGTTCTGCACATCCTTATCAACACCTGTCACTACTCGCCTGTTTGAGTCTCATTATCCCAGGGGGTGTGAAGGGGTTCGGTCCCGATTCCGAGAGCAGGACCGTGTTCTTGGATGTCGAGGAACATCTTGGCTTGCGCGCTAAGACTTTATTGGTGAGTGTCACCCCCGCAAGAGTGGGGGAAAGAAGCGAGTACACACATCCAGGGGCCACACGGGCGTCCTCTGCTCTGCGGGACCGGTCCTGTGGGGGAAGAAGTGTGGCTGTTCGCTCTCTGCTCCTGTCTCCAGCGGGCCCAGGTTTGCTCCAGCATTGTTCACCCCTCTGCTCTCCTTGTTCTAATACTCCGCGCCCCGGTGCCCCTGCCTGTGCGGGAAGGTCACTCAGACCCTCCTCTGTCCCCCCGCAAGCGGGAAACAAATCTCCCATGTGAAAGGTGCCCTCCCTGTCCCAGGAGGTGAAGAGGCACCCTTATGACCAGCGATGGGAGATTTAGGGCCGAGAAGGCTGTATAGACAACCCTTGTTACTTTCTACTAATTTACTCCCCAGCCCAGATCTGTTTAGAATCCCTCACTACCACCGGAAGCTCCCAAAGTTAAGCTTTTCTGGTCTCGTCAATTCCTCACGGATCCGTTCTCTCTTTGTCTAAAAAGCGGAAAAACTGCCCGCCTCGGTCATTTCTCCGGGTCTCAATTTCATTCGCGGGCCACTGCGAGCACGTAATAAAACGCTGGTTTTCTGTCCTGTCGATCTGTCTCACATAAATTTAATTATTACCCCAGGGGCAAGACCTCGAAGGATAGAGAAGGATGCTTCCGTCCTTCCCAGACCACCTTCTTGGCTGCGGCAGGTTATGGGCGCATCCATCAGAGACCATCCGTAGGGCGGCCGAAGCCATTGGACGAGGGACCAAGGCAGAGTGTGTAGGATGAGAAACCAAATGAGCCTCCGACAGCCCTGGAAGGGAGAGGAGGAAAAGAGGCGGCAAAGCGTGTGGGGGTGGGAGGTCCAAAGGGGCGGGAAGAAGATATGAGCTCCAGAAGTCTGGGGGCGTGAGCTCCAGGAAGGAGGGCCGGCCGTGGCAAAGAAGGCAGGCCACTCCTGACTGCCCCACGGAAGTGTGCGGCGATGCGGGGCCCCCTGGGAACCCCGAGGAGAGCTGGAGCCCAGGAAGGTGACGCAGCAGGTGTAGACAAGACGGCAAGAGACTGGGAGCCGCACAAGAACGTGAGGCGGAGGGAGCTTTCTTCTGTTTCAAAAATGGGGAAGCCGGGAGCAAATTTAAATGCTGCTGGAAGGTTCCAGCAGAGAGACGGATAAAGGGGAAGGACGTGGGGGAAGAGTCCTGCGGAGGCTGGGTAGGCATTTCCTGTAATTACCCAGAGGCCACCTGTAGGGTAGAAGGACTGGAGTCCTGGGTGGGCTGCAGGGCGTCGCCCTCAGGCAGTTCCGGTTTTTGCCCCAGGAGGAGGAGGAGGAGGAGGAGGAGGAGGAGGAGGAGGAGGAGTGGTTCAAGGGAGGGAGGGGCTGGTTCGAAGAGACTGCAGTCTGGGTTTCAGTGTGGACGGCCAGGCTGAGGTTTCTGCCGCAGGGGCCTCGGGGCGGTGTGACTATTGTGAGCCACACCCTGGGCCGGAGGGGAAGAGAAGGCCCGCCCTCTGAGGCATCTAGAACTGGCCTCTTCTGGGACAAAGTGGCAAGGAAGTCCCGGACCCTGACTAGTGGTTGAAGGGGGCCCTGGGGCCCAAGCAGGGCGGAAGGAAGTAGGGCTGGGGCGAGGGGGGGGGGGGCGCCTCTCCTGGAGGTCGGCTCCACCCCGGCGGGGTCATCGTTCCGCCCACTGATGGAAACCAAGCAGTCACAAATTTGTTACTGGAGGTGGCACCTGGTGTGGAAGAGGCCACGGGAAGCTTTATGAATGCGTGGTTTCAGAGGGAGACAGCAGCTGCAGACGATGACAACGTCTGTGCCGGGGCCCCAGGATTGGGTGGCTGCGGTGGTGTGGGATGAGTCACTGGGGCCGGCGAGGCCGGGGCGCAGAGAGGCCGGGGTTCGGATGGGTCATGTTTGTGGAGGACGAAGTTGCTTAAGCCAGTGGCACACCTGCCACGTGAAGGTGGGGGGCCTGAGGTCCTGGGGAGCGAAGGCAGTTGCCCGGGAGGGCGGGACACGGCCGTGGCACACCCGTGGCACACCCGTGGCACACCGGCGCGCCGGGCTGGCTAGCGTCCCCCCGCATCCTGTCCCTTCCGGGACCACAGAATACACCCTTGTTTGGAAATTTGGTCCTTGTGCAGGTGACTGGTCAAGATGAGCTCACCTCGGACCTACTGGAGTAGGTTTGGCTCTTAATCCAACAGGCCCGATGTCCTTAGAAGGAGAGGGGAGCCACAGAGGAGACACGGGAGAAGGCCACGAAGCCGCAGAGGCGGAGGTCACAGGGATGCGGCTCCCAGCCCCGGGGAGGCCGAGGGCTGCCAGGAGCAGGAGGGGCAAGGACAGTCCTGCCCCCAGAGGCTGCGGAGGCGCGAGCGTGCCCACACCTTGACCGTGGGCTCCGTCCTGGCCGGCGGGCCTGGGAGGGGTTGGAGGTCTCTGCTGAGTCCCCCCCCCCCCGTGTGGGGCTTTCCCAGCTGCAGGGGGCTGGCAGGAGGGGAGGCACCCCCACTCGGGGTGGGGGGGTGGCTACAGGGCAGGGGTCCCGGGGGAGCGGGCTGGTGCGGGTGGGATTCCCGCGGGGGACGGTCCGGAGGAGGAAGCACAGCCGGGTGGCGTGTGCAGGGCGTGTGCGAGCTCGCCGTCGTGCCTCACGGCCCTGTTTTCTGTTTTCCTTGGTTACCGTCCAAAATGCAAACGCCCGATATCACCTCTGTTGTTTAGTCCTCGCACACACCTGCCAGACCGTCATCGGGGACGTCACGTGAAGCAACGGGGTCCCGAATGAAACTTGCTCAGAGCTACCGCGCACTGTGAGTGGCAGAGCGGGGTTCAAATCCAGGTCCTTCCGAGTCGCGAGCGGCTGCTCCCCCGACCCCTCGACCTGCCCCTCCACCTCCAGCCCCCTCCCCTTCCCCCCCCCGCCCCCCACCCCTGTCATTCACAACCCCTCTCGGGGCCTCTGCTGTATATGCCGTGCTGGGCACACTGGGGACTCAGCCCCTGCATGTGACCTGGAGGAACCCACAGGAGAGAACGGCATTGTGTGAGTTTCCCAGGGGCCGCGGTGGCAGGTTGTCCCCAACTTAGTGGCTTCAAATTACAGAGATGTGTTATCTTAGCGTTCTGGAGGTCGGACGTGGGAAATGAGTGTCAGTGAGTGGAAATCAAGGTGTCCCTGCGTGCGGCTCCTTCCGGAGGCTCCACGGGAGAATCCATTTCCCTGCCTTTCCCACTTCTGGAGACCACCTACTGTTCTTGGCTCTCCGCCCCTTCCAAGTGTGAGTCCAGCCTCTGCCTCCCGCCTTACGTCTCCTTGTCTGACTCTGCTCCCCCAGCCTCAGTCACGTCTCGGGACCCTCGCACCCACATAGGACCCACCGGACAATCGCCCGGTCTCGAGACCTCCAAGATCCTTAATGACATGTGCAAAGGCCCGTTGCCGTGGAAGGTGACACAGGCTCTGGGGTTGGAATGTGAACAGAAGGGTAGAGGCTGTTGCTCCCCGTGCCCGAGGGGAGGACAGAGTTTCCAGGCACCGCGGCAGGCTTTCTCACGGAGTTTCACGCAGAATGCTAGGGAACAGAGGTGCGACGATGAGAAAAAGCTCCTCAGGAGGTGGGATGTTTGCACTGGGTCTGGAAGGACGAGTCTGTGCTGAGGAGAAGCGGAAACACGGCAGGAGGCAGATGGAATAATGCACAGTGGTGCTACGTGCCAGAACTTTCCGGGCAGGGCTGAGCGTGCTGGGAGCGAGCCTGGAGAATTTGGGAGAGATGAGCTGGGCCACGTCCTGCGGGAGGGACAGGCTGAGAAGCCTGGCCTTTATCCTGTGGGTTCGTGTCTCCAAACCTTGTTCGGTCGTGTGTTCCTTTTGGCTGAGCCGATCTTAGCTTGCACGCCCAAGTATATTGGTGTGTTTATGAATTACACGGGCATCGCTGTGCTGATATCTTGTGTGTGTCGTAACACGCGTAAGGCAGAGAAACCTAACAGAGGGCCTGAACCTTGGCTGGCTGCCTGGCCGCCAGGTAGAGACCGCAGTTCTCAGGCTCCCTTCCAGCAAGGTGTGGTCCCATGCCTGAACTTGGGCTGATAGGATGTGCACGGACGTGCCACCGGCAACTCCCGGCCCGTGTCTCTAAACACAAACCGGTTTCCTGGATTCTCTTTGTTCCTGCAGCTGGGAACATAGAGAAGTGAGCCAGCTTCTACTATGCGGGCAAGATGATACAGGGCCGTAGGGCCCTGGGGTGACCCGGGAAGTCAACCCACTCACCTCCAGGTGGCTGGGGGAGACAGGGCTCAGCTCCCGTCTGAGTCACCTTGTTTTTGGACTCCTATATAGCGGTTCTGTTTACCCCTAATACACATGAGGGGTTCACGTTTAAGCTCAAGCTGTTTTATTTTGTCTTATTTTATTTTATTTTATTTTATTTTGAGAGAGAGAGAGCAAGGGAGAAGGGCAAAGAGAAAGAGAGAGAAAGAGAGCGAATATCCCAAGCAGGCTCTGTGCTCAGCACGGAGCCCAGTGTGGGACCCCAGCCCATGACCCTGGGATCTAGACCTGAGCTGAAATTAAGAGTCGGACGTTCAACCGACTGAGGCACCCGGGCGCCCTAGTTTTTTTGTTTTGTTTTTTTCATACTTCTCCCTGATAGACAACAAGGCTGTGCATGCAAGAAAATATTTTCATGGTCACTTCCCCTTCCTCGTAGAGAATTATAAAGATTTTGTTAGAATTACATAGAGCGTAAGCCGTATCTCTGTTAAGACGGCCTCTAGGCCAGCTCTGGGCTTCGGTGGGGAAGCGGGCCACAGAGTGACGGTGGCTTGAGTTGGTAGGATGGGAGGGGGCTTTGATCTGGGGGCTCTGGGGTAGAGAGTGGTGGCTGGCCGTGCCTTCTGTCCCCTCAGTCCCTGGGACGAAGGGTGCCTTGCTGGCAGGGGCTGAGCCCCGTTGGGATGGGCCCTGTGGCCTGGAGAGTCTGACCGAGCACAGAGCCCACGTCCCCCCTGCGTGGCCCTTCAGGCCCGGGACCTGTCAGGGAGAAACAGCTTATCAAGCAGCTCATCGTGTCTTGTACTTGGCTGAGCCCAGGAGACGGGGGTGGGGACAGAGAAGCCAGTTCTCAGAACAGAAGGTGGAAAGCCCTGGCTGGACCTGGCTGGAAGGACCTTCGGAAGGGAGCCGAGGGCTGTAGGCTGGGGCCAGTGGCTCCTGCAGGACTGGGGGATGTTTGTCACTTCCCCTGGTTTGTTGGTTTTTATCCCTTGTCAGCTTCCCTGCGGTTGTTGGCAACAAAACTTTCGAGACGAAAAAGGGGCATTCGTTGTGTGCCCTTGTTCAAGGTTGATAGGAGACAGGGAGGGAGAGGAAACCACTGCTGTTTGGCAACCAGGCTTGGGGTGGGGTGGAGGGACCCGGGGACAGGACCCTAAGGGACAAAGTGCGTGATGGCAGCAGAGAGAGGGCAGAGGGCTGGGATCCCAGACCCGGCAGTTGCCTGAAGGCACAGGTGCCTGGAGCCCCTCAGAGACGGCTGACGGGCAAAGAGATTGTGGCGTGTGCACGCAGAGCGGTATCACTTGGCCGCAAACGAGAACGAAACGCGTCCACCGGGACAGCGTGGGTGGACTTCGAGGGCACTGTGCACGACAGAAGCCAGTTTCAGAGAGACTAGCACTGAGCACATCACTCCGTCACAGGTCCCTTGAGGCACCGAGTTCACAGGGACGGAAAGCAGAAGGGTGGGCACTGGGGGTGGGGGGAGGGGGACGGGGGTTAGTGTTGAACGGGGACAGAGTTACAATCCGGGATGACGGAAAGTTCTGGAGATGGGCGGTGGCGGTGGTTATACAACAAGTGAGTGTACAGATAACCGCACAATGGCATCCTTAAAACGGTTAAGGTGGTAAATTGCATGTTTTGTGGATTTTGCCCCAACTAAAAACTGTGAGAGAGGGGCGCCTGGGTGGCTCAGTCGGTTGGGCGTCCGACTTCGGCTCAGGTCACGATCTCACGGTCTGTGGGTTCGAGCCCCGCGTCGGGCTCTGTGCTGACAGCTCGGAGCCTGGAGCCTGCTTCGGATTCTGTGTCTCCCTCTCTCTCTCTACCCCTCCCCTGCTCATGCTCTGTCACTCTCTCTCTCTCTCTCAAATAAATAAACACTAAAAAAAAAAAAAAATTAAAAAACAAACAAACAAACAAAAAAAATGTGAGAGGAAAGACGGAAAGAGGTAGAAATGACCGTGGCCTGGTTCTCCCGTGTGCGCGTGGTCACGTCGGGCCTGTGTCCCGCGGCCCCGGGCTGGCGAGCCAAAGCAGAGAAGAGAGAGGCCCGGGAGGAAGAGGGGCCTGTCGCCTGGTGCCATGCCGTCCGTGTCCTCCGCAGCCGGGGACCGCAGAGCGTCAGAGATGACAGAAGGCCTTTGTCAGGCTTCTTTCTCTCTTTCAAGTGTCTTTTCTGAATATTCACTGTCCTTTCCCCCACGCGCTCCCCACACTTGACTTCTAGTGTCACTTATCTCTGCACACTGAATAGTCACAGTTGCTAAAAGGCGCGGGCTGTGTGACAAGAACGTTCTTGGATGACCTGGGGTTTCCGCAGCTCCCTCGGGTCGTCCGCTAGGTTGGGCTCTTTCAGAAAGATTCCTCTGGGGTCGTTGTCATCCTCTGCCCCCTGGACCCATCTCTGCCCTGCCCGGCCACCGTCTGGCCGCTGCGTGTCCTGTGCCCGCTGTGGGAGACTCCTTTGGGGAGGAGGTCTTGCCCTCCGGAGGCCCCTCCAGCCCCCCTCCCAGCTGCATCGACCCCACGGTGGGCATGACCTTCCCCTTGGTTCGTCTGTAGACACCCGGCTGTGCCTGGTTTGTTCCCTTCCCCCTGGCCTTCTCCCTAAGTAGTCCTCACCAAGTCTTTCCTTAACAATCCGGGGGAGTTCGATCTCCCACTCGGGCCTGGTGGAATCACTGTTACCTCCTCTTGTGCTTCTCCCAGCAAGAAGCTTCCAGAAATTTCTGAGGACAGCAAGCCCGGTGGCCATTCACGAGGTTATCGGAAAGACACCGAAGGTCCTGAAAATGCCCCCAGGGCCTAGTGGCGTTGCCGCTGCCGTGGGAGCGCGGGCTTCCCTGGAGAGCCGGGCGACGCGGTCACTGCATTGAGTATCCCTAGGGGCCGTCACCGTGAGTGAGGGGCTTAGGACGCACTGAATCTGAGCCATCCACGGATATTGGGAAAACTCTGGGCCTGATAAAAGCCGCATTTCTCTTGTTACTGCGCTGGTATTAGGTACGATGGGATTGTGGAGAGTAGAACTGATAGAAATCAAGGTACCAGTGCGGCCACGCTAGCTCCAAAGACTTTTAGTGGAGAATCCGTCCTTGCCTGTCTGGGTTCTGGCCAGCCACCTCTCGCAGCCCCCTCCCTCCAGTCTCTGTCCTGGTCGTCACATGCCCGTCTCCTGTCTCGTGTGTTCTTTCCATGTTTCTCCCCTCTTCTCATAACACACGGGTCCCACTCCAGCAGGACCTCATATTTATTTTATTTCTTTTTAGGTTTATTTATTTATTTTTGTTTTTTGTTTTTTGTTTTAATGTTTATTTTTGAGACAGAGAGAGACAGAGCATGGACGGGGGAGGGTCAGAGAGAGAGGGACACACAGAATCAGAAGCAGGCTCCGGGCTCCGAGCTGTCAGCACAGAGCCCGACGTGGCGCTCGAACTTACAGACCACGTGATCGTGGCCTGAGCCGAAGTCGGAAGCTCAACCGACTGAGCCACCCCACTATTCATTTATTTTAAGGGAGAGAGAGCACGTGAGCAGGGGAGGGCAGAGAGAGAGGGAGGGAGAGAAAGAGAGAATCCCAGCAGGCTTTGTGCTGTCAGCGCAGAGCCCGACCTGGGGCTGGAACTCACGAACCATGAGATCACGACCTGAGCCGTTATCAAGAGTCGGACACTCCACCGACGGACCCACCCGCGTGCCCCAGGACCTCGTCTTTATTAATTCCACCTGCAACAACCCTATTTCCAGAGAAGGTCGCGTTCACGGGTCCCGGGGGTTAGGGCTTGAACACATCCTCCGGGGGACACAATTCAACCCTTCAGAGTACCGCTTGGTTGAAAGCAGGGATCTCAGGCAGACCCAACTGTAACGAGAAGGTCACGTAGGCAAGTCAGAAGAAGCAAAAACAAGAAAATAAAAATGACCTATGATTCCCAGACTCGGAGATGATCATGGTATGTGCACACGACCAGATCTTTTACCCGTGTAATTACACTTGTCAACCTGCGGACAAGTATCATTAGGATTGTACTGTACCTAATACTTTGTTGCCTTGTCACTTTCCTCTTGCCCCTGACGGTTCGATAATCCAGGGTAAACATCAACCTGGGGTAAGAAACATTTGGCCACCGCGATGTTTACTGGCTACATGGTGTGTGTGTGTGTGTGTGTGTGTGTGCGTGTGACAAATTTCTTAGCCTATCCTATCAGTGGACACTCACAGATAGCCTCCTAGTTTTCATCATCAGAAACAAAGCTTCAACAAATACCTTCATAGCTAAACACGTACGCACATCTTTCTTCTTCTGCCTTAGGAGAAACTTCAGCACTGTCTTTTGAAGTTCATCTTCTGTGCCTCATGGGTCACGTGGCTCCTGTTATGCTTTTCATTCACAATCATTTCCTGTTTCCCTATTTTTTTTTTGTTTTAAATCAGAGCTGAGCTTAAATCTGTGGTTGAACAAGAAACCCTTAAATTGCTTATAATCTGAAATATTTACTGGCACTTTGAAGACAAAACAGTGTATAAAGTTCATTAATGAACGGGATAGCTGTGTTTCATCAGTGCAAGATTTAGCTTCTGTTGCTCTGTATGCAATTTTGTGGTATGACAAACAATTGTATCTAGCTAATGGAATTCTTTTCCCTTTTTGCAAGAAGTAGAATTTCATGAATTGTAATTTATTAATTATTATTAAGTATTGGACTAATTTCCTTCTTGCTGTAAGGTATTGGGATGTAAAATTTTCTACATATTAAGAGTTGAGAAAAGAGATAAGCCTCCCCCTTCCCCACACCCAGGGCCACACCCACTGAAAACAGAGCCACTAGGTATTTGGGTGTGTGGGTGCCCTGTGACCTCACTGCAGATGACCCCGACCTCTAAAGGAGACAGGACTGCCTTCAGAGTGACCTGGGCTATGCCTGGGCTCGGTGTCAGTTTACTCACGTGACCCACTCAGCAGCAAAAAACAATAAAATGTTTTGCAACCAAATGTGCATGGCTAAGATCCCTGCAAGGTTTTGCATCTGGTGAGAACAGTGAGATGGAAAGCTTCCTCTGATTTTCTGAGTTTGCCTGATCTGCTCAGGATCTCTGGTTTTTCTCCTGATTTGGGGCAACTAAGTACAGGATGTGTGCAGGGGCTGTGTGTTTGCACGCCAACTGCAGGGTGTGTGGTGTGAGTCGAGAAAAGTGTCTTCTGTCCTATGCCCTGCCGTGTGTATTTTGAAGCTCTGTTATTAGGTGCATATGCCTTTATGATTGTTACAGCTTGATGATAAATAGACTCTTATTATTATGAAATGTTCCCCTTTTTCTGGTGATTCTCTGCTCCCTCCGCATCTTTGAGATGATGTCAGTACAGGGACTGTGGCCTTACCCATCGTGTCTGGGCCTTCTCCACCTTTTTGTTTCCAGCCTATCTGTGTGTTCACATTTAAAACACATCTTTTGTACCCAGCTTATCATTGGGTCTCCCTTTTTAAAATCCACTCTGCAGGTCTCTGCCTTTTCTTTGGGGAGTTTAATCCTCTATATTTATTGTAATTATTGATACGACTTGTGATCTATCATTTTGCTATTTGCCGTGTGTTTCTTTTTCTTAATTTTTTTTAGCTGGTATTGTTCCTCTCTTCTTCCTTTCTTGTCTTTAGAGTTGCTTGATTTTTAGCATTCCATTTTATTTTTAATTTTTTAATTCTTTATTTTTTTTAAGTTTATTTATTTATTTTGAGAGAGAGAGAGAGAGTACGAGCAGGGGAGGAGCAGAGAGAGAGGGAAGAGAGAGAATCCCAAGTAGCCTCCATGCTCAACACAGAGCCCAAAGTGGGGCCCGATACCACAAATTGTGAGGTCATGACCTGAGCTGAAATCAAGTGTTGGATGCTTAACCGACTGAGCCGCCCAGGCACCCCTATACCACATCTTCTTAATCCATTCATGAGTCAGTGGACACTCGGGCTGTTTCTATAGTTTCGCTCTTGTAAACAATGCTGCTATTAACATTGGGGTGCATGTACCCCTTTGAATTAGTGTTTTTGTATTTTTGGGGTAATAATTTTTGTACTCCTCCATGGTGGATTTATTACTATTAACAACAAAATCCCAGGGAAATTTATTAATTTTAATATTATAAGAACTTGAAAATAACGGAAAAGAGGTTTTTTACTGATTTTTTTAAATGAACAAATTTTTTTTAATGTTTATTTATTTTTGAGAGAGACAGAGAGAGAGAGTGAGCAGGGGAGGGGTAGAGAAGGAGACACAGAATCCGAAGCAGGCTCCAGGCTCTGAGCTGTCAGCACAGAACCTGACACGGGGCTCGAACCCACGAACGGCAAGATCATGACCTGAGCCTGAAGTCGGATGCTTGACCGACTGAGCCACCCAGGCGCCCCAAGTGAACACTCACAAGTGTACGAGAGGGTTGATGGTCTGATGCATTAAAGGTATTCAGGCAAACAAAATTGGAGGGCAGCGATCGCACTTTTGAGAATCACTTTTGACCTCGATAATTTTTCTTTCCACTGTGAAATGCAGGTTTGTAAATAAACACAGCTAACAAATTTTGATCTGAAGCCAGGCATACACACACCTTTGATGCATTAGCAAGGTGTGAGGATACGGTTCCCATTGTAGAAGTTACGCCTAACACAAAACCCAGCGAGTACCAGCCGATGGCGTCAGAATAGAGGCATCAGAGGCATGAGAACAATAGGCCAGCTTCTAGGAAAGCTGTTCATGGTGCAGCAGAGGGAGAGGACAGTTGTCTCGAGAAGAAATATGGTAGATGGGCTTCCCGTGAGAGGGCACAACCCCTCCAGGCAGAGAAGGCAGGTCTGGTTTGAGTCCTTGCAACGCGGAGCAGATTTGAATCTTCCGGAAGCACCTCTCTGTCAAGGGTCTTCTCCAGACTCCTGCTCTCAGGACAGCTCAGCCCCCACTGCGGGGAGGGGGGGGTTGAAGGGGGTGGGGGACTCCCACTGCGCCCACCTGTCCCGCCCCCGCCTCTGCCGAATTAACCGCAGTAGTTGACTCTACTTGCCTCTGTTTTCCTACTTCCCCACTCAGCGTTTCTCCGCACTTGAGAGTTGGGGTGGGAGCTGTGGAAACTCTCTCTCTCCTTGAGACACCTCATTCCTCCAGTACCCGCTTTTTCACTTGTACCTTCAAAATCTCCCTGGGGCGCCTGGGTGGCTCAGTCGGTTGAGCAGCCGACTTCAGCTCAGGTCACGATCTTGCGGTCCGTGGGTTCGAGCCCCGCGTCAGGCTCTGGGCTGATGGCTCAGAGCCTGGAGCCTGCTTCAGATTCTGTGTCTCCCTCTCTCTCTGGCCCTCCCCCCGTTCATGCTCTGTCTCTCTCTGTCTCAAAAATAAATAAATGTTAAAAAAAAATTTTTTTTAAAAATCTCCCTTTCTGCTGGCTCCTCCGTTTCAAATCCCCTTTAATATAAAGAAATGTGATGAAGGCTTCTTCCAGAAACGTTTCACGATTTCCTTCCCAGGCATGAACATGCGGCCAGTTATGTTCATTTCAATCAGTCTACATAGGAGGGATAAAATGAGGTCCTCTCAAAAAAAAAAAAAAAAAAAAAAAAAACCTACTCCGATGCCATGCATACAGAAAGCATTTAATAATTGCTTCATATTGCCGTTGCGGATAATATACATCTTTTGACAGCAGTTGCTTTCTTGTGGCATTGAAAAGGCAAAAGCGTAGGAAATACAAGATTTTCACCAAATATCTATCAAGTCCCATCTAATGCCTTCCCTGTCAAGCTTTAACGTGAACGCAGATTCCCAGGGGATCCCGCTACAGTGCAGATTCTGATGCCTGGGTCCGGGGTGGGGCCCAAGACCGTGCATTCCTCGCATGACCCCGGCGATGTTGGCCACAGACCCGGCAGTACCTTGCAGTAACCTGGGAACGGACATCCAGTTACTGGCACACTCAACCACTCGCCCTCTACTTGGGCACACTGAGAAGTTCCGGGTGCTTGTTTATGGTGCCAGCCCGAATTTTCAACTCTTGGTGTGGAGTGACGCAACGTTTCGTGACTGTGTTTGTCACGTGCTTGCCTGGTGTTCAATACGTAAGACCGACGATAAGAAATCATGTTCATAGAACATTATTACAGCTTGATTTTGTTGCTGACGATCCCCGCCCTCGCCTGGCCAGTTGGGGGTCTGTGCGGGGGCCACTGTCTTAGACGGTTTCAGGAGTGTCGCGCCCTGGGACGCGGCATAACTGTTCTGTAACCACCAGCTCTAGGCTCTCGATGCTATTTTGGAGAGTGAAAGTCGTATGACGGCTTATGCAGTGTGCTTGTTTATTTAAAATACTGCTACTTCCATAGATTTCTCTACCCGGCCCCCATCTCTCTCTCTCTCTCTCTCTCTCTAGAGAGAGAGAGAGAGAGAGATGGGTGGGGGAGAGAATCTCAGTTTCCACACTCAGCGTGGAGCCCGACGCAGGGCATGATCCCACAACCCTTGATCACAAACTGAGCTGAAATCAGGAGTCGGATGCTCAATGGACTGAGCCACCCGGGTGCCTCGATGTGAGATTCTTATAGAGGAAATGGGGTGATATATACAATTTAAAGTTCTCCTCCCTTTCCCCATTTAACAGAGCAAGACAGAGGAAGACCAAGACTTATCTGTATTCAGTTGCTCCACTGGACACATCCAAGAGTCATCGTTCGTGCGTTACTCTTACTTCCTAGAACATTCTACGTGTCCTTGACTAAGGGGGTGCGTGTATGTGTGTGCCTGCGCATTTAATCGTATTATTTATTCATTTATTTTTTAAATGTATTTATTTTGAGAGACAGAGAGAGCAGAGGGGGGTCAGAGAGAGAGGGGGAGAGAGAGAATCCCAGGCAGGCTCCGTGCCGTCAGTGCAGAGCCCGAGGCGGGGCTCCAACTCACGAACCTCGAGATCATGAGCTGAGCTGAGACAGAGAGTCGGACGCTTAACCGGCTGAGCCACCCAGGCGTGTGTTTGATTTTACAGGCAGTGTGGTGTCAGGGCAGTTCGGCCTCTGACTCAGAGGTTCTGAGTTCCGGTTCTGACTCAGCCAGTCATCACATGAGCTGGAAGAAGTCATGGTCTTCCCGGAACTTCGGCTTCCTCAAACATCTGGAGATGATCAAGAAATCCCGAGGTGACACCAAGGCGACTCCCGGCTCCAGGAGTCTGCTTCCCTCTCTCCTCCCTCCCTCTCTCCTCCCATTCCTAGCCTGGGATGTTGGAAGCATTTCTGCATCAACACCAGGAGAAAAGAAGGTGGAAATGGCTTCGAGGAACGAGACGTGTGACTGTAGACGACACTAACATATTGAAAGATTCTAAATAGGGTGAGAATTACTTTTTCGTCTTGTGCTTGAGCAGTAAGCGCTGCGTTGTTCGTGTCCGGAGGTCGACGCCCGCGGAGGGGGTGGGTCTCTGCGGCATCACCCACTGCCCTCTCCTCTCACGGGCTGTGTGAGCGTGTTAAACAGACGCGGGTCCCCGGAGGGGCCCCGCGCTCATGGGTGAGCCCCTTTGGGGAGGCGAGTGCGTCTGGCCCCCGGCTCTCGTGACAGCCCGTCTCCGTCTGGCCCCGGGCCCGGGGAAGGTGCGAACGGTCCCCCAGGGTGGGGCGGGGGGTCTGGGGCAGGCTCCCCGCTCCCCAGCCCCCCGCGGCGCCTCCCTGCCCGCCTCCTGCAGCCCCACCGTCCACACGGCCTTCTCTCCAAAGACAATGTAGCTGCGAAGTCACAGCTCCTCTAACACAGCGAAGCAGATTGACTCCGTCCGGTGTGGCCGCTTCGTAGGCGCTGGATGGTTCCAGTCGGGGCTGGAGGACGGGCGTCTGGCGTGTGTCCCACGGGCGTTACCTCTCCTGCCCGCTCTGGTCCTGACCTGAATCTACTGCATCATCGGCTCAGCATTATCGATTGGTCCTGTGCTGTCCTTTCCAAGCTGGGAGACCATCCAATTGGATACAGGACAGCTTCCAGGAGTTTGGTCCCAGGGGTGCTTTTCTTGGGGACGCCAGTGGGCGGCAGAAAGGGGGTCTGCATCGTCACCCTTTTGCGTGACGGCCGGGGTGCTACATTTGGGGGTGGATGCATACCCACAGCTTCTGTTCTCTCTCTCTCTCTCTCTCTCTCTCTTAAAGACAGGGGCATTTGGGTGGCTCAGTCGATTGAGCATCTGACTCTTGATTTCAACTCAGGTCGTGATTTCAGGGTCTTGAGATCAAGCCCCAAGTTGGACAACAGACTGAGAGTAGAGCCTGCTTGGGATTCTCTCTCTCTCTCTCTCTCTCTCTCTCCCTCTGCCTCTCTCTTCTGCTCGTGCATGCTCTCTCTTTATAATAATACTAATAAAAAAGATAAGGTAGCAAGTCTGTAAGTTGAAGTCCTTTAAAACGGGGCTGTTTAAACCTCGGTGTTCCTTCCCGTCACCTGGGGACCTCGTCGACCTGCAGGGGTTCATCGGACAGGGCTGGGTGGGCTTGGGTTCTGCATTCTAGCAAGTTCCCAGGCAAAGCTGGTGTTGCTGGTCTGGGGACCACACTTTGAGTAGCAACCTTTTAGGGGAAACCTCATCATAATCCTTCGCATTTTCTTTTGCATCGTCTTCTGCCGTGTGAACTCGAGTGCTATTTTGGTAAGCATAAACTCTTGAATCGAAATGTGCGTCCAGAAATACACATTGTGCTGTCTGCTCTCAGCTTTGCCTTTTTCCTGAATCTCTTTTCCCTCAGATGTGGGTAAACCAAGTTGGGAGAGGATAAAAAAACCCTTGCCTGTAATTTATTTCCTTGTGAAGTGGGAAGTCAGGACAGCTCATGACTCACATAGCATAGGCTTATATATTGAAGGTAATCAAATGTTTGGGGCACCTCCTCTAGGCCAGACTCTGCGTCAGGCATCCAGGGGTGCAGATATGCCCCAGCTCTTAATGAGCCCCCTTAGCGGAATCGTGTTAAGAATAAAAGAAATGCTCACAAGCTATTAAATAGGATAGGGGTATGTCCAGTTTGCTACGTGCTATAATAGATTACTAGCCAAAAATTAAGATTTGATTTGTATTGATGAAAGGAATGTGCTTCTAAACCAAGGCTGGGAGAATTGCCCTGCTGTCCAAGGCTCGGCTCAGCGGTCCTACTGTGATGCTCTCAGAAGGAGACGGTTTGTGGCTCTCCTGATGCCCCAGCACCCATCCTGGCTCTCGTGCACGTGCTATCCAACACCACTGGAAACCCTCTGCAAGCTGGGTTTGCGTCTTCACCATCAGGGGTTCCCCACAGTACGTAACACAGGCGAGTTAGGTTCAAAGCGTCCCAGTGCCTCATGGCCACCACGCCCTGAGCTCGGACTTGGGTTTCCCTCCGCCGTGTTGGGTGGGACCAGCTGGACCACAATATGGGGGACAGAGTTTCTGTCCTTCCCCTTCCAGCAGCCTTCAGGCCCAGGGTACGAGACCCAGTGATGTATTAGTGAACAGACACCTCAAAATTCAGTGCCACCTGCTTGTAGGGCGCTTGGATTCAGGCTGATGTGTTGCAGGCAGGGGGGGACTGGCGGTCTCAGGAGGGGCGGGTGGGGACTTCCGGGGGGTGCTGGAGGCCAGTGACTCAGCTGAAACACCCATGCTTTATTATTTTATTTTATTTTATATTTTATTTTATTTTATTCCTTCATAGATTCTCACGCTTTGTTTTATTTTATTTCATTAAAAAATATATATAATTCATTGTCAAGTTGGCTAACATACAGTGTATATAGGGTGCTCTTGGTTTTGGGGGTAGATTCCCGTGGTTCATCGCTTCCATACAATACCCAGTGCTCATCCCAACAGGTGCCCTCCTCAAAGCCCATCACCCATTTTCCCCTCCCCCCCACCTCCCCATCCACCCTCGGTTTGTTCTCTGTATTTAAGAGTCTCCCGGGGCGCCTGGGTGGCTTGGTTGGTTGAGCGTCCGACTTTGGCTCAGGTCACGATCTCTCGGTCCGTGAGTTCGAGCCCCGCGTCGGGCTCTGGGCTGATGGCTCAGAGCCTGGAGCCTGTTTCAGATTCTGTGTCTCCCTCTCTCTCTGCCCCTCCCCCGTTCATGCTCTGTCTCTCCCTGTCTCAAAAATAAATAAACGTTAAAAAAAAGAAAAGAGTCTCCTGTGGTTTGCCTCCCTCCCTCTCTGTTTGAGACTATGTTTCCCCTTCCCCTCCCCCATGGTCTTCTGTTGAGTTTCTCAAGATCCTCGTAGGAGTGAAAACATATGATATCCGTCTTTCTCTGACTGACTTATTTCACTTTGCATAATACCTTCCAGTTCCATCCACGTTGCTGCAAATGGCCATATTTCATTCTTTCTCATGGCCAAGTAGTATTCCGTTGTATATAGAAACCACATCTTCTTTATCCATGTGTCAGTGGATGGACATTTAGGCTCTTACCATGATTTGGCTATTGTTGAAATTGCTGCCGTAAACATTGGGGTAC
This sequence comes from Lynx rufus, assembly GCF_022079265.1. Lineage (NCBI taxonomy): Eukaryota > Metazoa > Chordata > Mammalia > Carnivora > Felidae > Lynx > Lynx rufus. Next base: position 167,365,830 of record NW_025814856.1, on the reverse strand, counting down.
AAGTGTCCCTATGCATCAGCACTCCTGTATCCCCTGGGTAAATTCCTAGCAGTGCTATTGCTGGGTCATAGGGTAGATCTATTTTTAATTTTTTGAGGAACCTCCACAGTTTCCCAGAGCGGCTGCACCAGTCTGCATCCCCACCAACAGTGCAAGAGGGTTCCCGTTTCTTCACATCCTCGCCAACAGCTGCTGTTGCCTGAGATGTGAATGTTAGCCATTCTGACAGGTGTGAGGTGGTATCTCATTGTGGTTTTGATTTGTCTTTCCCTGAGGATGAGTGATATTGAGCATTTTTTCATGTGTCTGTTGGCCATCTGGATGTCTTCTTTGGAGAAGTGTCTATTCATGTCTTTTGCCCATTTCTTCACTGGGTTACTTGTTTTTCAGGTGTTGGGCGGGGTAAGCTCTTTATAGATTTTGGATAGTGACTCTTTATCTGAGATGTCATTTGCAAATATCTTCTCCCATTTGGTCAGTTGCCTTTTAGTCTGGTTGATTGTTTCTTTCACTGGGCAGAAACCGTTTATCTTGATGAGGTCCCAGTAGTTCATTTTTGCTTTCAATTCCCTTGCCTTCAGAGACATGTCAAATAAAAAGTTGCTGTGGCCAAGGTCAAAGAGGTTGTTGTCTGTTTTCTCCTCTAGGATTTTGACGGTTTCCTGTCTCACATTTAGGTCTTTCATCCATTTTGAGTTTTTTGGCACCACCCATGTTTTTAAGATGCACACTGTCTTCTTGATTGAGGAAAAGAAAATATTGATTGATTTCCAAAAACTGGCTGTTCCAGAATATGTTTGTTGGCATAGGATAAGCTTCTGTAATTTCATTTCTAACTGATGTCCACAGATTTACATTTTTTTTTCTTTTAGGGAGAGTGAGAGCATGAGCAGAGGAGAGGTGGAGGGAGAGAGTCCCAAGCAGGCTCCACGCTCAGTGCAAAGCCCAACATGGGGCTTGAACCCACACCTCTGGGATCATGATCTGAGCCGAAATCAAGAGTTGGAGGCTCAACCGACTGAACCACCCATGCTCCCCAGGTGTTCACGGATTTAAAGCCCATTCTGGCTTTGAGAAGAGGAAAGAAAACTAGTGGAAAACACTCTTAAACTTGAAACGGTCTGTCTGGGAGGGAAAGACAACAAAGTTTCTCAAACTTCCTGGTGACGCTTCATAGGTTTCGATCCATTAATTTCCTTTAAGAAACATCCCAGCCACGGGGCGCCCTGGTGGTTCAGTCGGTTAAGCGTCTGACTTCGGCTCTGGTCATGACCTCATGGTTTGTGAGTTTGAGCCCCACGTCGGGCTCTGCGCTGACAGCTCAGAGCCTGCTTGGATCCTCTGTCTCTCTGTCTCGGGGCACCGGCAGGAAAGGGACGGCACGCTCAAGTGGGTGACGGAGGGGAATTAAATGGAGGGGTGAGTTACTTTGAAGAAGGGGTGAGGCCCACCCCGCCTGGTGGCGTAATCAGCGGAATGTGCAGAAAGCTGTAACAGGCCTGCGGCTTTCAGAGGGTCCCCGGAGAGAGGCTGTGGCCTTCAGAAGGGGAACAGCAGCCGCTGCCAACACGGATGGGGAAGCACGAGAGTCGGACCTCATGTCCTCCCCTCTCCACTCTCTGCCGGTGACTCCTACCTTCCCCTTTGAATGGACCCAACTGGAGGCTAGAAGAAAAGGAAGCCCAGTAATTCAGTCCATAGCGGCTAATGTCTTGGGGCACAGAGTTGAGTGGAGCTAAGTGGATGATCTAGAATGGCAGGGGAGAACATCCAGCCCTCTGCTGTCCTTAGACCGTGCGCTTTCCCCTGGATACTTGTCAGTCACCTCATGGTGCCAACGGGGCTGCAGAGCTCTGGGCATCACACCTGTGTTCAAGGCAGTGATAACTGGGGAAAGCAAGGAGTCAAAGGCCTATGTGAACTGTATTGGGCCCTTTGTATCAGGACGGCTAAAGATTTCCTGGAAATGCCACCAGCAGATTTCTGATTTTATCTCATGGGCTAGAAATGGGTCCATGGTTTTTCCTCTAAAAGGAAAAGTGTGGGAGCCTATCAACTCCCAGACAAGTCCCCATGTTAGGCCATCCATTGGGGGGGGGTCTAAGAATTGGAAAATCTATCAAAGCCTGCTTGAAGGAAGTGGGTAAAAAGTAACTATACGTCGATGAATAAACTGGAGAAGTAGCGTTTGTGTTTATGGTTACTGTATCAGATACTGAGAAGTTTTGCAAAATGAAAAACAATTTATGATCTCAGACTAACAATCGAAACTGGGTTTACAAAGAGGACGTTGTTGTAATATATCGTCTTTATTATTCTGTACAGTCTGGTGGGGAGACCACTGCACTCAGGATCTATCCAAAGGACAATGTTTTAAAAATGTGTATTTATTTTTGGGAGAGAGGCAGAGCGCGAGCAGGGGAGGGGCAGAGAGAGCGGGAGACACAGAATCCCAAGCGGGCTCCGGGCTCCGAGCCGTCAGCACAGAGCCCGACGCGGGGCTCGAACCCGCGAACCGCGAGATCATGACCTGAGTCGAAGTCGGACGCTCAACCGACTGAGCCACCCAGGCGCCCACACAAAAACTTTTTAAAAAGTGTATAGCAAGTGTTTGAATTCCTCACAACACCATCGCATTACTTTTGCACCCAGAAAAAAACAGCGTGAAGAAAAGCTTAGGATGAAATGCTCGCGCCGTCGCGGTGGACGTTTTCCAGCGCGAACTGTCCGAATTCTGCGGTCAGCCGGGTCTACCGCCGAGGGCGGGCCGGTCTGACCCAGCGACCCGAAGGAGCCCGAGGAGCCCACTTACGTTGAAACCGATTCAGCAGGTGAAGGGATCACGGGCGCCCTCGTGACGCGTGGCAGCGTGGAGTCGCTGTGCTGCGCCTCTGAAGCCGCTATAACACCGCGTGGGAACTACACGGAGTTAGAATAATGCAAATACACAGAGGAGGTTTCCACCAGCAGAGCCATTAGGTGCCCGTGACTCGCCGCGTCGAGGGCCATCTTTTGGATTAAGGCACCGTGTCTGTAAGAGATCCCTACTGTCTACCGGGAAGGATGGCTCCCCAAGAGGCCCACGGCGGGGGTGGGGACTGGACCCCGGTGGGGGTGACGATGATGTCAGAGCAGGGGTGCCTGCCGGTGAAGAGGGGCGCGTGGAGGGCGCGAGGACCGGCCTGGGGACAGCAGAGAAGCGCACGATGGTCACAGTCCTTGGGCAGGGAGAGGACACTTTTCCCAGAGCACCCAGAGGGAGGTGGTGAGGGCATCGGCCGGGCTCCCCGCCACCCACACCCAGATGGCCCGGCCCGCGGCCACAAAGGGAGCGCCGGAGCGGGACCCGGTGAGCCCGCCGAGCCCGGCCGTGCTGGGAACGCGTGGGGAAGGCGGCCTGGCTCTCCCGGGACGGCTGGAGTCCCTGTGACCCCGCGGTGGCCCCACCGGTCCCGTGCCAGACGACGGCCTCTTGGCTGGTCCCCTGCTCGCTTCACATCTGCCTGCTGTTCGGGTCCTCGTCATGGTCTGCTGAGGCCCCAGGGGACCTGTTGCACAATTCCCGATATTCTTCCTCCTCTGAACTCCCGGCGTGTGTGCTGTGCTCAGATCGGCCGACGCCTGCTTCCTCGGCAGTGTGGCTTAGGGCCTCACGTCTTGTCGGGGCTTTGAGGGCGAGCCCGGGTGTGCCAGATTTCACTCTGCCGTGGTTCCCTGGGGCGCGGGTTCACACTCTCCGTCCCCCGTGCCAACAAAAACACACGACTCTATGCCAGATGTCCCGGATCGCGCTCGCCGTAATCCCCGGGTCCTGGGTTTTCGCACAAGAACTTTTCCTGGTGCCTTGACCTTGCCAGGCATTTCTAATTATTCTGGTTAATCATCTTCTCATATTTTTATGCGTCTAGAAGCACGGGGGTCCCTTGGTGTGAGTCAGCCTGGCCTGTGAGAGCCACTGGTGTGACGGCCGTTGATGGTAATTTGGAGCACGTGTTTTCTAAATTCTCCAGGTTTCCTTGTCATACTTTTAAAATCCTGACCTTGAGGAAGTGTGGGACTTTTCTGTCACGTAGGCCAAAACAGCAATTAATTTTCTTGATGGTTCCAGGACCTTTGCATCTTTATTTTTTTCTTCTTTCATTACTTTATGTTTCATTAGTGGGGAAACATAGCATCTGAAGAATTAGTACGTGGCCCGGGGTGCGTGGCCCGAAACAGCGGTACAGGTAGAGTCCCATTAGACGCACCCGCAGACGCGGGAATGCGCTCGTGTGCCTGGGACACAAGCCTCGTTTGGGCTGGTAAATCCTCCCAAAGGCAACAACCAACCTCCTGGGCTGCCAGCAGCGGGGAAGGGACACGGTGGAGTCCTCCTGCCTGGTCCCTAAATAATTCCGCTTCCGTCTGGACTCCCTGGACCCGTTCCCATCTCTGTCACTCACGCCTCCCTCGCGGATCTCTGGTCACTTCTCACCCAACTGTCGCGGGTCGCACAGTAAACCAGGCGGGGACGGAGAGTTATCAGACTGTCTCCCCACTGAACCGTGAGCCTCCGGCACTCAGACCCCGCAAGTGTCATTCTCTGCCCGAGACACCCCCGTGCAGGGGCTCCCCCGGAGCGTCCCGAGGCCCCAGGACGAGCCGCACGGACCTCCAGGGTCTGCAGCCTCCCGCTCCGTGTGCTGGCCACTCTTGCCCCAGCCCCCCGAGGCAGAGCTCCGTGCCGCCCTCCATCTGGGGACCTTCGTCCTGCAGAACGCGTGCCTCGGTCAGCTGGGGCTGGCCCGACAGAACGGGGCAGCTTCTCTCAGCCGTGGAGGATGCGAGCCTGAGACCGGTGCCAGCGTGCTGGGGTTCTGGCTCCGGCTCGCTCCTGGCTTCCAGAAGGCCCTTCTCGCTGTGTCCTCACACGGCAGGGGGAGAGAGAGAGAGAGAGAGAGAGAGAGATCGACGCTGAGTGCTCTCCGGGGTCTCGTTGTAAGGGCACTGACGCCGTCATGGGGGCCCCACCCTCAGGACCTCACCTGAACCTACCTGCCTCCCAACGACCGCCCCCCCCAACACCCACACATCAGGGTTAGGGCTTCCACACGTGAACTTTGGGTGAGGGCACAGAGGACGCAACTTTCCGTCCATTAACAGCCAGTCGGGCGGACTGTTGGAGCCTGGGGCCGGGGGACGGGATCGGGGACCACACGTGTCCCCCGGCAGCCAGTATCACTGCCCCCAGAATTGGAGCACGCACGGGCTATTCCAGGACCCCTCCCTCCACATGCATCTTGTCCTCTCTCTCCTCCTCCCCCTCCTGCTCCCGTCCCCTCCCCATATCTCTTCCCCCTCCGCCTCTCCCTCCTCTCCCCTCCCCATTCCTCTTGCCCCCTCCCCTGCTCCTCCCCTCCCCCTTCTCCCCTCCCCCTTCTCTCCTTCCCCTCTCTCCCCCTCTGACTCCTCCCCTCCTCCCCATCCTCCCCCTGCTCCTCCCCTCCCCCTTCTCCCCTCCCCCTTCTCCCCTCCCCCTTCTCCCCTCCCCCTTCTCCCCTCCCCCTTCTCCCTTTCCCCTCTCTCCCCCTCTGGCTCCTCCCCTCCTCTTCACCCTCCCCCTTCTCCTCTCCTCCCCCTTCTCCCCTCCCCCTTCTCCCCTCCCCCTTCTCCCTTTCCCCTCTCTCCCCCTCTGGCTCCTCCCCTCCTCTTCACCCTCCCCCTTCTCCTCCCCTCCCCCTTCTCCCCTCCCCCTCTCCCCGTCCCCCCTCTCCCCCTCTGGCTCCTCCCCTCCTCTCCATCCTCCCCCTGCTCCTCTCCTCCCCCTTCTCCCCTTCCCCTCTCTCCCCCTCTGGCTCCTCCCCTCCTCGTCATCCTCCCCCTGCTCCTCCCCTCCCCCTTCTCCCCTTCCCCTTCTCCCCTTCCCCTCTCTTCCCCTCTGGCTCCTCCCCTCCTCCCCCTCTTCCTCCTCTCCTCCCCTCCCCCTCCTCCCCCTTCTCTCCTCCCTCCTCCCCTTCCTCCCCCTCCTCCTCCTGCCCCTCCCCTCCTCCTTCTCCCCTCCCCTTTCTCCCCTTCCCCTTTCTCCCCCTCTGGCTCCTCCCCTCCTCTTCGTCCTCCCCCTGCTCCTCCCCTCCCCCTTCTCCCCTCCCCCTTCTCTCCTTCCCCTCTCTCCCCCTCTGGCTCCTCCCCTCCTCCCCCTCTTCCTCCTTCCTCCCCTCCCCCTCCTCCCCCTTCTCTCCTCCCTCCTCCCCTTCTTCCCCCTCCTCCCCCTGCCCCTCCCCTCCTCCTTCTCCCCTCCCCCTTCTCCCTTTCCCCTCTCTCCCCCTCTGGCTCCTCCCCCTCTTCCCCCTTCCTCCCCTCCCCCTCCTCCCCCTTCTCTCCGCCCTCCTCCCCTTCCTCCCCCTCCTCCTCCTTGTCCTCTTTCTTCGATGAGAAGGATGACAAAAGCAAAGAGAGGTGATTAGGCACAGATCATCCAGAGAAGAGATAGTGGGGAAAGCATCCTTACAATTTTATTCCGCCGCAAGCGCGGTTCCAGTTCACTAAATGAGCCCGGGACGAAAACCATCCGCGATACCGCTTCTTGTGGGTTACCCGCCCCCGTGATCGGCAACGGTTTCCCATCATCCGCTGTGAGCTGCTGGAGGGCGGAGGAACGGACGCCGTCTGGGGGTGAAACGGAGGCCCCCACGGGCTGAGGACCTGCTGAGCCCTGGCCCCCGCTGGGCGCTCCCGCCCGGCTTGGATTCGGCTCCCATCCAACCCGAGGTGGGGGGGGGGGGGGCATTGCTCGTCCGGACCCGCGGGACCCAGACTTGGAGAAGCCTGGCAGCTTCCCGGGGCCGTGCCTCTGCCGGGGGGCGGGGGGAGGACGGGGCCCCACACCTCACCTGCCCCTGCTGCCTGGGGTCACGCACGCACAGGAGCTCTAGCGTGTCATTTGCTGCCACCACGATGTGGCAACGTCGCTGCACGGAAACAGCACCGGGGATCAACAAGCCGGGGCTACGCACGGGCCCCACCGCCAGCGGCTGAGCGGGGCTCGCTCTGGGTCAGGGGAGGCCGCGGGGCTCGGAGTCACGGCGGGTCTCCCGCCAGGACTGGGTGGGGTGACAACACGAGGGGGCCCCTGGGGAGGAGGGTTTGGTAAGCAGCGGAGACCCCTCGGAGGCTTTGGGTGAGGCTAAAATGTGAACAGAGCAGCGTGTTCAGATATTTGAGGGAGGAAGCAGGCGGACCCCAGGGATCAGCTCGTCCAATCCCCTCCCGCCGCAGACGAACAAGTCCAGTGGGGGGGGGGGGGATGTGTCTCTCAGGGCCACGGCCAGGAAAGGGCTGTGGGGCCCGTGGCGCCCTCGTTCCAGACCCTGCTGGGTACAGAGCAACCGGCCACGTGTGGCTGTTCAGATCTGCGTTAACGGACATGGAATGTACCGGGCAACCCAGTCCAGGATTGTCGAGGAGCCTGACTCGCCCCGGACGCTGCTCGGGTGCTCGGGCCGCATGTGGCTGCCACCCTGGACGCTGTGGATCTAGAACATTCCCATCGTCGCGGGAAGTTCTGTTGCACGGGCCGCCCGCCACTATGGCTGCTCTGCCTTCCAGGATTTCAGGCCATCGTCTGCACCCGGGACCCACGTGTGAACACCGCCCCACCCCCCCGGCTCCTGGCTCTGTGTCCGGCACTGGGCCGGTGTCCACGAAGGGTCTTGCCAATGCATCTGGGGCCACTTCGGGTCTTGTCGGTTTCCCTTTCCCTTCTGTTCCCTGCAGCCACTCGAGCCCTTGGCAACAGCCCTGTTCCCTAGTTCCGGGCGCAAATCACCGAGGCGTGCGGCTGGTCGGAGACGTGGCACCACCGTGGCCTGGAGCGTTCTGCCCCGTGGCCTGGGCCTGGCACAGTAAGCAGGGCGAGGTGAGGAAGGAGCCCAGCGAGCTGGCGCGAGCCAGCCTTGTCCTGTGGCGACCTGTCAGAGCCGTGAATGCCCTGGAGCTCGTCCTTCCACGGAAACGTCTGGAATGATTGTCTCTGTGTTCCTCAACCAGTTCTCCCAATAATGGTGACACTTCAGGCGTTTCGAACATTGTTTTCGGGGAAATCCAGTGTCTCCTGCTCACTTGGCTGTGTTAAGTCATTTACTTATGCTTTTTGCTCAGCAGGTGGCATTTTTGTTCGGTGATTTCATTCGTCGCTGCCTGTGTTTATCGAGCATGACATATTAATCATGCAAATTAGGACATTATTAATGAAGGAAAAATTAATTCCGCCGCTGCTCCTGGGTTTGCTGTGACAGCTTTGTTAATGCCCGTTCACCGCTAACACCGGCAGCGACTTCTCCGCGGCTGCCGCGAGTTGACACGTTACGCTCAGGGTGGAGGTTGGGGACCGAAGCACAGAGGCGACTTCCCTCTGCAGGGTTGGTGTTAAAAGCACGGATGTACCTGAGAGTGCACGTTTTGGGGACACTTTTGCGAAATCCCCCTTTCCTCCCGCTGCGGGCATCTGCTCCGTCTCCCGGGGTCTCCTGGTGAGGCCCGCCGCGCACAAATGCGAGCCCGCCGGACCCGTGCGCGTGGGCCTCGGTGATTTCTAAGTCCCAGGCTTCTTGTTTTCCAGACGCTCCTTGCAGAACTGACCCCGCGAATCATTCTTTCTTTGCCTGGCGACGCTGGGGAACCAGGCGGTGGGTGTAGCGGGCTCCAGGGCTGCGGGTTTGTCCTGCTGCGAGCAGACCCCTGCAGGGAGCCCAGACACGCGCCCGCTGCCCCTTTCCCCGTGCTGCCCTCGCGTTCGCCCCGATTTGCACACAGCGGCCCCTGTGCTCGGAGAGGCCGGCTGGTTCTTATCTGCTCTCAGTTGTGCAACGCTTCCCCACTCTGGCGAGCCAAGTGTGGGAACGGTGTTTTGGGAAATGTGGCGGTCACCCGGTGCAAAGCGGGAACACCCCCTCCGGAAGGTGGTGCCACTCTGGAAAGCTCGCTAAGTCATGCCAGCTTTTGTCATGAGACTTGGCTGACCCTGAGGGAAGGAACCGTCAGCCCGGCCCTCCCCACCCCTGCAATTCAACAGTGAGTGCAGAACTCCAAGTGCGGGGGCGGGGGGAGGGTAGGGAGGGCGTCAGGCTGCTGCGGGGGACCTTCTCGCAACTGTTGGCTGTGATCTCGAAGGATTCGCCTTGGCTGTGCCTCGGGGCCACGGGAGGGAGGGGAGTGAGACAGGTGCAGCGGTGATGAGCCACCTGGACCCCCTCACTTTGGCCTCGCTGCTATTTTCCCCACTTCTCCTGTCCTTCCCCTAAGGTGTCCAAAGCCCGGCCCTCGGTTTGTGACATACTCGTGGCCCTTCCTTTTCTGTGAGCATCCCACCTAGTCCTTCCTCAAAACTACCTGTCCTCGCGACTTCCCTCCAGGTGCCCAGTGCGGTGGTGGGGAGAGATTTTCCCCAGCCTCTTAGATGATGCCTTGAGCCAGACCCCGGACCCCGGACCCCGGACCCCGGACCCCGGACCCGGAGGCAGGTGTGGGACTTGCACGTCTGCTACCTCAATAAACTGCCGCTCACGGAGAGGTGTGGCACCGTGAACTGTTGTCTCCTGGTTCTGGGGGCTAGAGGTCCGCGAGTGCGGGTTGAAGCGCCCCCTTCCCCCCGCACCGGCTCCTGGCGTTCCTCCGCTCCTAGGTGGCATTTTCCTATGTCGTCCCGAGCCTTCCCTCTGTGTGTCTTCACATGACGTCCTTTTCGTAAGCAGCCAGTCAGAGCGGGTTAGGCAGGACCCCATCGTAACTGACCACGTCTTCAATGGCCCCGTTCCCAAATAAGCTCACACTCTGAGGTTCTGGGAATTCGGACTCTGATGTACGAATTTCTGGGGGGTGGGGAGGGGACACAATCTAACCATAACAGGAGCGAAGACCATACTCAGGGAGAGAACCTGGTACCGGGAGCCCCAGAGTCTTTAACCGTGACGGCCCGCAACCCAGCCCAGCGGGCAGCCTGGAACGTGGGCTCGGCACCCAGGTCCTGTGTCCCTGAAGGCAGCAGTCCCCTTGCTGGGGAGACTATGAGTTTGTGGAAAAGCAACCCCAGGAAAGGTAGGGGACAGGTGCCCTCAGGGACCCCGGGGATAAGGTTCTCGAGCTGCAGGCTGTCTCCCCACCTGGGTCGTTGTCTTCGTTACGCCTCTCCCTAAGCGTGGCCTGGCTCTCGCAGACGCCTTTCCTACGAGGCCGGAAACGAGGCTGCTGGCTGGCCGCCCCCACCGTCCCTCCCCTCTCCCTGCCTTGCCACGAGGGAGGGGTCTCACCTCTCTCCCCCTGGGGGAGGGCTCTGATTGGTCCAACCGTGGGCCGGTGACCTACTCCCAGGGGACCGGGAGCTACAGCTGGCAGCTGGGACAGACTCCAGCTCTGGCCAGCCAGCTGTGACCAGAGGTGGAGTGCAAGGTCCTTGAGCCAAGCAGTCTTGAATCGTTTCCCCGACGAAGAGGCGTGTGCTTCAGGAGAGAAGCGAGAATGGCACCTCTGTTTTTCCCAGAGTGTGAGACCAGCACCCCAGGGACACGGTGCCATCCAGAGGGAAGGGGCCGTTCCCGGGTCTCCTCGTATTTTCTTCTGCATCTTGCGAGGTGCGGAGCACTCGGGACTCACAGAGCATTTTGTGAAGCAGATTTGGGATTCGGCCAGAACGTGGGCCTTGGCCGCTCTGGGGTCGGAGGAAAGAGGTGTCTCTGGGAGTCCTGGCTGGCCCACTACCGGCCGCGGAAATCTGGGCAAGACGCGTCCCCGTAGAGCACCGGGGAGTCAGGCTCTGCAGGGCTTCTGGGCAGGTTAAAATGATGTAATACTTGCTATGGGCCAAAATGTGTCCCTCTAAAATGAACATAGTGAAGTCCTAATTGCCAGGACCCCAGGACGTGACTGTGTTTGGGAGGGACCTTTAAAGAGCCGATTCAGGTAACATGAGGTCAGGAGGGCGGCCCTGCTCCAGTGTGACCGGTGTCCTTATGAGGAGAGGTCAGGACACAGACACACAGAGGGACGATCGTGTGAGGACACGGGGAGAAGACGGCATCCACACGCCAAGGAGAGAGGCCCCGGGGGGACCCAGCCCTGCCCAGGCCGTGATCTCAGACTCCCGGCCCCCAGGGCTGGGAGAAGATACGTTTCTGTAGTCTAGCCCCCTGGGGTGTGGCACTTTGTGATGGCGCCCCGGCAAGCTGAAGGGGTCGTGGAAGGCATCAGCCTGGTGTCCACCACCCTGCAGGCATTGATGGGTGTTCATTAATGCGTCAGGCACCGTCTCAGAGAGCTTGTGTCCTGCCCTGGTCCCCGTGCGTGAACATCTCATGGCGTCTGGGCCGAACTCTGCGGAGATTCAAAGAAAGACAAAACTTCGTAAGGCCCCTCAGAGTGGGAGCTCAGCTGGCTTAAACGGTCAGGAATTGGGGGTCTACAGAACTGGGGGTTCAGACAGAGTGGGTCCAGGGTTGGCTCGTCCAGCAGCTAAGCCACGTCTTATCACCGAGGACCCAGCCTGTCCGCTCTTTGCTGGCTGCTGGCTGACCTTGTCAGTGTCTCCTGAAGGCTGGGTCCCTCTCGTTGGAGGACAGATGTCAGGGCCGCCCGGTGACAGTCCGTCCTTAGGGACCTTGGCGAGCGTCTTGGGTGCTCAGCCTGGATCTCTGCTGGACGGAGCAGTCCCCCACCAATCAGGAGTGGAAAAGAAGGGACTCAGCCCTAGACATAGGTCAGTCCCCGGAACGTCATTGCTGGTGACAGAGGGGAAGGAAGTCGGATGGGCAGTGAGGTTCCCATCACGGTGTCCCCTTGCGTCATGGCTGGGCCACCGGGACTGCCCCCCTCAGCCTCTCCGAGGGCCTGACGGTACTTGCCATTCAGACCATGACACCCCAGATACAACATTTGGAGGGGACGCTTTGCAGATGGGGAGACGGGCCGGACGGCAGAAGTGGCCTTTGATGCACAGGGACAGAAGCCAGGCCTTCCTCCTCACCACCTGCCTGGGCTTGTCCCTCCGGTTGCTATGTAGGGTGGGGGTGGGCTTTGTTGGGGGGGAGGTGCTCCAAGGGCGGGGGTGGGGGTGGGGGGAGACCTGCCCAGGGGAGCTGCTCTCAGGCCACCCACCCTGGGACAGACGCAGAGTCCCTGGAACACATTTGCCATTTTCCATCTTGAGTGGCAAGAGGGAGAGAGGCCGAGAGAGGCCGGAGCTCGGAAGCCAGTGGGCCGCATGGGACTCTGTGGAACCTTCTGCTTCCCTTAGCCGTGTCCGGGGCGATTAAATCCCTGGTTGGGGGGGGTGGCGGGGGCTGCGTGTGCAGAAGGGTGAGCACCGGACTTCGCGGAGCCCCTGCGGCCCCGGAGACTCCCCACCTGCCTCCCGTTACAACTGCTGGCAGAAGTTGAATTGGCACATCACGACGCTTTCAGGCCAGCAGTGGCCTGCTCCTTGCACACCCTCCCGGGCCGGGAGCCGCGCTGTCTGGACGGCGGCACCGGAGTGAGTCGGGCGGGTGGGCGATAGAAACACCGCGGACCAAGAGCCAGCTGCCCGCGACTGGGGGGAGTGTCAATTCTCTCTTCAGCCCGCTGCTCTTGTTCTGCTGGGACCAGGGCAGCTCTCGGGGATCCAAGTCCAAGGAGGGGAAGGCAAGGGTTTGCCAGTCTTGGGGGCGCGTGCGTGCGAGGCCCCAGCTGGAAGCTGACGGGACCGGGGCTCTGCTCACGAGGGGGGCCCTGGACTCACGTGGGGGGGCGGGGGGCACGACGGGGGCGCGGCCTGTCTTCCGGAAGGGGGCAGACCCTTGGCTCCACTTTCTTTCAGGATCTTAAGGTCACACCCATCAAAGGGGACAAAAGGCAGAATATAGATCACGGGTTAGCAAACGGTGATCCCACAGCTCGTAGTAATCGCTAAGACAAGTTCAATGCTGCGTTCCAGGCACCGTGTGGCATACTTTTCGTGGACTCTTTCATTTAATCTTGGGTCTGGGCGTAGGTCTCCGTGACCCTGTCTGCAGAAGGGACTCTGAAGCACGGTGTGGGTGACAAACAGGGCCAATGTCCCGTGGCAGCTCCAGGACCAGAACCGGGGGCCTCGGAGCCCAGAGCCCGGGCGTGGCGGGCACCCCCGTGGGAACAGCAGGAGCGAACCTCTTCAGGGGGCAGGTCATGAGTTTACACGTGCAGGAGCTTGTGGGGTGTGCGTGTCCACGTGTGTGTGTGTGTGTGTGTGCACGTGTGTGCATGTCCCTGAGTGTGCCTGTGTGCACGCGTGGCCGTCTCAAATTCTTCAAGAATCAAACACAGGACTAGAGATCTTTTTCTTTTTAATGTTCATGTATTTTTCAGAGACAGAGACAGAGCACAAACAGGGAAGGGGCAGAGAGAGAGGGAGACACGGAATCCGAAGCGGGCTCCAGGCTCCGAGCTGTCCGCACACAGCCCGACGTGGGCCTCGAACCCATGAACCGTGAGATATGACCTGAGCTGAAGTCGGACGCTTAGCCGACAGAGCCACCCAGGGGCCCCCTACGGCAGTTCTATTTTAACCACACCTCTGGAGGGAGACGGGCAGAATGGGTGTTAGAGACTGTTGCCAACAGGGGAGACGGGAAGCGTCACACCTTGCAGTGAGGAAAGATGACCAAAGTCTGTGGTGGCTTCGAATTCTTCTCGGAAACAGTGATGATGGAAAGGACGGTGATAGATCCTGATGTTTCAAAGCATAAGCCCATCAGGGGCGCCTGGGTGGCTCAGTCGGTTGAGCGTCCAACTTCGGCTTGGGTCACTATCTCGCAATCTGTGAGTTCCAGCCCCGCATCGGGCTCTGTGCTGATGGCTCAGAGCCTGGAGCCCGCTTTGGATTCTGGGTCTCCCTCTCTCTCTCTGCCCCTCCCCTGCTCATGCTCTGTCTCCCTCTGTCTCAAAAATAAATAAAAGTTAAAAAAAAATCAAAATAATAAGCCCATCAGAAGAGCCAGCTCATGCCTTGGACGATAATTCCCACGCATGGGAAAGAGGACAGTGCTCTGATGTCTCGTCTTTGAGTTTTAACCCTCTGCCGGCCATAAACCTTCTCGTGACGCTGACGACGGGTGTGAGTCAGAATGCTGGGGGTCAGCCCACGCGGTTCCTCCCATGACGCTCTCGGGTGTTCCTGCTGGTGTGGGGTCTGCTGCTTTTAGCCTGTGCATCTCGGTCCCCGCCGTAAGCTGGTTTCCGGCTTAATCATTAGTCATGTCCCTTTGCTCCCCCAATTGTCCTGGCGTGCGTGGTGACCCCTGCATCAGAGGTGACTGGGAGTCTCGCTGAAAACGTAGGTTTCTGGGCTCCACGTCAGATGGCCATCAGAACCTCGGGCGTCGGGTCCGGGATGTTGCATTTTTTTTTAAGTTTATTTTATTTATTTTGAGAGAGAGAGAACCCCAAGCAGGCTCCGCATTGTCAGCGCAGAGCCTCACGCGGGGCTCCAACTCACCGACTGTGAGATCATGACCTGAGCCAAAACCAAGAGTCAGACACTTAACTCACTGAGCACCCCCCCCCCCCACCGGGCGCCCAGAATTGCATTGCACGGCCACGTCTCTGGGGGCGGACGCATCACAAGAGATCGTACGTGTATTTTATGGCAGGAAGTGTGGCTAAAGGACAGAACTGCTGTTTCCTGTCCCTTAGTCCAGTGTTTTCTCCTTACAGCGATGTTGCCGGAAAGATCTAGGCCTGAGTCCAGGTTCATTGCCACCCAAGGGCCCTCAGACGGAGCTGAAGCCCCTCCACTGAGACCTCGTGGGGTCGTTGTAGGAATCCCAGGGGGATGCGCTTGATAAATTAGAGTCCAGCCGGGGGAGGCTCGTTTTCCACGATTACCGCGTCTCGGTGTGTGGGCGCCGGCCGCGTGTGCACACAAGTGCAGGTTTCTTTCTGAGGCGTTCTGGTGGGTGGGCCGTGGCTGCTTTTCAGTTTTATATGCAGTGCTCTGATGAGTAAGAGTTTGAGCAGCTGGTGCAGGTGCAGGCCTATGACTCCAGGCTAAATGACAGGCCAAAAGGTCGTGGAGGCTGGGAGACCAGTCCGCGATGGCAGGCCTCCCTGGCCTCGTGACGGGTTGGCCGTTTCCTCTAATTACCCCGACCGCACACGACCCTGATCCTTCTCCGACCGTGAGAGCCCATCTGGACGCACAAGCCCACATCCCAGAGGCCCAAGCAGGGCTTGCGTTCCGTGGACGTGGCCTGGGGCTCTGTCTGCGGGCCAGAAACCTGCCTGCTGGCCCGCCGCGTGGAGCCCCTGCTGACCCCTCCTAGTCCCTTGGTCACGGAAAGAGCACGGAAAGAGTACTATTGGTGAGTCAGTCACCGACTATAAATAGCAGTGACATTCTTGAGACAGTTTGAGCAGCAGAAGCCAAGGAACATGGGTCTGTCCGGTGTCAGGTTAGAGCCACTTAGAGAAAACTTTCTTGTGTCTCTGTTCGGTAACATGTCAGGAAAACATTTGGTGGACTGGCTAAAAAGTTCCAGTAGGGAAGAATGTGTCAGAGAGCAACAAAGCGCTTCTTACCAGAACATCCTAGGGGCGCCTGGGTGGCTCAGTCAGTTGAGCGTCCGACTTCAGCTCAGGTCACGATCTCACAGCTCGTGGGTTCGAGCCCCGCGTCGGGCTCTGTGCCGACAGCTCGGAGCCTGGAGCTGCTTCGGATTCTGTGTCTCCCTCTCTCTCTGCCCCTCCCCTGCTCTCTCCCTCTCTCTCTCTCTCTCTCAAAAATAAATGGCCATAAAAAAACAAATCCTAGACATGCCTTCTGGGTTACACGTCTGGAATTATTCTCACGAGGCCAGTGATTTCATGCTGGGCTAATTTCAGAGTTTGCGGTAATCCAGACACCAATGGATCTGACGCTGACTTTATCACTTTTGAAGACGTAAAATTTGCCAAGCAACTCTCTAACTTATCTGGCAGGTGGTGTGTGTTCAAGTCCTTCTGAAGGCGATTTTTAAGTGTCAGAAACGAGATGCTAATTGTTAAAGGTGAGGAAGCCGGGGTTTGCGCCCAGGACCTGCTTCTCGCAGCTTCCCTGGGGCTGTTGACTCACCTGACGGTTGGAAGGGAAGTTACTACAAAGGCTTCTCAGGACCGGACTGCATAAAGGCCGCAGTAAATGTTCAGAGACGCCACCTCTGGGCCAGCTCCGCCTCCCAGATTTCTGCTTGTCTGCTCCGGGCAAGCATGGAGGGGACATCACTAATTCCTGCCACCAGCGATATTAATGGTATGATTGCGCTGAGTTGATATAAAACTGGCAAGAAATGAGTCGTCTCTGAGGACGCTTGTCCCTGCTCGAGCTCGCCGGGGTGCCAACCGCGTCGTGAATGCCCTCTTCCCGTGTCGCCTAAGGCAGCCACAGGTTCTGGGATCAGGACCAGGATGCCCTTGGGGGCTCTTACTGTGCTGACCCCACAGAGCAACCTTTGGGGATGCCGTTTGGGTTTCTGCTGATGGGACAGAAGCGCCACGTGGCTTTGCCGAAGCAGCCCCCGTGGCCGGCCAGAAACGACGCTCGGGGTGTACGTGCTAGGCCTCTAGCGTCCGAATCCCGGCGGGGCGGGGGGCGTGGTCAGGAGGCAGAAGCTTCTCGTCCAGTTGCTGGGGCTGGGGAACTTGTGTTGTTTTTATAACCATCTTCCCGTGTGACTTCTGTGCACAAATGGAGCTTCAGAGCCCCAGCTCACGGGCAGCGGCCTTGTTGCGGGGAGCGGATGAGTCTCGGAAGCCGTGTTGGCCCATCTCCCTCAACGGCCGCTCCGGACACCCCATCGTCTCCTCTCCTCCTGGCACAACACGGTCCCAGGATGAAGGTGGAAGGTGGCGCCCCCCAGGTTTCCTCAAGCCCGGACCGCAGCCGACACGGACCCAATCTGGGAAACGATGCTGTGTCGTGAACGACGCGCCCTCGCTGCGGTTTTTGCAACGACCTTGTCGGCTGGAATTAGCTGTTGTTGGAGCCGGTAGGGGGTCGACCACCTTCAGGGAGTCCCTCCTCCCACCCGAGTACCCTTGCCGCGTCCACGCGTCTCCTCTCTGACTCGTGACGCCTGCGCGGCATACCGTCGTCGGACCGGGCCACACTGGACCCGAGCACCTCCCTTGTGCGGGGTCTTCAGGCTGAACCGCCCCTTCTTCGCGAGCGAGCCTTTGTGGCGACCGGACGTGGAGGTGACCGTGCGTAGTGGCTGTGCCGAGCCATCCAACGTGCGCCGTATTTCGTCTCGCCCACGAGGGAACACTCTAGACTGACGTCGTTTCGGATGTGTGTCACGGAGGTTCTGGCGCCGGGACCACCAGAATGTAACTGTTTTTATGAAGATCCGTGATGCTGACCTTGACAAAGCCTTCCTCCGCGAGTCGGCGATAAGACGGCGAGTGGGTGGAGCGCAATGCCGTGTCCAAGCACCGGGAGACTTACTCAGGGGACGAGGTGGATGAAAGAGCCCTCTGGACAGACTGACTCCTAGGGAGGTGATGCTGTGGACCGAGAGCCGTGGTTCAGCTGGTTTGGGGTGGGGGATGGGCACACTCTGGCCACGGGCCAGGCGAGGCTTTTCTTCCTTCCTTCCTTTTTCTTTCTTTCTTTTTTCCTTCCTTTCTCTTTCTTTCTTTCTTCCTTTCTCTTTCTTTTTCTTCTTTCTTTCTTTCTTTCTTTCTTTCTTTCTTTCTTCTTTCTCTTCTTTCTTCCTCTTCTTTCTTTTCTTTCTTTCTTTCTTCTTTTCTTTTTCTTTTCTTTATGTATTTCTTTCTGTCTTTCCTTCTCTTCTTTCTTTCTTTTCTTTCTTTCTTTCTTTTCTTTCTTTCTTTCCTTCTTTCTTTCTTTTATTTTCAAAAATGTTTATTTTTGAGAGAGAGAGAGAGAGAGAGAGAGTGAGAGTGGGGAAGGGACAGAGAAAGAGAGGGAGACACAGAATCCGAAGCAGGCTCCAGGCTCCGAGCTGTCAGCACAGAGCCCGATGCGGGGCTCGAACCCGCAAACCGCGAGATCATGACCTGAGCCAAAATTGGACACTTAACCGACTGAGCCCCCCAGACCCCCCAAGGCTTTTCTTAATTTCTTGTCCATAGGGGATGAGAGCCTCGGGGCCTCCGGGTGCCTGGTGTGGTTTGGCCCAGCCTCGCCCCCCTCCCCTGGGAGAAATCAGCAGTCCACACCAGGGGGCGAGCCTCACTGCTCTCTCTCAGTAGTAGTCGTAGCGCTTTACGTTTAATTGTTTAAATTGAGATACAGTCGACATCTCGCGCTGTATTGGCTTTACACGTACAGCATAACGATCTGGTACACGTAGATTTTGGAAAGTGATCACCAGGATATAAGTTTAGTTGGCATCCATCACCGCACATAGTTACAAATTTTATTGTACTTTTCTGATGGGAACTTTTAGGATCTCTTCTCCGAGCAACTTTCAGGTGTGCAGGACAGTGTCATCGGCTAGAGTCCCTGTGCTGTGCCGACATTCCCGGGACCTATTTATCCTGTAACTGGGGGTCGCTGCCTTTTGACTCCTGCACTCATCCCCCTCCCGCCACCCTCGGTGTTCCCTCTGTGTTCGGTCGCTGGCTGGGAGCCGCGTGGGACGCTTGGCCGGCTGAGGGGGCGGTGCGTGGCTGCAGAAAGCTCGGGGCCCTGTGATTATGCGGCTGGAGGTGTGTCATGGCCGGTTTTACGGCCACCGCAATGGATCTTCGGAGCTAACCCCACACCCCTGTCCCGAGTGCCCAGGCTTCCCAGCACACGGGGGTGCCCCGGTGGCCCCCACCCTGACTCTGCATCACTGCTCAGTCTCCTTGGTTATAACTTCAGGTTTAAGCTAGGTGCCTTTGGTTAAAAAGAACGGTCACTCTCCCAGGAGCTTCAGCAGACAGAATCTAGCAGAAGGAGGGGGTTCCCCAGGAACCCAGGGCAGGAAGCAGGCTCCTTTCCCTAATCCCCCCACCTGACCCTGACTTTCTCCCTGTGTCACTGTCTCCATCTGCCTGCCTCTCTCTGCCGCTTTCTGTCCGAATCTCTCTGACTCTCTCTGTCTCTCTGGGTCTCTTTCTCCGTCTGCCTCTCTCTGTGTCTGTCTCTGCTCTCCTCCGTGTCTCTGTGACCCCCTTCGAGCTCTGCAGACCGGCTCCCCCTGCCTGGCTGTGACCTGCGCCCATGGTGGCTTCCCAGGCGGGGGCCTCAGAGCCGAGCCCCCCACCCTCTCCCATGATCTCCCCAGCACTGCCCAGATGTGGTGAGTGTCTCCACTGAGCCGGGCAGGCGGTCTGCCCGGAACAGATGTGACTCCGTGGCCACCCTCAAGGGCAGTCTGAGCCTCTCCCCACAAAACGTTCCATGAGAAAGAACCTGCTTCTGGACCCCCAGCCCCTTCTTCCTCCCGCTCTGCCTTAGCCACACGCAGGGCACTTGTGTGCTGGCAAGCGTGGAGCCTCCGTCCCGGCCACCATCCAGGCAGTGACGCCCGAGGCAGGACGTGCCCTCTCTGCCCTCCTGGAAGTACCCTGCCGCGGGAAGCAGCAGTCACCTCTGGAACCCCATACGCACGACGCCCCGGATTAAGTTAGTCTGGTTTCTGTTGTAGCCGGAAGTATTAGCTGGTCCTTTTGTTTCAGAAGCTCTTTAAAAAAAAAAAGGAAACACATAACACTTTTTTATTAAAAAAAACAAAAGGGCCACAACAACATGCAAAGTAGGCCCTGGGCGCCCCTCTGCCCGCACCTTCAGCGTGTTGTCACAGAAAAGCAGAATCAGCATCTCGCACGGAATCAAGGCAGGAGCACAAGGTGTTTCACTAGACATTAAGGAACGTGTCTCCCCGTGGTGGTACGTGCACGGGGACGTTATGGGAAGGAGCACAGAGAACGGGGAGAAATGAAGCCCCCTTCCCTCCTCCTAGCCAGCCGGTCCCCTCCCTGCGGCCGCTTCTGTCCCTGATTTCTGGAACATTCTTCCAAAGGTGGAGTGAGGTCTTCCCACCGTTCTCAGGTGATGTTTATTCATGGCCACGCTTGATTCCTTCTAGGCTCATTTCTGTAAACCCTTCCGGGGTTGTTAAAGAGTGTCTGAGAGGCGACGTGGCCCTGGGCTTCCATCTGACTGCCTAACTGCCTTCACTAATCACGCTGAGATCAAGCGGATAAAAAGACCCTCCAAGGTCGGAAGGTGAGTGAGTCCCCCCATGCCGGTTGGAGGCGGCAGGGCTGAGGTCTCACGGACTCCGGCTGGCAGGCTGAAATCATCGCTCTAATTAAATAAACCAGCCTTAAATTCTACCCAAACATCGTGACAGAGGTCTTGGGCTATTTACTTAGGGAGAAGTGGAAAGAAAGGAAGAAGGCATTTCCTGGATAAAAATCCCACATTGTTTCCTGAGTGCTCTGTTCCCAAGCAAAATGAGACGGCTCTCTCTGTCTCTGTCTCTCTGTCTCTGTCTCCTTCCCTCCCCTTCTCCCTCCTCTCC
This sequence comes from Lynx rufus, assembly GCF_022079265.1. Taxonomy (NCBI): domain Eukaryota; kingdom Metazoa; phylum Chordata; class Mammalia; order Carnivora; family Felidae; genus Lynx; species Lynx rufus. The sequence continues at coordinate 167,345,332 of NW_025814856.1, read as the reverse complement.
CCTCTCTCAGTGTTTCCTCTGAAAACTGAATAAAAGTCTTCTGTTTTTCAGCGTTGGCTAGTACTTCTCATTTTGGAATATTCCGGTCAGCAATCCATAAAACCTGGCTTGAGACTCTCCTCCTGCAGGAAGGCCTCCTGGATTCCTGCCCTAACCTTCAGGTGAGTTAATCTTTTCTGTCAGCGCTTATGCAGTCAGCCTGGTTGTCGTTTTGCGTTCATAGAGAACTCCCTTTGTAACTCGTTTTGGAGGCTTCATTGGTGTATATTTCAGCTTTGCAAACAGACTGTGTTGTATCAGGTCTGAACTGACGCCTTTTGTTTCTTTCCCATTTCCCCAAGCTGAGCTCATGTCGCCCGTCAAATAGGCGCCCTCTCCAGTAACCTCAGGATCCAGACGAGTGGTGTCACCATCTCCCAGCCTCCCAGGCTAGAAGCCCCCCAGTCCTGGAAGGCATCCTAGCCCCTGGGCATGCTGACATTTACTGCTGTAACAGGATTTCACACTCTCGAAATCTGCACGGCAGCATCTGTGCCTGGAAGTTTCAGAGAAATTAAGGGAGGCTGTGAGCTCAGGGTCTGACCTTTGGGCAGAGGATGGGGCGGGGAGCACTGGTCTTCAAAGCTGGCTTTGATCTCCCGGGACTAGGTGTCCTGGGATGCAAGCCAGCTGTGCCACTGGTGGCCTGGGAACCCCCGGACAGGGCACCTGACTCAGCCACTGTGACCCCTCCATCCCCGCCCCTGCCCAGGTTCCGCTAAAAGCACCAGCCCCCTTACCTTAGGTCATGAGCAGGTAATGGTGGGGAGGGGCTTGGCAAAATACACAAGCCCTATAGACTCTTAGGGTCCCCTCCAGGTTCACGGTTGGTAGCTCTGAGTGAAATCCATGCGAGTTAGGAAAGGAAACCAGACTGAATTCAGTCATTCTGTTTCACCCCTGCTGGGGCTGTCCCGAGACCCGTCCAGCCACCCACACCCTCACGTGGGAGAACGGGCTCTGGGCCCAGGCGTGTGCTGACATGGGTGGGTGGCCCCCGGTTCTCCACGGCCCCTGCAGACGGACAGCAGCCGGCCAACTGGACGACCAAGGAGCAGAGCAGTGGGCGCGAGGGCGGTGAGGACGGCGGGCATCCTCTGGGCCCTCGGGCCTTTTGTCCCCGAACCGAGGCTCTGAGACTTTCAACCGAGTGGGCGGAGCCGCGCTGTCCCCCAGGATAAGAATGGGGCATCTGTGCGGGGCCTCTGGACACCGGGTCCCACCCTCCTGGGAGAGAGCGCGAGCAGCGTGCTTGGTGACGGGGGTCTTTGTCGGGTCAGTGAGGACCTCGCCAGGTTTGTTCCCATTTTCAAGTAAGGTCACATTCGCAGGTAGGGGAGACTCGGACATAGCTTTCGGGCGCCAGGACCCCATCCGCCAGCCTGGTCCTTGGGCTCTCAGTCTTGAACATCAGTCCCTTGGTGGATATAGATGGGGCTGAAGCGACTCTTGGATTCGCGCTGCCTGGGGACTCAGAGATGAAAAGACCCTGTCCCGCCCTCAGATGGCCTGTGGTCTTTCTGCCCGGTCTCCTCTCGTGAACCCGAGCGTCACGGGAGGGGATGTCCTGCGTGCACCGAGAGAGGAGGGAAAGCGTCCAGGTGCCCACATCTGTGCCGGGTCCTCACAATCAGAAACAAATGCCAAGAGGACTTTGGGTTGATGGACGCCTGTCATCACGGACCTACCACGTGTATGGATTTAGGGGCTTGGCGGACCCTGGTGAACCACGTCTGGTCAAGGAAGGTGCGTGTGAACAAAATTCACTTGGAGAAGTGCCACGAGACGCCCTCGTGCCGTGTTCGGTGGGGGCCGGCTTCTGGGAGCGCCTTGCGCCCCGCACGGCTGGACTGAGGTTGCCTCTGGAACGGAATAGCTAGAACAGGTTGTCGTAGGTTAAAATTTTGCAGATTAAAGCTCATTTTACCATTTCAACAACAGGAGGAATCCTCGTACCAGAGAGTTTTTGACTGGCTGCTTAGTTGGGAGAGTCCTCAAGCAAGGAATGGTGTTTTTTAAAGGTCTAGAAGTGTCTGCATTTCACACAGAAACGTGTACGCTTTTCACCTTTATCTTTGTTAGTGCAGGGTCATGACCTTTGCTTGGAGAACCGGTCTGCTGCTGGGAACGGTCTGCCCTTCCCGGCACAAACCACACAGGCGGTTATAGTGTGGGATTTCCCAAAAGCAGGATGTGTGTGTAGCATTGGTAACTAAATCCCGGGGAGGGATGGGACACACTCACGGATAAAGGCACTGGGGAGCTGTCTGGGGTTCCGGAATGTTCTCCCTCCTAACCACACGGTAGCTATACAAGCTGTACGATTAAGATTAGTTTTATCAGGGCGCCTGGGTGGCTGAATCAGTTAAGCGTCCGACTCTTGATTTCGGCTCCCGTCACGATCTCAGGGTCGTGGGGTAGAGTCCCAGTCGGGCTGCATCCTGGGCACGGGGACTGCTTGAGATTCTCTCTCTCTCAGTCCCCCTCTCTCTCTTCCTCTGCAGCCCCCTCAGAAGAAAGATTGGCTGTATGGATTTTATACCTCAGTAAGAAAATTTTAAAAATAAGGGGGAGTGAGAACTAAAGACATAACATACTCTTAGTGTGGAGTTCTACATTTTTTAAAAACAATTTACGTTTATTTATTTTTGAGAGAGAAAGAGAGAGAGCACGTGCAAACAGGGGAGGGGCAGAGAGAAAGGGAGACACAGAATCGGAAGCAGGCTCCAGGCTCCAAGTTGTCAGCACAGAGCCCGACATGGGGCTCGAACCCACGGACCGCGAGATCATGACCTGAGCCGAGGTCGACGCTCAACTCATCGCTTCTGTAAATCTGCACGTTATTCCGTCTTGATTTTGTGGAAGGCGGAGCGTCCCTGCGCCAACACCCTGTGTGTGGACCGAGAGCACACAGGCTGCCCCCCCAGTCGGCCGTCCCCACGCGGCTGTGATCTGGCCTCTGCCCGGGTGCTCCATTTTGCCTCAGTTTACCCCCTGGTGAGCGGGAATACGAGCGTGGCCTTACCACAAACACCCGCAGGGACTACTTGGTGAAACCCAGACGTCATCCAGAGCTGCTCTGGGGAAACCATGTGGGTGTCAGGGAGGTGACCCCCCCTCCGTGGGCGTGGGCAGAGCCCGGGGTCAATGCGGAAACAGTTCTCACGTCACTCCACCGCTGCCACGCCGGCCTCGGTACCGTGGCCTCTTCCAGGACCGAGCTTCAAGTCCCCGCTGTGGCAGGCAGGGGGGAGAAGAGCGGGAAGGGGGAGGGAAGCAGGGAGCAAACCCAGGGGCGAACTGGGCCCGGGGTGTCCTCCCCACCCGGGCCCTGAGCGGGGCTCGCTCCCCTTCGAAGGCTTGTCCACCAGCAGGAACGACGTTCAGAAGCACGGCTGCGGTATAAGGTATTGTTAGGGACCGTGCTACGCCCCCCACCCCCGGGACCTCGAAGGTGACCTTCTGTGGAAAGAGGGGCCTCGCGGGCCATTCGTTCGGATGCGGCAGACCGGGCTGGCCGCAAGCAGTATCTGGGCTTGGACGCGGGCGCCCGCGCGGGGAGGTCCCCCATGGGAAGACGAAGACAGACGGACGTCCCCACGACAAGGACGGAACCTCGGGAGGAAGCTGCGGGCTGGTCTCGGGCCTGCGGACTCCGGGCCGTGTATTTGCCCGAGCAAACCAGTGCCCACGCACCACACGCTTGTCAGCCACGGGCGGTGGCACCCTCCGTGACTGCAAACCACAGAGCCGGCCGTCAGAGACGGCTCTTAAAGTGTTAAAAGTGTCGTCTGAGAGGACACGGGCCAGTGAGCGTCAGGGACAAACACGCCGGCATCTGACGCAGCACGGCCTGCCCGCGGGGGCGGATCCCGGCTCTGCCCCTTCCCAGCTGTGGGACCCAGGGCTGGTGCCTTCACGTCTCTGTGCTCCGTGTGTAAACGGGAGGCGAAACACAAAGCTTACCTCATGGCGCGGCCTGGGGATCAAGTTCGTTAATATTTGCCAAGGGCTTAGCGCAGCGCCTGGGAAATGGAGGGCACGCGGTGTTTGCTGTTCTCTCCCTCACCTGAGAGGCCCGGTGACAGGCGACAAGGGTCGCTTGTTGCGGGCGGGCAGAGCCGTGGTCCCAAGTATGGGGCTCACCCACTCAGCGCCAGGAACTCTTCACACGGTTGGGACTTAGGGGGACCCAAGGAGGGTCGGTTCGTGTGGCTTATACCTAAGGATGTCGGCCTCGTTAGAGGTTACCAATGACAAGTGTTCTAGATTAGAAAATAAAGCCAAGAACATTTAACAATGTTTATTAATTCATTTAAAAATCACAGCCATTAACCCTTTGTATGTTTTTTAAAAATTTACTTTTGAGACAGAGAGAACGCGTGCAGGGGAGGGGCAGAGAGAGGGGAGACGCAGAATCCGAAGCGGGCTCCAGGCTCCGAGCTGTCAGCACAGAGTCCGTCGCGGGGCTCGAACCCACGGACCGCGAGATGGTGACCTGAGCCGAAGCCGGACGCTCGACCGACGGAGCCACCCGGGCGCCCCAAGCCTTTACATTTTAACGTAAATGTTTCATGGCAAACAGCTGTGTTTACCTCCCTGTAAATGTCTTTACTGCCCGGCCTGATGGAAGACGCCGGGTGTTCCCGCCTGCCTCTGCGATCCGTCTGTCGTGATGCGCCGTGTTGGTGGAAGGTGGAGACGCTTTTACACACACGCCCGTGTCTGGGCAGGAGGGGCCTCGCGGGTCCCCTGGAAGGTCTCGGGGCCGCAGGGAGGTGGAGAGTCCGAGGCGCTCGGCGCCCAGCAACTCAGCCTGCCGCCTTTCGCCCCCGCTCCCAGCTGACTGCGAACCTGCACTCCCAGCCAGGTCCCTCCAGTGCCCGGGCGGTGGCACGGCCTCCCGTGCTTGACTCACCGGTGCCCCTGGGCCCATCTGCTTCCTGCATCTTTGAGTCCTACGCGCCACGGACGGTGCTCATGGCCAAGGCCAAACGCTATGAGGGTTGGTCAGACCCCTGCGTGCTGCCCAGCGACCCGAGAACCCCGGGGCTCACCCCGATCAGACCTTTGGTGGCCAGGAGGTGTCACCGTGGCACCTCTGCCGATGCAGGGGCAGAGGCCGTGGGAGCCACGAGGGCAGCACCGCTCGCCCGGGGCCGGCCGTGCTGCCTGGGCATCGGCCGGGCTGCTCCAAGAAACAGAACCCACAGGGGGTGTAAGCACACACGCGCGTGCATGGGGAAGAGTGGGCTCATGTGACTGCAGGCTGGCAAGTCCCACGAGCTGCCACGTGCAAGCTGGGGACCCGGGAGAGCCAGTGCTGTAAGATCCCTTGAGCGCAGATGAAGACCGATGTCCCAGCTGGAAAACGGGCAGGGGGAAAGTCCCCCTCCCCGACCCCGTTCTGTCCAGGCCTCCCCACTCCAGGAAGGGCAATCGCTTTGCCCAGGGTACAGATTCTTGTTGGTTTTTTTTTTAATTTTTTTTTAACATTTATTTATCTTTGAGAGACAGAGCATGAGCAGGGGAGGGGCAGAGAGAGGGGGAGACACAGAATCCGAAGCGAGCTCCAGGCTCCGAGCTGTCAGCACAGAGCCCGACGTGGGGCTCAAACCCACGAACTGTGAGATCATGACCTGAGCCGAAGTCGGAGGCTCAACCGACTGAGCCACCCAGGGACCCCCTCCTTTTTTTCTTTTAATTTTAATTTAATTTAATTTAATTTAATTTAATTTTATTTTATTTTATTTTTAAATGTTTAAACATTTAACATAATTAAACATAAAACCCACAGGGACCACAGGGCCCTCCCATGGGGACCGGTTCCCTCCGCAGGGCCCCACCCATGGGGACCAGAGGCCTCATCTGCCTGGTCCCAGGGTTAAGGCCATCTGATTGTTTTCGCAGCTTTCCCCGGAAATTTGCTTCCAAGCAGGGCCAGCGGAAGCGAGGGCAAATACTTCTCGTCCGGCCAAGGGGAAAAGTCATGTTTCATCAGGTTTCGCCAGTCACCAACCTGAGGCAACTGGCCTCTGCTCCCCTTCTCACTATGCGCGGATGGAAGCATCCGACGTGGGGTGAGGGGGTCTGGACACCTCGCAGGGCACCCCGGCCCGAGGAGGGGACGGGCCCACGAAACTCCTCTCCTCCGGACTGCGGGATTGCAGGCCGGGAGTGTGAATCAACTCTAGGCAGATACCAGCGTCAGTGGAGATAAACGTTAAGCCTTATTGACTTAGGAGGTAAATATTGACGGAACTTAAATACCAAATCGATATTCACCTCAAGGGACAGCGCAGCCTGAGACTAAAGTTGGGACACGTGCGCTGGAAGTTATCTGCGGAGCCCCATGTCCCCGTCAGGCGCGTCCGGCCGGTGCAGGGATGTACTCAGCCCGGGAGGCGCGGTGACACCAGGCAACAAGTTCCAGATCACCAAGGGAGACCATTAGCACGGAGCGTCAAGGGCCAGAGTTTGGACCGCGTGGCAGCACGGAACAAACCAGGAAACCAGTGGCTTAGCCTCTCTGCGGAGCGCCCACCCGAGAGAAGGTGGGACCCCAGTTAGAAACGCGCCGCAAACGGACCCGCCAGCCCCGTCCTGTGAACTGCGCCGGGCGGTGTGCAAAGCGTTGCCCCAGACCCCGGTGCGCGCGGCTCTCACTGGGACTCGCTGGGGGGGGGGTCCCAGGCTCTGCCGCGTGTCGCCGGGGCCCCAGGGAAGCAGCCTCGGCTGGGGCACAAGCGGTGTTGACTTGTCCCTGCTCGGTTCCATACGGCAGATGCCCTGGGAGCTGCCGAATGCGGATGCAGGGGGCCCCCCGACAACTCAAGCAGTGTCTCCAGCAGGCATCCCGGCTTCGGTGCCACTCACCTCACCACCCTCCTGTGTCAGGTCCAGACAGGAGGACCCAAAGCTCCAGGCAGCTGGCCTCCTGGCCTCGGGCTCCTGCCTTGGGCTCCCCAGGGCCTACCCCGCCAATCAGCCCAGCCTCCTCAGGCTTTTACTTCCCCTCCATTATTTAAAAAAAGAGGGGGCGCCGGGGTGGCTTAGTCGGTTAAGCATCTGACTTCAGCTTGATCACGATCTCACGGTTCGTGGGTTCGAGCCCCGCTTGGGGCTCTGTGCTGACAGCTCGGAGCCTGAAGCCTGCTTCGGATTCTGTGTCTCCCTCTCGCTCTGCCCCTCCCCGCTCATTCTCTCTCTCTCTCTCTCTCTCTCTCTCTCTCTCATAGAAATAAACATTAAAAATTTTTTTAAAAGAGTCTATGTAGTAAAGGAATACATCCCATTGTACAAAAATGCACACAGCACAGACACACATAGGAAAAGGTAAAAGTCCTTCCTTCCCTCCTTCTGTCTGCTTTCCTCCCAAAATTAGCCTCCATAAACCATGGCCAACTTTCCTACCAGACATTTAAAAAAAATATTTATTTATTTACTTATTTTGAGAGAGAGGGAGAGAGCGTGAGCAGGGGAGGGGCAGAGAGAGGGGGGGGCAGAGAGAGAGAATCCCAAGCAGGCTCAGTGCTGTCAGTGTGGAGCCCACCTCAGGGCTCGTTCTCACGAACCGAAATATCATGACCTGAGCAGAAGCGAAGAGTCTGACGCTTACCTGGCCGAGTCACTCAGGTGCCCCTGGACATTTTGCTGTGATGACACGTGCATGCATCAATGCCACTACACAAATTATTTTTATAGTTTGTTTGGTGGCTTTGTACAAACGGGCTCATGCTATGCACGCTGGTCTATAACTTGTCTTTTTAATGTAACGAACTGACATGCACAAAACAGACTGTCATCTCGTCGATGGCATCAGTGCTCAAGCTGGGGGACCCCGGGACCCCTGTACACTCTTAAAAACCTGTGAAGATCCCAAGAGATTTTGTCGATGTGGATTACATCTGCTGACATTTACCGTAAGAGAAATCAAAACTGAGAAATTAAAATACAGTAACTCACTGAAAAATAAACCCCATTACATGTTAACATATATAATACGTCTGTATGAAACACACTGCATTGCAAAACAAAAAAACATTATCGAGAAGAGTGGATTGTTTTACGTGGTTGCAACTGTCTGGATTCTCGCGTCTTTCGGCGGCCACATCCTGTGGCCGCTGCAAAACTTCACTGTGTGCTCACGGGAAAATGAGGCCGGAGAGGGCAGATAACGTCTTCCTGTTATGAAAATAGCTTTGAGCCCACGGCCCCATGAGAAGGCCTTGCAGCCAGCCCCCAGGGGCCCTGGACCTCACTGCGACAGCTACTTTCTATTTAAGGATGTCACACGTGTTGAGTAAAAGCTTCTGTTCATAAGTATTTGCCTCCCTCGATGCACACGCCCGACTCCGGAGCGCCAACTGTGTCCCTGGGAAAGCGGCGCGGTGGGGGGACGGGTAGCGGAGGGGGAGGCGTTGCGATTGAGGCCAAGACCTCCTCCCAATGGTGGGGGCTTTCCAGGGGTGAAACAGGCCAACGAAGGGAACGAATGTACAGCTAATTTTCGGTGTTGATAAATCCCATGGGGGAAAATCCAAGCAGATAAGTAGAAACCAAGGGCTGCTTGTCTGGGTACGTGCGTGGAGGGCGAGAACTCTCCGGTGTGTCTTCACACGAGATCCTATCAGATCAGCTATCAGACCAGCTACACACGTATTCCGTCCACGACAGAAGTCGAAGAAGGGTCTCGGCCTGGGACTGATGTAATCTGATTTGCATCAAGAGACAAATCATGTGGCTGTGGAAACCTTTGGGAAGCAGGAGGCCCACGAGGAAGCTTTGGCTGCAGACCACGCCAGACCACGGCCCGCGGCCTCGGGGGTGACGGTGGAGGGAGGGAAGTTAGTTGGCTTTGAAATTAGTGCCGAGAGGGCTGCTGATGCATTAGGACGTGGATGGAGCTCCAAAGAAAGAGGAGAAACTCTAGCGGCTCCTGGGTTTGGGTCTCAGCACTGGTTAAGCAGTGGAACTCTTACAAGCAGGGCTGTGGCGTGTCTGTTCCTATATTTTGGGCACGTAGCCTTGTGTGTCTGAAGGACACGTACGTATTTACGGGAAGATTGTAGGACAAGAGCAGGCACACGTAAAATAGAAATTTGCTCTACTGTGTTCAAGTCCACCCGAGGCCTGTCAACGTGACCTTATTTGGAATAGGCCCTAAATCCTGCGACCGGTGTCCTTATAAGGAGAGAGAGAGACACACGGAGACACAGAGACACACAGGGAGAATACCACTGAGGATGAGGCAGGGAACGCAGGGGTGTATTTGCAAGCCAGGGAGCACCAAGGACTTCCAGCCGCCAGAAGCTGGTGGAGACGATGACGTGTGACTCCTAATCTGGTTTATAAAAGTCACTGCAGGGCTGCCTTGGGGTCTGGATTGCTCGCTCTGGGAAAAGTGAGACGCCGTGTTGGTGAGGAAACGCGAATAAAGGTGTGGAGAGGCTCACGTAGAGACAACCCGCCTGGCCAGCCATATGAGGGAGCCATCTCGGAAGTGGATTCTCCAGGCCCAGTCGAGCCTTCAGATGAGCCCGCGGCCCCAGCCCGTACCCTGAGCAGACAAGCATCCAACCGTCCTCCCCTGAAGCTGTGAGACACAATACAGAGTCACTGTTGTTCTCAACCACTAAATTTGGGCGTTACTTGTTACACAGCGATCGATATTTAATGCAATAATCCCGTCTGAAAATCTTTTACTTTAATAGATGAGTTAACTCCGTTAGCCCTTATTGGTTTGATGAATGCGTTTGATCTGAATCTGTTATTTTGTGCTGTGATATCTAGACCTATCTACCTACATATAGAGATACAGATGATATGACTGTGTCTACATCTACCTACCTCTCTCTCTCGAGATTCCTAAAATACCTCTATGTACACACAGAGCAGTTTCCTCAGACGCACACACATACTTAATCTTCTACTCTGCGGTCTGTTCTAGAAACTTTTAAAATGTTAATCATTCTGAAATTTAAGAATGCCGGACTCATGTTCCAGTCGTGTCCTCTATACCCATGCCCTAATAGAATGCCTGTGCCTCCCTCGGTCCTTCAGCAGGGTCTGTGGGTCCCCTGCTGCGAGCAATGGCAAAGCGGCTTCTCTCTTCCTCCTCCTTCTGTGCCTCCTTTCCTTCCTGCCCCAGCACACCCCGGCACTCATCAAAAGGTACCTTTCTTGGTACCTACTACTTGTGAGGTACTAGAGCGGCTTGCGTGCCTCTTTAACTGATCTGTCAGCCCAAACCTAATCTCTTCTCTCCCAGCGATTCTGATGAAGCTTGAGACATGTTAGCGTATGTTCCTTTCTCCCCTGGACTCTCGTTGGCTCTATGGCTCCTGTAGCATCGAAGCACGGGATAGTCTGCAAATTCCGTTCTTTCTCAAACACGCTCTGTGCTTCTGGCCAATTCGCGCCAACATCTCTGTTGCTGACCGTCTTCCCAAGTTTTCCCGGTAAATCTCGTGCTTGATTATAGCTCATCCGCTAGCAGAATCCCCAAGAAAGAGTCGCGTGAAAAATATTCCCTGGAGCTCTTCATCTTCAAGGGATCTGTCTGTTCCCTTTATACATAAAGACGGGTGGGCTTGGGGGGCGCCTGAGTGGCTCAGTCGGTGAAGCGTCCGACGTTGGCTCAGGTCATGACCTTGCGGTTCCCAAGTTCGAGCCCCGCGTCGGGCTCTGTGCTGACAGCTCAGAGCCTGGAGCCTGCTTTGGATTCTGTGTGTGTGTCTCTCTCCGTCTCTGCCCCTCCCCTGCTCAAGCTCTGTCTTTCTCTCTCTCTCTCTCTCTCAAAAAGAAAAAAACATTAAAAAAAGAAGAAGAAGAGGGATGGGCTGGATAGAAAACCCTCCCCTCCATCGTAGTCTGCTACTGAAGTGACAAAGTCTGATTCCTTTTCTCTACCTTGTCCACATGCCGAAAGGATCTTCCCCCATATTTGATCTCCACTGGTCCCCGCGGGAGTCCCCTCAACCGTCCTCGAGGCACAAGCCGCCCAGAGCTCTGGCAGAGAGAAAAGAGCTTGGGATTTGGAATAAAGCACCCGGCTTCCACAACCAGCTCTGTGATTCCTTTGTAATCCTAGACGTCTCGTGGCTTGTCTGAGGCCCAGCTATGAAATGGGTTTAATAGGAGCGCTGGCACCCCTCTTGCGCAGGTTAGAGGCCTGGCGAGAGGAGCTGGCACGTGTGAAAACGGGCCACAGAGCGCCACACCAGAGTCGGGCGGTATCGCTCTGTGCACTCGGCCCCGTCTGAGATTCTCACCTTCTTCCCAATAACTGGAGCGTTTTACGGGCGAGAAGGAGGCAGGAAGTCTGCCCCACAAGCTTTGTCGAGGCGGGCCGAAGGCGCTCTGCCCCCAAATACAGACCTTCACACTCGTCCCTATCAATTCTCACCTTGTTGGTCTCAATCTTTTTTTTAATGTTTACTTATTTTGAGAGAGAGAGGCAGAGCACGAGCGGGAGGGGGGCAGAGACAGAAGGAGACACAGAATCCGAAGCAGGCTCCAGGCTCCGAGCCATCAGCACAGAGCCCCACGCGGGGCTCGAACCGACGAACCGTGAGATCGTGACCTGAGCCGAAGTCCGACGCTTCACCAACTGAGCCACCCAGATGCGCCTTGCTGGTCTCAGTCTTATTTCAGGATCTCTTCAAGATTTTTCAACTTGACCATTTCATTAGCTTTGCTAACAAGTCTTTGCTCAGGTTATTGGTAAAATTCTGGCCCCTTGGGAGCCTTACCTCTGGGTTGATGGCTGTCACTTACCTACGTGGGTGATTCCCACTTGGGCTGTGATGATTCAACCCATTACAAGCCAGCCCAGTGGGTCCTACTCGCCCGCCTACCAACCTCCTTTGCCAGTTCACTCCTGGAAGCGTGACCCTCAGTAATTGTGTCCTGGAGGTCATGTGAGGTTTGATGATTGTGTCAACGCTCGCGAATGTGTGTAACACAATGTGTTAATAACGGGTAAGGCATACACGCTGGCCTCTCAGCCTCAGCCTCGGCCCTACACGCTCGTGGGCCCGGGTGGTTCTCTGTGCTGGGGCTGGCCCGTGTGCTGGCACATTCAGTGGCCCCCTGGTCCCCTCCCACCAGGGACCAGCAGGCTCCTCCCTCCCCCAGCTGTGAGCTCTAACTCCAGCTCCCGCGGCCCGCACCCCAAGACCCGGGCTCCTGCAGCCTGCACCCCACGGCCTGGGCTCCCGCTTGGCGTTCTGGCTCAGAACCTGGCCTTCATTAGTCTGTGTCCTTGCTCAGCTGGGGGCTTTTCTTTGGACACCGTATCGTTACAGCATCACCCTTCATTTCCTTTTCCAGAAATTAATACAATATAGATATTAAAAGAAAAGATTCCCCGAAAGCACACGATCTTACGTCCTCGTTGGTCTGTTCTCTAGGCTTCCAGCTTGTTCCCCGCCTCTGTGTTCTCAAGGGTCCTGGGCACTCAGAACACGGCCTGTGGACTAGAGCTGACAGTGGGGTCTGCCGGCTGGACGGCCACGGAGGGCGTGGTGTCATAGCTCTGTCGCTCGCCCTCCAGTGGGAGAGCGGCCACACAGAACATTTCTGGGGCCTTCTTTGTCTTCTTCCCATGGATGGCAAGAGCTGCCCCCCCGCCCCCCGTGCATCTGGATGGCCCCGTAACCCGAGCTGGGGTGGCAGGGACCGGCACCCCCCTCGGAGGTCAGCTCCTGGGTCAAGTCTGCCCACCCCGCAGATGCCACGCTGGGAGGGAGCCCAAGCGGGCTACAGGGGGAGGGCGTGTCCCGCCAGCCCCCGGGGCTCCGGGCCGCCTGCTGAGGCGCCAGGCACGTGAGCGAGCACCTTAGTGTCCCGTGGCCGCCAGAACAAACTCCAGAGTGACGGGAAGGATGCGTGGTCCTCATTTGCCTACCGCGAAGCCAAGGCCCTAAGTCTTGCTTGATTACCCAGGGGAAAGGGCCGGAATCTGACTTGCTATCTGCCATCGATTAGGGCCCCAGCTTTGTGAAGCCGTATGTGAATTTGCGCATTTTTTGCAGGTAGAGACGCAAACGACTTCTGTCTGGTGGAGAAGACAGCCGGCCCCAACGGCTGTGGGTCGGTTTCCCTGCAGGGCACAATCCCTTGGCTCTGACTTCGAGGACACGGTGGGGTGCCCGCCTAGCCTCACGACAGAGCGCCCTCCCCTCCACTGCCCCCGGAACCAGCCTTGCCATTTTGCTGCTTCCCAGGCTAATACACACACCGGGGCCCCAGCTCAGCGCGCTCCCACAGAAATGCAGCCTGAGCTCGTGCGTAATTGAAACGTGCCGCGGCCGAAAGAGAGGAGTGGCCAGGAGCACGGGCAGTCTAGAATGTCTTATTTCATGCAATGTCACCAGATGCCGTTTCAACGTCTACTCCATATAAAAAGGTACTAATGACTAGTTTACATTTCCCTGGTACATTTTTTTTTTTTTTTTTTTTTTGGTGCGTATCTTATGTTAACGGCACATCTCAGTCGGGATGTCCCATTTTCACCCGTTACAGGGAAACATGGCGACACCAGAACAACGAAGGTGCGTTTCAAGCAGGAGGGACTTGCGCCGCCCCCATCGTTCAAGCTGTGATCACAACGAACTGGGTGCCGCCTTGCTGGCCACGGTCCAGGCGCTGGTTCCCCGCCAGTCCAGGGGCTGAACCGCGTGGAGGTGTGCCACCCAGTGGCCATGCCTGGTAGTGCAGGGCCCTTCGGGATCTGGGGCCTTCCAGAAGCCAGGGCGTGATGTTGGGCTCACATTCCGGGAACATTCCAGGGGGTGGGGGTGGGGGGTGGAGAGGAGGCCAGGGGAAGTAGGGCTGTCGTGCCCCGGATCTCCAGGTCACTGGGTGGCGAGCAGGCTCCACAAGGGTGTCTTGTACCCTCGGCCACCCGGCCGTACACGCTGACCTGCCCAACTCCCGGAAGGCCAGGCAGGGGCCTTTCCAAGCCGTCCCCGAGCCTGACGGCAGGATTGCAGCGGTGGTGGCTGTCTTCGTCTGCTTGGATGGCCCCCCCGCCGGGATTCCACACCCTGGGCTTACACAGCAGGATCGCTGCCGGCGGCCGGGAGAGCGGGGCGCCCTCTGGGCGGGTCCCCATGACATCTCTCCCAGGCCCGCAGACGACACCTGGGGTAGTTATCCCATTTCGCAGCTAAGCGACTGAGGTTACGACTTGTTCAAGATCACACAGAGCCAGGAACTGGGCCAGGCCGGGCTTGGCTGTCTGGGGTGGGGAGCCCTCAGCTTCTCTCCCCTGGCCCCCACCACCAACACCCTCGACGGCCTCCATCCGGGTGTTTGCAAACCGCTTCCTGGAGATCAAACCCGTGTCCCCAACCTATGTGCCTCTGGGGTCTCTACCTTCGGCGGGGGGCCTCTCTGGGCCGTGTCTGGACCCTGGAGACGGGTGAGGAACGCCCCGTAGCAGTGTGTGTGGCCACAGTGCTACAGCATGGGGCCAGCAGAGCCCTGGACCCCCCGGGAGACCATTCCTGTCAGGTGGGACCAGCGGTCTTGCCAGCCCAGGAGCGCGGTCAGTCAGCGCTGGCGAGGGGCTGTCTCTCAGACACACGTGAACCACGCGCGCGAGACAGACGTGCGAGGCCCAATGCCCGTGAACGCATTCCTCACAAACGAGGAAGACGCAATCTTCCAGGTCCCTGTGAAAAGCAGCCCACCCTGAGGCGGGCCCAGATCATGGCTCCAAAGTTGTTGAACGCAGATGGCGTCAGAACGTGACGACCGTGGGATCTGAACGTCTCGTGACCTCGGGTTCGTGCGCTCGGGGTGGGGGAGAAGCCCGAGGAGGGGAAGGTGGAGGGTTTGAGGAAGAAGGTGGAGGTTATGCACGTTTGAGCATTTTGTCCTTTTCAGAGACTCGAATTGTAAAGAGGAAGTCGTCTTCCTCTTTGGTCTAGAAAATAACACGAGGAACCGATTTTCCGTTAAGAAAGTACAGGGATACTTCATCTGACTTTGTCATCTGTGGCACCTGCCCCATAAATGTCCTTCGCAGATTGACATCAAGACCCCAGGCCGCAGCGCAGACAGTTCCTGAAATAAGTCCTGTGCCCCAGAGTCCAGAGCGAAGCCGGCGGGCGGGGACACAACAGAGCAGGACCACGTGCTCCAGTGGGCAAGAGAGAGAGAGAGCGAGCGAGCAGGGAGCCCGAGAGGAGCACAGACACCCAGTGTGGGGAGCACAGACGAGCAGGGGTCCCGCAGACTTTCTGGACACTGAATGAAGGCCTCCGAGCCCGGCCTGCTTCACAGCCGAGCGCTCTTTGGAGGCTGGTCGGGGAAGGGGTGCTGGGCACCCCTCCTCCAGGCCTCACGCTGCCTCAGCCCTGGACCGCGGCGCACCCGAGAGAGAGGCAGCGGGCGCGGGTGGCTGGGGACGCAGGCCAGGGTGCCGCAGTCGGGCTCCCTGAGACGCCGCGGCACCCGAGGCCCCCTCAGCGCTCCAGCCCAGGCAGCCCTCCCCAGCCAGAGGCCCCAGCAGACAGGGTTGGCCCGATGGGGCTCAAATTCTTTGGGTCCAGTTTAGCCCAGGCCCCAGACCCCTTGGACAGGACTTGGACGGCTGCCCCTTCCTTTCTGAGCACTGCCCCCCTGCCTGAGGCACCACCGTGGCCAGAGCAGGGGCCTACGCTGGGGCGGCGGTGGGCAGGAGGGCCGGGGGGGCCCGGATGCAGCTACAGGCTCCCTCCTGATAGCCGAGGGGCAGGGGGAGGTCAGGGGCGCCTGTGGAAGGCCGTGAGCATCTGTGGGGGTTCTCAGAGCATTTGGGAAGGGCATGCGAGGAAGGCTGCGGCCTGAAGCTGGTAAAGTGTATGAGGGCTTGGACCCTTTCAATCAGCATCAAAAGGAACGAGGTTCCGTCTCCTGATTCCAGGTGGGCCTGTGGGCCACACGCCGGGTGAGCGGATGGCGGTCACAGGGGCCAAGCATCCGGGCCTGGACAGGGGGCTCCAGGGTCCCAGCTGTCAACTATCTCAACAAGAATTATACCAGCGAAAACAGTCGCTATAGAAAATGTAGAAACGTGGAAAGAAATTAAAAGTCCTATGTCTTTATGATTCTCCTACAGGGAAATGGGGGCCGTGAGCTGAAAAATTCACCTCACCTGGAGAGACGTCTGGCTTGTGCCCCGGACGATCGGGAGGTGGCCTCCAGGCCCCGGAGCGTCCTCCTTGATAGGAGTGTCCTTGTTGGCCTCGGGTTTGGCCAGGGGACAGTCACGCGTGTCACTTTCGGTGGGTGCGGACAGCGATGAGCCTGAAACTTTTGGGCTTGAGCCTTGCCGCCCTTTTCACCCACACGCACGTCTGCGTTCCCGAACCGCCGTCCTCTTGATCGCCCCCAGACCCGCGGATGTCCAGGAAGCAGGCGCTGACACCTGGGGCGCGGACCGAGTGGGTGTGGGCGTGGCGTAGACGTCAGCACTTGAACATCCGTGCCCCGCCCCCCGCGGGTGAGTCGGAGGCTCGCAAAGTTTGAGAAGCCGAGTGTCGAGCGTCGTGGCCCCACCGCGGACGTGCATTATGCCTTCGTACGAGGCAGCAAGGTGGTGTCCCTTCGTGTCACCGCGGATCCTAGGTCGGCACGGTACCCACATCACAGATGGAAAGGCTGAAACTCAGAGGCTGAGATGCGGTCTGACCTCGCTGTGTGACCCAGAACTTGAGTGTCAACCACCGTGCAGCGCTGTCCCCCGCCACACCCCGGGTTGCGGTCCTACCGGACTGTTTGTGCACAGCTCGGTGTTTTCATTCTGCTTCCTGGGTGTGTGTTTGCACGTCCGTTCCCCTGCCCTGGTGGCCACCAGAGCTCAAGTTCGCCTCCTGGTGACTCCTTCCTGCCTCTGAGCCCCTCCTCCCTGCCGCCCCACAGACACGGCCACCCTGTGGCTGTTCTGCCTTGTCCTTCCCGCGCGGAGCTCCCCGGACGGGGGGCCCTTCCTCACCTGGTACCAAGGTGCCCTGGGCAAAGGGGGGAAAAAGTCATCCCAAACTTGGGAGAAATCGTCTGCCGGATTGTTCAATTGCTTCATTCCTGGCATCACCACGGGGTGTTTTCTCCTAAGCCTGTGCGAACACGTAGGGGCCTTGCTGTTCGTCGGTCCGTGCTTATCCCACAACGCTGGAGAGGGTAACTTTGTGACCGGAGCGTATCTCATTAAGAGCTACAATCCACAGAAGCGTCCCGAGCTTACAGCCCTGCGAGGCTGGGTTGGCCTGCACACGTCGAGAAGCTGTATAATTTGACGGTCCAGCGGAGAAGGTTAGCTGGTCGTATCCCACTGACCAGTCTCTGCAGAAGATCTTTGATGATGAATCGCTATTCCTTTATTTATTTATTATGGGCGAGGTGGGGGGAGGAGCAGAGAGAGGGAGAGAGAATCCCAAGCAGGCTGCGTGCATCAGCACAGAGCCCAACACGGGGCTCGACCCCCTGAACCGTGAGATCATGACTTGAGCCTAGATCAAGAGTTGGATGCTCAACCGACTGAGCCACCCAGTTGGCTCACTTGTCTTGCTTTTTAAAAAAATCTTCCTGCCACTTCTCTCTTCCCAGAGTTAGACTTTTTTTCGACCCATGCTATTAAATCTATTTGAGAATTTTGAATTAACAGCAATCCTTACTCCATATTTGTCAAATGCAGGGTGACACCATGAATGGATGTGTGATTTCTGGCTGGCTTGGCTATCGTCAGCCTCCAGGGTTGAGGAAATCCTAAAATAGTGACAAGACCTTCTGCGCCGGGACAAAGCCAGGAGGAGTCACCCTCAGGGTCAGAGGACAGCTGTCTGCTGCTTCAGAAAACCGTGCGGGCAGGATCTTTTCTAGATCACTTGATCACTTTTTCTTTTTTTTCTAGATCACTTGAGAAGATGCGGACATAGACTGCCCAGGTCCCGCTCCAGGGGGGCTCTCCCGGGGGTCCTGACACGTCTTGGCCACATCGGCGGTCTGCTGGGACTCTCCTGCAAGCCCCCGTACGCCCACCTCTCCCTGCCGTGCTTAGCGTTTGGGATGGTCTACGGGTATCACGGGACGGAGACCCAGGGCCAGAAGGCAGTCATGGCTGTCACAAGATGCCGTGAGCCCACCTCCTCCAAGGAGCCTTCCTGGACACCACCCTCTCTAGACCACGTTGTGGGGGGTTGGTCGACATGAAAGGTGGCTGCTCGGAGCATGTGTTCCCTACCTGGGTGCAGGCACTGACTCATACCATTTTCAGATGGTCCCTTTGCCAGATGTTTGACAGTCAGGCCCTCCCTTCCCCGGGGAGGTTAGTCTTGCACTCGGGCCCAGCACCTGTGACCTCTAATCCACTTCTGTAACCCCACTCCACATTGATCTTTTGTTTTTTACTTCTACACCTTCCTGCCAGGCACCCCCACTCCAGGCTCCTGGGAGGGGCGTCACCGATCGAATGAACACACACATCTCCCAAGAATGAGTAAGTTTCAGGGACGATGCACTATAAACCCATTTTTTTTTAAAATAAAGAAACATTTTTCTGAAGAAAATGAGCGTCTCTCCTAAAGGGAAGAGTCTCACAAAGGTGCAAAGAGCCCACAGCACAAACTTGAGTAATTATGCAGAGCTGTTTACCAATTCTTTCATAGATCTTTGTTTCTGGAGAGAGAGAGAGAGAAAAAAAACATAAAAGCCCATTAAAGTGATTTTCCCAAAGGAGAAGTCTGGACTCAAAGATAAATGAGAGACCCCACGTCTCGATGGAAAAGGCTCCTTGCAGCTGGAACACAGCCTCGCTCCAGCCTGGCCTCCCCTCCCCTCCCCTTGTTAGCGGTCGGGGTGTTAGAAGCCTCTAGCCGTCGCCGGCCCACATCTGCTCGTAAACTTTAATAAACACAAGCACGTTCCCAGCTCTGTTCTCAGCTCTGGGTACAGGACAGCGAGCGGTAGAGACACGGCCCTTTCCTTGACACAGCATGGACAAAACACCGTAATTAAAATGGGGCTGACCCCGCCTCGCACCGGGAGACCTGCCCGTGCGGAAGCTGGGCCCCCCGACAGCAGGCGAAGCCACGACCCCCAGGCGGGAGTTGGCCTGTGCCGTGGACCGGGTGCGGGCTGTGGGCTGGGGCCAGAGCTGCTCCACACCACTCTCCATTCACCTTGGGCCCACGTCAACACAGGGCATGTTCCTCTTCTGACGGGTGGTTGGAGTGCAAGAGGTAAAGACAAAAACACACAAGCACATTTGTGGTCTCTGCTTTTCCTCCTCCAGCCTTCATGCCCCACAGGCTGAGGCCGGTCCCCTGGACGAGCCCCGTACGGATGGGATGGGGACGCGTAGCAAGCTAACGTGCAGCAGGCTGTGGATGTGCAATTCCGTCACAGGGACGAGTAGACGGGAACCAGCCTCCGGCCCAGCAGGGGGCACACTCGGCTGTGTCACGGCCAGATTGTGGGGGGTGTGCAGACCCAGCTGGGCGGTGCCCGGTGAGGCTCCCGGTGAGCTCCACCCGGCCACCCTGCCTCCGGCCCACGCGCGCCTGGCATTTCCAAACGTCTAGCCTTTGCCAATCGAATGAGCGCAGGGTGATCTCACAATGCTTTGATTTGTGTTTCTGTGATTACTCGTGGCTTCAACATCGCTGTATTTGGTTGCTGCCTCTTTGGATCTCCTTTCTGTAAATCGCCTGTTCGGACCCTTCGCCCAGTTCTCTGTTATGGTTGCCGTCTTCTTGTTGGTGCAAGAATTCTTTTTAATTGTTAGCTTTGGACATCGCAATACCCTCCCCTCTTCCTCCTATCTTCTGCGTCCATGGTGTGCGTCAAAAAGAAACCCTTATTTTTATGTCATCAAGTGCACATGCTGTGTGTGTGTGCGCCTTGTGGTTTCTGATTTAGATGTTTTTTTTTTTTGTTTGTTTGTTTGTTTTTTTTAATTTTTTTTTCAACGTTTATTTATTTTTGGGACAGAGAGAGACAGAGCATGAACGGGGGAGGGGCAGAGAGAGAGGGAGACACAGAATCGGAAACAGGCTCCAGGCTCCGAGCCATCAGCCCAGAGCCCGACGCGGGGCTCGAACTCACGGACCGCGAGATCGTGACCTGGCTGAAGTCGGACGCTTAACCGACTGCGCCACCCAGGCGCCCCTGATTTAGATGTTTTGATGAAGAAGTCCTTCCCTACCTTTGCGGTCACAGGGATATTCTCCTGAATCGTCTACGGTGAGCTTTCGAGTTCTGCCTTTCACACGCACACCTTTCATTCCCCTTCGCATCTGGGGTCGACAGGGACCTGGTTTTCATGTTTCTCCAGGAGAGTCCATTTTAATTCATAATGGTACTCGCACTTTAATTTCTCAATTTATTCCTAGGGACAGAGTTTTTTCCTTCTAATGATGCAGTTATGTTTCTCTGGGAAAAGACTGGTACTGTTTGTACAGAAAGCCTGAGCTCTCACTGCTGGCAGCTGCAATTTCTAGAATACAGTGTCTATTTAGGTGATGGAGCGGTGGGACAAGAAATGAGGTAAAAAATTGATTTCTAGCTTCGTGGTTGGGGGAATCATTAAACTTGACATTTTGTTCTGTTTGAAGTTACAGCCTCTAGAAGAAGTAGAAATAATTCCAATTTACCTTCTATTTGGAGTCCTGGAAGGGAGGCTCCACGCCCTATGTACGAAACACCATGAGAACAATACATTTCCAACTCTAAGTGCAAAAGCTTAATTTTATCATGGTAACAACTGGTGGTGTAGAATTGCTTCCTTCATGTGTGTGTCTTAGGAGGATGGTGGGCATGGCCCTGCCAGTTTGGGGCCAGCCCTACAACACCTGTTAGCCTCTACTCTTGTGCTGGGGGAACCAGGCGCTGTGTCAGAGGTCAGAACACGAAGTCCTGAAGCAGAGCTGGTTCATTGCCATGTGACGATTTTCCATCTGCCTGACTCGGGATGCAGACAGAGCACAGTCTTTTGTTACAAGTGGAGCCCACCCCACGGGCAGGATCCACCGGGACGCCACACCCGCGAGGATCGCAGCGCTTACTGGGCGCTTGCTGTGTGCACTGGCCACTGCACTAAGTGTGCCCCGTGCGTTTGCTCATGTACCCTCTCAGCCTTCTGACGAAAGAACTGCCCTGGCTGATATTTTATTTTACAGATGAAGAGTCGAGTCTCGGAGGGGATAAATAACTTGTTCAAGGTCGCCCAGAGAGTGAGGGGAAGTCTGGGGTTGGGACCAGGCTGTCTCCTACCTGCTGACGAGCAGTTTGAAGGCCCCGGGCCCCAGGGGGGTCACACCGTCCCTGGAATCCCTGGAGTCTTGTTCTATTTTTTATTTTTCCATCTGTCGGCTCCAGCAGCTTTGGCCATATGGTGACGTCAACTCCTGGGCAGGTTCATTTTCTTCTCAGGAAGGGGTGCCAAAATGCCGGTTGTTGCAAATCACGGAGGCAAAGGGGAGGGGGACCCCTGAGG
Organism: Lynx rufus; assembly: GCF_022079265.1. NCBI lineage: Eukaryota > Metazoa > Chordata > Mammalia > Carnivora > Felidae > Lynx > Lynx rufus. Next base: position 167,323,809 of record NW_025814856.1, on the reverse strand, counting down.
CGCTGGGGCTGGGGCACGGGAGCCCCGTGGCACGTGGGGGGGCTCCGTAGATCTGTGGTGTGCTAAAAAGAAGGCAGGTGTCGTCCCTGTCGGCTCGGAGACATCTAGGGCCGTGTGGTTAAGTAGGGATGTGACCGTGTCGGGATGAAGGACCCAGCCTCTCGAACCTTTAGTCCAAGGCTCTTCGCGGCACACGCGGATGCCGTCTGTGCGCACAAGATGCCAAGACACAGAGAGCCCCGAATGCCGGTCCAGAACGAGCTTGGCTGGTGTGGAACGAGCCACACTCTTTTTTCTTTTTTTTTAAGATTTCCTTATTTTTGAAGGGGGGAGGGGCAGAGAGATTGGGGGACAGAGGATCTGAAGCAGGAATCTATGCTGACAGCAGACAGCCTGATGCGGGGCTTGAACCCGTGAACCGCCAGATCGTGATGTGGGCCGAAGTTGGACGCTCAACCCACTGAGCCACCCAGGCACGCCCCGCCCCCCCTGCCAGCCACACTCCTGATAAGGAAACCAGTCCAGCCCAGATCCTTCTAGCTGAGCCACAGGGGCTGAAATAGTGGATTAGGGTGCGTGCACATTTCATGCCTTTGAAATCTGTCTTCCAGGACTCCTGACCTGGGAATCCAATGGTCTGGGATGTACTTACTTGGAAAATCGCCATATTTTCATTATTTGTGTGACTCTTATAAAATTGCCACTTTGTAGGTTAAATGGTTGAATGTCAGAAATTTCACTGGGTCCGGATGAATAAGAAGGACAATCCCGGCAGTAAGGGTAACCGTGAGATACGAGATGGGGGGCAGAAAGTGGGCAAGCAGGCATGCGGCTGGAAAAGTGTTCCCGCTGGAGTTGGGTGCTCACGCAGGGGGGCAGGAAGGCAGGACAAAGACAGTGGTCAGAGCCTGCGAAGCTGGGTGCGAAACTTGGCTTTGATGGGGCGCTGGGGGGTGGGGGAGGGGCTCAGTTGGTTAATCGTCTGACTCTTGATTTCGGCTCAGGTGGTGATCTCACCGTCTTGAGTTTGAGCCCCGGGTCGGGCTCTGCGCTGACGGTGTGGAGCCTGCTTGGGATTCTCTCTCTGCCCCTCCCTCGCTCATTCTCGCTCTCAAAATAGATAAATAAATTTGTAAGAAACAAACTTGGGTTTGCTAATCTTTAACATATTTTACAGAATAATGGATTTGGATCTCATTCTGCCTTTCTATTATATAAAGTATCACATGCTATGCTTCGAAGATATATGTTATATTTATAACATTTAATAATATGTGATGTTAGGGGCGCCTGGGTGGCTCAGTCGGTTAAGCGGCTGACTTCGGCTCAGGTCATGATCTCACGGTCTGTGAGTTCGAGCCCCGCGTCGGGCTCTGTGCTGACAGCTCAGAGCCTGGGGCCTGTTTCAGATTCTGTGTCTCCCTCTCTCTGACCCTCCCCTGTTCATGCTCTGTCTCTCCCTGTCTCAAAAATAAATGTTAAAAAAAAATTAAAAAAATAATATGTGATGTTATTAATATAAATTAACATCAACATATTTAGTAAATATGTTATATTTATTCAATAGTGACTTAGAGTTAGTTTAAAGATGTGGGGCGCCTAGGTGGCTCAGTTGGTTAAACGTCCGACTTCAGCTCAACTCATGATCTCACGGTTCGTGGGTTCAAGCCCCGCGTCGGGCTCTGTGCTGATGGCTCAGAGCCTGGAGCCTGCTTCGGATTCTGTGTCTCCCTCTCCCTCTGCCCTTCCCCCACTCACAGTCTCTGTCTCTGTCTCTCTGTGTGTGTGTCTCTCTCTCTCAAAAATAAACATTTAAAAAAATTTTTTAAAAAAAGATGTAGACACATACACTAAATATCAGTGAAAGCCACTTCCAGATTTTTTTTTTCAACGTTTATTTATTTTTTTGGGGACAGAGAGAGACAGAGCATGAACGGGGGAGGGGCAGAGAGAGAGGGAGACACAGAATCGGAAACAGGCTCCAGGCTCTGAGCCATCAGCCCAGAGCCTGACGCGGGGCTTGAACTCCCAGACCGCGAGATCGTGACCTGGCTGAAGTCGGACGCTTAACCGACTGCGCCACCCAGGCGCCCCGCCACTTCCAGATTTTAAATATCAGATGGATTAAGTTACTCATCAGTTACCCATTATATTTTGTAAACAGAACATTCTTAGAATCTTTAATAGTACTTTGTTACTTTTCATTCTTAAAATATCCATTCACTTTCACAATTTTGAAACTAAAAGTGTACCAGGACATACAGAAATGTTACAATGTCAGGTACTCTGGCAGAATTAGTTTCCCCTTTGGGGTTTCCTCTCGACATTCCTTGGTGGGGACAGCTTCCTCTGGTTTTGTTAATAAAGATTTATCGGCATTCAGGCTGTCCATTTCTTCACTGTCCTGAGTCCCTGGTACACCAACCTGACCCACCAACCAGCTGGCTGACTTCTTGCCTGTATTCGTTTTACTGGTTACGTCTTAGATCTTTTTAAGACTCTTTCTTCTACATTTGTTTTATTTTATTTACTTAAGTTTTGAGACCTGTTGTTTTTCTAAAGGATGTATTTTTATTTTTTATTTTTCTCAATTTTTAAATATTTATTTTTGAGAGAGAGAGAGAGTATGAGGAGGGGAGGGGAAGAGAAAGGGAGACACAGAATCCAAAGCAGGCTCCAGGCTCTGAGCTGTCAGCACAGAGCCCGACGTGGGGCTCGAACTCACGGACTGTGAGATCATGACCTGAGCCGAAGTTGGACGCTTAATCGACTGGGCCACCCAGGTGCCCCTCAAGAATGTATTTTTAAGTTTTTTCTTTTTCTTTCTTTCTTTCTTTCTTTCTTTCTTTCTTTCTTTCCTTTCCTTCCTTCCTTTTCTTTCTTTTTTTGTTTCTTTCCTTCCTTCCTTTTCTTTCTTTCTTTCTTTCTTTCTTTCTTTCTTTCTTTCTTTCCTTCCTTCCTTTCCTTCCTTCCTTTTCTTTCTTTCTTTCCTTCCTTCCTTTCCTTCCTTTTCTTTCTTTCTTTTTTTCTTTCTTTCCTTCCTTCCTTTTCTTTCTTTCTTTCTTTCTTTTTTCTTTCTTTCCTTCCTTCCTTTTCTTTCTTTCTTTCTTTTTTTCTTTCTTTCCTTCCTTTTCTTTCTTTCATTTCTTTCCTGCCTTTTCTTTCTTTCTTTCTTTCTTTCTTTCTTCTTTCCTTCCTTCCTTCCCCCCTTCCTTCCTTCCTTGCCTGCCTGTCTTCCTTTTTCTTTCTTTCTTTCTTTCTTTCTTTCTTTCCTTTCCTTCCTTCCTTTTCTTCCTTTTCTTTCTTTCTTTCTTTCTTCTTTCTTTCTTTACTTTCCTTCCTTCCTTCTTTCCTTCTTTCTTTCTTTTCTTCCTTTCCTTCTTTCTTTCTTCTTTCTTTCTTTCTTTCTTTCTTTCTTTCTTTCCTTCCTTCCCTTCCTTCCTTGCCTTCCTTCCTTTTCTTTGTTTCTTTGTTTCTTTCTTTCCTTCCTTCCTTCTTTCTTCCTTTCTTTCTTTCTTTCTTTCTTTCCTTCCTTCCTTCTTTCTTCCTTTCTTTCTTTCTTTCTTTCTTTCTTTCCTTCCTTCCTTTTCTTTCTTTCTTCCCTTCTTTCTTTCTTTCATTTTCTTTCTTTCTTCCCTTCTTTCTTTCTTTATTTCTTTCCTACCTTTTCTTTCTTTCTTTCTTTCTTTCTTTCTTTCTTCCCTTCCTTTCCTTCCTTCCTCCCTTCCTTCCTTCCTTGCCTGCCTTTTCTTTCTTTCTTTCTTTCTTTCTTTCTTTCTTTCTTCCTTTCCTTCCTTCCTTTCTTTCCTTCCTTCCTTTTCTTTTCTTTCTTTCTTTCTTTCTTTCTTTCTTTCTTTCTTTCTTTCCTTCTTTCCTTCTTTCTTTCCTTTCTTTCTTTCTCTCCTTCCTTTTCTTTCTTTCTTCTTTCTTTCTTTCTTTCTTTCTTTCTTTCTTTCTTCTTCAGTGGTTGGAGTTACTTGACCATTGATCTGTGTTCTGCTGTATTAGTATTTAGAGAAAAACTTCCTTATCCTCTTATTATGGTCAGTCCTGCTCTTTGGCTAATTGACATTTGGAGCAACCAATGGAACTTTCTGTCACCTGGTTAATTTATGTGGCTCCCCGTGCTGATCTGTTCTCTCCTTGGCTGGTGTTTGCCTTTTCTGGGAGTGAGTCAGTTTCCTGCATGTATTCCTGCTTAAGCAGGTGGAAACAAGTAGACGCGTATGCTTCATGAACTGATGTGAGAACGAAGAAACAAAACACTCACCTACATAAGCATGTTGGGGGACTGAGCTTCAGGTCGGGGAGGTGACCGCCTTGCCCATGTGGAAATTCTGCACGCCTGAAAATCTGGGAAATAGGCCTGGGGTCCCCTGCCCAGCACAGGGCATGCAGGTTAAGGTGTGTAGGGGCTCTGGGAAGCCAGTCTGACTCTTCCCTGACCCTTGCCCTCACTGCTCTTGGGTCGGAGCAGCCTGAGCCCTGGTAGACGCCCCCTCCCCAGCGCCCCCGGGGCTGCCCTGTCCTTCCTCTGTGTTGTCTATTACACCTGGCCCTGCCCGGGACCTTGGGGTTGATGCCTAGGAACTAGACCTCTCCTGTCTTCTTGGTGACATGCCTCTAGGGGAGCTGAATGGGCACCTCTGGTTATAATCATCCACCTTAATTACCGAGGGCCTCTCCCTGTGCCAGTGGCTGTGGCCTGCGTGATGTACTGGGTTGAAAGAGCCAGGGAATAAGAGGTCTTCCTGGCAGGAGGTCCAGTCCAGACAGGGCTGGAAGCACCCATAACCTCTTCTTCCTCCCTCCTGCACAGCCCCCTGGAAGTTGGTGCAATTATTGCGCATTAGATTATAACCTGCAGGGATCTGTGGGCAGTTCAGAGAGGTGCACTCCAAATGACACCCAGTCTAATCAATTCTTTTAGTTTATGTTACTTCAAATTGGGTTCTGGTTCCAAATTTTGATATGACCCACGGGCAGGAATTACAACTCCCCACCCCGTCACAGCGGCACAGCCCGCTGTCGACACATAATTGCCTGCCTTTTGCCCATTATTTCCAACAATGAGTTGAGGGCCTGTGGCTCTCCAGCCAGGACATTTTTGATGATGTCAGGGGTGCCTGGGAGCTGATGACTTAATTTTCTCAGAAACTGCAGCATCATCTGTCACTGCCCAGGACAATGGAAACCACAGCCGCGGGGCCGTCACTTCTGATTTGGGGAAGGTGAGGCGAGGGCAGACGTGTCCGGGTCAGTCTGGATCAGCGTGAGGGAGGGAGAGACAAGACAGGTCCTGAGACCTACGAGCTGCTTAACATCCTGGTTAAAATTCTTCTGGTCGGGACACGTGCCAAGCCCGGCAGGCCCATCTCAGGAGAAAGAGCGCTGTTGGGTCGTTCTGTTGCTTTAGGAAGAAGATGTTGATCGTTCAATGTCTATTTTCCACGCCAGAACAAATACTCCAAGATGGCAGGGGCCACGGAGGCTTGGACCCAGGAAAGCAGCAGAGGAAGCTTGCAGCCCCTACAACAAGGAAGAGAAGTCCCAGCGGGGGGCTGTGAGCCGCGACGGGCCGGCCGGATCCGGGGGCCCTGAGGCCTGGGTGTCGGGGGCTGCCACTGGTCAGCCTCCAGGGTGCTGAGGGAAGTCGTCCTCGCCTCAGTGGGCCAGGAAGTAGAACTGAGGACGCCCACGAGATGTCACGGGTACTTGTCAATTCCTGGCCCCCTCGTGTCCCCTTTGCTCATAGGCAGATCTGCTCCACATGTGGGAAGCTGGCCACCGGAGGTCTGGAGGTCCTCCAAGAGAGAAAAAAAAACTTTTTGTGATAGTATCATGTAGTTTTAGAGCTGCAGGGACTTTATTAGATTTTTATAAAATATACAATAAACAGGGAAATAGATTATTTCAGCGAGAAAAAAAACAGCAGACTCGGACTCGGGGTGCCTGAGTGGCTCCGTCGGTTAAGTGTCCGACTTCTGCTCAGGTCACCATCTCACAGTTCATGGGTCTAAGCCCCGCGTCGGGCTTTGTGCTCACAGCTCGGAGCTTGCTTGGGATTTTTTCTCTCTCCCTCTCTCTCTGCCCCTCCCCTGCTCATGCTCTGTCTCTCTCACTTTCTCTCTCAAAAATAAATAAATAAACGACGCAGACTAGTGGTTCTGTGAGGGAAGAACTCAAAGGCAGGCCCGTCTGACAGCACAGTATAAAAACACAGAGACAGCCGTTAGCAGATGAACCCTTAGGTCATACTGCCTCCTGGACGCTAGTAGGACTTTGGTCAACATCTGTCACCTTCTGCAGAAGTAATCATGGGAGGAAAACGAATATGGAATCCTAGGTCCTCACTTCGGAAAATGCAATCAGTTTCTACGATCAATTCACCAATAAAAATCACGTTTGGGGATTCAACTCTGTTGTAAAAGCCACTGTAATCTATATAAACTATAGTGAGATATTTTGTTCTGTTACTGATCCCTTAAAGCCGTGTGACTGTGTGGAAACCAATGTGACAATAAATTTCATATATTGAAAAAAAAAGCCATGTGACTAAAGATGATTGTTACCTCTGTAAACTCATCATCTTAGCCTCAGTAAGTCCTCAAATCGTTCAAAGTCTGCGAGCCAGTGCTGTTCATTTGCATAGTCGGGAAGGATGGGGTCAGATGGGAACGAACTTAGCGTTCATCGGCAGAGAATAACTGAATATTTAGACTGGATGTTCCATTCCTACCCCAGGTTACTGCCCCTCTACCACACGGAGGCTTGGCTACAGGGATTGTCTGACTATTTCTGAGTTCTTCGTATTAGTCATCAGTACCATAAGCAAAGTAGAGAAATCTTAAATCTATCAAGTTTGATTTTCAGAGCCAAAGTGTGTGTGTGTGTGTGTGGATGGGTGTGGATGGGTGTATGTGTGTGTGTGTGTGTGTGTGTGTGTGTGTGTCTAAAGTTGCAAGAAGTCCATAGAGGTAAAGATACTGAGAATGTTCTTCTCCTAGAAAAATCTCTGAATTCTTTCTGACCCTTCCGCTCTGAAGCTAGAAGTCTCTCTGTGGAGCTGGTGCGTTTGGGGCAAAAACGTTACAAGCCCCCCGTGCTGATCAAGACAGCTTACATGTGGGATACTCCTCTGGTTGAGAGAAGGTATAAGCCTCCATGGAGGTGCCTCCCTTCCGTGGCTGCCTCACCATGTGCTGAAAAGCCGGCCTCACCTGGCAGGGCAGCGTCCCAGGCCGCTGTCATCAGAGGTCACAGAACTGACTCGTGCAGGGCGTGTGGGAAACTTGCAGCCTGCAGGAGCTGTCTTGACCAAGTCTGCCTTCCTACATCCCTGGCTCTCTGGACACCTGTGATGTCTTCTGACCCCAGGACCCCGTGCACACTCCCTGTTTTCAGCATCGGCCTGGACAGCCAGCGGTGAGCCGTACAATCGTCCATCTGGCGTTTAGTTTTCTAGAAACGCAGCGGTCTGTTTCAGCACCTTACAGACGAGTAATGAGTCTCCTGTGTAAAAAAGGTCTTTTTGAAAGTCTAGATCAATGGGTTCTAGAACACGTGAATCGGCTTGAGGGACCCCGATCGGTCACTCGACACCAGAGTCGGGTCTCCAGGGCATGGGGTTTCCTGCATTAACACTTCGGCCTGGCCTTGGAAACTGTCCCTGCCCAACTACCATTTTTTCCTTTATTCAGTTTTCCTGACGTGTAACTGACAAATGAAATCGTCATACACTTAACGTGTACAACGTGATGATTTGGTATGCAGGTGCCTGGTGAGAGGATTGTCACGATCAAGTTAATTAGCACACCCGTCACCTCACACATTTTCCTTTCCTCTGTTTTGGCCTGAGCACTTACGTTGTACCCTCTCAGAAAATTTTAGTTATGCAATATCATCGGCTATGGTCCCCATGTTATATATTAGCTCCTCAGACCTTATTCCTCGGGTAACTGACAGTTTGTACCTTTTTAAAAAAATTTTTTTAATGTTTATTTATTTTTGAGAGAGAGAGAGACAGAGTTCGAACAGGGGAGGGGCAGAGAGAGAGGGAGAGACAGAATCCGAAGCAGGCTCCGGGCTCCGAGCTGTCAGCACAGAGCCCGATGCGGGGTTCGAACCCATAAGCTGTGAGATCCTGACCTGAGCTGAAGTCGGACGCTTAACCGACGGAGCCCCCCAGGCGCCCTAACACTTTATACCTTTTACCAACCTCTCCCCATGCCCCTTATGCCAGCTCTTGGCCACCTCTCCACTCTCTGTCTCTGTGAGTGTGACGTTTTTAGGTTCCACGTAGAAATGATACATCTAGTATTTGCATCCATGCTACCCGAAGCAACCTACTAATTCGAAGCGATCCCTATCAAAATTCCAATGGCATTTTTCACAAAAATAGGGAAAACAATCTGAAAATTTGTATGGAACCACAAAAGACTCTGATTAGCCAAAGCGATCTGGAAAAAGAACTAGGCTGGAGGCAAAAACGCTTCTTGATTTCAAGCTATATTACAAAACGACGTAACCAGAATAGTATGGTGTTGACAGAAAAACATAGATCGATGGAACAGAATAGAAAGCCCAGAAATAAATTCACGCATATATGATCAATTAATTTATGACAAAAGAGCCAAGAACATGTGATGGGGAAAGAACATTCTCTTCAATAAATGGTGCTGGGAAAATTAGACAGCCATGTGCACAAGAATGAAACTGGACCATTATTTCATACCACACACAAAATTCAAGTCCAAATGGATTCAATGGTCTTAATAATTACTAAGCTGGAGGGTTTTCGCTTATGAAAGTTGTTTGAAGTTTTAACCCCCTGGGAAAAGTCACAAGAGTCTATCTGATGAAAGTGCTCCCATGTCCATGGACGGAGGCGGAGAGAAGCCGGGGAAGCACATTCAGGAGACTGATGTGACCCCCCCCCCCCCAGGAAGACACTGGAAACCCCTTAGCCAGACAGTATTGGATGGGAACAGATGTGTTTCTGGTGTAATCAGTCTTAGACTCCCTCTTCCCTACAGGAGCCGGAGCAGGGAGGAGGGACAAGTCCCCGTTGACTATTGTTCGAATCCCCTAAGGCTTATGGCCCTGGAGCAAATAGCAGTGTTTCTTAGAGAACAGCTGTGGAAATAGTAGGTGCTCAACAAACACCTTGCCCTTGGGCGTTGCGCTGGGCGTTGGGGGCAGGGTCTCAAACACACAAAAATACCAACACAAAACTAAAAATAATTAGAAATAAACTTAAGACATTTACAATACGTATACAAGGGATGTTTCAAATGCTCCCGAGGGGCACAAAAGACACTTCAAGAAATGATAAGCCATGTGCACACTGCCCAGGCCTCCCCTCACTCACCCCCCAGGGTGCGTTTCTCTCCATGGATGGTCATCTCTGCAGCTCACTTTCCCCTCTGCGGGTCCTGCCATGTGCCACTGGTCTCACCCACGTCCCTCGCCCTCTTAAAGGCATTGATCCCGGGGCGCCTGGGTGGCTCAGTCGGTTAAGCGTCCGACTTCGGCTCAGGTCACGATCTCGTGGTTCATGAGTTCGAGCCCCGTGTCGGGCTCTGGGCTGACAGCTCGGAGCCCGGAGCCTGCTTTGGATTCTGTGTCTCCCTCTCTCTCTGCCCCTTCCCAGCTCATGATCTGTCTCTCTCTGTCTCAAAAATAAATAAACGTTAAAAAAAAAAAAGGCGTTGATCCCAAGAGCACACCCTGACACATTTTCTGCATGCAAATCTTCCTCTCCGAATGTCTCCCTGGGAACCGCTTTCCCACAACATCATCATAAGGCGTCGTTTCTCCCTGAATCTATAAAGTTTAGGTCATTCCGATAATCATGATGATATAATTTTGAGACTGGATTGATGAAGGAAGGAAGGCAGGATTTGCCCTCCTAGACATTCAGACTTGAAATAAAGCTTTTGTGATTAGATCCAAAGAACAAAACAGAAATCCGGAAATAGACGCACAGCCCCACAGGCCTGCAGTATAGAAAAAGTGACATCTCAAGGTCGTGGGGCAAATAAATTGCTCCGTGAATGGTTTGTTACCTGTGCTTAACGGGTTAGTTCCCGCTTGCCGCCTAAGAACTCACCCCAAAAGCCAGTGTCTTAAAACCACAACGGTCGGTTATCGTCTCTCGCCGTTTCTGTGGGTCAGGAACCCACCAGTGAGTGAGCTGAGTGGTTCTGGGGCCTCTCCTGCGGGTTCCGTCCAGCTTCGGGGATGTGGCTGGAGGAGCTGACCCCGCGTTGCCCGTTGGCACGTGTGCTGGGCGCGGGACTTGTGCGCGAGGCCACTTGTGTGTCCTCGCAACAAGGTGCCAGCTTCCGCCAGGGCCCCCACGCGAGCGGGAGAGCCAGCGTCCTGTGGTCTGGGCTCCGCTGAGCGCACCCTCGCTTCTGTACCATCACAGAAGTGAGTCACCGAGTCCCGCCCACCGTCGGGGAGGGGAATCGGCCCCCTTCGGAGGCGTGTGTGCCGGAGGGTTTGTGGAGAGAGTGACAAAGTGGGTAGGACACCTGTAAAACAGCGAAGTTGGGTTCGCGTCTCACACCCGACTCCAGGGTAAATTCCAGATGGATTAAAACTTAAATGCAAAAATAAAATTCGGCGGATTTCTTCTAGCCTGGAGCTGAAAAGGCCCAAGCACCTGAAACCCAGATGCTGTAAAATTAAAGATGAATAAATCTGACTGCGGATGGTGTTTTGCCATGCAGAAATTTCTTTCTTTATATAGAGTCCAAAGAGAAGTGCACTGGGAAAAAAATGCTTTCTGGTAACATCGCCGACATAGGGTTAATTTTCCTAATAGAGCGTCTGCAGGCGGATACGAACAAAGACCTGACTCAGTAGCAAAAGGAGGAAAAGAGAAGGAAAATTCACAGCAAAGGAAATAAAAAGGCACTCCAAGGAAGCAAAGATGCTCACCGTTACTCACAACCGGAAGTGCAAGGAGAACTATTTCGAGATTCCATTTTTTACCTCTTGCGTTGGCTCCCCTGGCAAAGGCAGAGAGGGAGACGTCCCACCGCCTGCGTTCTGTGGAATCGTAGATCCGGACGGCGCTCTAGCCAGCAATACCCATTAAAGTTCTAAACAAATGGCAAGATTCCATTCTCTTTCATCGCCGAGTAGTATTGCATTGTACGCATACATAAACCACCTCTTTATCCATTTCATCAGTCGATGGACGTTTGGGCTCTAAAGTGGCTGCAGTGAGAGGGTGTCGCGCTAAGCGAATGAAGTCGGTCAGAGAAAGACAGATATGGGATTTCACTTATACGTGGAGTTTGAGACTCAACAGATGAACATAGGGGAAGGGAAGGAAAAATAAGATGCAAACAGAGAGGGAGGCAACCCAAAAGAGACCCTTAAATACAGAGGACAAACTGAGGGCTGCTGGAAGGGAGGGGGGTGGGGGACGGGCTGGATGGGTGATGGGCACTGAGGAGGGCATGTGTTGGGATGAGCACTGGGTGTTGTACGTAAGCAATAAGTCACTAAATTCTGCTCCTGAAACCAAGACTACGCGGAATGTTTAACTAAATTGAATTTAAATAAATTTTAAAAACCACAAAGTGTTCTAAACAAGAATGCTACTTGTAGGAATCACAAATTATTTATTGTAATATAAATATAAATACCCACCAATAGAATGAATAGGATACTATAGCGTAGAACACCTTACACCACACACACGTGCACGCTCACACACACATGTGTGCGTGCACGCACACGCGGGTGGAATTTTGTATGCGCTCATGTGGAGAAAGCACCGTAATTTATCAAGAGAAAGAAAACAGAGTTAAGGTGTGCATCAGTATAAAGGGATGACGTTTTGCATGGGGTCAGAAAAGGATATAGCTGGCTGCGACATTTATGTGATTGTGACCCTCGGGTGGGTATTCGTTTTCCAAATTAGCTTGATTTTATCAAGAATGGGAAGGGTCCCTGTGCACTTGAATGTCTACAAAGCAGCACTTCGGTCCCATGTCACTTTTACTTCTAGACAAGCAGACTTGCGGAAGTTATTTCTCTGTAAGAGGCGTTACATCCTCTCCCGCGTCCGCCCAGCTCACTCCCGAGCGAAGGGTTGGTTAAGAGGCGTGTTTAGATCTGCCTCTCTGGCGTTCAGACGTTGCTGCAACGTCAAATGTCCCGGGCTCACTAGGAACCACTTAGATTATATTTTGCAGAGTGAGCGTTCCTAAGGAAAGACAAGGGCAGGAGACGAAGGAACCGTGACCCAGAGAAACAGGAGGTCCCTGAATTGTGCCTGCTGGCCGCCCAGGCCTGGGCTCCTGGTCCTTGGCGGATGTGGCCACACTGTGTGTGGGCGCTGGGCCCCGGGCTGCGGGGGCAGGAGCCATATTTCTGGACCTCACCTCCCTGGCTTGCGACGGTCAGCCTCACACCGTCGCTGGCCCCACATGAAACGTGTGCCCACCGAGCCCCGCGAATGTGGGCTCAAAGTCCGACTGTCCTTCGAGGTGGGAAAGGCATGTCTTTCCGGGTCTGCGATCGGGGAGTGACGTTGGTTACGTTCTGAGAGGTCGGCTTGAGGACGCTCTTTGCTTCCAGCGCTGTGCTGGGACACAAGTCCGCACAAAGACCCATGACCCAGTAGAAAATGGGCGAAGAGAAGAAAAATCCAGAACAGGCACCTAAAAATGGCCCTGATCCCAGCACCGGGCTTTAAGTGACACCTCGAGCTTGCCGTCTGCCTCCTGGCTGGGCCTGCGCCCCCCGGTCTAAGCCCCATGGTAGACGGTGGGGTCCTCGAAGTAATTTTCTTTAAAAGTGAGCCTGGTGTTAATCTCTCGGTAGAGGGTGTGGGAGGCTCACCGCCGGGGGAAGAAGCTTTCCGGAGATCCCGGCGTGGTGTGGGGCTAAGGCGTGAGGATCTCCAGGGAGCTGCCCCCGCCGTGGCCTAGACCCTGGTTCTCCGGCCATCTGGCGGCCTCGGCCTGGTGACACCCTCTCTGCAGCCCTCTCCGCGTGGAACCAGAGCCCCGTGTGATACCCCAGCCTCCCGCACAGCCACACCTCAGTCGCTGCTGCCGTTTCCCACAGGCAACCCAGAGCGGTGGCCTCCTGGTGCCCAGCAGCTGAGACCAGGCTGGAGGCAGTGAGTCCTCAGGTCCCAGGACAGCTCCCAAGGGGCTGTGTGGGGGGTGCACAGGGATCTGGGCCCCAGGCACAGCGCTCAGCAAAGAACCCTGCAGCCCCAGACGCGTGCAGGAGCACGGAGGTAGCCAATCTAAAGACGTGACCCTCGGGGCGCCTGGGGGCTCAGTCGGTTGAGCGTATGACTTTGGCTCAGGTCATGATCTCGCGGTTCACGAGTTCGAGCCCCGCATCGGGCTCTGTGCTGAGGGCTTGGAGCCTGGAGCCTGCTTTGGATTCTGTGTCCCCCTGAGCCTGTTTGGGGCCGCTGGGCCAGATCCCAGGGCTCATGCTTCCTCCCTCGCCCTCACCCTGATGGAGGACAGACCTCCTCCTGAGCAAATGGGGGCCGGTCTGGTTTAGTTTCTCCGGCACCAGGGAGACGCCTGTCCAGAATTTTAATTCTCCCTCAGGATTGAGCAGCAGCTCCCAGAAATGTCACGGAGTCCTGAACAGCCGAAGGGGTAACTGATATTGTCAGTTTACCTTCCCGCGGTGAGAGAAGCCCTTTACCCTTTTGCAAAAATAGACCGATTTCCGAGGGTGAGTGAGCCCAAGGAGAAGGCAGGGACAATTATCAACGCAGCCCCTCACTAAACATGGCCCTGGGTTAAGAATTTGGGACGGGAGGGCAGAACTCTCTAGGTACCGTGTTAGCACGCAGGCCGAGGCCGACCGGCCGGGGCAGGGCACCTGTTTCGTGGTCCGAGCAGCGGGTGATGCGTGATCAGAGGTCAAGGCGGTGGTGGGACCTCATCGCCGCAAAACAAGTCGAGCTTTCTGGGCTGGAGTCTCTAGGTGCACGTGGGAATAAAGTCATTGCTCCTTAAACACAGGTTACAGTCAGGGGTGAGCTGTGGTGCTGGGTGCCACTCCCCTGCTTGCTCAGTCACGCTACTCTGCAGGGCGGCCCTCCTTCGCATGGAGACGTGTCCCTCCTTTTCCGGCCTGGGCCGCACGTCCAGCCCGCTTGCCCTCGTCCAAACCCTGCAACCCTCAGATTAATGGATCCTTTAGGTCGAAAGCTTGCTCAGGGCTCAGGGCTCAGCACAAAGTTCCCAGATCTAGAACTCGCTGTCAGAATCCCATCATCCCATTTCTTCCCTGCAAAATGGAACCAAAGCCTGCCCATACCTACCTCACAGATTCTGCTGAAATGAGATGGCGGCGAGGAGCGATAAAACCCACGTTGACACTGAAGATCTCTTTGTAGGTCAATTCTTAGCTCCGATCAGCTAAGGGGAACTCATTTGTAGGTAATTGGAGGGCGCCCATCTGGTTGGGGAAACCCATATACTGGGCCCAGATAACATAGCCACTGATGCCAGAAGGTGGCTCAGGTAAGGAGCCATGGCTTAGGGGTCCAGCAAAGAAGGGGTCCCGCAAAGGACAGCCTCACCGCCAGCAGGAGCCTGAGCCAAGGCCGTGCTCGGGAAAAGGGGAAAAGGGGAAAAGGTATTCAGGCTCAAAGCAGAGGGAGCCCAAAGCTTCCGAAAGCCTTCATTCCGCAGGAATCGAGTCAGAACAGGTTGGCGGGAAAGATTGCAGGAAGTGGGGTCAGCATGGGCGGAGGGCACCTGTCAGGCTCCCGGGGCGGGCAGGCAGCAGGCTGGGCGTATCAGGACCACCCGGGCAGAGCTACGCAAGAACCGATGTCCTAGCTGCTGGGACGATGCGATGTCCACATGCAAAAATGAGCTGGGCCTGTATCTCACGTCATACACAAACGTTGACTAGAAGTGGGTCAATGACCTAAATGTAAGACGTAAAACTATGGAACCCTCAGAAGGAAACACAGGGGCGAATCTTCGTGGCCTCAGACGTGGTGCGAAAAGCACAAATGACGACAAGAAATAGATCAATCCAGCTTGATCAAAACCGAAAACGTTTGTGCCTCAAAGGACGTTATCAAGAAAGTGAAAAGAACCCCCAGAATGGGACACACTGTTTGCAAATATGCAGAGCATCTGAAGAGCTCCGTCAACGACAAAATGACAAACAACCCAGTTCACAAACGGGCGGAGGACAGACAAGAAGGCGTACGGATGGCTCGCCCTACATTCTGAGTCCGGAGGGAGAGGCAAATCAAACCACAAGATGCTGCTGGTCACCCACTAGGTACCAGGATGACTGGAATAAACAAAACAAAACCAAACCAGAAACTTCCGTCTGTACAAAATGCGCACAGGAGGTAAATCCATACGGATGGAAGATTGGCTGCCAGGGGCTGGGGGAGGGGAAGCGGGGATTAACCAGCTTAAGGGGAGCGAGGTGTTATTTGGGGGGAGAGAAAATGTTTTGGGGCCAGATGAGGGTGAGGCTTGCAGTAGGTGTTGCTGAGTCGCTCCCTTTCCATGGTTACTCTATGTATTGTGAGTCTCACCTTAAATAAAAAGAAATCAGCACCCAAGGGCAGTTGAACTCGGACAGAGGAAAGCAGGCATCAGTATGTTTTCACAAGTCCTCCAGGGACCATGAGCTCGGAGCTACGGCTGAGACCTGCAGGTATAGGTGGGAAGGGAGGTGGCTTTCCACGCCCCCAGCGTGTCACAGGAGGGGTCACGGTGTCCGGATACGGTGTCCCACTGGCCATGTGGACCCTGGGCAGGCTCATTCCCCACCCTATGGCCCTGGGTAAAATTCTAGAACCGTGGACGTAGCTTGGCAGTTGAAATGCAATTAAAGTGACACTTTGAGTACATCTGAGCTTACGGCCCGAGCTTCAAGGCTGTGTGTGTCCTCATACGTTTTAGTTCTGCACATGCTTAGTCATACCATAGAATTCCCTTGGGGTGCTGCAGGGTGGAGAGGCGCCTGGCTATCATTTATTCATTCAACAAACGTTAACTGAGCACGTACTAGGTGCCTGGCACCATTCCAAGCCCTGGAGTTACAACAACGAACCCACAGTTTACAGCTCTGTTGACATCTGGTGGGGAGCACTCCTCGGGCCTTTGTCCTGAGAGCCCGCAGCCCACGTGACCATAGCATCTCATGCTGCTTAAGGAGTCTTAGGTAGATGGTCGCTCGGGCGGACGAGACGACCCCAGGCTTAGGGCGTCTTTGCCCCAGAGGCCACGAACCAGTTTTGGGGGACCCCACGTCCCCACTCCCGTTCTCACCTGCAATCGTACTTCCTCAAACCCTTTCGGACCAGCTTCCCCGGAGCTCTGCTGGTCCACTCACTAAAGAGTCAAATAAAGGGGCGCTTGGGGGGCTCAGTCAGTTGAGCCTCCAACTCCTGGTTTCGGCTCAGGTCATGATCTCACGGTTCATGGGACTGAGCCCTGTACCGGGCTCTGTGCTAATAGTGCGGAGCCTGCTTGAGATCCCCTCTCTCTCTCTCTCTCTCTGCCCACCCTTGCCTCTGTCTCTCAAAAATGAATAAATAAACTTAAAAAAACAAAACAGAATTAGTTCTTATTGCCAAAGGTCAAAGCCACGGTGAACACCAGCTTTGTGAAGCCCTGGCCCCCAGCAGCCTTTCTGTCCCGTTCGGTGACCATTTGAAGCCCTCTGAGGAACAACGGAGCTGAGTTCACAGCAGGTGCAGTCAGTGGCCCACCCCGGCCAGGCCCTGCTTCCGCTTCCCAGCAGCTCCCTTGGTCAGTTTCCAGCTTCTGCCTCAGTTTCTACCCGGGGGCAGTGGATTAGCCTAAGAGTGAGCCCTCCCCCAGGCTAACGGCTGTCAGGAATGTTGCAGTGCTTAGATAAATCTTGGGCAAACACAGTTTGTCATCAGCTGGAGCTAAATAATTGCTCTCTGATGCCTTCTCCGCATTTATCCCCTAAGCCTCTTCCAGAAAGTGCACCAGGGGCTGGCTCTTGTGCTGGGTGGACGCCCTCCTCCACTTTCCCCCCATCATCCTCCCGAGTCCTCACTCGGGGGCCTGGCCCCAACTCACTTCTTTGTCTCTAGCGCCCCCAGCAGACAGAAATCTCCCTACTCGATCCATCGCAGTCACTTCCCTCCAGGGGGGTTTGAGCTCATCTGAGGGTGTGGGGGTGTGGACTTAGAAGCTCTGTGCTCCACAACCAAGAAAACCATGTGAACGTTTGTTAGGTTTAAGTGGTAAGCGGTGCTAGGTCTTTTCCAGACCCTTCAAGACTCCTATCCTCATTCAAATATTTGAAGATGAGCCGTCACCGGATAGAGTGAAATTCAGGGAGCAGAGGCAGCCTCCTTTAGAAAGCTCAGGGTCCTGGCGCGCCTGGGGGGGTCAGTCAGTCAGGCGACCGACTTCGGCTCAGGTCATGATCTCACGGTTCGTGGGTTCGAGCCCCACGTCGGGCTCTGTGCTAACAGCCCCCTCTCTCTGCCCCTCCCCTGCTTGTGGGCTCTCTCTCTCTCTCAAAAAAATAAACTTTCAAAAAAAAGAAAGAAAGAAAGAAAGAAAGCAAGCAAGCTCATGGTCCGGTGCTATTCCTACCCGGAGAGACGCTGACAGCCTGGGGGCGCGGGGGCAGATCCAGGGGGCGGGGCCGTGCCTCTGGGGGCAGGTGACTTCCCTCTGGCCTGGTGGCTTTAGAATAGAACCTGCCTGGGGCTGCCTGGGTGGCTCAGTTGGCTTCAGCTCAGGTCATGATCTCACAGTTTGTGGGTTCGAGCCCCACATCAGGCTCTGTACTGACAGTGTGGAGCCCGCATCTCCCTCTCTCTCTGCCCCACCTCCACTCTCGGTCGTTTTGCTCTCTATCTCCTGAACTGATTTGGCCACAGAGGAGCCCTTATGTTCTCACAGTGTCTATTCACATTCACTGGGATCAGGGCTTGATGGAGCACAGCCTGGAAAAGGCTGGGTGAGGAAATACTGAGTGGGTGACGGTCCTGGGGGAGGACCAGGCGCGGATGACCATCACCGCTCAGTGTCACACGGAGAGGACTCAGCTGACGCTAAGGTGACCAGGGACACGCCTGCTTTCTGGCACACTCGTTTCTTCTGACCACCCCCTGCTTGTGCAGGTGCACGTTAAAGCAGACACGTGCCCTGGAGCCCAGAGACAATTCTGTTATCTTTCTGGGGTGGGAAACTGGGAGAAAATAGCCTTGTGGAAGCCAGAATGGGACCCCCAACCCCTCAACACACACCCCCAGATGCTCCCTAACTGCAAATCCTCTTCCTTCTCCTCTCTCCTCTTCGGAGGCTCCAACTGGTGTCTTAAAGGCTGCATTCCAGCTGAATACAAGTGTCTCGGGGAGATTTCTGTCCCCACCCCGACTCGCGAACAGCCTCTGATCCACTAAGGGAGCACGGTGGGAACTGTTGGCTAACCTGCGCTTATCCAGGCAGAACCCTGCACACGTCCTCACACACTCGTGTGTCTCAGCGGGACTTTTTATGTAAAGTGTCAGAAGATTCTTTTTCTCCTTGAGGAGCTTGGGCCCAGGCAAACAGAGATTTGGGGTTGACAAGGTGTCCTATTCAGTAAAAACGTACTTTTTCTGCCCTACATTGGGCATCAGGGAAACCAGATGTATCCCCTTGAATATTTATGGTCTAGCACCTTCTGCCATTAATAATTCATCACACGCAGTAACGTCTACCCATCAACAGGGCTGTGCCGGGAAGGAGAGTAAACAGGAATAAGCCCCCTCCTCCTACGAACTCTGGAAGTCCCTGAGCCCGAAGCGGACAGATGGGGAGAGCCGCATGCCTTGTGCGGACCACCCCGTGAAAGGTAATAAAACACACTTTGTTGGAAGTTTCCACAACAAGCCTTTATTACTTTAATAAATCATGGGGGATGGGGAATCATCGGGAGAAAAAAAGCATTGCTTTTCCAGCCAAACTTCTAGGAGGAATATTTGCCTTCTTTAGGCATTAGGGGGGTCAAATATTGCTGTTAAATTTGTCTATTTTCAATACATAGGGAAACTTCCTGCCTCATGCACATTAGCTTGTCTCCAGCTCAGAGCTCTCGAATTTACAAGCACCTTTGTTTCTGGTTATACGTTATATTCACTGCAAGCGTGTCCAAAAATATTTCAAAAGTTAAAAGGAAAAGTCACCTGGAATCTGGACACACAGAGGTGAGCACCATTTATGTCTTGCCTTACAGCCTTCTAAGGTCTACGAACCCACATGTGTAAATACGTCCTTAAAAATAGGATTATGCTCAAATTGGTGCAGCCACTCTGGAAAACAGTGTGGAGGTTCCTCAAAAAATTAAAAATAGACCTCCCCTATGACCCAGCAATAGCACTGCTAGGAATCTACCCAAGGGATACAGGAGTACTGATGCATAGGGGCACTTGTACCCCAATGTTCATAGCAGCACTCTCAACAATAGCCAGATTATGGAAAGAGCCTAAATGTCCATCAACTGACAAATGGATAAAGAAGATGTGGTTTATATATATAATGGAATACTATGTCGCAATGAGAAAGAATGAAATCTGGCCCTTTGTAGCAGCGTGGATGGAACTGGAGAGTGTGATGCTAAGTGAAATAAGCCATACAGAGAAAGACAGATACCATATGTGTTCACTCTTACGTGGGTCCTGAGCAACTTAACAGGAACCCAATGGGGAGGGGAAGGAAAAAAAAAAAAAGAAAAAAAAGAGGTTAGAGTGGGAGAGAGAGCCAAAGCATAAGAGACTGTTAAAAACTGAGAACAAACTGAGGGTTGATGGGGGGTGGGAGGGAGGGGAGGGTGGGTGATGGGTATTGAGGAGGGCACCTTTTGGGATGAGCACTGGGTGTTGTATGGAAACCAACTTGACAATAAATTTCATATACTGAAAAAAAATAGGATTATGCTATAAGTTCTTACAGATGTCATTCCCTGGAAATATATTACAGTCCTCATTTCCTATAATTTGCACACACACACACAATTATAATGACTTCAAGGCCTTTCATTGTGCATATTATCCTGGGACGTTTTCTCCAATTCCTGACTGGTTAATGTTAATGTCACGTCTACTTACTCTTATTACAAAAATGCTGTGTAAGGGTAGAACTCACCTGTAGCCTTAAGAAATAACAGCTTTGTTAAGAGATAACAGCCTCATCCTATCAATCAAGGGATGGATTAGCGCTTGATTGGATTGGGGCAAGGGCCTGCTTGAACTGTTTCCACCTGGGAACTATTCCTTTGTTCTGTTCCCAGGTGATAATAAGAGGATGTGGTCGGCTATAAAAACTCTGTACCCCCGACTGTTCGAGACCCATTCTGGTCAAGAGTGTCGGTCCCGATCGGTCAGTTTCCCTTGCCTCTCATTGTGATAAACTTTGTTGTGACTGTCACCGTTGCCCGTAGCATTCTGTTTCAGGAGTCGTGTGGATGCAACATTTGGTGCGTTGGCCGGGAAAGTTAAAGGTCTGAAACAGGGCCCTTTCCTCGGATTGCTCCTCCCTTGGAAGGAGGCTCAGGATTGGGAGAGGTAAGGATTGGGGTGCGCCATTTGAATGACTCAAGAAGGGTCTGCCGGACGCGCCTATAGACCCAGAGTCAGGGTTCCTACCGGGACGCCAGTGGATCCCATGTGGTTTGGCTTTTTTTAGAAAGGATCCTATTTTCATGTGACTGCTGCGGCCTACTGGCCTCGAGATCTCGAACTTGTGTTCTCTTCGTGTCTTAATTATTTTCTTTCCGTTGATTGTGCGTCCTTCTCGGTTTTGCCTATTTATGTCATGGGTCAAAATCAGAGTACTGAGTCTCATACTAACCCATTTCCGGGACTATGGGAAAGCTGCCTCAATTCTCGGCTTCCACGTCAAGAAGCCAGTCCTTCGAACTCTCTGCGAGGTAGAATGGACCAGCTTTCAGGTTGAATGGCCTCCGCAGGGGTCCTTTGACCTTACTCTGGTACATAAGGTTCATGCTATGGTCTAGTCTAGGCACGAAGATCAAATCCCATACATTGAGGCATGGAGAACCTTCATCGAAAACCCTCTGGATCGGCTAAAACCTTTCCTTTCCCCTCACCTCCCTAAAGCACAGGTTTTGCTGCTTAAAGGCCGTCCACTTGGTAAGAATATTGACGGGACTATAGCGGCCGCCCCCTTTACCGTCTGCACCAGAGGAAGAAGAAGAAACTTGTCGAGGCCCAGAAATTGGTGATGGGGCCAAACAGGCATCCCGCCGAGGATCCCGCCTTACTCAAGGAAGTTTTTCCTTCCTCGCACCCTGAAGATTAGGATCCAAACACTCCTCACGGTAGGCAATCATTGACCCTGTCTCACCAGACTCTACTGGGAGGTCTCCAAGCGGCCGCCCGCCGGCCCACAAACATATCTAAGGTAACTGACGTAGTTCAGGGGACCGAGGAGAGCCCCTCAGCCTTCTTAGAAAGGCTCATGGAAGCGTACCGTACCTTTACCCCTATTGACCCTGAGGCACCTGAAAATAGAAGGGCATTAAACCTGGCCTTTGTCTCACAGGCAGCCCCAGACATTTGGAAGAAATTGCAAAGATTAGATGGGTTCGAAGGGAAAAATTTATCTGAGTTAGTGGAAATAGCCCAAAAAGTTTTTAACAACAGGAATTCTCAGGAAGAGAGACAAAAAAATTGACTAGGGGGGCGCCTGGGTGGCGCAGTCGGTTAAGCGTCCGACTTCAGCCAGGTCACGATCTCGCGGTCTGTGAGTTCGAGCCCCGCGTCAGGCTCTGGGCTGATGGCTCGGAGCCTGGAGCCTGTTTCCGATTCTGTGTCTCCCTCTCTCTCTGCCCCTCCCCCGTTCATGCTCTGTCTCTCTCTGTCCCAAAAATAAATAAACGTTGAAAAAAAAAAAAATTGACTAGGGTGGTAGGGGCCGTCCTGGATGCCCGTGAGGGAAGGGGACCCCAAACGCCCAAAGAATTCTGGTCTGGGAAAAAGAAAAAAGACAGACAAAGGGTTAGAGCACCACTAGGAAAAAAACCAATGTGCATATTGCAAGCAAGAGGGACACTGGAAAAAGGATTGTCCCAACTTAGCCCAGCGTAAAACTCGGCCACCCCAGGTGTCTGTAATGGAGGTTGATTCCGACTGACGGGGCCGCGGCTCGGTGGCCCCTTCTGAGCCGTTGGTTACTGTTAATATGGGGGGCCAGCCTAAGACCTTCTTGGTGGACACTGGGACAACCTTTTCAGTTCTAAAACAAGATCTTGGCCCCACCAGGTGAGGAGCAACCCTGGTGCAAGGAGCGACTGGGTCCCAAACTTGTAAATGGACCACTGAACGACAAGTAGATTTAGGCCGTACAGTTCTGGACTTAAAAGATGCCTTGTGGCCCCACATCCCGCTGGCCCCACAGAGCCAGCCACTGTTTGCATTTGAATGGACCGATCCTGAAGAGGGAAAAGCCGGACAGCTCACCTGGACGCGACTTCCCCAGGGATTCAAAAACTCCCCTACTCTTAATGAAGCCCTGCACCAGGATTTAGAACCATTTCGAATCTCCAAACCGCAGGTAACTCCGTTGCAGTATGTTGATGATATCTTGCTGGCGGCCCCCTCTCGCTCAGAATGCCTGAGTGCCATGAGTGCCACCAAGGAACTCTTGGGATACTGAGTATCAGCCAAAAAAGCGCAGATCTGTCACACTGCAGTCACTTATTTAGGTTACAACCTTAAAAAAGGTAAGCGCTATCTCGGTGAACAAAGAATCTGGGCTATGCTCGATATTCCTCAGCCTAAAACTCGCAAACAAGTTCGCGAGTTCCTGGGGGCAGCAGGCTACGGATACCTGGCTTTGCTGAACAGGCAGCCCCTTTGTGTGCCACTCTCAAGGGGTCTCCGGAGCCCTTCACATGGGGAGGGACTCAAACTAAAGCCTTCTAAGCTTTACGAGAGGCTCTCATGACCCCACCGGCCTTGGCCCTGCCAGATCCCACCAAGCCATTCCATTTGTTTGTAGCCGAGAAAGGGGGGGTAGCCAAGGGAGTTCTGACTCAGCGCCTGGGACCCTGGCCCCGACCAGTGGCCTACTTATCCAAAAGTCTAGACCCAGTTGCTTCTGGGTAGCCCACATGCGTTCGACAGATTGCTGCCACCACACTACTAGTCAAAGACGCAGATAAACTAACCCTGGGACAGACGTTGTCTGTCACGGGGCCCCATGAAGCGGAGGCCTTACTGGGGGCTCCCCCAGAACGCTGGCTACCAAATGCTCGGATTGCCCAGTATCGGGCATTGCTGCGCGACCAGCCCCGGATACGTTTTCGTGCCCCCGCAGCCTTAAACCCAGCTACTTTGCTGCCCGAAGGACTAGGTCCCCCTCTACATTCTTGCCCAGAGACCTTAGCGACAGTCTCATCCCTCTGCTCCAATCTCACGGACATTCCCCTACAAGATCCTGATCTCCACATGTTTTCAGACGGCTGTAGTTTTGTGTTTCGAGGGCAAAGGCATGCCGGTGCCGCGGTTACGACAGACCGCGTCTTAGAGCCAGGGGACAGGCCAGGGAGGCCAGCAATAATTGGTCTCACTCTTGGTCCCCCTGGCTCACATCGCTGCTCACCACCACAGCTGGGCCACTACTATTGTTACTTCTCGGGTTAACTATCGGCCCATGCATTATCAATTGGTTAGTACCTAATCAATTGATTAGGTCCAACGATGTCCCCTTAGTTCCTAATGATGAATCAAGGGATTGATTCAGGGACAAGAAAAGGGGGAAGTGTAAGGGTAGGGCTAACCTGTAGGCTTAAGAAATACCAGCTTTGTTAAGAGATAACAGCCTTAGCCTATCAATCAAGGGATGGATTAGCGCTTGATTGGATTGGGGCAAGGGCCTGCTTGAACTGTTTCCACCTGGGAACTATTCTTTGTTCTGTTCCCAGGTGATAATAAGACGATGTGGTCGGCTATGAAAACTCTGTACCCCGGCTGTTCGGGACCGACACTCTTGACCAGAGTGCGGTCTCGATCGATCGGTTTGCCTTGCATCTCATTGCAATAAACTTTGTTGTGACTGTCACTGGTGCCCATAACATTCTGTTTCAGGAGTCGTGTGGATGCAACAGCCGTCAGGAGTGCCCTGCTGCTGCGTCCCCTGACTGGTGTTTCTCTCCCTGTGTCCGTCCTGGTAGGACGGTGTGTCCAACTGCTTCTCCTTCTCCTTGCACTGCCCCATGGATGTGGGATCACAGGCGACGATGTCTGTGATCACCTACCTAAAGTTTGTTTTCTCTCTGCTGTTAAGACACAGGGACAGAAGCAGTAACAGTGGACTGCAGGACAGCACTGCCCAGGCCAGCCCGTGTGGCCTCGGTGTCCTCTCAAGGGCACACGGGAAAATCCATCCCAGAATCCCCCTACAGGGAACACAGAGCCTCTGCAGTGAAATGTTTTTAATGGCAAGCTGAGAGCTTTGGAGCCTAGCTCATGAAGTTCGAGAAACTTGGGGTTTTGATGTCTTGGTAAAAGAAGCACGGAGTTTTCCTAAAGTTGACGGACATCCAGATTGTTTTCTCAAGGACTTACAGCAAAGAGAGTCGGAGTGCCCAGCGACAAGGTCACGTACGCCCAAGCACAGCCTCTGAACACGGGTGTTGCTGGCTTCCCCACCATCCTGCTCCCCTTCGTCCACCAGCAGCCTGTCCATCTGTCTGTCCATCCACTGGCCTCCCGTGCCTCCCCCAGCCCCACCAACTCCAGGCTGGGCTCACCAATGTTTTCTTGAAGGTTTTACTTTCCTCCAGAGTAATTCCCTTAAGAATTGGATCATATCATTGTTTCACAGCCCACTGGTCCTGACCTCCAGACTCGGACTTCTGAAGAGACAGACCCTGGCTCGTTTTCATCTTTCGGGGGTTTGATCTTCTCTTCATAACACAGGAGTCTCCCACAGCGCTCCTCCCGCGGCCGCTCCCCCCTCTCCCAGCCCTCAGCCTGAAGCAAACATAACACGGTGAGAATCAAGGAACTCCAAAAGTAACTTCTTAGACACTTCAGTCATTCTGGGCCCGTGAAGATCAAAGGACGTAATAACTGTCAGCTTCTCAAAAATGTCTTTCCTGAATGGAAAGCTGCTTTCCTGAGCTTCTGGGGGCCCATCCCTAATGGGGGACGGAAGAGCAGGCAGAACTTTTCCTGTTATGCACACGGTCAAGGTTTCTGTTAAATAGAGAAGAATGAACTTCGAAAACACTGGGGCCATTTTCACTCCCACCAGCTGGGAATGAGGGAACTCATAACCATTCCAGCACTGAGTATCGTTCGTTTTGGCCATCGTGTCATTTTTTAAACCAACAGATTCTTCTTAATGAAAAGATGGAATATTGTTTTAATAGTATGGTTATTATTGGTGATATATATATATAACTCTTTTGAGCTGCCTACTTGTGTAGTGGGCTCAGTTTTCTCTTCAGATAATTCTCTCAGGTAAGATGGTTAATGAAGGCAGATGAAAACCATGACAATCTAATGTAAACTATATATAATTAGATGAGAAAATAAGATTGCCATGAATCAAGGCGCCTGGGTGACTCAGTCAGTTAAGCGTCCGACTTCCGCTCAGGTCATGATCTCGTGGTCCATGAGTTCAAGCCCCGCGTTGGGCTCTGTGCTGACAGCTCAGAGCCCGAAGCCTGCTTTGGATTCTGTGCCTCCTCCCTCTCTCTGCCCCTTCCCTGCTGGCTCACGCGCTCTCTCTCTCTCTCTCTCTCTCTCTCTCCCTCTCAAAAATAAATAAAAACATTAAAAAAAAAAAAGGATAACCATGAATCAAAACTGAAACTCAGAAGAGAAATAGAGAAATATTAAGGCATAAAGTGGGGACTCATCAAACTCAGGAAAGAAAGAGGAGAAAATGACAAAGTCCACTCAAAAACGACAATAAAATTACAAAACTAAACAATGAAGATAGCACCAGAAACACAAGGAGGAACATAAAGGGCCAAGGGGAAAAAGAAAATAAAAATGATCAGAGACATTCACGAAACTAACAAAGAAGGTTCAACATGCAAATCAATGCAGCCACTAGAAAGATAAAACAACGGAACAGACTATTTGGAATTTAATTCAAGGGCGTTTTCCTGAAATAAAAGATGGACCGAACCCACATATTGAAAGGTCCCTGGGGAAAATGGGTACGTCCACTCTGAGATGGAAACCCATAAAACGCATGGCAGAGAAGGAAAAAGGCCCAGAGGCCTCCTGGCGAAGAGGTCAGGTCACTTACAGAGCGCAGGGTGTTAGGTTTGTGTCAGACTTCAAGGGCAACGCACAGGAAGGGAACAGTCGAATAACACTGCAAGGAAGTGAAAGAATGTAAACCTTTATTAAAAGTTTGCCACAGAGTACAGTTCAAGAAGACCATTCTTGGGGCGCCTGGGTGGCTCAGTCGGTTAAGTGTCCAACTTCAGCTCAGGTCATGATCTCGCGGTCCGTGAGTTCGAGCCCCGCGTCGGGCTGTGTGCTGACAGCTCGGAGCCTGGAGCCCGCTTCTGTTTCTGTGTCTCCCTCTCTTTCTTCCCCTCCCCTGCTCATGCTCTGTCTCTGTCTCAAAAATAAATAAAAACATTTAAAAAAATTTAAAAAAATTTTTAAAAAGACCATTCTTCAGGAAGTAAGAAGTTTAAAGATTTTAAAAATTAGATCAGGGTTCAGATAATTTGCGTGCTAAATCTGCCACTTATTTTTGTGTGACACACTAGCAAAGGGTGGATTTTACATTTTTAAGAGAATGGAAAAAATTCAAAAGGATAATACTTCACAATGCAATACATTCACACTACCTGTGAAAATTACGTGAAATCCAAATTTCAGTGTCCATAAATAAAGTTTTATTGGAACAAAGCCCCGTGTGCTGATTTTTGTAACCTCTACGGCTGTGGCCATGCCATCATGGCCCAATTAATAGTGGTGACAGAAGCTGTATGATCTGCAAAGCCTAAAAATTTACTATCTGAATTTTTACAGGAGAAGTTTGCCAACACCTGATTTTTGTAGAGGACAGTCGGTCAAAACTCACTTTTGTTCTAAGTTTTGTTCACCCAAAAGTGACCAGGGAAACTGAGATTTATAGGCAGCAAGACAGGGGACCTGGGTTAACACCATTATTTGGACATCTTGTTTAACCTTTTTTTAATGTTTTAATGTTTTTTAAAATTTATTTTTGAGAGAGAGACACAGAGACAGAGCATGAGTGGGGGAGGGGCAGAGAGAGAAGGAGACACAGAATCCGAAGCAGGCTCCAGGCTCTGAGCTGTCAGCGCAGAGCTGGACGCGGGGCTCGAACTCGTGTACCCTGAGATCACGTCCTGAGCCAAAGTCAGATGTTTAACCGACTGGGCCCCTGGACATCTTGTTTAGAAAGAGAAATGGGGAGGAATGTCTGTCTCTACCACGGATACATCACGTAGCCATTTCAAAGACGAGGGCTCGTTAGATGAGTCCCAACTGCCTCCCCTTCTCCTGGAGAAGACATTCCCAGTGCCAGCCGGGCTCCTAACCCAGGAGCCATCCCCTGGATCTACATCTGTCTGCGGTAGAACGGCCAGTCTGACTTTCGTCCTGGACCACCGCCCAAACTGGGACTGGCCCCCTCTCTCCTCTCCAGACCGTGTGCCGAGGCCTGGCCCTGAGTCATTTACGTCTCGGGGTCTCGTGCCCACCTGCGGCCTCTGTTCGTCATCAGCACCTGTGTGTCACTTCAAAACACAACACTGCAGGATGTCCCCTGGACGGCCATCTAGGTCATCCTCTGTCACTCTGAGCCAGTCCGAAGGGCGGCAGAGCAAAGACGCCACGACACGGCTGCTCTCGGTCTTTTCCATGTTAGCCGAATATTTCTAGAGCATCCCACAGAGGCTGGAGGACAGGGACCACGTGCCTGACCTCATCGCTCTGCCCCTGGGTCCATTTTTCTCAATTCTCCAGGCGGAAAAGCAGGGTTTAAGCCTTTCTATTTTCACTCAAAAGATATTTGAGAGCTTACTGTGCTGCAGGCACTGACTGTATCATTGAGGCCATCGTGGAAAAGAAAGCAGGTACGTGCACCTTCTCTGCCATAGGGCACCAAGTGTCACCGCTTAGCGGCCAGACACGGGAGAGTTCGCCTCTGTAACGGTGACTTTCACGGGTCAGCTGGGCTGCGGTGCCCAGATATTTAGTCAAACGTTACTCTAGGTGTGAAGGCATCTTAAAATTTCAATGACCATGTGAATCGGTAGACTTGGAACAAAGCGGACCGACCTCCACGATGCGGGTGGGTCTCGTCCGGTACGTTGACGGCCTTCACCACAGACTGACCTCCCCCACGGAAGGGGGAGTTCTGCCAGCAGATGTCCTTTGACTTTGGCTGCAACATTCACTCCTCCCTGAATTCCCAGCCCGTAGGCCCTACTCTACAGATCGGGCACACACACACACACACACACACACACACTATGGGTTCTGTTTCCAATTATAATACTCAAAGAGAGGAGTTCGAGGAATGTAGAAAATCCTTTCTTCTCATTGTCTTTTCAAAACTGCTATTCAGAGCTGAGGGGATCGATCTATCCTTCTCCTGACCATCTTAGCCTCCAATCCCGGCAGACGGACACCTTTGGTGACTGGGGAGAAGTCTGTGTGTCTGGCAAGGCGTGGGCATAAGGCACATGAACGTATTCTTTAAAAAAGTATGTCGGTGACCCCAGATCATTCTCATAGTGATTGTTGCCCTGGCACCTGGAAAACAGGAGAAGCTCCAGGAGGTTGGCTCATGCTACCTGTGCCAGGATAGAAGACGGGTGTCCCACAGTCGGGAGAAACACACAGTTGTGGTCCCTTAAAGCCAGTGTGAATCTCGTGGAGTCTATCCCGCCCGTGTCGGCCACGGTCTGAGAGTGGCACTTCTGCCGGACCAGCCACGGCAAGGCCACGGTCCCCACGGAGGTGCGGTCAGAGGGACTGGCCTGCTTTCGGGGTCTGCTCTTAGGCCCTCCAGCTTTATCCCCTTCGTACTCTGTGGCGTGGGGATGGGCTTCCCGGGGTTTATAGAGAAAGGCAGCTGTGACGGTAGGCGCCCTTTCTCCTTTTAGAAAAGCGATCATTCCTCCTAGACGTTCCGACAAGGCTTCCGAAGTGCCCACAGCTTTTATTACAATAACCTGATTGGTTCTCTCATAAGCTGTCTCAAAGCCTTCCTGGGGCCAAAGAGGGAAATAACGATTTCATTGCGAATTGAACACGTCAATTAGAGCACAGAGGCAGAGCTAGGATGGGAGGTGGTGAATGAAATACGTTCATCATTTTCTAAAGCAGTCGGTTTACACCAGGGAGAAATACCAGTTCGGATGAGCGGTTCCCTTCCCAAGGCACTGATGTCAGGAAGCTGCTTCACTGTGGATATGAACAGAGGAGACACGCGACTCTCAGCCCGTCATCATCTTGGAAAAGTCCCCATTGGGATTTTGGCCGCAGGGAGCAGAGAACCAACCCTGTGTCCGTGAGGCAAGAACGGAACCAGGATGCCTCCCAGTGTCTTGCTACCTGGGAAGGGGAGGACCGGGAGGGCCACCGGCCCCGGCAGTCTCTAGTGTCCTCCAGTAAGAGTCCTCTGAGGAGTGGGCGCCCTTGGTGAAAGGGTCCTATTGCCAACTCAATTTGCAAGCCACTCGCCTGGGCCACTGGTGTTCTGCGCGGTGGGGGCTACGACGAGTGAAGGCTCCTTGCTCCCTGATGGAAAACCGCAGGCCCGGCATCCAGGGTGCCATCAAGGCGGAGGGATGGTTGATTTGCATAACCACTGGCACGGTGCCACATTTTGGGTGATTTGGGCACGGACCCCTCACCCACAATTGTTGGGAAATAGCACAGCTAGTGTTTCCTCATCAGGAATTAGCCTGCTGATTTCTTTTTTTAAGTTTATTTTGAGAGAGAGTGCAAATGGGGGAGAGGGAGAGAGACAGGAGAGAAAGAGAACCCCAAGCAGGCTCCACGCTGTCAGTGCACAGAGCCCAATGCGGGGCTCGAACTCACAAACCGTGAGATCGTGACCTGAGCCAAAGTCGGACGCTTCACCGACTGAGCCCCCCAGGCGCCCCTACCCTGCTGATTTCTAAGTGAGTTCAGTCTGGCCTATCTGCCCATTAAGCCGCACATTAGATCCCACATTCCAGCGGCTTGGACGATTGACCGTGTGGCTTTGGAACTTTAAAGTACTTCTTGGAAGTGGCCTCAGGAGTCAGCTGCCCGTCCTGGGCAGGTTTGCTGGATTATCTCTTTGGGCCCAATGTAATCAAGGGATCCTTACAAGTGGAGGAGGGAGGCAGCAGTGAGCCCGAGGGACGTGTGACGATGGAAGAAGGCAGGAGGGCTGTGACGTCGCTGGCTTGGCAGCCGGAGGCAAGGCAACGAGCCAAGGAAAAGTGTCTCTGAAAGCTAATGAGTCCAGGGCACGGATGCTCGCCTGCCTCGCACATCCAGAAAGAAAACAGCCCTGCGGAGGCCGTGATTTGAATCCGGTGAGGCCATGTTGGACTTCTGACCTCCAGAACTGTGAGATGATCAGTTCCTGTGGTTTTAAACCACCAAGTCTGTAGTATTTGTTACAGCGGCAAGAGGAAACCGAGCAGTGCTCGTGATCTGTAGTAACGTAATTGGGCATCCCACGGCTTGCCATCCAATGGAGGAAACCGGAAACGCTGTCTGGTGGACTCTCGTCGCGTGATTATGTCTTGAGGCTTTTGTTTCAAACCGCAGGGTGGGCTCACCACAGTTCGGTGTGTCTGTGGCCAGAACTCTGTCCTGAGGCTACAAGACGCGAATGGCCTCACCGATGGTTCCAGGGCCCTGATCTCGCGTCGTGCTGAGACGAGGTGGGTTGGTTAAGGAGCAGGAAGGAAGGAATGTGTTACACATGAACAAGGACATCCCTCGCTCTCGGATAGGATGACTCAGCATCCTAGACGACTGTCTTCCCTAAGGCCTTCCAGGTTAGGCATGGAGCCATTTACCTAACGCAACATTAATAAAAAATGCCAACCACGTTTTGCCTGGAACTAGGCACGCTGACATAGAGTCCGATGGGAAGATAGTATTTAACAAAACTGGGAAAACCGTGACAGCAGAGGGCTAGGTGAACAATAATATGATATCTACCGGAGGGCGTAACAAAATCTGGGCCTCGACGGGTAAAGAGTGTGGCACTGGTGGGTGAAGAGATAAACAGCCGAGCAGAGGAGAAGCCACACCTCCAGACGAAGAGAGAGCCAGAGTCAGCAACCAGGGTGGCAGGTACTCTGCTGTACGTAGACCTACTGTGTGTCCTGCTACTGGCTGGTTTTAAGCTCCCAGAGCCTAGGGCCCCCTGGCCGGCTGTTACATTTTACAGCCTTGTACATTCTCTGTAAGTCGCATGAGCACGTGTGCACGTGCACACACACGCAGACATGCACACACACACACACACACACACAGGGTCATCTCCAAACTTTGCTCTCTACCATATTAAAAAAAATTTTTTTTAATGTTTATTTTTGAGAGAGACAGAGAGACAGAGCACGAGCAGGGGAGGGGGAGGGGGCGGGGGTGGGGGGAGACACAGAATCCGAAGCAGGCTCCAGGCTCCGAGCTGTCAGCACAGAGCCCGACGCGGGGCTCGAACTCACTAACTGTGAGATCATGACCTGAGCCGAAGTCAGACGCTTAACCGACTGAGTCACCCAGGCGCCCCTCAACCATATTTTGGGGGACGCTAAGAACCATTGCCCCACTCACCCACTGGTCTCATTTAAAACACACAATTAAATGGACAGAAGAGCTGGGCAGTCAGTTTTGTCCTCAAATGTGGCTCTGAGCTCACCGCCAGGCCCTTGTCTCCAGCCACACTGGCGAAACCTCACGTGGTCTTTCCCGAGATCCTTCCCCTCTTTGACCTTAACATTAGATTGATTAGATTAACATTAGATTACATTAGATTGATTCTAAAATGTAGGGGGGGAATTAAGTCCATGAGACAAAACTTACATTGTCTCAAAGATTCTAACACACTGTATTTGGAGACATCAGTGTAAGTAATGAAGAATGTATTTATTAGTGGCGTGGTTTCTTGCTGATGCTAGAGTCACAACGGGCGTAGTTGTGAACGCCGACTGCGGTCCATCGTGATCCCTGTGACCCGCTGGGGAACGGCTCAGTGCCCAGGGGACCCCACCTGCCTTGAGGAGCAGGAAGGTGAGAGGTGGCCTCTGTACCCACTCTCTCCAGCCCACCTTCTCCAATCTGGGCCCGGACCTCTGTCCCCCTTAAGGTGCCTGGTCAGGGCAGAGGAGACAGGCAGGCTGTCTGGTGCCAAACAGGAGGTTTGGTTCGATAACCCTAACCCGAATCCTATCCTGTGTTAGTGTGTTTGGGCTGCCTTAGCAAAGGACCACGGGCTGGGTAGTTTAAACAAATACATTCATTTTCTCACAGTTTTGGAGGCTGGGAGTCGGAGATTACGGTGTGGGTAGGTTGGTCCCTCCTGAGGCCTCTGTCCCTGGCGCGTGGATGCCATCTCCTCCCCGTGTCCTCATGGGGTCGTCCCCCTGTGTGTGTGTCCTGACCTCCCCTTCTTATAGGGACACCAGTCACACTGGACCAGGGCCACCCTCCTGACCTCACTTCACCTTAATCACCTCCACGTACAGCCACATCCCGAGGGCCGGGGGGTTAGGGCTTCACCTATGAACTCTGGGGGGACACGGCCCAGCCCACGACACCCCCAAGTTCAGCTCCAGCAGACCCGACTGGAGAGAAGTTGGAGGGCAGAGCCTGGAGACACTGTCCCATCAAATGCCACCACCCTCAGAGTTTGCCCAGCTGGGTCAGGAGACAGGACCCTCATCGTTTCTGTTAACAGAAACACCAGGATGGCCAGAGACGACATCTCTGGGCACACGGTACGAGTAAGTGTGAGCTGCTCTGAATGCAAAGGGGGAGACAAAACAGAGAGCTGTTGTGCGGCTGGGTGATCCCGTGGCAGCCAGACATGGGCTACCCACGATGGACGTGGTCCTCCAGGGCCGTGGCACCCTCGGCAGAGAGGGCTCCCCGCGTCACTCAGGGGCTGCTCGGGAAGGCGAGCCCACCAGCCCCGCTGACAGACAGAAGCACGGACGAGCACGGCCAGCCAGCCCTGGACTGCTGACCGCGGGCCGTGGCGGGGTCACAGGTGACGACATGCACCCTAGACACCCTGGCTCAGTCACCGTTTGCATTTTCTAGCATTTCCAACCTAGTCACGGACAACTTTTGGAGTTGAAACAGAAGCAGCGAAACGCATGAGGTGCCACTCATGGAAGACCACGGCGGGGACAGTGTCTCCCACTCTGGCGCATGCAGAGCGTGTCGCACGACGTATAACGTGCCGTCCGGGAGGCGTCAAGTACGTATCGAATGACAACAGCCACGGGACCTGTTCATCTGACAGAAATGTGAATAGCCTCAGTAGGAGACTGAAATGAAAATAACGACGTGTTTCTCCAACGAGGGATACGGAATCTTGGGGGAGCCGAGGAGTTTTTGAAGCCACCAAACTAATGTGGCAGATCTTCCTAAAAGTGTCAAGGAAAGGAACCCTTGTTTTTTTAAAACAGAAAGACAAACATTGAAATAATGGATTGCAATGACATTGGCGGGCTCTTTCAGATAGAATTGACTGAAAAGTTTACCCGTGGTTCTTTTATTTATTTATTTATTTAATGTTTATTTGAGCGAGAGAGAGAGAGAGAGAGAGAGAGACTGAGCACGAGTGGGGGAGGGGCAGAGAGAGAGAGGGAGACACGGAATCTGAAGCAGGTTCCAGGCTGTGAGCGGTCAGTGCAGAGCCCGACGCGGGGCTCGAACTCATGAACTGTGAGATCATGACCTGAGCCGAAGTCGGACGCTCAACTGACTGAGCCACCCAGGCTCCCCTTCCCTTGGTTGTGATGTCCCATCTCTGGGCTCCCCTTGTCTGAGCGTAGCCTTCTCTGCTACGAGGTATTGATGAAATTGTAGAAGCTCATCCTTTATTATGACACTAGAATCTAATAGCATTTGGTGGTCTCTCTGGTTCCAAGTAATAGTGGGGAAGATAACTGAAGTGAACAATCCGTATTGTAAAATATCTGTGGGTTGGGTGCCTGGGTGACTCGGTCACTTAAGCATCTGACTCTTGGTTTCTGTTCAGGTCAAGAGCTCACAGTACATGGGTTTGAGCCCCACACCAGGCTCTGTGCTGACAGCATGGAACCTGCTTGGGATTCTCTCTCTCTCTCTGCTCCTTCCTCTCCCTCTGTCTCTCTCTCTCTCTCTCTCTCAAAAAAAAAAAAACTAAAAAGAAATGAAAATATTTGTAGGTTTGGCACTTCAAGTTATAAAAACAGAAGGCAGAGAAACCTAAGAATGTTTCCAAGCAAATTCTTCCATGAACTTGCTTCAATGCATAGATAAGAGGTCTGCACTTAGCATCATCAGCCATGACCCACAGAAGCTGTGTAACATTTCCTCGTCTGCTCACGTTCTTTGAGTAAAGAATCTTGGCAGTAAACGCAAGACTAAACTTCCAGCCAAGACCGCAAATTCACACAGATTTCCTATTCTTGATATAATTTATTATATACAAAAGAATACATATATATTTATGATAATAATCAAAGATTATTATGAGATATAGTTTTTGAATTCATGCATTGAAAGAACCAGGGACATAGTGGACCACAGGCACTTTTATTGCCCAAGATCTTTTTAAAGTTTTGTAGAATGGCCTAGGTTTTATATGATCATATAAACACCACACCATCACTTAAATGCCTGGACTCACTTATATAGAGGTGTCAACCTGCCGAGGACCGAGGCCACATTTTACCATATTTCTGCTTTTCTCATTAGTTACTAGTAGTGTTGGCCTCAAAATGGGCATTCACACATCGGTAAAAAATAGCAAATTAACCAACTGTCCCTTTAAAGTGTACGTGTTCGGTAAATATACCTTCACAGTCCTTGGTTATGAGACTAAAAGAAGCCGCCAGCTTCATGACACCTGTTTTCCTCTAACCTCATGATCCAAGGATAAAGGTCTTTGTCCTGCAACGTTTGAATAAATTCTATACAAAGAAACTCCATAGAAAATAAGCAAGTTTGACAGAGTCTACAAAACTAGTCTATTTTTCTATGGTTTGTGCACAGTTGCCTCAGAATGGTGGGAGATATTTGGTTTGACTTTTAGCTCCTGTTCCAAGTTGACGGGTTGGATTTTAGAATAAACTGGCCTTTGGAACATTCACCTCCTCCAGAGTTCTGTGTGTGTGTGTGTGTGTGTGTGTGCGTGTGTGCACATGCACACACACACACATGTGGTTGCCACAAACAAAGCCTTAAAGCCAGTATTCACTGGTCTTACAGCTGTGGCCATGTGCTTTAATAGGTTCAGAGACAATATTTTATGGCCAAACACTGGGACATACACAATAAGTACTAGGGTATATTTACCAGGACCACAGAATGGAATGTTCGAAATAAGGACTATTCCACAAAACTTGGGATTATGGTTTCCTTCCCCTCGGATATCGCAGTGTGACTTCTAATTCATCATCTTCCACCCATTCTCAATCTGTCCGTGTTGCTTTATTTCCTCCCTCTTATCTGCTATGTCTGACTTCTCTGGGGCAAGGACGATGGCCATGCTGGAGTGGATTTGGGGGAGGAAAGGGCACTTTGTGGGCAAAGTCCGTGGCTGGTAGGTGCAGGGAGAGCAAGAACAGGTAAGTTAGATTAGTAAGGTCACCAAAACTGTCTGGGAAGACCCACATTCCTGCCTTGGAGCATGGAAGGGAGGGCTAGTTCTGAAGACGACCCCGGAGAACTCTGAGGACTTGCCTCTTCCGTGTGGTGCTGGGTATTTATGGGGAAGTAGGTAGAATTGGAAATTTGATGGAGTTACAGGACAGCTCCTTCCTATCCCCAGGCCTCGTGCTCAGTGTTGCTTAGAAAAGAAGTTCTTGAAGGCGCTGTTGTAGTTCTTGTTGGAAGCTGTATAGATCAGGGGGTTAAAGAAGGAGTTGGAGTAGCCAAGCCAAAGGAAGATGCTCTTCCAGACGGTGGGGATGTCGCAGGAACACAGGGGGCCGATGAGCTCCGTGGTGAAGAAGGGGGTCCAGCAGAGTGCAAACACCCCAATGAGGATGCCCACCATCAGGGCGGCCTTCTGTTCTTTCTGCTCCCTCCACGTGTCCCCTTCTGTCTGGAAGGTGACGGTGGTGTGGCGGACTGTGGACACCATCTGAGGCTGCTGAGTGGAGGTCTTCGCCTGGAAGAGATAAGCAGAAGCTTCATGAAGAGCCACCTTCCTGTGCCTTCCAGACGCTGGGTCCCGCACATCCACCTGTAGAGAAAGCCCTCGAGCATTGCGTGCGGGAGACTGGCTGCCTGGGGAGCCCACCCTCAGCCGTGGAAACGTGGTGACAGAGCTGGCATTTGCTTGCGTCTTAGAAGCGGAAGGAAAATGGGAACACCCATAACAAATATGATGAAGATGGACTTCCCACTGCTGCCTGTTCGACAACAAACTGAAAAAATAAGCCAGTCACATAGTGCGTGTAATTCGGTGACAAAGGCACATGAGTAATCTAAAGTGCTCCGAGTCCTTGTCAAACGCTGGGACAATTAAAGTCTGACTTTCTAAAATCCTCACAACTTTCTGAAATCTTTGTAACCTTCTGTGCTCATGTGAATCCTCCCTCAAGGAATTTTCTAGAACTTTTCTCCTGGTGTCAGTTTCCCAGGACCGTTTGGGACAGTTCGCTCACCGGACACTTACCTCCCTCGGGGCTTCATGGAAAGCAGACTTTCATTCCCTAGCGGGTGAGACTACGTGGACGTTCGATATCATTCTTCCCAGCCCAACCCAGCAGATTCAGCATTCTGTGATCCCAGTGCATTTGAAAAGGATGTTCACACAGCTCTCTCTCAATAGCACACAAACTTTTAGGCGAAGGACCAGGTCAGAGGGTCATTCTTGTTAACCTAACCCCCTTGACCAGTTCATGGCTACATCTGCAGATTGGGAGTCCAAAGAAATCGATTTATCTGTTCACGGAGCATAACGGAGGTATAAATAAGGACACTATGGTTAAGGTAAGATTAGCTGCTATATGAATTCTCAAATTTGCATGATAGCCTTCTTGTTATTTGCTTGAAGAATAGTGAAACACCAAGTATTGTGCAATCAAAAAGAAAACCATAAATATTGGAACAAATAGTCCACAACACCGCAACCTGGAAAAACGGACATAAAGTGAGAAGTGAAACCTCTTTCTAGACCCCAGCCTCACCCTGAGATGCGCCACAGTGACCTTTCATATATTATTAGTGCATATCCGGTAGTGCATTGCAGGGAATTCATTTATGGAAATGCAACACAATATTTAGCTTTATTTTTCCACACAAATGGGAAAACCTACCAATTTCTTAATAAAACTCAAACCCAAAACGGCATCAGGGAAGCGATTTTTACCCCTTTTCCAAGGGTGGCAACTCGAAGCAACATTCTGGTCCTGACTTTAAAACCCCTAAAAATTCTCCTCCCTCTCAGCACTTTTTCAGGGGTAGCACTGGCCACTCAGGGTTGTGACTCCCCTGTGGCCACCCCTTAATTCCCTATAGCACAACGGATATAAAAGTAGAACACTTAAACTAGACTTTGTCAAAGGCTCTGGTCTAACAGTAGAAATAAATACAGCAACACACAGCCAGACATTCTGGCTTTGGAGATATGGCACTCTTTTGGGAAACAGCCAACCCCTCCCATCCTGACTCCCTGTCTGCCTTCCCCGTGGTCATTAGCCTTTTCAGACTGACTCCAGAAGCCCCTGCGTAGTCCTTTATGTACTCAAATTCCAGTTGCAAGACACGATGAGCCCCACAACGAAACTACCAATGGAAGACCAGCCTTCTGTAAGGATGAGATATATCCCCGTGTTGGCACATTATGTTTGTAGGAGTTTCCTGTTGCATAATGGGAAAAAGTTGCAAGGTTTCCAGGCATATGACCTACATTTCAGTGTAGGATTTGACTATTTCTATGGAAATTAGTCTTGGGAAAGGGAGCTGACGTTTTACAGGACACTTTTATGGAAGTTCATCACTTCAGTCGCGGTCCCTGTACAGGAACGTGAAGTGCCCTACGTGCAGGCCTGCTTGTATGGGCATTTGGCAGTTATCCTATAAAACCTGGTGTTCTTCCAGTTTACCTGGGTTCCTACAGGTGATGAGCTGTTCCCAGATAAAACGGACATTCGCTGGATCTGCGAGAATCGTCCTCTGTGTAATGGTTCTAATGTTGAATGAAGGGCATTCTTAAAGATATCCCAGGGAGTTTATTCCTAAGTTTGTCTTCAGGAGGACTTTCCCCATGTCAATAGGGGGGCTCAGCTAAACCCTCGCAGGGGTTACATGCATGTTCCTTCCTCACGGAGTTGTTAGTACAGCAGTGGGGAGCCCACGTCCATAGCCCCTTCCAACAAAGACTCAAGATTCCTGTTTTAACCATTCCCCTTTATTTCCCATGGGGACCCCTTATGGTTCTGCTTTAGATTCAGATTAAATATTTTCTCTGAATACTATCTTTTTCTGGCTTTCTGTGAGTCAGGAGCTATTTATAGGTTAGTCCTAGAACCCCACGTGACTCAGAAAAGCACATTTTCTAGGACCTCGATATGAAGTGTTGACTGTTTAACTGGGCCCCTCTTCATGCATCCTTCAACACCAACTCACCTGACAGAAGAAAGAGGGCCACGGATTTAAAATGGTTCTTCCGGGACAGCAGAGGCTCCGCTGGAAAGAGGATCTTTGTCGCCTGGGAAGTTTCAGGTTTCTAGTGTCTCATGGCTTTTTGTTGCTCGCCCTGTGGCTTTCTGACTCGGGGACTCCTTAGCTCTTTGCTTTCTGCTAATCAATGATTACAATAAAGCGCCTAATTGAGTCTTGAGAATAGAACTCTATTAATTACTCTACCAATTTCTCAACACGCAATTCACAGAAAAAGAAGTAGGAGGATAAAAAATAAAGTGGACATCCAAGCCAAATTAGACTTTTCTTAATCATCTTTGTAATGCTGTATCGTTTGAAGCACACATCTCACAATTTAGGATACACATACAAAATTTTTCTAGGTGAACAATTAGCCTCATCTCTCTAAATAAATGCGTTCTTTGGGGGACGTGTACTTATGTGTTAGACTTCTCATTTTTCTGAAATCGTTATGTACTAAATAACGATTTACGGGTTAATCATAAACCTAGTAGGTTTCTTTCATTTCCTCTAACCACTCAGCTCCGCCTTCCTATTAATATCACACATAATTGATAGATTACCATCAGTGGTAGGTACTGCAGTTCAAGGATGAAGACTGTTACCTTAGAAGTGGTTTTGGGTGGTTTGCAGGTTAGACCAGCCCACTGTCAGAATGGAAGATGGACCGATGAACCAGGATGCTCAAACTAGAAATGGTCTTACACGTTAAGGGAGGGCTCCACACAGGGGAGGGTGAAAACATCACTTGAACTTCCCAACAAACTTAGGAAGACTGATTGTTCTGTGGCTATGGCAACAAGGAGTCTTGCTGTTTACATATCTTCCACTGACCAGGGACAATCCCCCTCTGTGAATACTCATTTGCAAACCACACAATCCATGTCTGGCCTCGAACGTCAGCCAATTAGGATAGGACTCACCCCCAATAAATGCTCCTCTGAGCACCAATCAATTGACAGCAGTCTCACCGAGGAACCTCGTCTTAGGGGGATGTCAGTTCACTGCCCTGAACTCCACGCTGTCCCCAGTCCCCACAGGTGGTCAGCATTCTGCTCCGTTCTGGATACGGTGCTTGACAAGTATAGTTTCTTCTCACTGTAGTAAGCAGTTTGGCATTTATTTCTGTTTCAGATACTGTGTGGTGGTCGTAGCATCCTTGGACAGTTCAACAGAGTCCACTGAGATCATTTTGAAGACCCTCCACAGGACGCTTGGACCACAGGTGCGTTCACTGGAGCCCAGACTCCAGGGGCACTCAGAATCTGTAGCCAGCTGTGGTGGTCTCAACAGCTCCAACCAGCTCCAATGGGCTCTTTTTGCTCTCTGAATTTTGTTATCCTAGGACTTGTAACCAAAAGTGTCTTTGGTTAAGGTCTTTAGACTTAGGTCTTTGTACCAGGTAACTAGACCTTTGATTGAGATGTATACTATTTGGTAATTGACTTAGATCTTTGTGCAAGCCAATTATATCTCTCATCCTAGAGGTGTACCATTTGGCAAATATGTTTATGCCATCGACGTACTTATTCTACTGCTACTTGCTTTGCTTTTGCTATTATTTGTCTATATATGCAAAGTCTGGTTTCATAGGGTAGTTTCGTTTGTTTTTCCTAGAGAGCCTTTCTCTCAGTTGAATATAAAAATATAAAAAAAGATTGTTCTGCATGGCATTGGCTTGATAAGCTTCTAATCCATTCCAAGCCAGACCTGAGGGCTAATGTTCTGAGGACTGATAGACTTAACACCAATTTGTGGAAAAGCAATTGATCAAACTTCGCTTTCGGTCCTTTACAAAATTTGAGGATATTCCCTGTCCTCTCAATTTGTGAGGGAAGGTCACTTTGTTTAGTTGGTATTCCGGCTCAGTGAGTGTTGGGTTGGTGTTTGTATGGCCTCTTGCTAGCATCTGGTCAGGGATCCTTGGGCACTATTCACAGGCACTGACTGTTGGCCAACCATAGAGTCTTTCTTGTGTGTCATGGTTGGTCTAAGCCAAGGACTCAACCTTCTCCTTTAGGAACTTTGACTTCCTATTTTAACTTGCACTATAATCTGAACTCCTGTGCTTTTCTCAACAAATGCCTTTTTAAAAAAACTTTCTTGATAAGGAACTTCTGACAAGTCAAAATCAGTAAATTCACCCAGATAAGAGCCCTAGAAAAATCAGGGGGAAAAAGACCAAACAGTTAACAGCTTCCTTCTTTAATTGGTATGCTAGGGCCTTAAACAAAATCTTAACTCTAAAATAGTCTCGAAGGTTTTGTAACATCCCCACACCTACCTGCCTTGCACATCTAGGTCTTGTATATTTCTACCTAGCTGCACCTGACTTCCTAAATGAACTGTCCTCTCTTCAGGGTTTTCTCAGAAAAAGCAAAGCCACATAGTAAATTTGCCAGATAAGGAGTCAAATCTATAGAATTTCCATTAAAACCCTGGCCTCAAGTTAAGTTAAGGGTTATAATTTAGAATTTTCCTAAACTTCAGAGAGAAAATAAGAATAAAAATGGTTATG
This sequence comes from Lynx rufus, assembly GCF_022079265.1. Lineage (NCBI taxonomy): Eukaryota > Metazoa > Chordata > Mammalia > Carnivora > Felidae > Lynx > Lynx rufus. The sequence goes on along the minus strand of NW_025814856.1, from coordinate 167,282,416 downwards.
GAATTCAGAATTTGGTGAGAGTATTGGACAAAATTCTTATTGTCTTGAACTACAAGTCTGTACCAGTGAGTGAAGTGAATTGAAGTCCCCTCAGATGGGGAAAAACAGATCCTTAAAAGTAGAAGGATAGAAAAGAGAAGAGCTATATAATCCAGCTATGAACATTTTAAATATAAAAATATATAAAACTATAAGATGTAAAAATCAGAAGCCCTTCTTTTAAGGAAAGATTGAATAGATGTTCCACATTGTAAACTAAATAAAGATAGAAAATAGACTTCTGGAAATGTTCAAGCAGTATTCTGGTATAAACCCAGCATCTGAAGTTTAGAGTCTTGCCCTATCTTTCTATAAATGGGCTCAAACTTGAATTAGGGAATTGAATAATAAAAAATAATGGAAATGTGAAATTACCAATTTAGAAAATATCCATTAAAGGACTAGACGTTTCCAGATATCCTTAGAAAAATAAATTAGCTAGAAAGCAATACAGGATATGTTTCTCTAGATGAAACATCCCAAAGGACCTCTGTTGTCAAAGGTTTGGGAGTCTAGACAAGGACCCTTGTGAGTATTGCCAACAGAAAAATCCTTGAAAGAATCAGTGTTCCATACTGGCTACAAGTAAAGATGACAACTATCTAAAATCTGTCCAGTGAAGTCCCTCTGAGGGAGACATTATCACCCAACAAATCCCTGTCCTTCTAAATTTCCAAGGGGAGTTGTCTATCATTATAGATGTAGAACAATACAGCTTTCTTGTTTATACAGGCATCACTATAACTGCCATTATCCCCATAATTATAGAACAACAGATCCTTCAGCCTAAAATTTTACCGTTGTCTGAAAAGGAAACAGCAAATTGACTTGAAATAAGTTAAAAGCAAATGAAGAAAACTAGAGAAAATTTTCTTTAAAAAAGTAATTAGTTATACCAGATGGTGAAAGAAGATCATGAAAGACAATTTGTGGCTAGAGAGTAAATTTCTAAAGGCTTGAGGGAAAGTGAACTTCATGAGAAAAATTCAAGCAATGAAAATCTTTCATAATTTTGTGTGCCAACTCAAGGCTGGTATTTTAGGATCATTATTAGAAGAATAGTTCTTCAGTTTCTATAACACACCTACAAATTTAAGAAGTAAGATCTGCTTCCAGATGAAATTTACTGCAGCCCTTGTATGTTATCAGATTATAGCTGATCTACACATGAAAATACTTACACTCTGTGTAATTCCAGACATTATCAAACAAATGGCAATAAGTCTAGAATCCTATGAACAAAGGACACCACAGAGAGAAAGATTAATTGGAATAGAATGCATAAAGTCCAGATTGATTCTTCCTAGCTTATCATTAATCTGCCTTTTGTACAAATATGATAATGCTGGGCCATGCTCTAGGTAGATGAATTCAGCAACATGGTGCCTATCAGAGAACTGTTGTCTCTTGAAGGCCAACCCTCAGTTCAGTAATAAAGGTTTTTCCCTTTGCTTCGGAGAAATTACATGACTAAAATTAGTCACCACATTTTAAGACCTTATATTAAGCCTTTAAATCTTGTTATTATACATAGACAATCCCTACTGCTAATCAAAACCACCCACATTTTTCTACTTGTTGATTAATCATGATTCACTGTCACCTTCTCTTTCTCCTACTACCACCCATTGGTTTAACACTAACAATCCGGCAACTGTATAATCCTTAGCCAATGAAGGTAAGTCTCATGATTGTGTTTCTGTAACTGAAGAAGTGTCCTTGCCCCAAGCAGAATTTTTTTCGCTCTTGTTTGAAATTACAACTTACTATTCTTTGTTGGTGGGTGTTATACTGAAAATAAAAATAATGTGTAATAATCAATTTGATATGTAATAAGTAGTTCAGCCTTTCTCATAAAATGTAATTTTATATCAGAAGCCAAACTGTTCAATGACTCAACGGTGGCTGCTTCTAGGGCATATAAAATTGCTAAAATAATAGAAGAGGAGGTATAGGAACTAACAACTGGTATGCTTTCCAGATAATTCACTTCTTCAACATGCTATAGAAGCACCTTCTTCAGGCGTTCTTTAAAAATGAACAACAAATGTGAATTACTCGGTTGGTGACTTAATGCTCTCTGAAATTATCCTAAACTGCAGTGTTAGGCTTCAGGGAGGATGACCTCAACATTAGCTGCAGACAATGCCCAGAAGTAGAGGGGTAGGCGTTGGCTGCTAATCAAGAACCTTGACCAAGCAGATGAGTACATGAAGACTGTCTGACAATATACCTATAGCTTCACTGAAGTTGATCACATCTCTTGTACACCTCCAGGGTTCTTTATCCCATACTAAACTCACGCTTTTTCATGTCAATCAAGAAACAAGATTGATTGTTCAGTAGGGCCATCGGTTAGGCCATTTCAAGGACTAACTCTCCAATGCCCTCAATGGATTATATCTCCTTACAAAGAGTCCAAACGGTTACAACTCTTTCAGGGAAAAGATTCCTGAGAATACTGACCTCATCCAAAGGAGTCAGACAACTTGAGGTTTTCATTTAAAAAAAAAATGATTGGCACAATAATGTCTACATTGGCTGACATAGTAAATTGTACAGTCTACGCTCTGGGGGCACAACAAAGCAGTTTAAGTATCTTAACCTAAAAAATCTTGACTAATAAAATCACTCCAGATTTGCTTTTGGCCAGCCAAGGAGGAGTCTACCCACTAACACTAAGTAAGACTTCACATTGTACCTGGATTAACACTACAGGTAAGATACAACTATTTTTAAACTAAAAGAAAAGGTAAACTAGCGGTCTTAGGTAGACACAGGGAATCTTTGGGACTGGCTTTGATTAGGACTAAAAAATCCTGGGTCATGACTTGGGAGATCTTCCAGGCCCTTCTTATAATACTTCTACTTGTTTGCCTCAGAGTTGTTCAATGCTTGGTAGCCAGAGCTTAAATGCTTCTGCACTGCCCTGTCCTGAGAAATGATTGGAAATTACATTGACTGATGTGCAATTTGAGCATCAGATCTCCACAGATGAAACTTCATCTTCCGGGAGAATCACCAACAGTGGTCAATATCTGGTTAGTCCTTGAGGGTTTCTCTCAAAGCTTTGGCTGAATAAGGACCAAGAGTGGGAGCCTGAGAACTAAATGTTCCCACAAACTTAGGACAAGACTGTGTGTTCTATAGCCTAGAAGCCAGCTTAAACTTGGTCTATTGATCAGGGGCAATTCAACTCAATGGACTTATTTTACAAGCCAACTTAGCAGTGTCAGTCCCAGGTCAACCTGGTTTGGATTCATTCCAGTAACCCCCTACTGGGATGACAACCAACCAACAAATTTAAGACTCGTACAGATGATATCAACCTACATATATCTCTCAAAGCCTCCCAATGTCTGAACTCCAAGCTTTCTAAAAATGCTATTTAAGATCAACATTCTTCTCTGCTCAGAGAGATTGTGCCTGGCCAGCATGGTTCAGCCATACACTAGTAAATAATAAATTCAGCATTATCTTTTTATGCCAGATCTTTGGTAGTGTTTTCATCATCCTTTTTTTGAGGGCAAAGCCCATCTCTTGTGTTGCCAGTTCCCATCTCAGTGTCTGACATAGGTTAGGTTCTCAGTAATATCCTTGGAGAAAACTCAGCAGATAAAGAAGGAGGAAGTATTGTGTTTCCCTGGGTAACACAGCTAGTTGGTGGTAGAATTCTATTTAGAAATTTTGGCACCTGCTACCATGGAGAAATCAGGAGACCTGGTTTGTAATTAACCCTTCACAGTAACATGAGGACAGAGGCAGCCCCATATTGTATGTGGAACCCTGGATCATTTGGAGGTCTTGCAAAGCCAAGACAAACCATTTTTTAAAAGTTATCTGGCAGAGAAAGGAGAGAAAATGAAACAGTGCAGACTAGTGTATAAAAGCACAAAGATATCATGATGCTTTGTTTCTGTTGTCTCCAGAGCAGAGCGGTAAAAGCCTGCATCGCTTTGCAGTAAGCCTCACAAGAAAAACGGTGACTGCTTTCCTTTTAAAGCTGTATCTGGTACCAATTGTAAACCATTTACCTGGATAAGCATCCCAGCAGAAGAGAGTCTGTGTAAGGAGGACCCTTGAAGGTGGTCAGTCCTCTTGCTCCTGACCTGGGCTTGGGGTGATTCTCATACACACGGAAGTTCCCGACAGTCTGGTGCTGTGAGCACTCTTAGCCATCAGCACTCCTCATTCAGGTTAGAAATCGAATAGGTCAAGGTTTCCCAAATTTGGCATTACTGTCGTTTTGGCCTGAATTATTTTTTGTGGGGGCTGTCCCGTCCACTGTACAATGTTTAGCCCCACCCCTTGCCTCTAACGCTAGATGCCATTAACACTCTCTCCCAAACTTTGATAATCAGAAATGTCTCCAGACATTCCAAATGGAGGGGGCAAATCACCCCTGGTTGAGACCATTGTTCCAGATAAAAGGATAGGTAGCCTCTGACCCCCTTTCCCTTCTTTCTTCCAGAATGATGCACTTTCTCCTCCGTTACCTACACCTCTGGTCCCTCTAAGCTTGATTGACTGGTTATTGTTGGAGTTAGCCTCTGATCAGGAAAACAGAACCACATTACAGCATCCACAGTAGGTGTTTACCTCCCTCACTAGAGGGAACTCTTCATGGGCAAAGATGACGTCTTTCATTGTTTCACTCCTACCACCATCCCCATAGTATGTGCTTGATATGCTTAATTGAATTTATGTGGTTGTCCTAGAGCCCCTAACAGAAAATGGGGCTGTGTCGATTTCTGATCTCACTTAAAAAAGTGAATTAGACTCAAGGAATCACCTTGGCAATGAGTTGGTCAAGGGGGACGCAATCCCCACACCCCATGGGTTCAGTTGTCATATATTTCCTGAATTGAAATCAGGGTTGGATTATTAAGAGTTAACAAGAAACAGAAAAGTGTGGCGGAGAGAGAACTGGAAGAGAGCCCTCACTGTGGCTGTAACGATTGTCCTACAGAAAATGCCACTTGCAAAGAGCTGGGGAATTGTCTGCCTTAGATTTTTAATCCCTCTCCTCCCCCCCCCCCCCCCCGTCCCGTAGCCTGTCTGGGAAGGCAAACAGGTGATCCTCAGCTATACACAGAAGCCTGACAGGGCTGGGGCTACACCCAGAGAGCAGCACCACAGGCAACGATGGGACATAACAAATGCAGGCTTGGAGACAGACAAAGGTCTGTAATCTCACACCAGGGGAAGAGGACGCTGCAGAACTGCAGAGAGTAATCCAGGAGACCCTGTATTCTGCAAAGCTAGCTGCTTTAATTTGCAAAGAAAAAAAAATAGATTGGGTCGAAACATGAATCTGCTTGGCCTGCTGTTTGGCAATCTTTCTGCCAAGGCTCCTCACCATCTGTCCCTTCCTTCCTCATTGAACAGCTCAGTCCAAATGCAGGAAGCTGCAAGTTTATCTAGTATAGCCCCAGACACCTGCTTCTTCAGCCCTCCTACAGGGTGTGATAGAGTCACAGAATTTTAGAGCCAGATGGGACCCTGTGGAAGAATGTAGTCCAAACCCCTCATTTCCCATATGGGGGGGGGGAATCCATCAGAGATGGTAAAGACCATTATTGGCTCTGTGATACTGAGCGCGTTGGAGCAAAATCAGCCTCCGAGGGTTTCTTCAGCTACCCCGGTCTACCCCTTCCCCTTTGCCCCCACCCCTCCCCAAGAAAGGAAACTGAAAAGCTCACTTCCTACAAACTTTCAAGTCAGCGTGCTGGAGCTAAAGCCCGTAGGAACGCGAGTGAAGTATTCGCAAGGGTCACTAAAACACCCACCTCCACAGCCTCCGATATGGGTGAGACACTGTTGGTCCTGGAGCCCACGCGGAACCTGGCCGCCTTGTAGATCTTCCAGTACACGAAGAGCACGACGCAGAGGGGCAGGTAGAAGGCGCCCACGGTGGAGAACACGGTGTAGGACGGCTCACGGCTCACCTGGCACTCCTCGTTGTCCTCAGAGTAGGTCTCCCCCCAGCCGAAGAGCAGCGGGGCCAGGGAGATCACGGCGGAGAGCGCCCAGGTGAGCACTATCATAACGTTGGAGACGCGCTTGCGGGTGCGCAGTGTGTACTGCAGGTGGCGGGTGATGGACCAGTAGCGGTCCAGCGCGATGGCCGTCACGTTCCAGATGCTGGCCGTGCAGCAGAGCACGTCGCACGCGATCCACAGCTGGCACAGTCGCCGGCCCAGCTGCCAGCGGCGCCCGGACAGCTCGTGCACCAGGCTCAGGGGCATGACCAGAGCGGCCACCAGCACGTCCGAGATGGCCATGGACGCCACTAAGTTGTGCGGAACCCGGTGGAAGGTGCGCACGCGGAGAATGGTCGCCAGCACCAGCAGGTTCCAGGAGAACGTGGCGGCCACCAGAAAGCCCAGAAAGGTCAGGATAAGCACACCGAAGACGGAGAGGAGGGGGCTGGGGCGCGAGTCTTCCGCGCCGAGGCCGCTGCGGTTGGTCTCCAAAGGGGCGGGGGTGGAGAGGGAAAAGTAGGTTAGGTTCACAGGCGAATCCATCTCTGGGTCAGGAGGCCGGCGCAGGGTGTGTGCAGGAGGGGAGTTCAGGAAGACGGACGGTGGCCACTGCGTCCAGAGCCACTTCGGATGTTTGCAACCTCTGGCTGGGGCTAGGGTTTCTGGGGATTGCCTATGAAACTGGCCCCAACCTTCTGCCGGCGAGCATCCGTGGGAGACGGCGCGGCGGAGAGGAGGGCGCTGGGCTGCGTCTCGCAGCCGGGGCCCGCCTAAGCTGTCACATGCCCAGGCTTTTCACCTCGGCGGAGACAGCAGTCTGGTCGCCCAGAGCCGAGCATCTCCCAGGTCGGGGAGGTGGGGGGGGGGGCGGGGAAGCTGGGCGACCCTGGAGCGTGTGGGTGCCTCTCCTGCCGGAGAGGATGCTGGTGCGTCAGAGCAGTACTCTCGCAGCCTTGCCTCCGTACCCGCCCCTCTCTCCAGGCAGCGGGCTGCAGCCTCAACTCCGTGCCAGGGAAGCCAAGCAGGGACCTGCTTTCGGGGACCTGCCTTCTGCTATCCCTCCCCCCCCCCCCCCGCTCTCCCCCCCCCCCGCCGCCACCACCCGTCCCCTAGCCCCACCCCGTCTGGGGCTGCGGCTTTTGGAGAACAAACACTGGCGCGCGCTCCAGACCTCCCTTATCAAAGTGGGGATCCAGCCTACGTAAGGCATCAGCTGATAAGGTCGCCTCTCCCCGCCTCTCTCCCCAGCACGCTGGTGCTGTCCATGGTGCTGCTGCCTCTCTCCACCGGGGCGCGGGGCTTGGTGCTGTCCTCGGTACTGGCCCTGCTTTCTGAAATGGGCTTCCCTCATGGATCAAGTTTACCAATGAACTTCCCTTGAGACATTCCTGTAGCCACTCCTTCCCACGATCCTCTAGGGGTGGTCTGCGTACCTTCAGTGGGTTCTCAGCTTTCCGCAGGGACTTACATTTTGTAAGTGTATTCCAGGTTAAGCGTCTAAGATGGTATCACACTGGCTTTTCAACTACTGAAGATTTCAGTATACTATTGCATTCTTCCTACACAACACTCAGTGCTTCCCTTAAAGGGTAGTTTTCCTTTAAAGAGAAAAGGCAAGATAGTATTTACTGCTGTTCCTAGAGATGGTTGAGGCATTGGAACTCGAATGTTTAAACTATTTCCTCAGAATCACAGAAAAGCTGCAGTCTTTCCAGTAGACCCTATTAGATTTGCTCCCCATGAAGGGAAACATTGGAAACAAGTTATTTTTTTTTTAATTTTTTTTTCAACGTTTATTTATTTTTGGGACAGAGAGAGACAGAGCATGAACGGGGGAGGGGCAGAGAGAGAGGGAGACACAGAATCGGAAGCAGGCTCCAGGCTCTGAGCCATCAGCCCAGAGCCTGACGCGGGGCTCGAACTCACGGACCGCGAGATCGTGACCTGGCTGAAGTCGGACGCTTAACCGACTGCGCCACCCAGGCGCCCCGGAAACAAGTTATTATAAAACAACAACAACAACAACAACAACAACAACAACACTCCATCTCACTAGAAAAAAAGAGGGAGCATTTAACTCTTTCCCTGTGCATACACACATAACCATATATTCATTCACAGTAATTGCAAAAATATCAAAAGGCCCTACCCAGAAGTTATGATGTAAAGCGCTTTGCAGAGACATGATATACAAAGATAAAGTAAACTAAGAAAACCAACATGACAGCAAGGAAAATAAGATGGCATTAAGCATTTTTAAAGTACATACAGTAGGGGGGCGCCTGGGTGGCTCAGTCAGTTAAGCATCCAACTTTGGCTCAGGTCGTAATCTCACAGTTTGTGGGTTCGAGCCCCGCGTCGGGCTCTGTGCTGCCAGCTCAGAGCCTGGAGCCTGCTTCGGATTCTCTGTCTCCTTCTCTCTCTGCCCCTCCCCCACTTGTGCTCTGTCTCTCTCTGTCTCTCAAAAATAAATAAATGTAAAAAAATTTTAAGCACATACAGTAGGTATTAGGAAGTCCCATACATTCACAAGTGGCGGGCCACAAATTTGGCCAAAAGCTTTTTAGCTATTTGAAAATGAGAAATACATTTTGTTATAAGATTCAGTTTCTAAATGAGTATGATAAGCATCAGGAGACTACACTGGGAAGAGAGAAACTTCTCCACTGGGGCCCGTAAGAGAGAATGCTGTTGGGAAACGTTGATGAGACTATTCTTCATTCAACACAAGATTACTCACAGAGCTGCTTCACCAAATATTCCTTAAACACACCGGATGGCAGCTGCCTGGGTACAGTGCTTCTGTGTGTGGGTCTAGCCAAGGGAAAACTTGTGCTCATTCAGAGCACATGACTTTCTTGGAGCCATAGAACCAATGGGACTGAGATGTAGACCATGAATCTTCGTCTTTGAAACAAATGTTCTGAACAATTCTGCATTCCACTTCAGGGGCCCGTGACCTGGAATAATGGGTGAGCTGCATAACCAGTGGGCAGCAGGCCTTGATGATGGTATCTCCGGATACAGATCTTAAAAGGCATATGGGATGCAAGTATATTCCCCACTGGTACTGTGTGCTACAGCTAGCTGTCTGTTAAGTGAGACGCTTCAAATAGGAGACCAAGCCAGGCGTAACTGAGGTTTTTTGGTAAAAACTGGAGTGTCATATAGGTAAGAATGAAGTCAAATGCTCTCAAAAAGAAGAAGTCCAATGGAGCATTTCCAGAAAAACCTTTTTTTAAAAGAAATCCTGATTTATCTTTTAAAGAAACACAAAGAGAAATCAGAAATTTTTTATCTTAGAGCATGGTCATAATTTTAGCTCGAAAAACATGTAAACAGGTCTACAACTCTGCCATAAAGCACCTCTGAAATGCCAGTTTTGAGGAGTGGAATTTCCTGGTTTTCTTCCTGGGGGCTGAATTATGTCCCCTTCTCCCTCAAAATTCTTGTGTTGAAGTGCTCACCTCCAGTACCTCAAAACATGATTGTATTTGGAAATAGGGTTTTTAAAAAGTGATGAAATTAAACAGAGGCTCCTATGGTGAATTGGGCTGGTGTCCTCATAGGAAGATGAAAGTCTGACATACAAAAGGACCCCAGAAATGTGCACACACAGAAGGAAACCGTGTGGGAACACAGCAAAAGGGTGACCATTTGTAAGCCAAAGAAAGAGGCCTCAGGAGAAGCCAAACTTGATGACACCTTGATCTTGGAATTCTGGCCTTCAGAACTGTGACAGAAAAAAGTAAATTGCTGTTGTTTAAGCCACTTAGTGGTGGTATTTTGTTACAGCAGCTCTAGCCAATGAATACACCATCCAACAAAAGATACGTACGAAAGATACAACCAAGATGATATACCATGGGGCGGGGGATTTATAAACACAATGACAAATTAAGGGACATCTACTAAAACACATCTTTATAAAATGTACTTTGTGCTCATCCTAGGAATAACTGGACACAAGTTCTTTTGTCTACTAAGGTTACTTACAACTTGTGATTAAGCCATATCATTGGCATATAGAAAGATGCTTGTTTTACATTTTTTTTATAATGGGAAGGTATGCATCTAGTTGATTCAAGTATAAACTAAGATTCTCTTTTTTTTTCAGAGAGAGAGAGAGAGAGAGAGAGAGAGAAAGCAAGTGAGGGACAGGATCGCAAGCAGGCTCCGCACCATCAGTGCAGAGACTGGTGCAAGGCTCAATCTCCGAAATCTGAGCTGATGTCAAGAGTCAGATGCTTAACCAACTGAGCCTCCCATGAGCCTCCAAACTAAGATTATTAATTACAAGTTTAAAGTGAGAAAAAATCAAAATGCAGAACATAACCTTATTCCACCCTACTTGCAAGGATGGGAGGGATAAGATTTTTCCTATCCACCAAACCATCACAATTTCATGAGATCAATAAACCATTAAGGCATCATCATTATTACATAAAATCTATATGGCAAACCAGGTGTCAAATGCATATCCTGTGTGGTCCTACCACAAAAAGAAAATTAAGGAATCCTTATCCCTATTTTATAATTGAGGAAATGGAATCCTGGAGATGAAGGAACTTTCCCAAAACCACAAGATTTATTTAAATGTTTATTTATGAGAGAGAGAGAGAGAGAGAGAGAGAGAGAGAGAGAGAGCATGAGTAGGGGAAGGGCAGAGAGAGAGGGAGACACAGAATCGGAAGCAGGTTCCACGCTCTGAGCTGTCAGTACAGAGCCAGACAGGGGGCTCAAACTCACGTACCGTGAGATCGTGACCTGAGCTGAAGTCAGATGCTTAACTGACTGAGCCACCCAGGTGCCCCCCAAGTCTATGCTCTTAATTGGTATGTTTTACTACACAAATAATTAGGATTTCACAACAATTGAAAGCTAAGCCCTTGTCTTCATTGCCTTGGGCTGCTAAAACAAAATACCGCAGACTGTGGCTTAAACAACAGACATTGACCTCACAGTTCTGGAGTCTGGCAGTCTGACATCAGAGTCTCAGCATGGGCAGGTTCTGATGAGGGGTCTTTTCATGGCTTGCGGAAAGTTGAAAGAGAGAGAGAGAAAGAGAGAGAGAGATCAATCTTTCTCTTCTAAGCCCACAGTCCCGTTGGATAAGGGCCCCACCCTCATGAACTCATTTAACCTTCGGAAGACTGTCTCCAGATACTGCCACATTGGGGTTTAGGGTTTCAGCATATGAATGGGGGGCACAATTCCATCCATAGCAGCCTTAAGAGATTATTTAATGGTAAGGGAAAAACCAAAGCAATTTACAGAACTCAATGTGATTCCCAACCATTTTTTCCAAAGGTGAGAGAAAATAAAAATAACCAGAGGAGCCAGTCTGAGTGGCCTGAAGGCCATGGAAGACCTTCTCCATATGGTTAACAATGGCCAGAAAAATCTAGGCTTGCTGTTTGGTTAGGAAGAAAATGGCAATGTATTGTGGATGGGATGATAAGTATGTATCTAGCCTATAACTGAAAAGACAGTAGTCCCCACACATTTAAAACAACTGCTTGCCCCTATTTATATACAAAAAAAAATCTATTGTTTTGTTCATCTAATCGGCTTAACAGTAGAAAACAATCACAGGTCACAATAGACTTAAAGCTAAAGAACAAGGTGCCATCAGCCGGTGGAGATCTTACTTTTCATTCAGGATGTCTCAAGCTCCATACATATCATGCAACCAAAAGAATAAACCTGCTAGTCAAAATCCAGATTATATATGATAGAGTGTATTTGTTTCCTTTTTCAAAGGATAAAAGGGCACAGATAGACATTATTTTCAGCCCAACCCCCCACTGATTGCCTTACACACACCTGGGGGCATGTACCTAGTTTGGAGACCACTAACAATGGGTTATTCTCTGGGTGCATCCTCATAGGGCAATACACACAGACTTTGTCCGGGAGAACATGTATCAAGGGTGACAGGTTATCATTCAGAGGAGCTCCAGGGCAATAAACCATTGCTCAACCCTTTCATCTTGACGACAAACCACTGGCCTGTCCTTCCATGTCTTTCTGGATGAACTACATGAACGGGTTGACTATCCTAGTCATAGGCAATTCATTAGGCTGAATAATGAATATCTCAAGTCAGACAGCTTTTCTTTATTGTTGTTTTCCTATCACACCCAACAAAGAGCCTAAAATGTATTAGGCTCCATAAATATTTGCTGGAAAAAAAAACAAAATCAGAAAAAAAAATGATCTCCCAAGTAAACTACTGGTGTTTGTGTTTGATGTAGGCACAATTAAGGCTATCTGAGTGGAAACATGCTAATATAAAAATGAAGTTAACTTCTAACCTCAGAGCAGTGACGCTGTACTTTTTTTGAAGCCTAGTTATTCCGAAGAAGGTGAAGTCAGGAATAAGTAGATGCCAAATTGTTATTGAAATCCTATAAAATAATATCAGGACGTGGTTGTGGAAGTTGCACCTCTTGGATAATACGGTGCTCCTCCCATAATTACTGTGACAAACAACAAAGCCATAGGGGCAGGTGGGAGGGGCCAATTTGCAGTGAGCTACGGAGATGGTGAAAAGAACACAGTGAACCTCGAGTCTAGATAGATGGGCAGCCGACCAGAGCACTACATAAGGCATGTGCTTAAAATAAACCAAGCATGGGTGATGAGGAGGCCGATGATAGTTAGCCTAGTAAAAGAGACACAGTCTTCTGCCCAGCCATCACACCTGAACCACTTCTCAGGCCCAGAACCCATGGACTGAAGGAGAAGAGAAGCCAGGTGCCTGTGACGAGTGACCCTACAACACAGTACTACGTGTACTCAGAAATATCCTCAGTCCTTCTCCCAAAGAACTGACAGCTATAATCACAGGTAACTGTGCATGGAGGAAAGGAAGCATTCAGACCTTCCGAGGACTGTTGGACGCAGTCTGGATTGACACTGAGATTTAGGAATCCAAAGAGCTACTATGGCCTCCTCGTTGGAGCAGGAGCGACTGGAGGCCAGCCAACAAATGGAGGCCAAGGTCCAGGTCAGAGTAGATGCACTGGGTCAGTGGACCTTCCCCAGGGGTTGTTTCTCCACTTCCCAGAAGATTAGACTGCATTTGTGGTAGCTGGCAGAGCCCCACATCGGTCTGTTGACCTGTGGGGTAAAAGCTATTATGATAGGGAAGGCCAAGAGGGAGACTCCAAAACTCCTCCCACAACCGGCAGCCAAGACCGCAAATAACAACAACACAGCTGAAGGGAAATGGCAGAGATTATCACCTCCCTGTCTTATCCACATGGAAGTCACTACTCAATCCCTATAACATCAGCTGGATCCCAGCAGATGACAGGGATCTACCACAAACTTATTCAAGCATTAGTAGCACAGTTGCACAGCCCGTGCAGGTGCAGCTGAATTGGCACGCCGGCTGGAGTGGATTAACACAGCTTTCACTACCCGGTATGCAGCCAGCCACTGGCCTGGCCACTGAGCTGTTTTCCCCTCCCATCAGACAGGAGAATCAAAGCAGTTCGAACAGGCACTTGGAACAGCCAACGGCAAACATTTATGCTCTTGTTCCGGGGCTATGTTAACTTTCCCTCTCGTGGTCATAAAATGGACTGAAGGATCCTGGATCCTCTAGGTGAATGGTTTTCAAAGTGTGGGTCCACAAACCCTGAGACGCCCCTCGGGCCCTTCCAGCAGGTCTAGGAGGTCAAAGCTATTTTCACAATAACACTAAGACACGGCTTGCTTTTGTCACTGGGTTGACATTTTCACCGAGGGTGCGGAGGCAGTGGTGTGCAAACCTGAGAGCGGGGACTGGAGCGCACATCAGAGCAGTGGGATGAGAGTCCTCACCGCCAAGCACTCGCAGGAGGAAAACTAAAGGAAAAATTGCCAGCTTCACTGAAGACTGTCCTAAGGAAGCATCAATTATATTAAATTATATTACTATAAGTAATAAATTATACGTATAAGTAATACTGTATATAGTACTATATAGCATGTTTATACTATAAGTAATTTATTATATCAATAGATTAAACTATATATTATTAATTATATCAAATCCATACCTTTGAGTACACATCTTTTTAAAAATTTTTTAAACATTTTTATTCATTTTTGAGAGACAGAGAGGATCCGAGTGCTAGCGGGGGAGGGTCAGAGAGAGAGGGAGACACAGACTCCAAAGCAGGCTCCAGGCTCCGAGCTGTCAGCGCAGAACCTGATGAACCTCACGCAGGGCTTGAACCCACGGACCGTGAGATCATGACCTGAGCTGAAGGTCTATGCTTAACTGATGGGGCCACCCAGACACCCCTGAGTACACATCTTTTTATTTATTTATTTATTTATTTATTTATTTATTTAATTAAAAAAAATTTTTTTATGTTTATTTATTCTTGAGACAGAGAGAGACAGAGCATGAACGGGGGAGGGTCAGGGAGAGGGAGACACAGAATCCGAAACAGGCTCCAGGCTCTGAGCTGTCAGCACAGAGCCCGACACAGGGCTCGAACTCACGGACCGCGAGATCATGACCTGAGCCGAAGTCGGCCGCTTAACCGACTGAGCCACCCAGGCGGCCCAGTACACATCTTTTTAAAAGTCAATGTTACAAGTCGGAAGGTACACATATGGCATTTCTAGGATACACTGAAAGAAGATGGTTGTCCGAAGGAAAAGCACGCATGTGATCATTTGATTTGAACGAAAAGCGCTTTTTTTTTTTTTTTTAAGGAAACACCATTTTTACTTGAAGGAACTACTGACAGGTAATAAACTATCATTACTGAGTCTTGGGTATTTGGTAGATATTTTCTCAAGATGAATGAAGTGAGCCTTCACTTCAGGCAAAACAACCGACAGCGTTTGTTGCCTATAATGAAATGTGAGCTTTTGAGCGAAAATTAGAATTTTGGAAAACTCATAACCACCACCGTGAACTTGACAGCTTCCCAATACTTAATGACCTTTCTGATGAGATTGCTGGTGAGATTAACAAATGTGAGTCTTTGACATTATATAATGAAAGGTGTCGACATCTGGAGTATCTGGAGAATTCAGTGAGCCGATGACCAGTGCATGATGGTGCACAATCAGAGAGGAATAAAAGACCCATTTCAAATGGCAAAATAGACCAATGGGCTTTAACCTAATGGAGTCCAAAAAGGGCACCATAGGACTTCAGATTCCGTATTACAACAAACCTTTAAGAAACTACCACTTACTGAGTTTCAATATACCATCACAAAAACATATCCGTAATTATCTGAAAAGACTATTAAAACACCCTCCACTTTCCAGCTATCTATTTCTATGAGGCTGGATTTTCTTTGTAAACCAAGCCAAAATCACGTACCACAACAGATGGTGTGCAGGAACAAATACAAGGTTCCAGGTGTCTTGAAAAGATTTGCAAGAATGTTAAACAATGCCACTCAAAATTTTTGTTGGAAAATAGTCATTTTTTCCTAAAGCTATGCCATTTATGTAAACATGTAATGGCTTTATTACTTTATTTTTAACAGATTAATACACAGATGTGCTTGAAATTTGTCCATTTAAAACTATATTCCAGGAAACATATATAGATGAAACTCACGTAAACAAAATCTCTCCGGGATACTCGAGAATTCTGAAGAATGTAAAGGAGGCCCTGGGACCCAAATTGAGAATGGCTGTCGTCAGTATTCATCAGAATATCACCTCGGTCCACTGTGTTAATGCAGAATGTTAATAGAACCGGATGGCAATTTGCCAGTCCTTGGTAATGGATGTGTGCCGCATAGGGCAGGAAGTAAACCCTTTGAAGATCCAGGCAACTGCTATATCAGTGAAGATGTCAGGGGTCCAGTTGTCCGGGACTTGGCAGGACACCCTTCCAACGTAGAAGAAAGATTACTGCATCTGGGATTTCCCACCACTAAAAGGGAAGCAAACTAACTGCATGGTATTTTGGATGCCACAGGCAGCATATTCTATGCTTGAGAATACTGCTCTGATTCCTACATCCAGTGACACGAAGAGGCTGCCATCTCTGTTTGGGGCTAACAGCAGGAAAGGGATCTGTCCCAGACTCCTGGTGGCAGGGAAAGCAGCCCTTCTGCGTGGCCTCGAGACTTGGCAAACTTTATGGTAGGAGACGTACCTGGGATGGGAGGAGACTCCATGCGGATTGCGTGGTGAACACCAGTAAAAGAGTCACAGTATAAACTGCTCTGATGCAAAGTCGTGCCATCTGCACAGAAAGCGTTATTGGAAAAGCAGCTTGTGGTGTGCCAGGGCTTTAGTGGAGTCAGAGCATCCGAGCATGAGACATTAAGTGGCGACAGGACAAGGTGTCGCCGTCGTGGTCTGATTCGTGCAGACGCACCTGCGAGATTGGGTGGGCTTGGTAGCAAAGCCGCATAAAAATGGAAACGCCAGGAAGCTCCACAAGCAGGTGCCCTAGACCACCCTGTCATCTGTCAGCCCCGTGTGAGCGCCTGCCCCTTAGCGCAAAACCGCGGCCACGTGGCTAGTGGAGGGGGTATGAGAGGAGCTGAGAGTGGCTCACAGACAGGTCACCTTGGCGTTATGCTGCTCATGCCCCCACTCCAGGGTGGGCTCATGAGACGGTATATCCCCCAACGGGCAGAGCTCTAGGTGGCGTACCCAGCCATCCGTTTTGTGTGGAAAGAGAAGTGGCCCGAAGTAAGAATATACAAAGACTCACGAGCAGGGTCTAAAGGCCTCGGAGGTGGAAGATTGGGAAGAAGTTGGTCTGTGGAAGCAGGCACATGGATGAACCGAAGGGAATAACACACGAAATGGGAACATGTCTCTCTCTCTTTTTAAATTACTTTTCACATGCTCCCGAGGGCAACCCCACAGAGCGAAATACTGATGGCAGAATGGCCCGGCCAGCTGGGGACTGTCACGGGCCAGCCTAGTGCAGGATAATAGTTGCGTGGGGACGCCATGGCGGAAGGGAAGACAACTCCGTATGGGTAGAACAGTATAGACTCCCTCCCACCAAGCCCCATTTAGTCAATGTCCCTGCCTGATATCCAACCTGCCAATAGCAGACGCCAATCCTGAGCCCCCAGACCGGCACCATCCCCTGAGGAGATCAACCAGTCCCTTACATAGTGTCCCACACTGATTCCCTTGGAACCAGCCACCTGCCCAGGGCACCTATTCATCTGCAAATGTGGACGCGTCCTTCCTGCCTGCAGGGTCTCAGCCAGCACTCTCCAAGGACTCACCTGAGCTCTGATCCTCTGATACAGCGGTCCACATACCATCCTGTTGAGCCAGCATAGTTCATAGTCCTGGGCCATAGGACCTTAACTGCGGATAGTTCCGTGGGTAAATTAGCACGTTCACCATGGAATACTACCCAGCACCGGACGAGCAGATTGTGCTACGTCGTACAACGGGGAGGGATCTCACAGACAGAATTTTGAGCCAAGGCTGACAGACACAGAATTCTACTGAATACGGCTTTCCATGTGCACAGTTCTACTAACAGGAAAATGACTCTCGGGCCTCAGAAATCAGGGTGGTTGGCTGTGGTCTGGGGGGACAGTGACGAGAAGGGGCTAGTGTTCTAATTCTTGCTCGTTTCCCAGGTGTGCCCACCTTGTGAGATTCTTTCAGCTGTACAGGTGTGACTTGTGCATGTTACTTGATCCTATGCTTTGTGGATATATTATGCCTTAATAAAAAAAGAACTCAACGGTAGGAACAGCTCAGTATCTTTCAGTTTAAAATGGTCTCTTTCAGTAGTGCCCAGGCGGCTCAATCGGTTAAGCAGCCAACTCTCGATTTCGGCTCAGGTCACGATTTCTCGTTTTTGTGGGTTCAAGTCCTGAGTCAGGCTCTGTGCTGGCGGCACGGAGTCTGCTTGGGGTTCTCTCTCTCTCCCTCTGCCCCTCCCCCACTCGTGCTGTCTCTGTCTCCCTCAAAATAAATAAGTAAAAAGTTTAATTTAAAAAATTGTCTCTTTGGGCCGCCTGGGTGGCTCAGTCGGTTGGGCGTCTGACTTTGGCTCAAGGTCATGAACTCGCAGTTGGTGGGTTCGAGCCCCGCGTCGGGCTCTGTGCTGACAGCTCAGAGCCTGGAGCCTGCTTCAGGTTCTGTGTCTTCTCCTCGTTCTGCCCCTCCCATGCTCATGCTCTGTCTTGCTCTGTCTTTCAATAATAAATATTGAAAAAAAATTTTTTTAATTGTCTCTTTCAGATTAATTATGTCCTCCAGCAACAACTACCTTCAGCAGAATGGAGAGCTCATGATGGTCATGAAACCATTTATTTAAAATTATTTAAAAATAAAAAATATTTATTTAAAAATGTCACACGTTTCACTCCTCTTAGCAATATTAAATCCTGCCATGCTTCAGTACATTATAATAAAATTTTAAAAGCATAATGCCATATGCCTACGGCAACCATCTGCTGCTTTGTGTATTATTTTGCAGCTTTAAAAAAATTTTTTTTAATGTTTATTTATTTCTGAGACAGAGGGACAGAGCATGAGTGGGGGAGGGGCAGAGAGAGAGGGGGACACAGAATCTGAAACAGGCTCCAGGCTCTGAGCTGTCAGCACAGAGCCCGGCGTGGGGCTTGAACTCACAGACCGTGAGATCATGACCTGAGCTTAAGTCGATCGCTCAACCGACTGAGCCACCCAGGTGCCCCTGTTCTTCGGCCTTTTTAAAATTATCGTAGGGAACCAAGAAGGTGGTCAGCTACAGGTAACTGAATGCCCGATGAGCAGTGGTTTTAACTGGGGTCATCACATGAGTGGCCCTGGGTTAGAGTCGTGACAGCAATACCAACAAGGACTCAGCTCCGTCCTCACACCCCGCTGTCCTCCGCAGGCGGGCTTGCCCCCTCATGTGTTCACACTGCCTGCTGCACATCCAAGCACCTCGCCCGTGTACAAGAAGAAAGAAAAGGCTCACAAAGAAGGGCAGGGGCGCCTGGCAGCTCAGTCGGCTAAGTGTCTGACTTGGTTTGGGCTCAGGTCATGATCTCAGGGTTGGTGAGTTCAAGCCCCGAGTCAGGCTCTGTGCTGACAGTGCAGAGCCTGCTTGGATTTTCTCTCTCTCTGTCTCTCTCTCTCTCTGCCCCTCCCCCACTTGTTCTCTCTCTTTCTCTCTCTCTCTCTCTCAAAATAAATTAATTAATTAAAAAGAAGAAGGGCAACTTTCTGCTCAGCTCTGCCTGTGCACTCCGTACCTAAACCAGGGAACCAGGAACGCAGATTTTCCCCCAGAACGCCTCCATGGTAGCCTCCTACTTCTGTTTTACTGGCAAGAATTGTAGGACGTGGCCGATGCTTGCTACAAAAGAGGCTGGGAAATTTCATACTTAGCCTTTTGGTCCGTGTAGCAGCGAAAGGAGAGGACAAAGTAGGGTTGCTAATGACAGTTAAATGGGAAAGCTTAAAATCATTGGCGCTCTCTCATGTGATTTTTCCTGCTTTTCAGTGATGACGCTGTATTATAAATCTTGCTTTTTTGCTATATACTCTAGCCCTGGTCAGTTCTAGAACTCTCAAAGCTCTAACCCGCTAAGATCCACAAAGTTGTGCTGGCAAAGTGGACTCTGTATTGTCGGGGGACAACAGTACCACTCTCACAGGGCAGGGGGCATTACCCTTTCGCGTTCACGTGCTTGACGTCCATCCTGCAGATCAACGAACGGCATCGTCTACAAGAACTAAAGAGGAAACCGTACATTCAATGGCTGCAGGCATGTGCTTCTAACCATAGCCTGTGCTCCGCAGATAATCAGATGTCTTGTTCAAGCACCAAGATCCACGGTCGTGTTGGAACTCTGAGCAGGTGCAGTTGCCTTCGTCATCATTGTCTTGGGGCCCCAGCTCTCTCTGCGCCCAATTAAGCTTTATGTGCTGCAGGAGTTTTTAAGCCAATCAATGAATCAAACTTGAGTCTGCCGGGGTCCCACCACCCACTGCGGCTCCCCGCTGCTGTTTGTCTGACTCTAAACCTACCTGACCAGTTGTAGCTACTCATGTTAATCTCCGGGGAGTTACTATACCAACAGCTTCCGAAGAATAACTACTGAGCCCTTTTCAGGTAAAATATAAGTAGATCTTTCTGTAAGAAGCATGTTTTTTGAGGCCCATCATGGTGTTACAAGCAAAAATTCTTGTTTTCTGTTTTTTTTCCCTCCTTAGGTCACAAAACTTCTCTTTGAATGGCCATTTTCCTAGATATGTAAATGCCCTTTAAAAAAATTCTATCCGAAGCCCACGTTGGCTAATGAAGATGTTTGTGAAAAACACTTCCTGACATTTTAGCCCGACTGTGAGATCTGATGGCTGACCTTGGTTCTCTTGTGGCCAGGAAGACTTGCAGGAGTCACTAAAAGGTTTTGGGTCTTGGTGACAATAATTGGGTACAATATGGGTACAATAATTCTGGTAGGCTACCTGTAACAGTTTTATGGGTTAACCATACAGGGACTAACAATGCTGTAAAGTCTTCATGGACTACCTACCCCCCCTTGGTTGTGCTTAGAGCAGGGATGCACTGACCGGCCCTCCTACCCTTGGTCTTGGCGTCCTCGGAGCCACCTGTCCCACTCTGCAACAACAATCTCACTTTCGGATGGCAGTGACAGTCCTCGGGCCACCGATTCAGTTATCAACTCTGACTGGCGGCCCTTTGTCCAATGTGGAGGCAACAGAGACTCTGTTTTATGGACCTTTCGTCTGGATCCACGGAGCCCTCCTTTTGGTTAGTCTTATCTTGGGTCTGCCCGGCCTGGTCTTAGCAAGAATCCTGCTAGGTCACCCCACCCACCCTTGACGTCTCATCAAGGTCCTCCTCCCCACCTGGCCTGTCTTCAGCCACATTAGCAAGAGTCCCCTATCCTTGATGCCTCCTCTTAGTAGTTTCCGTACCCTGACCCCTCAGTCTTCTCCTTGGCTAGAAATCCCCGGTTGTCTTTGAGGTGTTCGGAGTTGAGCCCAGTCTCTCTCCTCTATTGAAAAACTCTTCCTTACTGTTTTAACAAGGGTCAGGGTAACTTTTTCTCTCACAGAGGTTGGGCAGGCAGTTGTTGGTGACCAACCATCTCAGTTTGCTCCAGTCTGAGGGATTTCCCAGGATGCAGGTCTTTCCGATGGCAAATCGGGACTGCTGGTCACCCCGGAGCATATGTGCAATAACTTGGTGCAAGCGCCCCAAGCAAGTCATAAAGAGAGGCTCGGCTCCTGGAGAAGATCTGCCAAACTTTGGACGCTCCTTGGATTTAGCTTGTGGGTGGCACTGGAAGGCAGGTGAATACCGAA
This sequence comes from Lynx rufus, assembly GCF_022079265.1. Taxonomy (NCBI): domain Eukaryota; kingdom Metazoa; phylum Chordata; class Mammalia; order Carnivora; family Felidae; genus Lynx; species Lynx rufus. Next base: position 167,261,105 of record NW_025814856.1, on the reverse strand, counting down.
GGCTGAGACACCCTACAGATCAGGGACCAGGGAGGCAGGAAGCCAGAAATCAGCGGACACAGAGAGTGATGGGTAAAGAAGTCAGGCAGCCCAGGTCTGAGTCTTGGAAAACCCAGAGATGCAAGATATACCACGCCTGCAACTGGACAGACCGCCTTTCTCCCACAATTTATTTTGAAAAATGTCCAAGCTTCTGGAAAAGTTGAGGGAATAATGAAATGAGAATCCACATATTATAACCTAGGTTCACCAGCCACACACACCTTGCTGCCTTTGGCACACACCTGTCTACGTGTGAATATATATTATTTGTATATGTATATATCCTCTCATACACACAAACACATACACACTTGCCGCCAGAGACATCTTAAGAGGCTTGGATTTGCAAAGCATTCCTGATATAGAACATGAATTAAAAATGAGTATAACTGCTGTGCTAAAAGCAAATTGAGATATGAAGAGGTGACCAGTCTCCCTTGCAGATAGAGAAATGCTATAGTTTACTTTCTTAAATCTTTTTCATTTTTCTAATCTGATGGGTGAAGAATAGCATAACATCTAAAGTTGATGGGAGTGTAGGGAAATGAACAATCCTATCCACTGCTGACAGTAATGAAAACTGCTGGTGGAAATATAAGTTACTTTGGGGAGGAAATACCCTAGGGGGACCTACCAAAATTAAGTGTATATTCTGTGATCCAGCAGTCCTTCTCTGAGAATCAGTACTCAATTTTTCAGAAATAAAAGCACCAGTTCTTAATTGTAGGACAAACTGTTTATTGCTGTGTTGTTTGTGGGGGGCAAAGAAACTAGAGCTATCTCTGTAAGTGGGCATTCAGGTTATGGTTCAATAATTAGGGTAGAACCGCGATATGAACTGTATAACTTTTTTTAGGTTAGAAGTATCCATACTAACTTGGAGGCATGCCATGATATATTAAGTGGAAACTAGTTGTGAAATTACCTTTTTTTTTTTTAATTTTTTTTTTCAACGTTTATTTATTTTTGGGACAGAGAGAGACAGAGCATGAACGGGGGAGGGGCAGAGAGAGAGGGAGACACAGAATCTGAAACAGGCTCCAGGCTCCGAGCCATCAGCCCAGAGCCTGATGCGGGGCTCGAACTCACGGACCGCGAGATCGTGACCTGGCTGAAGTCGGACGCTTAACCGACTGCGCCACCCAGGCGCCCCGAAATTACCTTTTTTTTAAATAAAAAGGGACAGAAATATTTACGATTATGTTTTGCTTAGCTGTATAAGTAGAAAAAGGGAGAGAAAATACACTAATCTGTTTGCTGTTATTGTTGCCACCAGAATCCTTTTCCTTTCCCTAAGACAAAACCCCACTGATGGAGGGGTAATTGTCACCCAGCACTGTAGACACTTGATAGAGGAACAAGACATTGAGACACCTGCCTATTCTGGAGGTACTGAAAGACTCAAAGCCTCTCTGTCAGCATCATGGTGTAAAGAGAGGATAGGCGTCAACCCAGGTTTGACAAATTCATTGCTCCCTCTGTTGACTTTGGACCTTGAGAGAAGGGTACAAGTATGGAAGAAATGGTTGTCTTTTATTTATCCTGGTGCTTGGGTACCACTTGTAGGCTAGCAGGCCCTCTCCCAACTACTTTTCCTCACCTATTGAGAGCCAACTTCATACCTGTCCATGTTCATGCTTGTATCTCTGGTCTTGCAAGTTTTAGCTAGACTCTCCTGCAGCAGCATTTGAACTTGCCATGGTTCACAATCGTTTCTAACTCACACACCACATCCACTGTGAGGTGCTGCTTGTGGTCGCTCAGGGATCCAGGCCAACAGAGAGTTTGGACTTTACAAAGGGTGTTTAAGGGTGCCTGGGTGGCTCAGTTGGTCAGGTGTCTGACTCTTGATCTCAGCTCAGGTTATAATCTCATGGTTTGTGAGTTGGAGCCATGCATCAGGCTCTGTGCTGATGGTGTGGGGTCTGCTTGGGATTCTCTCTCTCAAAATAAATAAAGTTTAAAAAAATAAAAGCATGAGCTTATTTAAAAGCTTTTGGGGGGGGCACCTGGGTGGCTCAGTCAAACACCCAACTCTTGATTTCAGCTAGGTCGTCTCACAGTTTGTGGGTTCAATCCCTGTGTTGGGATTCTCTCTCTCGCTCTCTCTCTGCCCCTCCCCCTCTTGTACTCCCCCCCCAGTCAAATAAATAAATAAGCATTAAAAAAAAAAGATTTTTGGAAGACCCAATAAAGAGAGGTTGAATATATAAGGGAGAGAAAGAATAAGTGATACACAATTCAGGATGTATGCAGGTGGGATAAGATCTAAAGCTTTAGAGTCAGAAGGAAAGTTTCTCTGTTCTCACCTGAAAAGAGGGCAGGAAGTTGTATATGCACATGAATTTGTATATCACAGACCCTGAATCTAGGTTTAACCAGATAAGCGGAACAAACGCAAGACAGGATGAGGAATTCATCATAGCAACTGAACCTCACACAGCTGTGGAGTTGATTGAACAGTCTGGGTGAGGCTGTTGCTTCTACAACTGGTCATGTGGTCACGGCTGGAGTTTACAACTTCCTTCTCCCCCTATCCATTGTGTAATTTTTTTGCCCTTAGCAAGCATCTGGCTAGCCATAGGTTGTCATAGCTCTCCACTGGCTCTAATCACAGGGCACGGGAGAACAAAGAGTCTCCTGCACTCCAGACAGATGTGGAGCTGTAAGTTGTAAGAACAGGGATACTCAAGTCAGGAAGGCAGCAGTAGATGCCCCCAAATTATTATTGGGTGGAATAAGAGAAAAACAGGTCTGGGTGGGAATGCAAGCTGGTGCAGCCACTCTGGAAAACAGTATGGAGGTTCCTCAAAAAACTAAAAATAGAACTACCCTACAACCCAGCAATTGCATTACTAGGGATACACGGATGCTGTTTCGAAGGGGCACATGCACCCCCATGTTTATGGCAGCATTATTGACAATAGCCAAAGTATGAGCCCAAAAGCCCATTGACAGATGAATGAATAAAGAAGATATGGTATATATACACAATGGAGTATCACTCAGCAATCAAAAAGAATGACATCTTGCCATTTGCAACCATGTGGATGGAACTGGAAGGTCTTATGCTAAGTGAAATTAGTCAGAGAAAGACAAAACTCATATGACTTCACTCATATGAGGACTTTACGAGACAAAACAGATGAACATAAGGGAAGGGAAACAAAAATAATATAAGAACAGGGAGGGGGACAAAACAGAAGAGACTCATAAATATGGAGAACAAACAGAGTGTTGCTGGAGGGGCTGTGGGAGGGGGGATGGGCTAAATGGGGAAGGGGCATTAAGGAATCTACTGAAATCATTGTTGCACTATATGCTAACTAATTTGGGTGTAAATTTTTAAAAATAAAAAAAATTAAAAAAAAACAGGTCTGGGAACTTGATGCAAGGTAATAGAGGCCCACTGAGCGACATTAAGTGGCAATACGAATAAGCAGGCTTTCTTTTTTCTTTTTTGTTGATAGGAGTGGACCTCTGAACAAATATGTAATTACTACGAATAAAACATTACTGCAAGATGCAAGGTGAGAGAAGTCATGTTCCTCTGGATTTAAACCTTCCTCTGGCACGTTTTACCTTACCGACCCCAACTTCCCCAAATGGCTCCCATCTGAGCACCAAAGAAATGAAGATCACCGATAACACCGAGTCAAGTAAGCCAGAAGAGGGGATGGTAGGGCACCAAGGAAGAAAATGAAGACTAGTGTATGGAGCAGGGAAACCTTGACACGGCCCCGCTCAAGTCCCTGTAAAGCCTATTTTACTTGCATTTTTGGATGTTCACTCAGCGTCAAGAAGCCTTGAAATTCAATCATTTTATGTCTGAAATGATTCAGGAAATAAGCAACCGTTCCCAGGATGGGTTCCAAGAAGGTGCTGCCCAGAACAGGCTGTGGCAAACTGGCAAACACCGACGGATTGAGTTTCAGGTGCGCTCATCTCTGATGAATCTGTAAATACCGATGCTAAAGAGGGTATAAATGAACCTGCTTTCTCTGATCCTAATGAACATGCAGGTGAATGGAGTAAAATCCATAAATTACAACACTTACAATTCAGTGTTTATGATGTTATAACACACACCCAATACTCTGCAAATTTTCCATAGCAGTGGAATGCGGGACTCAACACCGTCTGCATATTCCTCTCATTTTCTGTACTTCGGTGAGATTCCTTAGAGCTGCCACACATAGGCAAATAGGTTAAGCAAATTCTCCCACTTAGAAACATGTTAGAATTATCTGGAACTCTATTAAATCACTCAGTAATTGAAGAGGGTTCCTGGGCCAAGAATTCTGAAAGTAAATTGCTTTTGTGTTCATGGAGGTGACTCTCTGCTATTCTTCTGTTACAAACGAAATAACAGAAAGTCACTGCCACCCAATTGAAGGACATCAGCTGCTTCTTTCCTGCGATTCTCTTTCTGATTCATCCTCTAGCCTCCATGCTCCGAACTGGTAAGCCACTTCCCGCAGTCTCTGTCTTTGAAGGGGTAGCATGTGTTCAAGGAAAGACGATGAACTGATTTAAACGGAGTTCAGAGTTACTTGTAAACCCTGCCTAGGAAACAGAGGAGAGTATTAGAACTTTGATGTCATTGGGTTTTTAGTATCTTAGAAAATGTGTCTGTAGAACTGACCAGGAATAGGAAGTCCATAAACAAAGAGTGATACTTTTTTTAGATTCATAGTCCCTGGATTTGCTCTAAGCTTCAGGTCCAAAATACTTGCTCCTGTTAGGAAATGGAAAAAAAAAAAAAAAGGTATTTAACTCACTTAAGGAGCCACATACTTAATTTTGTGACCATTTTCTGTTTGTGAACATGTTGTTCATAAAAACAGTTATCACATGTTGAAATGTCTGGCTTGTATTTGGTAACCAAAATGGTTTTTATTAATATCTTGGGAAAATGTCCCTAAATCCCTATATTTATCTTGACACGGAATTATTTTAACTTCTTTTGATTAGTGCTCTTTTTTTTCTCCACGCACGCCACTAGACAATAGGCATTTATATTCAATACACTATGAACAAATTTCACTAAGACTTTACTCATTTTCACCTGTGCCGTGCTAATAAGTCTCAAACAGCTCGGTCAGGTCTCAGCAGCTGGCATTGTGCCCCACTGAGTATCACAAACCGAAAAATGATTATTTGGGGAGGCTTCATAATTATACTAAGATGAAAATGTTGGCAGCCAGGAGATACATATTTTTCAAGATTTGAGAGAAAATTTAATGAAAGTGCCACAAACATATTACTTAGGATGATGATTTGCACTTAATATGAGGCCCTTTTCTCTCTGGATTTCAAAGTCTGGACTAATTAATTAGCCCTAATCTCCCTGTTTTCCTGATGGTCAAGCATTCAGACAGACCCCGGGAGAGCAGAGAGTTATCAGAGTGAAGCAGAAAGCGTGCAGACCGGGGCTGTGAGGCTGGTGGCTTAGTTCACACCTGTTGGGTGTCAGTCTTTGTTTCTTCCACTTTCAAGTTTGTAACCCTGGAGCCCTGCCCCTCCCCCTGCCCCCACACCCCTAGTCGGCAAACCAAGACCCAAAGGCTAAATCTGGCCCACTGCCTGTTTTGGCAAAGAAAGTTCTGTTGAAACACAGCCTTGCTCACTGGTAAGCACACTGTCCATGGCGCTTTCACACTGCAGCAGCCAAGGTAAGAAAGCAAAACAGACTTTATGGATCATAAAGCCTGAAATATTTTCTACCTGGCCTTTCACAAAAAAGACTTTGCTGACCCAAGACCTAACCTTTCTGAGCATTTCCCCATCTGTAAAATAAAACCCAACAGCCAGTAACATAGCAACTTCACGAGAAGAGTTAAGTTTTAAATTTGCACAAGGATGACTGTCTTTAATGGTGCCTCAAAACCCTTAGCAGTGATATTAATTCATTCAAAGTGCAGCCATCTACTCTTTAAATATGTGTCCACTGTCCACTCTTCATCGGGCACCATATCAAACAGCGGAGGAAATACACGTTAAGGGAAATAAGACTTGTTTCAGTTAGTCGTGGAAGGATTACGTGGGGATGGGGTGTGAGATGATGAAGTATTTCAAAATAAAGTCTTTCTGGTATTTTATATCTAGATATAGGGGTGGAGATAAGCTATCACATTTAGGTTCCCTACCCTGTTGTATTCCTTGCCTTGAAAATGGTTCACAGATGCATCACACCAGCCATTACAACGGGTTGAGGTAAACTCTCTCATATTTGATCAGCTTAGTCATCCTTGATCCGTGCCAAAGAGCCTTCACTTACATGATTTGTTTGTAATCATAAATAGAAGGGACAAATATTTCTATCTCAAGGCTTGAGAGATGTTTCAAGAAACGGGCACTTGAGCTTGGCCATGGGAGGAGGTAAGATCTGCATAGGTGTGTAATTGGAGGGGGTCATTCCAGATGGGAGAGATGGACAGTCTGTAGAAAGCCATGGAGGTGAGAGTTGTGGCTGTGATTGAAGAAAGTAGTCCAGTTTGGTGGGAAGAGAGCGTGAGTGAAGGGGAGTAGCAGATGTAAGTCTGGGGTGCTCAGTTCTGGGGAATAAGGATGGGGTGTATGTCAAAGAATAACAGGTGATCGTGGAGCTCATGGAAAGCAGGCTAACGGGACTGAACTTCGCTCCACAGGCAACAAGAAGCTACGGTGAGTGTGGGGCCACAGCAGGTGGCGCTGTGCAGCTGGCACTTCCGGAGTACTGTAGACCCAGAGTCTACACTGAGCACGGCCAGTATTTTCCAAACAGGATCAAATTAAAGACCAGCTTCTACTGTCTCAAATTTAGCCCTCATAATAGACAGATTCTGATCAATGATAAATATGGGCAATTATTGTTACTTCCTACACAGTGTGCCCTGAAGGTCTTCCATCTGCTGCTTGCTGCTGCCTTTCAGAGGTCCGCCCACACCATCGTCCTCACTTCCGGAGTTGCCGTGCCGCCCGCCATGTTGCTTCCGGGCCAGGCGTCTGCTGAGGCCTGCTCCTCCCAGCAGGATGGGACGTCTTCGTCCTCTTCCTATTACCCTTCGGGCCCTCTACTAGGCTCTCCCTAATCATCCCAGTCTCTATAGCATCTCCCCGCTGTGAGTTCGGTCACTCTACACAACTCATGTTGGCATTGCTTCTAGAACAGAACCCCGTCGTTCTATGGGTGTGTCTGGACTGCTGAGCAAGTCCTCGCTGCAACGCACCTGAGGGCTCAACTGAAGCGAATTTCCTATGATCAGACCACTTCGTTCTACTAAACATGTCAGGTGTGCGTTTAAACCTGCACCACCACCCAAGCTTTCCTCACGTCACCTCTTGTGGGTCTGGGCTTCTCCCGGGTAGTGGTGGTGCTATGTGCAAGTGGCAATGAAGAGGCATGGAGAAATGAGCAGCTGCCTCCTGTCTCCATTAGTCTCTGCACAGCAGAGGACAGATTACCCAAATCTGCCTTAGACTGTATTTCCAAAGTGGGCAAAGAAAAATTCAGCCATTGTATGGATAGGGCCTCGTTTGTGTTCTTCGTTGTATATTACTTCTTTAAAACGTTGTTATCCACAAATTGCTTATATCTATACATAGGAACAGGACTGTGTGATTTCCACAAGCCATGTGGATATTAGACTATGATTTTACTATGTCTTCCCAAATGCCATTGAGGTTGTCCATTAACAAAGTCTGAGGAAAATCTGAATATTTTAGTGTTTCATTTATATGGGTGACAATTTCCGAAAGTCTCCTTTTCATTGTAATTATCTAGCATTATCCAAAACTTCACGATTATTTTATTGTCATGAACTAGGGCTATTTCTTATAAAATCCTATGTTCTAGGATATCTTTGAAATAAAGGATATATCCACTCAGAGTTGATAGCAATTATGGAATCCCAACCCAAGTTTTTCCGTGCACCATGTTTCAAAACAAGTGGGAACCGGCCTTTGCATGTACCTGATAGGTCACCTGAAGTCCCCTTCAGCCTGTCCTGTTCCTGCTGCTGATCAGCAAGCAGTAAGTGTAAAACTTGGCAATATTCCCTCTTGTCATAAGCTTTCCAATTATTGAAAATTGAGTAACTCCCAATAGGGGAGAAATCATTAAATATATAGTAAATAATGAGGTTAATTAATTTAACCCCTTCTAATTAGGAAACTAATTAAATCAGAAAATTAAAACTGACACAAGACATTAAAATCAGGAAGTTTTGGACTTAGATGTAACAACCATCTCTTCATCTTCAGCTGACTCCAGAGGAGGAATAGATATTAGCTGCAAAAAATGTATCGGTGGACTATTTTAAATCAATGCAAAGCTCAATTTTCCATCCCATAAATGGTAGTTTTAGAGGTTACCTTTCTTCTACTTCGATTATATGAAGTTAAACCTTGTTCCTTTTAATTTTTAAAAGAATGAATTAAAGTCCAAGAAGACGGATTTAGCCCAAATTCTGCTAGTAACTGGGATCATGGGACAGTTGCTTCAGTTCTCTGGGCCTCAGGTTTCTCATGCTCAGAGTATTCTATTCAAGAGGTGAGACAGAGTCACAGTATCTTGGAGATGAAAATAGGTCTAAGTAGAAGGAACAAGTCAGGAAGTTACAGCCAGCTTGTGGCAATCTTTGTCAGTGTGACAGAGCACAGGACCAGGTCCTCAGAGTCTTTATTACGCAGTTGGTGAACCGTGAGATGGACACAACTCTGTCTACAACATTAGACTGTCATGCCAGTCAACACGAGCTTTGGTTATACATTTGTAACCTCGGGAAAGTCTCTGGGTAACAACAGCGTGGAGAGTAAGGTCGTGGTGCTCAGGTGTCATTGGAAGTGCTGTAAAAATATCTAAGCAGGTATCCCGTTGGAAGGCTTTGGACTCTCCGCCCATTACTCTCATACTGCATGCAGTTGCCAAGAGCATGGGGCACTGCGGTCGAGGCCCTCTTGTGGGACCCGCTCTGGGGAGGTAAGCCAATATAGATTCCCAAAGCCAGCACCCAAAATCGTCCTGACGAAGAGGAGGGCTTCGATAGACACTTGCTCTCACCTACAGGCAGGCGCGTGGCCCCAATTTGCGGGGGATCTTCCAAATTTCAGGGCGCTTTTGCTTCCGTGTGTCCTTCCTGCTGCTGGTACCTGTGAACACTGACAGGAATGAAGTCAAGCCAATACGATCAAGGTGATTGTCACAAAGTACTAGTGGCTGCTGAGAGGCCACAACTTCTTCCCTCCAAATGTGAATGTTTAACTCGTTCATTTTAACTACTATGAATGGGGGTGTTCTAATTTCTTGGTGGGTTAATGCTGTTCACTGCTTCACATCAATGGTCAACGCTATTCAGGACAGTTTTATTTCCACACACTTCAAAGGCCATGAATGAAGCAACAGTTAATCCTACAGCCAGCCTGTCCCAGAGTACTTAACTCTGAATAATTAGTAAGCTGTTTTGTCCTATTACCACAGCTACAGGATTATTCTATACCTCGAATTCAACAATCTGCTCTGGTTGGGGGGGGGTGGGGGTGGGGATCCAGGCTCTTCATATACTGAACATAGCCTACTTGTTTTGTATTGTTCCCCATTTTCCCTTGTATCAAATAATCGAGAACTTATCTAATATGTGCAACTTTGTACCCAGAAATGCCAGCATTCTGACCTCACATGCCTTGTCAGTGATTTCCCCCTCCGAGAATCACTTCTTTCTTATCCACTCCATCCAAGGAGGTTTCCCCAGGTATCCTGGCACATGAGCCCCTCTTCCCTAAATCTCTGCTGCATTTACCCTTAATTCCACTAGTGCCAGGCTCGTGTATCCCAACTATCTTCAGGTTTTTTAGGGTAGATGTAATCTCTTATTTGAAGGAAAACAATTTGCAACGTCCCCATCAGGTTTTCCTGTCTGTTGTATCAGCCAGGGTTGCAACTCAAGGCGCACACCCAAATTAGGACTATCTGGGAAAGTTAGTTTGTAAAGGCACTACTCACAAAGGTGCAGGCAGGATAGATGGATAATGAAAGAGCCTAGGCCCAAAGGGATGAGGAGAAGGCCAGGTGGCCAGAACCCGGAAGGAGAGAATTGTACAGAACAGGTTCCTTTGCGAGCTCAAGTCAACCTGACGCGGAACTTGGAAATTAAACGGCCTAGTCTTCTGCCTTCCCTCCCCTCAACTCTATTGGGTTTCCCTGTTCACCAAGATCACCTGGAGGGGCAGAGGACGAGGGAGACTATACAGTCCAGTCAGGTCAGTGTCCTGGGACCGAGAACAAGGTGAAGGGTGGAACGTAGATCTGAGGGTGGGCGTAAGAGGACACAAGATAACCGGCGTGTCCACGCAGGCCTTCAACAAATAACTGATTGCTTTTTTAAAAGAACACTATTCATCCTTTCCATAGTCAAGAACCCTATTTAACAAATACCTATTGAGTAGCTATGTGCAAACATGTTTTTTTAAAAATATCTAACAATTTCTGCTTTTTTTTAAAGTTTGAGAGAGAGAGAGAGAGAGAGAGAGAGCGTGCTCACTCATGTTGGGAGGGGTGGAGAGAGAGAGAGAGAATCCCACGCAGGCTTCACACCATCAGCACAGAGTCCAACGCAGGGCTTGAACTCATGAACCTGTGAGATCGTGACCTGAGCCAAAATCAAGAGTCGTAAACTTAACCAACCGAGCCATCCAGCCGCCCCTGTTTGATGTTGTATCACCTTCCTTAATCTTAATTTGTAGGTTTTTTCTTTTTTGAAAACTAAAAATGGTAGAAGTTGGCAAGATGCCAACAATCCCATTTCCTTTTCCTGGATGCATAGAAGACAACATTTCCCAGCCTCCCTTGCAGTTTAGATTGGGGTCACAAGACTAGGTTTTGGCCAATGGCCAAAGTAGTTGGATGCAGAAGTATGCTGCTCTTTCCAGGCCTGGCCATAGAACCTCCTGCGTGATGTTCTCCATGCTTTCTCCCGGTGTGTATAGCTAAAAGGAAATGGCTCTCAGACAGCAAAGCCACATGATGACAGAGGCCCTGGGTGCCCATCTGGAAGAAAGCTGTTTGAGCAAGCCACCAAGTTGTGTGCAAGAAAATTTCAAGGTCTTAGTCCGGTGGAATGTGATTTGCTACATCATCTTAAACTGTATTTCTCTACAGCAGTGCTGCTGACATTTTGCACGGTTTATCCTCTGTTGCGGGGCTGTCCTCTGCATTCTGAGATGTTTAGCAGCTTCCTGGCCTCTACCCACAGGATGCCACTAGTACCCGACCTCTAGTCATGACAATCAAAAATGTCTCCAGATGTTGCTAAGTGCCCCCTGGGGGGCAAAACTGCCCATAGTCGAGAACAACTGACCTAAGTCCTCTTGACTAATACACCCACTGTGTGCGATGCACTGTGCTCAGAGAGATGGGGAACAGGTCTGGACCACAGTTTGACTTAAGAGCATGGAACTGTATATAGTACATTACACACGCATGCATGTTTTAAGACGACTGCTTCATTGGAGCACTGTAATTGTTAAATTGGAAACAAAGCACAATACAGAATTGATTAAATTCAAGTACACTAAAAAACAGAGTATGGTTAGGGCGCCTGGGTGGCTGAGTTGGCTAAGCGTCTGCCTTTGGCTCAGGTCATGATATTGTGATTTGTGAGTTTGAGTCCCACATCAGGGTCTGTGCTGAGAGCTCAGAGCCTGGAGCCTGCTTTGGACTCTGTGTCTCGTCTGCCCCTCCCCTGCTTGTACTCTCTCTCTCAAAAATAAGTAAACATTAAAAATTTTATTTAAAAAAACAGTATGGTGTATCCATCAAATAATGCAGATCTATTATTTATTGACAAGGAGGTACAATTCCTTTTTTAAGTGGCAACAGAAGAGTACTATGGTATACTTTTTTTTAAGGATGGGACAGTGCAAGGATTTCAAGTGTTGCTTCTGGGGATGGGATTTGGGATAATTTACTTTGTGTTTTTACTTGTTTTCCAATTTTTTAAGTTTATTTTGAGAGAGAGAGAGAGAGAGAGAGAGAGAAAGAGAGAGCACAAGTGGAGGAGGGGCAGAGAGAGAGAGAGAATCCCAGGCAGGCTCCACACTGTCAGCACAGAACCCAATTTGGGGCTTGAACTCACCAACCCTGAGATCACGACCTGAGCTGGTATCAAGAGTTGGACATTTAACTGAGCCACCCAGGTGCCCCTGTGTTTTCTAGTTTTTATCTACTAAACAGCTGGATGACTGCTGGTGGCAACTGTGCTGGGTTGACTGCACCTTTCCCATAAAGAAGTAACATCTGGGTCCCAGGTTTCCCTGTGACAAAATGGCTTCTTTGTGCCTCTGACTTAAGCGTTTCCTTTCATGAAAAAGGCTAAATGCTGTAGTCTATAAGCCCAAATGAAAGGTTTGCTAAACATTGCTAATGTCTAACTTTAAGGGGTGTGTGACCAGTTTAAAAAATACGACAACGGGACTGAGATTGTTGTACCCAACATAGAGATGCATTTTAAAAAGCCACTTGGAGATACTTTTCTAAATAATGCCTCAAATTCCCACCAGTAGGTACAGTTTAAGTATTCCCAACTCTACTTTTGCTTTTTCAATTTCACATTTCATTTTTTTGTAGCCTCAGGTTATTTAACTTGCAAAATAGAAAATGAGAAATGTTACCCTATTTCCAAATTAGCATCAGTCTGTTTATCCTCCTAAGACTTCATCAGCAAAATGACCGTGCTTTGAAGTTAGTTGGGAGAAGCGTAAAAACATATTTTTTTAAAGTTTATTTTGAGAGAGAGAGAGCACGCATGCGAGAGCACACTAGCAGAGGAGGGGCGGAGAGGGAGAGGGAGAATGTCAAGCAGGCTCCGTGCTGTCAGCACAGAGCCCAATTCTGGGGTTTGAACTCATGAACTGTGGGATGAAATCATGAGCTGGACACTCAACCGACTGAGCCACCCAGGCGCCTAAGTGTAAAAATAATGCTGTCATATTCGAGGCTAGTACCTGCATCCAAGTTAAAGAAATGTGTCTCTTTAATGAACAGATACTGTTAGTAACCTGAACAGTCTTCTCTTAAGTGCCACAGAAATTAATGAGAAGTATCTATTTGTGAAGAAAATACAGCGGTCTCAACATGGTATTTTTCTTCTATAACTTTGTACACGAACATCTTATAGACAGGAAACTTTTGTGAAAATCATTTTTATGTTTTAGTGCTAATTTTCTTTTAATTTTTTTTAAATGTTGTATTTAGTTTTGGGAGAGACAGAACAATAGCGGGGGAGGGGCGGAGGGAGAGGGAGACACAGAATCCGAAGCAGCTCCAGGCTCCGAGCTGTCAGCACGGAGCCCGACACAGGGCTTGAACTCACCGACCGCGAGATCATGACCTGAGCCGCGGTTGGACGCTCAACGGACTGAGCCACCCAGGCGCCCCTTTAGTGCTAATTTTCAAATTGAATTGCCACTTTGTCTTTCGGCAGACGGGTTCGTCTTGATGACTTCAGATGCCGGTCTTGTAGACTTCCTCGGAACATCCACCACCCACACCAAATCAGATTTCCTCCAAAGGTTTTTATTTTTCCTTACTGGCAATACACTCTGGAAATACACCCTTTTGTGTGCTGCTGACCCCGGGCCGTGCTGTGAGGCCCACACGCGTGCACGGACCAGGACTTGGCACAGTTCACCCCGGATGCCTTGCAGTTTTGACAGGCTGATGAGATTTTAAACAATGCAGATTTAGACTAAATAGCTTACTTCCATAATCTGCCTTACTGAATCACTGAGGCCACAGTAGGGTCAATTCCTCCTGCTAAATGTTGCAAGTTCGTTTCTAACTTCGAAAATAAAATACCTGTTTGCTTGAAGTCTTTTACAAAATTACTGTGCTTGGTTGGGTGTTTTAACGAAAGAAGGAGAGAGCTAAGGAAAGAAGGAAAGTCTTCTCACACAACAAGAGGGCGTGCGAATTCTGGTTCTGTGTTTGGACTCATTTATTGCGCCCACAGTTGACAGCGAACCTACAACGCTATCACGACCGACAACGCACACACCGTCGGGCGTGCACCGGCGGAGGAAGAGGAAGAGGAGGAGGAAGTGGATTATTTCTGTAACAGCGCTGGACCGCAGCGCGGGAAGGCGGGAACGCGCCCGCGAGCCGCGCACCGCGGAGCCCAGCCCCCCACCCCCCGACGGAGCCCGACGGAACACAGGCCGGTCACGCCTGCCTCCTCGGCCGCGGGAACTCTCACAACTCCCCGGGCTTTCAGAACCCCAATTTCACCAACACGGACTCGAAAACGCCTAGTACTCAGCGGCTGACGCAGCAGTGGGTGGCGGCCTCGGCCTCCTCCGGGTCCCATTCCCGACCGCCTCCGGACGAGGCCCCAGCGCGGCTGCCGCCACAGCGCCCGCCCCGGGCCGCCGGTCACACTCATCGATCAGCCGCGCCCGCACGCTCCCGCCGGCTCCGCGGCGCCGCCAGGTGACGTCAGAGCGCACGTCACGGCGGCGCCGCCAGGATGACGTCAGAGAGCGCACGTCACGGAGGGCCGCCGTCAGAGGCTATAGGGGGAGGGGAGCCGGGCCTCTGTCGGCGGAAGTGGGGTTCGGGTGCGAAGGGGAGAAGCCCCCCGGCGGGGCCTGGGGCCCTCGGCTCGCCCGTGGCGCTCGGTCCCGAACGTGGTCCGGCGTCCGCCCCTCAGCTGGGACCCGGCACCCGAGACCCGGCCTCTCTCGGCCCCAGGCGCTGAGGCGTTACCTCGGGTCCCGTCTGGCAGCAGCCGGCGACGTGAGCTCCCCTGTGGCCCCAGGCCGGCTCGCGCCGCCATCGCCTCCGCCGGCCGGCGGCAAGCCCCGCCCCCTCCACCGCGCGCGTGCGCCGCCCGGGCGTCCGCGCGTGTTGACGGGAGGGGCCTCCGCGTTCCCTTCTTTCCCGGGACCGGCCCACTCGGGCCGCGCCAAAGGGGGGGGAGGCGCGTTTCTGCGCGTCCCCAGGGCCCCCTTGTGAGGAGGCGGCGGCCACGGGCTCCGGGTCTGCGGACCGGGCTGTGCGGTGCCTGTGCCCTCGGAGCCGCGGGCCGCCGCGGAGCCGCAGGGCGGCGCCGGCTGTCAGCCGGCTGCTCGGCGCTCCCCCTCGGCGGCCGGCGGGATGGTGCGTCCCGCAGGGCGCGCGCGGCTCCCGCGCTTGGGCCGCTCGGCGCGGGCGGGGGCGCAGAGGGCGGGGGAGCGGGCCCGACTCGCAGGACCGGGCCCCGGCCGCGCCGTTGGGGAGCGGGCCCCGCGGGGCGGGGCGGGAGCCGCCGCGGAGCCTTCCGGCAGCCGCGACCATGTCGGACCCGGCGCCCAAAGTTCCCGATGAGATGTTCCGAGAGGTCAAGTACTACGCGGTGGGCGACATCGACCCGCAGGTACCGCGCCGCCCCCGCCCGCCGCTCTCCGCGTCCCCGGCCCGTCCCCGCTCCCGCCGCGGGCGCGCGCCCGGGCGCAAAACGTCTGGGCCCCGCCGCCCGGGCCCCGCCGAGCCCGCCGGCCTGGCTGCGCGGAGGCTGGGCCACCTGTGCCGAGCAGGCCCGGGGCCGGCGAGCTTGGCGGGGGATAGGGGACCTGGGGGGGGGGGGGTCTGCGGTGCTCTCGGGAGGGGATCTGGAGAGGAGACCTGGGGTTGGTCTGCGGGACTTTCTGGAGGAGACCCGGGGAGGGGAGGCAGGGGACCTGGGAGTGGGGGTTCTGCGGGACCTGCGCCCGGCGGGGAGCAGAGGAGAGAGAGGGGATGTGGGGGTGGTTTGCGAGACCCGCGGCCAGGAGGCTGGAGGGGAGGGGGGGCCTTAAGGACCCACGATTGGGGGAGATGGGGGGAGGGTCACAGATCTGTGTCGTGCTCTACTAGGACCTTTGGCCAGGAGGGCATCTGGAGGGTGAGCTCAGGGAGGAGAGAGACCTGGAGAGGAGGGTACTTACTAACCAGGGAGGAGGGGAGGAGGGTCCATGCCTCGGGCCTAGGACGGAATGTCACTGCCCTACGCCTGGTGGGGGACCGGCCTCCGTCGCGTGTGGTAAGTTCCCCCCGAAGCCCGCCACCTCAGCCAACTGCCACTTTGCTCCTTTCTGGGGCAAATTTGGACTGGGAGCATCCTTCCTGCTGCCCACCGCGTGTGTCTGGGCTCCCAGAACAGTAGGTCCCAAATTGTGGACAGGAGGAAGGTGATGGAGCTCAGCCAGGAACCCCACGTCCAGGCTGCTGGGGCTTAGTGAACGTGGCCCCTGGTGTGGCCGGCCACGGGAGTGCACACGTCTGGGCTGTGCAGCCCCAGTCACGTGAGAAGCGCTCACTTTGCCACCAGCGAAGTCCTGTTGTTTGATTTTCCTGATTGGGGGAATTAAACAGGAAATGTGGGAAATAGCCAGGGAGTACCATCACTCTAGGCACTTAATTTTTTGTAGTTTGGGCTCACCCCTAAGGATATCGTGGGTTTTCCAAGTGATACGTGTGGTGAAATGCCAGAGTGTTCCCCTTCCACGGTGGAAATGAGTCTTGGTTGGCTGTCCTTTCAGGTGCATCCTCGCAATATCCCCTTTATCGAAGCTGATGTGGTTAAAGTTGTCTTGGGCGTCCTTGGCTGTGACTGCCAAGCTGGGAGTGGATGCAGAGCCAGATGATCGGAGCTTAAGGCCTCGAGAGCGGAGACTGGTGTCGAAGAAGTAAATTTGGTTGGCGTGAAAGGAATTATGGAAGGCTCGTTGGTCTTGGCCTTCCGGAGGCTGGTCTGTGGGTGTCTTAGTAACTAAATTCTGTCGCGCGGCACGGTCCCCAAGGTGGATCCTTTTTCTACCTTATAGGGTGAAGAGACTTAGCCTTGAGTTTGAAGGTAAACAGGTGTTGAACCCAGAGTGATCACAGTGAGTGCCTGTAACAGTGGGACCTTTTTCCCCGTGTTGATAATTTTCCTTTTAGTATCCATCAGTCTTCTCTCCCACTTCCTTGCTACTCTCTTTATTTTGTTTTAGGGTTTTGACTTTATCTTGCAAGGGACTTGAACCAAATATTACTGAAAACCCGGAACAAGCTGAGTTGGAACCATATCTGCTCAACCATGACTCAAATCTAAGTGCTTCAAAATGCCCTTGGCAAACCACTTTGATCTGGAACGGGATATTTTGTAAATGATTTACAGCCAAACCATTGATTCCCTGAATCTTACAAACACGGATTCAGAAAGTCCATGCATATTGAGCACGTAGTACCTGTTAAGGCATTGGCCTAGATAGCGGATGTAAGATAGAGAGGAGCGGAACCTGATTCGTATCCTTGAGGACCTCCTCTTGGTAAGGAGTGGGGGGCCCACCCGAAGACCTTGTGGTGTAGGGTGGTTGGTGTGGCAACAGCAGACTTCTGTGTTGGGCACCCCTGAACTTTTCCAAAGTCGGCGTCTTTGCAGTTGGCCGTTGAGATACGCAGAAGTTAAGAAGAGGGTGAAGTGAGGCCTTTCACGTGGAACACGTGTGCTGAGGAACGGAGGCCTTCATATACTTGGGATACGTCAGGACGATCAGGACACTTGGTGCAGGGTGACAGGAGATCAAGCTAGTAAGGCAGCTTCAGTTTTGTGGAGGCTGGAAAGAAGCCAGTGGTCTGGGTATCCCCAAGGTCCGTGAAGATTCAGTGTTTCCGTAGAGTTCTAGAAAAGGCAGGCGGCAGTGGGTGAAGAGTGAACAGGGAGTGAGGCAGTGAACACAGGTTGGACCGTTGTTCCAAGCGGTTTGTCACAAAGAGGAAGCAGAGAAGGGCCCCAGATGTGCGTGCGTGCGCGTGTTAGGACCAGTGGGGGGGGTGGGGGGTGGAAATCTCAACACCCCTAAAACAGGTAGTGGGGTCGGGAGTGCACGTGAAGGCTGCATAAGGGGGTGTCGTTTTCTGTGGGACAACAGGGAGGGAAGTGGGGGTGATTGGTCGCTACCACCGTTGTTGGGTCACGTGTGAACCAAATACTTAGCATCGGCCCCAGTTGCTGTCTCTGGATGGTGAGTGAAATGTTCTGAAAAAGTCCAACTTGTGGGTCAATCGAGCCGTGTGGGCGCCAGATCACCTTCATAGGCGGTGCCCACCCGGGCCGCTCGGGCTCTGCGCCCCCTTCCCCTGTCCCTGGTGGGTGAGTAGGGTCCGGTTCACTCACCCCTCGGCAGCTGGGGATCTCGGTCACCCTCAGAACTTTGGCCACCACCGTGTCGCTGACGTGCTGATGACTCCCCACCCGCTGGGGGCCCAGGTCTCCCCAAGGACCACTGATGTCTTTTCCTAGACCTTCCATGTGGCACCCAGAGGATGTGCCCAGACTAAAGCACTTTTCTTCCTGCTTCCCCACCTCTGCGAGATCAGAACACATTCCTCAGTGACTGCTACTGCTGCGTCCCCAGCACTTTCTCTCTTGCGCTGTCCCCCCTCCCAGGCACTACGTGTTGCTTGTTCTCCCGCACCTTCCTTCTTCCTATCCCTGGGACAGTCCCTCAGGTCAGTACCTGCCGCTTTCCCCCGGGCGCTGGCAGGTGCCTCACACTCCCTCCATTCTTGCCCTGACCGCACTCTTTCGGTGAAATCTGGTCATGCCGTTTCCCTGCCTAAAACCCTTGTGTCGCTCCAGAAGACGCTTGCGTTTTATTTCAGAATAAAGTACAAATGTTTTTGCGTAGGAGGTCAGGCCGGTTGTGGTCTGGCCCGGTGTCCCGTCCCGTGTGTCGAATGCTGTGCTCCGTCGGCCTGCATTTTTGTGTGGCCAACTCCTTAAGTTCATCGGGATTCTGCTCAAGTGGCTCTTCTTCCAGAAGCTTTCCTGGTTTTGGTGAAACCGCCTGTCCCTAAGCGCTTTGAGTTTGGGCCTGGGTACTGTTGCCACTGTCTGTCAGACCAAGATACTGCCTAGTACCTGGCTCGCAGCCTCTGTGCTTACCTGGTCCGTGGGCCAAGATTTGCTGCTTTTCACTGTCCTCAAATGTTGGATTGCGTATGACTCAGAGTCAGTTATTAATTTGATGTGGTGGACACGGCGTGTGTTTATTAGACTTTTCATTGTTCACAATAATTTGTGTAAATCAAGTATGAAACGGGGGCGCCTGGGTGGCTCAGTCAGTTAAGCGTCCGACTTCGGCTCAGGTCATGATCTCGTGGTTTGTGGGTTCGAGCCCCATGTCGGGCTGTATGCTGACAGCTCAGAGCCTGGAGCCCGCTTCGGATTCTGTGTCTCCCTGTCTCTCTGCCCCTCCCCTGCTTGCACTCTGTCTGTCTCAAAAATAAACGCTAGAAAAAAAAAGAAGAATGAAATGTGTTTTTCCATTTTAATTTGTGTGTTTTTTTAAAAGGTTATCCAGCTTCTGAAAGCTGGGAAAGCGAAGGAAGTGTCCTACAACGCGCTAGCCTCACACATAATTTCAGAAGATGGGGACAATCCTGAGGTTGGAGAAGCTCGGGAAGTCTTTGACTTACCTGTCGTTAAGGTCGGTAGTAAATCGAATTGATTTTATGTATCTCATTGTGTATCTTGAAAGTAATACGTTCAAGACTTCGTGGAACTCTTCTCAGAGTGTTTGCTTTGTAGAGGAAGCTGCCGGATGAACAAAGCTCTTTGGACAGCTTGTAACCCACCACGGCAGAAGGCCCTTTCCCTTAGGTCTAGATTGGTCAGCGGATGCACCTGCCGTGGGGTGACCCCATCTCGACTCTGCCTGGAGCTCTCTACGCCAAGGACCTGTGCCTTGGAAGGGGGTGTGTCATCAGCGGGCACTGGGGACTCGGGAGAAAGTGCTCAGTCTCAGGGGCAGCAGACAGAGTCCTGACAGGAGGTAACTCCTGGAGCAGGGTCACGATCCATCCCCGCCGTGTCAGGTGGCCTTAACTTCCAGCCAGCCATGTTGGAGGGAGTCCCGTCCCCCCTTTGCCGTGCTGTTCAACTGCTCCCGACAGTGGTCGCGATGACCATGTGTCACGCTGTCCACCTGGTGGCCGTCACTGGTACCGCTACGTAGCTGACGTTGGCTAGTTTATTTTAGAAAGTGGGGGCCTCAGCTGGGTGGGTGAGTTGTTCAGAGTTTGCTGATTACACACTGTGCTGCTCTTCTCTTGCTGCCCGTAGTTGAGTTGACTGATGTTAAATGTAATTGTATAGTTTTAGTCCTTCAGTTGTTTTCTAATCAGAGGTATTGTATATTTGTCCTAAAATAGTTTAACTCCACTATCATATTTTTTTTCTTCTTTCTGCCATCAAACACTTTGCTTTAAAATCAGTATAAAAGTTGTTGTGGTATAGTAACAAGAGAGGCTAGAATCAGGAAGGATTGCCATTAAGTGAGGCTGGGATACAGAGAAGCCGGCCTGGCCCTGGGAGGTCTGCACCTCATCAGTGTCCAGGCTCTGAAACTGCCTTTCAGGCTTAGAAATATGATTTTTGAAAATAAACCTGAGAACAGATCTGTGTCTCAGGAGAAGCCTTTCAGAGACCAGACTCTCAAGAGACGGCTGTATAAGTCCGAGCGACTGTTCATTTGCAGCAGTGAAATACAGTGGTCACGTCCCTGCACTAGATGGTGCGTTTCAGCCTGGCCAGGTCCTTCGTGAAGACGGAGTATCCGCACTTTTCCTGCTCCGTCCACCTGACCCCACCTCGCAAGACGCACAGACTTGCAACAGGCCCTGGGCCGTGGGCTCGGGCACCTCCCTCCCTTGGATCCTGCTTTTGTCTCTGGTTTGTTTCCATTCTTCCTTAGCTGTGGGGACCGTGCCTCTGGCCCCTTTCCCTGCACACTTTGTTTTTCTCGGTAGCGTGGAGCCTGTTGTCTTGTGACAGTGACTTCACATGGATTGTGTAGGTTTCAGAGTGAACCTTAAAAGGGCCCCCGTATTAACCAGTGCTGGGGGCTGAGGTCATTTAGAGCAGTGGGTCTTAAATCTGGTGACGGTCAAATCCCTTCTTGCGCTTTGTAATACCCCCTTTATTATCCCCTTACTTACACGTAGAGGAGCGTCCCACGATTTAAAACACGTATACACAAATGTGTACTTGTGTTGACATATAAGTACTCTGAAGTGAAATGTAAAGGGGAAAAAAGGGAAAGTGAAGATCACGTATTCGCTACGGAAATACTAGGCACAACCCCCTGGAGGCGGAGGTCACCTGCTGCCGTATGTGGAGGCGCTGTGAAGTGACTCCTGAAATGTAGACCTGTCCCCGTCTCTGCAGGCAGAGTCGCCAGCTGCGAGGTCACGTTTCTGAGTGGCGATCAGTCCCTGTACAGTTCTGAGATAAAAAAGCAGTCTTCTTTATTTTACACATTGTATTTCTGGGAGAGTCAGGCCGTAATCAGGCCGCATAAAGTGCCTATTAGCCAGCTTCTGTGACTCTCACCATTTTGCCAGTCCGGCTTAGTACGCCCCTGGCCCACCCGTCCCCTTTTGGCTGTAGTTTGGCACGAGCCCCCAGGCACACCGTTAGCACTCCTGGCGCTCCTGTTTCCAGCGCCCCAGTCTACTTGCCGTTGGTGGCCGCGCCTGTCCTGTCCAGGGACTGTGGTGCCACATGACAGGGTGATGGAGCTTGTCAGAGCTGGCCCAGCAGTCTGTGTCCCCCCGCCACGATGACACCAGGAGACCCTCAAGTTCTTAGTCTGAGCTCAGCCGACTGAGGCAGAGGCCTGGCTCCATAAGCCCAGATCCCTTGGCCTTTAACATACTGAATTTGACAAGTGCATTTTAAAAATGAGGCGTCCTTATACACGGCGACAGATTATCATTTACATATTTGAATTGCGTAGATCTTTAAAACTTGCATCTTTAGGCACCAAAACTTTTGGAATAACTTTTTTAACGGACATACTTTTATTTTTCTCAGTGGCCTTAGGGCATCATTGGAAATGTTAACGCTGACCAGCAGTGGGCTTATTTTTATACGGTGTTACTTGCCTTTGGGATAAAGAGCTCCTTATTACGATGCTTTTCCGGTTCTCCGTTTCTGCTTTATTGTTACTAGTGTGTCCTAGACTCATGTGAATGAGGGCCTGGGGGTGATTCTGCTCTGCGTGGACTTGATGGTGGCTGGCCCTCAACCCTCAAGTGGGAATACCCGTGCTTCCCCCGCCCCCCCAGTTCCCCAAGGGACACCGCCCAGGGTGTATGCCGCACGATAGTCGGAAGGGGTACCTGTCCCAGTGTCCTTGGGAAGAGTCACACCTTCACCGGCCCAGGTCCTGTCACAGCGCATCGCCCCGGGCTCTGGGAACCCTCCACGCCACGCCATGGGATGACTAGAAATGCTGCTTTCTCGAAAGCCGCCCTGGTGCGCAGCCGTGCAAGCAGGGCTCCGCGGGGCTCTGGGTGCTACCATGGACCGTGAAGCTTGGCTCACGTGACGACGCTCACTATAGAAGAGTCCAAGCCAGTGTTGGCTACCGGCGCCGGCCAGCTCCCTTAAACTGAACTGGAGTTTCCCCGGGATTATCAGAGAATGTGAAGGCCCACTGGGTGAAGTGCTGGGCAGAAGCATAAGTGCTCGCTTTCAGCCTGGTGCACTTTTTCCAATAAGTTACTTAAAATGCGTGGTGAAATTATCACATCATCATGAAATAATTATTCCAAGCGGACCCAATCTTTATTTTATAAAACGGTCACTATTCCTACATCCTGTTCACAGAAGACACACTTTTATAAACTTAGGCTGAAAATTGTTGATGTTACCCGAAAAACGACAGGGGTATTTTGTTTTCTGAAGTTTTTTTTTTTTTTAAATGTTTATTAACTTAGAGAGAGAGAGAGAGAGAGAGAGACAGCACACGAGCAGGGGAGGGGCAGAGAGAGAGGGAGACACAGAACTTGAAGAGGGCTCCAGGCTCTGACCTGTCGGCACAGAGCCTGACATGGGGCTCGAACCCACGAGCAGTGAGATCATGACCTGAGCCGAAGTAGGATGCTTACCTGACCGAGACTCCCAGGTGTCCCTCTAAAGTTCTTAGTACGTGCCAAAACTAGTTCGGAGATCAGTAGGTTGGAATATAGGTTGCATGAGAGCAAAGACCGCATACCTGTTCTTTGTTATTATATCCCCAGTGCCTTGTACCATCTCTGGGACAAAACAGATTCTCAATAAGTACTTGACGAATAAATTAATGCACGAATAATAAGTCTGTGTGTATGTTTCAGCTGGTTGAAATTTCTGAAAGTTTCAGCTGGCTAAATGGGGGTATTATGTAGGTGAATGTAATGTTAAAAATGTTGAAATACAAATTTTCAAAAATACAAGTTACCCAAAAAGGTAGTAATTAAACTAAGGTTTTATAATTAATCTGAATTATGGAATTCATAAAAAATTACCAGACAGAAATACTTCTCACGATTTACCAGCATTTATATCTACTGGAGATTACTAAAAATACTCATGAACTTAGACTTGGTTGGGTTCGGGATTGAAGAGGGAAGCCAGGGAGGGCCCAGTGTGCCTGGGATGGGGAGGGGGTAGGCCTGGCTGTCAGACCCCAGCCCTTCGGGTCTGAGGACAGTTCCCAGCTGACCTCGACGCTTAAGCATTAATAGTGTGTGTGCCTAGAATTTACATTTATAGGCATAATAGTTTTTAAAATATGTGGTAGTGCTTTGTTCTGTAATTGAGCTTTTTCGCTTGGGCAATAATAACTAATCTTTGATATTTTTACCACTTGAATACTCATAATCTGGGTGCTTTGTGATCAGTTATAACAAAGCCTTTAATTTCTAGGAGCAGGGCTGGTGAAATGTCATTTTGATTGTAAATTGAAAGCATTTTTTGATTTGAGTTCATATTTTCTTTTTCAGCCGTCTTGGGTGATATTGTCCGTTCAGTGTGGAGCTCTTCTGCCGTATCCTTTTTGGGGAAGGGGCGAGGGAAAGGACAACTCTGGGTTTAAAATTGAAATGGTAACTGAGTGGATTCGTTAGTTTGGGCCTGTGTGTGTGTGTGTGTGTGTGTGTGTGTCCGTGTCCTCTGTTCCTTGTGTTTTCCATTCTGATTCGGATTTTCTGTACCTGATCCTTGTCTCACCCCCACCTCCACCTCTACCCCCACCCCCGGAGGGAGGGCCGCCTGCTGCGGGGACCGGGCTCCAGTTCCAGGACAGGGCTTTCTGATCTCGGGCAGGCCTCCTCTCTAGACCTCAGCTTCTCGTCTCTGGAACAGTTTTTGTGATGTCTAGTTAGGTGGACTATTTCCAAACTCGTAAGTCTGCGTGGGCCAAATCATGAGTTACTTGAAGAACGGATAGGGGAAGAGAACGTCAGAACGTTTCTAGTTTCGTTGATATGCGCTGTCATTCTTTTTGATTACGTCGGGTAGAAGGTTTCTTTAACACACGTGCTGGCATCTGCTATGGGCTGGGCACCAAAACTAAAGGGGTCGACAAGGTGTCCTTGCTGCCCTCAGGGAGCTCCCTCCCACGCATGGTCCCCTGCTTCTGCATTTCCTGAGTGTGGCTTTAGAGCACGGTCCTCCCTGCCTTGGGTGAGATGTCGGGCTGCCCTCTCGTGTTCTGAGCCTCGTGGCTTCTGTTTCACCCTGGCCGTGTGCAGCTTCCCTGGAGGGTCACTCCATGCGTAACCTAATCGTGGAGGTGCTCCTTTTCAGGGTACCTGGTACCCTGATGCTAAAATTGCAGATGATGATGTCTTTCATCCAGTTTTGTTTTGCAGCTCGGCCAGGTGGGTCCTGGGAATGCATTTTTACTTTATTGAACTGATGCAGACGGAGGAAATCTTTGTGTATTAAATATAGGTGGCCTCAAATCAACACAACATCCCTCTATAAGCAGTTCTTGGAGGACGTGCAGAACTCTAGCAACTCCAACTCAAAACTGCTAAGGCTTTTCATCTATAATCTGAAGAGTTAAAGGAAATCAGTTCGTGTTTTGTTTTAGTTTTCATCCCATTTTGCTGTTTTGGGAGTCTTTGTTTTCTAAGTACAGGTGAAAAAAAAAAAGACTGGGAGACAGAGGGATAATTTTGAAGATGAGAGGTTAATTCTTCCTGTTGTGGATCATTAATTCTCTGCATGAGATTCCTTAAGAAGCTGTCCTCCCCTTGAGTTCTTATCTGCCTGTCCAAGCGCAGCTCGAAGGGACATAAAAGGATCCCCAAGACTCTTGGACGGCACAATCTAGATTTGCCTTTGTTCATGTTTCCCCAAGGCTTTGGAAGGAGAAAATGCTTGAGCTACAGGTAGGAGCATGGAAACCGATCTTGGATAATGGGGCTGAAGGCATGACGTTGGGGTCTGCAGAGGTTAGTCAGACAGGCAGGCTCCTGTCAATTATGAGATCTCTCAGCAGGGCTGGTGGAAGACTTCCAGATTACAATAGAATTTTCAGTTTGATCTGTTTTTCTTCACTCACTTGCCTCAGTAGCTATACTTCATTCCTGTTGGGAAAACAGGGCAATACTTTAGTAACCCATGTTGAATTGTGGACGCTCCAGATTCTTCAAAAAAAGTCCTCGTGTTGGCTTTGAATAGGCTGTATGTTACTGGCGCCCTGAGGTCACCTGAGACATCTCCTTGGGTAGAGCCATATGCCCAATGTCTGGCACACAGCTCTTTTGCATGAATTTTAAAAATCTGAGCGTTAGAGCCAGGAGAGTTGGGAATTACGTATATTCTAACTCTTGTTTTAGTGAAGGAAAACCGAAGCTTAGAGTTGGTCTTGCCCAGCTTCGTAAAGTTAGCAGCGGTAGCAAGACTAGAACCCAAGTTCTTTTATGGAAGATTCTCTCTTTCGTAGCCCAGAAGTTCCGTTAACGTTTCCTTCTAAAATAAACTCTAGACTTTGGAATGTGCTGTTAAAGTAATTGCTGTGCCGTGTGTGTATATAGGTATGTGTGTGTGTGTGTTTACGTGTGTGTGGAGTGAGCCAGCCCTCGGAGGTCAGATGTTTTCCCCTGAGAGTGTACTGGGCCCGTTTTCTTGATGTTGGTGGAGGCGCTGAGTTAGAAAGCGCTTCACGGAACCTCCCGTTGTCTCTGTGCTGTCCGCTGCTCCTTCTCGAGGCTCCTCTACTGTTTGGCCAATCTGAGTCTCTTTGCTCCGTGGACTGAGTGGGAGGGCGGGGGTGGGGTGGATCACGTCCCAGTGGGCAAATAGCACGTCTTTGTGAAATGCAGGTTGCACTAATCTCATTTCAGTGGAATCTTAATAACTATAAAACAGAGTGAATGGTTTTTCTCCAGAGTCGTGTCAGATCTTTTTTGGAATCACTGCCTGCCTCTCCCAGGTAAGCATGGTTACGGTCCGTCTTGTGTTGTTTACACCTAGCAGTTCTGAGTTTTTACACTTTCGGATTTATGACCTGTTTGTAAACCAGTTTTAAAGAAGCTCTCTACTAAGCTGCACGTTCAGTGTGACCTTATGATACGTTTATAATTATTTAAACGTTCCTGCTTAGACTTAGGATTTAAAGTTTTAATGGGCGAAATGGTCTTTCTAACGTAAAGAATTACAAAGGTGTAAGATTTGAATGTGAAAAAATAGTAAAAATGAAATTACTTAAGATGGCAAAAATTCACTCCTAAAGGCAAAGAAAAATAAAACCTCAGTAGATAAGGCAAAAAAATGAGTTTACAACTTTTTGTAAAGAGGAATCGCAAATAGCGGGACATGACATTTGACACACTTTGCCATCAGGACACAAACATTTATTAGCACGGGCGTAAGAACTTCAGTTCTCGCGCTTGACCCTGCGCGCCTGGCCGCGTGCACAGGCCTGACTCCGCGTGTGTGCCGTGCCGGTGCACCTGCGGACGCGCTCCCCTCCTCCCCTCGCTGCTGGCGGGGATGCAGTTCAGCGTGGCTGCTTTCTACGCAAGTTGGGTAGTGATGGGAGCCCTAAAATAACTCATTTTGTTTTCCCCTATGGTTCTCTTAGGTTTAGAAATGTATCCCAAGTTGGCAGAAATAAGGGCAGGTTGATAGATAAAGGCGCTCCGCAGAGCATCGTGTAGAGTATCTAGGGTAAAATGGGGAAAAAAATCAGGTCACCCTCTTGTTGGAAATGGTTCAGAAACCTGTTGTGTGCAGTTGCACGGCAGTGTAAGTACATAGCCAGTGTCGGTGGTGCTTTATGAAAACACGGAAAGAGGAGGTCAGTGCTTTAAGGGGGGGGTGGGGAGGAGGCCATGACGTAGGTATGTGCATGTTCTATTAGCCAAGGAAAATATACGAGAAATGTCTGAAGGGAGGGACCCAACGTTACCCATGGTAAATTCTAGGTAGTGAGGAAAGTGGATATTCAGTATTTTTAAATTGTGTTCTGTGCCCTCCACCCCCAGCTAAAAACCCTCAAACTATAAAAAAAAAAACAAACCATTGTAACAAGTCCAGCTGTTGTTTGAACTCATTTTGAAATTGCGTAGAATAATCTGTTCAGCACGAGCACAGGAAGAGGTGTGGTTGACCGTGACCTCGCCCCATGCCCTCGCGGACCCATCGCAATGACTTGGGTGAGGAGCAGGGTGGCACCCATCCCTGTGGAAGCCTCAAGGAGGGGCCTTTGATGCGCCTCTGTGGCCGGGAGTCACCCAGCCAGGCTGGCCAGGCTCCCCCTTCGTTCTGGCAGTCTCCCCGCCACAGTTTGACCCCTTCCCTGTCCGCACAGTAGGCGAACTCAGTTAGGGTCACTTTTTTGTGTTTGCATCTAGTTAATTCCTGAAGTCCTTTAAAGTTATGAAATTCTCTCTTTTTGTCTTTGCTACCTTCATTTAATAGGGATCCTTATTAACTACGGGTCTAGCATCAGAGAAGACTTTTAGTCTTAGAAAACACCAGTGGTTACATTTCACAAAGGTTGAAAAGTGGTTACATTTAACAAAGGTTGAAACGTATGTAACAGACTATCAGACCTACAACATTAAGGTTAAGGCACACACAACACCTGCTGTATGATGGGCTAGATCAGGTGGCCTGGTGTCGGTGCGTGAGATCACAAGAGCAGTCACCCGTGTGGACGACCTGGTCAGGAAGCCTGGGGGAGGGGAGATGTCAGACCCGAGGGGCCCCAAAGAATGGGCAGAATTAGAGCAAAAGTGGGATAGGGGAGTGCGTTCCTGGCAGAGCAACACGGAAGGCCGGACGAGGGCGCCAAGGCTGGCTGCTGACGGAAGGTGTGCGCTCGGAGCGCCTAGGAAAGAGAGCGTTCGGGAGGGTGGGGGCGGAGAGCACGGGAACGGACCCAGATGTTGGAGTTTGAGCTTCCTGGAGTGGCCAGTAGGATGCCCCTTCCTTTTTTCTTAAGTATTTAGTTTAGGATTACAAATATTTACATGAGGACATTTGAAAAGCGCAGACAAGCAGACGAGAATCCTTGCAGTTTGGCAGGTGCAGCTGGTCTGGGGGCTGTAGCAGGACACGGGGCCGGGGTGGGGATGGGAATTTGGGCCAGAGGGAGGGCGTGATCTTGGACTTGAGGCAGAGGTTTGGATTCGGGATGGCGCTGTGGATACAAGGCCCGGACGGGAATCGGCAGGGCCTGGTGATGTGGCCACACTTGGGACGAAGGAGGAGAAGGCAGCGCCCCGGGGCGCCCGTGTGGCAGGTCCTGGAGCTGCCTCGGCAGTGAATTGTGGGTCCGAGCAGGCCGGGAGCCTGGGGAAGTGCCAGCATCACTCTTGGAGGGGGGAAACGGGAACCTGGTTCCTCAGGGAAGCCGGGGAAGCTGGTTTGAAGCACGTTGAGTTCGGGGTGTCGATTAGCTATCCAGATGTGGGGATGTTCGGGTGTGTGACGGGCAGAGAATTTGCTTCTTCCAGAGGAACGTAGAAGGTAGGTAGCCAGGAGCAGAGCCTTGGGTAGCATGCAGTAAAAGGGCTCTGCAGAGAAGAAATCTGAGCGTAGAGATGCTATTGGAGGAGAGGGAATTGTTTTTAGAAACCAGGCATGAAATCAGACTCAGTTTTTATTGCTGGGAAGCAGCAGCACCCCAAGTAAAGGAGGGGAGCACTGATTTGTAGCAGATAGTTGTGCATGGCTCCGGGTGTCCCCTCAGTCCTGCCCGTGACTCAGGAGAGGAGGAGACTAAGAATGCTGGGCAGGGACACAGGACTGCTGATTGGTCTGGTGGCCATCGTGTAGGCCTAGTGTTCCATGCGGACCTCAGGGTCTGGGCTGAGAAGACAGCAGAGGGGCAGGGAGGGGGAGAATGGATAGCCCATGGAAGAAGCCACAACTAGGTGGTAGGGAGCACGGGCAGAGGTGAACAAGGGTCCCTTGGTCATGTGGTCTGGGAAGCGGTCCAGCCCGTAGAGTTTTATCTAGGTGTGAAATATGTTGCCGGGGGGTGGCTGGGTCTGTGGTGGGCAGGCAACTGAATTTAGAAGGACCTTTGACAGTCTTTTTCTATCCTTTTAGCAAACTCATTAGGTAGTAAAACTCAGAATCTGGAGTTAGTTTGATCTTTATGGATCACTTGCTACACAGTCCATCACTTAGGATGATGGATTGGAATCCCCAGTGTGTGATGGGATCACGTCGTAAAAAGCTCTGCTTTTGAGTGCAGAAAGCTCGATCAGATAAGGGTGAGAGCAGCTCACCTGCTGACACCCCAGTTGAGAAGAGTGCACTGCAGACACTGATGTTTTCCGGTTGCTAAAAAATGTTAATTCAGCTTAAGGTGTGTTAACAGACCACGTGCACAGCGTGTAGCTAAGGGACTTTGGTTTAACAAATACCACATGAGTCCTTTTGTGACGGGAGCAATGCCGATGGGGGGTGTAAAATAAACTAAGATAGGATGTCTCCCCTCAGTGAACGCACCGTCCGCAAGGGAGGACGCGCTTGTGAACCAGCCGCGTGTCGTAGCACACACAAGCGTGTAAAAGTGGGTGCGAGGTGTGGAAACCGTACCCGGAGGGAGCCGTCTCGACGGTGGATCCGCACCACGCAGAGACTCTTCGGGCGTCCACGCCGTTTGCTGAACTTTGGCGCACCTGCCCGCACACGCGCCCACCAGGCAGGACCCCGCCTTTGTGAAAGGACCGTTTGCTCGGTGGCTCTCAGTGACCTTCTGTCTTTTCCCCGTCAGGGTGTTGATACAGGCTGGAGCTCTTTGTTGGAGTCTTCCAGAACTCTCCCAGGGAGAGGTAGGGAAGGCAGCTTGTGCCCGCAGACGTTGAGAAGCACACACACCATCTGCCTTCTCCTGAGCCGGTATTGATGCAGGCTGGGCCTCCGTTGTGATGTGCTGGGTAGGTTTCGGGGGACAGGCCAAGAGTGCGACGGAGAGCCTGGCCAGGGTTGTGGTTTCAGCCTTGAAGGCTGAAGATAAAAGCCCTTTCGTTCTGTATCTCAATCAACAGGTATTTCTTGACTGCCTGCCCATGTGCCTTGCGCTGTACTGGGTCCTGTGAGAGAGGGCAGAGAGGCCGAGGGGGCGAATCCTAGCGAGACCTCCATCTTTAACCGTGCCTTCAGATTGTAGTTTTTTTCAGGAGGGGACAAGGACAGATTTGGGGGCTAGAACCGAGGAGTGTCCTACTTGTACCGGGAAGGGAAGGCGCTCCCGACTGGGGTGAAGGAGGCATTTATTCGGGGGGGGGGGGGGCCGTGGACGAGGTGACCGCCCTCTGCTCCACGTCCTTAGAGGACAGGATAGTGGGGAGGGCGAGCATGTGGTTTCGGAGCGTGGCCAGCACGAGGGTGTGTGTGCAGCCTGCCGTGGGGTCCAGGGCCAGTGGTAGCTGAGTGGGCGTTGAGGCTGGGCAGGACACGGAGCCAGAGCCTCGCGTGTCGGAGGAGTGTCCCTGAGACGCGGCGGTGCTATGGGACGCGCGTGTGGGGGCCGCACCTGACTCACCACTCAGGCGTTTGGGTTTTTGGTCTTAGGGTATTGAGATCATGTCCGAGCTTCGTTGGCCGAGAAGACAAGATCTGTAGTTTACATAGGTTGCTTAAAAACAAAAAACAAAAAACCCTTTTCTCCAGTTACAAAATTAATGCTTTTGAAAATCTGGAAAATACAGAAAAGTAGAAAAATGACAACAAAAATGTCCCCATAATTCCATCCCCGCTAGGGCGCTACTGCTAACATTTTGGTGTGGAAAGAGCATTCTTAGTTGGTGTGCAAAGAGATTCATTACACACGTGAGCTGGTGTGGCTGTTTGAAGTCGCTTGGCCCAGACGTGCACTGATGCAGGATCTGGTTTGTGGAAGGTCTCCAGGTGGCCCGGAGCTCGGTTTTGGAGACCCTGTGTCAGCTCCAGGTCTCCCTCCCCCCCACCCGATGTTCGTTCCCCAGCAATAGGCTTGTCCCTGTTGAGACCCGGGCCTGTGGCGCCGGCCCGGGGCCTGGCTCGCCGCGGTCGGCACAGCCCAGGCTGCACGTGCTCCCCTGTAGGCACAGCTTCCCAAGGCAGGCACAGAGAGGGGCTGCTCTTTGAACTTCAGTCCTAACAGGGGATGTAGTGCTCTCTTGGAGCGGTCTGGATTATCACGTGAGTCAGTCTCCCCTCTCCAAATGCTGCAGGAGAGCCACGTTTTTGCGAGAGCCTCTAGGAAAAAAATAACGGTTTTCTGGTCCAGTCTTCGGAAATGTGACAGTGGCTAACCACGTTAAGGAGATACAAAGTAGTGACTTTCCAAGGTGATTTTAGGAGATTAGTGTGTTCTTGTTAGTATCCACAGAGTAGTGAGTGTGCAGTGCAGAATAAGTTCTGGAAACATTTGTAAAATGGACGGAAGTAGATGTAAGACAGTGGAGTGCTGGCAAGCTGGATAATGGCGGTTTTTAAAAACATGCTATTTGTAACACAGAACTAACTTGAGGACTAACGGAATTCTTAACCATAACTCTCAATTTATAATAAATTATTAAGGAAAAAAATTGACCCGGTTAAATGATTACGTCAGAATTGATTCACGCACCTTTATTTTTCTTACTTCTTTTGTCTTTCAGACTCTAAAATTTTCTTTTTTAGAAATTATCTTGGGGAGCAATTGCCCTCAGAGAAGTTACAGAACAGCAGGAAGGTGTAGGCAGGCCTGGGGTTAGACACACCTGTGCTCTAAAAGCCAGCTTTTCCGATGATTAGCTGTCATTCTGGCAGGTTGGTTTCCTGGTCTGGCGGGGGCTTCACGGTTGCCACTTTGCGTGGCGGTCACAGGGGTTAGGAGTGCGTGCGAAGCATCTGGCACAGCTCCTGGCACGTGGGAGGCAGGCAGTCAATGGGGAGCCGTTTCTGCTGTTCAGGGAAAGCCTCTTTTCCAACACGAGCCACTCTGCCTGGAGTTGACTTCATCAGTGGCGCAAGCATAAGAATGATCCCTTTCACGCTTGCCTTATTTCCTTTGATGTGGTAGATAATGCTTAGGATTTTCCCTGAGCTCCAAGTAACTTGTTGTCTCTTGAATTCCTCCATTTCTTAATTAGTATTTAGCCCTCAATGGTGAAGGCGCTCCTTAGTGACTTGGGTGCTGCTGTTGCCCGCAGACATTTTCGAGCCTCTGGTTGTCAGACGCGGTGACGCACTCCCTCCTTCTGCTTGCTTCCCCGTCACTTGAGTTGCAAGAATCCTCCCTTCGTTTTTTGGAGCGTGGATATGTGTTTTCCATTCATTTGGCGACAGGGTGGAAAAAATCACGTCTACGAAGCAGTCACGATAGGAATTGAAAGTTTGTCATGACCAGCAGACACCTGAGCGCTCACGTGTTCCCCCATGAGTCCCCCCACTTGAGTTCCTTTGACGAGGGAGGCCAGTAGGTGCAGCAGAACTGCTAAGATGCCCCTTGTACTTTGACGATGAGCACGCTTGCACGGACTGAAATGTGTGACGGAAGCCCGGTGTCCCTTCCTTTCCCAGGTGTCGTCTGAAGACAGGAGCGCCCTGTGGGCTTTGCTCACTTTCTATGGGGGGAACTGCCAGCTGCACCTCAACAAGAAATGCACGCATCTGGTGGTCCCCGAACCAAAGGGGGTAAGCATTTCACGTACATTTTCCTCTTCGCGCATCCCTTCAGTACTTCCGGTGCCGGGTGATGGTTGTGAGCTTCTCTTGGATTAATTGCTAGATTCCATTTACAAAAGCCGATCCAGTTCATTTACCTGACTTAGACCTGGCTTCATTCCGCAGACGATGCGAGATGATCATTGTTTCTACTCTGAGCCAGATGTGACCTCTAAATGCGAAGAAATTTGGGTTTATTTTGTGGAGAAAATGGGAAAGTTTTTTGAGTCTCTAGAGTTGCCTTTCAAATTCAGTAAAAGTTTAGTTCATTTTTATTTGTGAAAGTATGTATTTTTAGTCTTCTTCACAATTTTTAAAAAGGCGTTCTGCTGAGTAAAACTTTGTAAACATGTGTTTGGCGAAGTTTCCAATGCCATTTCCTTTTTAATGATCTAGAACAGATACAAGTACGTTTATCTCGATAATCGTGGGGTTCTTGTCTCTAAGCACTGGTGGGGCCACAGAGTTTTGGTTTCCCAAGTGGGGCCCCCCGGTCAGCAGCACCCGCCTCCCCTGTGGATTTGTGAGAAGCACAGACTGCAGCCCGCCCCACACCTCGTGAACCAGGACCCGGTGAGGGCAGGTGCAGAGCCCGGTAACCTGGGTGAGGCCCTCCTGGTGGTGCCGATGCGCACGAGAGTTTGAGGACCATCGCTTTCTGGAAACCAGACTTTGCTCCCCCCAGGAACGATGGTTTATGACTCTGAGAGTCAAGAGGAGTCTGTTTATGGCAAGTTGACTTTCCACGTGCCGGTATCCTGTTTTTTTCTTAACTGCTTCTGAATCCGTGCTGCCATCCTGTTCTTCCCACGGGTACCCTGGCTGGGAGTGGGGGGGGGGCAGGGGTGGCGTGTGAGGTTCCTCTTTCACAGAGGCTTTGACATTGAGCAGAGGCGATCTGGAAATGTGTGCCGTGGCCAAGCTGGTCTCCTGACAAGAGCCATGTTGAGCCAGTGGGTGTGGTTGTAACTTAGCCACGCGGTCCGAGAAGAAGCGTTTCTGAAAATGTAAGATGTGACTCTTAAGTCTCTCGAAGTAAAAAATCACGTTTTGTATAACACTCTAAGAAATATAGTATGTTTTGGTGAAACAGTATAACGGTTCTTTTCATATTAATATCTTATAATTTATGGCTAAGAGCAAATCATTTGATTGTAGGTGGCTAGCTTGAAGGGAAACAGTATAGCTTTTGTAAAGATGGGCAAATACTTCTGAAGAGTCATTGTCATTGAAGAGGCAATGCGTGAACGTCAGACTCAAAAATAAACGGCATCTCTTCAAATCCTTTTTTTTTT
This sequence comes from Lynx rufus, assembly GCF_022079265.1. Lineage (NCBI taxonomy): Eukaryota > Metazoa > Chordata > Mammalia > Carnivora > Felidae > Lynx > Lynx rufus. Next base: position 167,226,802 of record NW_025814856.1, on the reverse strand, counting down.
TTTTTTTTTGCATTTTTATGAACAAAGAACATGTTTAAACGGCAGAGCGAAACCACCTTTCATATTCCTGGATTTTTAAGATGTTCAGTCAAGTGGAGAAGAAAGGGATTTAAGAACAGAATCGGCGGAACAACGGGAGTGTGCTTGTTGCTGGGAAGGGCTGGTCTCTGGCAGCCGCAGACCTCGAGGGCGACCGTGCCTGCTGTGGCCGGAGGACCCGCTGGCCCCTCGCCACTGGCCACGACCCGAACCCCGTGGGCCGCACTGTTGGCTCCCGAGTCTGTGCATTTAGATTTTTTTTTTTTTAATGTTCGTTTATTTTTGAGAAAGAGAGAGAGTGTGAGTGGGGGAGAGACAGAGAGAGAGGGAGACAATCCGAAACAGGCTCCAGGCTCTGAGTTGTCAGCACAGACCCTGACACGGGGCTCGAACCCACGAACCGTGAGATCACGACCTGAGCCGAAGTCGGACGCTCAACCGAGTGAGCCACCCAGGCACCCCTGAGTCCGTGCATTTAGTAACTTGTACATGCGAGGGTTCGAGAATTGCAATGACTTAGCTGGGAAGTCAGCTCAGGCAAAGGCATCTGACATTGCTTTGTTCTTAGGTCACCTTTGTTCAAGCAGTAACTGAGTGTCTTTCAGTGACAAAAACTCCCTGTTGGGGAGAAGGGAGAGGACACGTGAGTGACAGTGTTGTGCGTCAATTGCCTAGGACACAGGTCCCTCCTGCAATGAGTGCCGGCCCGGCGTGCAGACGACGACTCCGGCTGACCACGGCGGCTCCCAGCGCGAAGCGTGGAGTTTCTCCGTGGTGTCCGAGATGCTCAGCGACTGCACCGCGTGGCACCAGTTTTACTTCTGCTATTTGTTAACAGTTTAAAAAAAAAATGTCATGTTTTATTGTTTTCAGCAAACCATCTTCCTACCTTGGAAAATAACGTAGAAATCTCAGATTTGTTACCTGGTCGTATTTGTGTAGCTTATAAATACTTCGGTGTGTGTCCAGACTTGTTTTCCTAGGACAGCCCTGTGGCTCGTCTGGGACAGGCGGTCAGGAAGTTGCAAGTCTCTAGTCTGCTACAGCGGGTTCTCATCTGTAGCGACGTGGGAGGGTTGGTTTCGCATTTCATGGTTAAATATTTCGGGATGATTTTGGGGATAAAGAAGGGGATTTTTTAATTCTTTGAAGCTTTTATTTCAATTCCGTGATTTAGTGAGCAGACGGTGGTGTGTTAGTCTCAGGCGTGCACTGTCGTGATCGAGCACTTCTGCACAGCACCCGGGCTCAGCTTAGTTTCCGTGGTTAGTGCACGCTGTGGTGTGACTGAGTTCAGCATTCCGTATTCCCACGTGCTGCTCGACACATAGGTTTCAAAACGTTTCCATCTTAATAAAACGCATGACTTAAATCATGCTTTACACACAGCGTGGTTTCAAGGAGTTCAAGCACACGGCCAGGAATAAAACAGGGTATTATCAGGCGTGTGGGTCAGTTGATAGAGTCATTCGTAGTTGGTGGCACAGCCTTTTAGGAGGGGGTGTAGTTAGAGGTCAGGAGCCTAAAAGTGCTTTCCATACTCTGATACCAGAACCCAGGAGTTCATCTCAGACCCAGCAATTCAGGATATGTGTGTCGAGAATTAACTTCAGGTTTTCATGGTAACAAAACCCCAGACGTTAGAGACTACTAGAATGAATGATGCGAGAAATAACTAAGCAGTGATCCGGGGGACACGGGATTGCCTGAAATCACTGTGCAACAGAATGGCGTGCTGGGGTTAAAACGAGTTAAGCCTGGGTGTGAGGGGGCCCCCCAGCTGAGTGGGGGTCACAGTGGCGGGGGTCGTCAGAGATGCAGCGTCACAGAGGAGACAGGTGAAGCGGGATGGCGGACGGTTGCCAGCTACCGGAGCTGGGTGACGGGTGCAGGGGTTTATTGCACGGGCGTCTCCGCTTTTGGAGTTGGTTGGAAAGTGCACCCCAGAAAGTTAGGAGCAAAAGGGCCGGCCTAGAAGCACACGTTGACGTGGGAGGTTGTTCGCGACGTATGAAGCGAGAAGCACATCCTAGAGTGTTTGCGCCCCGGGACACCGTGGTGCCCCCTCCACCTTTTAAACACACGTACATCTGTATTTATAACAAAGATGGTTGGAGCCGTGCCCTCAGATGGGGACGGTGGAAGGGTCTCAGCAGTATGGCGGTGATTACATCCGCTTCTCTTCTGGCCTGACGTATCATTCACACGTGTCCTCCCGTGACTGCTTTTTAAGAAGGTTCGAAGTAGAGCGTCCTCAGAAGCAACAGCGTGAACTCCCTGAGGCTCGTGGGGGGGTCTCACTCTTTCCCAGGAGGTGGGTCCCGGCTTCCTCTGCCGTTGTGGCCGGCGCCGGCCTGAGGGCGGTCGTCTGCGTGGTCACCCTTGCCCTGACTGTGAACAGCGAGTGCCACCTTCAGTCTCCTTGCCAGGAAACGCATTTTAATGTGGGGGCTCCGGCATGTTTGCCAGAGACCTGCTGTTACCCTAGGCTTTGGAAGGGTGGGGGGGGGAGATTCTGTTAGTTAAGCGAACCATAGTTACAAACTCGCTTATTTATTCTTTTTAGTTTATTTACTTACTTTGAGAGCGGGAGTGGGGAAGGAGGGAGAGAGAGAGAGAATATCCCAAGCCAACTCCACACTGTCGGCACCGAGCCCGATGAGGGGCTCGAACTCAGGAACCGTGAATGAGATCATGACCAGAGCTGAGATCAGGAGTCGGACGCTTAACTGACTGAGTCACCCAGGCGCCCCTCAGACTTGTTTATTTTAAAGCTCCTGTATCACGTGACTCTTTCATTGATGTCTTTTATCCTTTGCTGTCTGTTCCGTTCTATACCCTGACTTGCAAGGGGGCCCCTGCCTGTGAGCACACCTTTTCCACGTGCCCTACGTTTTTTGCTCAGTGCCCGTGCCTGCTGTCACGCCCCTGCCCGGCCTCACCTTGCAGCAGAGGCCTTCCCTGAGTCGTGCGGCTCACACTGGTGGGACCCTTCTGTACATGTGCCTGCCTCGCTCAGTGGCGGCTGCACATTGTATTCCTGTTTGTGGTCACGTTCTCTCCAGAGCGAAGTTGTAAATCTCATGAGGTCAGAGACATGCTGCACCCTCTGTGTCTCCCGTGGAGCGAGCTCGATTAACACTAGGCGCCTCGTTGAGGAAGCCTCCCCACGGAAAGTCGGCCACCCTCCCTGACTGTGCCCGATGTCCTGAAGGAGCTCTGCCCCCATTACAGCTTTGTACAGATTGTCAGTGGGTAAAAACTAAGCGAGGTGGCAATTATTTATTTCGTTCGTAAGAGAATTTTCCGTGGGATTGCTAGCTGTACTTTTTTCTAAAATACCATCTGTAGAGGTTAACTTATTAAACAAAATCTTTTAAGGGGCGCCTGGGTGGCTCAGTTAAGCATCCGACTTCGGCTCAGGTCGTGATCTCGCAGTTTGTGAGTTCAAGACCCACATTGGGCTCTGTGCTGACAGTTCAGAGCCCGGAGCTGCTTCGGATTCTGTGTCTCCGTCTCTCTCTGCCCCTCCCCCACTTACACTCTGTCTTTCTCTGTCTCTCAAAAATAAGTGATCTTTGAAAAAAAATTTTTTTAAATAAAATAAAATCTTGTAAGACCACTGTTGCAGGTGAGGCCGTCCCGAGTTCATAGACCGATGGTTCATTTTGGCTCTAGTCGTGCGTCTGGAAGGAGTTCAAGCTTTTCCGTGTCTAAAACGGCAGTCACAAGTGCCGACCGTTTCAGCTGCATCCCTGTCCTGACGTTTTCAGTACACGGTTCTAGGAGATTCGGCAAAACTTACAGCTGTGGTTATGTGTTTGTTCTTTACTTGCAGGAGAAATACGAATGTGCTTTAAAGAGAGCAAGTATTAAAATTGTTACCCCCGACTGGGTCCTGGATTGCATATCTGAAAAAACCAAAAAGGATGAAGCATTTTACCATCCTCGCCTCATTATTTATGAAGAGGAAGAAGAGGAAGAGGAGGAGGAGGAGGAGGAGGTAGAAAATGAGGAGCAGGATTCCCCCAATGAGGGTAGTACCGACGAGAAATCGAGCCCTGCCAGTTCTCGAGAAGGATCCCCTTCAGGTGCCCAGCAGTTCTCACCCAAGTCAAACACCGAAAAACCCAAAGGGGAGTTGATGTTTGACGACTCTTCGGATTCATCGCCTGAGAAACAGGAGCGAAACTTAAACTGGACCCCAGCGGAAGTGCCACAGTTAGCCGCGGCCAAACGCAGACTGCCCCCGGGAAAGGAGCCGGGCCTGATTAACTTATGTGCCAGCGTGCCACCCGTTCCGGGCAGCGTCTTACCCCCCGACGTCCGGGGCAGCGTAATGGCTTCGGGACAGAACCTGCAGAGTTCTGAAAGATCAGAAATGATCGCTTCTTGGAGTCCGGCGGTGCGGACGCTGAGAAACATTACGAATAATGCTGACATTCAGCAGATCGGCCGGCCGCCAAATGTGGCACACGTAAGTCACTCTGTAATGAGCGGGAACTTAAGTAACGGATTTTAGGGCTGGATTTTACAGATGGTTTCGATACAGGTTAGTATTTCCCGCTTCTTCAGGACAGTTAACTTACAAGCGGTATTTATTTGTGTGAGAATTGTTGCACGGGGTGTGTGTGTGTGTGTGTGTGTGTGTGTGTGTGTGTGTTGTCGAGCGTCTCTTCAACTCCAGCAGGTACCGGTGACGGGAGTGCTTGCCCCTCAAGGACGTTTCTGCTCTTAATTAGCCTAAAATCAGCAGTGGCTTGAAGTTGACTGCGTGTTCGTATTTGCTTCTAACGAACTTCACGGTGGATAAATGACGTAATGTGAACTCTTCATTAGTTTACGGAAGTCGTAATCTCAGTTGATAGGATCCCAGTTGGAGTTTGTTGATGTGGAATGGACTTGGAAAGTTTCAGCAGATGTCCTTCAATTTAGGACCAGAAGAAAGTAGTCACGGTGGTATATTGGCCACTGTGTACATTTCTCTGGGTCGTGGAGACAAGGCGAAGGAGAAAGACCAGTTTCCCGCCTTCATTTCAGGTGTGGAAGACAGACACGTACAAACAGAAGGGCTCCTGTGGGCTCAGGGTCTGGGTGTTTTGAGGACAGTTCAATAAGGGGTCCCATAATAGCCGACAGAGGAAGGAGGCCATTTGGGGAGGGCCTCAAGAAAGAGGCGTGAATGACAGAGGCTGGGGAAGAACAGGGTGGGGGTGGAGGGTTCCCAGAGGAAGGAACAGCGACTGAAGCCCCAGAGGCAGGCGTGAATTCGCTGTGCCAGAAGGGAAGAAAGTGTGTGAGACTGAGGCTGTGGGGAGAGCTAGAGGCCTCTGGAGGGCTCTGTCCCCCAGGGCCTGGACCATTCTCCCTGAGGAACGAGGCCACCTCTGAGCAAGCCACTGGGGCTCTGGGAAGGTCTGTTTCTTGTAGATCGCGGTGTCACTGATGAGTCTACTGGTGGTGCTTCAAGTCTTCTGATTTGAGGTGCGTGTTAAAAATGTTCTCGTTTTTCTTTTCCTGTCCTCCCTTCCTGACTTAGCAGAGAGTTAGACAGTCCGTGGTTGAGACACCAGAATAAGGTGGAGGAAAAGAAAACGTTCTGTAGACACCTGAAGGGAGAAAATTAAGGTGGCACGAGGCGAAGTGTGTAGGGTGGAAGGGAAGAGAGACATAATTGGGTTTGAGGAGAATGGAAGATTCTGGAATAGGTGACACAGGGATCCCGGGAAGACAGTATTGTTGGATGTGGTCAGGACCCTGGTCAGGTTGGTGACCACACGTTAGGAGCTGAGGAAGAGTGAGTGAGATGCAGTTCACCAAGAGGTGGGCTGTGGAGGCTGAGGAGATGATGGACAGACGGAAGGACAGGCGGACACGGGGGGTGGTGGAGGCCGAGGAGATGACGGACGGACGGAAGGACAGGCGGACACGGGGGGTGGTGGAGGCCGAGGAGATGACGGACGGACGGAAGGACAGGCGGACACGGGGGGTGGTGGAGGCCGAGGAGATGACGGATGGACGGAAGGACAGGCGGACGTGGGGGGTGGTGGAGGCCGAGGAGATGACGGACGGACGGAAGGACAGGCAGACACGGGGGGTGGTGGAGGCCGAGGAGATGACGGACGGACGGAAGGACAGGCGGACACGGGGGGGTGGTGGAGGCCGAGGAGATGACGGACGGACGGAAGGACAGGCGGACGTGGGGGGTGGTGGAGGCCGAGGAGATGACGGACGGACGGAAGGACAGGCGGACGTGGGGGGTGGTGGAGGCCGAGGAGATGACGGACGGACGGACGGAAGGACAGGCGGACACGGGGGGTGGTGGAGGCCGAGGAGATGACGGACGGACGGAAGGACAGGCGGACACGGGGGGTGGTGGAGGCCGAGGAGATGACGGACGGACGGAAGGACAGGCGGACACGGGGGTGGTGGTGGCTGAGCAGATGACGGACGGACAGAAGGACAGGCGGACACGGGGGGTGGTGGAGGCCGAGGAGATGACGGACGGACCGAAGGACAGGCGGACGCGGGGGGTGGTGGTGGCCGAGCAGATGATGGACGGACGGAAGGACAGGCAGATGCAGGGGGGTGTTGGTGGCCAAGCAGATGACGGACGGACCGACGGACAAAAGGACATGGGTGGGTGGTGGTGGCCGAGGAGATGACAGGCGGACCAAAGGACAGGCGGACGGGGGGGGTGGTGGTGGCTGAGCAGATGATGGAAGGATGGAAGGATAGGTGGATGCGGGGGTGGGGGGGATGTGGTAGAGGCCGAGCAGATGACGGGCGGACCGAAGGACAGGAGGACGTGGGTGGGTGGTGGTGGCCGAGCAGATGATGGAAGGATGGAAGGACAGGTGGATGCAGGGGGTGATGGAGGCCGAGGAGATGACGGACGGACCAAAGGACAGGAGGACGTGGGGTGTGGTAGAGGCCGAGCAGATGACGGACGGACCGAAGGACAGGCAGACACGGGGGGGTGTTGGTGGCCGAGCAGATGACGGACGGACCGAAGGACAGGCAGACACGGGGGGGTGTTGGTGGCCGAGCAGATGACGGACAGACGGAAGGACAGGTGCAGGCAGTAGAGCATGGCAGCCGAGTTAGCGATGTCGGAGGGGCGGTGGCTTGGGAAGATGAGAGACGGAGGGGGCCCAGGTTACACGCCAGCAACCAGTGCGACCTTCTGCCTGGCGTGTTCATTTTGGGGCAAAGAAGATTGTGGGGTTTTTTGCCAAAATCGTGGGATTGTCCACAAAAGCGGGATTTGTGGCATTTCCCGCAAAGTGGGTGAGCCAGTATTTTGCAGCCTGAATGGTGACAGTGCATGGTGGCCGAGCGGCAGACTCCCCTTTTGCGGCGAGGCGCCTTCCGTGGGCTCCCCCCCACCACCATACTTGGACTTCCCATCGCGGTCCTGTACCTGCTGGGCCGGGAGGACTTTGAGTCGGCGGGACACCGTTCTGGAGGGTGGTGGCGAGTGAGGAGGACCTGAGGGGAGGGGGGGGGCCCTGAGCAGAGGTGGGGGGAGAGGACGGAATGCTCTGTCCGTTGGGGCCCACGCTCACATGGGGTCCCTGCGGGTGGGGGGAGGACGGAACGCAGAGAACGGCTCTGATGGGGAGTGGGTGCTAAAGCCACGAGGTCCTGGGCCCGGCACCAGAGGGCCGTGAGGGGAGCAGAGCCGACGGTCAGAAGGAACCAACCGGAAAGCCAGGAGCTTGAGGCCGGTGGAGGAGGCAGCCGGAGGACAGCCCGGAGGCAGCGGTGGTGTGACCGGGGCGTGCGCAGGGAGGCCCGGCGGCCCCTGGGCGTGCGGCTGGAGCGTGCACGGACCCCTCCTATGGTCTGGGGCCCGGGGTCCCCCTGCTGTCCCCCCTGCTGTCCGTCCATCAGCTCGCCGCTGCCCCTGCCCCTGCTGCCACCCTGTGCTTCTCCCATGTCCACTTCGATCCCACGCTCCCTGAATTCACATTTGGATGGAATCTGCTCCTGTGGGGTGGAAATGGGTGCCTGCATCAGGGAGTGGGGTGCGCCCCACAGGAGGGCCGTAGGAGAAGCCGGCCCCAGGCTCTGGTGCACTGCGAGGCCCCGCGAAGCCCCGCCCGGGCCCCAGGGAGAGCGGCTGCCCAGAGGCGTTGCGCGTGGTTTTGGTTTGCAGGGACATTTTGCTGCTAGAAGTGAAGAAAATGAAGTTTTGAAATGTTACAGCTAGAGGACAGATTTAGTTTAAAAATAGATTGGGGATGAGGAGAACACAGCCAATCATCAAAATTTGTATAGGTTGCGAATTGGTAGTGGCTAGAGCCATGTTGTTTGTGTTGAAATTCTTTATATATTGGGGCACTTGGTAGGAAGCAATTTAAATAAAGAAAGCAATAGCGTCGCATGAAGGAAGAATCCAGACTTGACGTTCGTTAAGAATTGTTGTTTGTGGAATGGCAGATTATGCGACCAAGCAGCCAAGAATCCCGCTTGTTTGATTGCTCGAGAGTAGCGCGTGTTTTCCACAAGAGGCACGTCAGAGGGTTGAAAAGCCCGGCTTTCCAGCCCGGTGTCCGTCTTACCCCAGGCCAGGGCTCTCGTCCTGACCCCTGTCTGCTCCAAGCCACCCTGTGCTCACAGCCTGCACCCACCCCACCCTCTCCCAGCTTCTCCTTGCTCCAGGCCTGGAGCACCAACCCCCCCCCCCCCCCCCACCGGATGGAAGGGGAACAGCCTCGGGCTCCAGACCTTCAGCCACTCCTGGTCTTTTCACCCTTTGTACGGAGGGTCCTTCAGACCTTCCGGAGCTGCCCTGTGATCTGGGGTTGGGGTGCAGGGGCGGGGGAGGCAGCCTGAGGCACACCACTGGTTTGACCCGGCCCATCGTGGCGGACAGGCCTTTATTCCTTATTCCCAGTCAAGCTCACGTGGGTTGTGACTTCTGAGAGTAAAAAAATACATGTGTACAAAACTTTAAAAAATTCAAGTGGCACCAAAGGGTACAAAGTGGTAAGCTCCCTCCTGCCCTTAACTCCTGTGTCCTCTCCAGAAGCAGCCACTGTTACTGGCCCGCTGCGCTGACAGGCTCAGGACTGATCCGCAGAAGTCCTAGCAGCTGTCCGCCACCCGCCCCTCGCGGCTTTTGTGGACGTGTGAGCATCCCAGTTGCTGTCCTGCTGTCTGGGTGTGGTACGCGCTGAGGTCCATTTCCCTCCACTTTACACGGTACTTTTCAGTACTTTTAAGCATAGAGAATAAATCGTTACCCTGCCGGTTATGAGTTTGTTAAAATTTCCTGGTTAGAGCTCTACTGAGGAGTTTCTGAAGTGTGGAGAGAACTCCTTATGGAGAGAGCGGTCTTACCTGTAAGTGATTTCAAAGACAGATCGTGCAAGCCTCGAGTTTGGCCTTCGTTTTTTTTGGCTTGTTTTTTTTTTTTTAATGTTTGCCTATTTTTGAGAGGGCGAGCACGAGCCGGGGAGGGGCAGAGAGAGAGGGAGACAGAGTCCCAAGCAAACTCTACGCTGAGAGCAGATCCCGACGTGGAAGTTGATCTGATGATCCCTGAGATCATGACCCGAGCCGAAGTTGGATGCTCACCTGACTGAGCCCCCCGGGCGCCAGGCCTCCATCAGCTTCAGAGGCAGCTGTTTGGCCACGAAATCCAGAGTCTGCCACCCTTGCAAATTATGTTGCCTTTACGTTCTGGAGTCTGTTTAAGTGGAAGATACATTTTAAGAACGTACTTGAGGTTTTCGATTTAGTCATGGCTTACGCTGCAACTGGATTTTAGAGTTTTGTTTAAATGGCAAGTGTGTTTTCAATCGGGAAAAAATTCATTGTAGGACACAACATTCAGTGCTGTGCAGGATGATACAATAACGTGCCATCTGGTGCTCCGGCCTCTCCCGACTCCTGGCCCTGTCCCCTCCCTCCCCTCAGCTTGTGGGCGGCTCTCCGCTTATGCCTGTCGTCGTGAAGGAGGAACTAGAAGGGAACGGTCTGGGCAGTTGGATTTTCTCTGGCTCGAAACACTTCGCTCCTTCTGAAGAGCCCCCCGTCCTTTTGGGGAAGGTTGACTCACCAGCTGTGCTGAGGATTTCTCAGTTGAGCGGCCGTTTGCCATTAAACAGACCTACCGTTGGTGTCTTTTCCGGCCCCCGTTTACAGAGCTGCCAGGGCGCAGGGCAGGGTAACCACAGACGGGGGGGTGGGGGTGCTTTCACTGGGGGGTGGTCTTCACGTCCGCCTCCTCCGGGGCCCCTTTCCTTGTTGGAAAAGGGCAGGTGCAGAGAGGAGCTCGGGCCAGGCCGACTGGCTGCAGGGTCCACTTTTTCCCTGGAGCACCCCTGGGTTAGGAGAAGTCTGGAGCTTGGCAGGGGGACAGGGGGGTGCCGGTGAGGCGCTGTGCCCGCAGCACATTGCGGGGGGGGGGCACACAGACCCCTGCGAGCAAGCAGGGCGCCTCTCTTTTCTCCCCCCCCCGCCCCTTTTTTTTTATAGCCCCGTGACTGTGCTCTGTCAAACGCATCAGCCGTGTGAGTTTACACGTGTGTCAATTTTAAGGCATTAGCTCGTTCCGTGTTACTTACTTCCAAATTCTGAATTCCGGTGAATTCGTTCGCTTTATCGAAGTTGGTGACACTGGCCGTTTGGTGCCTCCGTGTCGCGCGGTGCTGAAGAGATGGCAGGGTCCGCTCGCGTTCTCCCACTTCGAGGACGTTAGTACGTTTCCCTGTCGCTAATGACTTCGCCTTATTTTTGTTTTCTAGATCCTACAGTCCCTTTCAGCGCCCACGAAAACCTTAGAGCATCAGGTGAACCACAGCCAGCAGGGCCACGCGAACGCCGGTGCCGTGCTGTTCGGCCAAGTGAAGGTGGCCCCGGAGCCACACCTGCCGCAGCCGCCGCCCCCGCCCCCGCCGCCGCACCCGGTCCTGCACCTTCCGCCCCAGCAGATCCTGCAGCTCCAGCCGCAGCCGCAGATCCCGCAGCAGCCCTACGCCCAGCCGCAGCCACACCCCTTCCCGCAGCCGCCGCCGCCCCGCCCGCAGCCGCCCCCGCAGCCGCAGCACCCGCAGCCGCCGCAGCACCTGCAGCAGCAGCTACAGCAGCACCTGCAGCAGCAGCAGCAGCTGGCCCAGCTGCAGCGCCTGCACCTGCAGCAGCACATGCACGCGCCCCCACCGCCCCCGCCACCCCAGGCCCCGCCGCCCCAGGCCCCGCCCCCGCCACAGCCGCAGCCGCCGCCGCCCCCGCACCCACACCAGCACCCGCACCAGCACCCGCACCAGCTGTTTGGACACGACCCGGCAGTGGAGAGTTAGTAACGCGCGGTCTCTCTCTTCTCTAAAGTCTTGTCGGGAGGCGCGAGGGTGGGGTGAGGGGCTGAGGGTTCCCATCGGGAGGGTCCTCACGGAGGGGAACGGGCCCCACTTGTCACGGTGGGGCATCCTGGCCCCTGAAGGCAGCACCGGGGCCCCTCACGGGGCTCCACACACTCGTCCGTGCGCACCATCGAGCCTGCGGACCTGTGTTTTGAACGTACGGCTCAGGCCGCGAGCGTCCCAGTGGAGAGCGACTGGCTTCAGAAATGCAGAATGAATGCAGCGAAGTGAACGCTTCCGTTTTTTGCACACACGTACTCAGGGGGTTTTATTTTCCTCGTGTGATTCCGTTCCAGTTCCCGAAGAAGGGTTCCTCCTGGGCTGTGTGTTCGCGATTGCGGATTATCCTGAGCAGATGTCTGATAAACAGCTCCTGGCCACCTGGAAAAGGGTGAGTTGTGCCTGAAGAAACACAGCTCGGTCTTGAGGACTTGCGGAATGCAGACTGGCCTTCCGTCCGTTTGGCTGCCCTCAGTGACCTACACGTTGTTGTGTTGGGAATGTATTATGGGCATTTTATTTTGACGCTCTGTGACCTTGGGCAGATAGATCACTTTTCTGGGCTTCGGTGTTTCCCGCTGTAAGGGAAGCATGTTGGACTTCGTGATTCTTGAGATTCTTCCAGCTCTCAAACTCTCAGGGCCACAGGTTATTTGTGTATAACTGGGGATGTGAGAATGAGATCAGGTGTTTGGTGCCCTGGGATAGGGACCATCAACCTCTGTGTGCCTTAATCCTTTCTGTCTCCAGAGGCGAGTGCCGGACAATCTTAGACTCTCCAGCTGGGAAGGGACCTCAGAGTCTCTAGTCTGTAGTGGAACCGTAGTGCTCGTATTTATTATTTTGTATGTTGGCCTTTAAGGAAAAGGAGAAGGAAACGCTTTTCCCGTTAGTGCCGCAAATCAAAACTGACTCTAATTTAAAAAAAAAAAAAAAAAAAAGACTGTAAGTATGTTTCGGGCAGATCTTAAATGCGCTTCCCCGAAAGCATTCCCGTTGTTGAAACACTCTCCGTGTGAGACAGAATACTGGGAATGCACGAGGGGTAGAAAACCGCCCGTGAGTCGGAGAAACAGCCACCTGTGATGAGCAGGAGGCGGGACGGCAGGTGCAGCGAGAGCCGTGAGAAAACACAGCCCGCTGGGTGGGGGCGAGGGCCTTGAGAGAGGCCTGTGGGGACAGGTGGTTCCTGCACTCAGTCCTAGGACAAACAGGAGGGAGCATGGAGGGTGTCCCAGTGAGAAACCCTCGGTGTAGATGGGGAGGGGGTGGCAGGAAGGCACGGGCTCCCGGCCAGGCCACCCCTTCGAAGACCTTCTTCCTGTGCCACGTTACAGAAGTCGGATTTTCTCCCTGTAGTTATTAAAGCACGTAGAAAAAGGAGAGACGTACATTCCAAACCATGAAACGTTGAGTTACGGGAGTGCAGGCAGGTGACTAGGCCAGTTGGGAGATGCTGGTAACCTGACCTGGGGCAGGAGGCAGAGAGAGGAGGGGAGAGGCCCGTCTGAGAATCACGGCAGCAGGAAATTCTCTAAAAATCACAGAAGTGTTGGAAGGTGATGTGTAGAAACTGGCCTCAAAACAAAGATATCTTTGTAACTCAAAGACACAAAAGATAGAGACAAGTCTGCTTCTGTTTGAAGCTCCGGGATTGGTCCAGGAGGGCGCGTAGCAAGGGACAGGCGTGCCAGTGCAGAGGAAGCACGGGCAGGAGCACGTGGAGAGGGACGGATGGGCACCGTCGCCGCAAGTTCGGGGTACAGAGGGAGGGCTGCCCGCAGCTGCGCCCCAGGGACGGCTCTAAGAAGCAGCAGTCGGGAGGCGTCACGGAGCAGCCGGCGGCATCTCTGGAGCCCCGAGGAAGAGTGGCTCCTGGCTTCAAATGTCGCGGCCTGTCTGCCAGTGACGCACCGCTGTGGTGACAGCGTCCTCAGGTGGCCACGGTTGGGCGCCCCCTCCCACGGAGATGGGAGAGGAATTCTCTGGGTGAGCGTGGAGGGCAGTCGTGGAGATGAGTGGAGGGAGGCGCCGGCCTCAGTTGGAGCGGGAGGAGCGGTCCCCGAGGGGCAGCTGACACGCGCTCTGATGTGACCTGATGTGCCTTATCTGTCAGGGCGGGAAGAGCTACACCGTGCCCTCTGCTGTGTAACGAGTCCTCCGCAACATGGTGACTCCCAGCAGGGAACACGTGTCACCTGGAGGGTGCTTCGTGAGTGGAGACCCTGCCGTGGCTCAGTAGGGTGGCTGTGGCCGAGGCGCTCTGCTCACGTGTGGTTGGGGGGAGCCGGGCGACAGGAGCCACGGGGCATTCCGTGGGGCTGGGGCAGCGCTGGCCTCCGCCGGGTCAGGTGACCTGAGGCGGAGCAGGGAGGAAGCCACAGCGTCTCCTGTCTAGGAAGCCGCATGCGGTCGCTGCACCGTATCCTGTTTGTCCAGCCCGTACCAAGCGAGGAGGCCGAGCTCTGCTCTGAAGGGAGGCGCATCCAGGGATTTGTGGGCACAGATACCACCACGGACGGTAGTTGTGTGTTGAAGAGTTTGGGAATGACGTAGTGAAAGGTGCATAGAAAACTAACAAAGGCAGGCGGGAGGGAGGGAATACGGCTCTTAACAACTGCAGGAGATGCGAGCCAAGGTGAGCCCCGCAGGAGGAGGTCAGGAGGCGTGGATTCGTGAGAACATACCTGGAATTATAGGAAGACACGCGAAGAGCTGACTGTTTGCTGCAGGGGGATGAGAACCAGTGGTGTAGAAACCACTGGTTTGCTCACGTGCCTTAGTAAGCCATGTTTGTGAAGTGCTGAAACAAAAATCGGTAAATTCTGTTTTTGTTTTTTTCCAGAGAAAGAGCGTGAGTGGGGGAAGGACAGCAGGGGAGAGAGAATCCCCAGGAGGCTCCACACCATCAGTACGGAGCCTGACCCAGGGCTCGATCTCACGACTCTTGAGTTCCTGACCTGATCCAAAATCAAGAGTCGGATGCTCGACCGAATGAGCCACCCAGGCGCCCCGATCAAAATCAAATTTAAAAAGTAAATGGCACCTGGGTGGCTCAGTCAGTTGAGCATCCAACTTTGGCTCAGGTCACGATCCTGCGGTCCGTGGGTTCGTGCCCCCCGCGTCGGGCTCTGTGCTGACAGCTCGGAGCCTGGAGCCTGCTTCAGACTCTGTGTCTCCCTCTCTCTCTCTCTGCCCCTCCCCTGCTCATGCTCTGTCTCACTCAGGGATAAATAAACATTTAAAAAAAAAATTTTTTTTTAATGTTAATGAAGCAAGGAGTGCCTGAGTGGTTCAGTCGGTTAAGTGTCCGAATTCAGCTCAGGTCACGATCTCGCAGTTTGTGAGCTCGAGTCCCACGTTGAGCTCTGTGCTGACAGCTCGGAGCCTGGAGCCTGCTTCAGACTCTGTGTCTCCCTCTCTCTCTCTGCCCCTCCCCTGCTCACTCTCTGTCTCTCAAAAATAAACATTAAAAAAAAGTAAATGAAGCAGAACCGTTTTGTGGGGCAGATGTTTTTTTTAACAGACCGCGAAAGTCCCTCCCTTCTGGTGTGCGGTTCTTTGGACTTTCACAAATGCTGCCAGCACCATGCAATGACACAGAATAGTTCCCTCAGCCCTAAGACAGATCTGTTGTTAAAGATCAATTTCGGGGTTTGCTAACTTCCTGGTATTTATTTACTTATTATAATGGCTCTTAGCCAGGGTGGCTCTGCCCCCCAGGGACGTTTGGCAATGTCTGAAATGTCATGACACCAGGGCGGGTAGTGGGTGCAGGTCAGGGGAGCGTAGGACAGCCTCCACCACGCAGTGCTGGCTGGTCTAGAACGTGAGCAGTAAGAGGTGGAGGGAACCGTGTTACAAAAAGAGAACATTCGTTTCTCTTGTTTTTCCCTCTGGAAATTCAAGTTAAGTGAACGTTGGAGCTCATTTTCGCTTAACGGTGCTGAGTGGAGAACCTGTAAATATAACCCATACGTATATCGTATATGTTCTGGTGAAATATACTGTATAAGTAGAGGATGGGCTCCTTAATAGTCTAATTGGAAACCGTACCCTGTCCTCCTGAGCACATGAGGTTGATTATGACTTTGGCTCTCCTGTGTGTCTAGATAATCCAGGCGCACGGCGGCACCGTGGACCCGACGTTCTCGAGCCGGTGCACACATCTCCTCTGCGAGAGTCAGGTCAGCGGGATGTACGCACAGGTGAGTAGGGCAGCGTCCCCTGTGACTGGAATGAAGTCTGGCCCGTTTTGTGGACCATCTTAGGATTCTAGTGATTGCTGTGTTTGGAAAGGACCTTTTTCTGCCTCTGAAGACAGCAGAGTCCCTTCTTTTCACCAGCCTTTGCTGGGACAGATAACCTTGTGGACGCCTGGCCTTTACGTCTTTGAGCGCGGTGTGCCAAGGACGCGCCCCTTCTCTCAGTCCAGGGCAGCCCCGTGACCAAGTGGGGGGCGGAAGCGGGACTTGCACCCTTGGGGGCCTTCGTGCGCGGGGCTGGACGGAGCCTCCGTAAACTCCTGCAGGGCGTGGGCTCGCGTGGTGTCCCCTCGTCTGTGGCCTCAAGTTCCTTGTCTTCTCTTCTAACAGTGTTCTTACTTGTGGACAGAACCCTGTTAATACGCGTGTGATAAACAACCCCCCCGAAACCGCTCTTCAACACCGCAGCCTTTTTCTGGATCCACTTTCCAACTAAAACTGTAGAAATGCCTGTGAGGTTTTTTTTCCCTCCATGGCTGATTTTAGGTAGGCGGTGACGTCTTCTTGGAGCCTGTTCTTTTGGGGGCCCTCCATGTTCTTGCAGGGGCATTTTAATTGAATTTTGATGATCATCGATGTGCTCTCATTCCGTGATTACTTTTAAGGTGGTTACAAAGCGTGTTGCCTTTGCCCCGGTTGCAGGCTCCCGTTCGCGTGTGGGTCGTCACGTTCTCAATCGTGACGTTTGTCCCTTTGGTAAATCGAGGGCTAGATGTCGTGACATTCCCGCGAGGGCTTCCTGATCCCGGGAAGGTGTCGTCATAGCTGTCCAGCCTTGCGGTTTTGTGCGTGACCCTGCAGCCACAAAGCCCCAAGCACAACAGACCCGTGATTCTGTGTTTGGTAGGCGATCAGGGAGAGGAAGAGATGTGTCACAGCGCACTGGCTAAACACCGTCCTGAAGAAGAGGAAGATGGTGCCGCCCCACCGTGCACTTCACTTCCCGGTGGCTTTCCCCCCCGGAGGGAAGCCGTGTTCTCAGCACGTAAGGGACTCGGCTTTGTTCTGTGCTCGTCCTCCTCCGGCAGAGTAGGTCCTGCGCTGCTTTCTGCCTCCCGCGCGGGCTCCCTCTGGCCCCGCGCCCGAGGGCCCGGGCGGGGCGGACACCTCCCCTCCCGTGTGCCTGGCGGCACAGGCTCCTGCACGTGGGAGAGTCTAACCGGGTCTCCAGCGTCTCGGACGCGACTTAAGGCCCCAGAGTAAAGCGGGGGTCTTGTGCCGGAGTGGCCACCGCCGGGCAGGCCCCTGTCGGTACCTGTGGGCTCTCTCACTCCGACGACCTCAGAACTGGGATGGGCGGGGAGGGTGCAGAACTCGCCCGTTCGTATTTACACGCTTAGTAGGACAGCTTTGTTAAAGTGACGTCAGCAGCGTCCTCCCGACACAGAAGAACTTCCCCGGGTCTGGTATCTCGGTCGTCTGCCCCGTCGGCTACAGACGTAGCCTGCGTCCCGTGAATAGGATGCTGCTTTCGACACTGTCGGGAGCGGCGTTCCCAGCTGCCTGCGGGAATGCCACATGCACAGAACAGGCCCGGAGAAGGAAGTGGCCACGGGTTAAATCGTCACTGCGTCTTGGCCTTATTTGCTCTCTTTGTGCTTAGATTATTTCTGTGACTGGATTTGTCGACAGTGACAGGGACGACCTGAAGCTCATGGCTTACCTGGCAGGCGCCAAGTACACGGGCTACCTGTGCCGCAGCAACACGGTGCTCATCTGTAAAGAGTAAGCACGCCTCTGACGCCACGTGGGCTCCCAAGTCCGCTTACGACTTGGCGGGTGTGTCAGCAGTTCGGTGTTGGTCGCCGCGTCGCGTTCCGTGGTGGGAGCCCGAAAATCGGTCTGTGGGAGTAACAGCAGTGAAGTTTGGACGTTCGCAGAGGCGTCCGTAAAGCACTGCGGTGAACTAGAATCTCAAATTCGCGGGCTTTGAGTCAGCTGAGTCGGGTCCGGGGAGTAAGGCAGACGCGGGGCTCGCGGGCGATGTGGGACCACGGCGTGAGCCTGGACGCACCCTGGGATTGCGATCGCCAGCCAGGGGCTCTGGTCGCCTTGGCTCAGGCAGCCCTGCTGGGTCTCTGATACCAGATGCAAAAGAAACACTGGTTTGAACAGTAGACGCTTCTAGCATTTAACGAAGTGTGTTTTTCCTCAAAACCAAAAAGGCCTGCCGGTTTGAAGTACGAAAAGGCCAAGGAGTGGAGAATACCGTGCGTGAACGCCCAGTGGCTTGGCGACATTCTCCTGGGGAACTTCGAAGCGCTGAGACAGGCCCACTGCGGCCGCTACACGACGTTCAGTCTGCAGGAGCCCTTTGCCCCTACCCCGCACTTGGTTTTCAGTCTCCTGGGTAAGTGCAGTTTCACGGGTCAGATTCATCAGTGCGGGTGCTAGACGTGCGTCCACCGCCTCTCGCTTGCCCGAGGCACCGCTGTGCGCCAGCTTCCTCTTAGTCCCTTCCCCCCACCCTGCCCAGGGGCTCTTGCCGGTTTGGTGTTCTCGTCTGCCTTTTTAGTAGATGCCGGGGATAGAAGGAGCACTCCGCTTTTCCGTCTGGTCTCCCCAGCCAGCCCCTGCTGGTCTCCCGTGCCTGCCTGCGCTCCGTTGGCTGTAGGCCAGCACCTGTGGTCTCCCCTCTGTCCTTGCCAGCTGCTTGTCCTGGGCCACACGGACCCCTGCCCTGCGGGACATGCTCTGACACTCAGCTGAATGCGCTCCAGAAAATGCCCGTTCAAGCTCTGCCTTGATAGGCTCCGTTTTCAAAATGCTCATTAAGTCTGGTTTTCCGGTGGCTTTAATCGTGGCTCTTGAGTTTGGTGTTTGGATGGCTCTTCGTTTTAAGCCACAGTCTGCTTCCCTGGGATGTATCTGCCCGTTTGACTTCAGTTCTGGGAGCTTTACCGAGACCTTTGGTCGGTCCTTGAAGCAGTCAGCATGGCCATCGTGTAGGGAGGTGTGCTGGTCCCTCGGCCACCCTGACGTGCCGTGGTCCTCCGTGTGGGCCTCCCGTTGTCACGGGTGGTTGTGGTTCCCGGGAACGGCTTCCGGAGTGACGCCAGGGTGGGCTGGGGGGTGGCTCCGCTCTGGACACCTGTGCCGTGCTGCGTTTCTTCGTGTCCCTCACCTGGAGAACCCTCAGTATGGGACACCCGAGCACGTCCCGCGGCTGCCCTCCCCTTACGTTGTACTGAAAACGTTTTTCAGCATAAGCGTGGTGCTTGCGTTTATCCTTAATGAATGTTCACTGAGCCACTGACGCGTCTGACGTAACGTTACCGGCCCCAGAAAAGGGCTTTACAGACGGGCTTTTCTGCTTGAACAGTATGTTGTTATAAATGTAACTCGTTTCTCTCTAGATGCCTGGAGGGTCCCGCTGAAGGTGTCGGCAGAACTGCTGATGGTACGTCCAGTCAGCGGCCCAGTCACTTGGGCTGTCCCTGTCTTACAGGAACGCGGTAGGCACAGACCTGTGTTTGTACGTTCAAAACTCTTTAAGTGATTTGTCAGCACGACGTCATAGAATGTTCAGCACACCCGGGGTCTTCGCTCCCCCTCAGTCGGTGCTTTTGTCATTGCCCGTATGTGTGCACGGGGGAGCGCTGCTCGAGGAGCTGCAGCGAGAGGGGAGGCACGAGCACTCACAGGGCAGGAGCCCTGGGACAGCGCTGGCCGCTCTGACTCGCGTCGGGCTGCCCGTGGTACAGGATGGGGACCCCCTCACTGTGGGCCGGGCCCCGGTGGGTGAGGCTGCCGGCTCGGGACGCGAGGCGGTCACATGCCGGTGGCTGTTGGCTCGGAAGCAGGGACGGGCGGCCTTCCTGCAGGGGCCGTGCAGCCACATCTCCCTCGTGTGATGCTGGGACGCCGGGTCCTGTTTTCTGTGTCACACTGCGGTAACCACGCCGTGTGATCCCTGGATGCTGGGTGGCCGTGTGATGTAGGGGTTAGGGTTATGCCCGGGTCACCGTGTGTATTCACCTGTCTGTTCGTATTAAAGGACTTGAGTCACGTGCCTGCTGATTTTCAGCACATCCTACAGAGTTAATTGGGAGGTTGTGTCCCCGTAAACAATGAACTGAGGGGAACCCTCCGGTCAGGGTCACCCAGTGACACCCCGGCCTGTGTTCTGTGATGATCTGCCCTGCTTGTTTTCCGAATCTAACCTGGGAGCTGCTGAGAATCGTCCAGAGTCTGTCAAGGAGCCCGTAGGCTAATGATAATGTGGTCCTGTGTTCTTTCTTTGCTTAAACTAGTAGTTATGATTTGATAAGACACGACTGGCTCTGACACACCAGCAAAAGCAAATATTCTCCTGACTCGCCCGGCTGGCAGAGATGTTCCGTGGCCTTCGGGATGAAGGTGGGAACGCGGTCATGTTCTCCCCCGCTCAGCCCCAGGGGCCTGGACGGCGGCTCGTCCCGCGGCTTCGTGTGGTGGTCACAGAGCCGCGGGTCTCAGAGACTCGGGGGCCAGTTTACCTTGTTCCTCATTGCCCCCGACGTGTGGAGTTTGGAGACTAAGGAGCCGAGGGTTGTGTCCTCAGGGCAAAGGTCAGAGAAGGAGAGCCTGGCCCCGTGCCTGACGGGCCAGCGGGTCTCGCGTGTTTTCTGGAGATGCGCCGACTTTCGGTCGTGTGGATACAGCCGGGGTATTTAGAAAACGTGAAGGTAAATGCCCGAGATGGAGAGGCAGTGGCTTCACGCAGTAAAACGAGTGACCCACGTAGCCCCTGGCAGCGCAGCGGTCCGTCCGGGGACGGCTTTCGTGAGCCGCCACACGCCAGATTTCTGTTGCGGGAACAGCCGTGTTTTAGGGGCGAGATTGCAGGGAGTGTGTTTTCCAAATCCCATGTCGGGACAGCAGACGACGCGGGAACGAACGCTGTCGTGTGGCAGCGGGGGCGGAGGACCGCACGTGCAGCTGGGCCGGGAAGGGCCAGCCGGCGGGCAGGTGCCAGGCACGCGGGCCCCTCCAGAAAGCCCGCTGGCCCCTGGCCGGCGTCCTCCTCGCTGCCATCCAGGCGCGGCTGGCTTCCGTGTGGCGGAGGGACGCTTCTCTGACGCGGGTGTGTGGGCAGCTGCTGTGTTTTGTGCGCAGCTGACTGACGTGGACACCGGTGTGATTACAGGGCGTGAGGCTGCCTCCCAAACTGAAGCAGAATGAAGTGACCAACGTCCAGCCTTCTTCCAAAAGAGCCAGGTACGGACAGCCCCTTCCCGCCGCTACGGTTGGGGTTCTCTGCAGGCCTGTGTTAGAAACGCTCACAGTTGGGGAGATTCCGGGATGTTTTCATAGAAAACAGGATCTTCTGACTTCCTCTTGGTTTATAACCTCATTGTGCTGGGTCTCGTGGCCGGGCCCAGAAGGGGGACAGACACATCTGTCTTTCTCTTTTGTTAAAAAAAAAAAGTTGAATCTTTTCGGTTTTATAAGTTTTATATTTTTTAAGTGTATTCATTTTTGAGGGAGAGACAGAGCGTGAACAGGGGAGGGACAGAGCGAGAGGGAGACACAGAATCTGAAGCAGGTTCCAGGCTCTGAGCTGTCGTCACAGAGCCCGACGCGGGGCTCGACCCTGAGCCGAAGTCGGACACCCAACCGGCTGAGCCACGCAGGCGCCCCGCATCTTTTTATTTTTAAGCAAAACTGCGTCCCACCGCAGTCGGTAAAGCGGCAGGCGGGAAGGGCTGGCGGGCCGCGCTGCAGGGGCAAGTGTGGGATTGCGTCCCCGAGGCGAGCCCCGCAGCCCAGGCGGGCAGGGGCCGAGAGCCCCGTGGAAGGACATGTGCGGAGGCGGTGGTCTCGCCTGCCGAAGACCTGGCTGGCCGGTGCGGGTCATGTGATTCGTAAGGCAGGGCAGGTGCAGGGTGAGCGGGGACCTTTCTCCTTTCGTGACTGTGGAAAAGCCGTTACTTCCAAGGCGGACTCGATGAGGCTGTCCTCCGCAGTCACCAGCTTCCCTCGCCTCTCCCCTGCTCTGCATCAGGCCCATTGCACCCCCACATCACAGTCCGTGTTCCAGAAGCGTTCAGGAACGTCTCGGTCGTGTGATGACGCGTTTTTTAAGTTGTCATCAAAATGCCACAAACCTTACAAAATTATTTTACCTAAATGGCCTCAACTGTCAGCTACGTGAGACTGAGGTTTCATTTAAAATGCGTGCCTAAGTCAGATCGCTTGCTTTGTGCTTCTGGTGTAAGGGCAGCGGACAGGGGCCTGGCGCCTGCCAGAGGTGCGGCTCCGGGGACGCCCCTGTCACTGCCTGGCCGGCGTGGACGCCCCCCACTGCCTGGCCCGTGAGGGACGCTTCCACCGGCACAGCCGGCTAAAGCCCCCACTTTCTTTTTAAAGCCCGTGGAGACCTTTGTGTGTGTGGGGGGGCGGGGGGGGGGGGGGGGGGAGGGTGGTGAGGAAGAGACGGCGTTCGCCTGAGCCGGAGCGCGTCGCTCTTGGGGGTGACCGCGTCCAAGGCGGGGAGGCCCTCACGCTTGCCCCTTACCGAGGAACCCCGCACACTCGGAGCTCTGAAGGCTTGTGCAAGCTGTTAGAATCTGTCGTTTGCTAAACATGTTTATTTTCTTTCACAGAATTGAAGATCTACCCCCTCCCACCAAAAAGTTAACACCAGAATTGACCCCTTTTGTGCTTTTCACTGGATTTGAGCCTGTGCAAGTTCAACAGTATATTAAGGTGAAATTCCATTCTACCTTCTGGGAGGAGTTTTAGCACCGTTCCTTTTTGTACACGTGGCTTTAGGCTAGCAGTGTGTTAAAGTAACATTTAATCGGGAACGTCCTGCTACAACAGTCTCTTTGGCTTATAAATCAGTTGTAGTCGTTTTTACAGTAAAAGTAGCCATTAAATCGTAAGTGACGTTTCACCTTGTTCTGTGGTTTTTATAGTTTTATACTTAGACCCTTGCTCTCTTAATAGTAGAAAACATAACTCGGGTGAGTCGACGAGACCCACATTTATGGTCCTGCGAACGCGAGCAACCTGCTCGAACGTGCTCGTGCCAGAAGCCGCCCCACCCCCAGGCGTCGGGGAAGCCGCGGGCCACCGGAGGCCGGTTCTCCTGGGTGGGGACCAGGGCGGCCGCGTGCTTGTGCTTGGACAGGAAGTGGGAACGCAGCCTTCAGCGTGCTGTCGGAAGTAACAGCACACGGGAGGGGGCATCTCGCTTGGCTGTTGTTTCGGGGGCGGCGGTTCAGAGGGCGTAAGTCGGCCTGTTATCACGTGGGCTTCGTTCATCGTACCGCTCAGGTTTTGAAGGAGAAGAAACCGTCCTAAGTGCCGTATCAATTTTTTTCACTTTTAAAATTGAGCCTAGTTACGGAGATCTTTCCTGGATGTTCACGTCTTCTCAGTCACTTCTCTAATTTTTACGAACAGGGTCTGTTAATGTGCCTCATCAACACCCATTTCAGCTTAGAAAGTCTGGGCATGTTCGCTCCTTTTCATGAAACGCGCCGCCTTGTTCTCCGGGCATCGTGTCTGTGGGGTGTGATACTGGGGCCCTCGGGGAATCGCTGGTTTTAGCTCAAGGCGCGGGGTCGACTCCGGACACGTCCATGTGCGTTGCTGTGCTCGCCGTCTCCCAGGCCAGCGCAGTGTGCCGCGCTCAGGTGCGGCCCCGCGCTCACCTCCGCTCTGTGCCCCTCCCTCCAGAAGCTCTACATCCTTGGGGGCGAGGTCGCCGAGTCTGCGCAGAAATGCACACACCTCATCGCCAGCAAAGTGACGCGCACGGTGAAGTTCCTGACGGCCATCTCCGTGGTGAAGCACATCGTGACGCCGGACTGGCTGGAAGAGTGTTTCAAGTGTCAGACGTTTATCGGTACGTAGCGTCCACAGCTCCGTTGCTGATGTGGAAAACCGACACGCGTTTTTCTCGACTTTATCTCTGCTTTCGTCCCAGCAAACGCCTCATTTGCTCTCTTACTCTTGATAACTCACCATTAAATTCATAAATGTCTCCCACGTCCCAGTGAGTCACTTGATACTTTTGCCTTGTACCGGGAAATAGGAGGCTTCGGCGTTTGGATGTTGGGGGGAATAAGGCCTCAGCCTCCGCCTCCTGATCCTCCCCGATCCTGATGCGTGTGTTCGGTTCGGATGCTGGCCGTGCAGTGCGATCTCGCGTGCAGCACAGGGTACGGGGATGGCGTCCAGGGGTGTCCGGGCACAGCTCTGATTGCAGGCTCCGTCAGAGGCCTGGTCGTCCGCCCCTCCTCATCTGCCCCGCGTCGTTCAGGGCACCAGGAGCGAAGTCCTTCTAAGTGGTCGTGCTTAGAGACGGCAGAGAAAGCATAGGTTTTGTTACACGGATCAGTGGACCGAAGTGCTTTCAGTGGAAGCAGCAGCAGTGTGACCCCCCCCCCCCCCACCCACACATCCTGAGCCCTCACCTGGCCACTGGTGCAGGTGGAGCGGGAGAGCAGGTGCGTGGCCCGGACAAGCGTCACTGTGATCTCGCAGTGGTGCTGAGTCTTAGCTCCCTTGTGGGCCCCGCCCCCGCCCCCCCCCACATCATGTGGCATCGACAGCAGTGACCGGCCCCCTGTCAGGACGCACCCCACTCTCCTATTTCTCCGCAGCCACCTGCCCTGGGCCCAGGGCTCTCCTCCCACTATCTCGGCTGTGCCCGCTCGTTCTACCCCTGGGGCAGGGGGATGCCGTGGATGCCCCAGGCCAGCAGAGACCTTCCCGTCCTCACTGCCCTCACGCTCTAACCTGACTTCTCCCTGACGGGGACATGTCATATTGCAGATCCGTGTCGTTCTCTCAGCCACTCGTGTGTAAATCTGATTGTCTTTACTGTAAAAAAATTAAGAAAAAGCACACGTATTTTGAAGTTCATGTAGTCTAACATACAGATGAGAAAGTATGGTCCGGAAAAATAACTTGTTTGCAGACACTTAGGTTTGTTGTTTATAGCAAAGCTAAACCAAACTTAAAATTCCGTGATGTTCTATCCAAGTCAGTCATAGGAAAGAATCATTTACGTGAAAATCAGTAATAACAAAAAAACCTGAATTCTCAACGACAGTAATATAGTTGATCCCTGTCATACCTGGTGTTACGTCCTACAGAGTAGCCACAGACACGGGTTCCTGAGCGCTGAACCATCGCTCCCAGAGGAAGCAGGGCTGGGCTCCTGTGAGCCCCTGGTCCTGTCCTCATCAGCCAATCCATACGTACCCTCGTGTGTATCTGGAAAACATCACGTACGTGCGCGCTGTGTCAAAGAGCCCGTGTTAACACCTGCTCTTGGCCCCCTCGCACCGAACGCCTGGCCAGCCGCACGTAACCGACACCGAAGGAGGCCACCGGGTCTCCTGTGGCCCCTTCCCTGGGAGCACGGCCGCGCTCCGCGCTGGCACTTTTGAGACCAGTCGCCAGCAGAAAGCATAAACGTGTGGGAAAATTAGCACTAAATAGACCACAGAAAGGAAACCTGTTTGTGGTATAAACTGGATGAAGGCCCAGCATTGCCTTGTTCAGCCCCCACTGGGAACGTGTGCGTCTGGTCCTCGGGTTTGTCACTGCTCTGCGCGTCTCCGCGAGTGATGCAGAAGTTTACAAGTAAATTGTAGCAAGTAGGCAGACTCACAAATGCAGAATCCGCAAGTAACGAGGATAACTGTAGAGACTCTTTCGATTGAAATTAATGTTTTTGTTCTTAAAAGCTATTAATGAAATAAATGCAGGCAAAAGAAAACATTTGTAGAAACAATTACTATAAACATACAGATTAGCTCCCAAGTTTTTGTAACAGTTGTAAAATTTAGAATGAGATGGGCTGTTCCTTAATGGAAATTTGACTTAGTTTACCAAGTTTGCCAGTTTGTGACACGTGATTCTTTTATCTTTTTATAAAGTTTACGGCATTTCCTGTGTCACAGAAGTTCTGATTGACTCATTTGTTTCTGGTATAACTGTTGATGTCTGCGGGTTAGAAGGTGGTTTAGTCGTAGTATAAATGTTTACTATTTAATAGTAACTGTTCAGACGTTTCATATTTGATCCCCTAAATTTCCAGACATAAGAGAGTGTTTCCACTTTATAATCATTGCCTTCTCTAGACGTCCTGCAGTTGGACTCCTACAGCACGTATCCTTTCCAGAGTGGCCTTCTTTCACTTTGTGATATGCACGTAAGCCTCCTCCCTGTCTCCTCACTTCATAGCTCATTCCTGTTTGGCGCCGAACGGTTGTCCATTGTCTGCACGGACCACAGTTAATCTGTTCACCTGCTGAAGGGCGTCAGAACTTTCAAGTCCCGACCATGACGAATAGAGCCACTGCCGTCATTCGTGTATAGCTTGTGCACAGATATAAATTTTCAACTCCTTGAGCCAATACCAAGGGGTGGGGTTGCTGGATTGTATGGTAAAAGTATGTTTAGTTCTGTTAAGAAGCCACCGAGCTGCCTTCCCAGCTGGCCGCCCCGTCTTGCGCTCCTGCCAGCAGGGAGAGTTGCCATTGCTCCACATCCTTACTTGCATTTGCTGTTGTCAGTGTTCGCAGTTTCCACCATTTTCACAGCTGTGGAAGGGCGATCTTACGGTTGGTTTAATCTGTGCTTCGGTAATGACACACGATGTGGAGTATCTTTGCTATCACTGATTCTTCTGTGATGCCATGTCTGTTCAGATGTTTTGCCCATTTCTTAACTGGGTTGTCTTCTTATTGAATCTTAAGAGGTCTTGGTGTATTTTATATAGCAGTCCTTTATCAAATGTGTTTTTTGCAAATATTTTCTCCGAGTTCATGGCTTGTCTTCTCATTTTTTTGACATTTTCTTTCACAGAGCAGAAGTTTTTATTTTTAAATTTTTTCTAACGTTTATTTTTGAGAGAGAGAGACAGAGCATGAGCAGGGGAGGGGCAGAGAGAGAGAGACACACACAGAATCCGAAGCAACCTTCAGGCTCTGAGCTGTCAGCACAGAACCCAACGCAGGGCTCAAACCCACAAACCGTGAGATCATGACCTGAGCCGAAGTTGGATGCTCAACCGACTGAGCCACCCAGGCGCCCCAGAAGTTTTCAATTTTAACGGAGTCCAGATTATCACATTTCTTCCGTGGATCGTGCCTTTGGTGTTATAGCTAAAGTCATTGCCATATTCAGGGTCATCTCGATTTTTCTTCTGTGTTCTAGAAGATTTATGGTTTTGTGTTTTACACTTAGGTCAGTGATGCATTTTGAGTTGAGAAGGATGTACAGTCTGTGTCTGGATTCAGTTTCTTGCGTGTGGACGTCCAGTTGTTAAATGATTTTTGCTCAGATTGCCTTTGCACCTTTGTTAAAAACCAAGGTGATTGTTTCTTGGCTCTATTTGGCCAGTGCCACATGGTCTTGTCTGCTGGAGCACTGAGATCCGTCAGTGGCGGCCCCCATCTTCGTTCCTGTCCTTCAGTGTCGAGCTGGCTGCTTTGCGTCTTTGCTTTCCGTGTGAACTTTAGGGTCAGTTTGTTGGTGTGTGTAAACGGTTGGTTTTTAATACATATTTAAAGACCTTTTGTTTTGCCAAAAGCTTTAAGTTTCTCAAGAATATGGACCTTAGGTTATCTGGAGTCATTAATATCTGAATCCTTGCTTTCAGGTTCACGTCTTTTACTCATCTGTTAGCATTTGATGGGTTTTTAAAGAACACGTTTGGCTTTTGAAATCAAATCTCTCTCACCTTTTTTTAAACAATCCCCAAACAGTTGCAGTTAGCAAACAGTACAGATCGCTGCATTCTCCTGAACCGTGAACGAGTACGTTCCCAAAATGACACGCCATCATCCCTGATGTCGTGTGTTACCTACAGAAGAGGATGCTTTGCCAGACGGCCACGGCACAGCCGCCAAAATCAGGATCTGCTGCTACTGTCTCGTTTGCAGACCTCATTCGGCTCTGCCTGGTTGTCCCCGTGATGTCCTTCCTTGAAAGCCACAGGGTAGCTCAGAAGCACACGTGGTCGTCACGTCTCCGTGTGGGTTTGCCCGCCGCTTCCCCCGATGGAGTGCGGGAACTCCGGTGGGCACCGTGCCCTCACGCGGCTCCTGCCGGGGTGGTGCGGTTCTGACTTGTCGTGTCACTGGAGGGGGTCACGGGGACCCCTGGGTGCAGGCGATGTCTGCTGGCCGCCTCCGCTGTAGTAAGTCTGTGGGGAAGTACTGGGAAGTGTGCCATTGCCACCGTTCCTTTGACGTACTCGTTTATCTCCTTGTGTGCAGCCCTTTTTCTCTTGCATTCCGTGGGTTGTTACCATGCTGTCCTTGATGCCTAGACTGTCCCGACTTGGACAGTGAGAGCCATTCTGGCTTCAGGGCCCCTCAGGCTGTCCTCTCTGTGTTTGAACACTTCTGGCTTTCGCGCAAGAAAGTTCTAGGCTTTTCTGCTCTTGCGTTTGTAAATCCGTTCTCCCATGGCGAGCAGCCTGGCTTCCAGAACGCTGCGCGTGTTTACTTACCTCGTTCCCGCGCGTGACCCATGTCCCAGCATCGCCAGCACCGCCTTGTGGGTGCAGGGCCCCCTCTCTGCCTGCACCGGCTCCCTCGGCTGGGGTTCTGGCACCCCACGTGGGCCCGATAGCTTTCATCGTGTGCTAGGGGTGTGGTTTTGTAATTTTGTGTTTGTCTCTGATTTATAGAGATTGAGACACTGCTTTACAGACTGTCTCTTTCTGGGGTGCTCATTTCCGCTGTGCGGCTGTGAAAAGCTTAGCTTTCAGGTTGACTCCTCCCAAGGGTGACGCAGCTCTGTTCCTGCCTGAAATCTCCCCGTAATGGGGTCGTCAGAGCCGCTGTTCCTCCGGGGACCGTTCTCTCCATCCAAGCCCCTGACCACTGCGTGGGGCTCTTCACCAGCTCCTGAGAAGGCAGATCAGCCTCGCGTTTTGCCCTAGAACTTACACGTCGCACATTTTCCGTGTGACTGAACTGCTTGTTTTCACTTCTCCCATTTTCGGACAGTCATACCTTTTCCCACCGAAAACCGCGGAGCCGCTTTCTCGGATTGGCTGATCACTTGACCTCGTATCTCTAGCAGTTCGTCATTCGTCATTCGTCATTTCAGGGTCTCTTTACTGATTGGCTTGCTTTGCTCCGGGTCGGCAAACTGTGGCCCGTGAGCTAGGACTGGTTTTTACATTTTTAAAGCATCCCTGTAAGAGAAGGACGTGTGGCTGAAGGAGCACGTGTCCCCAGCCTGAGCCACCGTGTCGGGGAGCAGCGTGCCGTCGGGCTAGAGCGCTGTGATGCTCCTGGGCTACTCTTAGAAAATGAGGAAAGGAAGAAATGCTTCTCTGATCGTGAGACATTTATGAGAAGCTTAAGACATTTTGTGATCTTTAACTTTTCTTGTAACTCTGAAAACCAATAAAAGTGCCCAAAGGCTTCTAAGTCGGGTGAAACCATTCTTTCTAAGGTGCTATACGCCGTCCGGTATTTAAACGGAATATGTTTTTGTCAGATCTGTAAAGATTCGTTGGTCATCAGATCATGGAGTCCGAGACCTGTGGTATTTCACACACACGCTGGGTGTGATGCTCGTTCCGAGCTGGTCGTTTGGGGCCTGGGGTTCTTGACCTCCCCATGAGCTCCCTGAAACAGTGCAAAGCGGCGGCCGGGAGGGGCCCTTCCTCTCAGTCCACTGTCTCCCACGAGCGTATAGCCTCAGAAGGTGAAGACGCACTGTCCTTCACCTGCTCTGTTTCCGGGGCAGAGTGAGTGACACTGTCAGACATGCAGCTGACATTTCAGGATTCAGAGCTTTCCCAGGGAAGCGTGAGCCTCGAGCGGCGGCGTGCACTTGACCGGCGGCACGACCTCCGGGGTGCACGGCCCGTGTCCCCTGAGTCTGCACTTCGTTGAGCGGGCGGCTCTTGTCTTCCAGATGAGCAGAACTACCTCCTCCGAGACGCTGAGGCCGAAGTGCTCTTCTCTTTCAGTCTGGAAGAGTCCTTGAAGAGGGCACACGCTTCTCCACTCTTCAAGGTACACTTTAAAGGGAAAGGTCCCCACGGAGTTACAGATGGCACGGTTGGAGGTGACACGCGCCCGGGGGGGGCGGGTGGGGGGGGAGCCTGGTGCTCCTCCCGGGACATGTTACTGGAGGTCTTGGCCGGGGAGACCCAGTGCGCCTCCGGAGCCCCGCGCCCTGCTGGCTGTCGGGAGCGCGCGGTGTACCTGGGCCTTCAGAGCGCGTGGCCAGGGATAACTTAATCGGTGCGAGGCATTTAAGTTGGTTTTTCTGCTTTTAACAAATCTTTGCTACTTAACGCTCTTCTCATTAAACGCACACGCAGCTGGAGAAAGAAGATTCTTGGCAAAACGTGAATTGAATGTATGCCTGAGTAACTCAAGGCTGAAGATGTTTAAACATTTGTTAGAGAAGCTCCTTGGACACACACAAAAAAACGTTCAGGCTGCTCTGTTTTTACACCTAAGGAACCAGCTGAGGCACGAGAATGCCGTTAGGGTGTATCTCCCTCGAAACAGCAGAGTTTTCCAAACGTTAGTTCTTTTCCTGCAAGCAGTTTAACACCGTGCTTTATGGAACACTTGAAAACAAAGGTGTTAGGAAACTGAATCTTAACCATCAGAATCATTTCCTAGTCGGAGCGCCAACCAGGCCTGGGTAACGAAGAGAACACAGGCGCTGTGCCTGCCTCGCGCTTGACAGACGGAGGGGTATGATCTGATGCCCATTTAGAATTCTATGGAAATTGTGAAAAATGTTCACACTGTTCCTCCCGATCCCACAGAATTCTTCGTGTCTTTTAGGAATGTCAGTTCCAGTCACTTGTACTCCTCACAGCTCACACCTGACATAAGGACAGGCTTGTTTTTTCCACAGTTACCTCCCGGCTTCCTCCAGGCCCGTCTCAGGCTGGGGACTCGCGGCAGGGTGGTACTTCCATCCGGAACTTCCCGAGACGACACATTTTGTCGAAACTCTCAGGGTAGGGTTTATGAAGACTGACGTACCCTAACGATTCAAAGTGCACGTATTTTCGTTTCATTTTTAGGCAAAATATTTTTACATCACGCCTGGAATCTGCCCAAGCCTGTCAACCATGAAGGCGATCGTGGAATGTGCAGGGGGACGAGTATTGTCTAAACAGCCGTCTTTCCGGAAACTTGTGGAGCACAAGCAAAATAAGGTGGATAGAAGGGAAACAGCCGACTCCTCGCCGTCCCAGACGAGATTCACTGTTCGGTGACCGATAAACTCCCTTTCTTTTCCTTAGAGCTTATCAGAGATCATCTTAATATCCTGCGAGAACGACCTTCACTTATGTCGGGAGTATTTCGCACGGGGCATAGGTACGGTGTGTTGCTGTGTTTGTGGGCGCGAGCGCACAGCAGCGTGTCTGTCCTCACGGTCCGCCCCTCTCTTTCAGACGTCCATAACGCAGAGTTCGTGCTCACCGGGGTGCTCACGCAGACACTGGACTATGAATCATATCCTTTTTCTGAAGGCGGCTCGGTGCAGGGCCCCCCGTCCCCACTAGGATCAGAACCGCACGCATCCGTGTGGCGCGGGCGGTAAGAGGCCGGCTGCATCACTGCAGGTGCCCTGCCGTAAGCTAGAAGCATCTGTCTTCATACGATTCGTACTCTTACGTCTTTTCCGGATTTTTAGACGTTTGTGAATGTCTAGTCTGTGCCACCTTGACTTTCAGAAAGAACTGCTTTAGAAGTCATCTGGGTGATGTGGGGGTGTCCTCGCAGGGGCCTCGTGTCCTGTCTAGAGACGGAACAGAGCCTTTGTGGAGAGCTGCCGGGGCGGGGGGCGGGGGGTCCTGTGCGGGGCCCCAGGGACGGCTGCCTGGGCTGTGCCTTGTGGCCGAAAGGGGCATCCGCCGAGATGCGGCCTCGGCTTCTTCACGGGCGCTGGTCCCAGGCCCTGCCGCAGAGAGGGTGGGGCCGTGGCAGTCCGTGCGGGGCACGTGGAAAGCTGCCCCTGATCCAGGTTGCCTGGTTTGAGTGGGTACGAGGAACGCGGTCCAGGGTCTTAGGCCCTGATGCTGGCTAACTAGACTTGGGGTCCCTTAGGGATGTAAGCTTGCCTCGTGTTCGAAGCGTGTTTTCCTCAACAAACCTACGTATAAATTTAACTGATGGCATCCGCACCGCGACTGGAGTCCTGGGCACGGGCCCGGCCGCCGTCGGGTGGACGGACCCGCTTCCTGCAGAGGCTCGCGTTTGCCAGCTGCTTTGGGAGGCAGGCGCTCTAGAGCAGGAAAACCAATAGGATACATATGCTGCATCTTTTTAAGATGTGTAATTTTATTCTGAGGAAACATAAATTATGTTTTGTATTATATGAATTTATGAGCCCACATTAGGTTTTATGATTCATTTGCCAGGTTTTTAAATGTTTTGACAACACTGTTAACAGAACTTCAACTACAAATAAAATGGTGTAAATAAAGACCTTGCTATCTCTAAATTATGATGTTAAAGATTTGAAATGTTTTGTACTTTGATTATTTTTATTTCTTATACTCCTTTCTTTTATATTGATATCTTGCCCACATTTTAAATAAATGTACTTTTGAACTTAGAATTTATTCTGTATTTTTTTTTTTTGGCATCATTTATATGACGTGCATCAAACTGGATCACATTTTAAGTCATTCCAAGACAAAATACATTCTAAGTTTTTCCCAAAGAAATCATTTCCGGAAGGCAGCCATTCTCTGCCAATGTAATAAGTTCCCAAGCAGAGGGGTGCCCGGAACGTTCAGCAACCCCTGCGATGCGGACACAGACCAGTCGGAACCTCGGACACCGCATACCCATCCTGCTCCCGCCCCACACGTGGCTCTCACACACTTCCTGTTGGATCGTGGGTACCATCAAATAACGAGAGACCACTGTCTCAGCAGGTAGGTCAGTCCTGACACGTTTCTTACGCTGTCCTGTTCAGTACAGGAGCGTGTTTAAGCGATACCGCCACAGAGGTGCTCTTACCGTGCTCATCTGGCGTGTTCAGAGTTTGCATCCATAACGATTCCCGAAATGCCTTCCTAGAAACAGACGTCTTCCTTGAAACAGTTGTGACCCACTTGATGGCTTATTCTTTAACCGCACAGCCTCTACAGTTTAACTCTTGAACTTGGTTTAGGCGGAACACCTGCATTAAAAACATGAACACAGAAGGAATTGAATTCCATGTTGGGAATTCTTAGTGTTCCTGTAGGGCTGCGGTGACGATCACACGCTCAGGACACTGTTTCTTCGGGTGTTCAGCTCTGCTGGGGTGGGACCACGTGGAGTTCTTTCTACAGGCGGAAGGGACATCACCACACACTTCGTAATTTTAAGGTACGGGTCAGCGTCTTCAAGTGATTCTCCCCTGTCTAACCCTTGACCTTCTGTGTGTTTCCCAGTGACCTGCCCGATTACCGTGTGGGCACATCCTCAGTCAGCGTGACTGACACGTATTTATTGTTGTCGGCTACTGGGAGTATTTATCTTGAGCTCTTTGAGTATGTGCTACGAACAGTGCATAGTCTGGCATTTACTTGTATTTTTAACAAAATGCCTGCTTAGAAGCTAATAATTTTGCACCTACGCAGACTTAGGAACACTCACCTGCAGAGGCGCCTGGGTGGCCCAGTTGGTCAAGTGTCTGACTTGACTTCGTCTCACGTCGGTTCAGGGACTCAAGCCCCGCCTTGGACTCTGTGCCGACAGTGTGGAGGCTGCTTGGGATTCTCTCTCTCCCCCTCTCAGAATAAACAAACAAAAAAATCCCCTGTAGAATTGGAATTCGTGTTGCTACCAACGTAGATCCCGCAAGAGCCTGAAAGGGAAGCAGTTTCCCAACCGAGAGCACGATTTCGATTCAGAGTGCCACCCCACTGCTTCCGCGCTCAAAAGCGAAGGCGCGGACGCAGAGCCCCGCATCTGTTCAGTCTGCGGCGGAGACGGGGCGTCTGCTTAACCAACACGCGAGGATGACTGATTTGATTAACCTTTCAATTAGTGTTTTTTTCCAAAAGCTGCCAAGAAATCATCCTTAAGCACTCCAGGAGCTGTCTGCAGCCAGCTGGCTCACGCAGCTGTCGAGCACGGATTTGGCGGCTCCGGGGAAGCTCCAGAGGAACACGTAAGAATAGAGACTTCAGGTAAACGCTTCTCACGGAAGTTGATGAGAGGAGTTCTTTTCTCTTAAGAAAACGAAGTCTTCATCCCGTGTTGTCTGGCTCAGGGTTGTTCAGCAGAAGTAGGCACTACGTGCGCGATTTAAAAATTCCTAGTAGCCACACGAAAATTTAAACAACTTTTAAGTGTTCGCAATTTTATTTAACGCCACGCCAGCGTATCTAAAATACCGTCCCAGTGACAGGTCATCAATATTAGATTACCGCGACGGTGGTGGTTTTCTCGGTGCCGTCTTTAAATAATCTGTTGTGTATTTTACGCTTAGAGCGCATCTCGATTCTGACAATAAATTTTCATTAGAAATGGTTTCTCTGTATTTAGATTTAATGCCACTTACAGTTTAAAAAGGTGTATGTGCCCAAGCTATTCTAAGCAGGACTGTTTCCCAGCAACAAAGTTCGTGGCCGTTTTTAAGTTAAAGCTAATCCTAAATAAGATGAAAACCAGCTCCTTACCTGCACGAGGCTCATTTCCATGCTCGGGGACCCGGTGTGGCCGTGTCGTGTCTGGAGGGCCGGCGGCCACCCGTGCGGGCTCCCTTTGGCACCGCGAGTGCCGGTGAGCAGGTGGACGGTCCATCTGAGAAGCTCCAAGACCGTAGTCCCCGGAATTCTGCTCCCTGCCACAGACGGGTGGCAAAAGGGGTGTCCATTTGCAGCAGGAGGTGCGTCGTGTCGAGAGGAGAGTGGGAGAAATCCTGCGTGTCCTCGTGGTCACCGGGAAGGGTTGGACGTGTTGTAATCCACCTCTGGGGACTGCAGAAGGAACGGTTGAGTGGGACCGGCCACACGACGCCACGTTCTTCAAACCCTGTGGCGAGCGAGCAAGGCCCCGAAGATGGCCCGCAGGCAGGAGGCAAAGCCCCTCAACCCAGGCACCCGCGCTCTCGGGGAGCCCTCCCGAGTCCCCGATGTCTGCTCGATTAAAAAGCAAGTGTGCAGTTAAGGAAGCTCTGCATCCGCGGGAACCTAGCTGCCTCTGCACACCCACCGGTGACTGCACTCCCACGTCTGTTCCATCAGCCGCCGCGCACCCGGCAGGCCCCATCGCCCCGCCCCCGTTCTCGTCACACCCGATGGCCGCCTCCGAGCTGCCGCGGCTGGCACGTCCCCCGGCTGTCCCCCGCCTCACCGCCTGTCCACACGTCCCCTCGCTCCGTCAGCTCACCTGCACAGATGGTTGCGTCTGTCCGTCCCCGTTCCCGCCAGGCTCATCTTGCCTCCTGTCTCTTCCCCTCCCAGCTGCCCTCCATACTGTCCCACGGTCCTGCTAAGAAGAAGGTACCCAGGCTGTGCGGCCTGAAGTCCCAATGCCTCGGGATGTCCCCACCCAGGCCCTCGGTCCCGTCAGCCACACGCACCGCTTCCTGCCGCTCCGTCCGGCAGCCCCTCCTGCTCACTGCCCCGGAAAGCTTTTCCTGCTTCCCTCCAATCCTGTGTAAAAAACGCCTCTGAGGCATGCGCTTACTTGTCTGCACAAGTAACAGAGCGAAAACAGGTAAATCGGGCATCAAAATTCAAGCCTGTTCCGTATCAACAGACACCACCAGCAGTGAAAAGACAAGCTACTGAATGAGAGAAAACATTTGCCAATCCTGTATCACATAAGGAGCTCAGGTCTAGAGCATATAAAGACTCCAACTCCACCACAAGAAAAAAAGCCTGGTTTCAAAATGGGCAAAGGACTTCACAGCTGTGTCTCCAAAGAAGGTGAATGGCCAGTAAGGTGCTCAGTATCCTCATCGTCAGGGAAACGGAGATCACAGCCACAGTGAACCACCACCTCCCACCCATCAGGACGGCTGGTGTCAAAAAAAAAGAAAAACCAGGAGGTAGAGAAACGACCCCTCGTGCACCGCCGGTGGGAATGTCAACCGGTGCAGCCGCTCCGGAAAGCGGTGTGGAGGGTCCTCGACGTGTAAAAGTAAAGCGCCCTAAGACCCAGCGGTTCCAGTCCTGGGTCTTTACCCGAAAGGTTTGAAAGCAGGCTCTTCGTGAGACATTTGCACACCCCCGTTCATAAGCAGTAGTCGCAGCACCCAAGCGTGGGGAACAACCCGAGTGTCTATCTGCTAATGAACGGAGAAGCCAAAGGTAGCCCGTGGGCCTGACGCAACACTCAGTCTTGAGATCCTGACACCTGCTACAACATGGGTCAACCCCGGGGACGTTGTGCTCAAATAAGGGAGTCACAAGGGACAAATATTGCGTGAGTCCACTTCTGGGGGGGGGGTCCCTAGAGCCGTCAAATCCATAGAGACCGTGGGCGGTGGGCACCGGGGGCTGGGTAAGGGATGGGGAGTTCGTGTTCCATGGGGACAGAGTCTCAGTTGGGGACAGTGAAGTTCTGGAGAGGACGGGGGTGACGGTTATAGAACAAGGCAGATACGCTCACTGCCACTTAATTGGACACTGAGAAATGACGGACGTCGTCAATTCTGTGTGTTTCGCCGGCTTTTAAGAAAGAAGGAAATGAAGACCAGTTAAACCAGCGAGTAGCAGAGTGGAGGTTGGGGAGAACTTCTTGCGAGTTCACCTCCTGCTCTTCCACAGACTTGAACCGAACCCTCTCAAACCCAGTGGCCAGAACCCCGAATCCACGTGTAGAGTTACACGCAAATGCATCCGTGTGCGTGCGTGCACGTGTCTGCGTATCTTTCTCGGCGCCCGTCACATCTGAAAAGGCATCCGACCCAGGAAGGATTAAAGACTCGCCGTGTTAGAAACAAGACAAAACCAGCAGACGGGGAGGTACTTCCAGAACGACAGAACAAGGGTCCGTGAACATCTCCTTCTCCGCCGTACGGAGAACAGACACAAATGGGCATCGCCACTATGTCAGGCCATGGGAGGCTGAGCCCTTCTGCCCCCTGAGCCACGCAGGGTTTTGGGTTCAGGTTTCAAAGCTCCCGAGCTGCTAAGTTACGCCGTCCGTGGCATTTTGGCCAGGGTGGCCCTGGAGGTCTTTCTTCGGTGCTGGGGAACCGCGGGCTGGGCAGGCGGAGTGGGGACCGCGCCCAGAAGCCCGGCACGGGGCAGGGGCAGGGTGCCCGGGGTTTACGACTGGAAAACCATCCGCACGGTTAGGTCCACTGACCCCAGGAAGGGAGGACGTGGGGTCTGGAGGCCAGGGTGTAGAGATGGTATTTTCTGGGCTGAGAAGCAAGAGCGATCCCCTCCCGTGGGAACGTTAGCTTTAAGCGAGCGCCGGATGACGCGGCTCCAGCGGGGAGGGGAGGGGATGTCCGCTCAGGAACACGCACAGCCAAAGCCACGTGAGATCGGTCCCGACCCGCCGCCTGCCGGGGAGTCATGCCCAGCGCACATCCACCCCTCACGGCGCGGGCGGGGGCGACGTGGCTTCCCCGGCTGCACACAGGGACGGCTCCCGCCGCAGCACTTGTCCTCCTGGGGCTGGCGTCCCGCCGCAGCCCGTCCGTGCTGGGCTGGGCTCAGGGACTGACTCCCTTCTGCTGTCAGCCCAAGAGACGGGACTCTACCCGCTGGTCCCGGACAAGGACAGAGAAGGTCACGCCCTTCCCTGAGGACTGCAGCACCTACGGGAGCAGAGGGACTCAGTGCACCGGACAGGGCCGCCCTTCCCGGCGCCTAGGAGGTTACTTTTACCACCGGCAACCCCACATAACGGAAACCGCGTCCTGTTAACGCTGCACCTGCGTGGCTGGTGTGACGGGCAGAGCGCTGCCGACCCTGACACCGAGCACAAGTACCGATGGCCACCGGGGCAGAGTCGACTCCTCGGCCCGGAATGCCGCGCGCGTCTGGTTTTACGTGGCGAGGGGAAGCAGGGCAAGGCGCGGCCTTCACCCCCTGCTTCTCACCTCAGGGACCTGGTGCCCCCCTCCCAACGGCAGTGTGCACCGTGCACCGGGCTCGGCTGCAGCCCCGGGGCGTGAGCCCCGAGCACCCCAAGGGGTCCCATCCCAGAGGCAAGAAGGCGCGGGCAGAGCTGAGCGGAAAGAGCCAGCGCTGGCCAAGCAGGAGGGAGAATTCGGAGAAAATGCGGGCAGCTGCCCTGATGTGTGAGATGCTGGCAAAGACGGGATTTTCAGAGGTCCTGGGTGTGGGTTCCCTTGGACATTTTATAACCTCTTTAACGGAGACTCACGGATCCACTTTGAGAACGGCAGTGAAAAATGGCACCTTGGCTTTGGGCGGCCATCGTGCCGTCAGGAGACAGCGGATGTACCCCCTGGGTTACATCTGGAGCATGACCTAGGAATTTGGACCTAAACTCCCCGTGATCAGCCGCACTGCCCACCAACCCACGATGAACACGACCGTCTGCCTTGTGCTGCCGTGTACCTTGCCTGGCCTCCGTCCCCAGAGGGGCAACATGGCAGGTTTCTGAGCGACCGACCAGCTTCCTAACAGGTGCGCCCGGAGATACGGGGTGCAGTTTATGGTGATACGGATGTACCGCTGTTAAGATTTTAGTTTAGAACCCTGTGTACACTTTCTCCTACACACTTTCCTGAGCAACATTTTGTATTTTTCAGAGGGGATTTCATCGCAGCCCCTGACACCAGGAGCCGCAGTTGTGAGTGGAGCGTGTAGCACTTGCTCCGAACTTTTCTTCACGATCCCAGTTGTCCTGATTCTTTTTCAGCCATGATTTCTCACTCGTAAGCTTTGTTTTGCAAGTGCATGCAAATGACTTGGTTTTCGTTTCAGTTTATGCCTATTTTCAGATTTTCCCTAATACAGAAATGATGTATGTTCATCACCATCATCATCCTCTGGGATCGTTAGATAACAGAACGGTGAGGACTCCAGTTTTGGATTATGTGTGATACTTTGATAAAATAAAGGAAATTTCCGACTTTTAACGTTCGTGGGCCCTGTTCCTAGGCTCCCAGGGAAGCTATACTTGGACATTTACCAAGGTCAAAAGGATTCAGCAAAACCTCCAAGCGTGGGCTCTATTTCTTTGCCGTGCACACACAGTACATCTGCTTTGTTAAATAATAATAATGATAATAATAACAATAATAACCCAAAAGGAACGTTCCAGACATAAAGAAAGAAACCCCCATGCTTTCCCTAAGATTAAAGTCATATAGTCTCATGCACACTAAAAACATAAGATAAAGCCTGTCGCTTTCCGGAATGCCCTTCCTCTGGATTCTCTCTGTAACTCCGTGTAAATTCTGTGTATAATCCTGCAGCCCATGTTCCTTCCCCAGAGCAACGTTTGTGAAGACTGTGTATCCTGGGTGGTGGCCCCAACTTGGGCTTGAATAAGATGCTTTTTCTTTCTCTTTATTTTTGGGGGGAGGGGCAGGGAGAGGAAGAGAGAGAATCCCAAGCAGGCTCCACACTGTCAGGGCAGAGCCCGACGTGGGGCTCGAACCCATGAACTGTGAGATCGTGACCTGAGCTGAAATCAAGAATTGGATGCTCAACCTGCTAAGCCACCCAGAAGCCCCTCTCTTTAATATTTTAAGGCAGGTTTGTTCTGTCTCAACCTTACTTGGGGGAGTCGGCAGTGTGTCAGAGCAACCCCCCTGAACACAGCTGGGCGTCGTCTGGAACTCGGCGCTCCGTCCCAGCACGAGCCCTGTGTGCCCTCCGACTTCTCACGGGTGTACCGGTGACTCCTGCTATCCAACCCCCTCAATTTGAATCGACAGCCCTCGTACTCAAGCTGTTGAGGGCTGCCTGTGACGTTCTCCGGGCGGGAATAACCTACAGGGGTTGGTTGTTTTCTTTGAGCATTATCATCATCGATGCTATTAACGGAAGGCTGGAGTAAACTTTCTGGCTACAAACACGAGACACTGAATCACTCAGCTTGGAAGAGAAGGGACACTTGCTCCTTCGGGCCAAATGGTGCCTTCAGGTGACCGAGAGCCTCACGGAAGCGTCTGTGGCTATTCGTGACACGTGGCGGTCCCGGAGGAACTTCCCACCTCATGAGGTAACTAATGCTTGGCTCGTCTGGGGACGCACACATAGGATTGATCATCCGGTGCTCAATGGTCTCAGACCTCGCGGGGAGAAACCGCGACGCGTAAGAGAGTGTATCCCAGCTCCCGGGAAGGGATCTGAGCAGCACGGACTGGCCCACCACACTTAACATCTTTAGATCTCCTTCGAGCCTTACTCGAAAAATAAAACCACGACAAGAGGAATGGGGAACCGTGCTTCGAGAGCTGAAAGCTCCCGGAAAACCACCCACCACCCATGGGAGCTCCGGCAGGCTCTGCGCACAACACATAGGGAACCTCTATTCGCAATGCTTACTTAACTGGGAAAATCGAAGTCTCAGATGGCCCAAATGGGGTTCTTTCCACACGTCTGAATTCGTTTTCTCGTGCACACAGAGAAAGCGACCGGAAACTAGGAAGCCGTTTGGTTCAATCAGTGCTCACGGAGGTCCTCTGAGCTACATTTGGCTTGTGTTTGCTGTTGCGGCTTTTGGCATCTTTGGGCAAAATTGGCCCTGTTCTGACTGGAAAATGGAAAAAAAAAAAAACTAATTGATGGACCCATAAGTTATAATGCCATCTTGCAGTTAGATTTGTTTTGATAAAAGGGGGATAGTTGGAAATCGGGTCTTTATTTTTATTTTTTTTTCAATGTTTATTTATTTTTGGGACAGAGAGAGACAGAGCATGAACAGGGGAGGGGCAGAGAGAGAGGGAGACACAGAATTGGAAACAGGCTCCAGGCTCCGAGCCATCAGCCCAGAGCCCGACGCGGAGCTCGAACTACGGACCGCGAGATCGTGACCTGGCTGAAGTCGGATGCTTAACCGACTGCGCCACCCAGGCGCCCCAAGAAATCGGGTCTTTAATGTCTTCTCCACAAATATTAGTGAAACAAAGGCTATGTATTGTTTGCATCTTGTCTATATGTCCATGTGTAATAACGGAGATCTTTTCTCCGCTTCCAGATGGTGTTGCTAAAATTAATTTGTAAGAGAGCTCTATTTAATTGGTTTAGGGGCCATCGCTTCTAAAACTCAGAAAGATAAAAACTAACCCAAATGTTTTCCAAGTTTACATGATCTGGGATGAAATTCCCTACATTCAGGCTTTTGGGGTTACTCCATAATAAAGACGCCTCATGTCAACCGATGGTCCAGAGAGACAAGGATGGGCACAAATCCAAGACCCCCAACGCCCTTCTCAAAAGTCAGAAAGATGAGGAAGGGGAGGAGGAAAACAGGCACTGGAAATCCTAAATCCACTTCCCCAAACAGAAGCACCAGAACTGACGCCCCGTCCACTGCCTCCAGTCCTGCCTCCTCCAGATGGCTGAGAACAACCAGAGAGAAAGCCCGTCTTGCAGGAGGGAGAGACAGGAGATGGAAATGGAGAGATGTTAGTCCCAACCTTGAATCTGCCTCTGGCCCGGCCGGCAGCACCCCACCCACCTCTACGGTCCCCCATCCTGTTCCCGTACAACCACCACTGGGGCACTCGCACAGCCGGCCCCCACACCACCCTCAGCACCTCTGGCACCACCGGCCCCTCCTACCCTCACCTCCGAGGACCGGAAGCTGTCAGGCCACCTCCTGATGAGGTTCAAATGGGAGCATGTCCCAAATCAGCATGAAGGGGCCCAAGGGCTCCCCTGGACTCAAACCGCTCATTTCGGCTTTCCCCCCAGGAGCCCCGGCTAAAGTTGACGGCAGGGAGCAAATTGACTAATGTCGTGATGGACACATGTGCAACACATTCGGTACTAACGCTAGTTCCAAGCCATTGATTTAATGAAAATAGACATGTTTTTGGAACTATCGACGTCAAATATAATACACACAATCAGCTTTTACTCTACCTGAATGTGTCAGATTCACATTGAAACTCTTGTAATCTGTCAGCAAAAATGACTTCAAATGATGGCTGATTTGGTCTCAAGGTTTCATGGTAATTGTTAAGAGCTAGTCAGTTGGTTTTTTTTTTTTAATTTTTTTAATGTTTAGTTTTGAGAGAGAGAGAAACAGAGCATGAGCGGGGTAGGGGCAGAGAGAGACACACAGAATCCCAAGTAGGCTCCAGACTCTGAGCTGTCAGCACAGAGGCTGATGCGGGGCTCGAACTCATGGACGGCGAGATCATGACCTGAGCCGAAGTCGGACACCTAACCAACTGAGCCACCCAGGTGCCCCAGAGCTAGTCAGTTTTAAAGGAAATGTTCATGAACTTTTAAAAAGCTTCCAAGATCTTTAAACCATAAACCACTGGAGTCTGGCTAGATTGAATGACACATTGGGTTGAATTCACTGGATATCTAACTCTTTTCCAAATAAGATAAAATACTGAAACCTTAATTACTAAACATTAGGTTTATCTGCTTTTGCCTTCTTATTACAGAGAATCTAAAGATACTTGGGTCTCCTGGTAAACATGTTTTGTGCTTTATTGAAAGTTGCACTGTGGAAAAACACACGTGTCTAGAAGTCATAAAATATATTCATAAATTTCCCACTCTAAAGAATTCTGGTGTAATAGTTCACAATTGGTAACTAAGTTTTCACTGGACACTGTGGTAGCCAAGAGTTAAAATTGTGCTAAATGTAAAAAAAAAAAAATATGCTAAATGTAAAAAGAAAAGAAAAATTCTGCTAAATGTAATTATACTGCTGGAAATGATAAAGAAGCCAACTCTATGCGTGGCCAAAGTAGGATATATGTAAGAAAGGCATAAAGAATGAGAATAAGTTTTTGTTGAGAGAAAAGAAAGTAATTTTATCCCGAAACGAGACTGGTGATTTAGAGAGGGAGAATTTACAACAAAGTCTAAATGAAAAAAGAAAAAAGTAGAAAATTTGTGAAGGGGAATCTTTGGAGAGAATTTTATGTGTGGTCAGGATGGCTAAGATCAGAATAGATGAATTTTAAAGGTACACTTGTATAGGATGTGAGGGGGAAGGTGGCCCCCCACCCCAGCCTAGATACACAGACACCTGCGGGAACCAGGGCAGCACCTACACTCTCCACCTGGCTGGCTAACAGGGTGCCCTGCCCCCACACACTTCTTCGGACCCGCCCCTCCATCCCTGCCTCAGTGGGAGTTTTCCTGGGTTGCTGCAGATCTCTTCCTAAGTACCAGCCACTTTGCTGGCACTGCGAGTGCTCCACATCCTCCTGTGGACCTGCCCCCTCCAATACCCCTTGGGCCAGAACCTGTCCAAAGTGGTACCACAAGCCTGGCAGTGTGCGAGCAGCCCCAACAGGGGCCGGCACTACTCCAAAGTGACTCCCACTGCAGGGAGAGGGAAAGATAACCACACACACACACACCAGTCAGGCTGTGGCCTCAGCAGTGGACTGGGGGCAGAGAGCTGTTCTGACTATAGCCAACCCCCACCCCCCCACCACCAAGGAAACCTTC
The DNA here is from genome assembly GCF_022079265.1 of Lynx rufus. Classification (NCBI taxonomy): domain Eukaryota; kingdom Metazoa; phylum Chordata; class Mammalia; order Carnivora; family Felidae; genus Lynx; species Lynx rufus. The sequence goes on along the minus strand of NW_025814856.1, from coordinate 167,183,591 downwards.
TCAGGGGACAACACAGGGAAAGCACCCTGCAGTTTGATGCTACCGCATGATACAAATGCCTGGTCTGACTCAGCTCAAGCCTAAAGCGGCCCCAGACTCGCCCACTAACAGCACAGGGACTAAACTCTTCCCACAACAGGCAAAGAGAGCCACTGCAGATGGCTGGACTAAGGGAAAAAGAGTCTCAGCCATGAGAGCAGAGCACATGCAACATAACAGGAGACACCCCAGAAGCACCGGGTTCTGGTGAACGGGGCGCACGGCACTGTGGGGCGCTACAGGGCTTCTTCAGAAGGCCATTACTTTCAAGAGCAAGAGACACAGCTGACTGTCCTAACACACAGAAACAGACACGGAGAGTTAGATAAAATGAGACAGAGGAATATGTCCCAAATGAAAGAAAGGGACAAAAATCACAGCAAGAGACCTAAGCAAAACGGAGATAAGTAATACGGCTGATAGAGAATTTAAAGTAATGGTCATAAAGATACTTGAGAAAAGACTGGAGGACATCAGTGAGATGCTCAGCAAAGAGAGAAAAAATACAAAAAAGAACTAACCTAATCAGAGATGAAGAATACAATAGGTGAACTTAAAAAATTAAAAATACACTAGAGGGAGGGGCGCCTGGGTGGCGCAGTCAGTTAAGCGTCCGACTTCAGCCAGGTCACGATCTCGCGGTCCGTGAGTTCGAGCCCCGCGTCAGGCTCTGGGCTGATGGCTCAGAGCCTGGAGCCTGTTTCCGATTCTGTGTCTCCCTCTCTCTCTGCCCCTTCCCCGTTCATGCTCTGTCTCTCTCTGTCCCAAAAATAAATAAACGTTGAAAAAAAAATAAAATAAAATAATAAATAAAAAATACACTAGAGGGAATAAATAGTAGACTAGAGGAAGCGGAAGAATAGATCAGCAACCTGTAGGATAGAGTAATGGAAAGCAATCAAGCTGAACAGGAGAGAGAAAAAAAATAACAAAAAATGAAAATAGACTAAGGGAACATGGAGACACCATCAAACATAATAACATTTGCATTATAGGGATCCCAAAAGGAGAAGAGCAAGAAGGGGGCAGAAAATTTATTTAAAGCAATAATAGCTGAAACTTCCTGAATCTGGGGAAGGAAACAGAAATCCAGATCTAGGAGGCACAGAGAGCCCACAAAAAAATCAATCCAAGGAGGTCCACACCAAGAAACATAGTAATTAAAATGGCAAGAGAAGTGATACAGAGAATTTTAAAAACAGAATGAGACCAAAAAAAAGGTTACCTACAAGGGAAACCCCATAAGGCTATCAGTTGAGTTTTCAGCAGAAACTTTGCAGGCCAGAAGGGAGTGGCATGATGTATTCAAAGTGCTGAAAGAAAAAAACAAAAACAAAAACAAAAAAAACTTCCAGCCAAGAATACTGTATCCAGCAAAGTTATCATTCAGAATAGAAAGAGAAGGAGTTTCCCACACAAACAAAAGTTAAAGGAATTCATCACCACTAAGACAGCCTTAAAAGAAATGTTAAAGCAGACTCTTTTGAGTGAAAATGAGAGACCATAAGCAGGAGTAAGAAAAGTAGGAAACACAAAAGCGGCAAAATTAAGTATATCTACAAAAGTGACTCAAGGACTCACAAAATAAAAGAATGTAAAGTATGACATCATACACTTAAAATGTGTGTATGTGGTAGGGGCGAAGAGTAGACATTTAGTGCTTCTAGAACGGGTCTAAACTGAAGCATCCATCAAATTAATATGGAATTCTATATGCATAAGATATTATATACAAACCGAATGGTAACCACAAATGAAAAACCAGTAATAGCCATGCAAAAAAATAAAGAGAAAGGAATATAAGAATATCACTAAAGAAAGCCAACACATCATGAAAGAAGAGACCAAGGAAGGAACAAAAATAACTACTAAAACAAGCAACAAAATGGTAATACGTACATATCTGTCAATAATTACTTTGAATATAAATGGACCAAACCCTCCAATCAAAAGACACAGGGTGACAGAATGGATTAAAAGCAAGATCCATTTTTATGGTACCCACAAGAGACTCATTTGAGACCTAAAGACATATGCATATTGAAAAAGTATTTATTATGAAAATAGAAGCGAAAAGAAACCTGGGGTGGCAAAGGATTGGACAAAACAGACTTTAAAGCAAGACTGCAATAAGAGACAAAGAAGGACACTACATAATCATAAAGAGAACAACCCAACAAGATAGAACAATTGTATATATTTATGCACCTAACATGGAAACACCCAAATACATAAGGCAGCTAATAACAAACATAAAGGAAATAATCCATAGTAACACAATAACAGGGAAGTTTAACAGCCCACTTAGATAAATGGAACAACCATCCAAAAAGAAAATCAACAAGGAAAGAGTGCCTTAAAATGACACACTAGACCAGATGGACTTAAGAGATATATTCTGAACATTCCATCCTAAAACAGCAGAATACACATTATTTTCGAGTGCACATGGAACATTCTCCAGAATAGACCATGTATGAGGTCACAAAACAACTGTCAACAAATTTAAAAAGACCAAAGTCATACCATGAATCTTTTCTGACCACAACACTATGAAAGTAGAAATCAAGCACAAGAAAAAAATCTGGAAAGACCCTAAATACATGGAGGTTAAATAGCATCTACTAAATAATAAATGGTTCAACCAAGAAATAAAAGATGAAATCAAAAAATACATGCAGACAAATGAAAATTTAAACACAATGGTCCAAAAATCTTTGGCATGCAGCAAAAGCTGTTCTAAGAGGGAAATTTATAGCAGTACAGGCCTACCTCAGGAAGAAAAAAAAATCTCAAAAAACCAACTTAGCCATATGCCTAAAGGAGCTATGGAAAAAAAGAACAAACAAAACCCTAAATCAGTAGAAGGAAGGAAATAGTAAATATTAGAGCAGAAATAATCAAAATAGAAACTAAAAAAAAACAAAACAAAAACAAAATACAAAAACAATAGAACTGGTCCATGAAACCAAGAGCTGGTCCTTTGATAAAGCACAAAATTTGATGAATTTTCAGCCAGATTCATCAAAAACAGAGGGAGGGGGGAGGGACAGGGAGGCAAGGGGCTCAAATGAACAAAATCAGAAGTGACAGAGGAGAAATAACCACCGACACCACAGAAATACAAAGGAGTGTAAGAGAATGTTATGAAAAGTTATGTGCCAACAAATTGTACAACTTAGCAGAAATGGATAAATTCTTAGAAACTTACAGCCTCCTCCAAAAACTGAACAAAGAAGAAATAGAAAATTTGAACAGGCTGATTAACAGCAATAAAACTGAATTTGTAATAAAAAAAACTCCCACCAAACAAAAGCCCAGGATGAGATGGCTTCACAGGCAAATTCTATGTAAGTTTTAAAGAAGAGTTAATATCTATTCTTTTCAAACTATTCCAAAAAATAAAAGAGGAAGGAAAGCTTCCAAATTCATTCTATGAGGCCGGCATTACCCTGATACAAAACCAGATAAAGACACCACAAAAAAAGAGAACTACAGGCCAATCATCTCTGATGAATACAGATACAAAATCATCAACAAAATATTAGCAAACCAAATCCAACAATACATTAAAAAAATCATTCACCACGATCAAGTGGGATTTAGTCCTAGGATACAAGAGTGGTTCAATGTTCACAAATTAATCAACATGGTACATCACATCAATAAGAGAAACGATAAAAGCCATGTGATCATTTCAACAGATGCAGAAAAATCATCTGACAAAATACAACATCCATTCCAGATAAAAACCCTCAACAAAGTAGGTTTAGAGGGAACATACCTCAACATAGTGAAGGCCATGCATGAAAAACTCACAGCCAATATCATAATCAATGGGGAAAAACCAAGAGCCTCTCCTCTAAGGTCAGGAACAAGACAAGGATGTCCACTCTCACCACTTGTATTCAACACAGTACTGCAAGTCCTAGCCACAGCTATCAGACAAGAAAAAGAAATAAAAGGCATCTAAATTGGTAAGGAAGAAGCAAAATTTTCGCCATTTTCAGATGACATGATACCGTACGTAGAAAACACAAAAGACGCCACCAAAAACCTACCAGAACTGATAAATTAATGCAGCGAAGTCACAGGATACAAAATCAATGCACAGCAATCCATTGCATTTCTACACACTAATAATGAAGCTGCAGAAGAGAAATTAAGAAAACAATCCCGTTTACAATAGCACCCAAAATAATAAAATACCCAGGAATTCACTTAACCAAGGAGCTGAAAGACCTGTTCTCTGAAATCCACAAAACACTGATGAAAGAAATCGAAGATGGCACAAAGAAATGGAAAGATATTCCATGTTCATGGACTGGGAGGTGCGGGAAACTCACGGCCACAATGGCTCATGTAGAGGCCCTCTTAGTGTCTGTTGCTCTATGGGCCACACACAGGATCACCAGAGACATCTGAACTACGAACCAGAAAAATCCATCAGATTGCTGCTGCCTGCCCCCACTCCGCCTGAGGATGCTTGAAGCCTTTCATACAGATATCTCACTGGCAGCATCCGGACTCAGACACTGGGTTTATAACTTGCCCCAACCATTACCTGTGTTTTCCCTTTGTTTCCATAGAAATGCCTCTCATTAATTAACCTTATTGCCTGCTGAACAAGGCAGAGTGTATACAAAAGCCAACACCACTTGCCGCACCTAGATGAACTCCTGGGAAGTAAGGACCCAGATAATCAGGCAGCAAGTCACATGGGTACGAGAGGCCCCTGGCCCCCACCTCCTTTTTTAAGGTGGCAGAGACTGGCTTACTGATCCATTCTCTTGGATACCCACTGGGATTAGATCAACTTTCGAGACTCCCACCCCTGACTACACCCTTACGATTGCTTGGAATACACTTGGGAATGAAATTAACGTCACGTAGTGCCAAACTATGTAGAAAAATATAACTACCTCTGATGCTCCCTCAATTAGCGCAAGGGACCAAAAGTTACAAGAAGGTCAGATCCTTCTGTTTCAAAGCCCCGACCACACCCTAAATCGGCTGAAGCAGTAACAGAAGACAGAGCTCCGCTCACGCTCCATAGAAATGGAACGAAGGACTCACGATGGGAAATTCTAACCGGAAAAGTCTCCACATGTCTGACACCGTGTTGCTTCTGTTTCCCTGGCTGCAGTGACCTACAGGTTAGAACTTTCTGCTTAGCCCTGCGTGTAGGCACGTTACAGCTAAGGTTTACCAAAACTGCTCTTTACCCAACACCTACCTCACCCAAGGAGACAAGGAAGTAGCCAAAGCACCATCACCCCCAATTCTTCAAGATTGAGGAAAAGTCATAACTCAGGGAGCAATTGAATCCATGCCCCATAGGGTTAATGAGGTAGAAATTACCAGAAAACTGAAAGCCTGCTTTTCAGAGAAGTGCTTCTCCCTAACTGGCTATAACTGGCTATTATGTCTCCCAGTCCCCACCAACAAACCACCCACTGGCTGTCCCTGCAGCAGCCAGGACTCATCGGGTTTCTGCCTGGTAACAAGCAAGGCCCTGCTTTCAAGAGAGACCCCATCCAGGTTATCCCAGCCCTCAGAGTGCACCCACAGCCCCCTCTCCTGGTCCTGAGAATAACCTCCTGACGGGGGACTGAATTTCGTGAAGTCTCGGTCCCAGAGTCACCATGGAACGTATGTTACGCGTATGTTTCCTCAGTGGGAACACGTTCTAGCTTCCCTCTTGAATGATCAAGAATTTTCCCACCTTTTAATCAAGACTCTTTGGATTTTTCTCCTGCCTAAGTCGATTCCAACATCACATTGGTTCCTTCAAGTTGTACTTACTAGAATTCTTTTTCTGTCCACGAGTCATTGTTTTAAATATCTTACCAAACGCAAAAACAGTCTAAGCCAAGCACGCGTACTGTTTGCTCACCGGTTGGACTTTATAGAGAACATGTTATCACTTTTAAGCTTCCCACCGGTTCTGTTACAGTAAGTCCCCAACAAGGAACTAGGGGTGAAAAAATACATTATGTTCATACCTAGCAACAGGGACTTGATGGGCCCTGGACAGACAAGCCAGGCACCCTGGCACCGAGGGACCGGAAAACATAAGGTTGACCGTCAATGCTTTCTGAGGAAAGATTACTGATCAAAAAAGGGGAAATGATAAAGGAAAATTTCAACTTTTGATGTTTGTGGGTCCTGCTCCTGGGCTCCCAGGGAAGCTAGACTTGAACATTTACCAAGGTCAGAACGACTCAGCAAAACCTCCGAGCATGGGCTCTATTTCTGTCCCGTGCACACAGTGTACATCTGCTTTGTTAAAAAATAAATAAATAACCAAAAGGAGCATTGCAGGCATAAAAAGAAAATCTCCCTGGTTCCTGTAAGATTAAATTCATACAGCCTTGCACACACTAAAAACATAAAATAGATTAAAAAATAAAAACATAGGGGCGCCTGGGTGGCTCAGTCGGTTGAGCGTCCAACTTCGCTCAGGTCACAATCTCACGGTCCGTGAGTTCGAGCCCCGCATCAGGCTCTGTGCTGACAGCTCAGAGCCTGGAGCCTGCTTCAGATTCTGTGTCTCCCTCTCTCTCTGGCCCTCCCCCCCGTTCACGCTCTGTCTCTCTCTGTCTCAAAAATAAATAAATGTTAAAAATAAATAAATAAATAAATAAATAAATAAATAAATAAATACATAAAACAAAGTCTGTAACTGTTTGGAATGTCCTTTGTCATGACGATTTGTAACTCTTCGTGAAAAGGAAAAAACACAAACATATAACCCTGTACCACATGACCCTTCCGCAGAGGACTGGTACCCTGGGCAGCTGTCCTAACTTGGGCTCGAGGAAGACTCTTTTCCTCTTTAAAATTAAACAAATTTTCTTTTAAATGTATTATTTTTTGAGAGAGAGAGGGAGCGCGTGCTCAAGCGAATGAGAGAGAGAGTAGGGGAGGGGCAGAGAGAAAGGGAGACACAGAATCCGAAGCAGGCTCCAGGCTTCGGGCTGTCAGCACAGAGCCCCACACGGGGCTCGAACCCACAGACTGCAAGATCATGACCTGAGCTGAAGTCGGACGCTTAACCGACTAAGCCAGCCCCTCTCTTTAAAATTTTTTAAATGTTTTGTTTAATATAGTGCATTGTCAGATTGGCTTCCATACAACACCCACTGCTCATCCCAACAAGTGCCTCCTCAGTGCCCGTCACCCATTTTCCCCTCTCCCCCACCCCCATCCACCCTCACTTTGTTCTCTGTATTTAAGGGTCTCTTGTGGTTTGCCTCCCTCCCTCTCTGTTCGTAACTATTTTTCCCCTCCCCCTCCCCCATGGTCTTCTGTTAAGTTTCTCAAGATCCCCGTATGAGTGAAAACACATAATATCTGTCCTTCTCTGCCTTTGTTCATTTTGCATTGACAACTTCTCTTCCTTAGAATGACAATTTTGGGGGGGGGCACCTGGGTGGCTTAGTTGGTGAAGGTCTGACTTCGTGTCAGGTCATGATCTCAGCAGTTCGTGGGTTGGAGCCCCTCGTCTCGGAGCCTGGAGTCTGTTTCGGATTCTGTGTCTCCCTCTCTCTCTGTCCCTCCCCCGCACGTGCGAGCTCTCTCTCCCAAAAATAAATAAACGTTAAAAAAAAAAAAGAGTGACGACTTTTTGTACGGAATTTAAAGAAGGAATGACAGCAAATTAATTATGCTTGTATCTTTGCACACACAGACACACACACACACAACACAGAGGCACACATTTCACCAGAAAAACATTTGAACTTTTGAAAAGTCTCTACTTGTATTAATAAGAAACAAAGCTATTTTCCAGGTTTGGATAGAACCGTAGCAGAACTTAGGAGCTGGGTACGAGATTCCATAATTCATAGCTAAACTCCAAATACCTCCTACGGATGCAAAATCGCTCATTTTAACCGCTCATCGGGGCAGCGCCGGAAACCAAAGCCGCCTCTTGGGAATAATACCTTAGCAGGCTGCACGGAGGAGATGGTACACGGCACCCACGCCCCAAACAATGACGTCACAGAGTCGCAGCACAGATGGACGCACTTACAGGTGCGAGTTAAATGCTCAATTAACAGCCCCAGTTAGACTCCCCGGAGCACCTGTGGGCACACTGCTAGTTCTGGAAGGCAGCGCCCAACTGCAGGGAAGGACAGATGCAAACTATCAGTGAACTTGGAACCAGCAGACCTGGGGTGAGGGCTGCAGGGGTCCTTCGAATGCCCCAAGTTCAGGGCTTCGCAGAGAAGCCCTCATAGGGGGACAGTCTCCCTGAAGTCCACATTACCTGGTGTTTCCCAGATGGCTAATTGGTGGAGGTTGGGCGGTGGTCGGGTGTTCTGGGGATCGAGTCTCCAGCAAGGCTGGGATCCGCGTCTAGAAACCCCCCAAGGGTTCTCCGGGACCGTGGGCATTCGCCAGCCGGGTCTAGGAGTGAGTCAAGGCACACCTGAAAACAAGGGACACGCAGCCCGGGCAGGGAGAGCCAACGTGCCCTTATGCGATCGTGAGCATTCTCCCGAGCGCCGGATTCTGTGTCTCCAAGCAGGCCTATGAGGGGACTCAACCGGTGACCGCGGGGCCGCGGGGTCTCAGCCCCTGCCCGCCGTCCCGAGCAAGTCCTCGAGGAGTGAGGCATCTCCCCGCCCGGCCTGCTGCACCTGGCGGCCTGTCTGCCTCCCAGGCCTCGCCGGGCCCCCTGCCTGGGGGGTGGGGGCCCGGGCACCGCCTCTGGCTGCTTCTGGCCCGGCGTCAGCTTGGGCTCCGGACGCGGGGAGGCCGCTGGAAGGAGCCGGGCGGCACCGGTTCCCAGAGCTGCATTCAGGCCCTGGCCGCCCTGGCCGCAGCTCTCGGGTGTGCGGACTCCTGTCCCTTCCGCGGCTGCCGCTGCCCCTGCTCGCGACAGCCCGCCCTTCTGAGCTGGGCCAGTGCCGCCTGCGCTGGAGGGGGGGGTGGGGGGTGGGGGGTGGGCGCGGGCTGCGTCACCTCCCGCCGGGGCTCCCGGGCTGCCACCGCGGCCGCCGCGCCGCCTGCCAGGCCCCGGCCCCCCGCGTGCCACTTACCCGAGCGTCGCCGTTGGGCGGGCGGCCCAGCGCCGTGCCTCTGCTGCCCTCTGCGGGCGGCGTCCACGCGCGACCTGAGCCGGCGGGGAGGAGACCTGCCCCCCGCCGGGTGCCGGCCTGGGGTGGGGGCTGCTGCGGGGGCGAGGGTCGACTGGGGGCGGGGCTGGCGGGGGTAAGGGGGTAGGGGGACTGGCCTGGGGGGGGCGGGGAAGAGTGGAGGTTGACTGGGGGGGCGGGGCTGGCGGGGGTAAGGGGGTAGGGGGACTGGCCTGGGGGGGGCGGGGAAGAGTGGAGGTTGACCGGGGGGGCGGGGCTGGCGGGGGTAAGGGGGTTAGGGGGACTGGCCTGGGGGGGGCGGGGAAAGAGTGGAGGTTGACCGGGGGGGGGGGGGGGGGCGGGGCTGGCGGGGGTAAGGGGGTAGGGGGACTGGCCTGGGGGCGGCGGGGAAAGAGTGGAGGTTGACTGGGGGGCGGGGCTGAGCGAGGGGGCGGGGCTGGACTGGAGGTCGCGGAAGTCGACTGGGGGCGGGGGTGGTGGGGGGGCTGGGCTGGGGGGCGGGGGACGGGGGTCGACTGGAGGAGCGGGATCGATTGGTGGGGGCGGGGATCGCCTGCAGGGTCCTTCAGCTGCGGGCCGAGCCGCGGGGGGGCGGGGCTGGCTGGGAGAGCCCTGCCCTCCGCTCCCGGGACGGCGGCCCTGGTCCCGCCCCTCGGTGCCCGCGGCTGTGTGCCGGTCGCACCTGCCGCGGGAGACGCTCCCCGAGGCCTGCGGGCTGGACGTGGCCCGGCCCTGCTCGCCTGGCGGGAAGCAGAGAGGCCAGCACGATGAGGGGCTCGCACACGTTGACCGAGCGCGCGTTTCACAGGACCGGAGCCCCTGGGGACCCTCAGGCGGCCGTCACGTTGCGCATTGACTGGAGCCCCAAAGTTCACGTGGCCTGTGCGTGGGCACCGAGCTGTTTCCTGTTCTTGCCAGTGCCTGGAAACCCGTTCCCCAAATATTTTTCAGGATGCAGTACAAATGCGAATTGTCAGGCCTTTTTCATACTGTTTTGGTTAAAGATAAAAAAAAAAAAACAACAAAAACCCAATTCTAGACATTCCGAACAATATTAGCTCCACTTTATTGACTGCCGGCCAAGCACGACTTTAGGAATTTCCATCCATAGCTCACATCATTGTCCCCTCTGAGCGCCTGTCTCTGTTCCACCAGGGAGAAAAGTTAGGCTCTGAGAGGTTAGGACACTTGGCCCAGGACACACAGCGGCAGCAGAGACCTAGAGAGTAGCCCGCTCGTGGGACTCCACGTTTGTGTTCTGCACACCAGCGCCACCTGTTGGTCCTCGCGGCCTCTCCTCACTGCAGCTGTCCTTTCTGCGGGGCAGGTGACCGGCCCTCGCACCCGGCCTGGGGCCCCCCCCCCAACCCCTCTAACCGCCCTCCCACCCCCGCGAAGCAGCTCCCGGGACGCGGGGCACGAGCGTCGCTCCCGCTCACGGAGGACGGAACTGCATCCGTCCAGCTGTCCTGGCAGCTGGCGGACTGGCCCTGAGCGAGTGTGGGGGATGGGAAATCGGGTGGGTAAGCCACCAAACGCAGTGGTTTGCCATCACATTCCTGGCTACCTATCAGTGGCCACCTGGTGCCCGGCGTGGTGAGGCCCTGACGCAACGTGGCACAAAGCCGGCAGGCCCTCCCCCCCCCCGCCCCCGTCTTCCCCTTTCTCCGCGGGAACCATAGAAAACCGCAGGCAAAAGAAGCACGTTACTCGCCGATGTCACAGACAGCTGAGTGGGGACTCCCTGCAGAGTCAGAGCTGGACGACACGACACGGAGCAGGGCAGCGGCGGGGGGGGGGGGGTGCTGCGTTTCTCTGGCCGCGTCCGGCTGCCGCGGGCCCAGCCGGTGGCTCCACTCGGCGGGTTGCTCAGACCCAATTGTGTGCTGTCGCTCGCCCTGTCCTGCTTGTCATGAGGGTGCATTTTGCGACTTTCTAAAGTGGAAAGGCCTTCAGTTTCGTGTGTGAAGACCCGGGAGAAGTTGCCCGGGGCCGGAGGGAGGGCGGCCAGACAGACGGCTTCCTCGTGTGTCAGGGGCTCAGATGACGAGCGTTTGGGATTGTATGGGCTGCCCGTGCTGTGTAACAAATAACCCGCCATTTACCGACTAACACCCAGAAGCGTTTATCGTCTGGATTCCGAGGGTCGGGCATGCGGCTGCGGTTTGGCTGGACGCTCTGGTTCACGTTCACAGCCCAGCTCTCAGCCGGGAAGCAGCCCGTGCGGGGGAATCCGCTGGCTGGGGGTGAGGGGGGTGGGGGGCTCCGTTCCTCCCCTCCTGCTCCTCCCCTCCTGCCACCCCTTAGGGCTGCCCGAGGGTCCTCACGTGTGGCACCGAGTTCCCCAGACTGTGATGAGATGGGGAGGGGGGAGGGGGGTCACTGTCAGGCGGTGGACGAGTTCACGGAGCGCAGTGGCTGAATGTTTGAGGGAATGTTTGTGACGTCTGTGCTCAAGTGCCGACAGCCGTGGCGCGTCGTGACGTTGGTGGAGCCGGTGCTGTGCTGTGAGGCTTATTCCCCGCCGTCCGCTCCTCCCCGGGGCCCCCGGACGGCCCGCTGCTGGCTCCCGAAGGAGGACAATCAGTGCCGCCTCCTTCCGTCCCCCGCATCATGGGGAGGTCACCCCTGCCTCTTCCCAGCCGCCGCGCGCCCCGTCTCTACCCACTCTGCCTGACACAGAAGAAAGAAAGACTCCCCCTGTCCCCAGACGGCCTGACATCAGGTGGCAAGATGCTGGGTCCATCTGTGGAAGATCACCGCCCCCCCCAAAGCCACTGAGGACAGCAGGGCCAGGATGGAGCGTGTGGTTTTGTGACCTGGCCAGAAGCTTCCTCCGGCCCGTCTAGGAGCCCCGCCCCCTCCCTTCCCACGGTGGCCCCAGATGTAAGGGTCCGCGGCCAGAGAAGCTCGCCGCTCCTCACGGAAGGTGTTGCAAGAAGGAATCCTGCCCGTCGCGGTCCAGCTCTGTTTTCAGGGATGTTAGGTTGACCCTCTGAAATTGGCGGCAATAGAAGTATTTACGGCACAGAAATCCGCAAACGCTACCGACGGGCGCTTGTAACGGTTTTCTCCCGGAGACGCGCTTTCCCAGCACACGGCCGAGACGGTCATCTACGTCCAGCTCAACGGGCTGTCTTCTTCGTCTGAGCGCAGGAACAGCTCATTCAACAAATCATTATTCTGACTTGTAGACAATAGTAAGATGCCTGTAAAAAATGGTTATTTAGAAACTATACATTTCTTAACATAATCGGAGGCATAAAACTCCAACAATCTGCTTGCGTTCAAAAGCAGAATTTGGGGACACTGGTGCATTTTCAGTCAATGAGTTTGCTGTATATGTTTGGTTTTAAGGTGCCCCCTCCCCATAAGGAATACGGGCAGCGAAATCTACTTGACCCATGACAGTAGAGACCCCAAGCTCCCCTGGGGTCTCATGGATGGCAGTGATTTATATGTCACTGGCTCCGCCCGCTGCCGTCTTAATTTGGGACATTCGCCTTCTGAGAACACCCTTCCGAGAGTGCCTGGGAGAGAGCCCAGCACAGACACCGGCACAGGGCTTCCGTGGGATCGGCAGGACAGATGCCCCGCCCCGCTTGTGTGTGTGGCCTGTCCAGGCATATGGGGCAGCGTGTCCCCTCTGGAGCCCTTCACGACCCTGGGTCCGGCCACGTCGACCAGCAGAGCACGGGCTGCAGACCCTGGGCTGCCAGGGTGGCCCCGGATCCCCCGGAGGAGTCACCGGATGGATGCTCTGCGGGTTCCCGCTGAAGTGGGGAGAACGCCCACCTCCCAAGCTCCTCACCTGCCTCTCTCCCGGGAAATGGGCCCGTCAGCTCTGGCTTGAGCTCCTGTCACAGCGTTAGAGCCTTCCAGTCACTTTCTCTCCAGGCGCCTGGGCAGAAGGCCCCTCCTGTCCTCTTTCCCCCCAAAACAAACCAATCGGCACCACCCAAACCAAAACCAAACCTATTATTCAAGTGCTTGGTGGTCACAATGGGTCACAGGTCACCTGTGCCCAGATAGGGCTAAACCCTGGCTTAGGACCCAGTGAGAGCCCCCTTTGGAGGGGACCTCAGTGGTGGCAGGGTCCCCATTCTGGCAGCTAGCCATCTTCTTTCACCTGGGCCGGTGCCCGCACCTCTCTGTTCCTTTTCTTTCCTGGTCTGCGACACGTAGCCGAGAACACGGCATCACAGGGCGTTGTAGATCGATGTGTGAATCGTGTCAGGATTGTACGTGGATCTACGTGACGTGCACAGAACCGTGCCTGGAGCCAAGCCAGCTTTCGACAAACGTTCATCAAGATCGTTGCCGCGGCCCCTGCTCTGTGCAGAGTGAACGGCTGTGATGTCGTCTGCCTTTGCCCAACACGAGGGCTTTGTCGTCTGGAATAGCCAGCCCTCACAACAACGTTCTGCAGCACCCGTTAGAGGTTTGAGCTGTGCTCGCAGCGATGTGTGGGAGCCATGTCACGGACGGGTGTCTGCTTGGCCCTGAGGGAACAGAGAGGACGGTGAGGGGACAGGGTGCTCACCTGCGGCCTCTTAAGGTGGGATGGTGGGAGCCGCCTCTTGGCCTTTGCACGTGCATCTCAGCGGCCAGAGGTTAGTCAAAGGAGGCCGGAAGTTGTGTCTCTTTCCTCTGCATGTCCACGGGCCCAGCTAAAACTTGGGGGCCCATTTCTAAGGAAGAGGGAGACGAGAACGAGGGTGCCTAGTAGAAAGTGTCTGTGGGAATTCTGCCACCGGCCTGCTTCCCCCGACCTGGCAACGTCTCCTGACTGAGCAGGTGTCTGATGCCTGGGGCCACTCCCTTAGCCAGACCGGGGGGTGGGGGGGGGAGTCTGCTGTATCTATGGGGCATCCCATGCGTCCCCAGCTTCTTCCATAGCTAACGGGAGGGGGGACGGTCAGGGTTATATTATCGGACACCATGTAACAAATTACTCCAAACTCGGTGGCGGGAGCAGTAATGCTCATTTATCAGCTCCGTTTCTAAGGGTTGGAAACTCGAGCGTGGCCTGCCTGGCAGAGTCCGGCCACCAGCCTCCGTAGGACTGATGGGGCCGGAGGACTTGCTTCCAAAGCGGTGCCCTCGTGCGTCCCGGGTGTTGTGGGGGGAGACCTCAGCTCCTCACCTGGGGCTGCTTGAGCGTCCTCACAGTCTGGTCCCAGAGACGAGGCAGAAGCTTCAGTACCTGTAACGGCCCGGCCTGGAGAGGCCCGCGGTCACCTCGGCAGTCTTCTTTGGTCACAGGAGTCAGGCCTCAGGAGCCCCAGCAGGAGCAGAGCCCTCCCAGGGCTTCAGATCTAGCAAACGGATATTTGACGAGTCAGAATAAACTCTCTATGGGCATAGAGCTCTCGACACCCTCCAGAACAGAAGCGAGGGAAGGCTTTGTGCAGTAAGGCTGGGCCCTAAGACGAGGCAGGTAAGACACGTAGGCTGTGAGGTCCAAGGCAATGCCGCCTCCCAGGGTCGGGCAAGTGCAGAGTTGTTGTTCAGTTAGCCCGTGAACCTGGCCTCGCATCTAAACAGATCTGACTCTCAACTGGGGTGATGTTCCCCACGGGACATGGGGCGATGTTGGGGGACATATTTGACTGTCACGGTAAATAGTGCATCTGGTAAATAGAGGGCAGTGAGCAGCTAAGCTCCCTGCCTGCACAGGACGGCCGCCGCTGAAAGAATGATCCAGGCCGGGGTGTCCGAGTGGCTGGGAATCATTGTTGTGAAAGGGGAAGTCGCGGTAAAGGCAGCTAGCGCGTGTCGGGGCAGCGGCGTGTGGGGTTCGTGCAGGGAGAGGAGAGCCTGTCCGCGTGGCCGGGCCGCGTGTGCAGGGTAGTCAGGGGAGGGGAAGTCTGTGAGATAAACTGGGCCTGGGGATTGGGGGCGCTGTAAGGTATGATTCAGGAGTTCGGACACGGGCCCACAGGAAATGGGAAGCCTCTGTGAGGTGGTTGGCTCTGGGTTCAAGGGGAAGTGGGGCAGAGAGGCCAGCCGGAGCCACGGCGTCCAGCGTGGTGCCTCTCAAGTGCGGACGGGTGCACACGGGCGCGTCGGTGTCCTGGGCTTCCGGTCTACTTTGCAGAGCGCCGTCGCGGGTTCCGGTGGGCACCACAGCTCGAGGGCTGTAGAGGGTGCGGCTGACTGGGGCCGTTCCGCTCGCTGTGTCGCTCCAGATCCCAGCCCGGGAAACAAAACACCAGAACTGCCAGTGCTGATGCAACGCGAGACTTCCTAGCAAGGAGGCCCGACCTGGACAGGGGCTGGAAGCACCTGCAGATTTGGGGTTTGCTCGGAACCCAGACGTTGACACCCGTTTCCACCGAGGCCGGCTCCGTGTTGGCCGGGGGTTGGGCCCCCAGAGCTGGCGAGGCCGAGAGCCCCAGCGGCGCCCGTGAGGCTCGGGAACCTGGCCTTTGGAGCTTCTCCCCACGAGAAAACAGTGAGGGGAAGAAGCACCTAGTGCTGCTGCCTTTCCGGGTTGGGGGGCAGCCGCCTTGCCTCCCCTGGGCTCTAGCTCCCCGGTCCGATCCGTGCAGTGATGGGGCTCGGGGGCCGATGGCAGCGTTGCAGCTTGTGGTTTGCAGGAGGGCCCATCCGGACTCTCTGGGGAGCCCCGCTCGGAGGCAGTGTCCCCGGGGTTGGACCCCTCCCTCCCTCTCTCCCCTCGTGCCCCTGTCCCTCTCCCTTCCTCCCCCTCCTTCCCTCCTCCTGACCCCCAGGGCTCCCACCCACTCCTCAGCAACTCCTCTCCAACACCCGTTTTCTGCCAGCCGGAAACTAAACAAAGAGACCTGCCAGGGACAGAATGTCTGTATCCTCCCCAAATTCGTAGGTTGGGATCTTACCCCCAGGGTGCTGGTTTTACAAGGTGGGGTCGTTGGGAAGAAATTAGGCTTAGATGAGGTCATGAGGGTGGGACCCCATGGTGGGGTTAGCGCCCCGATAGGAAGAGAGAGCGCCCTCCCCCACCCGGCCCCTCCCTCTCTGCCCTGTGAGGACGCAGCCAGATGGCGGCGGCCGTCTATGAACCGGGAGGACAGCTCTCACCAGGCACGGGATCAGCGGCACCTTGATCTTGGACTTCCAGCCTCCAGACTGTGAGAAGTACACTCCTATTGTGTGAGTGCCCCGTCTGTGGGGTTTTCTCACGGCAGCCTGAGCGGACTAAGACACCACCAGCGTGAGAGAGAGCAGGGCCGCGAGCTCCCAGCCGGCTGGAGCGCGGAGCTCCGGGGCTCAGTCACCATCCCTCGTGCTGGGGCGGGAGGTCGGGGTGGGGGGGACTCCGAGCTGGCAGAGGGGAGCCGCACCGTGGAAAAGGGGGTCAGGTGCGCCCCGCTGGGGGCCGTGGGCGTGGGGAAGTCAGGAGGGCTGACCAGAAGCAGGATCCTACGCCGTTGGTTGGGGGGGCGTATTTGGCTTTCCCCGTCAGTCCTAAGTTGGAGGTGGGGGCGAGAGCGAGGGAAGCTGGCGGGTGTTGATCAAGGCCTGGCCGTTTGGGGCTGGTGGCTGCAGACCGCGGCTTGGCTTCCCTGACTGGTGGCCGCGGGTTGGGGGTCAGAGCTCTGTGTTTACATATGATCTGGGGACATCCTCTGTCTGCGTATCCAGTATCTCACCAGGCTTCCCGGTGTCTCCTGTGATTATCCTAAGAACTCACACCACGTGCTAATGGAAGACGGCCAGAGGAGGCCTGAAATGCCTTTCCAGTCCCTCTGTGACACTGGGGCTTTAACAGGGCCTCCAGAAGGCAATCAAGCCTTCACAAAATCATCGTTCGGATACTGCTAAGTCAGGCAGGAGAGGGAGGGGCGTGTTTTCAGGCCAGTGAGGACAGAGCTCCGCCCCCCACCCACACATGTACACCTCTGAGAGCGAGGCAGCCCGTGTGCCAGGGAATGCCACCGAGATGGAGGTTTTCCTAGTTTTCTAGCGGGCCATGCTGTGGTCTCGACTGAGAGCCAGGTTTGCTCTTAGTGTTAGGGAATATCTCTGTGTCCTCACCCTAAAACTTTAAAGACGCAACTGAAATTCATTTTCTCTGGTTGGTTTGGGACTTTTGACATATTGGAGTGGTCCTGTCCTCCCGTCCGTACCCCACTGCGACAGGTGCGGTTTTTATTTGCCGCCCGCCAGGCTCTTGGGGACATGCATCCATGGTTGGGGCTCAGTAAGTACCTTGAGACACTTGACGCTTTGCACACTTCCTAAGCAGAGATGGTGGAGGATAAGCAAGAAAAGAGCTATCCGAGTGGTAAAATAATGTTTTATTCCATGGATGAACAAACGCTAGTATGCCACATGCTCACTCCCCTCCTGCCAGATCTCGCGGCCACAGCTGGCTTCCCCTGTCGGACCTAGTCGGCTTTGCAGTCGGTCAAGCCCGCTGAGAACAGCGAAAGCACGGTCACGTAGCACTCACAGCGGTCCGGCTGCTCACGCGTCGGGTCCTTTTCGCAAGTGACGACGTCTCACCCGAAAAAATCCGGTGACGGAGACCCTCCAATGGCGCTAACCGCAACTGACATTGCACACTCGCGGAGACGAGACCCACGCCCTCAAACACCGAAAAGCGACGCGGACAAATCTCTGCCGACGGCATGTCAAGGACCCCCCGGCAGGACCGGACGCTGGAGAGATCAGTACTGCCGTTCAGGTGGTCGACGAGCTCCGAGGGAAACAAGAGTGATCGATGCATTTCCGACTGGCACTGGTGGGGAGTGCGGGTCAGCCACAGAGCGGCGGCATGCAGGCGAAACGAGCTGGTGGAGGGCCGGGGCCCGATCCCGTCTTTATATACAACGAAATGAAATAGACACCGGGAGCACCGGGGGTTCGTCCCGTCGGAGGGTGTGTGACACGTGGACAGGCTGCTGGCGCACGGTGGCGGGGCCACCGAGCCGTCCCCGGGGCGGGAGGCCACCGCCCGCGCCCACGCTTCCCTGGCCTGTCCCCTGAACACGCGCACAGACCTGGGGATGGAGTCCACCCTTAGTCTTTTTACCTTTTTTTAACCAAATGCCATCTGAAAAGCCTTGACAAGGTATCAGGGGGAAAAAGGCTACAAGACATACGTGGATAGTGTGAGTCTGAGCCAAATCCCAATGCAGCTTCGTGGGAAAGAAGTTTTATTTAGGATTTTTTTTTTTTTTTTTTTTTTTTTTTTTAGTACTGGATGTTCGTTCCCCTCAGGTTTTTGAAATTTCTGCACAAAGTCTCAAGACAATCTTGAGGAGAGAGCAGTTCGTTGCTTCTGATGTGTTTCTTTATCCAAACAAGTGCAAAGCCTACACGGGGACCGAAGAACAGAAAGCAAACAAAGCCAAGAAAGAACACAAAGAAGGAGAGACACAAAGAAGGAGAGACAGCCCGTGACCCGAGACAGTGCCAGGTAAAAACCATAGAAAAATACGAATTAATTCCGTAAGGTTAACCATTAGCGAAGCTACGGGAACACCGGGTTCAGCCCTGACGACGCCGGATCTCCGAATTACAGAAAGGAGCGAGCCGATCTATGAACAAGTACTGCTAAAATAATTGTGCTATAGTCGTTTCCATGGCGTGGGTGTATCAGACAGGGTGGAAAACTGCTCATGTGGACGCGGCCGCTGGCCAGGGCGGGTCTTTGCGCTACTGCGGGAGAGCTGGGATTTAAGGGCCGGTTTCTGCATTGCTGTCCGTCCTTCGTTCCTTGGGGAGGGGCCGGGGGATGCACCGGTCACCCTGGGGCCAGGAGGAGGCGATGCGGCTCCAGGCGCGGCGGGGAGGGGCCCTCGGGGGGCGATGACGCGTCTCGGCCTGGGAAGGAGCTGGTTTCTGAAGCAAAACCGCCTTCGGGACACATGCTATGGAAATCACACTTGCTGCCCTGGCCCCGGCCTCTGCGGGAGAGGGGGGCGGGGTCCCGGCCGCACACTGGTCCAGGGGGAGCCCCCGCCGTGCTCAGGGCTGGCTCTGGCTCCGGCTCCCGGGTCAGTCCTCCTCCTCCTCCTCTTTCGCTGTGGCTGCGGGGAGTTTGTCCTGAATCCGGAAGCACTCCACAAAGAAGTTGATGATGGACCGGTACAGGTGCTGGTGCAGGGAGGCGCTGTGGAAGTAATGGCTTTCGTCGGGGTAGATCTGCGGGGAAGGCGGGGACAGGTTACTCGCCGCTGGGGTGGTCGCCCCCCCTCCCCCCAACCCAGCACGGCCCGGGCACCGCATGCGGCTTGGAGTCGGCCCGAGCAATGGATTTCCTAAACCCCTCCAGTGCTGGCGTCAGGGCACTCAGGGTGCCTAAATTAGACCACGCTTTGGTCACCAGACTCGGTGCCGTCTGTGCCGTCCGTCTGGTTTGCATTTGCAGCAAGGACGGATCCGAGGTCCGGGACCACAGAGGCTCCGGCCCAGGGTCCCAGGGCCCAGGATCCCCAAAGACACGGGAAGTGTTCTGTGCTCTCTCTACAACCCTCACAGGCCGAATCCTGCTGCTGTGTTCTGGGGCCCGGCCACCCGCGTTTGGCTCGCCCTCTGACCGTGGGCAGGTAACTTTCCTGGGCCTCAGTTTCCAGCTGTGTTACGTGGAGATGATTACCGTGACCGAATCCGGCTCATATCGTTTTGTGAGGATTAAACCTTATGCTCCCTGAAGCATTTAGAACGAGGCCAGGACAGGGGGAACGCGAAGAAGACGATGTGAATGGCCGTCCCCGTATCCTAGAGGCGCCACACCATTTCCACGCAAAGGCACCTGTTCCGGCAGGGACTCAAAGCCAAGTCTCGCTGACCTGGAAGCCCACTTTCTTCCCGTGACACCTGCTGCCTCCCGCATTCTGAATCCTGTCTTCCTCTGTGTCTCTGGAGGTGGGCATTCACCCTAACTTTAGAGTAGTTATTACTGATGGGAGTGAGCTATTATGTATACGGTAGAATGTCTGTGGTACAGAAGGACACAGAGCAGGAGGCACGTCTCTTCCTACCCGGGTCCCCTGTCCCTGTGCCCTTTTCTGGAGTTGCTTACTGTTGCAAATTCACTGAGGATCTGTGAAAACCTCTGCTGTGCCTGCAGGCCCGGTGCTGGGTGTGGGTCCCTTTCGCTGTCTCGAGTGTGGTCTACAATGCGTATTGCTCAAAAGCTTGCCGATTTCGCTTAGTCTGCCTCTTGGGCGAGCGATCCACACCCGCACACGGAGACTGACCCTGTAACCCACCACGGCTGCGCTAGGTGCGTAAAATGTATTTACACCCCGGCAGCTATCAAACTCACTACGATCTGAACACTTGCAAAGTGAGCTCAGAGGTCACATTAACCAAGTCCTCTCTTCCCCCTTCAGCAGCTCAGGCCAAGCCCCCTCCTTGCAGGGACACACGCGTCCCCCCAACAAGACAGCGATGCCAGAAGGCCAGGGGCTTGGAGACAGAAGGCAGGCAGCGGTCGGTGCTGGGGCCGGTGCTGTCTTGAGGGCTGATGGGTGCTTAGGGGAGGAAATCTCCCATTGATCCCTGGACGTGAAAAGACCATCGGGGTCTTTTTTGCCAAAGGGAACCCCTGGTCGAGAAGGAAACGGAAGATGTTTCCAGAAGCAGCACTGTGCATTGCTGGAAAAAGCCCAGCCTTGAGCTGCTCGGCCAGTACTGGATGCCAGGGAAAACGAGGCTGTGAGTACGTTTCATGGGAAGGGTAGCACTCGAACGGCTGCTCAGCCACAGATGATTCTGGAACATTCCTCCAGAATTTAGTTAACGTGTGGTACTGTCCGGCAGGAGGCCAGTGAGAGAAGCTTCAGGACCTGCACGTGTGAAGCCCCCAAGGCCCCCAGGACGCTGCTCTGGTCAACACTGGGACAACAGTCCCACTGTCACCCGCCAGGGACACCACCAGCCTCACCGTGGTGGCGTGGTGGCTGTCCTGACCTTGCTCACCGCGGGACTGGGTGGGGGGGGGGGTGCTACAGGGGTTTTGCACACAGCTCGAGTGTAGAACCGAGCCATCAGCATCAATTAGTGGAGAAAATAAGCACGCGCTAACTCGTCTGGCCCGACGTGCCCCGGCCTGTCTCTGACAGCGCGACACGGGTGCGTCTGCAGACACGGGATGAACGGAATACCAATCAGTTCCTTTTCCACGAGAAGAATGTGTCTCTCCAAGCGTGGAACAGAGTGGGTGTGCGAATACTGTACCTGTAAGCTGTAATTAGCCTTCCCCTTAATTAGCTGTGTAATGAGTTCCGCCGTGTGCTGGAAATGGATTTTTTCTGTTAAAGAAAACAAAAAAGAGGACAGTACGGGTTAAACCCAGCACACCATCAGGGGCGATGCAGGGAATGAGCGTCCCCGGTCCTCACCGTCAGCGGTTGCATGAATGATTAGAAACTGCTGCTCTTCCAGGGCTGACACTCGATGAGCCACCTTGGTCATCTGCACAGGCAGGGCAAGGGGACAGAGTTAGCGGGCCTCACCGCAGCCAGCGAGGTGTTCGTCCTGGGAGAAGCGGGGGCTTCGCAGGGGAGGGGAGCGCACGGAGCGTCCCAGAAGCCTCCCTGCATGAGCTCCTCTTAGGAGGAGGAAGGGGTGGAAGAGAAGAGGGCACAGGAGAGCTCCCTTCCGCCCACGGCAGGTGGCCCCAGAGGGCCACCATCTCAGCCGGTGCCACTGGGAGACGACACCCCGGCCAGAGAGTCCCAGCTTTGAAGCCAGGTCCTCCGGGCAACAGCAGTCCGGCCTCCCCCTCACGCCCCCCTCACCCCGCTGAAGAAACACCCAGGTGACACCTGCACTGAGTCACTTCGGTGGCTATGGTCTGGCAGGTGGTATCGGAGAACTTTTCTGTAGCCCAACCAGGGGCTTATCTCCTCAAAGCAGAACCAGCCTTGGATGAAGGGACCGGCAGTCCCCCGTGCCGACGACTGTGGATCCCGGGACAGACCCTCTGTCCGTCCGAAGACTTTCCTAACTCCCCTCCTTGCCTCTCGGGTGCCAGAAAGGGAAAGCGGGCAGACCCGGGAGAGGCCCCGCTCACCAGGGTTCACGGCCCGGTGGAAGGTTTTCTCAGAGCGAGTTTGGTGGGGGAGAGGGGGAGCCCAGCAGGCCCGGGCAGGGAGCGTGGGTCCCAGAACTGGGCCGGGGGCCAGAGGGGCGCGAGAGAGGATTTCCGGAGGGGCGGCCCGAGCTCGCCCGATTCCCCATCCTGCCCACATGTACCTCGTATGCCCTATTGTCAAGTCCGTGGAGGCCCAGGTACCTCTCGGAGAATGCAGACACTGGAAACGAGAAGAGGGGGGCAGGGTTACCCGAGGGGAGCCGGTGCCGAGCCCCCCGATGCGGGGACGCCCTTGGCAGGGGGCTGGGGCAGGGAGGGTGGGCTCACCCACACTTTCAGGGCAAACGTTTGTTTCTAAAACACCGCCTCAGCCTGCGGGGCTTCACGCAGGTAATCAGACAGCACCCCGGTAACATTCGAGTGTCTTAGAGTTGGTGGCCGGCTTTTAAGCAATACAGCAAAACCTCAACCGTGTGAAACAGTGACTCTGAAACCCCGTGAGCAGGATAACCCCTCAGTTTGTTTCAAATACAGGAAAGGCTACAGATCCCGAAGAGCAGATTGCCATCAGGATTTGCTCCTTTTCTGTTTTTGTTTTGTTTGGTTTTAAACACTAGGCATGTCTGCGTCCGGTCCTGGGTGAGGGTCTGACGTCTGCCTGTCGGCAAAGTCAGGCTGGAGGAAGCACCAAACACTTCTGCAGGGGGCAGGGGGGATCTTTCATTTTCTTTTTAATGTTGACTTGACGGTGTTGTTTCTTTACTGTTTGTTTATTTTTGAGAGAAAGAATGTGTATGAGCGGGGGTGGGGCAGAGAGAGGAGTCACAGAATCCGAAGCAGGCTCCAGGCTCTGAGCTGTCGGCACAGAGCCCGACGCGGGGCTCGAACCCACAAACAGTGAGATCGTGACCTGAGCCGAAGTCGGACGCTTCACCGACTGAGCCACCCAGGCGTCACAGGGACACCCTTAATTAAGTGGAGACGGCACTGGAGGATCCCCCCACCCGGGGCTGTGACCTAATCAAGGTGCAGGATGGTACATTTATGTGCATCCGAGTCAGGCACCTTTGAACCCGCATGATTAAAAAAATTAAGAAAGTCTCACTGAGTTGAAAAAAATCTGAAATACGTTACATGTATTCCCATGGGAAAACGAATTTTAAATTATTACGCGTTTGAAGGAGGGGAGTGCTGGGACTACAAGTTCAAGTCGGCATTAGAGCACTTTGTCAACGTGTCTTTTGTGAGCCTTTCGGCTGCAGGAGTCAGAGGTCCTCACAGTCCACGGGGTCCCGGGTGCTGAGATGGGGCACCGGGGAGGGGTCGGCCAGGGGACCCCTGGGTGGGTCTCGAGCTCCTGGTCTCGTGTGTCGGGAACGTGACTTACGGGTCTCGGGGGGTTGACCGGTTTCATTCAGACAAGCGACTGGAAGCCCTCCCTCCCCTTCCCAGGCTTCTGTCCAGGTTTCTCATTAGCCCGGGTCGCCTCCCACCCACCGTGGGTGCATGAAGCAAGGGAGGCAGGGGAAGTGTGGCGGGACGGGAGGCATGGGGCCGTGCAGGGGCCTCGTCGTGTCAAGACCATTACCGTAGAGCTTGAAGTCTGTTATTGGAGAGAGAGCAGAGCCACAGGTGAAAAGCTGACCCTGGTTTTCACCCTTCGCTGGGAGTATGTAAGTGCTCAGGTACCCGCCGTAGTCCTGCGAGAGACAGAAAGGGGGACAAGTGGGCAACGCGTCGAGGATTCTGTCACGACAACAGCCTCCGACGTAGGTCAGCGACTCAGCGGCCACTGTCATGTAGTTTCTGCCAAAAAGCAAAAAAGGATGAGAGGCAAACACCTTGCCGGTTAGATATTGCATGAGGCACGCCTCCCGTCTGTGGGCCTGGGGTCGTGGGAGCCACGTGACGGGAGTTGCGGTCGCGGGTCAGGAGCTGCGCGTGAGGTTCTCGTCAGGCCCCTTCCGAACCAGCATATTCCTGCAGCGCCTCGTGCTGCCTTCCCGACTCCAGCGGACCCAGCCACGTGAGGTGACCGTCAGGGGCCAACAAGGAGCCTGTGTCAAAGGGCCCGGGGGCTGGTCGGCCAGAGTGCCCGGCTCAGGGCCGACAGGGGGCACGACAGGTCCTTCTCGTCCTACAGTCCCTCTACCTTGGGGCTGGCACGCAAGGCCCCTGCTTGAACGCGGGCCTTCTGGGGAGAGTGAAACGTCACATGCTATCTGCCACGGGCACCTTCAAAGCTGCTTGGTTCAGATGTGCTCTGTCTCCAGATCCCAGAGGAGTGGGACACAGATGAGATGCTGCGATGAGCGGCGGTGGGAAGGGACAGGGGCGCGGGCTCGAGACAGCCAGGTATGTTAAGGATGTGGGGGCTGCTAACGGTGTTGTGTGGGCGTATGTGTGTGTGTAGGGAGTATGTGTGTGTGAGTCTGTGTATGTGCGTGACTGTGTGTGCATGAGTGTGCGCATAAGTGTACACGGGGGGGGTCTGTGTGTTCTGTATGGGAAGGCGTGTGTGTGGGGGTGTGGGTGTATGTGTTGTGCATGTGGGTGTGTGGGTGTGTGAATGTGTGTGTGTTGGGTGGGAGGATCGAGTGTGAAGGAGCCATACACCTGATGGAGACTCTGTGTGTAGCCCGTGCTGTGCCAAACTCACTGTAGAATTAACCGTTATGACCCATATGCTCATTACATTATAACTTAATAGCGTTCCTTCAACACAACGCGAATGTCTTATCTTAATGACAGTAAAAGTGTCTTTTTGGTTTCTGGTTAATAATTTTCATTGTCAGTGGAATCTAGAAGTCCTTAAAGTCATTCTGCCATCTGTTTTCAAAAAAAGTGTGGACTGACAACACCAAATGCTGGTGAGGACGTGGAACAGGGAACCTTCACTCACTGCCGGCTGGGATGCGTTTAGAAGGCAGCGTGGGGATTTCTTACAACACTAAACACACTTTTTACCCTGTGACCCAGCAATCGTGCTCCTTGGTATTTATTCAGAGGAGGGGAAAACTTTTATCCGCACAAAAACCTGCACGTGGAGGGTTCCCTCAGCTTCATTCATAATTGCCAAAACTCGCAAGTCGGTGAACGGACCAATGGGCTGTGGCACGTGGCTATTACTCCGTGCAGAGAAGTAACGAGCTATGGAGCCCTGAGAAGAGCCTTAAACGCGTACTGCTCAGTGAAAGAAGCCCGTCTCAAGAGGCCGTGTGAGTGTTTGAGGAGGAGCAAGCACTGAACAGAGACAGGCCCAGGCCGGGGGCCGTGACCCGGCAGGCAGTCCGTAGGGCAGCAACTTTCCCGGGTGGGTGCGGGTGGGTGATGGATGCCGACGCCCAGAGTTACGCTTACAGATGATCCGACTGGCTCTGAGCCCCTCTCGGGCAGTGAGTGGGTCTCCACCAGCATGGAATGAAGCTCCAGAACGCTGTGCCTGAGAGAGAAGCCCCTGGGCCCTCCCCTTTACCGCCTCACCTCTGGTGGTGCCAGCAGGGGTGTGGGAGGGGTGTCTGGGGTCACCCGCCCAGTGGTGCCACGTCTCAACTATACACTGGCCCCACAGAACGCTGGGCACGGAAGGTCCGGAGGCGATGACATTAGAGGTAGTCCTGTGATTACCGATTACCGTTCGAGTCTCCACCTGCATTGCGGTCACTGAGGTGCTCCCCGAGGGCCTGTGCTCTGAGTATCCCCTTGGAGGGGCGATGGATCTGTGTCTATCCATCTGTGCCTGTGCCTTGTGAAGTCTAAGGCTCACGGATCCAGGCTAAGAATGGAGGGGAGCGTGTGCCCAGGTGATACTAGGTGGCCCCCCACAGACCTGCCTTGCAGCCCCGGGGCCTGCACAGCACCAGCTGGGCCACCCTGAGGAACGTGAACTGCCTACTCCTTCCACGTCAGCTAACCTGACTAGTGCACATAAAGATACGCGGAAATAAAGGCTCCTGCGTTCCCTCGTTTCCTGGGGCACCACATCAGGCACCATGGCGGGCTTGCATAAGAAAAGTAACTAGGAACCTAATGAATCTGGCTTCTTTTTCTTTCCTTCTAGATAACAGAGAGAGTGAAACTCTAATAAATTAGCTGGCCAAATGGTGGCTCCCCTTGCTGGAATCGCTAAGCGTCCAACCTCTCGCTCTTAAAAAAACGTAACTGCTCTTATAGCACCGGCCAAGAGACATTCTGAGCAAATCACACTGGGCCTGGGTGATGACAGTGCTCTCGATGGGATGGGTGCTGGGCACAGGCTCACCTTCCCAAACACGGCCACACGCGCCTTATCGATGTACTGTTCCTTCAGCATCATCCTGCAAGGCCAAAGAAGAGAGGGCTGAGTGACTGTGCACCTGCATGGTGGCCCAGAGCCGTGCTTCCCCACCATTTCAGGCACGAAGACCCCCCCCATGTAAATCAAAGGAAGTATTGGAATTCGAAGGTTAATTGTTGCTTTTCTCTATTCAGCGCACAGGTAGCTTGCCCATGTTAGAAACCTCAAAGTGCCCTCACAGGAGCTGTCCAGGTGTGTAAAACTTGCCGACCGAGAGCCAGGAATGCAAAGCAGCTGATGCCGATCCGGAGAACAGGCCCTGCGGGGTCCCTGTCCTCTGCTCCAGTCTGCCCCTCGCTTGGACCATGTGGCTTCTAGCCACCCCAGACTCTGGCGCGTCCTGTGGGGTTGGCCTGGAGAACAGACACTCTGGTTCTGTGCTTGGAGTCACGGTGCTGGGCTCCCAATCCACCTGCAATGTCCTTTGTCCCCAACTCCCAGGTGGGGGTCCCTGTCTTGCACCTGCTTGGTGGCAGACTCAGCCCTGCCTTGTGCTTCCTGCCTTGCCCGGCGCTGTCCGGGTCCTGCCTTGCCCTTGCCAGAGTCTCACTGCTCTCCCCGGTCACCCCTTTCCCCCACAAAATGACGGGAATCTTCCTGGTTTCCGGGCCCTAATTCAGCAGCAGGGGTCCTGCTACCTGCTGGCACGTGACCGCTGCTTTCCGGATCTCTGCAAGTTGCTTCCTTCCACGCATACACCCTGCTGCCAGAGCCCCTCCCTGCACTGCTCCTCCTGTTTCTATCTGCTTCTTGGGGATTATTCCTTTGTTTCTGTTTTCTGTGTTCTGCTGGCACGCTGGAGCCACCCCATCCCTGATAACTGCCCTTCTCAGCCTGAAGGGTGTCTAAAACTCTGGGTACCAGCCCTCAGAGACAATTCTTTTTCTTCCTTAAGATGACTCCCCCACCCCGCGTCCCAGGACAAGGCCAGTCCTCCGTGGTCAGCACCGCGCTTCCATGGCCAACGTCCAAGGTAAATGGACACAAGTTCCTGGGGGCTGAGGGCCCAGCTTGAAGCAGCAATGTCCCCGACTTTTCCGACGGAGGAAGGTGGCGAAAACAGCTGAAGCTGGTCCTAGAGACGACCAGCCCCACAGGAGCAGAAAAGAGAAGAAAACCGGAGTGGACAGGTCAGGTTACGAATGTGTCTCAGCATTTGAACAGAAATACTAAGAGCGTGGGCAGGATCCGGAAACAAGGGAGAGATACGACAAGTAGGTCCACAGAGAGTTACTCAAGTGAGAGAAAAGGCCACACACCTCAACTGTGATGCTCCAGCCCTGGGGACTAACAGCACTTTAAAATAAACTTGCTTTTGAAAAATGTTGTGCGGCTGTCATAGGGTAGCCCCGTAGACCTCCAATCACCTCTGCCAGACTCGGGATGTGGAGGTCCACATGTGTGCATGCACACACACACACACACACACACACTGGGTCGTGGGCTGCAGAGTTCCGCCCACGTATCTGGACGCAGCAGGGACATTTCTGCAAGTTCGCTGACTTCCTCCTGGAGACGCAAACCCTGGATTTTCAGACGTGCATGTGGGCACACGTGAGATGCTCTGGCTCAGCCAGCTTTCACAACCAGCCCGCCGGGGGGCCCCACGAGGATGCTGGACGCCCAGATCACACTTGCTGGGATCCACGTGGCAGTCTGTGGGGACCACGGGGTGTGGCGTGGGCGATGTGCACCACAGAGGGCTCCATTCCAACTTGGAAAACACCTTGGATTTCCTTTCTCAGCTCTGCTTCCAAGCCCACAGGCGGCCCAGGGTCTGGCAACCCCTTCACCTAATTACCTGGCGACTCACTTCTTGATCTAAATGCCAGAAACCTTGGTAATGATCCTCATTTTTCTGGAGTCTTCCAAGAGTGGTTGTTTTTCCGATACCAAGTATTTTTATTATCTTGTGCTTCTATTTTCACTAACCAACTGAGCAAATCCCATGTGATGATTTTTTTATGGTGAATAGAACTGCAAATTAAGGAGAGTCCGGTTTCACATGCAGGTAGTGCTTTTTTTATTGCTGGGGTTGTCTGAGGCCTCGTGAAAAGCAGAGGCAGAACCCATCAGGGTGCTTTCTTTTTTTAAAAAAAAATTTTAACCTTTATTTATTTCTGAGAGACAGAGAGAGAGAGGGAGACACAGAATCCAAAGCAGGCTCCAGGCTCTGAGCTGTCCGCACAGAGTCTGATGCGGGGCTCGAACTCACAAATGGCGAGATCGTGACGTGAGCCGAAGTGGGACGCTTAACCGACTGAGCCACCCAGGTGCCCCATGGGTATCTTTCTTAATGGAGCGTGTTCTGAGTCTGGTTCCTTGCTGATTTGCAGAGGCCCAGGGGGGATGGGCTCCAGCCCTCAAGATGCATCGTCTCCTGGGGGAGGGCGGACTAACACGGTGACAAGGCAGCAGCACTGATGATGTGGCATGATGGGACGTACGTCCCTTGTGTGGCGTGGTCACTGCTGAAGGAGCCTAGCGCAGCGAGGGGGACCCGAGGGGGAGCCGTGCGCTGGTCAGGGTGGGTGGGAACCGTGTGGACGGGAGAGCACCTGGGAGATGGCGGCACGGGGTCCTGGGTGAGCGGGGCTGTTTGTGGGGCGGTGTGGAACTTCGGGGGGGACAGGGTACAAGTTTGCACCCTGCGTGCCGTCCCTCCTCCCTTGAGAGAACCAGCCCTGAGGGGGCTGCCGACCACCGGCGGTCACATCTTCTGACCCTCCGTGGCGTCCACAGCATCCCAACCCGGGGACTGAGTGCGGCAGGGGCCCTACGGCCACGCCCGGCTGCCTGGCATGGGCTCCCGCCCTGTCTCGGCGATGGGCTCCCGCCATGCTGGCGGGGACTCTCATTGCCTCGCTGCCACCGGAAGCCCCCGTACCCGCTTTGTCCTCCAAGCCCCTCCCCTTTCCACGGTGTCAGACTCCACTGCAGTCTGGTGGCCACCCCGGCATCCTTCGCAAACAGCCCTGCCGACACCGTCTGCTAAGTCCACGCTGGCACCCTTCTTGGGGACCCCAGCTGACACAGGTGCCACGGTCCACACGGCTGCCTCAGAGTGGGGGAAGCCCCCAGCCAGAGCCTGGATCTGGCAAGAAAGAGGGGGCAACGGTGGCGGAAGGGGGGAGAAACATGGCCAGCGCCTTCTTCCAGCTCGGTGCGACAGGCGGGGGCTCCTGACTCCGGCTCCGAGGCAGGGCGCCCTGCCCACCTCCGCGTGCACTCGCTGACCAGCCTGGGGACTCTGCCTCGAAACGCCTCCCAGGCGCGCCCCACCTTGCCACCTGGCGGTCCCCAAAGCACCCACTCACGGACGCCGTGGTCCTGCCCAGTCGGCTGGGACCATGCCCTCCTGGTGGGTCTGTCCTTGACCCCCCGTGGGCCACAGCTTGGGCACTGATAGCCAGGGGCAGTCGCCCCGCCTGCTGGGCTGGTCTCTGGGGGCCACGAGGCCACACCCACGTAGCAGCCAGGGCTGGGGAAGGTTCCTCGTCTCCCCACCCTCTTCCTTCTTCGTCCCCACGGGCGTCTCCTCCTTTCCGCTTCCCCTCGCTCACTGTCCACGGGGCTCCGCTGAGCTCGGTGCCTCCGAGGATGAGCCCTACGGACAGCCACAATGGCTCCCGTGTCCTCTGGCGTCTAGTGGGTTCTGCCAGTGTGGGGGGGGGGCGGGCAGGGGGCACGGCTCCCGTCAGGTGCTCCCTCCCCGTGGCCGAGGTTCTCTTCTGGGCCGGTAGCTGCTCCTGCTGTGGCTACCGCAGCCTCACTGGCTGTCCCTGACCCTGCCCGCGCCCCCGCAAACTGCACGGTGACCCGTCTGCCCCCCTAACAACTCAGTTTGAGCGCCAGGACGCTGACCCACGCGACTTGCTGCACCGCTGCCAGAGTCACGGTTCCGAACAACAAAGCTGACCCTGCCACCTCCTTGCTGAAAACCCCTCTTGCGGAACTGCTCCTACAGGGCAAGCAGCAGCTCCTCAGGACCATGTGGGAGGGATCTCACAATCCAGCCCTGTCCTACCCCCCCCCCCCCCCACGGCCCACGCACACTGTGGTGTTCTGGTGCTCAGCGTGCCCCGAACAGCAGTGCCTTTGCATTGCCTCGGGTCTTCGCTCACGATGTGTTCTCCCCTGGGAATGTGTATCTCCCGCGTTCGGCCTGACAGATCCCTAGTAATCCTTTGAGGTCTTGCCCACAGGCCACCTCCTCCCAGAAGCCCCTGAGGCAGGGCTGTTTGCTTCTGTAGCCTGTGCTGCGAGCGTGAGTGTGGTTCCGCCCTGTGCCGCGCGGCTGCCCTCTCCCCTAACGCAGCGGCCGGGCCTGGGAGGGGATCCGCTCGCGTCGGCTGCGAGGACAGCTGCTGACCCAGTGGGGCTCCAGGACACGACACGAGGTGGACGAAGACGGGAGAACCACAGAAGGGGTGGGCCAGCCTCAGGGTCTTTCAGACTTCTGATACCACGGGGTGATTGTTCTCTGAAATGAAAATCCAGACCCGGACCGCACACAGAGCTTGCAGAGTTCTCCCTGGCGCGGGCGAACCCTGGGCCTCGGCTTCCTGCGTGTCTTAAGGTGGCTGTAAGGTTGTCATCAGTTCGTGTATTCTGGTGCTGGGAAGCGTGGTCTGTCGGTTGACATGCTGTCTTCTCGGAACGGGTTCTGCCTTGGTTTTTGAACAGATGGCCGGATCAATTCCTTACTTTTGAAAACGCCTGGAGTGTGAAACAGCCTTTTTTGCTCTCTGGTCCCTGTGCTCAGAGGGGAGAGGCTAGACACGGCCAGGCGCCTGCAGGGGTGCGGGCCGCGGGTGCGCCTGAAGGACCCTGCGTCCTTCCTTCCGGGCCCCTGGAGCCAGAAGCCCTGCTACCATCCGAGAGGGCCCCTTCCCTTTTCCGGAGGGGCCTCCCTCGGTGGACACCTGCTGGCTGGCCCCGCCCCCACTGCCCCGCCCCTCCCGCACAGAACCCACGTGGCTGCCCGCCCTCCTTCCCCCGCCGGCAGCGATGGGGGGACCCTTTAGGTCTCAGGGTGACGGCCCACACCTCTCTCTCGCCGGTGACGGGTTCTGGACCAGGCAGGGGCACGTAAGGAGAGGTTGGCTGGGGGCTTCTGCGGAGGCTCCTCCCTTCCTTTCTGGAAGTTTCTGGAGGTGGCTCGCTCCCCAACCTCTTGGAGGCGAACAGAGAGGCCCGGAATGAGGTGCTCCTGGTAGCCATGCTGTGGGCACGAGGAGAGTCACTCCAGGTGATGCCCTCCCGGCCAGCTGAGCAGGGGGACGGGGAGAGCCGGGCTTTGAGTGGCATGGCCGGGTCTGTGTGTCCATCCGTCCCGAGGCCACCATCACTCTAGATTTCAGAGCCAATACAGTTCCTTATTTTTTTTAATTTAATTTTTTTTTTTTTTTTTTTTTTTTTTTTTTTTTTACTGTTTATTTTTGAGGGACAGAGCACGAGCAGAGGAGGGGCAGAGAGAAGACGCAGATGCCGAAGCAGGCTCCAGGCTCCGAGCTGTCAGCACAGAGCCCGACGCGTAGCTCGAACCCATGAACTGTGAGATCATGACCCGAGCTGAAGTCCGACCCCACTGGGCCCCCGGGGGCCCCTAATGGCTCTTTATTTTTAAAGCTCGGTGGCCATGGTGTGCCTGCTCCCTGGCAAAAACATCCTGGAGGCGACCTCAGAAGCTTCCCCCTCTCTGCATTTTCCACGGGGCACTTATAGGGCCTTGGACACATCGCGTCCTGGGCCAGGGGGCGTCCTCACCCGCCCCTAGCAGGGGGCACCACTCACTCATCACTCACGTTCCAGTCACTCAAAAGTGATCCGACTGCCCGCCCACCACGGGCCACCAGCCTTCTCAGAGCCGAGAGAGATCCGAGATCCGTCTGGAAGAGTCTGGAAAGTGAACTGCCCAGACGGCGGAGCACGAGGCCGGGAGGTGTGTGGGGGATGGGATGGCACCCCCGGTGAAAGCCTGTCAGCCTGCGCCCTGGACCCTCCACGGGGAGGAGCGTGGTGCCGCCCAAGTCCACGGCCCTCCCATCCACCCTCCTGCGTGGGAGCCAGCCTCAGCAGGACTGACGCACAGGCCCCTGAGTCCTTCCCGGGACAGCAGCGCACGCGGTCGCTGTGATCGGGCCCTTCCCACTGTCCTTAGAGCGAGGAGGGGAGACGCTCCTGGGTCCTGTTCTCCCCCGCACCTACCACCCACCTCCCCTGCCCTCCCCTGTCCTCCCCTGCCCTCCGAATGGTCTCCGCGCACCCCGCCGCCCCGGGGCCTCACCGCACGGCCTCCGTCTGGTCCTTCTCCTCCAGGGCGCCCAGCCGCCGCCCCACCTCGTGCAGGAGCTTGGTCCCCTGGAAGCCGCTGCCGCGGCCGTCGCACTTGAGCACCACGGCCCCGTGGTTGCTCACCATCACCGTCTCCCAGCTCACCTGGAACCGCTCGGCCACGCTCTGGCCCCCGGGGGTGCCGTCCCTGCAACACAGGCCCTGCCTCGCGCATGCGCTGTGGCCCGGCGCTCCTCCCCCTCCCCTGCGCTCCCCCCTCCCTTCCCCTCCCTGCTCCTGGGCTCCCCCGTCCCCTGCGCTCCGCACTCCTCTCCCCTCCCCCTGCGCGTCCCCCTCCCCTGGGCTCCCCCCTCTCCTCCCCTACACTCCTCTGAGGAGTGTGTATGCAGGGGCGTGTGTACGTATGAGGTGTGTGCCGGAGCCTTGTCAGCGTTGCCCTGGTGCCCCTGCCTTGAAGGAAGCCGGGGGTGGGGGGGGGTGGGGACAGTGCTTCCGTGTGGTGGCGTGTGCCTCACCCCCCGGGGGGCACAGGCCAGCCCCTGTCTAAGCCTCAGGGCAGCTGGGCAGCATCTGAGGTGCCCGTGAGAACGTGCTGTCCCCGGTCAGGGCCCCCTCAGCGGTGGCGACAGCGGCTCTCTGTTCTCCAGACCCCGCCAGAGGGCTCATTCACGCACAAACAAAACGTCTGAACTAAGTCCTTGTTGGCAGAGCAGCGGCGTTCAAGGCAGCTTGCTGCTCAGGCCGTGCCACCCTGGTGCCAGCTGGGGAAGCCAGCGGGTCGGCCGTGCCCGCCCCCTGTCCCCTCACTTCTTGGGGGACCTGTGCCCGGGGGGGGGGGGCGGTGCTCAGAAGGCCTCTGTCCCGTGACGTGCTGCCTGCCTGCGGGACCAGCTTTGCTGTCCGTCTCTGGGCCTGGTCCCCGAGCAGGAGTGGATTGGGGCTCGGGGCTCGGGGCTCGAGCCCCCCTTCCTCTACCAGGCGGCTCCCCGACTTGTGAGTGTGGCCTGCCACCTGCTGGCGGCCAGCCTGCCTTCAGTTTGCAGGTTGCAACCTCCTTTCTCGAGCTCGCCGCCTCCTACGGGAGCGGTGGTTGTTTTCCGGGGTGTTACTGAGCCCCCCCCTGGCAAGGACCACGAGAAAGAAAGAGGCAACAATACTCACACCACCAGGAGCAAGGGGTAGTGCACCGTGTCGGTGAAGGTCGCGGGCTTGAGGATCTGAACGGGCAGGTCTAGGCAGGAACAGAGCACAGGGCCGCACGTTAGGGACAGCACAGACAGGGAAGAAAAGAGCCTTGGCCCCGGTGCCAGAAAGGCCCCCTGGAGGGGACATGGTGGGTCCCCACCCGGCCTCCCCGGGGCTGGCCCTGAGTTTTCTCTCCGTGCCTCCGGCCTGCTGAGTGACCTTGGGCAAATCACCCACAACCATCTTGAGGCTGAGTCTCTCCATCCGAAGCTTAAATTCAACCTCGCAAACAGAGCGAGCTGAAAACCAGAAAAGACCAAAACGCCATAAGCACTTGTTAAGAGCCGAATTCTAGGCTGCGAGAAACGAACCCCCAAGGGTGACGTTCGTCAGTTAAGTGGGGACAGATACGGGGGAGCCATGGGGACAGGGACAAGATGAGCCCAGGGGGCCAGCGGTGAGGCCGGGGGGGGGGCAGCCCAGAGGGACAGGCCGAGAGCCGAGGGATCCCTGCAGAGGCGGGGGATGGAGGACAGCTGCGCGACCCCCTTCGGATCTTGTCCTGGGCAGTGAGGGACCCAGCGTGGGAGGGGGGAGGGTTGCCTTCCCACTTTCTTCTGCAACCCCCAAAACAAGCCTTCCTGCCCACGTTAGAAATTGTTTATTGATGTTAACTATGACCCAGATTAGCGATTACATTGGAATTAGTAGCTTTTTCAGTACAATTACTACGGATACATCCCAGGCTCGGGGGGGGGGGGGGGGGGGGCGGGGGCGGGGTTCGGCTTAGCAGCCTGCTGTGACCAGGGCCTCATTACTGATTCTGGCTGAATGTTAATGGCTTGCAAATTAGATCAATGGCCCAGGGACCGGCCAAAAGGCGTCGGACTTTATCATTGCAATATCCATAAAACATGGTCTGGGCTGCTCTGGGCCAACGATAAGCCCGCAGGCCGACCTTGGCCACGACAGGCTGCATACAGCGCAGGGAGCCCTTCCCGAAGACGGATCGCTTCCCTCGGGAAAGCCTTCACCTCTGGTGCCATTAGGTGAAAAAAACAAAACATAACGAAATGAGACATGTCGGTAGGGTCACATTTTTCAGATCTTTGGGGGGCCCCAAAGGGGTGACATTTAGGTGCCCTGCACCTAATGCATTTAGGTCCCTGCACACACCTGCTTTTCCAGCACCTGCGTTCCTATCTGCCACGGAAACTTCACGCTGGAGAGAAATCTCAAGTGGCAAGGGTGGGGGAATTGATTGTTTCCGAAGGTCTTTTCTCTGCATTTTTGGAGGGGATGGTGTCCACCCACCAGCGGACAGAACTACTGTGGCAGCAGCATGCGGACAGGCTTGAAGAAGGAGGGCGCTGGGCCCAGCAGAGAAGCAAACATGTAAAGGAGCACGGTGTGGCCTCAGAGGCTGTGGTAGGAGGCAACGGGTGTGGGGAAACGCGAGGGAGTGTTCTGGAAAACTTGCTGACGGGGACGGGGGTTGGGGCAGGAGGTGGAAGTCTGGCCACGGAGGGCCACCGGGACGGCTTCACAGAGTGTGGCACGTGCCAGGGCCCTGTGCGTGGCTGTCGTCGTGAGCCGTGGACACACAGCCCCACGTCCTCACGCCGCACTGGGCCCTGCACGTTACGGAGCCCGTCTCGGGGTCTTCAGATATAGACACAGAAGGGAGAGGGGGTCGGAGCAAACCTGGAGATGGCCGGTGCACTTACTCATCCGTCCTCCCACTCCTCCCTCCCTCCATCCAGCATCTGTTAAAATCATCTTATCTTCTTGCCCTTTGGATCTTCCTCGAGGAAGGAAATGACAAAACTCTGCTGTTTACTTAAGGGTTCTCATGAGTTTCAGTGTCCAAGTAACTGGACTCCAGGGCCGGCGTGAAAAACGGAACGAGTCAAGGATGCCATCCGTGTGGGCAGGCCACATTTTCCCTTGACCTACTTCTTGGGAACAGGAGGGGCCACTGACAAGAATCTCTGTTGCAGAATACGCCAAACTGTCCAGAGTGGCTCTCTTTCTAGAACACGCTCCGACAGGGACGGGGGCGGGATTTGCGACAAACAAGCGGTTACTGGTTGGTTACTCGGCTGAATCCACCAGGAGCTCGCGACACTCTCAGGGCACACGCCCCACTTCAGGAGAGGCGTCCACTGTCGCCCGCGAGGCGCAGGGTTGCTTGATGTCCCAACGGCAGCCCGACAAGAGCTGCTGTGTTACAGGCTCGCCGTGTTCTTCCCGCCGGCATCTCGCTGGTTCTTACGCTCGCCATCAGAGCTGGGGTTCCCGTGGCTCTTGTGGGTCCTCATACGCCGCCTGGACCCGGGCCCTTTCTGCTCCCTTCTTTTTAGCTCTACGATTTCCCCTGAGCCCTGATGGAGGCATCTGTGTCCTAGTCTCTCCGCGTCTACGTCTTTTTAATTTATTGCTTCTCTCCCTCTCATGAATAAGCAGGCCTGAGCTCGGCCTGCTGGGCTTCCGGCTCCCTGGGCACCCAACGCTGTCCGTGGTTCCAGGGCTGAGTGTGTCCTGTGGCATCTGAGTGCATCTCATGGGCACCCAGGGGAAAACCAACTGGCAGGGAGACGGTGGGAATGACCCCCGGGCCTGTGGGAAGGGACCCCCGCGGCCCTAACCACATTTCTTGGCCAGGGCAAATCGCCACAGCCCCCGTTTGTGCTTTTCCTATTTGTTTCTTCTCCCATCTCTAGACCCTTCCTTATTTATTTCCTTCACCGTCTCCTTCATCAGAGGGATCACCTTTGAGGTGTTTTATAAGGGAAGCCTCTGGACCCAGGGCTGGGGGGCAGAGATTTGAAGTACACCATATTTCTTGACTCTCAGAGATGAATATGTAACCTTACATGCATCTCTAGCTATGTATAGAAAAGTTCTAACGTCATGTGATCCCACAGGGAAAGAATAGGATTGGGATGTTGTGGCACATGGCCTCTGCATGGACGGAAGCTGCTTCCAAGTCAGGGGTCCCTCTGTGCCCACTGACCGCCGGGGCTCTCCCACGGGCTGGGAGTCCGGGTCGGCCTCCTGACTTGCCCCACAGTGAGCGCCGGCTCGGGCTGCTCCCCGCCCTGGACCGCACGCTCTCCTGTGTGCCAACCTAAAGCCCGCTCCAAGGATCCCGTCCAAGCCCCACCTTCCTGGGAACCTTCCCGTGATCCCAGCCCACTCTCATCTCTGTTCTGAGCTCGTGGGCCATTTGCTCTCTGCTCTAAAGGATGCAGCTCGACCACGTGTACTGTTTGGGTCAGGTTGATCTTGTTTCATGGGGGAGAGCCTCGGCTCCTGACCACAGGAGATCAGTCTGTTAGGTAGCTGTGTCTTCGCCAACAAGGGGGTACTTAATAATGCTCCGGGTCCACTGGCCTAGGTGATGAGCCATTGTCCCCCTGTAAGGGACCGGGTAGAGAAAGAGCTTCCAGTGATGGTCTGGACATCACTAATCAATCTCAATACTGTCCCATTGACCACTGGTGACCTTCGACTCCTCTTCAACCAAGAGCTCTGACAGTTACCATCAATCAGTCGAGTTTTCTCAAGAGAGGAGACCCATTTACCAACCTCAGAGGTGATGGGTAGATGGACCTGAATGAAGGACTCCGTGATACCTTCAAGGGGGAAATCTAAATCGTTTAAGAGAAGGGTGCCATCTCCCAGAGTAGGCAAGTCTGGAGGGGGATAGAGCTCAGGGGGAAAGACAGACGTATCTGGGGCATTTTGCATGTGGGGTTTCCAAAGGTAAACATCTGGTGGGCAGTTAGGATGCCAGGGGCTGGCTGGGTTGACTAGGGAGCCATCCGAAGAGAGGAGGATTGAACCTATGGGGACCCCGCGTCCCCCCCTGGAGCTATGAGTGCAACCAGTGCTCTGGGGCTACAGTGCCTGGTGGGTTCCAGCACAGCGTTGGAGCTCATAAAAGCCTACTGGATGCACGAATGGACAGTTCAGGACCAAGAAGGAAACAGAAAAGGCAGAGTTCTGGGTGCTTCTTGGGTTGTTACAACACATCAGTCCTCCATTACATTATTTCCCCCATTCTGAGGATACCCCCTCGGCCCATGATCAGCACTGACAGGTTAGACGATGAAGCAGAAAAATACCAAATGGAACAGGAAAGGAATCCCCACACGGAGGACGTTTTCTCTGGATGGTGTCATGACATGTCCCCCCCAAAGGAGAGAATTCCAGCCTGGGACCTTATTTAAATTGTCAGCCTCTTGAGGAGAGGCTTTTTTTTTTTTTTTTTAAATTGCCAGAGAAGCATCTTGGTTCTCAGCACAATAGCTTGGTGCAGGATGCTTTCCCCCCATGAGCCCCGCCTGAATCTCTTCCTTGCTGGCTGGAATGCATTTCTAGCCATGAAGCCCAGCAAGTGTGGTGCAGGGGGGAGCCTCAGATGCACAGTAACCTACTGCGGATGGTTGGGCTGTTTCAGAGTCGATGTTTGCTTTCCTTGTAAAGAGGACAATACAGGGGCGCCTGGGTGGCTCAGTCAGTTGAGTGAACGACTCTTGATTTTGTCTTAGGTCATGATCAAATGGTTCGTGGGATTGAGTCCCACGCTGGGCTCTGTGCTGAAGGTGCAGAGCCTGCTTGGGATTCTCTCTCTCCCTCCCTCTGCCCCTCCCCTGCTTGTGCGCATGCTCTCTTTCAAAATAAATAATAAACTTAAAAAAATGGGAGACAATGCAGTACTTACTGTAATCGTCAACCTCGATCTTCCTGTATTCCACTTTCGGCATCTGTCGGTCATGTACGGCCTTCTTTACGTGTTCGTTTGTTTCTAGGTCATAAATTTCTAAGCGAGAGAAGAAAATGACACAGTCAGACTCAGCAGTCGTTTATGGAAGCCAAGTGTTGTCATGTGCATCAGGCCACTAATCCCTACACTGGGCCTGGAGGTGATGATTACTATTTCTTTTGCACAGACTAGGAAACCGAGACATTAGATAACTTGCTCAAGATACAGCACAAGGTGGAGTGCCCAGTCTCAAGTCAGGAGCTTGGGTAGACGGAAGAGTCCTCCCCCGTATTAGGCAACTCCTCCGCCCCCTATAAATCGTCTTTCCGCAAGGCATTTCTCACTCACACGCATAGGTCTGGGTATGTTTTATCCCAACACTGCTGGTTTTGGAAAACCAACATCACACACCTGTTAGGACAGATGAGTTTCCGAATATAGTGGCCACAATAACGGTGGGGAATAAATTTAAGAATTCCCTGAGCTTGCACCAAAACCCAACCTAAGCCTAACCTACCCTAAGCCTGGGTTAACAAGGCTTAGGGCAGAAAGCTGCCACAGGGCGAAAGCGCCCCCAGCGTAGAACAAGGGGTCGAGCAGAAAGCCACTTCCACAGGACGAAAGCGTCTGAGAACAGGTAGAAGTGGAAAGCCCCACAGCAGGGCAAAGAGGTCCGGAGCTAACTAGCAAGAAAAATGCCTTGTTAACCCCGAGGTAGCATGCTCTCTCTGACTTAGTCCCTAGAAAAGTTCAGATAAACAGACACGGTGACTGATGCCTGCAGTAAATGGCCGTCTGCTCAGCGTCAGCATTTTGATTTGTATTGACCCTAACCCCTAACACTGCATACCTTTGAAACCCCCTTTCTCTCACACACAAGTTAACGTTCACTGTTTTATTGTTTCTTTCTGCACGTCCATCACATTTGTAAGCCTTCTGATCCTAATAAATATGGAGCAAGGACCCTTACTTGGGGCTCTTGTCCCTCCCGGACATTAGCCTCTCTCGTATTCAATTCTGCGTCTGCTCTCTTGCTGGACAAGACAGAACTCCAGACTCAAAGTCTGCAACAAATAACCAAGGAAAGAAAAGAGAGGAGAGGCTGGAGTATGCTCTTTATTAAAATTTTACAGGAAAAGTGGATTCAGATCCCTCAGCCTACTCATAATGTGGTCTGGCTTGGCACACCTTAATTTGGATGATCATATTAGCTGGCAGTGATACAGTGCAGCGAGACTGGCCCTTTCCCCTCCAAATTAGAGAGAGAGGGGTCAGTCCTATGCTGGCTCCTTACATGCACGTGCACCCAGTGGTATTTGTCCAGGTGCAAGGATGCTCTCAACAGCCCACTTCACGAATCTCCTCCTTCCTCCTACTCCACCATCTGCTCTGTAATAAAACCACCGGATTTGACTTCCTCCTTCCTCCTTCCTTTGAGCCTATACGTGGGGACACCTTGTGGCTCATTATGAAAGGAAATTTTGTCTGCAAGGAACTCCACCTTTGAAACATTCATGAATATTTTAAAGAGTAAATTCACACGACATGCAATGCTACAAGGAACGGTGAACTGTCCCCACAGAAACTCCTTTTAAGAACAACAGACACCCTAAGTGACACCTTTAGCACGAAGGCACCTGGAGGCCAAATATCGCCCAGAACCAGGCGTCTCCAGCACTGAGCAGTGTTATCTGTGAACAGCACAAGGCTACCAGTGGTGCTCAGGGATCTGGGGGATTCTTTGGGAACAGAAATGGCAAATGCCCTCAGCGGCCAGTGGAAAGGGACAGTTCCAGTTGCTGGACACATATTTGAAAATTCAGCTTTGATGGGGCGCCTGGGTGGCTCAGTCGGTTAAGCGTCCGACTTCGGCTCAGGTCATGATCTCATGGTTCGTGAGTTCGAGCCTCGTGTCGGGCTCCGTGCTGACAGCTCAGAGCCTGGAGCCTGCTTCCGATTCTGTGTCTCCCTCTCTCTCTTCCCCTCTACCACTCACACTCTGTCTCTCTCCCTCTCAAAAATAAATAAGCATTAATTTAAAAAAAAAGGAAAGAAAATTTCAGCTTTGATGGAAAGGTGAGGGGGGAAGTGGTAAAACTAAATTTTCAAACAGGTAGAGTTAAAGGTAAAAACCTCTTAAGTTGGACCAAGATTGTGAAAGATTCTGAACACCACATGGCAGCCAAGACACGGGGTCCTTCGTAGACAGCAAGTCGGGACACCTGTGTATGCGAGGGACGTACAGGGAGGTCCAAGGACACTTGGCCTCAACTCGGAGACCCGGAGATGTGGCTGAGAGACGGCACGCTCTATCTTCTGGCCATGCACGCAAGTTAGGGAAGGAGCGCAGCCCCAGGGTGGCAGGTGGCCCCGCTGCCCACCCCATGTCCACAGCCCGGACTCCTCAGAGAGCCGATGCAGCACTCAGGTTTTGCTGAGTCTAAATGCCCTCCTCCTTTTAGGAGTGTTGCAGGCACTCAGTGGAGAGAAATTGGTTTGTGAGATATTAACTATTTCTTATCCGTATCCTAGTCACAACGATAGGGCGGGAAGTCTAGAAGGTAGTTCTGCAGGATAAGGAGAAAAGTAGCATTTTTCAAGTTCTTTGCTGCCACAGAACCTTTGCACTTGCTGTTCCCTCTGAAGGAACTTTCTTTGCTGGCTCCTCCTCCGTCAGGTCAAACATCACCTCGTCAAGCAGAAGTCCATCTCAGGTACCCCTCTTCACACCAAGGGTAAGAGTTGTGGTCATCTGTCAGACTCTTTCCCACCCTCCAACTCCCCAGGCATCAGTGTTTGGGCCCATCCCAGGGACGAAACGCATGAGTTTCCAGTCACCTGAGTAGACGGGGAAATCCAGTTCATACCCCGGAAATGGCGCATCCCCACAGGAGCCAAGTCTGGGTTTCTCCCCAGGCTTTCTCCCTGTTCCCACATGGCCCCTTTCCATGGCCGCAAGAGGGTCTCTGCTGCAGAAGAAGCTGGGAGGGACTGGGAGGTCCTCCTGGGTGCTTCAGAAGCCTGGGGGCTTTCAGGGGTTCCCAGGGTTTCAGGCCTGTCGAGTGGTGAGAGTTGACACAATCGAAGCCTCTCCACCATTGTTCCCCGCATGAAACGACCCACGGTGAAACCAGAGCACGCTTCCGTTGCACTGACGGGAAAGCGTATGGTACGTGATGGAGTCCCGGCGGACGCAGGTTAACACTGAGTTAATGCCGGGACCAGGATGCAATTCATGGACGCTGCCCCAGACCCTGCACTCAGTGCAAGAGCCAGTGCACAGATCTTCTGGAAGCCTCAATCTTCAGGGAAACTGCCATCTTTCCCTCCCTGTGTGCCCACAAGATGAGCCCAGGCGGAGACAGGTAAGGGACTAGGGGTGCGCAAAGGTGGGCCAAGCTGGACGAGGGGAATTAGCAGGCACATGAGTAGACCGTCTTCACCAACAAGAACAAAGGCGGCTCACTGCCACCGAGAGGCAGCAGCACGCGTTTGCTTCCGGGGTGCAGGCGACAGCC
Organism: Lynx rufus; assembly: GCF_022079265.1. Taxonomy (NCBI): domain Eukaryota; kingdom Metazoa; phylum Chordata; class Mammalia; order Carnivora; family Felidae; genus Lynx; species Lynx rufus. The sequence continues at coordinate 167,141,302 of NW_025814856.1, read as the reverse complement.
TCAGCTGGGGAAGTTTGTTGGTGGCAAGGCCAACTGGACCACCAGAGTTCGAAACGCGAGAGGACCGAACGGAGCCTCTCAGTTTATCACGGCACGCTCCTCCGTCCGTGGGCACGCGTTTGAATTCCGTCTTTCTGGCATCACTCAGCAATCTCCGATGCTGATCCTGAAGGAGAAATTTCGTGCTTAGGTTTGCAGAGTCGTTTTGCTGCCCACCGAGCTCAGCTTGCCTGGAGCTAGCGAGAACACAGGCTCGCCTCCGGAACAGCCCGTCTGTGCCTGGACCCCGGAGTGCCGGCTTCGAGTGGGAGCGCGCAACGTTCTCATCGAGCACTGACTCGACAGACTGCGTTTGAATAGCTCGCCCTCTGTATTGAAATCCCACCCTTCACAGAGGCACCAAAGCAACAGACTATTAAATTTAGTTAAATATTAGATTTCTCATTTAATGATTGCCCACACAACTGGTTTTATCAGCAGAGAGCTGGTTGGCCCACAGGGGAGTTGAGTTAAGCCATTTTATTTGTTCCCATAATTGCATTCAAAGAAGGCAGGAGCTCAGCAGAGGAAATAAGAGAAGATTGGCATGTTCCCGGAGGACTCTTCTTTTGACTTCAGGGCCATGGGGACCTCCAGTCTGGAGCATACAAATGGCCACTCCTTAATTAAATGTGAGCCCCCTCTAATATTTGGTGGAATTAGCTATTATCAGATCTGGACACAGTGAGACCGCAGAAGCAAATGCCTGCTCATGGGGGCTGCCTCCCTGCCCGTGCCCCGGCGGGCGGATGGGGCATGGCCCGTGGGCGGTTCGCGGACTCTGTTGGTTCAGGGAAGCAGTGGGGGCATCACCGCTTGGCTGAATTTGGGGAAATGTGACCAGAATCTAACAGAAGCCAACAGGCGACTGACCTGATGACGATGAGAACAGCCCGCTCCCCTCCTGGCATTTCTGTAGGAGGTGGAGCGCAGGAGAGCACGTGCACGGAGAGTAGGCGTCTGCTTCGCCCTGCTGCGTGGTCTCGTCGCCCTGCATGGGTTTCCTGTGCCTCTCACCGCCCAGGCCTGTCCTGGCACACTGCCGACGGCTTCCTCGTGTGCACCTGCCCCTGGTCGGCCGCCCCAGGGCCGTGCGGCTCGGACCAGTGCAGGCTGACGCCACGCCAGCACGGGCGCCCCTGTGCTCCCGGAGATCTCCTTTCTCTGAACGCTGAATGTCCGGTCGTTAGAGTCACTGTCACATAGTCGGGTAACAGTTGCTCCTTTTTGCTCTAGGTTTGTCTTCAGGATTTTAAGGAACTTGAAGGCAGAGTCCCTGTGAATGAACTGATCTTTGGCACAACCGCTGACATCTGGCCAGGCAGGTGAATGGGATTAATCAGGAAGGGCTGTGTGTTGCCTGGGCTGACGTGGCCCCCTCCCCACAATGCACTACACTGCCACGTAGTTCTGGGTGCAGCGGTGGGTGGGGTGGCAGCGACCTAGGAGGGAGAGAGGGAGGACGCCGAGGTAGGGCTGGGAGGCTCGCTGTGTGCCGTTCTGTCGACCACACGCACGCTCGCTCACCGAACGTGCCGTATTTTGGTCTAAAATGACCCATCTGTAAATCTGATCACTCCATCCCCCACGAAGGCTGCCTGTGTGTGGAGTCCTGGGGATCTAGAAGACTTTCCGGATACACAGACAACGAGGGTTTGACAGAATGGGTCATTCCAGGCTCGGGGCTCCTGGTCTCTCTGACGTCCGTCTCCCCTCTGACCGGCGGGCCACAGAGGATGTGGTCTGTGGGCGGTTACTCAGGAAAAGATGCAGAGGGGCCAGGGTGGCTCCCAGACAGCGAGGACCATGTGGGCAAGGCCAGGCTACCAGGCAGCTCGAGTCTCGTACGATCTCAGAAAAGGACTGTCTTGATGTCCGCTGCAGGGGGAGTTGCTTTTGCATCTTGATAAAGACCCACGTGAGGAAGAAGAGAATCCTGTCCGTGAGTGTTGGTAAGGCAGTGGGCCTGGGCAGCCAGGTCACCTGGGGTTTGCCAGCACGCACTCAAGAACATGCTGTGCGGGCGCCTGGGTGGCTCAGTCGGTTAGGCGTCCGACTCTTGACTGCGGCTCAGATCGTAATCTCACGGTTTGTGAGTTGGAACCCCGTGTCGGGCTTTGTGTTGACAGTGTGGAGCCTGCTTGGGATTCTCTGTCTCCCCTCTTTCTGTCCCTCCCCCGCTTGTGCTGTCTCTCACTCTCAAAAATAGGTAAACAAACAAACAAAAAAACAATGTAAAGAACACGCTGTGGGGTGCTGCCTGCGAACACACACTATGCCCACCTCCACCGCCCCCTGCACTTCCTCCCGCTGGCCAGGGAGCCGACTGGGACGGTGCTGCGATTGCCGACAGGGCATCCACACAGCTGAGTGGTACTCCCTCTCCTACTTACGTTACAACCAGCCTCGCATTAACTGTGTTTTGTTGGTTTTTCTATCCCAGTACCTAAGTTGTTTGAATACCCAGGCATCAAATGAGTATACTTTGGTCCCAGGCATAATTACGTTCTTAAGGAAACAGCTTTTAAATAATTCAGAGTCACATCTGTGAACACCCTGCAGGCTCTGCTCGTAGATAAGATTTTCTAAAGGGAAAGAAGTCAAATATTCCCAGGGTGGCTCTGGGGTCATGGGGGAGGAGGAGGAAGGACAAAGAATTCTGAAACAGTAATTTCAAATTTCAGAGCAGGGCTGGAGTGGATGCAGCGATCGGCCCAGAGCCAGACCCCTGACCTCGCAGGGCCCGTCTCGCCACCTGCCGTGCGGCCTTCCTGCGGCCCCCACCCTCCGTGCCTGTCACGGTCGAAGAGCACAGGCTGGCAGCCCGGGCTTCCCACAGTCTGTCCAGAAGCCGCCTTCCGGAGAGCCGGCTGGCCCTCCCGCCACTGCCACAGGCACGCGGACCCCCACATCTCCGTCTCCCTCCACACAGCCGGGTGGAACGGCCTTCCTGACGCACGAGGTGGCTGTGTCGCTCTGCTTGCCGTGTCCAAAGCCAGCATGAGGTTCAAACACCGCTAGGGGCTTGGCGCTGAGCCAGACGGGGCCGGGGGTGGTTTTGGGAACTGTGATCAGAGAATCTACAATTGTCCGCACATTGCTTAGACTATCGTGACGGCACAGCCGTCTCCAGCTGCTGCGTCCTGGGGTCTGGGAGAGAGCCCCCGTGGTCAGGACTATGTGCTTGGGGTCAGTGAGCCATGGTTCTGGTCCTGGACGAGGCGGAGCCATCCGGTAATTTGCTATAACGAGGCACGTGCAGGATACCGTGTGCAAAGCCCTTGGGCGGGCTGGCCACGGGATGAGATGGCCCCCCGATCATGCTGAAAATGGTGAATGCCACGACGATGGGGCACTCAGTGGCCAGCACCAGAAGGTGAAGTTTAAGGGCTCAGTCCTTCCAGCCCACAGAATACTTCCCGGCCCGCTCCAGCCCAGAAGCAGCACCTTCTCTTCCTCCGGGGGGGGAAAGGGGGCCAGCATGGGCCTCCTGGCCTGCTCACTGTGGGCGCCAGATGGAGAACACTAGATCTGCAGAAGCCCCTCAGGCTGCGTTGACAGCAAGGCCAATGGATGGTGGGCCAGAGGCAAAGGCCAGGCTGGAAAGAGGACCCACCGCTTTCTAGCCGTACGTGCATGTGTGCGCATGTGTTTCCTCGATTTTCTTAACTGGAAAATGGGGGTGATAGCAGACTGTCAAGTGAGGACAGAACGGGCCCATAGCAAGTGATTCCTAAGTGCTGGCCTAGTCACGTGGACGCCACGGTTACTCTCTGGGCCCCTGGCCAGGTCAAGTTTCCAGAACATATTCCCGGCGCAGCATCACTCATAACGAGCCCGAGTGGGGTGGGGCTTGGCAGCATCGAGGATGCGGGACCGCAGGCTGGGTTTGCGACTACAGATGAGAGGCGCCTGCCCACCCTTCACCTTGTGCCGCGCCTGGAAGGAAAGAACTCAGCTCACCTGGAGCGCACCTGCACGTGAGGGCGGTCGGCTAGTCCCGGCCCAGCAGGGGTCACACTCGTGGACCCGCAGCTTCGACCACCGCCCACTCCAGGCAGGGGCCCGGCCCCCCAGATGGACTCCTCAACGGAGAGGGACCCACCCAGTGTCACAAACACCGAGAGCGCTTTGTTCTGTGCCGGTGACGCGGCTGGGGACGAGATGGGGCGAGAAGCTCTGTCAGAGGACACATCGAAAGTTACACACACAGAAAAGAGCCTCTCACACATCCCGCCGACAAAACCCGAGGCTGGGACCCCAAGCGCGGGGTCCGATATGCTACCACACCTACAGCTTCTGGTTCTCTCTGTCCAGGAGGACCCAGGCCCGTCTGCGGTGCCACCCTCTGTGACGGAGCAGGAGGAGCTGGGGGTTCCAGGCATGGGGTCTCCTGCTCTGGTACTTATTTTCAAGTCACGTCATCTGCTTGGGCCCCACGCTGGCGGCTGGCACCCAACAGGCTTGCCATCAATGTTCTCACTGAGTGAGCCGAGAAATTGGAACATTTTTCCATTTTACCTCATCTTTAAGAACGCGGAGCAGACTAGAGGGTTCACTGTGACTTGCTGGTGTTTTTACTCTCCCTTTCCTTTCTTCCTTCTTTTCTCTCTTTTTAAACCCACTTCCCACTGTCTCCTTGAAGAATTCAGATAATTTGCTCTTCAACAGTCAGAATTCCAGAAGAAATAACGCATCAGCTGTTGGGATTCCCGCGATCCGAGACTCAGTTTTGTCATCTGTGAAATGGAGCCGGCCACCCTTCTCACGGGTTATTGATGAGAAGCAAGGAAAAGAGCCTCATCATGCGCTATGCGACGGTACTGTGACCGTCACAGCCCTTGGGCATCATGTGTCACATCAGACTACCGAGGCCGTGGGGTCTGGCGTCTGCTGAGGACACGGGGGACTCTCAGACCAAGGGAGCCCCGAGGGATGAGCACTGAGGCTGCTGAGTGGGTGGGACCAACCCGCCGTCTACACGGGGCATGAGGAACACTCCTTCCGGAGCTCCGTGGCCCGCAGCTGTCGGGGTCTCCGACCTCCAGCCTTGGAAGTGAAGAAGTTCGATTAGTTGTTGCCTATCATCCTTTTTAACTCCCAGATCTGGGATTTCCAGAACGAAACAGCTTTCCTTTCTTCTCCGTGATGAGCCCCATATGCACGGCCACCTGACGCCCAGGGAGTCAAACAAACCAGCACTCGGCCCTCGTCCTGCCTACAGCTCCAAACGGAGCCCGCTTCTTCTCTGGGAATTCCTACAGCAGAGTTGGGAAAACGAGGACATTTTTTTTTTTTAAAGAAAAATCACAAAAACAACCGAAATCCCAATCCCTACCAAATTTGAAAAGTCCACAAATCTCTACCCTTCATCGAGGTCTCTCAGACCTTGACTCTGGGTCTGACAAAGACCCCAGGATTCGCATCCCTGCTCACGCCAGGCACTGACCAACATGTGCCTCTCTGTTTAGGTCTGTTATTACGTCTTCTGTCTTCTGTGCCCTCAGAAGATTCGAGGCTCACGCGGGTAGGAGCGGGTCCCTGGCCCCACGCCCCCATAACCACCCATCTGTCCCTGGAGCTTCCCCTGCTGGCTCTGTGCTCTCCTCCTGTGTTCCTGCGTCCCCAGGCGGTGCTCACGGCCACAGTCAGAGAACCCTCCCTGGTGTGTGTGGGGTCAGCCCCCTCATAGGGACCCCTCCAGCACGAGCACCTCTGTCACAGTCTGGGGCCTCTGGAGAGCACTCCATGGGCTGGCTCAGGGAAGTATCCGACAAGCTTGTGCAGGCAGAGTGATCTATACAAAAATGGCCAATATTTCTGCACTCAGTCACTTCTCTCAAGGACTGGCAAAGGTTGCCAGTGGCATCCTAGACCCATGCTCCTTCGTCCTGTGACGGTGACAGGAGGCACCACGGGCCTCTCTCCCTCCTTCCTGGGCTTCCCTTGCACCTTGGCGGGCCCATGTGAGGGGGTTCTGGCCGCTGGAAATGTCGCATACCGCTGCCAGGCTGTGCAAGGTCTGATGTCCTGACCCGCAGCGTCTTCCCCTTCTCTTTCTTCCCGTCCACGTGGCTGGAAGCTGGGGTGACGATGATGGGCCACGGTGCGGAAGGAATTTGCAAGCCCAGGTTCCTCCCAGAAGAGTGACAAGGATCATACCATCTGAACTTTGCGTGAGCGAAATACAAACCTTTGTTTTGCTGTGTCGTGTGCTGGACTGTGTCCCCCAAGATGCTGAAGTCCTAACCCCCCCATATCTTATTTGGGATGAGGGTTTTTGCAGAGGAAACAAGTTTAGTTGAGGCCATCAGGGGCCCTGATCCAATACGACTGGTGTCCTTAGGAAAAGGGGGACATTTGGACACAGGGACGCACACAGGGAGGCCGTGTGAGGAGGCAGACTGGCTCTCACACAAGCCAAGAAACACCCATAATTGCCAGAAGTCACCAGAATCCGGGCAGAGACCTGGACCAGACTCTCCCTTGCAGCCTCCGAACAAAGTCGCCTGCTGACACCTCGCTCTTGGACTCGCAGCCTCCAGAGCCGGGACAGAATCCAGCGCCCCATGTGCGCCGCGCTGGGACGGGAGCCCCGGGAGACTCCCACATGAAGATCTGGGTGGTGGCACTCCCAGCGGCTGTTAGCGCTCGGCCATGAAACCCCGACTTTCTCTGAGGTGCAAGGAGCCGGGACAAAAGCCACCTCTGTGCGTTCTCCACAGCCAGTGGGACGCGGGACTGAGCTGTGACCGGCAACAGGAACGCGGGCGTGCGGGTGGCCCTTGCAGGAAGCCAGCCTGCAGGGACGGTCGTGCTTTGCCTTCTCTCCACCCTCCGGCCACTTTTCATCACGAAGCCGCTCGAGGGCGGAAGTGACGAGCTGGACAAGCGGTGGGGCAGGCAGGAGGGCATGATGACTGTGGAGCTGGCGTGGCAGACGGGGATGCACACGGACAGCAACGTGTTCCGTCCCGTTGAAGCGACTGCTGTGTTAGGGTTCCGTGACACCGCCAGACCCTAGCTGACACGCGAGGTTCTTCTACTTTAAAAGAAGCCTTTGGGGCGCCTGGGTGGCTCAGTCGGTTGAATGTCCAACTTTGGCTTGGGTCATGATCTCGAAATCTGTGAGTTCCAGCCCCGCGTCGGGCTCTGTGCTGACGGCTCGGAGCCTGGAGCCTGCTTCGGATTCTGTGCCTCCCTCTCTCTCTGCCCCTCCCCTGCTCATGCTCTGTTTTTCTCAAAAAACAAACATTAAAAATAAACAAAAAAATAGTGCATAGTTCCACGTGCTCTGTATCCAGCCATCCCCCAGGAGTGACGGCCTCTGTGACCCGGCGTGGCCTTGAGAGCAAGACACCAACACTGGGGCGGAGCCGCTGGCCACGCACCTCATTCAGTTTTCATCAGAGTGTAGATTTTTAAGAAGGGAAAAACTTCATGAAATATCGGGAAATTATGTCCTCTTGTATTTTAACAAACCCTCTTAGTGGAACAATCCATGTTTTTGTCAGAAAAAAAGGATGCCCCAGCAGAGGCTTTGTGAAATACTTCCATCTTTTCTGGTGAAATCCGTAGCTAAGGAGATTCTGGCATGAACACTCGAGGGCTGTCATGCGGGCCGTGTCTGTCGATCCCACAGACACCTGCCTTGGGGTGGGGGTCCTGGCCCGACCCGCTGGCCAGGCTCCCCAGGACTCTCCAAGCCCTTGTGCCGGGAAGAGCGGGCAGCCTGGGGGCGGGCAGGGGAGGCGGGTGCAGCCCAGGGAATCCTGTGTCAAACCCTGTCCCTACTGGACGTGTGGCCAGACCCCCAAACCTCACAGGCTCCTAGAAACGTTCCCCAGTCGTGCTGGAGATGCGGCCTGGGGCCGGGCACCCTTTGCCCTGAACCCCCACCCCCCCAGCACACAGGGAGGCCAACGCAGCCCCCTCCCTCCCTTCTCCCCTTTGAGGGCCACACAAGTGTTTTGAGTGGGTTTTGTAACCATCTGATGTCCCTCTTTTTGCCTTTTTTTTTTTTTTACATTTAAGTGATTTTAAAAATCTATTTCTGATTTTTTTTAAATTATGCATTTCTAGTCATTATTTGATGAGCTTTGTGGAATACCGTCATTATTTGGGAATACTCTCTAAATGCTGTCTCTTGAAATAAATCTGTTTTACCCACTTTTGAACACTTTGACCACTTTTTAACCAGTGTCTAAACAGATGGCGGGAGACCCCCTCTTCCACACTTTCCCCCTCGCCAGCGCCGTTCGAAGCCCTACCACTGAGACAGGAGTCAGAGTCACTGACGGCCTGCTGCCGTGACACTCGAGGGACGTGCAGGGTCACCCCGCCATCGGGGCCTCAGGTCTGACTTGCTGTTCGAGGGCGGGGTACAGAGCGGAGGCGGGTGGTGCCCTGGTAGGAAGGAGTGAGGAGTTGGGGGGAAGGAGGCAGTAGGGTTCCTTGGGGACAGGAAGGTCAAGAAGTAAGGCCAAGAAGGGGACAGACCTCTGCATGTGCGTGTCAACCTGCACGGGGTCCCCTCAAGCAAAAATGTGCTGGGACGTCCTCAAGAGGCTCCGGAAAGTTTCGTCACTGCAGCGGCATGCACGTGAAGCCCCTCCGTGCTGTGAGGGTGTCCCCCGGCCACAAGGACAGGTGAGTCTCAAAGCACCCATGGAGCCTTGGCCCCCAGTGGGAGGTTCTAAGAGGAGGGGAGGGTCGGGAGGGCCAGACTGAGGAGCTGGGGGCCGTGGGCCCTGTTCAGCGCCCCACGCGGGGGCCCTGCATGGTTGCGGTGGCCTCCGGGCCTCAGCATTCGTGGGGCGGGGGCGCCTTCTGTCTGGGTGGCTCTGACATTTGATCGATACTGCCAGTCGTGGGGGTCACTCTGAACTGCGAGGACATCCCCGTCTCTGGCTCTCCAGACAGGACTCCGTGGGCTGGACTCTCTCACAAGGCTCAGCTTCCTCTCTGCCACGGCACGGGAAGGTTCCAGAAAAGAGCAAAAGGCACTTACTTTTCTTATCCGTTGTGTTGTGCACTGTCACCGTGGGGACTCCAGGACCTGGGCAGGTAGGGAGGGGGAGCCAGACAAGAAACAGAAAGAAGGTTGTTAGCGTAGCCGGAGCAGGAGAGAACCCCGGCCTTCCTTACAGCTTGCACACGTGCGGGCCCGGACCGGCCCTGTGCTGCAGGCTGTCTGTCTTCCTCTGGGCCCTCGTTCATCACGAGGGGCCCGATGAAAACCCCCCATGTTCCCGCTGCAGAAACGCATTCACATCATTTTACAGAGCCTGACTTGGTTCACCCCCTCCCTGCTCCACGGTCCTTGCACCGACACAAATCACACGCCGTGCGCGGAGTTCGAGGGAACGGCTCAAGCGGCCAATCCTGGACGGCTTCCTGCGAGAGAAGCCATCCCCTCCGCTGGCCTCTTGGAACACCTGGTAAACACTCGCGACCGCAGCAGGGCTATGTTGTAGACTTTCGCCTGTGCGTCCGTCTCCCCCGGAACCGTGCTTGCGGCTTCCCAGCTCCAGGCTGCCAGGAAGCCCGGGGCCCCGTGGTGGGAGGGAAGGCACAGACTTCCTTGGCTTCAGTCCATGGTCAACAGCCTTATTCTTGTGAGCAACAAGAAGAGAGTCCAGAAAGCACAAGGGCTTCCCAAATTATTTTTATATCATTTTGAAAGTAGACTGTGAGGTGGGCGACCTTTCTGATCTCCTCTCTGCCCGCTCTGTGAATCCACTCTGTTCCAGCCAGCCGGACTTCTGCAGATTCTGAAGGACGCGTATCATTCTCTCTGTCCCCAGACGCTGGCATGGCTTTTTTCTTCGTTGAAGTCTCTGCTCAAATGCCTTCTCCAGCCACCCAAAGGGAAAGAGCACCTCTCATGACCATGCCACCAGCCCCTACCTGTCCCTGTTTTCTTCCCCTTTAGAGAGGTCACTGTCACATTCTGTAAAGTTGGGTCCTTATAACAGAAATTTTCAGAATTTGCTCACTGTCCGCGTGTTCAACTGCACCAGAGTGTAAGCTCTAGAATTTATAGGGACAAAATGAGATGCTGTCTTCCTGCCGTTATTTCTAGCACCGGGATGGTACTCGGGATATAGTGGGTACTTGACTACATGTTCACAGAGTGAGTGCTGAGTGGTGATCGCAGAGTGTCCAGGAAGGAGCCCTGTGATCCTGGGGGACTGGGGACAATGAAGGCAGGTGGGAAGCGGGTGGGCAGAGAAGGGTCCATCACAGGGACATGGTAGTCGGGTTGTTTCCTGCTCTCTGCTTCAGGCTGGGGACTCTGGGACGCTATGAGCTCACAGAGATGGGCCACATCTGAACCGGAGGCGAACATGGACTGTTTGGGGAGAGGGATGGCTGGAGTTCAGCTTCCTTGGGGTCATCGTAACTTCTGCGTGCTTCTCTGGGGCCATAGACCAGTGGCTCAATTGAGAGCCACAAAACCTGGCACAGATTCCACCGTAGTCAGGCTTAAAGACCCCACTGCAGTGGCTAAAGAGTGGTCCCAGTCCAGGGCCCAAAGAGGATGTGCCAGAAAAACAAAGGGGCCGGTTCAGACCCCAGACCCTGGAACTCAGAGCCTGTCCACTGCCCAGGGACTGGACCCAGACACTGTCTAATGCACATCCAAAGTCCGGGAGGCCCTGGGACCTTATTCCCTCTCCCCCCTATACCCCCTCCACCATTGACCCACAGATAGGATATTCAATTACATGAGCATTTCAGATAAACACTACAGTATATAAATATATATTTATATACTGTATACAAATATATATATATACTGTATACAAATATATATATATATATACATATATATATATATATTTGTATAAATATGTCCCATGCAGTATTTGGGACTTACCACTAAAAAAAATTACTTGCTGTTTGCCTGAAATTAAAGGGAACTGCATGTCCTGTATTTTTGTTTGCTAAATCTGACACCATCTCCCCAGGGGTGCAGGCAGCAGTGATCTGAGAGTCTAGGTGTTTAAATCTAAAGAGACAGCCCTCACCGAAAGGGGTTTAAACACTGGCTGTGGGTTTAAATTATTGAATCAAACTAAGTTTCCCGGCTCAAAGATCCATTTTCCCCCATGGGGAGCTCATGTGGAAGAACAGATCAGTTATTGAGAAATAAAGACACTACATCTATTTCCTCTGCACGTTTCAGGGGGAGTAAATTCGCATACAGAGCGTATCCTGCATTTTGATTAATAATGTAAACAACTATTATTTATTTAGTGCCTACTATGTAGAGGCACTCTGCAAGATGTTTGATATGAGTAATTCATAACGCTCACAGTAGCCCTCCAAAGTCGATCTTACAGATGAGAAAACGCAGGTTCTGAGAGTTTGAAGCCTTCCATCTAACCCACACAGTAAGAAACTCATCCCTCCTCAGTTTTTTTATTTTTTATTTTTTATTATTTTTTTTAACGTTTATTTTTGAGACAGAGAGAGAGAATGAACGGGGGAGGGGCAGAGAGAGAGGGAGACACAGAATCAGAAGCAGGCTCCAGGCTCTGAGCTATCAGCACAGAGCCCAATGCGGGGCTCGAACTCACGGACCGCGAGATCGTGACCTGAGCTGAAGTCGGACGCTCAACCGACTGAGCCACCCAGGCGCCCCCCTCCTCAGTTTTTAATTCATTAACTTGATATATGTTGCTAAAAAAAATGCAAACACTGAAGAACAGAATAAAGTGACAAGTGAAATACCCTTCTGACCCCCACTTCCCAGAGGTGACTTAAATGTCTCCAAAATGTCTTAAGATGATTCTCTGTGTATATGTGGTCATATTTGCACACACACAGATATTTTAAACAGGTTTAAGTAACATAAAAACACCTGCATAGAAACCAGCAGCTTTTCTCAAATCTTAAGGCCGAACCCTATTGCCTCAGTGTTTTGTTTTTGTTTTTAAATAAAACATGGACTTGAGGGCACCTGTCCACCCTTCCCTGATCTCAGCCTACTCCCTTCCCAGAGGTAACTGTTACCTTGAGGTGACTTATCATCCTCCCGCACTTAAAAGATACTTTTGCGGGGCGCCTGGGTGGCTCAGTGGGTTAAGTGTCCGACTTTGGCTCAGGTCACGGTGTCACAGTTTGTGGGTTCGAGCCCCACATGGGGCTCTGTGCTGACAGCTCAGAGCCTGGAGCCTGCTTCGGATTCTGTGTCTCCCTCTCTCTCAGCCCCTCCCCTACTCATACTCTGTCTCTCTCTCTCTCTCAACGTAACAAATAAGCATTAAAAGAATTAAAAGACATTTCTGTCACATGGTCTGTGTCCACAATCTCATGTTTGTCACACACATCGTAGCCCAGCATCTGGAGATGGGGCCAAACGGGCAGCACGCGAGTGAGCAATTGTTTGGAGTCGGCACAGCCGTGAGAGGTGACGATGCTCGGTGCCGTGCGGCCTACAGCTCCACGGCGGAGCGTCTTGCGAGCACCGTTGCACACACCCCTGCACACACCCGTGAGGAGGCGCGTAGGAGGTCCTTCTCAACAGCACCGGTGCCTGAGCAACAGTGGCCCAGCTAACCCCTAGCGGGAGACGGGGCGGCTTAAATCAGCGCATTCACACGGAGAAGGTTGGAGAGCGCACGAAATGAATGAGTCAATCCACACCTGCTGACGTGGACGAACATGAAAAACGTAAACTTGCCTGAGGACATGAAGTTGCTGAATGGTAAATACGGCGGTAAATACTGCAATGTACAATTATGTAAGTAATTCTGAAAAGTTGTAACAGATGTGTAGTATTCCCTTATATGGATATATATACATGTATATATAATTTATATATATAAATGATACATATAAATTGTATATATAATTTATATTATATATTATAAATTTATATATAATATATATTCTATACATTATAATTAACGATATATACATACTACAATTTATTTGGTGCCTTCCCTGCTGACGGAAATTTAGGCTGTTTCCTTTTGTTCTTCGTTACCATAAACGGCGCTGCAGAAAACTCTCTCGCTCGTATCTTTGCGCGTGGACGAGACCGTCAGTTAAGCTAGCTACCAGCACTGCGACTGCTGTGTTGAAAGGTTTTATGGTCAGCTTTCACTAAACCAGCTTCAGGGTCCAAACACGGAGCCCCTACCTTCAGTGCTTAAAAAAATGAAAGCTTATTTCTTGCTAATGTCACGTCCTGGTAAATGCGCGGCTACACTGGGTTCTCCGTGTGGCGTCCTGGTTCTGGGACCCAGGCTGAAGCTCCCAGCCCTCGTCGGGAACGAACTGGGTCACAGCAGGAGGAGGTGAGCAAGGGGGACACACGGGGGCTCCTAAAGCGTCCGGGCCCTGCTGTCATACACACTGGCTCTCATGCCTTTGGCCAACAGAGGGGAAGGGACCTCTCTTGAGGGGGGCTGGGGTCACGTGGCGATGGGGAGGGTCCCAGGGGGTTATGCGTGAGACGTGGGGCAGCCGTCTACCGCCTCAGGCAGAGGCATCTGAGTCCTAGTCGATATAGACTCACGCTCTCTAACTTACAGTTTATGGCGGGGGGCGGGGGGGGGGCGGTCTGCATTACGACAATGGCTCCACTGGGCAGACGCAGTACTTGGCATTGGTTTAATGCACATTTCTCAGATTTTGAGTGAAGTGGGCCATCTTTTCGCCTTTCTTTGACATTTGCTTTGTGTGTGTGTGTGTGACTGCAAACTGCCCTTTCCTGCCCTTCGTCCACCACAACCATGCTGGGGCCTGTCCCTGTGCTGTTTAGGGATTTATCTCTTTACTGCTGCTGCAGAAGCTTCTCCTGGGTTCTCCCTCATCTGTCACTCAAAAAGGGTCCCTGGTACCAATGGTAGCAATTGCTGTGCCGAATTGAAATGAAAAAAAAAAAAAAATGTAACTGCTCCTACCAGGTTCCCACCACACCCCCAGAGAACAGAAGACAGACAGACACACACACACAATCTGAAATCCTCATGCTGGAGATCTGGGTCCCCGGTGCCTATTCAGAATCTGGGACTCAGCGCTGTATACAAAATGCTTGCCGAATGGATTAATGGCTAACGAACAAAGACCTTTTCAGCATATACTTGGCCATGACATATCAAGGCAGCACACTGAAATCAGGCTAAGGAAGGATCTCTTAAGCCCATCCCACATCTCCGTGTTTTAGAATCCAGCTTTTTGGCTCTCTGTGGGTACGTGGTCACCCCTCAGCCCCCACCCACCTTTTCTCTAAGTGCCAAGAGTAACTGCCTCCGTCTATAAGGGTTGAACGGCGTTCTTTTCCTCAAGAGCCACACCACAACTGTGCTGTATTCACCGCTGTTTAAATATACAAGATTCTTTAGAATAGCCAAACAGAAACAAAACACACAAGAAATACGTTTAAAGAGGACACAAAACAAAAGTTAAAAAGCAGCCCCTGTGTATAATTTAAACCTACTGATTCTAACCTTCCAGATCCTGTCCGAAGGTCAGACCCTCCTCTGGGAGAAAATGCCCTAGGTGGGTTTTAAGATTACCCAAACGGGTTTGAGATTTCTATGGTGGTCAGGCTCCTCAAAATTGGCAGGTAATTTAGAAACCCACCTTGGGGCGCCTGGGTGGCTCAGTCGGTTGAGCATCCGACTTCAGCTCAGGTCATGATCTCACGGTTGGTGAGTTCGAGCCCTGCGTCAGGCTCTGGGCTGATGGCTCGGAGCCTGGAGCCTGCTTCGGACTCTGTGTCTCCCTCTCTCTCTGCCCCACCCCCACTTGTGCTCTGTCTCTGTCTCTCAAAAATAAATAAATGTTAAAAATAAATAAAAAAAAAAAGAGAAACACACCTAAACCACAAACAATTTTCTCATAAGAAAGAAAGAAAAAGCAGGGGATTCTCAACTTGGAATAAGATGCTTAGACTTTGTGATACTTTTATCAGACCTGGGCTATCGTTCACCTACAACTTCTCTCAGAAGAGAAGGGACACACCCAATACACTAACAGCATATGCAGGATTTGGGGAGAGCTTATCACAAAAAGGGAGATCCCTACACCCACTGTAAACAAGAACATGTTTACTAAGGAGTCTTAGGAGGGACTCACTGAAGTTTGAAACTGGTCTTCCTTCCTCTTCTTCCAAAAAAATCTAATGCACATACAGCCAACACCTCACTGATTAAACGCGTTGTTTTGTACAGTACAAAGCTCTCGGCTATGTTGTCACTGCCTCTCTGTTATCCGTGCACACGTTATTGTGACTGAAACCTGGAAAATCTGGCTTTTTGCTTTACAGACAGCCAGAACCCTACAGGACTCTGCTCAACGGTGATTCTGACAACTCCTGTTCACGGCCTCTTTTCACTTTGCGTGTAATTCAATGCGACAAACATACATAGAGATTCCGTGTGTGCAAGGCACGCTGCCAGGTCCAGGGGAAACGGCCAGAAACAAAGTATTTGCTGTCAGGGACTCACTGTCTAGAACAAAATAGACCAGGACAAAATACAAAATGCACAGAAATAGGCTTTGATGCCGTGTAGTGAGCAAAATCACCAGAAGGCACACGGTTCAGAGGTGAGCAAGTTGACTCCCGCAGTGGGGACGTGGTTGGGGAGCCTGCCCTGGTTCCAGCTCTGTGCCTTTTCTCCTCTGGGTCTCACGTGCAGAAGACAGTCAAGCCTGGATTTTGAGTCACGTGTTCTGTGAGTGTTCCGCAAGACGAGCAAACATTTCTAACAAATCTTAACTTTATAGAGGAGTGATGTTGCGCAACACAAGTCGTATGTGATGCCAGATGCCGTGTGATCACAACTGAGCCAATGGTTCTTCTCTCTTTCTCTCTCTCACTCCCTGCGGGGCTGTGGGTGATCGTCTCCCATGCTCAGATGCTGGTCTCAGGAGGTGGTGTTTGGCAGAAATCCCTGACTTTTCAGAACGTTGGAAGGTGCCCCCAACTGGCACTGGTGTATTTTTTGTCACCTCCAAGCACCTATTGACAGTCCTTTGCTTTTCCAGACAAGAGTAACCTGAAGAAGGCTTTGCTTCATTCGAGGTCAGGCCGCCTGCAGATATAGACCATTTCCTCGGCTGCCTTATTGCCAGTAACATTAAATACAGTCTATGACAAGAGTTTATGAATACAGTACTGTAGTCAACATCCGTGTGAGCATATACAATGGTCCCCGTGCAGAAAAAGATTCCATTGAGCCAATCGACAGCAGTGATGGTTAGTGATACTGAAAGTTGTCCTACACAATAGCCCTCCTCTCTCTTGTCTCCCTCACACCAGTCACGAAGGTTTTCAAAGGTAAGTGCAAGTTAATTCGTTTTTCTCTTTATATTTTGCATTTTCTTTAGTGTCTTGTATTATATTACGGTATTGTAATCATTTTTTAATGAATATTTTTGGGTTGTGGAACGAATCATCTGAGTTTCCATGATTTCTTCTGGGGAAATTTGCTTTGATGTACAAGAGCTTTGGATTTACAAGCATGTTTCCGGAACAAATTGTGCTCACAAACCAAGGTTTTACTGTATGGGCTTGTCGAGGTCTACTCTTAGTAAGAGTGTCAAAGGCTGCTACGACCACTTTTGGGCGCCCACTACCTGCCAGGCCCTGTGCCGGGTGTTGGGGTGACACCGCCTCCGTGTCCCTCTGTGAGGCTGGCGTACCCTACTCCGGAGACAGGAATTGTACGACCGGAGCCTCCCTCTGAAATGCAGACATGGGCAAGAGGCCGAGGCGACAGTCTAGACCCGGACCGAGAAGGAGATTCTACTTTCAGCCCAAAGTGGAAGCCAAGGAGGCCAGAAGAGAGTGAATATCACTGCTCTGCTCCCTCTCAGCCTGGCCTTCTGGGATCTGGACAGTTTTGTCTGGTCTTAGGACAGGGGGCATGGTTTTGAAAGCATACGGTTATACCTCACTGCAAATTCCTCTCTGCAACTGGGTGAAATAGTCCATTTCCCATTCTGTACACGCATGTGTACTGCGATCCCCTTCCACGTGCACTGTGACATTCACACGGCGCGCACGCTTATGAACATGATGGGTAGATGTAAAAACATTTATCACGATTCTCTTCGTCCTGTCCTGATATTTCTGAAGTCCCTGGTGGGTAAGCCTGTGTCATAGCTGGTGGACCCCTGGAACATGCAGTGAGAGCGCTAATATGTTCAAACCCAGATGCAGAGGGGCACCTGAGTGGCTCAGTCGGTTAAGAATCCAACTTCGGCTCAGGTCATGATCTCACGGTTCATGAGTTCGAGCCCCGTGTCGGGCTCTGGGCCGACAGCTCGGAGCCTGGAGCCCGCTTCGGATTCTGTGTCTCCCTCTGTCTTTACCTCCCCTGCTTGCACTCTGTCTCTCGCATTGTCTCAAAAATAAATAAACATTAAAAAAAACTGTCAAACCCAGATGCAGAACCGTGCGTTCGCCGACAGAGAAAGCTCGTTCTATTTGCTCGGCCTTTGCTTACGAAGACATATAAACAACATTTGGTTTTCTAAAAACTTTGGTTAGTGACAGAGACCATTTTGGCTCAAGTGAGATATCTGACTTCCAAATGCATATTGTTCCTGAGGGGAGATAAAAAATAAACCGTAGCAAGCAAATCCACAACCAATGCGTATGGGAGTTTTGACGCACAGCATCCCTGCGGTCAGAGGCGAAGCATTCAGATTTCACAAAGAAAAGACTAAATTACGCAACAGACGTGCAAACAGAAAAATCTTCACGTTCGCGCTTCTGGTTTCTGGTGCCGTTTATGCCAGAACATTCATTTACACTTGCTTGACTGCATGGGGAAAAGTGACAATTACACATGCAAATGAAGTGATTAAAAAGGACACAAAACTGGAAATGAAAAAAAAAATCATCACAATAAAAAAAAAAAAAATTCACCGAGACAGTGTTTGTCTTCCTTCCTCTCCTCTCCACCCTTGGAGGATGTTTATGTGACAGATAATTTCCAAGCAGGGCTAAACCCACGGCGTGCGGACAATGGAGTTCACTGCGCATGGCGGGAGCACTGATGAATGGTCTCAAAACCAGCTGCTGGGAGTGCGAGAAAAGGCGAAGGCTCTGGTCGAGACAGTCGGCGCGGCTCTTCAGTGCACGGAATCCAGATCTCTTTATTTGCCAGCTCATGCATTATGTATGCCGGCTACGCAGAGTTTATACATGGAGGCGATATTATCATACTGCTAAACAGGGACCCAGCCAAGCTACCGGTGCTATCGTGGATGATTAACATATTTGTCCTAGAGACAGTATTTCCTAGTC
The DNA here is from genome assembly GCF_022079265.1 of Lynx rufus. Classification (NCBI taxonomy): domain Eukaryota; kingdom Metazoa; phylum Chordata; class Mammalia; order Carnivora; family Felidae; genus Lynx; species Lynx rufus. The sequence goes on along the minus strand of NW_025814856.1, from coordinate 167,122,986 downwards.
GACGCGGCAGACAGATTTTGTTGCTGTTTGATTTCGAGACCTTGTGATCGCTGGCATAAACCCTGGCATTTGGGGGGTCTGCCTGCCACACCCCCCAGCACTGGGTTTTGCTTCCGTCTAATTCTGTGCGTCTGGGGACCTCGGATGAGGTCACACTTCCGTCCATGCAGCAGCCTAAGTGAATCACTCAGCGGGGTTTCTAGAAATCAATGGGTTGTTTTACACACTCACAAACGATGGCGAAAAATGTCACGTTGACTTTGTATGGTCACGTGTAACCTCTTGCTCCAGAAACTGTGAGTGACACTCAGGGCTCATGACGATGGCTGAGATTCAGCTGGTGTCTTGGGGTTGTTGACTCATAAAGCTTTAGGTTTCAAGACTTATGCGTTGAAATCGTGGCGTCATTTTTATGCCCTGTATGCATCAACCTGGGGGAAGGTGTGAGGGGTTTGGCAGAATACACAGAATCCAGAGAAAGAAGGAAGGAGCTCAGCCTGGCTCGTTTTGCCAGATCAGGCAAACCACAGGGGAAATGATGCGTTGTGTACTGGCTGTTCCATTTGTGCCGAGTGTGGCCGAGCACGGACCCCCACCGGGGTCTCCGGCTCCAACTCGAGGCTCTCCCCGTGTACTTCCTGCAGCTGCAGGGATCGCCATATCCATCAGACCTGTGACAATGCTTCCCGTCACCTGCCTGCTTGCGATTCCAGAAGTCCTGTGATGAATTTTGGCCAAAGCCAAGTATGTTCCAATCTGAGTTCCAATGATTACTTACGTCTAATCTCTTCTACTCTATTTGGCATTTTGGAAACGCTCTCAGCATAGCTTTAATTCCCCCATAGGGACACGTACAGTGTCTTGTTCACAGGAAGCAGCCACCTGATATTTGCGGATTAAATGGTGGGTAAAGAAATCATTGACAGGGTGCACCCTCGGGAACCTGTGAGGTTGGGCGAAGTCAGTTCAGAGGCTGAGGAGCGTTCTTTTGAATAACCTCGAAGTTGCCAATTACCTGTTACAAAGACTAACCTTGGTTTTTAAAAAGTATGAAAGATAATCGAGAGTTAAGGTTTATCACAGAGGCATTGCAAGTTTGTTGACTGCATCAACCGTCAACAACCAAGTCGACTAACAAGGACCGAGTTGCAGATTTCTTAGGCGTCTGCCACAGAAAAACCATATTCTAAGAGGCATTCTAGAACCTTCCAAGCACCGTTCTCTCATCAGACTAAGGTTAGGATTATTCAGTATCTGAGGCAGGCCAATGCTGCAAGCGTCTTGCATAGAAATACCTCCAAAATCTCCACTTAAATAAGCTAAATGTGTTTCCTGTGCTGTCGCACAAAGGCTCTTGCTACAACGAATTTTTATTTCCTCCAAGTGGACTCTTCTCATGACTTGACCCTTTTGCCCCCACACTTATTTAATCTGCAACATGAGGCAACTGAACTAGACCAGAGGTTTCCAAAGGGAGCTCCTGGGAGCCCTCACGGGCCGCCATTGCCATGCTGGGCGTCCCTGTGAGAAGTTTCCTTCTGAAGAAAGGGCTCTGTCGCTTAAACCACATTAGAAAATGCTGGGGTTAGAGAGTCTGTAAACTTCCTTCTGCCTGGGCATTCTATGAATCTAAAAACATTCCCTACACAAGTGTGTCTTAATTTCAGCTAACATTTCTGACCCCCTCCAGCTAGACGTAAGCCCTCGGTTCTCTGAATATTTAATAACTGTTTTACTGCTTTCATTACACTGACTGCTTTCTCCTTGAATTATTGCCTTTGTGAACATGTACCAAGGGCAGGGATCTCAGGAGCATGGCCCGCTGAGCTCCCGACAAACGGAGCACCCTGGTGAAACACTTTTCTAAATAAATGAACAAACTTAAAAACGCTAAGATCTCTTGGGGGATCTTGTGGGAATGTGAATATAACAGTCTTTCTTTGCTTTGGGATGGACATGGTGGGAAAAGTGAGAAAAATAAACCAACATACAAGTTGGAACGTGGGTCATCATTGTTCTAGAAAACGTTAGCAACACTGGGGAGAGAAGGGAGGGTAAAGAGCAGTGATACTTTTACAAGAATGGAGTACGTGTTGTGTGTGTGTGTGTGTGTGTGTGTGTGTGTTTACACTGACCCACAGCATGTTACTAAAACTCATCCTTTAAACACCGTGAAGGGGTGCTGGGTGGCTCGGTCTGTTGAGCATCTGACTCTCACTCTGGCTCAGGTCATGCTCTCACAGTCGTGAGATCGAGCCTTATGTCCGGTTCTGCACTGAGCATGGAGACTGCTTGGGAGTCTCTACTTCCCTCTGCCCCACTCGTGCTTTCTCTCTCTCTAAAAAAAATAAAGATAAAAAAAATACAAACTCTGTGCAAATAAAATCTCGTCTCCCCAATGTCCTCATTTTTGTTGTGTCAGTGAGCAATTTATAATAATTTAAACAAAATTAATCATTCAGGACACCACAACATTTTATAACGTATACGTGAATGCTCTGTGGAGAAGTAGAAATGTAATTTGAACAGCCACATGAGTGACACTTTTAATTAATTTTCTCCTGCTTTAGTAGCCGTGTTGTTAAAGTGTGACAGAACAGATGTTCTGTCTTAAATACCAGCCTCCTAACCGCACACCATTTTTATCTGAGGCTCAGTTTCTGAGTGGGCAGGGACAGGGGGCGGGGGGGATCTGCAAGCTTCATAGGGAAATGCCTCCAGAAGAGAGGGAAGAAAACAAATCAACCAAATGCATTACTTCCTGCAGTCAGGGGGCCCCTCTCTGAGCAAGTAGTGTATCTTTGAAGTAAAGCCTCGAGACCAGAGGCCCTTCGGAAAGGCCAGCAGGAGCGGCAGGAAGGAAGGTCACAGTGATTACATGGGAGTAGGACCCAGAGGGTGGGCCTCAAGCTGACGAACGGAAGCATCAGAGACGATACATCGGTGCATCAGAGACGAATGGAAGGTTTAAATGCTTCCCGGGAGACATTTCTGAAGGTCACCCCACGTCTCAAGGTGCCCAGTGCACTTCCCATGGCCAGGACACAAACTTCTTTAAAATCCCAGAGCACCAGGAATCACTTCTATGGCGGTTGGAGCTTCTTAAACAAGCAACACGAACAGGCATATTGGATGGATGTTGTATGCACTATTTTTCATGGATTCTAAAACACAAATGATGCAAGAGACACCAGTGATTTAAGATTTTACAGAGACACTGAGATGCATTTGATTTCAGAAAAACGAAGAATGTGAGAAGCACATCTTGGAAGCAAGGAAATGCTATTTCATACTCCGTCTAAGGCGGCAATGCTCAAACTCTAGCTACACCAGAATGGCCGGGATGGCCTGGACAGGCAGAGTCCGGCGGGTGCCGCTCCAGCGGTTATGATTCCACAGGTCTGTGGAAGCTGCATGTGTCACCACGTCTGTGGGCTGCTCTTTCAGAACCACTGCTCTGAGGTAAGAAATCAGCCCGGGGTTTTAGGCGGTTGGGGAAGGGTTTGGAGGGGCCTGCCCTGGGGCTGCGTCCCTCTCCCAGGGCCGCCGTAACAAGGTTCCAACAACAGGCGGGCTTAACACAACAGAATTTACTGTCTCACAGTCTGGAGGCTGGGAGTCCGAGACTACGGCATCAGCAGGGCCCGGTCCCCTCTGAACCTGCCCGGGACACTCCTTCTTTGCCTCTTCCAGCTTCTGGTGGTGGCCATCGGTCCCGGGGGCTCCTTGGTCTACACACGCATCATTCCAATCTCTGCCTCTATTAGCACGTGGCATCTTCTGCCTAGTGTGTCTGCATCTCTTTTCCTCTTCTTATAAGGACACCAGTCCTTGGATTAAGGGCCACCTTATTCCAGAATGACTTCATCTCAGTTAACTACATACACAACAATCCTACTTCCAAATAAAGTTACATTTGGAAGTTCCGGGGGTTAGGACTTCACCATCTGTGTTTTGGGGAGAGGGTGGGATACAACCCAACCCACAATAGGGACCCAGAGGTAGGTCTTACTTCGTTGTCAGAAAAGCCACACATGATACATACTGACCCTGTTTGCATAAGACATTCCCTCCTTCCCCTCCCCCCAAAGAAACTTTCCCATATACATGTTACTTAGCTAAATTTTGAGATGCCCCTAGGCCAATGATGTACAACAAGCAGGTCCCCATCAGAACAAAGTCCCTCTGTGGCACATAACCCATGCATATTCCCATTAGAATCTTTCTCTGACTATAGACAATGGTTCCAAATCACACAAAACAAAAAAACAAACAAAGACAAAAAAACAAAAACAAAAACAAAAACAGGCTCTTCAGTTCCCAGGCCTATAACTGATGATCATTTTTTGCAATGAATAAATTTAGTTAAGAGCATAAACCTTCATCTTGTCTGAGCTCCTGCCTATGTAAGACCATATGACCCTGGCTTCTGAGCTGTGGGCCCTTCACATGTATAATGTGGACAGCCGTGGCATTTGGAAGGACTAAATGAAGGAGACATTCTTTGTAGTCCTTGGTCCTTGCAAGAGTGAAACAGACAGAAGGTGGTATTCATAATTATTAATAATGGAAACATTCTCCAGTAAGCAGCTGGGGATTCAAGGGAGACGGAAACTTGATGCTTAAGATCTGGGAGGCGCGTGGGGCGGCGGTCTGCCTGCCCAGGCAAGGTAAGATTCATTAACTGTGTGTTTCTTCGTTTCGTTTCAATTTGGAAATGGTCAAGGTGGTCTATGTGGGCTCCGTGCTGTGAGGACAGACTCCCTCTTGCCCTCTGCATGAAGATGTACTCTGTCCCGTGCACACTTTCCACCCCACCTACAAAGGTCCAGATCCTGGCCCAGATCTTCAACGTTCACTTCAGCTAGCCGTGGAGGCCACAACTAATGTTTCTTGTACACAGAAAGAAAATAAAAATCCTTTGTCTACAGACACATTCCATGATAAAGTTTGGTCATCTTGGTCTAATTTATGGAATAGAAACATAATAGCTATTATTAACCGATCTCTATGTAAATTCACATCACCAGTCATCGGAAACAAGAGGCGAAACTTCTCCCCACTACAGGAGAAAAGTGACCATAACTGAAGGCCCCATCTCTCAGGTATGAGCCAGAGCTGGGGCAACAACAGCAACAACAGTGATACCATCACCATCATCATCAATAACACTGTCATCATCATCACGAACAATAACATGGTCAATGACGAACAACAGTAACATCCACTGTGAGTGCTTCATAAATAGTCAAAACTTCCATGTTTGCCCCAACCCTACCAGGCAGGTACTATTATTATCTCAATTTTATAGATGAGGCAGTCAAGGCACAAAGGGGTCACTTCCTCCCGCTTCCTCCTTGGGAAGGACCATCTGCCCTTCCCCCTGACCCCCCAAGTTTTGCCAGTTACCAGATGCTTTCTCTCCCGGCTACCGAGAGCATTTACAGTCTTTCCCAAACGATTCGCTACAGTCTGCCCTTTATTATTCTCCAGTTGGTGGTGTGTGTCTCCTCACCAGTAAAGTCCTAGAGCACAAGGACCAGTTCACACCCGTGACGTGGGGGAGGTAGTCCATCCCAGCCGAGGCTCTCGCGGGCTCCCTGCTCCACGCTCGGCCCCTTTGACGGGTTTCACAGTGTTGTGAATTTCACTAGACTCTGGGCTACTCGAGGGCAGGGCCTCTGCGTCTTGCTCATCGCTGCACGCCTGGCCTGCAGTCTGTATCTGGCAGACAGCGAGCATCAGAGAAATGCTTCTCGGTCTGGACGGCTCTGTCCTTTGTAGCCCCACGGGGTGGTGGAAACACTACTGCAGTGCGGGTGGTGGGACTGCCACACTGGAGGGGGCACCAGACACTGGGAGATGATGCCGCACCGACCCCACAGCGGCCCTAGGAAGGCAGGTGTGAATATTCAGGGCTGCAGTGCCCTCTTGTGTCTAAGGCTTCACTAGGGCTCAATTTACACGGCTGTGGAAGAAGCGTTTGAGGAGAACAATCAGCAAAAATGCTCGTTTGTCTCCACGCACAAGAGAGCAAGAGTGGTGTTCACGGGCACGTGGAGAAGGCAGGTGTGGGAAAAATACTGATCCTAGTTCTGACTCTGCCCCTAGTTAGCTATGTGCTTTTGGGCAAGATGTAGAAAGTGTCTTAACGTTCTCATCTGTAAAATGGGCAGTCTCTGCTAGTGGGAAGGGAGATGGTGAACTGCTAGGCTTTTAGAGCAGCCTCCATGCCCTAAATATACAAATTTTTGTTAGGCAGACTCTCACCACATGTCTGTGACTTCCCTGAGGTCAAGGGCGATGCCTTATTCATTTTTAAACTTATTTTTATTTATTTAAAAAATTTTAATAATTTTAATTTTATTTTTGAGAGAGAGAGAGAGAGAGAGAGAGAGAGGGAGAGGGAGAGAGCGCACGAGCAACAAGGGAAGGGGCAGAGAGAAAGGGAGACACAGAATCCGAAGCAGGCTTCAGGCTCCGAGCTGTCAGCACAGAGCCCGACACGGGGTTCAAACTCACGGACTGCGAGATCAAGACCCGAGCCAAAGTGGGACACTTAACTGACCGAGCCACCCAGGCGCCCCGGACGATGCCTTACTCAAGTGCCTACGGTGGTCTCCAGCAAAGTTCCTAGCACACAGAGAATTCCCTGGGTTCTCATGCACCCCTGCACACATCCCAGTAATAGCACCAACCACATTAAATGCCATTTCTGGGATGGGTGCTCCCCCCTCAACATGAGTCCCTCAAGGCAGGATCTCTGACTGATTCTGTGCTTCCCCAGCACCTAGAGGCATACATTAGCTGCTCAATAGTTGAACTGGATGGAGGAAGGAGATGGAGGTCAGAAGCTGCCTTAGGGAAATGTCTCTGATGTCTTCATGGTTCTGCTGAGGAACAAACCAGGCAGGAGAGCGGATACTCTGTGTTCATGGAGTCCCTACATTCACATGCATTTTGTCTCGGTCGGTATGGATGCAAAGCTATGAAGTACAAAACAGGGGGCTTTTAAAAATGCATTAGGAGTGCTGTATTATCATTCAATAGCTGTCTACCATAATCTAATACCTTCTTCTGGGGGAAAAGAAGTTAACGGAAGTGGAAGCAGATGTAACATTTAGCCAGATGCCTCTGCTCATCTTCCCTTGAATGTGACTATTTTAAGAACAAGGATGATCCCACGTTGTCTCCTTTAGAGAATTGCTGACTTATTTGGCCACACGTTTCCTGAAGAAGGTGCTTTGTAAGAAGTTTTGCTCCTTTTTCGAGCTCATTTGCAACCCTCCTGGCCCCTGCCCTGCTTTCTGCCGCCATATTGGCTTTTTTGTTGCTGTCGACAACACAGAAGAAGACAACCGTTGTTCATGTTCGACTTATTAAAGTCTACGCGGTGCTGGGTGCAGCACACACAGGATTGGGGTCACCCACAATTTACAGGATCACTCATAGCTCCCATTCTTATCAGTAGTATGCCTTTCCACGTTGGACATGGGCTGAACTCCTAACTGTAGGTCTCTCGTGGACTCATTTCCTTAACAGTGATTCATTATCAGCATGCAAATCTCCTGGTGGGGGTGGGACAAGTGGCTCAAACCACCATCTTCTGTGTTCTCAGGCAAATGTGAGCCATCCCGTGTCTGAAGCTATTGGAACTGGTGTGCGTGAAAGCCATGGAACTTATGAGAGTAAAAATGTGACTTCTGAGATTTGCCTTTCACCTTCTCCTTAGCACTTCATCCAGGTTTGCCTCTTTGGTTCCTTCTCTGGGTACAATGCACCGAACACACAAAACTCTCGATGGCCAGCCATGGTGCTTGCTAATCAGGATGCAAAGGAGAAGAACAGTGTTACAGAAACACCAGGACAGTAGTCAGATGGCGTGGGGTCTGGGGCTCCTACTACTAACCGGCTGTGCGGTTTGCCCGAGTCATTCAACAGCTCTGTGCCTCAGTTTCCTCAACAGCAAAGCAAGGAAAAGGGAGTCAGCCACCACCACAGTCCTTTTTGTGATAACTTTCTTTCTTCCTCACATGGGCCAATGGTTCAAGTCAATGATGGAAGGCAACGACAGTGTCAAAGAGCTCCCTGAAGCAGCAAAGATCAATTTACAGCCAGCAGAGTATGTGATAAATATCCTCACCTCTTTGAAGACAATTTATGGATGGTATAATGAGAAGAATTTATTAATACGAAAACTGCCTTACTCAACCATGCTGGATAGCTAGGAATTAAGTACAAGTACCTTCAAAATATTCTTACAGATCAGCTTTAAAAAGTGTTGTGGGTTCATGAGGGTCCAGGGTTGGATCGTTGAGATAGAAACGTATCCACCTCACTTATGGCTCCTTCTGGCTATTTAAGCTTTGGCTGTTTAGTGACAACCAAGAGGGTAGCTCATAGCTGGGACCGAGAGATTATGAGAAACTCCCCTTGGCAATCCAGTGGGTTGTAGATGTCAGACTGTCACCTGTGGGTGGGATATGGCCTGCAAATGTTTGCTTAGCCAGAAGGAATACGTTTCGAATTTTAATGGGTTTCCAACATTGAGAAATTCGATTTTTATATAAAAATATGGATTTTGAAGCTCTGTTTGAATACCATAAGATCCAGAAATTAAATAGCTTCTGAATGGTGACAACTGACTGCAGCAGAATGGCAGGTGTTCTTTTTAGACTTGGGATGTTCCCTCCAGCACCCTCCATGCCCTGCCCCTCCCTGTTATAATCTGCAAAGTGGGGTTCACTCGACCTTCCCTCCTGTCCCCTCAAGCATCTATACTTGCAAATATTTTTAATTTTTTTCATGTTTATTTATTTTTGAGGGGGGGGGGGAGAGAGAGGGAGAGGGAGGGAGGGAGGGACAGGGGCAGAGAGAGAGGGAAACACAGAATCCGAGGCAGGCTCCAGGCTCCAAGCTGTCAGCACAGAGCCTGACACAGGGCTCGAACTCACAAACCTTGACATCATGCCTGAGCCGAAGTCGGACGCTCAACCGGCTGAGCCAGCCAGGCGCCCTGCAAGTGTTCTCTTAAACAGTGAGGGAGGGGAGGAGCCAAAACTCATGGCTAGACAAGCATCTGTTTCCCCTTATTCCTCTTCCTCTCCATTAGCATCAATAATTAATTAAGTTTGGGATCAATTCTTTTTATGTCTTATCAAAAATGGAAACTTTTGTTGAAAGCCAGCTGTACGTTTCCAATCTAATACCTGTAATTCACGTGTGCCAGGCAATTCGATAACATTCCCTGGTTTAAAACAAAATGTCACCTACTATTGGAACGTGGGTAGAAGCGGATGGATGTTTTACTGGTGGTCAGAATGTGCCAGCACTATTGTTTAAGGTGACAGTTCTTGGAGTGTAGTGCCAATGCTTCCTTGCTTCCATCTTTAAAATGTTTTCTTCTTATTTTGCTTTTGGTGTCCTATCCATGAAACACAAGGTCAATGGCACAAAACTTTCCCCCGTGGGTTCTTTTAGGGGTTTTACAGTGTCAGGTCTTATGTAGAAGTCTTTGATCCATTTTGAGGTGTTGAGTGTGTGAGTGAGTGTGTGTGTGTGTGTGTGTGTGTGTGTGTGTGTGTGGTATAAAGTAAGGGTTCACTTAATTCTTCAGCACACAGGCACCCAGGTCTCCCACATCCCCTGCTCCCCACCAGTGGGTCTACACCCCATCTGCTGGAGCACAGCTGCCCTTCCAGAGCTGGCTGAAATCATCTAGAAGCTTCTTCTAGTTTTTTAAGCACTTTTGTTTTAGGAATCCTCATGAACAACTGCAGTACATTTTATCCAATAATTGTTAAAGTTTAGTTCCTTTGCTCATCATACGCCTCTTACTTCTCTTTGGCCAGCCCTTTTCTTTTGTTTAAGCACCTCTGTGTGTAGTTTTGTTTTGTTTTGTTTTGTTTTCCAGGGCAGATGTGTGAATGGTATATTTTACATATTTGAACATTCCCAAATTCCTTTTCCTGCCCATTGTATTTATTTATTTGATTTTTATTTTATTATTTATTTTTTTAAATGTTTATTTTTGAGAGAGTGGAAGTGGGGGAGGGGCAGGCAGAGGGGGACAGAGGACCTGAAGCGGGCTCTGTGCTGTCAACACAGAGTCCCATGTGGGGCTCACACCCATGAACTGTGAAATCATGACCTGAACTGAAGTCAAACTCTCAACCAACCGAGCCACCCAGGTACCCCTTCCTGCCCATTTTATGAACAAGAGCTCAGGATGGGCAGGACTGAAACTTAGAAACCGTTTTCCATCAGCAGCAGTTTATGGACTTGTTCTGCTGTTTCCTGAACTGTTGTTGCAAAGTGAGAAGTGCGATACTACTCTGAGTATTTAAAATAATAAGAGAAAAGGAAAGAAAAAAGAAAAGAGAAAACCCTCCACATACCCTTCCTTCTGCCCCATAACCTTATGTAATTTCTAACCTCTGAATCATCAAATTTCATTAGGAGCAATTAACTTCCTGGCTTTCCCCAAATTCTTACAAGACATTCAATACTTCTTTCCTCTGTAATGACTCAATGCTTGGTGGGATTTTTTTCTATTATATCTTTGGTTATTTTTTCCCCTTCATCCTTCCCAGTCTCCCCTCGAACCTCCACATGGCAGAATGCATTTCTGGGATCTAGTATTCATGTCTCTCAAGTTTTGCTGGAATGTTCATTTCCATCCAGTTGCGGTCTTCTGGGTAATCCTGCTGGATCTTCCGCATTCCTGTTTGGTGGTATGCTGTCCATAATTTTGCCCAAACAAGGACACTTCTGAGAATGAAGAGAAGGGCACTAAAAATAAAGATCAGGCCTTCATCGATCTTTGTCAGGCATTATCCAGGGCTTTCTTGGAAAACTGGGGCTTATAATTACCGCATCTATTCAGTTTTTCTTTTGAACTAAGAAAAGTTAGGGGAGGGTGTATATTTTGATGAGTCAATTTACTTTTTCTTCTTTTTTTTTATTAAGCTTTTAGTTTTAATTCCAATATAGTTAACATGCAGTATTTAATGTTAGTTTCAGCTGTACAATATAGTCACTCAACAGTTCCATATGTCACTCAGTGCTCATCACAAGTGCCCTCCTTAATCCCCATCACCTGCTTCACCCACCCCCACCTGACCCCTCTGGAAACCACCAGTGTGTTCTCTGTAGTTAAGAGTTTGTTTCTTGCTTTGCTTCTCTTTTTTTTTTTTTTCATTTTGTCTCTTTCATTTGTCTCTTAGTTCATTTGTTTTGTTTCTTAAATTCCACCTATAAGTAAAATCATATGGTATTTGTCTTTCTCTGACTGACTTATTTCACTTAGCATCATACACTCTAGCTCTATGCATGTTGTTGCAAATGGCAAGATTTCATTATTTTTATTTTTATTTTATTTATTTATTTATTTTTTAATTTTTTTTTTTAAAACGTTTTTTATTTATTTTTGGGACAGAGCGAGACAGAGCATGAATGGGGGAGGGGCAGAGAGAGAGGGAGACACAGAATCGGAAACAGGCTCCAGGCTCTGGGCCATCAGCCCAGAGCCCGACGCGGGGCTCGAACCCACGGACCGTGAGATCGTGACCTGGCTGAAGTCGGACGCTTAACCGACTGCGCCACCCAGGCGCCCCATGATTTCATTATTTTTAATGGCTGAGTAACATTCCATTGTGTATATATGTCACGTCTTCTTTACCCATTCATCAGTTGAGGGACTCTTGGGCTGCTTTCATAATTTGCCTATTGTAAATAATGCTGCAATAAAAATAGAGCTACATATATTCCTTCTAATTGATGTTTTCCCCCTTTTTGGGGAAAATACTCAGTAGTATGATTACTGGATGGTAGGGTAGTTCTAATTTTAAATTTTTGAGGACCCTCCACACTGTTTTCCACAGCAGATGCACCTGTTTATATTCCCAGCAACAGTGCACGAAGGTTCCTTTTTTTGTCCACATCCTTGCCAACACCTGTTGTTTCTTGTGTTTTTTATTTTAGCCAATCTGGCAGGTGTGGGATGATATCTCATTGTAGTTTTGATTTGCATTTCCCTGATGACGAGTGATGTTGAGCATCTTTTCACGTGTCTAGTGGCCATCTGGATGTCTTATTTGGAGAGATGTCTCTTCATATCTGCTGCACATTTTGTAACTGGGTTGTTTTTGGGTGTTGACTTGTATCAGTTCTCCATATGCTTTGGGTACTAATATCTGATCCATTTATCAGATATGCCATTTGCAAACATCTCCCATTCTGTAGGTTGTCTTTTTGTTTTATCGATTGTTTTTTAATTTTTTTTTTGTAATTACATCCTTCATCACTTATGCTACATACACATCCTAGGCTTTGGACTTTGGAATTAACTCTCAGTGTGATCTATTTCTATTTACTTTTCAAAAATTTTTCAATGTTCTGGTCTGCAGGTAACCCCTTCCTGGTGACTCAGTGGTGCCATTTATTTTTTTAATTTTATGTTTCTTCTACTATTTTACATATGTACTCAGGAAGCTGTCCTTAAGGAAAAGATGCTTTAGGAAACGTGATGGTGGTCAGGAGCAAAGTGGCTGGCTGGAGTCAGGGCAGTGGGCATAAAAGGAGAACGTGGGTCACAGAGGCACCATAGTTGCACCGGATGGTATTATTTATTGTCAACGCACATTTCAAGTAGAATGCTGTCAGGAAAGACTTCTCATTTTGCAGAAGTACCTTGTCACCTGGTGCTGGAACAGCTCAGACATTTGCCCCGTGATGGGGAAGGTGTCCAGTGGGAAAGTGGGAAGTGTCTTTCTGAGGGAGAGGCTTGTTTTGTTGTCACTGAAGAGCAACGAGGCTCCTGCTCAGTGACTTGCTTGGGGTCTGGGAGCTTTTACTGATGAGTTTAGCATCTTCCAAAGTATTCATGTAAATTATACCGGTGATACAACCTGCCCCGCGAATCCCTCTCCTTGTTCTTGGTACCCACAGCTCCGGAGGGAGTAGCTCCAAATGTCTGAGAGATTGAAGAGATGTTCTTCCTCACAAACACGCTGGCAACGCTCCAAGGAGTCTCAAACTTGGTTCCAAACATTCGCTTGGCCAAACTCAAAATTAAAATAGGGTCGCCAGGTTGACGGCTTGGAAACTCACTATAAGAGACGCCTAGAGGATTACGCGCTTCTCCCTTTTCAAATCTTGCTGCACAGCATCAGTGTCGCCCCATGTTCGAAGCGAATAATACAGTTTCATCAGCGAGGATGCAGACTATTATTTTTCTAGCTCTGGCACTATCACTTACAGTTACCTGAAATAATTTCAGTAGAAGAGTGTATTTCATGCCTACATTGAATGGGCCGGGATGTAAGAGGGTGCACCTGCCTAGATGTACACTGAAGGACTGGGTGTGAATGGGCATCACCCCGGGGCCACTTTGGAGGGGTCTGGAGCTTTCTTCTCCTCACTTCAAAAGATGTATGACTGGCCGAGTTGTCTTTCAGTCAGAAACCTTAGGCCACAAGCTTCCCTCAGGGTACTTTCTGTAGTGATGTCAAGATTAATAGCTTTCCACTCCCTCCAGGAACAGATGTGTGGTAGGTGGGCACCACCTCCTCCCTCACTGCTGCATGTGGCAGACATGACCAATCAATCATTCACCTCTTCCCCGTTGCGTGTGGCAGACATGACCCATCAATCGCTCATGAGGCTCTTTCTTGCTGAGCCTGGACTTGGCCAAGGCATCCTTCTTATGCACAGCACTGCAGCCAGAGACTTCCAGTGCGGAGGAGTTGATCTTCAAGGCTGAAACCCATTTTTCATCCCTGCCACTCATGGCTTTGTTTTGACTAAAACTCATGGAGAACTAATATAGTGCCTCGGTGTACATTTCCCCCTCTGTTATATTCCTCAAGGTCAGGACATGGCCAGGGCAGCTGAGAGCACTGGGCATCTGATGGAGTAAAGGCAGAGAGGGGAAATGGCACAGAAGGAGGAAATATCCAGTGCTGATGAAAATAAGAAAATTTGGTTCCTTCCTAACTTCCACCAAGAACCAGCTGTGGAGGGCCCTGTAGGCATCTGCCCTTCTGAAGTCACCAGGTACTACACCTCCATGCCTCACACATGGGTGAGCTACGGTTCTATGACTCTGGCAACTACAGTCACTTCTGGAACTTTCTATCCTGCTAGTGTGAGCGCAGACTCAAGGCTTCTGGCACAGCCCGGTGAGGTATGAGGATGGCCACTCACATCTGGAAACACCGAGTAAGGGATTTGCTTCACTAATTTCACAGAAGGTAACCATCTGTCATGTTAGCCCCACCTTCTGGATGCTGAGTCAGTAGCTGGAGGATGGCTAAGACACTCTCCTTTGATCACTGAGGTAATGATGATGACGATGGTGACTGTGGTCACAATATTAGTTATCACTTATTAGGCATTTGCTGTGCCTCGGACATCATGCCAAGCAGTCCACGTGCATTACCTCCGTGAATCCAGACAAGAGCTTTGTGAGACAGCTACTGTTGTGGCCCCAGTTTTCAGGATGAGGAAGTCGAGGGTTTGGCAAGGCCAGCCAACGTGCCCACATCACGAATCTAGTGAGTGGAGGGGCCCAGCTTCTAGCCAGGTCTGTCCAATTCCATCCTTCATTGCTCTCCATTTCTGTGATTTCTCTTTCTCCATGGCAGCGATGGTGATGATAGAGCCCCGAGCATTTAGTAGTAAGAAAAGCAGTAATCGGGATACAGCCACTCGCTTTATTTTAAGCTTACATATTTTGTTTCAATTTGACTTCAAGATGGAGAATGCTGTCCTGATAAATCAAGTCGCTGACTCTATGGCCGAATGTCTTAACCATTGGCAAATGGCTCCGTAAATCACAACTTAACAGCAAAGGGGGGTGAAGTCCAGACCGCAGCAGGATTCATAACAAAGGTTCTCCACTCAGAACAGGACGAAAAGCTCGAGTTCCACCATGTTTGGTTCCAAGAAAAAGAAGTTTATTTATTAACTTTTAAAAATAGAAAACTGTTTTTGATATATAACAGCAAATGCCTGATTCATGCACAGGTCCCATTTTCCTGGTGAAGTTTCAGTGTTTCTTAGAAACAGGACTGACTGAGTCCTCACAAACTTGGAGGAAAATGAATCATGTGCTTGGGATTCAGTTTGAAGAGAAAAATCCAATTCTCTAAACAGAGGCTATGACTGTAAAACTCAAATTATGTAAACTGGGTGCTTTGATTCAGTTGCACAGTGGCTCTCCTGGATGAATTCAGCTGGGGAGGAGAAAAATCCTAACAACTTTTCAAAGCTCCACGTGACTCGAGTATTCATTTGACTTTCTGACACGGAGGAAGAATTTCTGGAGAAAACGTACACTTCTTCCGCCAACATGCCAGCGTTATCTTCCAAAAACATGGTTTGGAAACTATCACTTTCTGCAGAGGCCCCTCTCACTCTTTCTAGAATGTGGTAAAGCCATTGGGAACAGTCTCTGTCACAAAGTCTCACGTGGCTGCCCTTAAATTTGTGTCCCTGAGAAAACCAACAATAGTTCCTTTCCTCTCTTTCTTATAGAAGAAGGTGAATGGAGTCACAGAAGGGAGGTCCTGTGGGTCAACTGTATCTCCCCATGAAAGATATGCTGCAGTTCCAACCCCAGTACCTGTGGATGTGACCTTATTTGGAAATAGGGTCTTTGTAAATGCAATCAAGTTAAGATGAAGTCGACTGGAGTAGGTGGGTCCTCACCTGTGGTTGGTGTCCTTACAAGGAGAGAGAAACTGGGGTCCAGAGACACAGGGCCACGTGCCGACGAAGGCAGAGATCGGGGCGTGGGGCCCAGAGACACAGGGCCACGTGCCAGTGGAGGCAGAGGTCGGGGTAGGACGTCTACAAGGTGGGGAACACCCAGGATCACTGGCAGCACCAGAAGCTGGAGGGAGGCATGGAGCAGGTTCCCTCTCAGAGCCTCCACGAGGAGTCAGCCCTGCAGACGACTTGCTTTCAGACTTCTGGTCTCCAGAACTGGGAGAGTATACATTTTTGCTGCGTTAAGCCCACGCAGCTTGTGGTCATTTGCTACAGCAGCCCTGGGGAACTAATACAGGAGGTGAGTAATTTTTCTTTAAACATGACACTGGGGTCACCCAAGACTCAAAGTTGGACGTCACAGCTCTGCCGGAGATGCAGCCTGACTTCTGATCTGGGTGCTCCAGGACAGCTGAGGAACCAGTGACAGTTTCTGTCACACATGCTGGTCTGAAGGTGCCCATGCTGCCTGGGCTTGTTCATCCCAAGGGTTGATAAAAATTGACCCTTGCCTGGGGCGTCTGGGTGACTCAGTCGGTTAAGCGTCCGACTTCAGTTCAGGTCATGATCTCATGGCTGGCGGGTTCAAACCCCGCGTCGGGCTCTGTGCCGACAGCTCAGAGCCTGGAGCCTGCTTCGGATTCTGTATCTCCCTCTCTCTCTCTGCCCCTTCCCCACTCACACTCTGTCTCTCCATCTCTTAAAAATAAATAAACATTAAAAATTTTTTTTTAAAAAATCAACCCTTGGCCTGAAAGAAGGTCTGGGGGATGTATCAATCAGGCGTCCATTGATCGATCAAAGACCAAGTGTGCAAGTGTGGAACAGTATGTTCAGTGTAGGGAACTCTAAGATCTCTTTGTGTTAGAGACAGATAGCAAGCAATCAGAAATGGAAACATAAACGTCAAATATTATAAGGAATGTACTTTTCAAACTGTGAAGAGCTGAACAGAGTTTAGGTATTTCTATCACCACCCATCTTACAGGGTCATTGGGGAGACCAGCAAGTGTAGAAACTGAAAGCTTGCTGGGTTTTCTGGAAAATCGCTGTAAGATGTCACATCGTAATGCAGTATTTTGAATGCATCTGGCTTCACTGCTAGACCCTAGAGATCGGAAAAGAAATCTAAACATCTGTGTACTTATTATGTAGGTGAGTTTCTACAAGGTTCCACTGTATCTGGGTTTACAGGCACTTTTCATGCAAGCCTTCAGTGGCCATATGAAACCCATGACTTTTTGCTAGAAATACCGGCACAGGGAGATGGGACCCAGCTAGGTAATGAGTGGATGTAAGCACTGCAAACATTTCAGAGTCTTGCCTTACCTGTGCTATTTTAATCGATGGTGTGCGAAGGTATGAAAATAATTTATGCATTTAAAAGTTTTACATACTTAATAAAAATTAAGAACTTAAGAATTATAAACAAATACAGAAATGAGAAGCCTTGAGACAGCACAGAATAAATGTTAAGGAAGTGTGTCACAGGAGAGGGCACCAGATGATAAGACTAAGAGGAAATCTGTGACGATGAGGGTGGAGGTTATGGTCTCACCAGGAGAAGGACAACGCATGGAAGGGCCAGTCACAGACAAGCATTCACTGCAGACGAGTGATGGGCGACAATCAGCTGGGACAGAGGGACAGTGTAAATTAAGGGACAGAACCATCGCCGATAAACTCAGCAAAACCCATCACAGCGGAAGGTCCGCAGGCAAAGCAGGAGGAGTTTAGATGGGGTATCTCAGTTTTGTGGTCTTACGGCCGCTTGTGTGGTCCCCGGCCCTGTGGACTCCCCCAGCGTGACGGCCTGCGGCCGCTCTGATCAAGCCCTTGCTTTGGCCGCTGGGTGTCTGCCGTGCCCCGGTTCTAAACCCTTGGTCCAAACCTCCTCCTGCACGGTGGGCCGAGCCCTTCTGAGTGTGGGAGCGTTCACAGATTCCCCTTCCCCCAGTCACAGAGAATGCTCTACTGTCATTACGTTTTCTTCAGCCTAGAAGGGAAGGACTTGTTCTGGTTACATCTTAGGGGCCATGTTAATCTACCCGAAGTGTCGCAGGAGCCGGGAAGGAGAGCCTCTAGAGCTGGGGGTGGGGACATTGTTTTGGTCAGAGGTTCGTAGGAATCTCTGGAGTAGCGAGTAGCGTTGGGGTGTGAAAGCAACACAGGAGAGGGAGTTTAATCAATGCTGCTTGGGTCCACTTTAATCTCTGCCGAGAGACATGGGGGAAAATAAAATCACTGAGAATTAATTTTGGTTGTTAAATTGGACTTCTTAAATGCATGCCTCTGCTGGACCGATGGGGGCTCACAGACCATGGAGGGGGGGGACCCTCCACGCGATCTCAGCATGCCCAACGCTCCTCCTCACACTGCATCCCCCTCCCCCCGCCCCATGACACTGCACTCGACACTCTGAATCCCACCCTTGCCCACGTCTGAAATGCCACGTCATCTTTCCTTGATTCTTCTTCCCCCACAAAAATCCCAAGCAATCAAACTGGGTGTAATCATCCCCTTCTGAAGTCTCACCCCCATGACAGTCGTCACCACCGCTCACGGGGTTAACCGTCCCTCAGCGCAGGATGGGGATTCGCTTTCACTGCGGCTAAGTCCGTGGTCTCTCATCATTCCATCTTTTGTACATTTATGTTTCTTTGTTTGTCTTTTAGAAAGTCCCTTTTTAAAAATGAGGGTTTGGTCAGGCTTTGGGGGAAAGGTCAATTTGGGCATTCAAGTTACTTTCACCAGAAAATAGGTTATCATACAAAAGATATATACAGAGAAATTTTGTAGAGAAGAGGGCTAGTTTAAGCTTACCTTACGATAAGGCAACATGCTCAATACTTAAATGGATTTTAAATAATGGATCCTTGTCTGGGAAGTTCTTTAAATGCACTTTGACTTTTCTCTTCTGTATTTTATCATGATGTTTCTGTGTCTCCTTCTGGGGACAAGATTCCAGATGCGTGATTGTGTAGCTCTGGTCAGACTCTTGTCTCAGCTTCTAGCGGGTCGGTTTCCTGGCCACATAAACCCTACATTTTCCCAGGCTGTAATTTCCCAAAGATCCTGCCACGGGGCGGCAGGTGTTGCTGGCCCGGTAGCCGGGAGACCTTGATGCTGGTTCCCTGTGCATCACCCAACCTCCTGTCGACGGATGAAGCCAGTGGACTGGTTCCTAGGCTCTCTCCTCTTTCGGCCACTTGCTGTCTAAGAGGAGTTTGGTACTACCTTCCTTCGAGGGGACTGGGGGAGGGGGTGGCTACAGTTGTAATTCAGAGGTTCCCCATCGTCTTGGGAGAACGTCTGGGGCTGAGCCTGTGGTGGTCAAGGGGCCGAGTCTTCCTTGCTTTTCACGATTTTGGAAGATACTCACAAAAAGGGGATGAGGTCACACACTGGTGTGCAGCTGGCGAAGGCCGACGAAGACAGTGCTCTCACAGACATTCCTCCTTCTGTACCCGCGAGTCGTGGGCCTGAATTGGCCCTGGTCCCAGTCAGTTCCACCTGCAGCAACGTGGTCTCAGGAGCTCTTGAGACACGCTTTATAACAACCGTATTTATTTGTGGATTCAGACCTTATCCTTCCAACATACGAGGACAAGACTCAAAGACACTGGTTTTTCCACCGTGGGACATGCCCACTGTTTCGTGTATGCTGACGGGTGTGATCAGGAACTTTCTGGGATAAGTTACCCCCACGTTAGGTCATAGAACGATAATTTCTTTTCTGCCTGAGACTTCTAGATCACCTCGATCCTTAAATATGCTTAAGAAGTTGAGCTTTGAGAAGTTTATTACCTTTATAAGTGGCGTAGGTTCCTCAACGTGTGGGACACTTATCTACTTCCTAGGACTTTTTGTTTGGAGAATGTGGAGGAACTCTGGGATTAAGTGGCCTAGCGGGTAAACGCCCTGATAAGCCATAAACCGCAGAGAGGGTCCGGTAACCCTGCCCGTGTGAGCCCACCTGGGCGGGTCCCTGCCTGGTCTGGGACGGGCTCCCACCGCTGCCACCCCCCTGCCAGTGGCCGGGACGCCCGCGGATCTCAGCGCTGACGTAGAGGCGGGTCCAGAGGGCCGCAGCCTACCTTCGCACTTGAGGAGGAAGAAGTCCGCGCTGTGGCTGAAGGATGCACTGAAGTAGGTGCAATTCTCCACCAGGTCACAGGACATGCACTGCCTGTTGAAGCTGCCCACCGTGCTGGCGCTGGAGGAACAGAGACGGCGGGGCGTGAACCCAGGCGGCGAGGAGACCGGCCCAGGGCTCAGGGCCCAAACCCCCAGCTCGGCCTTCGGGGCTGGTGGCTTCTCTCCTTTCAAGGGCGCTCGCGAGTCCCTGACGCTCCACGGTGGGCCTTTCTCCCACCCGTCCCCCCGGGGAAGGCCCGAATGCTTTGCTCTGTTCTCCCCTTCCCTGGCGGCCAGGCCCCCCTCGGAAGAGCTCATGGCACGCGTGCTCTCTGGGTGCACACGTGACAGTGCACGCTTGGTCACTTGCGCCTGTGCGTGCCCCCGCTGGGAAGGGGGAAGGCGCACAGTGCCTGGTGCCGTTATCTAGTACTTTGGACCCACGCCTCTGGTCTGAGAAGACGGCTCGCTCTTTGAGAACAGGAGCTCGTCTTCCCAATCTCCGAATTTCCTAGGAGAACCTAGCACTGGTACACGACGCGTCAGGAACCCCAGGGGCACGGGCTGAACCGGGCTCCGGCTGCTTCGGAGCCACACGGAGACGTGGAGCTTCTCACTTGTTGGGGGGGGGAGGCGGAGCAGGAACCCCGGGACCACGTGGAACAAGCACACGCTCACGTCAAGAAGGCCTGAAATGTGTTCCCCAAAATGAAGATACCGAGGAGGCTTTGCATGTACCTGGAGGGGGTTCCTGCCTGAGCACTTTGCCGAGGAAGGTCCCCTCCCCCCACAGGCCCCGCAGGAGACCTGCCCACAAGGGTGACGGTAGCTCGCGCCCAGGAGAAGACGGCCTTCTAACGGTATTCATAAGGCGGAGAAAAAGGGAGGCAGTCCGCCTCGAACCCCTTCATTCTTGGGGTGACAGGACTGATCTAAGTAACGCTGGCAGGCACGCCCGGCTACACGGAGCAGCGGGCCTGTGACCACGTGGGTTTGCCAGAGTTCTCTCCCCTCCAGAGGGACTCCCCTGTGCTGGCCTTCTGTGCCCTCAGCACATGCACCGGTGGGTGGGAGGGGACATGCTGGTCCTCCTGAGAGGGATTCTCCAGCGTCCCGCGGCCAGGCGTCGGCTCCATCCAGCCTGAGTCACCCCCTCGGGCCCTCGGGTCCCGCGGGGCGGCTGGTGTGCCTGCGGGCTGTGACCAGCACCCACCGACCTTCTAGTCTGGGAAACACGGAGGAGGTAAGAGGTTGTGCTATTTCCATGTCTGGTGATCCCAGTTCAGAACCCAAGGCTTTCCCTGGTGGGAACAGTGACTGGGGCAGGTGACGGGACCTGATGCCAGGGAGAACAGACCCTGGAAGAAGTCGCCTCTCCAGGGTTCAGACGACACCCTTCCTCTGCCTCGTCTGGGGTTCCGGATCTGACCGCTGTCACAGCAAGACGGTGGCGATGCGGAGCCCGTAGAGGGCCTCCTCCCCGCCTGACACGG
The DNA here is from genome assembly GCF_022079265.1 of Lynx rufus. Taxonomy (NCBI): domain Eukaryota; kingdom Metazoa; phylum Chordata; class Mammalia; order Carnivora; family Felidae; genus Lynx; species Lynx rufus. Next base: position 167,101,585 of record NW_025814856.1, on the reverse strand, counting down.
GGCACGCCCGAGCCGACTTGCCTCCCATCAGCCCCCCGTGGGAATGAGCCCGCCACGTCACATTTGCATAAAGTTGAGAAGAAAGAGGCTGGGTTATCAACACGAGAAAGGACGTCGGGGGTGGGGAGCAAACACCCCCGCGTTGGACAAGCGCAGAAAAATCAAGCTTCAAATTTGGTGGCCTCTGCATTTCTCGTTATTTGTCTCCGGACCTTACAGCTGCCTCTGTGGCGGTCCCCTGCACCCCCCACCCCGGGGGTACCGCGTCCCTGCACGAGTCACCAGGCCTTCTGAAGGCGGAGCCCCGTGTGCGGCCGGCCCACGTACCTGTAGAGCTGTCGCCTCCGAGGCAGGTCCTCGGTGCTCAGGAAGTAGCTGCAAAGACCGGGGGGACAACAGGGATTAGTGGTCCCAGGGTGGGCTCGCGTCCCCTGCAGGGCTCTGTCTGCAGACGCTCCCCGGGACTCTGCCCGTGCGTGGTGACGGGACCTCCTGTCCCGCTCAGGCCCAGCCCCGGGCGCGGGCGGGGAGAGCCACACACCCAGGGGCCTCACCGGGGCTCCGCCGGGGGCCGAGGACAGTGTACAACTGGACTCAGGTGTGGGCATCCCTTTACAAGCCGTTGGCCTCCCGGAGGGCCGCGACCCGAGCACCCTCGACACCAGTCCAGACGTAAAGCCTGGGGCAGTGGTGTTCGTCTGCCACTGGAGCGCGGGCACCCGGGCCCTGGTCCCACCACCGGGGAGGACGAGTGGCATCCCGGGCCTGGCCTCCACCGTCGGAGCTGAATCCTGGCTCCCTGTCACCGTCTGGATAAGCCGCAGTCAACGACTCAACCGCTCTGTGTGTCGGCTTATTTACATTAGGAGCGGGGAAAGCAGTGACCCCCCTCCCTCCCCCGGACTGCTGAGCCGAAGGACAGAACGGTCACAACGCGCCCCGCACGGGGCCTGGAGCTCACAAGGAGTACAGACCCGTCCTGCCACCGCCTGTCCCCCTGTGTCACCCCGCAGGGCCGGCCTCTCAGCTTCCTCTGCTCAGTGTCTGGCAACTTTGGAGGTGGGGCCGCTGGGAGACAGAACCTAGTGAGTGTCGTCTGACCGGAAGTAAGGGCCGCGTTTCGCCAGGGTCTTGCCGGCCCCGCGGCCCGCCCCACTTACATCTTGTTCCGCTTCTCATCGTAGGACAGGATCTTGGTGACGTCCCAGTCTCCAGATGTGATGGACTGAATGTTGTCGTTGCTGCTGTTGGGCTGGACCACAGACAGGACATGGCAGAGCTGGTGAGCCTGAGCCCCTCCGTGGGGTCCCCCCCCCCAAGTCCTCTCCTCTGACCGGGGCTTGCATCCAGCCCGTCCACAAAGCCTCGGCCGACACCCCCAGGTCCTAGCCCTCCCCCTCCTCCAGAGTCCACGTCCGTGGTACTTGTCACCTGGTGCCATGATGGCCGGGCCACCAACCAGGACACATGGGTGTCACTAGAGGCAGCAATGGCCCCTCTGCACATGCTGTTGATGCTGTTTTGTAAAATTTGTGAATCTCATTAGCAGAGTCATTACTACAGGAAGACTGGGAGGGAGGAAAGAGGAATATGGGGGGGTATGAAACAGGACAAGGAAATAGATGGAGGGGAGGGAGGAGGGAGGGAGGGAGGGAGAGAGGGAGGAGGGAAGGAGGGAGGAAGAGACGAAAGAAGAAAAGAAGGAAGAGGGGAAGGAAGGGGGAAGGAAGGCAGGAAGAGAGGGGGAGGAAGGGAGGGAGGGAAGGAAGGAAGAGGGGAAGGAAGGAAAAGAGGGGGGAAGACAGGAAGGAGAGAGGAAGGGAAGGAGGGAGGGAGGAGGGAAGGAGGGAGGAAGAGACGAAAGAAGAAAAGAAGGAAGAGGGGAAGGAAGGGGAAGGAAGGCAGGAAGAGAGGGGGAGGAAGGGAGGGAGGGAAGGAAGGAAGGAGGGAAGGAAGGGGGAAGGAAGGCAGGAAAAGAGGGGGGAAGACAGGAAGGAGAGAGGAAGGGAAGGAGGGAGGGAGGAAGGTAGAGAAGGAAGGAGAGAGGGAAGGAGGGAGGGAGGAGACGCGTCTGTCATTCTCTGCCATCATTTACAAGGACGGTTCGAATCCCTCTCTCTCCCCAAGTGCCTCCCAGAGTGGAATAATTCTGACAATAAACCGTATTGGAGGGAGGTGCGGCCATCGCGACAGGAATGATGTGATCTGGAACGCGGTGTGGAGGTGCAGGGTGAGGCACCGGCCAGCTGTGCTGGAGGGCAGGTGCTCAGGGAGGCAGGTGGGAATCGGATGGTGACTAAGTCAGGCAGAGCCCACGGGGGTCTCAGGGGAAGGGAGAGCCTGCGGGGAGCAGGGAAGTGGGGGTGCGGGGGATTCCGGACGACAGGGGTGGCCTGAGGGGCTCCTGGCCAGGGGGGTGCCTCTGTGCATGAATTCAGGGACACGGCCACATGCAAACACATAAACGTTTCCGATCTTGGTTAATGTGATCCAAAATGTGGAAACAGGACTCTGGTGCCACAGTGACCAACGGAAAGTTGGCCAGAGAGCAGTCACCGTCAGTCATGCGGTCACTTGGGCTGGAGACTCAGGCCCCTGCAGCCCTGCCTCGGGGAACCAGGCTCCCCACGGTCACTGCTGGGTCTCCGTTACTGTTCCCTGTGGCACACCTGCCCTTAAGTGGGGCGTCCTCAGCATGTTCTTTTGAAATTGCCTTTTGGCCCAAATCCTAAATAGGAGTCTTCTATTAGTAGCTACAGGATATTTTTGATAACTATTTAAAGTCAAATTTTAATTCACCTATCCTGGGCCCCAAATAACTTAAGCTGTTGCAGAAATGGAATCCATGCTCGGAAGACGAGGGTCATGGTCACAGAAATGCCACGCCCTCTCTGCACCTTCTTCCTAAAGGCAGCACTCCCCAAACACTCAGTGCCCTGAGCTTCCTGGGGCGACAGGTCTGCAACAAACAGCGTTCACCAAGATCTCTGCTTCCGGTTCTAACTCCGCGTACATTAAGCTCAGCGATGCCCTGCTCCTAAGCCACCAGACCCCAGAATCAGGTGAGTGGCAGCAGGCGGGAGCAGAGTGATGGCATAGTGCCTACACCGGGCTCAAAGACAGCATGTCCTAGGACACCGCACCGTGAGGCACTAGACCCGTGTCCCTGGGAGACCCGTGTCCCTGGGAGAGAGGGTCGGGGACAGCACAACAGACGGGGAGGGAGGGTCGAGGGCACAGGATCGTCTACAAAGTAGTAGACCCAAGTCCCAGGGCTCATACCCAACACCGGGCCCCACAGCCCCCTATGCTACTGTCAGAAGTGTTATTTTAAAAAAATTTTTTTTAATGTTTATGTCTGAGAGAGAAAGACCGAGCGTGAGTGGAGGAGGGGCAGAGAGAGAGGGAGACACAGAATCTGAAATGGGCTCCAGGCTCCGAGCTGTCAGCACAGAGCCGGATGCAAGGCTTGAACCCACGAATTGTGAGATCGTGACCTGAGCTGAAGTCGGACGTTTAACCGACTGAGTCACTCAGGGGCCCCGAAGTGTCATCGCATTTTCGAGCCATAACAGAAAGGGCACACGTGCGACCCAGCGTCTCAAGCCCTGGGCTTTGCGAGCGCCCCATTCTGCCCCACCTTGGGGAAACCACCTCCCAGTTCAAGGACCCGGGCTCACTCTGGGGACCTTGCAGATGATCAGGGCACACAGAGTGGTCCCCACTAGGGGCTGTCACCAGCACAGCGGGAAGTTTTAGAAACGGTCGGGATTACCTGGGACGACGAGACGGTGATGTGATAGAATTTCCCTTGTCCCCCCTGTGGGATGGCTCTGACGAAGAAGAACTTCCGGCCGTCCTTGGAGAACACCGGCTCCTCGTTCTACGGACAAAAGCAGAGTGTGAAAAGGCTTCGTTGTGTGTGGAAAAGGTCTACCACAGACGATACATCCTGAGAGCCAGCTCCTCTGCCGTTTGTAATGGGGGGTGCGGTGGAAAGAATCAACAGTGAGTGGGGCCTCTCCTCTCCTTGGGAAGCACGAGTCAAAGCTTCTGTTTCCCGAGGAACGATGAGGAATTCAGCAGAGCCTTCAGGAAGGCGCCGAGCGCGGAGAGGGCTTGTCGCAGGCCCCCAGGCGGGGCAGGACCTCTGCACGGAGAGCGCCCGGGGCACCTGCCCCTCTCACCGCGGCTCCGTGAGAGCAGAGCCCAGGGAAGCACCTGTCCAGGCACACCCTCCTCCACCTTGAAGAAGCGAACCCCGAACACTCACAAGTTTGTGCCTGAAAACGAATTCTACCACGTTCGGTCCCGTCTTTTGTTCTTTAATTTAGTAAAGAACATGGAATAGCCCGCCAGGGAGACAAGTAAAAAGAGAACAGCACAGCAAACAAGGACACATTTTATTCATTCTAAGGTGCAGGTGCAGGAAACGTTCCTTCCAGGAACCTTGAACCAGAAGAGCGTGCCACACGGGCATTTGCCGGATGGCCCGTTTGCTGGGGTCTCTTGCCACTTCTCCTCGGAGAGGAATGGGCATTCCCAGCTCTCCCCCGGGGAAGGAATTCTCGGCTGGCTTCAAAGCCGAGGCCTGAAGTGTGTTGCCCTATCCCTGCCCGGCTCCCCCAGAGCTGAGCGGCCACGGCCCCGGGGTCGGGCCACCTCCCCGATGGGGGAAAAGGCATTTTGCTACAGCGGCACCTCAGCATCTCTGCGGCTCCGGCTTGGAAGTTTCCATCCGTGAACACCAATTAGTCGGCGACGATCTATATTTTCTGATTCAAGGAGCCGCACGCTCACGCGGCCGAGAACAAATGGTAAATAGGCCCCAGCTGGTGCCAGGAACGCACATTTCCCCGCAGTGAGTGAGGAGACGCCAGCGTGATGCGCCCGGAGAAATAAACTAACATGTGATTAAAATGACATTTAATCTTCATGAATATTTGCAATAAAATGAAACCTTTAATCTGCAAATATTTATTTTTCTATTTAGAGCTGGCAGCGTGGTATTTAGAAGCAGGGGCAATGGGAAAGTGAGTGGGGACTCTGGCTTTTTAAATGTACTTTTATTTGCCAGGCCCCAGGGCGGATACTGCAATATTGCCTCCGTTTTCTGGGGAAGTGTTTGCACTTTTGGCAGAGAAAAATACTCTGAATAAGGTAATAAATAATTAATTCCTGCCAGACGCCTTGCTTTCATACTGAGGGGGCCCTCATCATTTCGATGTCACCTTTACATTCATCAGGGAGCACGGTGCATCTGCCCTCAGCCTGAGACCCGCTTTCTGGGGCAGTAAATGCATTCCTGGTAGGAGAGTGCAATGGTTTTTGAGGAGGAGACCCGGATGTCAGCGCTGACACTCAGGGCTTCTGGGGGAAGCTCTCCGGTCTCTCTCGGTAACAGGGAATCTGGCACACACGATGCCCCCTCTCCCCACCTCCACGCCACTCGCAGAGGATCCGTGAAGAAGGAGCCCTCTCTACCGGTGAGAGAGTCTTTGTGAAATGTTGGTACCACACCGGCCAATTCTTCCCAGAGAGTGGTTCCGGACACGCCCCTTGTCCAATCTCCCAGCCTGGAGTTTGAAATCACAAAACCAAAATCCTGGTAAAGGAAGAAAGACTGTCTGATGTCGGCCTACAGGATGCATCTTCAGCCAGACGACGGGGTAGACGTTGCAAGGTCACGGGTGGTGGTGATGGAGTGTATGCATCAGGGGGGAGCTGCCTATTCTTCTGGAATATTCCTAGGAAAACTGGGTGGTTCCTAGCTTGCCCTCCAGGACCTCGTGATATCCTGAAGGGTGTGAAAAACAGGGTCCACGGATCCCTTTAGGAAAAATCTCTTTGAACGTCGTGAGAAACTGGTGAAGCTAGACCTTCCTACTGGCCCTGGAGCACTGTGTTCGTGATGCCTGAGGAGTGGTACCCAGAGAAAGCAGGGCCTCCCTACACTCCCCAGGCAGGGCCGCTCGCCGGCCCTGAGCAGGGAAAGCACCACCTTGGAACAGGTCCTCTATAGGACCTGCCGTCTTAAACTCAAGACGGCACGACACATTTCTCAACGGCTGTTTAAAAAATGTTAGCAGTTTGCTCGGTAAATGCCTTCAAGTCTGCATTGTAAAACTGTGATTCTCCATGTGGCTTTGAGTGCCGACTTGATTTTGCGTGGAGAGGGCCGCTGTCCCAAGGCCATCCAGGCTGTCTGTCTGGAGCGTGGCTGGTGTTCTCAGGTGGGCCACGAGCTGCAAGGCTGATAAGTACAGAAAAATCCCGGTGACGATGGCGTCTCCGCGATGAAGAGCCCAGCAAAGCGGGCGGCCTCTTGGCCTCCAGACCTTGAGGACCCCCAGCCAGTGCTCCAGCCCCGCCCTCAGCCAAACACCTGTCCGTGTCTTCTGAACGTATCTTAGGGTTACTTCCATTTACCACACGTGGGATTCATGCCCGCCTCTCATCAACCTTCCTACCCCGTGCATCTTTGAGAGCTGCTGTTCTAGAGGATTCATTTCCATTTGGGTTTTTTTTGTTTGTTTTTTTTAAAAACTGTACTGGGGTGAAATTCACATAAATTTGCTCCCCAGCGCCCTCCCCCGGCCCGGGGAGCCAGCAAACAGCCGTCCCTTTCTGTGAACTCATTTATTCAGGACATTTTGTGTTAATGGAATCACACAACGGGCGGCCTCTTTGTCTGGCTCTGGGCTCCCCGCAGAAGGTTCTTGCCGCACTGCTCAAGACAGCCAAAGGGCAGAAACAACCCAATGCCCATCAACAGATAAACAAGCCGCGGTCTGTCCGTACAGTGGAGTGTCGTTCAGCCACAAGAAGGAAGGTCGTCCCCACACCCGCCGGACAACGGCTTGGGAGAAGTCGCTGGTTCAGTTTTGAGATCCACGGAGCCTAGGCGCTGTCTGGTCTGATCCGTAAGGTACTGGCCGATCAGACGACCACACAGATGATGGCTTTTCTTCGCTTTCACGTCAAGCTGTCTGACGTTGTGTCTGCTACAAGAGGGGCACCAGCACGTGTGTTTGCTATCTGCGCTCCTGTCACTGATCCAGGGGGGCTTTCGGCAACTTCACAGCATGACCTCCCAGCTCACGTTTCGGGGTCCTCCAAGCACGCTCTCTTTCTTGGAGTTTTCTTAGCTTGGATGCGGCACCCACGCTTACACACAGGAAACAAGATTGGGCATTCGGGCGATTCCTCTTTCGGAAAAGACCAGCGAGGAGGAGTATTTCAAAGTGAGTGTGCTTGTGTGCCCGTGTATGAGGTTGCCACCTTGGACGTAACCGATGGGAGGCTGGGACGGACAGCTGACTCTGCCGCTAGGGAAGTCCCGCCCGTGGGTCCGCGTCCAGCCACCGTTATTCTGTCCCCGGATTCTGTTGGCACTCGCTTCACCCCGATTCTCGAGACTCCAATCTGGTGTGATTTTCCCCACAAATGTTCAGACTGCTTTCATCCCAGCAGGCTGGATAGGAAGGAAGGAAGCCTCCAAAACTCTCACCTGTTCTTTGCCAGGGTGTGGAGTGAGACAAAACACCAGCCCTGAGAGCTTTGCTTTCTGCGGGAGTTTAATGTTTTTGGCTGCAGAAGTGGGAGTCCCTGTCGACCTCTCCCGACCTCCTCAAAACTCAAGACCCCGGAGCCTGTTTAACGTGTACTTCTTGCCCGAGTAAGGACGGGAAGCCGGGGGTGGCTCCGAAGGCCAGGTTCCCGTGAAAGCTCACGCCGAACCCCAGCACGGTGCGCCTCCAACGGGACAGCCACAGAATCATGAGGAGAGATGTACGGCTACCAGCCTGTTTTAGAGAGTACGTTGAGGCAGCGTTTATGGACTCCTTGTAATTCGCCACAAGGACATCAATCTAACAGAACTGAGTTCTCACCAAGCCCCGTACATTCTCAAGAGCCGTGATTTTCAGACTGTCTTTCTTCCTTGGTTCTGTGACTCTCCAGTCATGCGCAAGGGCCACGGGGAGCAAGGAGGAGCCGGCCGAGCAGCCCCCACCACCCACCAGGGCCGGAAACCTCTGCGGGGCTACTGAGGGACTGAATGCTTGAGAAGCCATCGTGTTGTAAAAACTCGGAGAGCCGCCGTGGTGGCGCATCTGGGGGCGGGTGCAGACAAAAGACAAGTCAAACGTGCGGTAGCTACCTGTCTGTGGAGCCAGGCTTCGCTTTCGTCCTCGTGTTTCTGAAATGAAATAAGAGCATTAGACAAAGGATGTTTTTGCATGGTTTGTGTCTGTGACCAACAGCGCAGAAACAATTTGATTCCCCTCCACGGTCGCTGCACAGGCACACAGAGCCGTGGCCCGCCCAGGGAGGAGGCATCCCGGCCCGCCGCTGTGGCTCACCGCCAAACACTCGTGTCCCCGAACAAGAAAAACATCACCCTCCCCGGCAACGGGGACAAACCCGTGGCGGGCGGGAATCCGGTGGAAGATGGCGTACTTCTGCCATATTTGGCCGTCAGTCCACGCGTGGGCCTGCTCGGAAGTGCTGCCTTGTTGTAGGGCTTTGTGCGTGTGCGTGTGCAGGTGTGTGGACACTCCTCAAGCCACAGCCCTGAATAACAACCCCGGGAGCGAAAAGTAAATCTCCCAGAACCGTGTGGAAAGACGCATAATGGAAGACCAAACAGAACAAAAAACACCAGCATTCCAGCTACGCCGTGGGCCTGCTCCCGGTGCTGGTCCGGCCTCCGGACGCCCAGGGAGGGGTTCTCTAGCCCCAAGTCCTGTACGGTCGGCAGGAGGGAGTCTCATGATGGACTCGCACGGGTCGGGGCGGAGGTGAGAGCAGGTGTAGATCAGCAACCATTCCCGGCTTCCTGGCTCTGCGTCTACTCCTTCCTTCCCTCCTCCCCCTCGATCACCTGGAGTCTGCTCTCAGGTGACTCACGTGGGGACGTCCGTCTCAGTAACAGATCACTCTGTGCACCTGGAAACGGCGCCTGATGCGGCGAGATGCTTCCGGGCCTCCCAGGCCACGGTGAACCTGCTCTACAAGCCCTCTCCCTCCCCAGCTGGGGAATAAAAACTTAGGGGCCAAAAGGAGTTTCCGGAAGACCTGCTGGGCATTATTCGTGGAGTATAATTGACCTTTTCTCACCTAGCACGAGGGGGTGTGCCTCTTCGGGCTCACGTGGAAGTGTGGAGGCCTCGCGCCCACGGGCCGGAGGGTGTGTCCTCGGCCGCCCCTCGGCTTGCATTTTCGTTCTTTGTTCGCTTCCCTCTGGTACTTTCCATGGTAGTTCACCTCCTCTAACTACACATTAAGTCAGCCCGAGCCCCCAGGAACATGGCTGGGCTCACCGATGACCTTCAGGGACGGATGCGGCCCCCCAGGGGCCGCCGGCCCCAGGTCCCCCGAAAGTGGGCAAGGCAAGACAGGTGGCAGGGCCGGCTCCACCCGTGTCCTGGGGGCTCAGGCTGCCCCTCCCCCTCTCTGATATCAACTGGAAAATGAAGAGAAGGCTCGTCCCGAGCATGCGGTGGGCGCAGATAAAGGGGGTTGACACATCACGGGCTGTGGAGCTCATGCAGGTCTGAGGACGCGACCCCTGCGGTCACGGAGGGCTCAGCCTTGACTTCTGCGGCAGTACACAATCCATCCACACGGTGGCACCAAAACAGAGGCCGGCAGGCGGGTTCCGGCCAGTCTGTGGACGGTGACCCAGACGCCCCGGAATGCTGCCTCCCTTCCGCCTCCCGTGCTTCCTGCCATCGGCCCCTGTCCCCTCCCTCCCCGTACCTTTGTGCAGACCCCGGTGGTGGCGTCGCAGAGGGTGAGAAGGGACACGTTCTGCGCCCGGCTCAGCCAGTTCACCGCGACCTTGGTGCTGGTGGCCCACTTCACCATGGTGATGTAGTACTCCCTGCAAACACGCAAACACACGGGGTTGGCAGCGTTGCGGGGGCCGTGGGAGCCAGGAGATGGGCGCAGCCCAGCCCTGGACGCCGGGCCGAGGGCCGGGGCCTGTCGGGCTGGACTCGTCCCGGGAGGTCCTGAAATGGGGTTTCTCAAGAAGGTGCTCGGATCGCGAACTGTGGCGGGCACAGCCAAGGCACTGACGTGCCCAAGTAAGCCACACAGCGCGGTTCCTTCTCAGCTGCTCCCTCCAGGGTTGCGGATAAAGTGCGCGCGGCCCAACGACTCCCGGAGGGGGAAGCGTGTGGCTTCTGCTCCGCGGGTCTTACGCGTCACGCTGCAGCTAGTGCTGACCTACTGGCTTGGGTTTCAAGACACAGCCCAGGCCAACGCGCCACTGCAGCTCACGGGACGGAGAAGGAGGTCACACGAGCGGCTGGCAGAGCGAGCACCAGGAAGCGCTTGGAGAGACAGGCGCTCGTGGCGCCTCACATGCTATAAAAACCCTGGGGCCACGCAGAGGAAGGCTCTGTGCATCCCTTCCCTTTCCTGGGAAGGCAAAACACCCAGGGACGTTCGCCAGCTAATTAGGGAAATTGGTTCAGGGCCCTGGGCATCAGGCAGATTTGGTTGGATACCCTAGATGTCACACGCCTGCTTTTACCCAAACCTGAAAACGTCACACTGTTCTAGGTTACCCTGTACTTAGCACAAGGGGTGCTGGGGCTTTCAGCAATTAATTCACTCACCAATTCACCCAGAGTCCTTCAAAACTGGGAGTCTTAGGGAGAAACTATACATTTGAGAAAAAGAAGAAAACAAGTGCAAAGAGACTATCCCTAGGTGAGTTCCCAGAATGTTCTAGAGGCCAGCTAACCTTTGTTCTATCACCTACCCCATCTATATCTATAATGAGATCTATTGTTAGGAATGATTACTTTGTGGCCTCACAAGGTCCTTTATCACTAAAGGCTCCAGCACATTCACGAGACAATTCCCAGCAAGCTCAAAAGGGACCTTAGTGCCTCCGATGATTATTTTCAACAGAAAGGCTTAAAGAACCAGATGTCTTCATCTAAGCTTTGGTTTAACCAGGAGATTGAATTGCTGTGTCCCCTATTTCTCGAATCCACCTGTCAATCAAAACTTTTAGTAACTTAACCTAAGTCAAAAGCTGGCTCAGGCCGGTACCTTCTGCGTCGGGGAGAGGGGAGGCCCGGGGACTGCCCATCAAAGTCTTGGCCAATCTCCTGGGGACACGGCTGGTGAGGATGTCATTCAGGCATAATCCAACTTTTATGATTTTCAACCTTCTCAATTTGCCGTGGTCTTGGAAATAGGGCTGTATCTGTTCCTACCACCTGCTCAGCAGGCCCACGGGCCTCGGGGACCTGGCTCTGTGTGTTTATAGGATCTGCCCGCTCCCCCGACGTGGTCAGGCTCCTGCTCTGAGGGGGACCGTGGCCTTTGGGCAAGTCCTCTGTGGATGCCAGAGCCGCTTGTAATGCTAGGTTTGATCGTCTCCCCAGATGTTTGTAGGCATGAAAACATTTATTTAGCTTGGCCCTTAAAAACAACTCAGGGTCGGGGCACCGGGGTGGCTCAGTGGGTTAAGTGTTCAACTTCGGCTCAGGTCACAATCTCACGGTTCGTGGGTTTGAGCCTCATGTCGGGCTCTGTGCTGACAGCTCAGACCCTAGAGCCTGCTTCGGATTCTGTGTCTCCCTCTCTCCCCCTCCTCCACTTGTGCTCTGTCTCTCTCTCTCTCTCAAAAATAAATAAACATTAAACAAATTAAAAAAAATAACTCAGGGTCTGTGCTCAGTCCTTGCTCTCCATATAATACTTCTTATTTATAAATTACAACATGAATGATCCTTTGGTCCCTGTTTGACGGAAGGTGGAGAGGGACTGCTAGCTTGAAGGGCCATGGGACGCATGTGGCAAACTCGTGTCTTCCTGGACTGTGGGGCCTTTTGGATGCAGACATTTGCATTGAGGGTGTGTGTGTGACATCACAGTGATGACCAAACATACTTCATCTGGATGAAATCAAGGAAGAAAAAGTCAGATCTCCTGGAATGACTATTTTTTTTCCCCACGGCCTCCATATAACAAGAAACCCCATTCTTGTTTCCGTTTGTTGGAGACATTCATGCATCCTATTATGTGTCTTTCTAGGTTTTGTGATGTTCTTTTGCACCAACAATCTTCATAAAGGCCAAGTCTGAAGCTCTTTCCCTTTAATTTCCCAGTTTGTAATATGAGACATGTCATAGAAAGGGAGAAATAACTGCACTACAGATGAGGTCAGTTACACATGGACCCGCTTTGCCTCGTCGTGTGGATCCTCACGGGGCCCTGACCAATAAGCAGGTGCAGCGTCCCTCAGAGATGCCTGAGGGCTTTGCTCCCACACCTCATTGCACATGGAACTTGAATCCTCAGCTCCTCATTGGTGTGATATGAATTTCAAACAAACTGAGGGCACCTTTGAGATTGTATGGTGATGAAATGCCATGAGAAATATTTTTTAGAACTCTTGAAACAATTATTAAAGACGCTAGAAAGATGCCATAACATATCTTTCTAGAAGGAAGTGGTGCTTCTTCACGTTTTGGCAATTCCAGGATCTCCCATCGTGTTGCTGTCCATCAAACACTTGGGAGCCTTCCGCCCGAGTGTCCCTCAGAACCACACACAGCAGTCTCATTACTTGTACAGCCACATCTCGTCTCGAACCAACGTTTCCTAATCCCATGAATTGTATCCAGGACTAGGCTTCATGCCAGATAAGCTCAGGGTATTTTAAAAAATCAAGTCAAGCCGTAAAGATAAAGCATTGCTCAGGATGGGCAATTTAAAGGCTGGCAGCATCTGGCGAGGAGACGCAGAGCCTCACGAAGAAGCGGTACTCTAGAAAGAATGACTATTTGCTTCGTGAGGTTCATAGCGACACCATATGTTAATGGAAAGGAAAACACAATGTTTGCCCATTTCTGAAACTTTCCCCTAAGTAGAAAGGTTCTCCTGGTTCCTTGTATATTTTCCATTTTCCTCTAACTTTAAAGCTGTTTGCCTGACCGTTATATGCAGGAGAAATGGGTAGATTCTGACTGTAGGGCTAGTGTCAAGGTCCAAGGTCATGGCTCTGTCAAGCTACTGTTGGTTATGAGGGTTGGACCATATGGCACACACATAGGGCCTCAGCAGTGTGGACGGCATGAGCCCATGGAGATTTCCAGCACACAGAGGCATCTGCTTGGCAAATGTGAGGAGGTCTTTACCAACTTTGTGCCAACGTGCCTGTAAAGACACAAAAAAGACGCAAAATCACAATACCGCCGGAGTGAGTGCTGAAAATCTCCAGCATCCGTAATCGACGGAGGTGTGTGAAACCACACAATGGCTTGTCCACCTTTGCTTCCCTCCATGAGACAGCAGTCGCCGAGCAGAAGGAGGACATAATCCTGCTCCCCAGTGTCTTATCCTTCCTCGGGAACACGACGCTCGTACCAGCCAGAAACGTGGGAAGTCAAACCTTTGCTACTTCGGTGTCGCAGACAATCATGACTTTTCATGGACACCTGTTGACTTAGATGTCAAAAAAAAAATTTTTTTTTGAAAGAAGGCAGAAGAAGGAAGAAAACTCTCAATTCAGCCAGCAGAGAGAGGCACGATGGATTCGGTTTAGATTCTGTCTTCCGATTTCATCGGAGAAGGTTCAAGCAGCACCCAAAAGTTCAGAGTCAAAAATAACCCCCAGCCGCATCTGCCGCCAGATTGCGTGGGTGGATGTCTCCTTCCTGAGGTGGAGTCATCAAGCAACACAAAGGAAGGAAAGGGGAGATCACACGGAAAACGTGAAGGCAGAACGGAGCCCTAAAAATACAGGGTGAGATGGAGTGGAGGAGGTGAAAGACTGCAGGGAAATCAAAGCTGAAAGTGAGAGAAATCCGACTAGGAGAAACTGAGCAAACCTGGGGAAGCTCTCCCAGAAGGCAGAGGAAGGTGCCACAGAGGCGACAGAAAGGGGCGGGGACTGTCCCTTCCGAGGACATAAGAACTTCTCACAGGGAAACCAGAGTGCCGGGACCAGAATGATCTCCAAAACTCACAGAAGAGGCATCTCCGTGGGTAAAACAGGATCTGAATACGTAGGTTAAAAGGATTTTCCACATGCCAGGGAGATTAATAAAATGCCTAAATATGTTCTGATAGAATCTTTGAGTCCTAAGAAGAAAGGAATCTCACCACAATCTACTAATAAGGAAGTAAGTGTCGACAAAGGGTCAAAATTTAGGCTGATAGCAAATTTCTCTGCTGTTCTAGGGCTAAGGGGTATTTAAATTTCAGTGTGTTTTTAACGACCCATATCTTGTCCTTAAGTACACGCCATAGTGAATCAAAAATTAAAGACTCAAAATTAAAAGCTTAGCATGGGGGTGCCTGGCTGGCTCCAAGGGTGAGCATCTGACTCTTAGTTTTGGCTCAGGTCATGATCTCATGGTTCGTGAGATTGAGCCCTGCGTCGGGCTCTGTGCTAACAGCATGGAGCCTGCTTGGGATTCCCTCTCTCTCCCCCTCTCTCTCAAAATAAATAAACATGTTTTTTTTTTTTTAAGTTTAGCATGTAAGAAGATGATCCAGAAAATCAATCATCTGTAACTAGTCCCAAACACCTATCGATTTGATAACCAATTTGAAGTAACAATCAGAAGTAATTATTATGTGACAAAACATGATAAAACAAAAAAAAATATTGGGTGACTATTTCCTTGAATTACAAACATTTAGCGAATCTTTTAGAGAAGATTATAAGTTTTTTTTAATGTTTATTTATTTTTGAAAGACAGAGACAGCCAGAGCACAAGCAGGGGAGAGGCAGAGAGAGGGGGAGACACAGAATCCGAAGCAGGCTCCAGGCTCCGAGCTGTCAGCACAGAGCCTGATGTGGGGCTTGAACTCGCCAACCGTGAGATCATGACCTGGGCGGAAGTTGGACACTGAACTGACTGAGCTCTCCAGGCGCCTGTTTCAGAGAAGATTATGAACAAAAGGTAAGACACATTATACATGATGAAACAGAAAGGAACATTAAAGGGAAAGGAATATAAACTATGTTTCCAGAAGAGGAAACTAAATGTGGTAAAAAAAACTTTTCAAAATGAGAATCCACTTGGGAAGGCTGGAACTGATTCCACGTAAGCTTCCTGAGGGCAGAGACCACATCTGCCTTGTTCCTTCCTGTATCGTCAGCCCCTGCAAGGTGCATCACATGTGCTGAATGTTGAATGTTTTTTAAAGGAATAAATTTAATTCCAACAGAAAGACCAATAGGTTTTTTTTTTTGTTTTTGTTTTTGTTTTTTTTTTTTTTTTTTTTTTTGCAGAGAGATCATCTAGTAAAAGAATTCTAAAGTTCACATGGAAGAAGAAATGGAAAAAAATAGCCAAGACGGTTTTGAAAAGGAAGTCTCTCAAGAAGAATTTACACCAAGACTTGTTAATGGGAGACCAGAGCTACGGGTCTTTCCTTGATGGAACGGTCACACTGGTGACCGGACCACAGAAAATCTGGCCTTAAATCACGATGGTTTATATAAGAACAAAATAGTTTATGTAGTAATTTATTTATTTGATTTTTAAAGTTTATTCATTGAGAGAGCGAGAGAGAGAGAGAGAGAGAGAGGGAGAGAGAGAGAATCCCAAGCAGGCTCTGCACTGTCAGCACAGAGCCCCAGGCAGGGCTCGAACCCACGAACCGTGAGATCATGACCTGAGCTGAAGTCAAGAGTCCGACGCTTAGCCGACTGAACCACCAGGTGCCCCAGTGTATATAATAATGTAATATTTAATGAAAACGTTATCGGGAACGAAGGTGGCATGTGATCCAGAAAACAGTGGCTCCAACTCGGGACAGCAGTGGAGGTCCCAGGACGTGGTAGAGAATAGTTAGCCCACACTGGGATGGGCAGTGGGGGTTCTTGCGAGGACAGGTTTAGGGATCAGGGCAATACAGCAGAATACCTAATGGAGTTTGGGAGGACAGGAATGAGAGTTAAGAAAAAATCAAACAGTTCACGTTAAAAACAGAGTAATTTAAAAGACAATTACTTATGATCAGAGCTCCTTGTGGGTAGAGAATAGTTAGCCCACACTGGGATGGGCAGTGGGGGTTCTTGCGAGGACAGGTTTAGGGATCAGGGCAATACAGCAGAATACCTAATGGAGTTTGGGAGGACAGGAATGAGAGTTAAGAAAAAATCAAACAGTTCACGTTAAAAACAGAGTAATTTAAAACTCCAGGAAAAAACGCTGAACAAAAAGACACACAGCCCCATCACACCTCTAGCATGAAAGACAATTACTTATGATCAAGTCAGTGCTATTTATTGATTTTAACTTCTTAGAATCAACGTACAGAGTAGTAGTAAGATTTAGTTATGGCCACGGGACAGAATGCAAATGCCACCAATCTCAGTGACAGAAACGTTAACAAAAAGATGACAGAGTTTCTAGGGGAGAGACAGGGACAGAGAGGGACCTGGAGGAAAGGACAGGACCCATATCTTCATCTTTCAAACTGGGGAGGTGCGAATTGTTGTCTATAGTTAACGCAATACAGAAGAAACTGGTAAGAATATTATTTAAGTTTCTAAAGGTAACCAACAGGGGCGCCTGGGTGGCTCAGTCAGTTCAGCATCCGACTTCGGCTCAGGTCATGATCTCACAGCTCGTAGGTTCGAGCCCCGTGTCGGGCTATGTGCTGACAGCTCAGAGCCTGGAGCCTGCTTCGGATTCTGTGTTTCCCTCCCTCTGCCCCTCCCCCACGCATGCACGCTCTCTCTCTCAAAAACGAATAAACATTAAAAAAAATAAAATAAAATAAAGGTAACCAACAGAGGAAATTAAAACGCACATAAATGAGAAGGTGGGAGGGCATGGGGTGGGGTATGCACATTTCTTGTGTATCCTAAGAAATTACGCATAAATAAAAACAAATAATAAAACTGATTAATATAAATTAATAAAAAACAAGTAAATAAAAAATGAAATATATAAGCATATTATTTAATGACGCAAGGGTTACTGTTGGGGAAAACCATACAAGGAGTTAAGGTCATCTCCATCTGGGGCTGGGTGAGTGGGGAGGGACTGTTGTTCCCTGTAACCCCTTCTGCATGGTTTTACTTCTAAGCATTAATATGGAGCATTTTGACTAAAAGGAAATGGAAAGTTACAACTAAATAAAAATTAAGAAAAGATAACCGCACGGAGTTGTCGACAAACACTGAGTGACCTGGACGAGGCTGGGTCTGTCGACGAGTACCCGTGGGGACGTAGGGAGAGGCAACTGCCCTCGGGAGGCACATGGGCACGGCTCCTCTGGGTGCTTCTGGCCACACTGATGTGCAAGAATGAGTGTTTTTTTAAGCTCCTGAAGCAATGAATCGACATTACAAGAAAAGCGGGCAAGAGGGGGCCTGTCAAGGACAGAACACTTCGAGTGTGTGGACTGCGTGAGGCAGAAACCGTGTCTGCAGAATCCAGAAAGTGTTTCTCTTTGTCCAGCGAGGCCAGTGCGGCCGGAGCAGGGAGCTGTCCAGCTCGCGACTCAAACCGGCCCGGCCCGGCGGGGGCAGACACGCTGGGACAGGAGAGGGCTTCACGGCGTTCAAGATCTCAGCCAAATTATTCCCCAAACAGAACAGTTTTAATTAGAACATACATAAACAAACTGAATACATATTTTGTCCCCTGTCCTTCTCAAAAAAAAAAAAAAAAAAAAAAAAAAAAGGACCAAACATCCTGGAGGAAGTTTTCCTTCTTTTGAAACCATACTCAAGAGCTATTGCTCTGATGTGCTGAGTTCTCTTGGGGGCTTTGCTAGGAGAAGCTTCTGTGATTTCTGAATTTTATAGAACAGGGGCCTTTATGAGGCTGTCCACAGGCAGGTGACCCCACAGCTGTGTTTGGGGCCAGCCTGGGGGCCTGGTCGATTTGTGTCCCAGATGTGTCCCCCCTCAAGACCTCTTTTCCCAGGAGAATGGCGCGTCCACCGTGTTTTCGCTGTGCTCCCTCTGCAGAGGTGCTGAGGGCCCTAGGCTGTGTGCTGTTTATGCTGGACAGAGGTTTCCGCATTAGGGCTGTGTAGCTCACAGATAATGCACAACAGTAGGAACCCCCACGCCCGTCTTCCCCAGATGAGAAGTCCCAGACTGCCTGCTTCTGCTCAGTTTACGGGCACCACTGGCCCAACTACAGATGCTGAAAACAGGGGCGGGAAGGGACTCCCCCAGAATCCTCCACGAGGCCACGGTCACCCCTCCCTCCTTGAACCTGTGGTCTGTGCCATGTGATCTCCATTGCCGTGTATTACCAATTCTTCTTGACAACTAGCCGGGCCCGGAGCTCCTTGTGGCACTGCAAAGGGCATGCCTCCTATTAGTTGTGATCCAGTACCAAGGCTCGGGTACCTACAGAAGAAACCAATAAAACCCTCACGACTTGAGTCACACTGCCTCACGAGAGGAGAGAGGAGGCACTGACCGAGGAGAATCCAGAAGGACATTATAATGGGAAAGAAAGTCAATGTCAGCGAAGCAACAGTAATGCGACTTGACTTTGTGTGATGGGATAGCCGTAGGTTACGCAGGCCTGCGTGCCCAGAGAACTCTGAGCCCCCTTGGCCTTGGCCTCTCCACAGGGCCTGTTTGTGTCGGTGCAGGAAATGAATCCGGGTTGCACATCAACATCACCCCATTCCCGCAAATCTCTAGCCAAAGGTGCCTTCAAATCCATTCCATTGCGCCTGGAAGGAAGCACGGACAGAGACGGGGAGCCTGTCTCCAGGGTCCTGTGCGCACCGGCTCAGAGTTGCAGAGCACGCCCCCTGCAGCCACCACACTCCCGGGAGGCTGGCCCACCCAGAGACAGCAGCGGACAGCAATGGCGACAGGGGGCTTCTGCGGCAGAAGCAGCCAATGCCTCTGCCGCAGGGGGCAAAGGCAGTAGCAGAAACAGTCTCCGCACCCACGCTTGATTATCCAAGTTAGCAGTCCTCAAAGTGTGATCCCCAGACCAGCATACTGGGAAGGCTGGGAATACAAATTCTCAGGCCTCAACCCAGACCCACTGAGTCCAAAACACTGTGGGCGGGGCTGAGCAGTCTATGGCTGAACGAGGCCCCCAGATAATTCCAGTGGTGTTTGAGTTTGAGAACCACGATCTAAGTGAGCCACGTTGACATGCTGGTGAGCAGGAGACCGCAGAGAACACCTCCAAGAGCCACTGAATGACAGATCTCCATCTCCACATCTGCCTTTACTAAACGTTCTCTGGGGTGAATAAACGTATTGGCAGGCAGATAAGGTGTTTTGGAATAAAGAGAAGTTGGTTGCAGTAAAAAGAGGGGAGAAAACAGGGTTTAAAGCACAATGATGTAAGCAGACGAGACAGAGCAGGGCTTTGAAAGACACAAGGATTGATCCAGTGCCGAGATGAAGAGAGATACCGAAACATTCTGATAATCACAGAAAGCAGATGATCGTACTTTGAGAATCTTAGACACTGCGTTTTTTAAAAACTTATTTTGAGAGAGAGAGAGAGAAAGAAAGCACAGGCAGAGAGAGAGGGAGAGAGAAAGAATCCCCAGTAGGTTCCGCATCATCACTGCAGAGCCTGATGCAAGGTTCAAGCCCACAAACCGCGAGATCATGACCTGAGCTGAAATCAAGAGTCAGACGCTTAGCTGACTGAGCCACCCAGGTGCCCCAGAAATTGCATTTTAAAAAGAACATGACACCAAAACATTAATAGGAAGTAAAGGTTCCTAGAAGAAATGCTACCAGTTTTCTCGTTATTCTAAAGTACTTTATCTGCCAATGAATAACATTTGTTCATTCCAAGAGCATTTAGTTAGGGTTTAGCATTGTGCAGACATGGTCCCAGGTGCTGGCAATGCAGAGAACCAAACCCTCGTTGTAGGGGGGCTCGGTTTGTGGGGAGACAGACAACCCCTCATTTCAGTGAGGGGTAAGGACTGCCCTACTGTAAGGAGGTCATGGGTCTGCCCGGTGGATGGGGGTGGAGGGCGTGGTGAAAAGCACAAGTTTGCTGAGAAGACACTGCCAGCTTCCCAAAAATCTGCAGCCAGAGTTGCCTTCAGATCAAAATACACGGACTCTTCCTGGTGAGAAGTATATGAATTTTTTATTAGTCCATTTGTTTGCCATAAAATATTAACAGGGCACTGTCTCTCTCCCAGGGATTAATGTGCTGTGTCACTTTGTGGTACTCCAAATTCTGGCAAAGGTTCTCACAGTTGTGGGCAATAAAGGGCAAGGGAACAGAAGGTCTGTTTATCTCGCGAAATAAAGAGCCTGCAATTAACTCTGGCATTTTCTCAGCAATGTTCATTCCATGAATAAAGGCGGAGAAGAAAAAAATATTTTGGGAGAAATTTTTAAAAAGTGATGTTTTTAAATAGAAGACATTGTTGAGCAAACGGAAACACCAGATACCAAATGCTGCCGGTGATGAAGGGTCTGGCTCCGTATCTGAGCGGGTCCTCAGAGGAGTCACACGGTTGTGTAAAAATATCTGCAGGCAAATTGCATTCTGCAGAATATGAAAGTGATGTGGCTCCAAGACAGATTACTATTTGATGTAGATTTCCACGATTTCACTTTCAATGGAGGAACCTTTCCCTTCCATCTTAGGGGCTGGTTATAATGTAGGATCATTGTCAGGATAAGGGAGAAGGAGGTGAGAGAGGTGCCAGCTTAGGGACTGTGGAGTCCTTGTTCAAACGTCGATATGCTTTGAACGTGAAGGGATTTACAGAATAGGAGACGTAGAGGCAAGTGATGGAGGTGGTGGGGGTGAAGGTTACGGTGACGGCGGTGATAGTGGTGATGGTGATGGGGGTGAGACGATGGTGGTACAGCAGTATAGTTGTTGAAGGGGCTGGGGCTGAGGTCACTAGTAATGAGGACCTTGTTATTGTGTGATGTTTGCATTGCTCTGATGACCTCTGTCTTCCCCCTAATTCTTAGTCAAGGTTTATATTGGATTCACTATACCAATCTCCCAACGAGTCCCTATTTTATAGAGATGGACCAGAAAGAAGGCTCCGTTTCCTAGCTGGTTGGCATGGGCTTATCATGGGTAGTCATGTGTGGAAGAGGCACCTGGTGGCAGAGGAGGCCCTGAGAATGTAAGCCCCGAGGGTTTGCAGAAATCTAGACCACGTGCACAGTTAGAAGCAGAGAGCTGCATGTACACACAGAAATATGCTAGGTCTTTACATACTGCTGAGTGAAAAAGAGGGGAAACGGTCTACACGCACACAGAAGTTTATTATGTATCTGTATCTATGTACATCACAATGTCACTTGTGTAAACAGCAACACACGTTTTACTAACATTAATGGAGAGAAGGGGGACTCAAATATGTTTAAATAGGTGCCTATGTAGTAATGTTTCTGACACTGGCCATAGTAGCATCTTCATAGACAGTTCTCCGGAGGCAAGGGAAACAAAAGCAAAAATAAACTACTGGGACTACATCCAAATGAAAACCTTCTGCACAGCAAAGGAACCGACCAAGAAAACTCAATGACAGCCTATGGAATGGGAGAAGATATTTGCAAATGATATAGACAATAAAGGGTTAGTATCCAAAATATATAAAGAACTGATATTACTCAACAACCAAGAAACAAATGATCCCACTAAGAAATGGGCAGAAGACAGGAGCAGACACTTCTCCAAAGAAGACACCCAGATGGCCAGCAGACACATGAAAAGATGCTCAACATCACTCACCATCAGGGAAAGACAAATCAAAACCACACTGAGATACCACCTCACACCTGTCAGAGCGGCTAAAATGAACAACACAATCAACAACAGGTGTTGGTGAGCATGTGGTGAAAAAGAAACCCTCATGCACCGTTGGTGGGATTGCAAACTGGTGCAGGCACTCTGGAAAACACTATGGAGCTTCCTCAAAAAGTTAAAAATAGAACTACCCTAGGATCCAGTAATTGCACAAGTGGGCATTTGCCCAAAGAATATAAAAACACTAATTCAAAGGGGTACATACACCTCTATGTTTACTGTAGCGTTGTTTGCAATAGCCAAAGGATGGAAAGAGCCCAAAGGTCCACTGACTGATGAGTGGATAAAGAAGACGTGGTATAGGTATACAGTGGACTGTCGTCCAGCCAAAAAAAGCATGAAATCTTGCCATTTGCAATGATATGGGTGAGCTACAGTATCAATGCTGAGTGAAATAAGTCAGAGAAAGGCAAATACCACAGGAGTTCACACTCACAGGTGGAATTTAAGAAGCAAAACAAATGAGCAAAGGGGAAAAGAGAGAGAAAGAGACAAACCAAGAAACAGCCTCTTAACGATAGAGAACAAACTGGTGGTCACCAGAGGGGAGGTGGGCAGGGTTATGAGTGAAATAGGTCATGGGCATTAAGAGGACACCTCTATTGGGGCGCCTGGGTGGCTCAGTCAGTTAAGCGTCCGCCTCTTGGTTTCGGCTCAGGTCACGATCTCTTGGTTCGTGAGGCTGAGCCCCGCATCCAGCCCTGCACTGGCAGAGCAGAACCTGCTTGGGATTCTCTCTGTCCCCCTCTCTCTCTGCCCCTCCCCCATTCGTGCTTTCTCTCTCTCGCTCTCTCAAAATAAATAAATAAACTTAAGAAAAAAAAGAGTAACTGATACTGATGAACACCGCGTAATGTACAGAAGTGCTGAATCACCATACTGCACGCCCGAAACTAATAAAACAGTGCATGTTAACTATAGTGGAATTAAGTTAAAAACAATAAAGAAAAAAAACAATTTAAAGGAAAAATGCATTGAACAAAGTAGTCGATTTCAGCAAACAAAAAGCCAGAAACTGACCAAGAAACATAAGTGTCTATGTCGCGAGGAGAGCACGGAGTAGGGACTCCCTGAAAAGAACAATGAAATAAAAAGAGTGAAGCCTCGCACAGACCAGCGGTGGGATTCCATGAGCTAAGCCCATCTAAGTCCTTGGAACCGGAGGTCAAAAATGAATGAACGAATGAGCTCAAGTAGAAGAAAACGCAATGAAAGCAAGACGCCTTTGAGCCTTTTGCCAGCCCACGTCCCCGCCCAGGTGCGTCAGGGACCCACTGGGCTCCTTCTCACGGTGCAATTGTGTGACAGCCCGCGGCCGTCTGGCAATCAGGAAGAGCGCACAGGCCGCCGGCTGTGCCCCGGCCGAATGGATATTCGGAGGAGAATAAAAACACGTATCGGCACAGTGCAACTAGGCTTCGAAAAGGTCCTGCGGGTCTATGCTGCGTCTTAGCTCAACACCCAGCCCCCCAGCCCTGGGAAGGCGCCAGGAAACCAGCACGACACAGCCGCGTTTGTTGGATCAGAGCAGCTGGGTTTGGGGGGAGAAAATGGTAAAAACCACGGGGCGGGCGGTGCGTAATGATTTCCATCTAGGTCT
The DNA here is from genome assembly GCF_022079265.1 of Lynx rufus. NCBI lineage: Eukaryota > Metazoa > Chordata > Mammalia > Carnivora > Felidae > Lynx > Lynx rufus. Next base: position 167,078,200 of record NW_025814856.1, on the reverse strand, counting down.
CCACCCACAGGACACAGGTCAGCTTGTCAAGGTGCTGCTGCCCTTCCCTTAGCCCTGCCTCCGCGGGGTCATGGTCCCTAATTACCTTTCACGTAAACGTCTTAAAAGACGGCCTCAAATTTGGCCCAGGGAGTCCTGTGCCCGAGGGCCGCGTTGTGGGCTGCTGTCCCTCCCACCTCGCGTGTCGTGGCTCCCACCACACTTCATTTCGGCCGTGGACCACGAGCTGTCCCGCTTTCTGGACTGTGGGTGACACGATGGGAGAGGCCATCCGGGTGCCTAACACAGCGTGCGGCACAAAACCAGGGTCAGTAAGTGTTGGCCAACTGGAAGGATCCGGAAGCCCAGACTCCATCTTCCCTGTATCTGAGAACTGTTGGAGGGGAGGTCAGGCTGGTTAGCAGGCAAACAACAGGAGGAATCTGGAAATGGGTGGTGTAAACGACAGACAGCTGACAGATGAAGTGTCTTGTTTCTTCCTCCTGGTGGCTCCTTGACCAGCCTGCTGAAAGTGACCAGTGGACCTTCCAGAATGTTCCATACCTCTCTGGAGGCTGTTCAGGGAGGTGAGGCTGTCCAGCCCACCTGGCTTGAGGCCCAGCACCCCCTTCCACACTCTGTGTGGATTCAGACACCTTCCTTAAACTCTGCATTTCTCAGTCTTCACATCTGGGGAACGGGGGCACTAGGAGCTACTTCAGATGTGTACAGCTTGCAAAAGCCTTTAGGGCCGTCCTGGACCCAGCCACTGTCCTGTACATGCTATAAACCCACATCCTTGTTCCCGGGGAGACGGGCAGAAGGAAAAGCAAGAGTGAAAACCCACCAGCAAATCCAGAAGTCCGGTTTGGAAGGAGCAAAGATATAAATAGCCCTGAGGTCACAGCTTTATAGTTCAAACCACAACACATGACTGACGATGCTTCAGGGCTCCCCACTCTATGCTGGGACCCCTGTGCTCCCTTACTTCTCTTGAAGACTGGATCCTGGGATATCCCAAATCCTGCCCACACCTCCGACCCCTCCACCTGCCGACCCTCCTCCTTGGAGAGGATTTCTCCATCCTTTGGCAAAACTCTTAAAAGAATCAATGTCAGGGCGCCTGGGTGGCTCAGTCGATTGAGCAACCAAATCTTGATTTCGGCTCAGGTCATGATCTCATGGTTCGTGGGTTCAAGGCCCACACTGGGTTCTGCACTGACAGCTCAGAGCCTGCTTGGGATTCTCTCTCTCTGCCTCTCTCTCTGCCCCTCCTTCCGCTTGCACTCTCTCTCTCAAAATAAATAAACTTAAAAAAAAAAAAGAATGCCTACTCTGTGGCACTTAATTTTTGTAACAGGATACATTTCTTTGTTGTCTCTCCCCACCTAGGTCCTTGGAGGATGTGGGTCTCCTTCCCTCCTCCCTAAAACCCTCCACATGGTAGGTTTCTTACTTTTACCTTTCCTAGACCAGTTGAAGAAAGCCAGAACATGTTGCCTCAAGATATGCCTTTTTGACATACAAATTATTTTGAGCTGAAGGCAATGAAGAAGAGCAAGCCCAGAAAAAAGGCAGGAGACACGTTCTCCTTGGGCTGGAGACAGACTCTTACGCAGAGATGCACCAGCGGAATCTGCAAATAGACCTTCCTCTGGGAGTTGCCTCCCATGATCTGCTGTCCTTGAACACCTAAAACTGCTCCCCTTCGTCCGGCTAATTCCCTGGAAATTTACTGTTCCTGGTTGAAGATGCTACAGGGGTGGCAGTTCTGAATTTCTGCTTTGAGTCACTTTTCGGTGAGCTTTTTTTTTTTTTTTTTTTTGACTCTTCTTTTCCAACGTTTATTTATTTTTGGGACAGAGAGAGACAGAGCATGAACGGGGGAGGGGCAGAGAGAGAGGGAGACACAGAATTGGAAACAGGCTCCAGGCTCTGAGCCATCAGCCCAGAGCCCGACGCGGGGCTCGAACTCACGGACCGCGAGATCGTGACCTGGCTGAAGTCGGACGCCTAACCGACTGCGCCACCCAGGCGCCCCTCGGTGAGCTTTTTGAAGACGGGCTCCATGCGCATTAATGAGCTGATTTCCTTTTGTTAATCCTTCTTTTTGTTAAGGAGTCCCGGCTGAAGTTCTGCCTCCCCAACAGCATCCTATAGTGGCAATGGCACGATGTCACCAACGCCTACACATTTCTAAAGGTTTGGTTCTTAGAAAGGTTCCAGAAAACCAAAGAACTCTCAGTCGTTGAGGATCCTATCAATGTAGGATTTTACTGGCTACCTGTTCAGCTCGCTGGCCCATTCAACAAAGGTTTCCTGAGCTTGTCCTGTGTTGCAGGCATTGCCTCTGGAGGGGAGGGCGGGCGTTGCACAAAACAGACCCAAGTCCCTGCTCGCGGACCTTCCTTCCAGCTGTTGGGCAGGGAAAGGACTTGGTGAACACAGCACACAGAATATCCTGCTGGGATGACCCTAGGAAGGAAAGTAAGGCCGGGGGAGGAGGGAGTGGGGCTGTGACTCAGGCTCGGCTGTTAGGGAAGTGCTCAGGAAGGAACACTTTTTTTTTTTCTGTTAAACAGAACTTTTTAATAAATATAAACTAGTATTAACATAATACTCAAAAAGAGGAGATGTGACTTAAATATCAATGTCAAAATACCTGGTTAATCTTTTTTTTTTCAATATATGAAATTTATAGTCAAATTGGTTTCCATACAACACCCAGTGCTCATCCCAAAAGGTGCCCTCCTCAATACCCATCACCCACCCTCCCCTCCCTCCCACCCCACATCAACCCTCAGTTTGTTCTCAGTTTTTAACAGTCTCTTATGCTTTGGCTCTCTCCCACTCTAACCTCTTTTTTTTGTTTTTTTTTTCCTTCCCCTCCCCGATGGGTTCCTGTTAAGTTTCTCAAGATCCACATAAGAGTGAAACCATATGGTATCTGTCTTTCTCTGTATGGCTTATTTCACTTAGCATCACACTCTCCAGTTCCATCCACGTTGCTACAAAGGGCCATATTTCGTTCTTTCTCATTGCCACGTAGTACTCCATTGTGTATATAAACCACAATTTCTTTATCCATTCATCAGTTGATGGACATTTAGGCTCTTTCCATAATTTGGCTATTGTTGAAAGTGCTGCTATAAACATTGGGGTACAAGTGCCCCTATGTATCGGCACTCCTGTATCCCTTGGGTAAATTCCTAGCAGTGCTATTGCTGGGTCATAGGGTAGGTCTGTTTTTAATTTTCTGAGGAACCTCCACACTGCTAGGAAGGAACACTTTGATCGCGACTGACAGTGCATGGGTGCTCCCCTCAGCCATGCGGGGGAACTTTCCAGGCAGACGGAGCACAGGTGCAAGCGACCCAAGAAGGGGGCGAGCCCAGCATATCTGAGGAGGGGTGCCGAGAGGCGGGATAAAGCTGTGCAGTGGCTCTAGCGTGGGCAGGTAGGGTTGGGTCCTCGGAAGAAGAAAGACGACAGGTGGCTTTCTTGACGTAGAAGCTGTTTTTGGCCCCCGGCCGTCTGGTGAGCTGTACCTGCCTGCCGCTACTCGCCCAGAGCATGTTTCTAGCAGAAGGGCCTGGAATATGTCAACATTGTGGAAGAACAGACCTCAGCAGCTAATGATTTTAAGGGAACAAAAGAATGTAAGCACAGCAGCCACCAGCAGGCCAGCAGAGGGAACAGGCGGTCTGACATAGCTCACGGCTTTCTGGGCTGGGCAGGAGGGGCGGGGAGGGCCTGGAAGCCTGTGGTCCCGGAGAGCCTCAGCTGGGGTCACCAGGAGATGGGAGGGAGGGGACGCCCTCTGACGCCGGGCCCTCCAGGGGAAGATCCCCCAGGAAAGTCAGAGGCGGCCAGACTGCGGGCAGTAGGATTTTGGAAGGAGATCGGGGCATCCGTTCTGTGTCCAGTTGGTGACGTCATTTAGAGATTCTCAGAAAACGTATTTGAAACCTGGAAAGAGGGAACAGGATCTAGCAGTATTCTTCCAGCATAACCCCGGGCTCGGCCTCTGAGGCAACTGGGGACTCTGCCCGGGCAGACTTCCCTCCTGGGTTTTTGCAGGTGGACCAGCTATCCCCCAAGGTCACAGTTCAGGGCCCTGCTAGACCCGTTACCCAGCAAACCTGTCCCCACACTTCTCTGTTACACCGATCACACAGACCTAGCTTTGCCGATGCCAGCAAGACTGGTCCTAACACCTCACTGGCTCCCTTATTAGCTAAGGAGTTAAATAATGTCTTCGACACACATTCGTTTACTTTGCCCGGAGAACTGCAACCTGACCAGTTCATGCAGAACTGGGGTTGTGGGGACAGGTCAGGCTGAGTTCTGAAGGGGAAGATTGCCAGCAAGTCCACAGGAAGTACTGACCACGCCACAAGACGGGGTGACCGTATAGCCAGCCCTGTGCCACCTGCACTGTTTCATTTGGTTTTTACAACCACTTCTATCAGTAATGTTTATCTCCATTCTACAGATGGGGAAACTGAGGCAGCATGTCTGCATACCTTCCCCAGGGTTCCAGGACTCGGATTTGAACGCAGGCGTTGGCTCGAGATCCTTCACTCTGAACCAGTGGTTCTCCATGTGGGGACATTTGGCAAAGATGGGGGACTGTCACAACTGAGGGTGGGGTGCTACTGGCGTCTGATGGGTGGGGCTGGGGCCCCGCTAAACACCCCGCAGTGCCCCCCACAGCAAAGAGTCACCAGGCCCCACGTGTCGTAGTGCTGAGGTTGGGAGAGACACGGTCACCCCGCACAGTAGCTCGGCCCCTCCTCCACACCCCACGTGCTTGGTGGCCCTTCGCACGCCTGCAGTTATCCACTCGCTTGTGACGATTTATTCAGTCTACACCCCGGGCCCTACATCATCCGCTCCACGTCTTGTTCCCCACGATGCTTGCGGCGCTCACGCTAACGGCTGGTGAACTAAATGCCCGATAAATATTCGCTCACAATTTATTCTACGATTTCTGATATACCTGTGCTCTCTTTGGAAAAAATCTCAAGGCCGTGTGACAGAGAGAGAGAATGAGACAGCGTGACGTTTGCATATTACAGATTTCTGCTGCACGTGAGGCACGGGATTGCATTTAGCCTAGGAAATCAGAGCAGAGAACCTGAAGCCAGTGTCTGAATTTCAAGCCCCGACTGAGGCTAATTTTTCATTGTCCTTGAAGGTAATCAGGCCTGTGGAAACAGCATCACCAAATTGACCAAATGAGATTTTCAATTAACTCAAACAGATGGCTTAAATTTTCCAGGTGACTTTCCATATTAATTCAGTGAGTTTGCTGGACCAGGCCCCGGGAGGCTTGGCAGGGATGGGGGCTGAAAGGAAAACAATGAAATATTGGATCTTCAGGAGAGGAGGCAGAGCGATGACCGGAGCTTTTCTTCTACCCCAGCAGAAGCACATGAGCCGGATCAGTTCAACACCTCCCCCCCCCCCCCTCGACCAGCATATACCAAGGGCTCTGGGACTCCAGGCACCGGTGGCTCGGGGGCCAGCTTCATTAGCCTCTGGGGACATTGCGACCCTCTGATATGACTGAGGAGACCAATCCTGGGCAGGGAGAGAGGCCGCGAGGAGCCATTTATAGAGCCCAGAATTCTGTGCTTGGTCTGTGTACCTGAGGACCTCACAGCATTTTATTATCCACGGAGAAGAAAGCGTTAAAAGAATCTCTGTGGAATTTTCCACGGACTCACGCTTCTGAGGGTCTTACTAAGGAAGTCACCGCAGGAGAGGACCACACCATCCACAGAATACCAGCAGTACCCAATGCCAGAGCGCCCAGCGGATGGGGCCACAGCTCCTGTCCTTCTAGAAGCTGCCAGAAGTGACTAATAATGTGGAGTTCTGTAACTGGATAGTAAAGGCCTGGGCTAGAGGTTTTGGAAAATTTGGGGTGGGTGTCCTCTGAGTCTCAGAATGAATCGTTCTTGGCTTCACTGGGCCCATATCTAGACTTACGGAGATCTATCGGCGAGTGGGTCTGTACGGTGGGCTCCCCTTTTTTTCAGCCCCCCATCAATGTCCCCCATAGAGAAGCTTACTGCTGATATGGGGGGTTCTGGAAGTCTATTCAGTCCCCAGGCTGTTCAAACTGTGGTGATACTCAGACCACTTCACTTAGATAGACCCTACTCAGCAGTTTTGGTTAAAAGAAAAAAAAAATCTACCCAAACCAGACGGTAATGATAACAGGCCAGTTACCTTTGCCAATATGCTCTAACACCTACACAGGTTATCTTACCAACCAGGAGAAGTGGGTTACTAGAGCAGGGTTTACCACCAGCTCCTCGAGCTGCCAAAGTACGCCATTGTTCTAAAGTTATCTCTTAAATGGGGCACCATTTACAGAAAGTCTGATCATGTGGATTTTCTTGGTTAAGGCTATATCCATTCATCCAATGGATGTTCTCCAGCGTCTGCCTGTGTGAGACAACGTGTCCCTGCTAGAGTCTTGCGGCTGACCTGACATGCCCCTTCCCAAGGAGCCCAGCCTCCCAGGGAGAGCAGTCTCCTCCTGACTAAGGAAAGAAATAGTGGTACTGGTTGGACTCGTATTCCTTTCCAGAAAAGTGAATCATGAAGCAGTAAGCAAAGCTTTGGACAATGTACCTTTTTCTTGGATGTTTAAGAGAGCAGTAAAATAAATCTGAAGAGACCACGTAAATGAACGTTCATCTTATTTTTTTAACATAGTAGAAACAAGGAAGCAAACCTCATCCGTGGGTCATCGGGTGGCATCATCTCCAGATCGTGGGTGGGTCCATTTAAGCCAATGACGTGCAGGGAAATGCTGGGGTTTTCACATCCAGCCTGGGAAGCAAAGAAGACCAGGTGTGAGTAAACCTTCCTGCGGGGACAGTGCCTCAGTTGCTGCACGGAGGCCCAGAGGTAACTGGGGTGCCATTCCTTCTCCAGGAACCCTACCCCCTTCTTGTTCCTCCAAGTGCCTCCCGATTATCAACCTGGGAGGGGCAAGGGATGGGACAAGGAGCAGGACAGAAATTCCTGGAGGCCATGCCAGGAGGCAGCGCGCCCAAGGGCAAAGACACGGGTGGGGAAGGCTGATAAATGTTGGCCGAGGCCCAGCGGTGGGGAAAGGGAAGTCCCTGGAAAAGGTGCAGAAAAGGTGCTGGGTGGGTCCTGCTCTGCGTCACTGCTGCTCTGTGCTCCCTCTTCGGGGGGAACAGCACTGCCGGGATGGGACAGGGGAACACGTGGCATTATTTGTCAGCGACACGCCGGGTCTGACGGATACCCTTGCTTCTCTGCTCCCTGCATGAAGACATGTCGGGTTCACCACAATAGGGTGGGAGTCTGGCGGGGTCACCAACTCATGCCTCTGATTTGGGAGACAGTACAACGGGGCAAGGGGTGCCTGAGTTCTGTTGGCTAGAATATGCCGCCTTTCCATCCGAATACAAACCATCCGGGCTTCTGTAATTCCAATTTCACCCACCCCAGAGCTCAGTGTGAACTCCAGATGGATCTCAGGTCACCACTCCTAAGTTGGGGAAACGCCCATAACAGGGTTCACAGGGGAAGCCACTGGATGCCTGGCTGTTAGAGGAGTCAGGCAGCCACTGGCCCCACTGTGTGCGTGGGGGGTGGGGCGTTCAGGGGTCAAAAGAGCCCGCATTTAGTTAACCGTTTGCGACTAAAACCCTGGCCCCTTCCACAAGATGTAGAGTCCAGTCCAATGAAGCCCAGCTGAAAAGGGAGAATTCTGTCAACAGGCAGGTCCGTGTGGCAGGCTGACATCAAGTGCTGTCGGAGTGGGACGGTGGTGGGGACAATGCTGTGCCTTCACAGAGCTCGTGCTCCTCCACTCAGGGACCTCCTTGGATACTGGCCACGCCGATCGAAGACCCGCAGAAAAGGCTCAGTATTGGGGCACCTGGGTGGCTCAGGGGGTCAAGCGTCCGACTGCGGCTCAGGTCACGATCTCACGGCTCGTGGGTGGGGGCCCCGCGTCGGGCTCTGTGCCGACGGCTCGGAGCCCGGAGCCTGCTTTGGATTCTGTGTCTCCTTCTCTCTCTGCCCCTCCCCCTTCTTCCTTCTCTCTCTCAAAAAGCAAAAAAAAATTAAGAGAATTGTTTTACCAGGTGCTGTGGACGGAATGTCTGTGTCCCCTACCCCCCAAATTGAGAATTCCTTCCTAGGTCAAAGCCCCAAGCCCCCGTGTGACAGTATGCGGGGGTGAGGCCTTGTGAAGGCCATCGGGGTCAGGTGAGGTCAGGAGGGTGGGGCCCCGTGAAGAGCCTGGTGCCCTCATGTGGAGAGAAAGAGGCACCGGAGCTCCCTCGCTGTGGGAGGACACAGAGAGAAGGCAGGGGTGGAGCAAGAAACAGTGCTCACCGGACCCGACCTTCCTGGCACCCCGATCTCGGACTCTCAGGCTCCAGGCAGGGATGTGAGAAACGAATACATGGCGCCTGCACCAACTATACACCAGGGGCTTCCTCTCTGTGGCCCGGGACGCCGGGCACCTCACTGGCCTCACTTGCACACTATCGCCCCTCTTGCTGCCCCCTGCAGGCTGGCGTGTCTCGTCCTCCCGACACACAAGGCGCGTGGCATCAGCCCTCCGATCTGGGAGATGGTCTGATGGCCTGGGAGCCACGGCTCAGCGCTCACGGGCGCGGGCTCCAGGGGTCCTTCCGAGGCAGCCGCAGGCGGGAAGCGAGTGCTCCGTCACCAGGCAGGTGCAGGCAGTGAACGGCTCACGTCCACCGGCCGTGGCCTCTGCGGGCCCTGGGGCACTCCAGCGAAGCCGGGGGGACGGGGTGGCAGGGCCGCTGAGCCCACTCTGTCAGACAGACATCAGTGTCTCTGCAGCGGTGCGGGCTGCAGAAAATGTGGCACCAGTCCTTGCTTCGTGCCAGGATGCTGTGATTTGCTAACAAAGCAAGGTTCAGACATCTGTACCCCTCCCCCTCCACCGCACCCTTGCTGTCCTGCCAGTCTCTGTGCCAACAACTTGGCCTGGGAAGCAATCAGAGACTACAGGCCAGGATATGACCAAACACAAAACAGCCCTGCGCAGACCCAGGGGGCCAGGGGCAGACAGAGGTCCCTCGGACCTCCCAGAAGCCAAACTCTAAAACAGGGACGTGAGGAGAGAGGGCCCCAGGAGCAGGCAGTGTGACTTTGTTGCCATGGACTCACAAGGGGAGGTAAGGTACTTATTTTGGGTCCCATGAAACTCACACAAATGATTAACGGCAGTTCAACTATTTAAGATAGAGTAAACCTGCCAACAAATTCAACTCAGCGGAGATGGGAATTTAATGCAGTGTAATGGGAAATAATTAATCTTGCCTCTGTTCTACTGCATTGCTCAGAACACGTCTGATTCTAGAGCTCCACGTCTGGAGTCGCCTGGGTCGGGGGGACTGAGGAACGAGGAGAAGAATTCGCTCTACTGTTTCCTGTCGCCTACCTTGGGGTAGTGGTAGGGCTTCACTGTGGGGTAGATGGAGCCAGTGTAGGTTGGGAGCTCCATGACGGGCACGCGGGAGTCGTTGATGGTGGCGTAGGCGAGCCTCGTGCCGTCCGGAGACCACCAGTGGGCGATGTGGGTCTTCAAAATCTCCTCTAAGGGAACACAAAGCGGAGAAATGTGGACACACAACGGACACACACGTGGAGTGCACACCAATGGTGCGTGGACACATCTGTGAGCTGGCCAGCAAATCATGAACCCCGCCTTGGGGACACTGACCTTCTACAACCTTCGAGTGGTCTTCACCGTGACCTGGATATGCCTTCCTTCCACAGGGCTCAAGAAAAGCCTGGTGCTGACCACCAAGCCCCAGAATGAACCCCAATAAATCAAGGTCCAACTGAACAGAAGTTCATTGTCTGGAGAGCTTCTCTCTCTCTCTCTCTCTCTCTCTCGTTTGCACAAATTTGAACACGATGAGCCCAACGAGTGCTTTCTGAATTGAATTATTGCGCCACTGTGAGTTATTATTTTAAGATGCTTTACAAAAGCAAAGCTACAGGAAATCAATCCACGCAGAAGCAGGGCACATCCAGGCAGAACCGAGTGAGAAAGAAAGCTGTGTTGTAGGTTACATCCCGGAAAATCTCAGATCAGCTTGCGGGAGATACCTGGGGATTCATGCCCACACACATACTCCCTCATGAACAGCCGTGCGAAAGAACAGGTTCAAAGGTCAGCACATTCCTCAGCCTTAAAGGAACGACGGATTTCACTTCCTGTGGCAGAAAAACAAAATGGCCCCATCTCCAACGGGGCTGAAATGCAAATGATAATTCTCATAGGCTTCCCCCAGAAATGCCCATTATTGTGTGTTAGTGCAGCCAAGTGTCTTGGCTAATCAGAGTTGTTACCTGTGGATGATTTTTGTGGGATCTGTGATCTATTCCAGAAAGAACAATTCTATTCTGCTTAAAACTCGCCCAGTGTACCAAGTCAGGGTGCTGGGGACCAGAGACCCCATCTGGGTGCTAAACAGCTTTTAGGTCAAAGGACTGTCTCTTGTACACAATCCATATGCATCATAAAGAAATTCCCTCCAGATTTGTTTTTAAAGTAATCATCAATAGGGGCACCTGCATGGCTCACTTGGTTAAGTGTCCAACGCTTGATTTTGGCTCAGGTCATGATCTCATGGTTCATGAGTTCCAGCCCCGTGTTGGGCTTTGCACTGACAGTGTGGAGACTGCTTGGGATCCTCTCTCCCTCTCTCTGCCCCTCCCCTGCTCACACACTCACTCACTCTCTCTCTCAAGAATAAATAAAAACAAAATACAGTAACGATTGAAGAATTCTCCAATCACGTAACACAAGTCCCACTGAGCTGGCTATCATCAGGTGTGTGCCATAAACCAGCCCCACATGCCCGTATGGCAGAAAGCCGATGAGGAAGCTGAAATCATGCTGAAAATGGGTGCACATAACCCAAGGGACAGCATACGCTGGAACAGAGCCAAGGACAACTGGCCGCAGAAGGAGAGGATCACGGGGGAAGGAACACGGAGGAGACGAGGGAGCTGGGCTAGCCTAGGTGGCGGACAGGTTGGGGGGAGAAGCACTGCGGGGATCGGATGGCCGCAGGGTGGACACGAGGGCTTAGGGCCACGTCCTGGGGGCCACGTCCTGGAGGCGCTCGCAGCCAAGTCCAGGCCTGCGAGTGGGGCAGGCTGCAAACCCTTAGTCCCGGTGCAGGGGTGCCCGAAGGCAGCTGTCCGTCCACCCCCGGGTCACTGGCCTGGTCTCTCAGGGGAGGAGCCCCCAAGTCTGTGGCACCTGCAGCAGCAAGTGTCATTCTCCTTGGAAGCAACTCCTCCTTGCCTTCTGGGCGCTGTCCTCCAGCGGCCAGAAGCTCATGGAGACTCCCCTCAGTGCAACACGGGCTTGCTACTTGGCTGGTCACCAGACGGTAGAGTCTCACGAAACACCCAACACTCCTGTCCCCAGTGCACCCAGGTCTGAATGCGGGGCTCCGTGGACAACAGATGAAGAGCCACGGAGTCCTTGGTTCTAGCCCCTGGACAAGGTCCCTCTGTCCACCGAGGGCATGGCCATCACCCCTAACAGCACCGCCCCCCTCCCTCCCGCATCCTGCCACCTGGGGGCGTCCCACGAGTGGGCTCAGAAGCTTTTCCAGAGCCCACAGAGGCCCAAAGGTCTCCTGAGGTTTAAAAAAAAAAAAAAAAGGAAGAAGACCGCCTCTCCAGAGCCTGGAATTTTCCAGCGTCTTCAGCAGCCAGCAAAGTGACTTTCAGGTGAGTGTGGAATGAGGTGATTCAGAAGTGGCTGTACCCAGAACCACCTGACTCCTCGGGTTGGCTCTGTGGAGGGTGAGTAATAGACTCCAGCAGATGGCCTGCTGGAAAAAAACAGGCACCATTTGCAATGCAATTTGTGGGTGATTCTGCTCAATCGCTTCTGTGCTGCAGGGCTGGGACGGGGGGAGCCAATCAAGGCGAGTGGAATCACAGCCAGTGAACGGAATTCAAGGGGCAGGGGGAAGGAAGCAGACCCCCCCCTCCCCCTCCCGCCCCCAAAGTCAGTGGCGAGGGGCCTGGCAGCGGTTTCCACAGCACGTGAATTCATGGCCAACTCAGGCTAATCCCAGCGGGAAAACGGCTGGCTGACAAAGCCTTCGTAAGTGGAGAAGCTTGACAGAAACAAGCCACCACACCCCCTGTGAAGACGAATCATCTGCTTCTGCTCTTTGGACCCAGAGCAATTCCCTAGAACGAGAGGGATGACCTTGTGCCAAGTGGCCCTGCCATGTGTCCGATGGGCCTGCGTGCGTGGGTGGGGGGTGGCCGGGGGAGCGAGAGACAACTAGCTTCCCACGTCCAGCCGTCTTTGTGTGCAAGCTGCTTCCAGACTCGCCCTCAGGAGAGAGAATGAATGGGGTTGAAGGCCGAGCCTGACTTCGGGCAGAGAGTAATCAGTTTCCATCAATTCCGTCGGCAAATGCCAGCGCGTTTCTGCTAAGCTCAAAGCACCGGGAAACGGGGATGCAAAAAAAGGGTCACTTCAGACTCTCGCTTGTGCCGGGTGGAAAGGGAAGTCAGAGACCATATAGTTCTGGGATGACAAATTCTGGCGAATGTTATTCTATTCAGTTCTCTTCCATGGCGAGATGACAGCAAATGGGAAGAAACCCTGCCCTGCGCAGGGTTGGGGGGTGGGGGGAAGGCATACAAAACCAGGGGAACGGTAGCTTACTTTCTCCAGATGCCCTTTAACACAGGGCTCCTCTGCTCTTTTATTTCTCTCTGTGTTAGTTGCTCAATAAAGAGATCATTAAGTATAAGAAACTAAGGGGAGAAGGACCAGGCAGATAAAGCCGTGGCATTTTTTGTGTTAATTATGAACATCCTTATTCTGCAAACGCTTTCTTCAGGATCTCCAGCTTAATGAGGCAGTTGGCTTAAATGCCATGAAGTAAATGTAGCTTAGGAACAGAGTTCTGCAGAGGGAAAAAAACAAAAACAAAAACAAACCCCTATTTCGTCAACTAAATTAACTACATGAGCCCTCGCCTTGGAACAAGACAAGAAGCCCGCCTTTCCGAGCAAGTAACTACAGGTAACTTGGGAAACCGGATGCTTAGCTTGCCTTCACCTTGCCCGCCCTGCCCAGGGACCACTGCAGAGTCATACGAGAAGAACACATTGGGGGCCATCAACTAGTCATAAGTGGCAGAAAGCTCCATCCATGTGCTTAGTTCATGGTGGGATCTGAATCAATGCTCCTCATTTCTTCTCACCATATCTTCAAGAAGTCGACTCGACTATCTGAGTGTTATTTGCTCGTGACAAGCACTGTTGAGGGCTTATCTGGAGGGCAAACTCTCTCTGGGCTCAAGGTGATAAGGGCCGATCCAGCAAAGAGGAGGAATCCTCACGCGCGCCCGAGCGTGTGGCAGATGCAGAAGAGAAGGGACGCCCACACCCTTCCGTGGTGGCAGACTGGTGTCACTGGGGGCGGTTCTCCAGAGAGCACGTGGGAATGGGTGTGCCCTTCAGTACTCCACGCAGGACAATCTGGAGGGCACAGGCATCTTCTCCCCCAAATCTCAAGGGGTGGCTTTGGTGTCTACTCTGGTTAAGAATGACCAATGTGAGGGGCGCCTGGGTGGCTCAGTTGGTTAAGCGTCCAACTCTTGGTTTTGGCTCAGGTTTTGTCTCTCACGGTTTGTGACTTCGAGCCCTGCGTCGGGTTCTGCACCGATGATGAGAAGCTTGCGTGGGATTCTCTCTCCCTCTCTCTCTGCTCCTTCCCTGTGCACATGCTCTCTCTCTCTCAAAATAAACAAATAAACATTAAAAAGAGAAAGGATGACCAATTTGAGAAATATGCTATATCGGATCCAATAAGCATTGCATTTTGGAACTGTAGGCATCGACTTTATCAGTACACGCGACGTACGTTTCCAAATTGTTCATGGGGAGTTACCCTCCTGAACAGAAGAATCACAGGTTCCTCTTAAAGGTGCCCGGTGGGCTCACTTGTGTCCCCCTCACATATGATACAAAGTGATATGCTGTGTCCTAATCCCTGGTGCCCAGGAGTGTGACCTTATTTGGAAGCAAGGTCATTGCAGATGGAATTAAGGTGAGGTCATTCTGGAGCAGGGTGGGCCCCCACCCAACAGGACTGGTCTCCTTATGAGGAGAGGAAAGGAGACACAGAGACAGATGGGGACGATGTTGTGGGAAGGCAAAGGCAGAGGATGGAGGGATGTGTCCAGAAGACACGGGACACCAAGGGGTTGCCAGCCACCAGGAGCTGGGAGGGATAAGAAAGGTACTAACCAGAGTCTCAGAGGGAGAACAGCCCAGTGACCCCTCGACCTCACACTTCCAGCCTATGGAACCTGAACAGTACATTTCTGTTGTTGAAGGCCATCCAGGTTGTGGCGGCCTCAGGCAGCTTGTGCAGGGTTATGTCTACACCATGTAGACCGGATATGTCTACACCGGTTGCAGGGAGCCAGCTCCACACTGGTAGGAAATACACTCCTGAGTCAGGGGCCCAGAGGCTGCCAAATTCTTCCCTGAAACCCAGGGGGCGGGATTTCTAAGTCAGACCTGCCCAGCATGGTGGCACATATGGCTGGCGTCCGCCCTTGCAGCAGGTGGGCTGGACCCAGCGCCCCTGCACCCCCAGCGCACACACGCGTGCACACAGATGTGACACTGAGTGTGCTGGGCCGAGCCCCGCGCCCCCCTGCCACTGATGCTTCCAGCCTCTAATGGGCTGACGGGGTTGGCTTGTCTCTGCCTCTGCCCAACACACTGGGTACTTGTGACTGAGCCCTTCCTGAACCCCGGCCGGACGTAAGAACACACTCTCACGTTTAAGTAACCCCCACAGCGTGCTTGGTATGCCGCAGGCACTGTTGCAAGTACTGTGCACACAGCAACTCTCTCTGTCCTGCTCGAGCCTCACGTGTAGGTAAATGGCTCCTCGGACTCCGTCACCTGCAGCGCGAAGCCGCGGCCCGGCCCACTCTCCGGACACGGCACGTTTGCCACCAGGCTCTCCCTGCACGATCTCAGGGACAGTCACTCAGCAACAGTGGCCGTCACCGCCGGGACCCCCATTGATGAAACGCGACCGCGAGCCAGGCTCGGTGCTCACAGCTGCGTGTTTCTGCTCGCTCACTTCTCAGGCAGCTCCCCTCGGGGCCCTGGATCCCTCCCTTGGTCCAGGTGACCGAGGCCCCCGCTCCCAAGCCGGCAGAGAAACCCAACGGCCCCTCCCGTGCCTAGTAGTCAACTCAGGGAGTGTGTAACAGACACCTTTCAACGACAGCATTCAGCGTGGTCCCTGTCATCTCTGCTCCCCGGATGCCCGTAACCACCCCGCAGCAACCCCGTCCCGGGCTGAGGACTTGGAGGTTGAGAGAAGTGAACGTTGTTGAACAAAGGCTGAGTGTTCAGCTCCCACCAAAGCTCCCGCTGTGTGTGCTGGAGAGGAAACACACAAGCGTAGATTACAGTGGA
This sequence comes from Lynx rufus, assembly GCF_022079265.1. Classification (NCBI taxonomy): domain Eukaryota; kingdom Metazoa; phylum Chordata; class Mammalia; order Carnivora; family Felidae; genus Lynx; species Lynx rufus. The sequence continues at coordinate 167,062,684 of NW_025814856.1, read as the reverse complement.
CAAACGGCCAGCAGTCCCAGGGTTAGCGATCGGTGCCAGAACGGGAGACCCGCAGGGGCTAGAAACACAGGCGGTCTCTTCGTCGTTGGAGCGAAGTGGGGAAGGCTCTTGTGGGGAGCACTGCTAACTGCTCCCCAACATCCGCGGTCCGCTCTTCCTTCAGGACAAGAACCAACGACGGATAGCCAGGTTCAGGGCCTTCCGGAATAAAGACACCCCCGGGCTCTCTGAGGTTAGTGCTGGCACCAGAGCGGATTCCTGCCTGCGGGCTCTCAGAGAAGCTCTGAGTAGCGTCCAGGTCCTCCCTTCCGGAAAGGGCGTGAGCACCAAGGCCTCCCCGCCCCTCCCCACTCCGTCCTGCGGGCAGGGGACAAACAGCCTAGTGTGGATCCTGCAGGTCTGCGGGAGGTTAGAGAGTTCGCGAGGGCCTCATGGCGAGGCCGAGCTCCTGCGGCAAATCCCGAGTCAGAGCCATGGAGGCCGGAGTGCCCGGGCCGGCATCTGCAGAGGCCCCATGCCCAGGAAAGGACACCCCACATCTGCATGCTGCCGGCTCTTCAACGAGGGAGAGACGCTTCCAGCCCAGAGCTGAGGCCTGATCTGCAGTCCCCGCGGGGAGGCCGCCGAGCCAGAGGCCAACATCAGACAAGGACCTGGAAGGGTGTGGGGTGGAGGGCTGTGTGGGACTGAAGCGTGCGAGGTGCCTCCCTGACCACTGCATCCGGGGGCTCCCCGGGCAGACAGGCCAACCCGCGACCCAGGACTGGTTAAAAACAGATCCAGGGTAGACGAGGGATGTGTAGACACGCAGGGCAGGGGTTGGAGAGCCTCCTGCAGAATGGGCTCCTGAAGACAGAGCTGTCTCTTTCTCCTGGGGGGGCGAGGTGAGGGAGGCCAGGGTCCACACTCACGGGAGCCCGCGGACGGAATGCTTGAATCTGCACCTGCCCCCACAGCCGGCTCTCTGACCTGTGGCCAGCACGGGGTGCGGGGCGCACGGGGCGCTCTGCTGGTCTCCGCCTTCCCCGCCGCAGCAGGGCCATCTGCGAAGGGCCAGAGCCGACAGCTGAGGTGCTGGGCTGGCAAAGGCTAAGAGTTCTCCCTCTTTCGCTCCCAGACCCGCCATCTGCCGTGTCTGCACTGGGCTATTTCCCTTTTTGAAGCTTCGGCTGCCCGCTGGGGCAGGCTGGCCACACCGAGGATGTCCGGCTGCTCTGTCAGGACCTCAGTGTTCAGGGGGCAGGCGTGTTGGCCTAGAGACAGGCGGTAAAGTCACAGACCGCCTCCGAAAGCAGAAAACACGATGTTCCTGGATGTATACTCGCTGCAGAGATGGCTGGACCATCGCTTAGAGCAACGGGCTCACAGGAGCCCTTCTGTGTCTGTGGGTCCTTAACCCGCAGGTCCCCTGAGCTCAGCCCGTCACTATTTTGCTGTTTTCCTGAGGCTCTAGTGAGAGTAATTCCGCGGGCCTCAATCCACGTGTGGTGCACGAATCTAACTACCTGGGTGGACTGATTTGGGGAAGGTCTTAGGGGGTCACACCTGACTGAAGGAGACAACGTCAGAAGTGTCTTCCCAAACTGAACTCATAAAACCCTTCCGCCATTATTTTGGGTTACTGACGCTCTTTTATCCCTGGGAAGTCATTCATACTTTAGTATGAGCTTGACACCTTGCTGCGTATGGCAGACTGTATTTTCCAGAATTGGCCCAGGTGGTATTTCTGGTCCCACATGCTTTTCCAGGACTCTGCGCTCCCCCATCAAGAGGCGAGGTCTGTGTGTCTCTCCCTCGAACCTGAGCAGCCCTGTGCAGCAGCCTCAACCACCAGAATGTGATAAAAATGATGCTGTGTAACTAACTACTAAGGCAGCGTGGCTTCTCCCTGGCCCTCTCTTGCTTGAGAAGCTCCCCATTAACACCACCGCCGGCCCTGTTGTAGGGAAGCCGAGGCCGAGTGGAGACCCACGTGCCGTGTTCCGGTCTCAGCCGGCAGCCAGCATCAACCATGGGACACACGAGGGGACCAGCCTCCCGTTTGCCCCAGCTGGTGAGAGTAGACAGAAGGGGTACACCTGCCAAGCTCCGCCCAATTTATACGAGTCACTGTTTCAGGCGGTTTATTTGGATCAATGAGATCAACCTTAGTTAAGAGAAGTTTTGGACAGAACGAGGGCCAGGAAGAGGAAACCCGGGCCAGCGCGGTCGGCTCCTGTTCCTACGTGACCCTCTTCCTTTGCATTGCCTCCCACTCTTTGCCCCTCGTTTTGACCATGGGAACTTGAGGGAGCTTCCAGAACTTAGGCCTAAAGCCCTCCATTTACTTGAACCACACCCAGGCAGGTGACCGTCTCCCAGAGGATCTCACTTCTCATTCATTTGTTCACGGATGCATGTGTGCAGCCGTCCACCCACTCATTCACTCAGTGGGGTGAACAAACATCCTAATGAGGCCGACAGAACTCAGATTTGGATAGACACGAGGTCTCACAGTGAATCAGAGGACACAGACGATGTCGGCTCACCAGTATTCCAGAACACTCTAGAACAAGGCTGTCGGTGTGCACTCTCGTTTATTCCTGAGGTAGGGGTTTCTAGCTTGGGTCTAAGAGGTGGGTCTTGCAAGGCTCCGGGAGGGGGAAGGCAGCAGAGATATCTGGTCTCTGGTCTCCATTTTGGTCCTGTGGCCTGGCCCTGGGGTCAGCCCCTGGCCTCCTGTGGCCTCCTGTGGACACCTGGCCCCTCCCCCCCGTGCTGGTTCAGACGGACAAGCCGCTGCTGGAAAGAAGTCTCCACGCTCTTGAGCTGTTGGAGAAAGGCTTGCCAGTTCTCTCTCCTCGTCCCCTCCCCTACCAAATTACCGTGCTGATGTGAAGGAGGCATTTAAAGTACAAGAGGGTCCTCATCGGGGAGATAATCAAGTGATCAGGTAAGCACGGAACCGGAGTGTGCTTTCTGCGGAGGAGCGCCATAAGACGTGGGGACCTGGCTGTGGACCGGGGAGCCCGGCGGCCAGAGGCCGGCGGGGCTAACCTGGGCTGGAGGACCTCGAGTCTCAGGGCCACGAAATCGGCATCTGACCCAGCAGCCAAAAAAGCGACTTCTGGAGCAAAATCCATAGAAAAATCGTGTCACCTAGGAAAATGCCTGGTTTCCACCTGCTACTTCCAGAGGCCGTGTGCTACCAGGGGAGAGCTGGACTCTGCCTCTGACCTGCCCTCCAGGCCCTCTTCCTCGACTCTAGAACGAGAGGATCGGCTTCCCTTTCTAAAGGTGGGTGAGTGCCCCTTCTCACAGAAATACAAGGCAGGTGTCATATTTTAATTCAGTCCGAAATGCTCAACATATTTAAAAAAGTAAATCGGTATTTCATTCCTCACAAGGGCATCTGACATACCGGACCGATATTTAACTGTACTGTGACGTACAACGTATTTGGTTCTACGTAAAACCAAGTGTGACCGCGGATTCACGGACTTGCTGACAAGGCTTCATAGACTGTTTCCCACCTGACCGCTTGGGGCCCTGACTTACGTGTCCACTGAGTTTCCTTTGAACAGATTCTAGAAGGCCTGTGCCAGACCGGATGCCATGCTGCTTCCTGAGTCTTGGAAAAGTAACCTCTGGGGCACGTGGATGGCTCAGTCTGTTGAGCGACCGACCTCGGCTCAGGTCATGATCTCACGGTTCGTGAGTTCAAGCCCCTCGTCAGGCTTTGTGCTGACGGCTCGGAGCCCGGAGCCTGCTTTGGATTCTGTGTCTCCCTCTCTCTCTGCCCCTCCCCCGCTCACGCTCCATCTCTCTCTCTCTCCCTCAAAAATAAATAACCATTAGAAAAAAAAGTAACCACCAACTATAAGCAGAGGTTTGTGGAGGCTGCATTGGCTAGAAAACTGTGACTTTAGAGCAGCCTGGAAGTAAGTCTGCCCACGGGGTAGGGCAGCTCTACGGGGTAGAGTACCTCCCTGGGAGGGAGCTCGAGGCAGAGAAGAGTGCAGCACGTTCTAATAGGGACGCGTGTTCAAGTGCTGCTCAGTCACCTGTTCCCGGGCCGCCCCTGATCTGCCCACCGTCTTTCCTCAGAGTGGAGGCTAACTTCGAATGCTGTATGGCCTCCAGTGAACTCTGAAGCCCTAAACGAACATCCTGGGGGAATCACGAGCCCTTGTTTAGTGTCAATATTCCTATTTTGCGCGCCCAGGATTTCCCATCCCAGCGACGGTACGGACCACCAACTATCCAGGCGCCATGATGGATGCTCTGGAGGACAGAGAGGACCACTGACTTCTGCCAGAAGGATCTCACGTGGATCTGGAAGGACAAGACTTGAGCAAAGATGCCCTCCCACATCCTCAGTGCAGGTGGCCCCTGCAGGAAGGCGCTCTTATTTCAAAATGACTTCGTACATGTTTAAAAATCATGCGGGGCGCCTGGGTGGCGCAGTCGGTTGGGCGTCCGACTTCAGCCAGGTCGCGATCTCGCGTTCCGTGGGTTCGAGCCCCGCGTCGGGCTCTGGGCTGATGGCTCAGAGCCTGGAGCCTGTTTCCGATTCTGTGTCTCCCTCTCTCTCTGCCCCTCGCCCGTTCGTGCTCTGTCTCTCTCTCTGTCCCAAAGATGAATGGACGTTGAAAAAGAAAAATTTAAAAAAAAAAAAAATCATGCAAGACCCTAAGAAATAAGGGGACGGAGGGCTGCAGGCGAGAAGAGGGAACTTGCGTGTGCTGGGCTGGGGGGTGTTAGGAAGGCGCTTTTCCAGACACTCTGCGAATCCCTGCAGGGCGGTCACACTCACACCCAAAGGGGAGAGAGGCTGTGTCCCTGGAGGGACGGGAGGTCGACAGGGAAGGACAATGACATGGGGACAGGCTGCACTCCCTTTCGTTCTTCCCTGAGGAGTAGCACCTGTACCAAATCAGGTGTCACAGGGTGACGGGAAAGTACACGAGGACCATCTTCGAAGGCTTCCCGAAAAGGGACTGAGGAGGAGGCTGACGGCCTTCGGGAACAGTGCCCCATCCTGGTTACCAGGGTGTGGTGCTCAGGAGGACGGATGCTAGAATTGGGCGTGGGAGATCCAAATTCTGGCCCAGCCACTCACCAGCTGTGTGACCTTAGGTAAGAGATGCCTCAGTTTCTCCATCTGTAAATGGGGATGAAAACAGTCTCTACCTCGTTGGGCTGTTGTTACCCGAGTTCTATTAGTTGTTATACATAAATACACTGGTGCCTGTGCCCTGTGAGTGCCATACAATGTCTGTCATCATGGGGACAGATAGTAGGGCCTACTGAGGGAGCAGAAGAAACCCAAATGGAAAATGAGCCTAGGAGCAGTTGGATGAAGTGGTCAAGAGGGAGCTGACCTCGCGCCTGGAGAGCCCGGGCACGTGGTAACGGAACCACCTGGAGAGCGGAGGAATCTCAGTATTGATCCCCCCCTCACTGGTCCTGGTGATCGGAGGGTAAGAGAGCAACGGCCACACTTCCCTACGAGGTCCCAGCGGGTTACTGCGGCCTCGTGGGGACAATCTGCAGGGGATACGCCTGAAAATCAGGGCCAAGAAGGGTCGTTGGGATTTCCACTGCACGCTTCGTAAAGCATCTGCAAAAAGGGTATTTCCTCTGTAATAAAACAACCCGAACAAACACCACCACCCCTCCGCCCAGGTCCTTATGATTTTCTAATAAAAACAACGCAGTGAGGAAGAGCGCTGGGAAGGCAGGGCTGAGTCGAGGCAGAAAGACAACGTTCTGCCGTCCCTGTCGCAGAAAGCACGTGACTGTGACCCCTCCTCTAACTGCACGCCCCAGCGACACCGTTACTCTCCCCTTCTTCCTGCCAAACCTCACGGGCAGAGTGAGGGTGCCTGACGCATCAAGGGCTCATTTTATCCTCAAGACGAGCACCTCAGGTTTGTGCCGTTGCTGCCTTCGTTTTCACCCTTGAGGAAATCCAAGGGGAAAAGTTTAAATAATTCGCTCCAATCCCTGAGCTGGTAAGTGAAAGAGTGGATCCGTGGAAAACACTAAACGCAACCACTTTTGTCCAAAGTGTCTTCCCGGCTCCAACCCACCCCCCCGACCTCTGCCACTGTGGCTTCAGACCCCGTGCACTCCCCCCAAAACGGGATGGAGACGGCACGGCTGGGGCCTCGTGTGCCCTCGCCAAACACTGTTTTAAATTCAGCTCCTGAAATGTGTTCCATTTAATAACGGAGAATGTTCTACCATAATACTCTAACTGACTTTGATACTAATTTAATAATCTATACAGTGATTGGTTTAGTGTCTTAGGTAAAATATATTACCAACCCTATCATGATTTTTAATTTCCTTGGACAGTTACAGTTTTCTTCCTGGTGTTTTGCCAAAGCTGCTCATCCTGTTAATATTCACAAGAAAGTTAAAAATGATTGAGATTCTGAAATTGGAATTTTAATTGGATAGTGACTTTGCTACCAACTGAGATTTACCACAGTTTGTATTTATGAAGGGTTTTTTTTTTTCCCCAAGTGCTGACTTTATTTTGTCCTCTCCTGAAAGTTAGAATTTTTCACTACACAACAAAATTATAGCCTTGAAATTATATGTAACATTTCTTTTATGCACTGGCTTTTGCTTTAAAATTGTGTGATGAGAATAATATTTCCTCTTACAATACACCGCAGAAAAGCTCATTATAATACACGTTTTCAAAGAAAATCCTAACAGAGCATAGTCTCCTTAATCAGTCTGAGATAGTCTGCATAATTATTTCTTAATATCAGTGAAAACATATTTTTAAAATAATGGATATCAGAAACAACGTGTTTGAGACAGAAAATTAGGTCTTAAGTTTCTGCTTTTTGAAAAGCAGAAGGTTAATTAACTGTAGATTATAAACAGCACTCAGAACAGCTTCTGTACCCAACAACATCAAATTATTAATTACTCTTGGTTCTACGGCTCAAAGTACAAGAGCCTGCCTTTTGACTTATGCAGACGCATCCTGAGCACGAGGAAACGGCCCAGGAATCCGGGACCTCATGGACCCCAGAGGATGTTTGGGGAGGTGGGCACTTTAAAAGATGATTTCAAGAAGATACATCCTGTGCAGTGTGTGTGTGTGTGTGTGTCCCTTAGGAAGCTGGGGACACACCGAGCATGGGCCTGATTTAAAGACTGGGCTTTAAATGAAGACCTCCCAGCTCCTGGGATCAGACCGGCCCCAATGGGTAAAAAACATGGCACAAGGGGAGGGGCAGAGGGTGAGAAAGGACCGGAAGGTGCCAGAAACACAGTCCCGCCACTCAGCAGCCTTGCCCTGCGCGTGGTTCCCTCCCCTCTACGGCCAGCATCACCCTTCCCGCCGCTTGATGGTTGGTTACGTTTCTTCCCACCCTCACTTGGTTTCTGCAGGGGCTGCTGTTCCGAACGGCGCTGTGGGTCCGGCTGGCACAGAGAAGCGAGGTACTCAGCAGCAGGCAACTCTTGGAGCTGGCTGGGCCCCAGACGTGGTCCCCGCCGAAAGAAATCTGACACTGTGTCCACGCTTCGATAGGCTGCGGGCTCCTGCACCTAGCCTTGGAGAGCTCCCAGTGGAGGGACCATGGAACCCCCAGGACCACCTCCCCAAAGGCTGTTCACCTACAGACAAGCTCCCCTTTGCCACCCTACCCTTGGGTGGTGTTCTCGTAATGGTCAGTGACAACAGCTGTCACCATTTTGGACCATGACCCACCGTTACACACACACCCACACCTGGACCAGAATCATTCCTGTTCTCACTGTGTCTCGTCTACTTTCCCTCCTCTACTCTGTCATCCCTTCCAGTAAAGCTTCGGTCCTCTTCAAAGAACCGTTCTCTTCACAAAACTGATTTCATGCCTGGGGCACGACCTGGAGTTTGAAAGCCACGGGCAATCCAGAAAGAAAGCAAACGGCTCTCACGGACCCCACCTGCCGCCAGGAGCCGGAAGCTGGTGGGACGAGGCTACAGCAAGAGTCATGGAAAAGGATATGTTCCCACCAAGCCCTGACCGGGGGCCCTAACCAAGCCCTTCAAGTCCCCTTCCTTCGCCCCCCTCCCCCACGGGATGGGAAGAGCAAAGTCGTGAGATGTCTGACGGAGACCAAGTGCAGAAAGGTCCTTGCAAAGCATCAGGGTCACAGGGCTCTCGCCCTCCCCCTTGTGCACGGCCCACTGCACCATGTGCCAGGCGGTCATGGTTCCAGTGACAGAGTTTACCAAGACGTTCCCATGACGTGGCCAGTGTTGACGATGTTGGGGACGGGAGCTCCTGGGTCCTCTTAATCTCGAGGAGCATGGTGGGGCAGGGACAGAAGGGAGCACTGTCAAGGTGGGGAGGGGATGGGACACTCCCCTTCCTGTTTAATCTGCCTCCCCACGTAGGGCAGACTGGGATCCCCCACTGCCCCTCTCTGTGGGTCCGCACCGCCGCGGCCACCATCAGGTGGGCTCCTCCCTGCTTGAGAAAGTTCCAGGTCTTCCTCTTCCTACAGCACTCAGTACCCAAGTAAACCAGACAGACACCACTGTCAGCTTGGGGCTCCTACCCTCCATCCGTTCGTTCTCATTATTATAAGTCAATAAATCAGAAAGACTACAACTGACCCACGTTGGTGCCAGGACACTCAATGAGGCAGCTGCTACCCCTGCTAATACCGATAATACCCAGTTTGTGCGGCCCTTTGCTTTTCATTATACTCTTTCCCAGACACGACACAGACGTGACCAGAGTGCACCTGATAATTACACCGTCCCCAAATTCCCGAGGCCGTGAGGACAACGGGTTCCCCTTCTGGAGGGTGGTACTAACGACAGATGGAGGCTTGCTTGGACCAGGACCTGGGGCATTTGCTCAGCATCAGAAAAGAGAAATTCTGCCATTTTTTTTTTACTAACGTACGGCGTTTTCTAACAGCGACCATCCAAGGGCTCACAGCTCGATCTGCTGAGTGCCTGAGAAGGGACCAGTGACACATGGCACTGTGCCTGCTACCATGAGGGTCACCCTGGTCCGCAGGCAGGTGCCGCCACTCCCGTCGCGTGGATGGAGACACTGCTGCTCCTGCACAGCGCCTGAGTCGCGGGGCTCAGACAACCAGCGCGTCGTCGAGGCAGTCAAGGTTGCCAGCCTCCAAGACACCAATTTCCCTGGATGTTCAGCTTCTGCTTAAGTGCAATTGCCACGTTCTAAGAGCCTATGAGTTTGGGCCCAATTTATGGAATAAAAAATCCACGCTCTAAGGCAGAGAGCCCTGGAATGCCCATGGGGACCAAGTGGGATGGGGCCAGAGTGCAGAGGAAGGTGGGTTCGGCTCCCACCCTCAGTGCACAGGCAGCCCAGGGAGCCGATGGCACCGAGAGGCAATTACTCCGAGTGAGCTCGAGACGTGTCCGTGTTACTCCCGCAGACAGGGCTCCCTGTGCCTTCCCCGCTGTCTCCTGGAAAACGCTTCCCTTCTAGATAACCTCGTACGGTTCTAATGGATTTATCAGCTATGAATGCAGCAACCAGTGCGAGGTCCCGCCGGCCCTGGGGTAAGCGGGGTAGGGCACACAATTCTGGTCACAAGGGAGCTCGCCCTTGAGTCAGGGAAGAGCTCCGATGATTTGTTTCTCATCCTCTTAGGGAGTTTGTTTCCAAGATAAAGACGATATATTTTAGCTGTGTTTTATAGCATCAGCTGTATGAATCTTCTGTTCGATTTTGAGCAACAGTTGGCAGAAAATTTTAACTTCTTTTTATAGTGAAGTGCAGCCGTCCTGGTGAACTGTCGCTTTGCCCAAATCTCACCAGCTTATAAAAGCTGAACATCTAGCAAACCACGGCTCTGCCCGGTTTTCTCCTAATGCTTTGAGGCTACCTGTGGTCCACAGCAACGGGCAGGAGTCATCCTGGCTGTTACAGTCACTTGGTGAATAAAAGAATCGCGAGTAGAAATTTCCAGATGCCTGAGAAGCATTTACTAGTGCTTCCGGTGGGGCTTCTGCAGACAGGAGGGCACAACCGAGCTGGGGGATCTCACGAGGAGGGACTTTGTTAGCAAGCCCCCAACGGGATCAGGCTGGCTTCGTTCTCGCCGCAGGCTAGGAAGCTCCCCTTCTCCCTTTCACGGGGAGGGCGTTATCGTCCCGGACAAAGGACCGGGGGCTTCGTGCTCCCTGGAGATTCCAGTTCCAAAGAGTGGACTGCCTTGGTGATTTTTCTGAGTTGTGCCATTGGGACCCAGAGGGCAGCTGTCTTCCTTAAAGAGAGAACCAGTGGAGCCACGTCCTGCCGGATGCCCCACGACACCGATGTGTAGAACGTTCTCTGTTTCTCTCACAGACTCTCACTCATCTGTGTCCCGAGCTCATCTTTCCCCCCGTTGGTTTTCCTTCTCTCCTTGATAAACGCTGCCATTTATCAAATACCCACAGCCGGCTGGCAGCCTGACTTGGTACAAAATCTGTCCTACTAGTGACCGGATGCTGGGATCCTTCCGCTGGTACCACTGCTTTGGTTCCTCCATTTTACAGAGGAGAAGGTTGAGGCTCGGGGATGTTGACAGCTTGCTGAAAGGAAGCACGGGAAGCTTGATTGAGCTCCAGCCTTGAGGACTTGGCGGAGCAGAGGCTGAGTCACTGACCCAGAATCACAGGACGGGGGCAGAGCCCGGCTTCGTGTCTCTATTCTGGGCCCGCTGCTCTTTCCACGACACTGCCGGGCCGGCCAGCCGGAGAACAAAGCTGCAGTCTGGCAGCTTAGGCTTCAGCATTTGGAGAACCCATCTGCCTGAGTCACATCGGTGTCGCAGACGGTCATCTTTGAACGAGGCAAGACACAGAGGAAAGCGGAGCGCGGACAGAGAGATGGGGCTCGGGTCGTTCCTCAGTAGAATGGCCCCGTGGGTTTAGCCCGTTAACAAGGGCCTGCTCCCCACACCCCCATTTCTATATGTATTGGCGAAAACCAAAGCGCCCCCGAGGAATCTGGGTCCTGGGAAATTGCCAAAGACGTAAATAACATGCCTGACAGATCTGTATTCAGAAATAAATGGCCTCATTTTAAATACAGAAAATCTTATTTATTCCTGCTTGCATCTGCTGCCTTTTTTCTGCCACTAAATATTTTATCCAAGGTGCCAAGAGCAGAATTAAATGGGGGTTAAAAAAGAAATCGGAGAACGTCAAGCCAGGAGGCAAATGGAGCTCTTACCTTGCAAGGCTCACAGCCTCCCTCCCTAATCAGCGCCTGCGATTTGCATATTACACAGGGTGAGCATCTCATTATCATCTCCAGCAATCCCCCCCCCCCCCCCACCCCACCACAGTGCTGGGACAGCGCTCCTGATGTGCCCCGGACGGCCACCACCAGGGGGCAGCATCCCTCCCGCATCCTCACTGAAGAAATGTGAATTTCTGTTCCATGGCAGGATGGGTCAAACAGATTTTCATTATAACATCACTGGCTGCTACTCTGTGACTTCTCCTGCTCTCTTTTTGTTCGTACTGGGGCAGGGGAAAGACAACAACAAAGCTTGTCTCTGTGGCTGGAGTCTTCTAAGTAGGACAATTTCAAGAAGCTGCTTCTGTGGGGCGGGCCGCCCAAGGCCTTTGATGGTGCCGTGGGCCCCACACGTGTGGACGAACCAGCTGCTGCACGCCTCGGCCACACCGCACTCTGGCGGGGAGGGGTCCCTTATTCTCCACAGGAAGGGCAGTATTTTAAGTCCCCAGCAATGCCCGAAGAAGACATTCGGGGCAAGTCAACTAGGTCCTCACCCTTTTGTTAAAGTAGGTATTTAAAAAAAAATTTTTTTAACGTTTATTTTTGAGACAGAGACAGAGAGAGAGAGAATGAGCGGAAGAGGAGCAGGGAGAGAGGGAGTCACAGAATCGGAAGCAGGCTCCAGGCTCCGAGCTGTCAGCACAGAGCCCCACTCAGGGCTTGAACTCACAAACTGGGTGATCATGACCTGAGCTGAAGTCAGGCGCTTAACTGACCCGGTCACCCAGGTGCCCCAAAGTAGGTATTTAATTAAGCGGCTTACTTGGGATCTTTGTCTCTCTTTCTGTCTCTCACACACACGTACGCTCCTCTGTGGCTCATGTCCTCAGTCTAGGTGCCAGCCTGCTTTGGAGATCTCAGGGCGGAAAACATCCGTCCCTTTTTCTATTCCTGCGTCGTGTGACCCAGAGTCAACGAAGACTCATGACACTGCAAAGGCTACTTCCCCGGAACCCCAACGCTCTCTTTTACATGGTTTTCAGTTCCCGTTTCAGCTTTACTTTCCCTTACTGATGATTCTTCCAGACTCAGTTCAATGCTACAATGAGACAAAAATAATCCTATAAAACCCTGGCCCGTAGAGAGAGCCCGCACCCCAGTGTTCTGGAGATGAGACACAGTGGGGGCCGGAGCTAGGAAAGCCACTGGACAGACCGCAGCTGTTAGGAGAACCAGCGCCCCACCCGCATTTCCACGAACTTATAGCCATAACCACCCAGGACGACTTCTCTTTCATTTCGGGCTTTATTTTCTTGTAATGTGCATGGCCATCAAAGTACGACCCCTTATGCTCCCTGAAGAGTCCATGGAAACCTGAATTTGCCTTAGAAATAATGGAGAATTTCTGGAAGGCTGAGTATTTTGGGGAGGAGATGCCAAGTGCTCAGGTCTGTTTCTCTGTCCTTAAGTTCCAGAGCCTCCTGGGATCCCCAACACCCTTTGCCAGTGGCAGGTGGAGAGGCCAGAGGCCGGGAGTGGTGACTGACTGGCCGCCAGGGGGAGCCCCACTGGAGGGTACTGCTGGGCGGGCACCCACCTTCCCTGCCCTGGCACGTGGGAGAGAACGCTCCATCCATGAGAGCTGGAAGGGGAAGCCCGGGGCACCCCTGCCTGTCTACCTTAGGGTGTCATCCTCAGGGAGGTGATGGTGCAGGGAGACGGCCACAAATGTTCTCGTCGCCGGCTTCCCCCTAGCTACTACTCTGTAAGTCTCCCCGGGAGGACGAGCTTATGCTAGGTCACACCTTGCAGGGTCTGGTGAAAGGCAGAAATGGGAAAAGAGCCTGGAGACGATGATGTACTGGTAATCTCTTGACGGGAGGACATTTGGGAAAAAGTTTGAAGAATTAGCTCTTGAATGAACACATTAAATAGCTGCTTGGTTTTCTGATTTTCATGTTTTGCAGTCTTCAATCAGAATACGTTATTCTGCCGGAAGTGTCTACGTTGTATGGAAGACTTGCCTCACATAATTAGGATTTGACTAAATACCACCTTGCATTACATAAACGTCTTGCAGGCAGATCCGGATCATAAAGCATCTTTGTTTGCTAAGAGGACCCTGGGGGAGGGAGGATCTGGCGCAAGATAAACGCATGAACGCACACCCAGTGATGCGAATACGGACTGTTGCACAGCATAGTCCCCGCTTCCCAGGCAGCCGCCATATGTCAATCCCATGAAGGGAGGGTCCGAATCATGCTCCTCCCTCCTCTCCTCCTCTCCTTGCACTTCATAAAGGCCCACGCCATGTTGGGCTCTGTGTTCTCTCAGTGACTAAGCCATGCTGGGGGCATAGCAGAGGCTTGGTGTGCAACTCCTGAATAAATGAGGGGCACGTGTGCCATTACTAAGTCTTGGAACATCCTCCTTAGGGAACGGACTTGTTACGTGCAAATTCCTCACCGTCCTCACACCCGGTCTGGAGACATGGGCACAAGGATTAGAGGGGTAACCACCTGGAGCTGGGGACAAGCCGACCTTTAATGGAAACCATGTGATGGGGAGAAAGGGAAGCCACGGTGTGATTAAGACAGTCTGAGCTGAACACATAAAAGAACCCAAAGGGTAATGGTGTGGAACAGAGAAAGAGTTGATCCCGAACCTTCAGGGGTCAGGCGGTTTTGTCCTGAGGGCTGGGCAGAATGTGATTCCTCCAGGAAGTGACACGGCAGCCTCCTGGCTGGGCGCCTTCCCAGGAACATCTATTTAAAATCCCAACATTTCACAGGCTTAGTGTCCACGCAAGGGCTTGGGTTTTCTTTTAATAAAGCAAGTGCCAGATGCCCTCGTTTCTGTAAAAAGAACAACATGCCGAATGCATTATTTTTTCCATTAAGAGCTGGAAGGTCACATCCTCTTTGGGGACAGCCAGCACCCAGTATTTCCCAGGCTGAGGTGCCCACCTTCCATTGAACGCACAATGCGTGGCCTTGTGTGGAATGTATGCTGATCTACCAGCCTGAGCCGAGAGGGAGCAGACGCTGTCTCCCTGAGGACTGCTGGGCCCCGGGGCTCTGGGGTGTGCTTGGGGCTCAGAGTCACAAGCTCGTGCCGTTGGAGACATCAGGCCTGCATGTCTGACCTCTGCCTGACGCAGGAAGCGCTTCAGGACAACCCAACACAATGGCAGTGACCTCCCTCTGCTTGACCTTCCTGGGACACCCTCTTCCAGGGTCAGGAAGATGAACAAGAATGTGAATCAACCTGAACCTGACTCCTTAAGTCCAATGCTTCTCTTCACTAGTCCTAGAACTGGTCTTCTCCACGACTCCAAGTTCAGATTGCCCCCCCCCGTGGAGAAGCTGAACAGCCATTTCACCCCCCTGTACCTTCCCAAGTGCAGCCCTTAGCAGAGAGCTCCTAGCAGCTCTTATCAAAAAAAAGCAAAGCAGCTCTATAACAAAAAAGTTATACTAATCATGCAAATTTTATAGAAAGCAAGGAAAACAGGGGTAAAAGAAAGAAAAGCGAGCTGATTCCTTTAGAGCAGACAATTTCACCAGAGGGTAGGGAGAAGTGGTATCAGAATCACCTGATGAGCTTTTCCTACTGCACAAGTGCCCTGCGTGTGTGGGAGAGGGGAAGGGAAAAGGAGACGGAGACATGCCTGAGCTCTGTCTCCACTGTTGATGACTGGGGATCTTTGCTCCAGCACACCCACTAAGTACCTGGGAGGGCAGGTGAATATTTCATTCATTCATTCATTGAAGTCATCTGGCTTCAAAACAGAGTTTATGCCATCTTATGTGTTTATAGCACGGATATTTAAATATGGAAACGTTATTGACAGAAGGGAGTGTGGAGTTAACTGTTTCATTCCAACAATATTTTCAGAACAGGGAAAAGAAAATATGGCCCGAAGAGGTTAGGGAAGCAGGTCTGATGGATAGATGGAAAGGCTTGGGTGGGGTGTCTGAGTCTCAGATGAAACTGTTTCAAGTGCACACGGCATGGAGCCCAACAGGTCTTCCTTCAAGTTTTCATAGAACTGTGTTAACAAACTCTCAATACTAGGGTAAAGCGTCTAATGTCCTAGTGATGTAAGAACACCAAAAGACTAAAATGAGTTGCAGCTCCCAAGGGCATGAAAGGATTTTAGCCACAAACACTCAAATTTCATGAAGCCTCTGTAACAAAAAGATGGAGGTGTGCTTGTCTTAATCTCGCAATCAATGCATAATTAAAAAGCTTTAAAAATATAACCACTGAACATCGTACATTATTTATCAAAATCTCTCAGGATTTGGTAATTGTCAGCCAGATTTCTCAAGACCAGTGGGAATTCTTCCCCTATCTTGAGAGAATGTTTCCCCCGTCGACTTCTCTTATTTCCCATTTCACAAGTTCAAGCCGATCATGTCCCCATGTGGAATTCAAATTGTCAGTCATCTTTCCACGACACTAACAAAGCCTATGCTGCCTTTATGGACAAAGTCGTAGCTTCTGGTTCCGAGAACCTGAGGTTTGCAGTTAACTTGTTTCGGTGCCGCACAATGGCCAGGCTTAGACGGGCCCCAACCATCCTGGTCTCTCCCCTGCAGCCAAGAGATACTCATGGGAACCACGCGCACTAATTCACGGACTCCGCGGAGACACCGGGAGGAACGGAGCTGACCTGCAAGGTGGCGAATGATATTTATCAACCTTCCCATGGAAGCAATCGCGCAGGGTAGTGATTCTGATCAGTTCTCTCAGCTATCTGCCATTAGTATGCAACGTGGTGAGTTTGCAATGGTAAAAAGCTACAGATCCCAGCTGTTTCTGGGAATATCCTGCCTTAGTGGTATATGGATGGCCCAGTGTGAGGAACGTGGCATTTCTCCTTTTAGCAATTCACTAACATCACGTGTGCTCTGGCAGGCAGGACACCCCTCCCCACTGCCCTCCTCCCCTGTCCCCTACCTCCCAGCGTCCATTCTAACTCGATTGGCCCTGTGGGATCCCCTTTGCTGCCGTTGATCTCTGGCTGTTTTCTGAATCTGGTCCTCTAACCCTCTCATTGATTCTGAGAGATCCCAACATCCCTGCGGCTAATTCCTCGTCTGCTCTGGTGCCCAGATTTGAGGTCTGCCATTTGCAAGAGTGCAGCCCAGATGTGGAACCTTTAATGTTGCTTTGTCTGGTTGTCCCTGCTCTAAGGTTGCCGGCATGGTACTCCCTGGGCCCTGCTGGTGAGTTATGGACAATAAATTGTGAACAGAGGTGCCCGCTGGTGTCATCTCCAGGCTGGGAAGAGGGCAGCCCCAGCAGCCTGGGACCCTGGTGACTGTGGGGACCAGGGCCCCCACCCCACTCCCACTCCGATCTAGGGGCATGTGCGATCATGGCAAGAGAGTCTATGTGTTGGTGTGAATTCCAGAGGTGGTATTTGGTTTTCTTTGCTTGTGCGTTTTGTTATTCACAGACTGACTTGGCCTCTCCTGGCTCCTGCCTGCCCCATCTGACAGGGCTTAAGTTTGGGGAGCAGAGAGCTAAGCTTTGGGGAGCAGAGAGAGCTAAGCTGCCAGGCATGAACCACGAGCTCTGGCTTAGCACAGAATTGCAAGGCACACTCCAGATCAGACTTCTACTGTTCCCTCACACGGACGCTGTGTTCGCCTCACAGGTCCCTGGCCGCCATCCCACATGGCTCGGGCCTCCATCCAGACATTCTAGAAGGAGAGTGTTGTTCCTTCTTCAGTGTGCATTGCTGCCTCACCTCGACTTCGGCCACAAAATCAGAAGAAGTCTCCCAGACCGTCCAGGGTAACCCCCTCGGTCTGCCGCCCAACTGTCCGTCTACTGCAGGTTCAGATCGCAGCTCTTGGCTGTGTGTTCCAGGGTACAGGTGTAGTAACCTATTACGTTAATTAAACACCAAAGTAACTGGTCACCATGGTGATCGGGAGGGTGGTGAACATCCATACGGGGAACAAGGAGTCCAGAAGAGGAAGATGCGGAGCAAGGAGGTCCCCGTCTCTCGGGAGAAATCCCCACCCGGGCTGCACAGCCTCGGTGCCCACCTGCGCTCTGCTGTGGGCTGTGGAGACGCTGTGCTTGGAGGTGTGCAGATCTGACTTCTCCATTAAAAATACTTCTGTCCGTGGTAGACACCTTCTATGCTGGGCACACTGGCATCTGAGATTTGCCACACCCGAGACATCCGCAGCCGCGGACAGCAGGACGGGCAGGCAGGGGGTTTATCTTTATGGAGCATCTCACATCCACATGCTCGTAAATAATAACACGTATTAGGTGTTAGCTTTCTCACGTGGTGCTACCTTATTCTGCCTCTGCTTTCACGGAAACATTCATTTAACAGGCATTCATGATAATCCTTTGAGGAAGGTACAAAGATACGTGACTTACTCAAGGCACCTGGTGGCTGAGGGGGCAGAGTGGGGACTCAAACTCAGGCCTGCTGGGCTGGTAAGACCGTACTCTGAGGAAGGCCCTGCACAGAGCCAGCTACACTAAGGGCTGCTGGCTGGAGCAGCTGACACCAAGGTGATGGTCGGCTCATAACCCGAGCAGCGATTCAAGACGATTTACATATGCAAAAAATAGAACGTAAAAAGTACCACAAGAGGCATGTGGTTGGGGGGTTGGGTTTGGAGCCACTTACTGGCTGTGTGACCACAGGAGAGTCCCTGCAGGTTGGTAAGGCCAACTTTCCACGGCTGTGACTAACGTAGTGCTTTCTTCACGGGCTTCATACGGGGATTCAGTGAGTTTCTTCATGGGGCACGGCATGCGGGAGGCACCCAGTGGAAGTCAGACGTTCCTGTCTTATTCCTTCAGTGGGTAACCCCGACTCACGTTGACCGGTGGGGGGGGTCTGGACCTGGGCAGCTGCGATCCTGCAGCCTTCCACTCCGGGTAAGAGGGTCGCCCATGTCCCCAGTGTTACCCTCACTTCCTTCATCTCTGGGGATAAACAGTGACACTTGTAATTAAAATGAGGTTCACGGTTACTGTGGCTCTTGGATCATCAGGTTGTTGTATCTGTGGAGAGATGTTTGAAATCCCGATGACTGACTGTGAAGGAGGGGAGACCAGCTGACTTCCTTGGGAAGCTGACATCTTTCAGACGGTTTCTAGAATGCCTGTGTCTGAATTTGGAGCTGAGGCAGCACCACGAGGACAGGGGAGAATCACGTGTGTGGGAGACATGCTGGCAGGAGGTAGGATGGGATCTGAGGGGCACAGAGGCGCTCAGACCAGCCCGGTGGGAAACAAGGCCCTGGACAGCCAGCGGATGTAGACTGGCCGTCTCAGTCTCCCCCACACACCATCCAGAATCTGGAAACCTGAAAGTGTCTGTTCACAGATGAGGACAGTGTGGACAGAACGAACCTCATCTGTACCTACGTCACAGTCGAATGAGTAGTGAACAGGTACTGGTAACACTTACATGCTATCCAAGTCAGGGTCATTAATACTTTATGGGGCTGGAGACTAGGGCTAGGCAGGAAAAATGCTCATTTTTGTTACACTGAACACTGAGTGCATTAAGCTTACATTTTAGATATTTTCCTCATTACTTCCATGCTATATTTTCCCTTAGAAGTCACAGATGAAGTGGAACATAATTTTTTAAAAATATTTAATTTCTACAAGTGCTCATGAGGTGTGATTTTTTTTCTAAGTTTGTTTACTTATTTTGAGAGAGACAGAGAGAGTGCAAGCAGGGTAGGAGCAGAGAGAGAGAGAGAGAGAGAGAGAGAGAGAGAGAGAGAGAGAGAATACCAAGCAGGCTCTGCGCTGTCAGCACAGAGCCCAATGCGGGGCTTGAACTCATGAAACCATGAGATCGTGACCTGAGCTGAAATCAGACGCTTAACCCCCTGAGCCACCCGGGCGCCCCTCATGAAGCGTGATTTTTATCAAGTCAGAAGACTGTGGTGCTGTCTCTGTGGCAGGTGCCAGGGAAGAGTGAGGGATGGGAATCCAGCTTGGGATTCTAAAGGAAGAGAGAAGGTTGCTGAAGGCATGTTCATGTCTATACAGATATCCTTTCCAGGTTGATTTGGAACTATGTCAAGATATTATAGATAATAATTTACGAGCGGAGAGTTTCATAGTTTTCAAAACTGATGTTGGGGAAAAGTTAGCTACACATTGATGCTCCTGACTCTTCACAATGCTGGATGAAGAAGTGAGGGGGCACCTGCTGTGTTTCCTGTTTGGGGAAATCACAAGGTAAAGTGACAGTGGGTTTACCAGTGGTACTTCCCAGCGTGGGTGCCGTGCTGAAAACGGCATCAGCTTTTACTCAATTTCCTTTATGACCTTAGAGACCATGGATTGCTGCTGTCCTTGCTTTGCAGACAAGAAAAACAGAGACACAAGGAGTTAAACACTCATCCAGGTTCACGGAGCTTCTAAGTGGTGAAGCCAGTGTTCAAATGCAGGCACAGTCACCGCAAAAAAACCCGCTCTTAACCACAGCTCCGCCACCCTCACGGGACGGCTTTGTAAGGCCGGTCACAAGCATGTGGCAGTTTACAGACGGAGATTTCCTGGTCTAACCAAAGATGTCCCATCATGAAGATCAGAGAAGTAACTGACACTAAGTCCAAAGAACTACACATCTATGGCTTGAAGAATAACACAACAGACTTGAACACAATTCCAAGTGCATTGAACGAATGGCCACATAACTTATTTTAAAACGAACAGTCCAGTTGGAATGACGCCTGATGGGTGCATAAATTCACTTCGATCTACTATTGGGGTGGTTTGCTGGCAACTGAAGTGCCCTAACCAGGTACTTCAGAGACAGTTAGTAATAAGGAATCTGGTCAAGAATCTGCTCATTGGAGTGGCCCCAGAAGCACTGCAAAACATCATTATCTAAGTGTAGGTCAGGAAGTCTAAACAATAGCTTAAGAGGCATTGGAAACACCTTCTTACCAATAAAAAGATGTTGTGTGATACATTCCCTCAGCTACTTTTCCCAGTCCAAGGCCAGGGCCATGCGCTAGACTGACTGTCATGGCGGTCCCAATTGGCTCGGTCTGCTTGTCACACACACCGGGCAGGCGCTGGACACACTGAACATCGACACAGAATGCAGCAGACATTCTGGCTCACCAGGTATTTAATAAACCGTGAGGTTCAACTGATGTCATGGCGCATGCTCCAAGGTAAATATTACTTGATGGCTTTGTTTTGCTTTCATAGAACTGAGAAAGTGAGGCGCGATCTGGATGAACAGGGAAGAGACCTTCTCCTATGGAAAGTGCACACCGTCAAAATCACCCCACGGATCTCCATACGTGCCCTCGTCACAATGACGTCTGTTCCCACGAAAGCCATTCCCCTGTTGACATCCTGCCTCTTCGAGGAATAAAAACCGTAAGACATGGAACTACACCAAAAACATGAATCATTAAACTCTGATTTATCCATCTGGGGCCCACATGACCTTTTGTTGATTTCTCTCAGAGCACCTCACTGAGATAAAAAACTGCCAGGACATGAGTGCCGACCCCATAAATGATGGTCTAGGAAACAGTGTCAAGACCTACAAAACAGGCCTGAGCCTTGTCCTGGATTTGTAGTCTCCAGACACCAGTTTGACTATGGCAGCTGAGGACCGTGTGACCAGGCTTGGGCATTAAATGGGCAGCACTGAATGAAGCAGCCTAGCAAAGCTCTAGCCTTGTTTCACAGCAAGCCTGACCACAGTGTGAACAGTGTTTCTAGAGCATTCCAAGCTCGAACTTGGGATGTACTCTGGGAAGGGGGCCTCTTTGGCCAGCCTGGCCACATGCCCCTCTCCTCGACACCAGCCCCCGTGTGGACACTAGCCATCAGCACAGGGCTCAGTGGAGAGGGATCCGAGGGCTCCCCAGTAGGTGGACAGAGGACAGAGTGCCATGAGGACCGTGACTCTGGGGAGGAGGCGGTGCCTGGGAACCACAGAAGCTATAGGAAATGGGAGGACAGGGGACAACAGGGAGCACCGGGCATGGGCACAGGGAAGGTGTGGCTGTCTGCATGGGCTTTTCCCTCTGGTCACTGTCGCTTAAGCACTGCCTGGCACATGAGTCCTAAAACCAAGCAAGAGGAGTGGGCACGAGGGAAGCTGGCTGAGGGCTTATTAAACACTCTTCCCGCTCATTGCACGGGGCCAGGCTGCCCGGCCAAGCAGGGTCCTCAGATCTGACCACATCTTCCAAGTACCTTTGGGCTCTGGACTAGTTCAGATGAAAACTCAGACCTGGGATTTCATCCATACCAAACCACATATTAAATAAATACCCTTCAGGCCACTTTCTCAACTCCACCTACCATTCCAGCCCAGTGATTCCAGCCTGTGCCCCAAGTTCACTGCTCCCTCTCATGCCCACCGCTCTCTCAGAGGGGTTGAGGAGACAAGGACTTCTCTATGGGGGGAAAGACTTGGTTCTCAAATGACCCCAACACATCCTAGCTTCCCGATGGGGTATAAGCCATTTCATGATAAGGACATAGCACTGACTGACGGTGTTAGTTTGGAGTATGCGTATGACCGCTGTGGCAGTAGGGGTGTGGATGTCTCGCAGTTCAGGGGAAACGTAATGACTTAAAGTCCCGTTATTGGGAAATCACATGCCCAAAGTTCTGGGCTGCACCACCATACCGCACATGTCTGCTGGTGACGGTGGAAGTGAAGACAGTGTTAACAATAATATGGACTTGCCTGAAAGTGTGACTTCTTCACAGGTCCCTGGACTGGAGTTCTCAGAAAGGTCCAGTGAGATCTTAATTTCCGTTTCTAGATAACCAACGTTACTAAACCTTAAAGCAGCCATAGGGCACTATCGAGCCGTTTTCAATCTTGTGTTAAAATCAAAATTCTGTGTGACTGCACGGCATTTGCCCAGAACAACAAAACACAGGTTGCATTTCGCTGATCAAAACTAGTCTGTGGCCGCCATGGGCTGAGGACTCCAGTGAGTCAAGGGGGCACACGGTGCCGAGTTCCTAGCGTGAAGGTTGCTTCAGTCAACTGGCCCAGACCTTCCATGGAGAGAGTGCACACCTTCGGACAAGCAGTGCAGGCTCCCGGCAGCCCTCATGTCTCCCCCCTCGTCTCTCTCCCTCAGCCGTCAATATCCTGAAATGTCCAATGTGTTTAAGACTCCTTTTGGGATACAAAGCGAATCAAATCGATACTGCATTTTGCTGCCAACAAGCCCACAGACTGTAAGGTTGCTTCCCACAGACACAGCCTAGATTCTTCTCAGAGCTAACGTCGCCAGGCATGTCAGACCCTCTGCAGACACTATTTTAGGGTGTGTCCCCCCACCTGTATATGTTTTTATTTTATTTTTTTTAAAGCAAGCATCCAGAAGTGAAACAGTTAAGTCACAGATTAGAAAAAGGACAGTCTTGAAAGTTTACCGATTATTCAAACTTGAACCAAGATTCCCCGGGGCTCTCAGGCCCCCACACGTCAGAAACGCAAGCATCGGCACATAGAACCTTCCAGGGAACAACACTAAGTAGCTTAAGCTGCCACATCAGCTGTGATGGATTTAAAATATTTGGGGCTCTGTTATCACACCAACACAATTTCGTGTAAATGCCTTGAAGAAAAATTTCCTTTCAATGGATTTGCTAAAGCAAAAGCTTAACTTGAATTGCCAAGCAATGAGCTTTTTATTTTATTAGGAAGATACTAAAAAAGATATTTTAAATCTTCTGGTTATGGATTTTTTTTTTAAAGGAGATTAGTCCTGAGCCATGTAGGCTCTTATAGCCAGGACTCCAGGACCTTTTCTTTTTGGGGCACCTCTGGGTTGCTACTGCACTGACCTCTCTGGACCTTGGGGCCTGACACTCATGGGGCTGGTTGTGCACACAAAACATACCTATAGTGGGCACTGGCTCCCTCTTCATTCCAGTGACACCCTCATGTGAGTCGGCCAAGGATGATGTGACAATAAAACCTCAAGGTTTCCTCTCCCGGGGCCCAGGAAGCAACTCAAAGCCAGAATCCTGAGTGCAATCTGGAACACTCTGAGCCTCACCATCCACATTAGAGTGAACCATCCCAGAGGGATGACTGCACTGGGGAGGACAGCCTCGATGGGCACCCACGTTCTGGCATGCCGGCTGGAAAACAGGCTGCATGGAAATCAGGATGGTCATGGCCTCGGGAAAGGAGACGTGGGTGGAGAGGATGGACCGCTTGGGGGAGAACATTCTGGAAGGATGGAATTCTCCATGTCTTGACCAGGGTGTCCAGGGTGATCTAAGCGTGTCCTTATGATTGTGCATTTTGTTGTATACAACGTATATCTCAGCTTATTTTAAAAAATGTTTATCTATTTATTTTGAGAGACAGCGTGGATGTCTGCATGAGTGGGGGAGGGGCAGAGAGAGAATCCCAATCAGGCTCCGTGCTGTCAGCACAGAGCCCTATGTAGGGATCAATCCCATGACTGTGAGATCATGACCTGAGCTGAAATCAAGAGTCAGACGCTGAACTGGCTGAGCCACCCAGGTGCCCCTTATTTTTTTTTTTTTAACTTAGAAATCAAGTCCTAGAACTTCATGCTTCAGAGAGCTCAGTGAGATTACGATGAGTGATATGAAGCTTACATATCCAGCTGCTTTCTGCTCCAGAGTGCATAAAGCCTCGCGGTGCAGGATCCTGGCTTGAGTAGTGCATAGCACTGAGGAAAAATGATATTTCCTGGGCTTCGTAATGCCCAGGGCATCCCTTGATCACCCCTTGACCCGGCCTAGCATGGTGAATTGTCACTGTGACCACATGGTCTCAGGCAGGTAGGCTCAGGACACATAGCTGTTCATCAGCCCAATGCCGGTGCGTAGGCATCCGAATCCATACCTGGATTTGTGGAAAGGGAATTGTCCTGGACTTGAACGGTGATACTCCCTGGTACCTGTTCCTGAACTTTGTGTGAACCTGGGCTGATCACTTAAGCTCCCCTTACATCATGTGGGAAGTGTGAATGATACGGCTCCCATCAGAATGTTGTTGTGAGGGCACAACGGGCTGAATGTTTGTGTCCCCTGAAACTCACGTTGAAGCCTAAATCCCCAGCATGATGGTGTTGGGAGGTGGGGCCTTTGAGAGGTGATGAGGTCATGAGGGGGGAGCCCCCCTGATGGGATTAGGGCCCGTCTAAGGGGATGAGGAGACCACATCTGTCTCTTCCCCTCTCTCTGCCATGTGTGGGCACAGTGAGAAGACAGCATCTATGAGTGCGGAGGGGGCTCTTCATCAGACACCAGATTGGCCGGCACCCTGATCCTGGACTTCCAGCCTCCAGAACGGTGAGAAACATGCTTGTTGTTCACACCCACCCCCATCCACAGTGTTCTGCAGCCCGAGCTGAGACAGACAGATGGTTAAGTGAGGTAACAGGTAAGAAAGTGCTCAGAACAGTGACCGGAACGTACTAGCGATCGATACATAATCGTTGTTGTTACGACAACATTAGCACGGAGACGGACTATAAACGTTTAAGAAGAGCTTCCCGCTCAGATTTTTAGTTATTTAATAATGCATTCAGTTGGAGTCCTCTGGCGCCAGAAGAAAACCAGTGGTGGGCAATGTCCAACAAGGCGGATGCACTCGGAACAGCAAACCACCTGCACTGGCTTCTCTGGAAAGCTTCACCCGTTACTTCTTTTCCAGCTTTCCCTCCCCAGGCAAGACGAGGCATCCCACCGCTTGGGAGGGGGTCCAGAAACCTTTGCATTTGCACACCTCCCAGAAGAGTGCCCCCTTCCCCTTCGGCGAGGAGCTTGGGTTCTGGAAAGCCCTCCACACCTGGCTACCAGGTGAGGGCTCAAACCTGACAGCGTGACGCTCTCTGAAGCTCCAACAGTGTCTTTTTAATTTAGCAGAACTTTAAGAAACTAGAGGCTAATTTTCAGCTGAAGTGGAAGGAAACCAACACCCCCCCCCACCAGCATAGCAGGAGCGGGACCCCAGACCCCCACGTCTGCCCCACCCGGTGCGACTCACCTTCGTACAGCCAGTCACTGAGACCGTTGTAGATCACGCCTTCCTTCCCAGTAGACACCACACGAATGGCCTGCTTCCCGACGTGTGCGCAGTAGTAGATGTTGTTTTCAAAGATAAATATCTAATTGGGAAGAGAGAAAACACAGTGTTAACCAATGAAGTGGCTATAAATAGGGTACTCGTAAGAAATCAGAAGTTGGGGATGTGGTTTGCATCTGCCTGGTGCATTTATTTGATAGGACAAAGGCAGCGTCAGGATCAGGTGGGGCTCACGCATGTATCGTGTGCATTTCTGGTTAATCAGAGACTCCAGACTTCACACGGTTCACCCTATGCCATCTTTAGGTACGTTCATCCTGTGCCATCATTTTCCATGCGTGAACAGTTTGTGGTCTGATACTTTAGGCACTTGCACGTCAAATGTGTTGACTATTTCAGCTATTGTATTTTTCCTAGCAATTAAGATGGGTGAGCTGAAAAACTGGCAATCTGGCATTTATTCATTCGCTATTCATTAAAAATTATTTAGTGGTGCCTTCTCTGTGCCAATCACAGGAGGCGCAGTGATTAATGGGGTGGGACGTAGAATGGGCTTTTATTCTACCCACTTAGAGTCTGGTAAAGAAGACAAACTTTACCAGGAAAATGTTCTGAGGGTGCAGGTGCAGCTCTGGGGACGTGTAACGGGAATCCCTAACTTAGGCCAAAGGATTCACTGAGAAAGTGATGGGCAAAACATTTTTTATCGCAGAAAAATACATCTAACACAAAACTTGCCACCATGACTGTGTTTGAGTGTCCGGTCCTGTGGCATTAAGTACATTCACGCTGTCATGCCTCCATCGCCACCACCACTTCCAGAACCTTCCATCTTCCCAAACTGAAACTCTGTCCCCATGAAACACTAGTCCCCATCCCTCCCCAGCCCCCCACACCCCGTTCCACTGTCTGTCTCCACTAATCTGGAGACTCTAAGCACCGCACGTAAGTGGAATCATACAATATCCGTCTTTCACTCAGCATAGAGTCCTCAAGGGCTACGGCAAGTGACAGGGTTTCGAGAAAGTGCTGCTCATGCTGAGGCCTCAGTGAAGACAGCACAGAGATGAGAAGCTGGTTACAGAGAAGAAGCGGTGTGAAAGCAGAGACCAAGGGGGCACAGGGTATTGGTGGAGGTGGACAGAGGCTCCTGCAGGCTGTCCTGTCAGGGGCATGGTGGCGGGGGGGGGGGGCAGGGGAGGGCAGGTGCCCCACCAGCAGCAGGAAGCCCTTGATGGTGGCCTGAGAAGGGGAGCATCACAGTCAGATGAGAGTCTTCTGGCGACGAGAAGGAAGCGAGACCGTGAACGGGGGACCGTGTGGCTGGCCTGGCCATCTGAGGGTGCTGACAAGGGGACAGTGGGGGACACCAGCCAGGAGACAGCCGCTGATGGCATTGAGTGAACCAAGGTCTAGGCGAAGGGGTGACACGAAGCAAAGTTGTTCCTGACCCGCTGGGTGGTGGTGACCCAGTTGCGGAGAAGAGGATGGTCTGGGTCCGTGGTTCCTGAATGCTGATGGCCCCCGAGAATGATCCAGAGAGCTCTTAGAAACCCCACTGCCTGGTCCATCAGCCCAGCCCACTATCAGTATCGAGGGCTGAGAGCCAGGCATCAGGATTTTTAGAAAACACCCCACTTGATTCCAACCTGCAGCCAAATTTACGATCTGTGACCCCAGAGAAACCTAAGGTCTCTTAAAGTAAGGACTTGCAGACAAAGCATTTGCGCTCTCCGAGGTGCTGACCGGCTCTGCCCTGTGTTTCTGTAGGAATCCCCGCTTCTGTGCCCGCAAGGCTTTGGACACACTGGTAGCAACTGGCCAAGTGCCGACTTCTACATATGGACCAGGAATGGGACTCAAATATGGTGCTTTTCTTTTCTTTGTTTTATTTTTTGTTTTATATTTTAGAGACGGGGGAGGGGCAGAAAGAGAGGAAAGAATGAATCTAAAGCAGGCTCCGTGCTCGGTGCAGAGCCTGATGCGGGCCTCAATGCCACAACCTTGGGATCATGACCTGAGCTGAAATCAAGAGTTGGATGCTCAACTGACTGAGCCACCCAGGCTCAGGCTTTTAATGAAATTCTAGAAAAACATACCGTCAGTGTCATTTAAGAGACCACAGAGACAGGGTATTTTGCAGAGTACAGGAAAGGGTGGAAATATTAATTTTTTTTATTGAAAATGCAAAAGAAGGCAATTTCCCCAGATGGTCCTCACTGACGTTAGATCTGAAAGGACCACCAAGTGTTAGTTTTCTGCTCTGGGCTCCTGGCGCTTACAGCATTCACTTCATCCCGAAACGAGTTGGAAAACTTCCAGACACAAGTATACATCCTAATTTAACTTCAGTAGCTGTTCTTATGAGTTTGCCTAAGGGTAAGGTGTATTACTAGATTTTAACTTCTTTTATGTATTCTAAGCCTATAATAAATTTTTGAATTAAATCAGACTGCAGCCAATTAATATTTTGGGTGAGTAAAATTTGCTGTGATAGATGTTAAAACTTTTATCACCTTGGTTTTACTTTTAATGGAAGGAAATGAAAAGAAACAAGTTGTACCTAAGAGTGCGTTTTGCTTGGGAGACGTTTTACCTTTTCCTTCAGATGTTCCAGTGGAGCTCGGCTCAGAGGCGAGGGACGCGGTGTGGCTCTGTGAATGGTGGCATGGGGAGGGTAGGTGTTGGGGAGAGTGGCTGAGTTCTCCACTCTCCATGTTCTGTTCAGCACCCCGGCCATCACCTCGGGTCCTGATGCCCACGGGAGCACCTCACCTTCCTGGCCTGCGACCCCCACAGTCCCTGGCCTGGCCCCCGTGGTGCGAACACAGCCACTCCCCTCCTGCCGGGGGGTTTCTCACAACCTAGCCTGAGGTGGGTGGTGCCTCCCTGGCACATCCACTGGGAACAGGTGTTCCTGCTCCTGTCACCCCCTCCCCAAGTTCACCTCCTACTTGGCCGTCCTGATCAGTCTTTCCTAAAACACCACCTTTATCATGGCATTCTGTTACACAAAACCTGAAATGGCCTTCTGTTAACTATGGAATAGAGTTGAGGCGTCTGGTCTGGGGTTCAAGACCCGACTGTCTCCCTTGGCCTCTCTCCCCTGCAGGATTTATGGTGGTCCGACAACATGCAGGGGCGCGAGGGTGACAGGCAGTCCATGGGGGCTCCCGTTTGCAGACGGGAGTCCAGATTCTACAGCGCTCAGTCTGCTCCAGGCCCCACGAGGGCGTCCAGAGCACGGGCTGTGGGGGCAGAGGATGTGCTATGTGACCTGGGCCCATTGCTGGCTTCCGTGTGCCTCAGTTTCTCCTGTCACTAGAGACGGTAACAACCTAGTCTCAGGTGGACAAGAAGAGTGAGTTGGCAAATTCAAAGCAATGCCCAGCACAAAGGATGGGCTCGCTAGCACATCTGCTACTGCTGTTGTATCATGTTGTTGTGCGATGATGACCACCGTCATCATTATAAAAACCCATTCTGTCTGGGGGGATTAGGAGAGGCTTCACGGGGGAGGTGACATCTGAGCTAGACCCTCAAGGATAAATGCTTTTAATTTTGATCAAGTCCAATTTACCTATTTTTTTTCTCTCATAGCTTGTGCTTTTTGTGTTCCATCTAAGAATCCTTTACCAAAACCAAGGTCATGAGCATTGACCCCCCCCCCCCCCGTTTTCTTCTAAGGTTTTATAGTTTTCGCTCTTAGTTTTGGGTCTATGATTCATTTTGAATTGTTTTTTGCATATGTTGGCCATGCATTTTCAAATGCTTTATAAACATTAATTCAGTTGAAAAAATAATGCTATAGACAGGCATGAGCCTTGTTTTGAGGATGCAAACACGAGCACGGGGAGGGTAAGTAACTTGACCAATGTCTTGTTGGCCAGGGGTCAGCAGGGGTTCAAACCAGGTGGTGTGGGGGTCGCAAAACGCCATGCCCAAGGTCACCAGGGAATCCGAGGAGGAGTCGGGATTGGAACCCAAGCAGGTCTGTGCTCCCAGCAGCTACAGCACACTGCCTCTTTATAGCGACTTGATAAATAAACAAAAGGTGTGATTTCTAACCAGAAATGAACCAGAGACCACGGATACCTGTCTGAGCCACAGCGTCTCCTCACTCTCCCTCCGGCCACTTCTTCAGGCAATAGAACATGACTGGATGGCATACAGGTCACAGTGTCACTGTCACCAGGATTTTGCCAGCAGATACAGAAGCCATCACAAGGTGTTCCCTTACCTGGGTTTATTCATGACCCACTGGGCCACGCCAGCCTCCAGGCCCTGCTGGCTCTTAAATCCTATCAGCCAAGGCTCTAGAATCAGTTCCGGTGAAGGGGCCGCCCACCTCTATAGCCTTCCCCGCTGTGGACACCTGGTTGGCGGCCGGGTCTGTGCACATTCTGTACCCCACAGCTGCTCCGGGACCAGTGAAAAGGCTCAAGTTTAGTCCGTGAAAAGGCTGCTGAGCCAGCAAAGCCCGCCCTCACCCCCGCAGCCCTGCAATCCCAGGCACGGAACTCTGCCCTTGAGTCTTTCTTCCAGAAAGTGTTAGAATATATCCTCCAAAGTGGCGCGCCTGGGTGGCTCAGTCGGTTGAGCGTCCGACTTCAGCTCAGGTCATGATCTCACAGTCCGTGAGTTCAAGCCCCACGTCAGGCTCTGTGCTGACAGCTCGGAGCCCGGAGCCTGTTTCGGATTCTGTGTCTCCCTCTCTCTCTGCCCTCTGCTCTGCTCACACTCTGTCTCTGTCTCTCAAAAAGTGAATAAACGTTAAACAAAATTTTAGAAAATATCCCCCAAAGTAATGAGATGTACACAAAGCACAGGACGGTGACAAAGCGTGTTCTGTGGTCCTTACGTGGTGGTTTCCAAGCACCACAAGTGGCCGCTGGGGACACGGGGTTTTCTGGTGGGACAGAAGACAGTCCCCACGTCCTGCACACTGGTGATCCTGATGCCCTCCTCAATACCTTCTCTGTCCTCCTCACCTGGAGCTGTTTCCTCTGCTGTCTGCCCAAGTCCTGGTCACCCTGGGAGGCTCTGCTGGGCTCCGTCCTCCCAGAAGCCCCTGCATCGCCGTTCTCACTGTCCTGGCTCTGCTCACCGACACGCACGTGGCTGCATGTGGAGAGGGTTTTAAAGAGGGAGCATGAAGGTCAGGCAGAGAGGATGAGGGAGGTTAGAAGTGGGGCAGGATGGTCACATCCCACGGGCCAGCGGCAGTGCTTCCGGTGGATGCCGGCGTGAGAGGAAGCTCTTTTCAGAAGTGACCAATCAGCAGAGACTTGAGGAGAGTTCGTTTCCTGCTCCTGCCCGGACTCGGCCACAGCAGCTGGTGGAGATGCTGACAGAGGAGCGGCCACGGGCCCTGGGGACACAGGGGAGGCGCCCCCAGAGGGACGCGGCCCTGGCTGTCCCTCCTAAAGACTCGCTGACCTCAGCAGCAGAGGCCGTGAAGAAAG
Source organism: Lynx rufus (assembly GCF_022079265.1). Taxonomy (NCBI): domain Eukaryota; kingdom Metazoa; phylum Chordata; class Mammalia; order Carnivora; family Felidae; genus Lynx; species Lynx rufus. The sequence goes on along the minus strand of NW_025814856.1, from coordinate 167,031,929 downwards.
GGCCGTCAGTGCGCGTCTCGGGGCGCAAGCTGGTGACAGCCTCCCTCAATGGCAGGTGCTGCAGCGGAAAGACTTAGGTCAAGTTTTCCCTCCTTGTGCACATGACCTGAGCAGACGGGGACAGCGGGCTACACACCCTTCGTACCCCATGTTTCTCCTCTTGGTTCATCAGTCTTCTCAGCTGACAAGACTCCAGTTGACAGAACTGGGCCTGAGTGCTGTCTCCTCGGCACCCCTGCCGCCCTCCCCTCCACTCTGGGGGCCACGTTACTCTGTGTGTGATCAGACACGATTATCTTTTTTGATGAAATAAATTTAAATTAATTTCACGAGAATTTGCAGGGTGGAAGTTTTGCTGGCATCCTGGCCCACACAGCTCACCTGGGAGCCCCAGATTCCAAGCGCATCACCGTGCTTCTAGAGAGGGTGGGGAGCGGTCCAGACGACACCCAACAGACGAGATCTAGCCCGGGGTGGGAGGAGGCCGTCACTCCTTAATTCACAACCAAAAAAGGAAACTTTTGGAAAGCAGAATTTGTGGAATATTTCCAGATCAAAGGCAAGGAAACTACAAAGTCCAGAGATGTTAAAAAAGAAGAAGAAAAAGAGGAGAAGGTGCCAGGGGATTTTCTGGATGGAGCGGAAACGCAGACAGAAGGCCTTTAACAGAAGAGGCCCGAACTCCGTGGCAGAGGGCGAGGGCGGCAGCCTGGGGCACGTCCCTGTTTATGGAGGAGGTAGATGGCAGAGAGGCCTCCGAGCTTTCATGTGATGGGAATACCCACGGTGGGGTCCCCCTATCTCACAGGTTGCAGGGCGCCATCGGGAGGGGCCGTCGGGTCCCAAACGGTCTCGTAATTCACATCAACACCACACTCCATCCACATCACGGTGGCGAGTGCTCCGAAGAGAAGGCCGAGCAGGTGTACTGGGGCTCTTCCTCCTCGTTGGAAAACCATATTAACGCCGGCTTTAACACACATCAGCTGACCAGATCCTTCTTTCCATATGGTGTCGTTCTACTGTTCCTCCCTCCCCCGCGCCGGCAGGATGAAGCATCCAGTATCTCTTCCCATCCAAACCTCCTCTTGCCAGGCCCCCCTCTCTGCTGTTCCCAAATCAGCCCCACTCATTCCTGCTGGGTAAGGCCCACAGCACCTGCTGGGACTCCCTCCCAGCCCGGCCAGATCCCCCTCTATCCCCAGGCGCAGCAGAAGCTTCTCCCCTACGTTCCTGGGCTCACCCCGCCCTCAGGACTTTGCTGGCACTTTCTGGTCCATTTCACCTCTGCTGCCACACAGAGCTGTCTCCCCTTCAGCATCCACGGGTCCTTCTCCACAGTCCCCGTGAGAGTCCAGTAGGGCAGGGATGCGCGTCCCCAACCCTTCTTCTCCCTCAGCATCCGTAACAGGACCGTGCGTCCAGCCCTACTCCACAAGTACATGGATTCGTTTTCAAACAACTAGTTGGCAAAAGTATTTCTTCTATGGATTTGCTTTTGCTTCATCTTGATTCATGGAGACCAATTCCTTCCCTCGTTTCTGGGCATTTTGGTTCTTCTGCTATCCTTGCAGTAGAAGGTGCGAGCCATACATACAGCGATTTTAGCACATCCCTTGCCCCCAAACACATTCTGATTTTAAATAGAGATTTCATGAAATACAAACCAAACAGGCTGAAAATATAAAGTATATTTCACTATTCTTTTATAAAACACATATTTTTATTAGTGTGACTTAAAAGTTTTTTAATATTTATTTATTTATTTATTATTTTTTTTAATATATATTTTTTTAATGTTTATTTATTTTTGAGACAGAGAGAGACAGAGCATGAATGGGGGAGGGTCAGAGAGAGAGAGAGAGAGAGAGAGAGGAAGACACAGAATCCAAACAGGCTCCAGGCTCCGAGCTGTCAGCACAGAGCCCGACGCGGGGCTCGAACTCACGAACCGCGAGATCGTGACCTGAGCCGAAGTCGGAGGCTTAACCGACTGAGCCACCCAGGCGCCCCTTAATATTTATTTTTGAGAGAGACAGAGAGAGAGAGAGAGACAGACAGACAGACAGACAGACAATGAGTGGGGAAGTGGCAGACAGAGAGGGAGACACAGAATCCAAAGCAGGCTCCAGGCTCTGAGCTGTCAGCACAGAGCCTGACGCAGGGCTCAAACCCACAGACCACGATATCATGACCTGAGCCAAAGTTGGATGCTTGACCGACTGAGCCACCCTGGTGCCCCTAATCCGAGTTTTTAATAAGCACTTTTGACTTATTATGGTTTATATACTCATGGTTACAGTAATTTTTAAAGTTTATTTATTTATTTTTGAGAAAGAGAGTGAGTGTGGGGGCGGGGAGGGGCACAGAGAGGAAAAGAGAGAGAATCCCAATCAGGCTCCGTGCTGTCAACGCAGAGCCCAACATGGGGCTCAATCTCACGAACTGTGATATTGTGACCTGAGCTGAGATCAAGAGTTGGACACTTAACAGATTGAGCCACCTAGGCATCCTATGGTAACAATAAATTCTTTACGAGTTCAATTAATTGGAAATCTCTGGAGGAATGTGAACTTTCAGTTAAACAAGTTTTCAGGGTGAATTCTCTAAAGATCTTTCTAATTTCAATGTTTAGAGAAGTATTTCCATATTTTCCTACTTTTGGGATATATTAGATAGAATGAGGTATACAACATGGAATTGGTGTTGAGTAGGGAACTTGAGTTGCCTAAGCTCATCGGCATAAATATGTATTCTCATTGCCTAGAACTGTTGCGTAGTTGTAGACGAATGGATTGGGTTGAACCTATACCTGTCCTCAGAGTTGTTTTCCCTGATGCTGTTGGTACAACCCTTTTCCACGTAAGTAGTACAGAAAAAAACCAATATTTAGTGTATGAGTTAGCTGGGTTTAGACTAATTGAATCTTTGACTTGTTTTGGAATCTGAAAACCTAATAAAACTTCAGCTGACTCGGTAGAAATCAACATTTGTCTGTGTGAGTGTGTGTATTAAGTGCTAATTGATACCCTCAGTATTTCTAAACCGGATTCGCAGTAGAGGACAATAACACACATCTCCACACGTTCGAGGGGTGGTTACAATAAAGCTCAAAGTGACATTCATGGCTAAAGAGGGAGCTAATTATCTCAGGAACCAAGGATGAGATAATTACTGTAATTGGGTGCAACTTAGCTCTTAGTTCTGGAAAATCAAGGCCAATAGGGAAGCATATCGAACAGCTCAGTGCTTGGCAAAAAGATAGCAACACAGGTCAGGGCAGAATGAAGAAGAGGAGGGAACATGGGGCTTGAAGCAGAAATCTAAATTCTAGCTGAGACTGCCATCTGGCCAGCTTCACATGGGCCACCTGCTGAGCCTCCCGTCCTTCACCGTAAATGCGAGGGTCTCTATGATTTCCCCTATCTTCTACATTGTTCAACAATGCTCAACGTTCACAGTGAGGCCAGCATGTTACTATCAAGGGGAACATGGACTCTCCATTTAGCAGTTGAAAAACCTCAATTATGATACTCTCCTAGGTTTCTTTAACTGACATGGCATGGACTTCCTAATCTCAAGAAGCCATTCTGATAACACTGTTTACTAACTGCTTCTTGCCTCGTTTCCACTTCTCGAGTTATCCTATTTCCTGAACAAACACAATTTTACTCATGTTTCCATAATAAATAAGGATGAAAGATCCCATTATGTAGGGCATGAAATTTAATTCCTAGGGTGAAACACAGACCTGTTTCGATGGGGCATGGAGTTACTACCACCTACCACTGGTTCAGCAGTGATCATAAGGATGTTATGTATTTCTAAAGGAAACTAGGTAATCTTCACTGCATTCTAAGGTACACTTCACTTCCATTCTAACCCCACAGGACATACTACACACAGTTAACTCACATTACTGGAACTACACACAAATAGAACACGTCACCAGAACATGGAAATTCTGTCTCTAAATCTTGCAGCCCGGTCAACATATCTTTTAGGAGACTCTAGTAAATAAGCAAAATGCCGACCGGAGAGGCCAGTACATCCCTGGGAGGCTGCCACTGGCCATATGCATGTTTCCTATATAGGGCTTTAATTTCGAGGTATACCACAAAAGTAACCTCTGGTCCCTTGAATGGCTTCATCAACAGGTCCCGTAACAGCAAGTTAGAACCACCAACTCGTGGATTAAAAAAAACTGTTCTGCATTTAGAACTTAATGGTGGTCCGGTCCACATAGAGCTTGATTTTCTGCTAACTTTGTTTCTATTTCCCTGGACAGCTGGTATGGGTAGACAGGGACTCTAAAGGTTTATGACACGTTGCATCTGGGCGAGGAGAACTGTATATACTGAGTGGAAGACGTAGCCGTGACTTCCCGGGTGCATGGCTCCAGAGGGGCATTGGGCAGGGAAGATGCCACACCCGCCTATGGGCTCCTGTCTACCGAGCTGTCATCTGGCAGGGAGAACGGGGGAGGTAGTGGCTGCTTACGGCTGTGGGGGCACTGCCGCACGCGGTCCTGCAGGAGAGGAACCCCTAGTACCACCCGCTGGCCAACAGTTCCTGTCCGTACTCCTGAGGGTCAAGTGGATGACTACCACGGCCATTTGTGGACTTCCAAGTCAGCATATTTGCTCCATTGATACAAGACCCCCACAGGGGTCTCAGAGCGGCCCTAAGGCTCCTTGGGCATCCCGTCTTCCCAGGATGGTGGGCATTGCAAGTCTTTCCCGGAGTGAAGTTACTACGGAGTAATTACAAGAAAGGCTATGTGCCAGCACTAAAAGAGGGCACAGTAAAACAGTGCTGGGTTTCTTTGAAGAGCAAACCGGCTGGCTGAGATCAAGCCATTTGTCTATGAGGGCAGCAAACCCCACAACCTCAGACCACACATGTTCACCATTATCACAGCATATACAGAAAAAAGGAAAAATGTCACAATCCTACAAGCCGCGTGCATACACAAAATATGACTATTAACAGAAGCTTTGTTGTATTTGATTCCCTCCTAGATGTGTGTGCGCATGAACGAAATCTAGTTTTTAATAAAACTAAGGTCATACAGCACGTGCAGTTAAGATTTATATCAATAATGCTTTTGTGTCACAAAGTATCCCTGACACGTGCCTTCTGGAGATTCACTAGGGGCAATGCCTTTATGGTCCTGTTGTCTGGCACAATTCTGTTTTTATTACAATAAAAATGCTACCACTGCATCTTTGTGGTAAAACCTTTGCTTATATCTCCACTATCTCCCTAGAATAAATTCCTGTGAGTGGAAATCATGAATCACACTCACTGTGCAATTAAAAAAAAAACAGGTAAAGGACATGCATGGATGCATCACAGAACCACACAAAGTACTGGAAAATACAGAAGCGTTTGTACTCGCTCATAACAAATAGAAATCCTATTGCAGAGGGACTACTTTGTTTATCAAATTGTCAGAGACTGAACAACAATGATCCCCAACATTGCTAAGTATGCAGGGCGCTCTCTGGACGGGAACAGAGACTGAGAGAACATTTACAAAAAGCAGTCGGCAAAGCTCATCAAAGGAGACTTTTTTGTGTGTAGATTATGTGAGAAAGACTTGGAAATAAAGTATAATTGGCCCGTTCAAACCATATGCACTGGAAACTGACGACAGCAGGAAGCAGCTGCCTCTGAACCAGGGTAACAACAAACACACTCACAGGTGCTGATGCGCCTTCCCCCCCACCCCCCTGTCAACGACCCCAGGCTGCGGAGCCCTTCTCAAGGTCAGGAGCTGACCAGTCAGTCTGTAGATTAAATGAATTCTTTACTTGCTCTGGTTTGCTCCTGTCACTTGTATTTTGGCCATTCCTCTGCTCAACTGGGCAAGGAAGTGACCCTCCAGTCTCCTAGTTTATAATCCCCTCTGGAGAGTGGATGGGTGGAGGGATGCCAAGGCTGTTGGTCAATGGGAGGCTTTAAGATTCTTGGTAATTCAACCCTTCTGCACTGCTGGAGGGATTGCAAGCTGGTGCAGCCGCTCTGGAAAACAGTGTGGAGGTTCCTCAAAAAATTAAAAATAGAATTACCCTACAACCCAGCAATTGCACCACTCGGTATTTATCCAAAGGATATAAAAATGCTGATTCAAAGGGGCACCTGCACCCCAATGATTATAGCAGCGCTATCGACAATAGCCAAAGTATGGAAAGAGCCCAAATGTCCATCGACTGGTGAATGGATAAAGAAGATGTGGTATATACATATACAATGGAATACTACTCAGAGATCGAGAAGAATGAAATCTTGCCATTTGCAATAATGCAGATGGAACTAGAATGTATTATGCTAAGCGAAATAAGTCAGGCAGAGAAAGACAAATACCGTATGCTTTCACTCATATGTGGAATTTAAGAAACAAAAACAGATGAACACGGGAGAAGAGAAGGAAAAATAAAATAAGATAAAAACAGAGAGGGAGGCAACCCATAAGAGACTCTTAAATACAGAGAACAGACTGAGGGTTGCTGGAGGGAGGAGGGGGAGGGATGCGCTAGGTGGGTGATGGGCATTGAGGAGGGCACGTGTTGGGATGAGCGCTGGGGGTCGCACATAAGGGGTGACCTTGGTTCTACTCCTGCAACCAATCTTGGTTCTACTCCTGCAACCAAGACTACACTGTATGTTAGCTAACCTGAATTTAAACAAATAAACATTTTAAAAAAGATTCTAGGTAATTCTTATTCAATTCAGGGGTGTCTCCATCACTTGACAAACACCCACTCAAGCATCTCCGATGCGCCAGGCTGGGCGCTAAACACGTGCGATACAGGACCACAGCTGATCTGTGCGGTGAACACAACTGTTTACCTGTGTGACCGCTTCGTATTTCCCAGTTAATTCATCAGCCTGAAATTCAGAGCACCTGGTTCTGGCCCAGGCAGCTGTGGGTCATGGCGAGAATCACTTAACTGCTCTGCCTTTGGATTTCCCCACCCGCAAAACCCAGATAACCCCACCGGCCGCACCTGCAGGAGATAATTTAGGGGAGAAAACCTTGAAGGTCATGAAGCACGTTTAAAGGTAATGTATTATCAGTAGAACATGCATCATCAGCCCAGCTGATCCTTCCTACGGACGACACCGCTCTGATAACAGGGTCTCTGCAGGTTCTTACACATCGTCCCGCAAAAATCAGGGCCACACATTACATCCCACGTCCACTCGAGCAAATTAATACAGGATTTAATGCCACAGGGCAGAGTTCAGTGCCAGGAAAGAAAAAGTCTTGTAGATCATCTAGGCTACCCTTCTTACTGGAAAGTACTCACATTTTTCATCCTTTCAAAATGTCAACCCAAATCAAGACGAAACATCAGAAACCCCACCGTAACGACCCTCCCGTCAAGCAGCCTTCAAACATCAAGGAGAAGCTTCCTTTTCAAAGTCACCCACCCAGAAAAATCCCTCAGTGTCTTATCACCTGCAGAAGACACATTTAACCTGGAGAGTTCTGACGTGTTGTTTTTTCAGAGCTGAGGGAGAGGTCTCAAATCAAACGATGCTCCTGTGCATTTGACAGACCTCATTCAGGGTCCACCGTGACGCTACTGACCTCCACACGGGAACTAAAAAGTTTCACAGCTGACCAAACGGATGCGATGCTCCTAGCGGGTCCAGGAACACAGAGCAGCGGCCGTGAGTCTCTGAGGCTCCAGGGCCGCCCAGGGTGGCCTGGCTGGGCTTCCTGAAATTCCCGAGGCTGGGAAAGGGCAAAGCACCCAACATGGCCTGGGCAGTGGGCTCCTCAGAGGAAGACTGGAGTGGGGAAAGGAAGGGCGAGCGGAGGCTGGCCAGGTGGAGGAGGTGCAGAGCCTTGTGGGAGACAGAGGCATGTGGGGACGTCTGGTGATGCCCCCTAGCGGGAGGCTGGGGTAGCCGGTCAAGGCTGACAGTGTCGAAGATGCAGGGAAGGGGCAGGGAGAGCTAATGCAGGTCCTGCCGTCCACGTTAATGCCCACGTGCTTTCCTCTAAGAACAGGGAACCTGGAGGGCTCCGTGGTCACCGTGGTTGTCGGCTGCCCTGCGTGAGGGAGAAGATGGGCAACGTGCCTCCCACGACCACCCACTGCTGTGTAGGAGCAGGGGCGGCGAGTGGACAAGGGCCCCAGTGGGGTAGTCCAGCCGGGGGACAACGGCGGCTCGGGCTGGGTGTTGGCCGTGGGACCGTCGCGCTGCAGGCAAATCCCCAGGTGTGATGGTGCCTGGACACAGACGATGGGAGAGGCAGGGTGAAGGACACATGTGAGTGGACGCATGGTGGCACCCACTGGGGACCCCTGCAGCAGGTCGGGTGGGAAACCACGATCCCACCTTAGATGCAGGCAATGGACAGTCCACGTGGATACGCACACTCACCAACGGTCTTCAGAGAGGCTTGTCTCAGGCTGCAGGTGATGTGAGTTGCACATATACTTACTACGAAAACAGCTCGTCGACCCTGAACGACCCTGAGCCATTGTGGGACCCTGCTTCTTCTTTCCCCTTCCATCTTTCGTGGCACCACAGCCCATGCCTTAACCCTGTGTGGTCCGCGGGAGCCCCTGGACAGGGACACGCCAGCCAGGGCATTCCCGGTCCCCGGTCCCGGTCGGGGAGGGCGTCCCTTAACACCTCGCCTCGCTGGCCAGCGGGAAATGTCAGGACGTCACCCATCAGAGGTATCAGTGCCAACTGCTCATCAAGCTGTCTTTCTTCAAAGGGTTCCGCACGGGAGGGCCACTTAAAAGCCACACAAAGGACCTCTAACAAGCTTCTAGGGCGTGTGACAAACTGCTGGAGAGAGGGCCTCTGACCCTTCTCCAAGGGAGACGGCCCCCTGTGCTCCAGATGAGAATGCTCTCAGGTGCGCTGTGATCTCTAGAATGGTTGTAGCTGCTCTGTGGCAAATGCTGATCTCTCAACAAAAGGACAACTGTATTTACTGCCTCAGCCTTAAGAGAATACTCGCTTCTGTTTTACATCTGGATGTCTTGGCTAACCCCTTGGTGGCGATCTCCACTTTCCATTGGCCTAGACTGAAGCAGTTCCTCCCTATTCCCGTGACTCTGGGGCTGTGTGTATTCCAAGGACTCTCCCCCCAGCCACAGTGATGCTCAGAGGTGAGTGCGTGTCCCACACAGTGACCAGCACTTTCCTGATGCAGTTTTGAGCCTCGTGGCTTCTTGCCTCTGGGTCCTGGTGTAGAGGGATACAGACCTGGAAGTCCTAGGGTTATTTGTATTCCTGACCCCGCAGAAAGTATCTATTTATGGTAGGAGACAGTGAAATAAACACCCAAAGGGAAACAGACAGGAGGAGAGATGCAGGAGAAAAAGGGAAAGCAGGAAAGCAAGACAGGTAGAAGGAGAGACAGGTGCACACCTGAGGATTTGCTCCAGCACCTGGATACAGCTATGCCTGATGCCAATCCTGCCTCTGCCTATCCTTGGCATGTAAGAGACTTTCTTCTTTGTTTACTCCAGTTTAACTTGGAATTCTGTTCCTTATAACTGAAAAATCCTAGCAATATATACACTTCTTTTGCTACAGGTACTCTGTTGGCACGGTCTGCCTCTCTCCCTCCTCTGCTAAGCCCTTCCTGTGTAGGCACTGTGGACAATGACAGGTCTTTGTCCTCCAGGAGCTCATGTCCGGTCCAGGCACATTCTCGCCCATGCTTAGGAAGATATATACAAAAGTACATCAGACAACTAATGCCTCGTGTGCTGCACCAACTCTCAGCATTCTGGATTCTGGATGAGGTCTCATCCCTACAGTTTCCAAGGAATAGCTATGAGGCTTTTATTTTTTCTGGCTCACTGAAGGCGGCATCTGATGCAATCCAGACATCCATAAACCTCGGAGGCTGGCAGTCACAGAGATAAGGGTAAATCAACAGAAGGGATGCTAGGAGGGTGGACGGTCTGGTGGGTAAAGCACTGACGTGGCCGTGAGAGACCACTTTTTTAAAAAAAATTTTTTTTAACGTTTATTTATTTTTGAGACAGAGAGAGACAGAGCATGAACGGGGGAGGGTCAGAGAGAGAGGGAGACACAGAATCCGAAACAGGCTCCAGGCTCTGAGTGTCAGCACAGAGCCCGACGCGGGGCTCGAACTCACGGACCGCGAGATCATGACCTGAGCCGAAGTCGGACGCTTAACCGGCTGAGCCACCCAGGCGCCCCGAGACCACTTTTGAATCAACCTGCTTCAGCCCAAGCACAACCAGCTCCTGGAGCATCCCTCCCTGGCTCTGTTCAGCCTCCAGAACTCTCAGCTTAGCTTGAGTCCGAATGCCCTGAAGTGTCTACTGTGCTTCATGTACGTCTCCTCTGCCTCGCACCCACCCCTCCCTCCCCAGGACGAAACTCTCCTTTTACGCTGAATCCCCACTAACTATAATCTCTAAGAACATGGAGACCTGATCTGTGTTTTTTTTTTTTCATGCCCACATCAGAACCTTGCAGATAGTTGGTGCTAAATATTTGTTGATTAGTAGAATCATACCAATGATTCTAAAAGTAATAACTACTATTTGTCGAGGGCTCACTAGGGTGCCAAGCATTGGCAGATGCTCTGTATATATTTATTTTTATTTCATATTCATATACGATTTGTTAGTCAAACATTGTCCTAAGCACTTTCAAATATTAATTTACTAAGTCCTCTGAGACAGGCATTATTCTGGATTATTTTTTCCTTTTCAGGGATAAGGAAAGCAGGACTCAGAAAGGTCACATCTGCTCAACATGGTGCATCTTGTTGGTTGGAAAGCCAGGGCTTGGGCAACGCAACTCTCACAGCCCATGATCTATGGCCTCTCCTCGTCCAGACACGAGAGACAGAAAGAGAGTGAGCGCACGTACGGTGGGGGAGGGGCAGAGAGAGAGGGAGACCCAGAATCCGAAGCAGGCTCCTGGCTCTGAGCTGTCAGCACAGAGCCCGACGCGGGGCTCGAACCCACAAACCATGAGATCATGACATGACCAAGGGCAGACGGAGCCACCCAGGTGCCCCTTTCCCCTTTCTGGGCCTTTCTGTATGCAGTCCAAATACAAATGACCCCTGGCGGCCAGCAAGGAGAATCAGCTTGCAGGGAAACCTTACCCAGAGTTCTCTGGTTGGAACACCTGAGCCATACCAGGGGTGTGAACTATAGTGTGCTGGATGTGAGGGTATGTCGAAGCCACAGGCACCCTTCCTGGGCACGCCAGCTCACCCCATCCAGACACATTCCCTCTGATGTTTCTGGACGACCCTGCTCGGAACTTACTCTTCTCCAAGGTGATGTGAAAAACAGCCGAGCTTCTCTTCAGCATCAAGGGGCTCATTATCTAGTCTGTGGATTATTCAAGGTCTTTGAAGCTTCTATTTCCTCCTCCAGAGCTGAATACTGCTCATTAGCACCTCCCCAGAGGGCGGGCAGGGGAGTGAGAGAGAGTCTGGCTCGGCCTGGCACTTCTCACAAGACCGGGATGGGGACAGGAGGTGGCGGGGGGGGGGGGGGGAGGACTCACACAAACACTGTCCTGCCGCCTGCACCCCCCACCCCAGATATCTCGTCTTCTAGTACTTACACAGTAATAGGCAATGAAAGATAAATGGACCAGGACCAGGTAACTCACAAGAAAAGATAGCATGAGTATTCGTTTATGGAGAACAATCAGTTTACTATGAAATACATGCAAATTCAATCAACCATGGATATAATTAAATCTACGCAGACTTAAATAGCTATGCGATTGGATTATATTAGCAAAGATTTTTTTGAAATCATAGAATCACCAATATTTTGTTTAAATGATAAAACCTGATGTTGCCGGTGAATATACAGTAAGAAGGAGTGAGCACCACACATAAGACAATTTGTAATTCTGTGTGGAGGCCCTCGGTAAAGGGTTCATATTTTCTGACTCAGTGATTCCACATCAGGAACAGTTCAGGCCCAAAGGTATTCTATGCCATCAATTCTAATACGGAATATTATAAAGACTCTAGATGCCCAACAAGAGATTGGTTACTTAAATTTCTATAAATCCATTCAATGAAGTATTACATAACTATTAAAATTATGTGTACAGGCATTTAATTGCACAAAAGGCTAATTGCATTGTAATAAGCAACAAGGGTGGGTTCTAAAGCTACTTAAAATTGTGGCTCTTTATGGCTGATGGAGTCACGCAGGCGCCTCAGATTTCCCTGTCTTATGTGTATACACACATCTGCACACAAGCCATCACATGCACGTACACATATAACTATTCCAGTGTCACTGGACAGAGTGTTTCAGGAGAGTCTCGTTTTTGCTCATAAGTCAGAACCTTCCAGGGCCTTCTAGATTCATAGGAGCCACGTGACTGTGACAAGTGACAGGGAGCTCTATGCCTGGAGCTGGGGAGGAGGGGTGGCCAGGAGAGGCTCTCGTTATCTGATGTCACACATCGCGTTCTCACACCTATGGACAGACTTCTCTTGAGGGCAGACGTGGTGGGAACCTTGCCTACTGGACCCCAGTGCTGTGCCTGGTTCAGAAGGGGCCCCCCAAGTCAGTGGCACATGTCTCCCACAGCTCGGGAGGCTGGCTCGGCTGAATGAGGACATCTTTGAGCTCAGCAGGGAGCGTGTGATGAAATATTTTAATATGCAGTCGACCTTCTGCTGTGAGCTTGGTAATTAGCACTTCTGAAAAATCAGTGCACTCCAAAATTTTAGCAAGATGAAAATGTTAATTAAGAAAGCCAAATTTCAAACTCCTTATCATATCAGGAGACGTCCCAGCTGCATATCGCTCGGTGTTCTGCAGACGGGGCTTGGGGGAGGCGTCACAGAACCACGTCAGCGGAGGTCCTCCTTCACGACATGCCAGCCCTCCCGCCACCTTCCTGAGAGCCAGCGCAGCGCTTCCGGCGATGTAACGGCTTCACCACGATGCACATTAAACCTGGAGGCTAGGGCGCCTGGGTGGCTCAGTCGGTTGAGCATCCGACTTTGGCTTGGGTCATGATTTTGCGGTTCGCGGGTTTGAGACCCACATCGGGCTTTGCGCTGATAGTGTGGAACCTGCTTCAGAGTCTCTGTCTGCCCCACCCCACTTGTTCTTCCTTTCGCTCTCTCTCTCTCCCCTCAAAATAAATATGCATTAAAAAAACCCTGGAGGCTATTACCTCCTAAAACCTCCTTTGCGAGGAGCCAAGTGACCCCCCTTCAATCCTTAAAGCCCTCCTGAGGGGTAGAATGTACTTGTCAGTAGAAAAATACAGAGTGGCTGGGGCGCCTGGGTGGTTCAGTCGGTTAAGCGTCTGACTTCGGCTCAGGTCATGATCTCACGGTTCAGGAGTTCGAGCCCTGCGTCGGGCTCTGTGCTGACAGCTCAGAGCCTGGAGCCTGCTTCCGATTCTGTGTCTCCCTCTCTCTCTGTCCCACCCCTGCCCGTGCTGTCTCTGTCTCTCAATAATAAATAAACATTAAAAAAAAAAAGAAAAGAAAGAGTGTAAACAACAGTCCCCAAATAAAAGTATGGCGAGGAGAAAAGGACAGTGAGCACATGTGCTTCCAACACCCTGAACCTTTAATTAATGACGTGAGACTCGGCTGCTACCCTTGAAATCATAAGTGATGACAGGGAAACCCAAGTCCTCAAAGCCCTGGAGAATGACCCCTATACATCTTGGTGCCTCTTGACCCCAAACATTTATGAGATGATTTCCTCCTAAACAGCAGGTGGAGTTTTACACACACGAGGAGAGGACCTAAAAGGAAGGGGTGCTCACACACAACGGGGGGATGCCATGGTGACTCCCGAACACGCACGGACTCGAACACGTAGCCATGTTTACTGAGTGCCTACTGTGTACTGAGGGGGGTCACCGCGGTGTGATTTAATTACATGCACTTCCTCAGATTCTCCCAATGATTATGCAAAATAGGTATCTTAATCACCCTCATCTTATGGATGAGGATATTGACTCAGAAGGTTCAAGGTCAAAAAAAGCTAATGGGGTTGTCTGGCTCCAAAGTCTATGTTTTTTTCATTTTGTAATTTTCTCACCGTTTGAGCAAAACTTATTATATCTTTGGCCCAGATTCAAGATTCTATTGGATTTTTCCTTCCACATCAGTGGTCAAGGAAGGGAACAAACATTTACTACATCGACTGGGGTTGCCCATGAGTTATTTTAGTGACCTTTACAGCACTCTTTCAAGGTCTTTCTACCCTGTTTACAGATGCAGAAACCAAGGCTCAGAGAGGTCACAGACATCATTCAGCTCCGTAAGCAGCAGGGCTGGGTTTTGGTCCGGCTCAGGCTGGTGACCCTGGGTCTTTCCGCTGCGGGGATGCTTCCCAGAAGCTGGATAACCACCAAGCACCTTGATGAGTTTTTGCCATTTGGGGGTATCACTGGTTCTATAATTTATTTTTTCCAATCGATTCCCTCTTTATGTAAACAAGTTTCACTTTTAAAAAAAATGTTTATTTATTTATTTTTGAGAGAGAGGTAGAGAGCAAGCGGGTGAGGGGCAGAGAGAGAGGGAGAGAGAGAATCCCAAGCACGCTCCGAGCTGTCAGCGTGGAGCCCAACGCGGGGCTTGAACTCACAAACCGCGAGATCATGACCTGAGCTAAAATCAAGAGTTGGACACTCAACTGGCTAAGCCACCCAAGCGCCCAAACAAGTTTCATTTTTAAGGGAAATTCTGTATCAGTGGTTCCACGGAATGCCAATATGGTTAGTAGTGAAGACGTGATGGGCATAAAATAAACAGCAAAAAAGCAAAAATTACTACAAGTTCTGTCCAGGATTACTTAACGTTCTGGACCTGAGGCTTGCACTCTCTTTGTTAAAAAGGGAGATTAGCAGGTACTAACGCTGTCAAAGACCGCCCCCCGCCTCCCGACTGTAAGGCAAAGTCTGAAGACATATGAAAATGGACTAATTTGCTTGCTATGTGCTGTCTTCCCTGACACCCTCGCATAGCCCCCACAGTCACGTCCCAGACCATCCACTGAATGCGCCATCACATCAGGGGGCTCTGTCTGGGTAGCGGGGGCAGAAACAGTCTTAGGAAAGTGTCAGACTTGCACCCAACACTTTCAAGGTGCTTGTCACAGGGGACCCTAAGGAAGCAATCATTTCTGCCTCACAGTTCATTAGATTTTGAAACAAAGACCTGAAAAGTATTCTGGGTCTTACTGGCTTTGCCAATCTGCTTAGTGTAAACGACGCAGGGGGGTAGAGCCCCTGGAAACGGTTGTGGCAGCAGGCGGCCCCCAGGCATTGGCTTGCTTGGCATACAGAAAGTGTTCAATGCTGCTCAACAAATCTGGCGTATGGCCCTTACCATGAAGGAGAAGAGATCAGAGCTAGTGAAACCAGGAGTTTTCTGTCCGGGACTCTTTCCCTTTTCATGTATGAGAACACAGCCAAGATGATGTCAGCCCCTCGGGGCAATCCCCACAGGACTGTCTGTAGGGGGTGAGCAGGGCAGCCCAGGATGAGGGTCAGGCTGTGCTCCGGTCCACCTGTGGTGGGGGAGGACCAGGCTTGGCTTGGGGTGGGGGGAACTTCCCTGCTGCCCACGGGCTGCCACAGCTCCATACAGGCACACGGAGCTTGACTGAGTTGTGAGGTCACCGTGGCACCACGGACACCATTGTCCTTCTTTCCCACCATGACGAAAACAGTCGCTGAGAGTCAGAGGGGGAACTGTGACGTCTACAAGCTGAGTCGTGGGTGGATTCCCCCAGGACAGGAGCAACTTTTCTACAACATTTCTTTCAGTTCACTGTGGTTCTATTTACAGACTTAGCATCTGTGCTGTTCCTAACGGAAGGCTAATGTTCCTAATGGCACCTCAACAAATCTCACTGATGGTCCCTCCTGGGAGGAAAACTCTAGATGGGTGTTTCTCAAACTGAGTGGGATGAACCGAGGAGTCAGAGGACACATGCTCTCTTCTAGAACTTTTAAGTTTCATGTGTTTGTTTTGGGGCAAATCTTAATAAAATTAATATGAAACATTCTAGATCACCTGGATGCCCATCTGTGTCCTATCATTGAATTTAGTCCCTGAGTTTATGTTTATGAGAACATTGCCGCCAAGTGGAACCACTTGGCTATTGTGGGCCAGTGAGGAAAGAATCCAAGTGAATTTGGTTATGTAAATAAATGATACATTCCCGCCAGGCAATGTGACAATAATTTCAGGCTGCGCGTTGTTCCAAAGACAATTTCTCAGCAAGTCAAATAAAGAAAAATCATGAGAAATTGAGTCCTCAGATGATAACACAGGCATGAGAAATAGAAGGCCTTGCCCAGGGAGAGTCAGGGCTATAGTCAGGTTATAGTCAGCTGCCACATGGTTTCAACACCAGCCCCCAAAACCAATATTATTGCTTGTGATTGGTTTGTTGTGTGGATTTATTGCTGTCAATTAATAAATTATATTTGGCTTTTAAGTTATATGAGTTTATACCTAGTTTTGTGTTTGCCCCTATTTAACAAAGTGATTTACGTCAAATTCGATAATGTAATTTATCATATTAGGACCTCAATTGTATTGATAAATACAGATGCAAAAATTCTAAAAAATAGTAGTTTTTTTATGTTTATTTATTATTGAGAGACAGAGCACACGTGGGGGAGGGGCAGAGAGAGAGGGAGACACAGAATCCGAAGGCTCTGTCTGAGCAGTCAGCACAGAGCCTGATGCGGGGCTCGAACTCCCAAACTGCGAGATCATGACCTGAGCCGAAGTCGGACTCTTAACCGACTGAGCCACCCAGGTGCCCCTAAAAAACAGTAGTTTTAAAAATGCAGCAAAATATATATGTCTACAAGAAAATCCATCATCACCAATTGGGCTTATCCTAGTAACGTCAGATTGCTTTCCTACGGATCAATACAACATACCCACTGATGGGTAAAGGGACAAAACCACATGATCATCTCAATATATGCAGAAAACACACTGATTTCAAAATCCATTCCAGTCAAGAAAAATAAAACACAAACCACAATATCAAGGGCAAAAACAACAACAAAAGAACAAACAAAACTTCAGAGCAATCTAGAAATAGAAAGGACCTTATTTAAACTGACTCAGGGCACCCACCAAATAAGCCTGCATCAACTTCACGAAAAACAGGGAAAACCTGAGAGCACTAGACATAAGATGCAGATTGAGTCCCCATGATTACGGTTCTACTCCACCTAGCACTGGTGTCCCAGAGAGCACAGTACTCACGACAGGAAACAGAAGCACAGGGCAGGTGGAAGGAACAAGTAGGGGCACCTGGGTGGTTCAGTCGGTTGAGCATCTATCTGGCTCTTGATTTCAGCTCAGGTCATTATCTCATGGTCTGTGGTGAGATCGAGCCCCAAGTCAGGCTCTGGGCTGACCGCATGGAGCCTGTCTGGGATTTTCTCTCTCCTTCTCCCTTCCCGCCTCCCCCTGCCTCTTCTCTCTCTCCCAAAATAAATAAATGAATATTTAAAACAAAAAAAAGAGGAACAAGTAAATTGGTGGTCATGTGGAGACGATACAATTGTCCACATCCACAGTCTGAAAGCAACCATAGATAAATGATAGATGAGCCATAAATAAAGAAACCATACACACAAAATCAACGTAAGAAGTGAATTGCGATTCTATTCACCAGCAAATATAAATTAGAAAAGTTACATGTGAGGGGCGCCTGGGGGGCTCAGTCGGCTGAGCGGCTGACTTGAGCTCAGGTCACGATCTCACAGTTCGTGAGTTTCAAGCCCCACGTTGGGCTCTCTGCTGTTGGTGCAGAGCCCGCTTCACATCTTCTGTCCCCCCACTCTCTCTCTGCCCCTCGTGTGCACTCTCTCTTTCAAAAATAATATGAACATTAAAAAAAAGAAAACTTACATTTGAAAAAATGAGACATAAGATAGTTCCAAAAAAATATCCAATACACAGGGATAAATCGAAGCCAAGTGTTTAGAAGTAATTTATGGAGAAAATCTTAAAACTTTAGTGAAAGACATTTTTTTTTGAAAAAGTAAAAACAGTGGCAACTATAACATGTATTGGAAAATTCAGTAGGTGGAGTTCATAAATTCCCCCTCAGCTGCCCAACTAATCTTCCAAAAGTGTTTTCGAAAGAACGGAACAAACTTATTTTAAACTCCGTGTACAGACACACACACACTTGCACACAAAGTGCCAAAAATAGCCAAGACACTTCTCAAGAACGTGGTCGGGGGACTAGGTACACCAATGCCTGTCTAATACAACGGACATACTAACAACTGTTGTACAATAGATGCATCATCGTACCTATTATAAAGCTACACTGATAGAAGGCCTGACGGAACACAACAGAGGGTCTGAAAACACACACACACACACACACACACACACACACACACACACACAGCTGATAAATGGCAGAGGCATCCCTGAAGATCAGTAAGGAAGGGAAGAGTTTTTCAGTAAATGGTTCTGGGGAAACTGGTTACTCCTGTGGAAAAATGATTCGTACCTACGTTTCACACATGACCCCAAAATCAACTTCAAGTGGATTAAAGGTGTAGTTGTGAAGATGAAATTACGAACGTGTCAGGAGAGAATGTAGGAGAATATCTGCAGGTCCTCAAGGATGGGGAAGAATTTCTTTTCAAAGACATAAGAAAGGCAAGCCGTAAGTGAATAAATTTGATTTTGTTGAAATTACTATCTTTTCCTGCCAAAGAATATCAAAGCGAGGGTGAAAGACAAGCTATAAAATGAGGGAAAATACTGGCAATAATAAAATGGACACTTAGAATTCAAAATATGTACAGGAACTGTACACGACAATAAGAAAGGGCAAAGAGCCCAAAAGAAAAACGGGGGAAAGGCGCACATAGATGTCTTACAAAAGAGGTTAACATGAATGGTAAATGCACATAGGAGAGACATTAGCCTTGCTAGACATCAAATATATGCAAATAGAAACCCACAGAAACTTTGACAAGTGTGTGTAACTGTACACAGCCATGCTGAAAATGAATTTAAACACTTACTAGAAATCAGCTGCCTATCCACAGACGGGAAACTGGATAAAGGCGTTGGGATACATGAAATCGGCTGCCTATCCACAGACGGGAAACTGGATAAAGGCGTTGGGATATATATGTAGAATGAAAAAGACTCAGTGAGAGCCCATGTATCAATATCCACAGATAACACAAACAATATTGGGCGCAAAACTCAAGCAACAGGAATATAAACAGCATATGGTAACAGTTATGTCGAGTTAAAACATAAGCAATATGCTAGAGATTCATAAATATGCAGCGAAATGCTGTTTGAAAAGCAGCAGGGCAACATAAAGAAAATTCAGTCCTGGTTCATTTGGCAGGAGTGGGGGACACCAAAGGGGGACTCAGTGTCTTGTTTCATGTTGAATGGAAGGTACGAGTGTTCACTTTACTATTCTTTGTATTTCATGTGTATTTTTTAAAAAAAAATTTAATGTTTATTTTTGAGAGAGAGAGAGAGAAACAGAGACAGAGACAGAGCACAAGCAGGGAAGGGGCAGAGAGAGAGGGAGACACAGAATCTGAAACAGGTTCCAGGCTCTGAGCTGTCAGCACAGAGCCCTACACAGGGCTTGAACCCACGAACTGCGGGATCATGACCTGAGCCAAAGTCAGATGCTTAACCGACTGAGCCACCCAGGCGTCCCTGTATTCTTTTTCTTTAAACGTTTATTTATTTTTGACAGAGAGAGAGAGAGAGACAGAGAGAGAGAGAGAGAGTGAGAGGCAGAGAGAGGGGAGATAGAGATCCCAAGCAGGCTCCACGCTGTCAGCACAGAGCCCAAAGTGAGGCTCAAACTCATGAACTGTGAGATCATAACCTGAGCCAAGATCAAGAGTTGTATGCTTAACTGACTGAGCCACCCAGGTGCCTCTCATGTGTATTCTTAATAAACTATTTCATGAACACATAAAAGTGCATTTAAAACAAAAAATAGTTAAATGTAGAAAACTAATAAAAAATGTTGTCACCCCCTGGGGAAGGGGACACACACAGTTTTCCTCTACGCTCTTCTAAAAGAGCTGTGTGCACCACTCAAATGTGAGTTATGTCATGTTGGACTAAGGATCTGGTCTCTCTTGGGAGGAATATTTTCTTCTAATTGGGGTTTAGCATCTGCTCTGGGGTTCTGAAGGCTCATTTGTGGAACCTGCAGAGATTTTGGATGGAAATATCACAGTTGAGCCAATGTTTCGTTTCCTTTTAGGATGGTCATGGGGGGAAAAATAAGGGTGTTGGATTCATTACAGGAGAGGCTGTGTCAGGAGATGGTCGGCTTCTAGATATTGCAAGGAAGGTTCTTATGGGTGTCCTGAATACAAATGTCCTCATTCACAGTAATAATAATACTTTGTATCTGCAGGGCATTTAAAGGATTTTTCAAAGACTTTTCACAGACATGAACTCATTTGCTCTTGACCTAAGTCATCTTGGCTTTTCAACGGAGGACACTGAGCCCGGACGTAGAGTTTGACGCAAAAAAGGAGCAGGGGCTACAGAACTCGGGGGTCAGTTCTGACACCATCACTCACACGTGACCTTGGGCAAATGATGCACATTATCTGAACTTCTGTTTTCTCACTGCTGAATGGAGACAGGCTGGACAAAAGAGACCATATGTGCAAAATGCCTGGCCTGGTGACTTGTGTGCATTGGAAGCCCTGAAGAAACGGTGGCTTTATTCTTAGTTCCTATGTCCCAGTGGACACAGCCACAGGGTGACAACCTTCCATTTAAAACCCAGCGCTTCTGTTACTTCAGGCTGTCATTTCAGTATACTTCAGTGCTTAAAGGTCTGATTAGGCAAGATCAGACAAAAATGATTAATATTGTGTAAAACATCTGTCCACGTGGGCAATGACTCCTCACCCAGAGTTAGAAGGAAAAGAAAACAGAACAGTTCGGAGACGTCTGGATCTTAACTTTGCACTGACTCGAGTGGCCAGGACCACCGTGAATGGCAAAGCAGTTAGTAACCCCCTGTAAGTGCTGTTGACCCAACGGGGTCCAGCTGCCTCGTGGAAGGGACAGTTTCACTGGAAATGGCTGGCAACGTTAATGTGACACACTCCTTTGTTACAGGCGTGGTGGTTAAAAACAGACTCTCACAGATTCTCTGTTTTGCCACGAAGTTAAAATGTGACCATGAGGTCTCAAAGTTTATGGAAGAGGCCATCTGGTGTCCTCCTGAGTGCCAGCATCTGAACCCATGAGGTTCATGTCTGGCTGCACACGAGAAGCACCTGGAGCTTTTGTGGATCCCAGTGCCCGAGTCCCAACCCGGCATAAACGCACCAGCATCTGTGGGCACAGGGCCAAGTCTTAGAAAGTCAGTGCAGCAGGGCTGAGAACTGTTAGTGTCAACAATCCTCTGTACTATAACCCTTTCGCTTCCCTAAACGTCTACCAGGCTGTTGAACCCTTGGCCAATAAAGTTTCAGGGTTATCGGAAGAAAGGAGTTACAGACTGCCATGTCATTGGGAAATTACAAATAGGCTGGCACATGTCTTTATGACACAGCTGCGTGACAGGCTGGCTCTGTCCTGTCACTGATGTCCAGCCCAGATATGATTCAATGGGGATACGGGGACATGGCCGACACTGCGTGTGTGAACTAACAAGATGTGCCGTGGAGAGGCTCTGTGGTGCTTTGTCAGTCTAGAACAGATAGTGTAAATTTCCGCGACTCAATAATTTGTTTTTTTGGTATTCTGTACTTTCTTGGAGGGATATTTTTGGAGTCAGCCAACCTTATAAAGCAAAACACAGGAAATTGGAAAGACAGAATTCACTAAACGACCATGAACCTTGTCCTGGGGTGATCAGATTTACAGGAAATAGCAAGTCGTGACTTCAGGGGCCAGTTCAATCATTCAAGTTCCATTAAAGAATCACATTTAAAAATTTTAAATTAAAAAAATTTAATTAAAAATTAAAAAAAAACATAGGAGCTTGTATAGGCTATGGAGAAAATAAGTTTAACTGCATAAATACATGTATATGCAATTGTAAGTTCTTTGAAAATCTGGACGTTTACCAGGATTTGGCAGAGTCTGAGCTCGAACATGATGTCATGAGTAACTTGGGCGGTCGAAAAGGTTCAGAGTTAAGGGAGGTGCGCCACAAGCTGGCAGGCCCGGCTAACTTCTACAACAGGGTGAAAACACAGACAGAAACATGACCAATGGGCCTGGGGAGGATGCTTGTGCTGGGAAAGCTAAGTGATCTGCACCTTGGTAAATAACATGTGTGAACTGATGAGTCCCTCATCCAGCCTCTGAATGGTTACGCAATGCTCACTCATGGTCAAGTCTACTCCACAGGGCTGAGGACACACCAGCGACAGGGAGGAGGTTCGAAGGAGCTTATGGTCTGCTGGGGAAGAAATAAGTGACCAGGACCTAACTGCGCGGGGTGAGACTTGATGACAGTGAAGACGGCACAAGCAGGACATAAGCAGAGGGTCTCTGGCACGGGCTTGGCTGCAGGGTGAGGGTTTGGGAAAACACAGGTGTGAGCTGGGATCTGAAAGGCAACGTGGCTTTAACCAGGCAAAGGAGGTTGGCCAAGGGGTCTATGAAGAGCGTGTTCCCGGGAAAGCAGTCAAATTACAGGAAACTGGAGTTCACGGTGGCTGTGTTCAGCTGGCGGCATGGAGGCTGATGGGGGAGACGGCAGAGAACGCACCCAGGAAGGGCCAAGGGGTTTGGGCTTTCTCCCTAAAGGCAGCACACCAGTGGAAGGGAAACATGGTCACTCAGCTGCAGAAATGGAGAATATTCTGGAGCAGGGGTAGATTTGGAGGGAGACAGCGTTGTAGAATCCAGGGGTGAGGCGATGGCAGGGATGGAGAAGCTATCACGACAGCTGTCAAAAAAGCAGGACAGCAGAATGCACAGGACTGTGGATGGGTCAAGACAGGGCAGAGGAAGGCGGGGGGGGTGGTCACAGGACTGTGGATGGATCAAGACAGGGCAAAGGAAGGAGGGGGGTCACAGGACTGTGGATGGATCAAGACAGGGCAGAGGAAGGGGGGGGGTCACAGGACTGTGGATGGGTCAAGACAGGGCAAAGGAAGGAGGGGGGGGTCACAGGACTATGGATGGGTCAAGACAGGGCAAAGGAAGGGGGGGTCACAGGACTGTGGATGGGTCAAGACAGGGCAAAGGAAGGGGGGGTCACAGGACTGTGGATGGGTCAAGACAGGGCAGAGGAAGGAGGGGGGGTCACAGGACTGTGGATGGGTCAAGACAGGGCAGAGGAAGGAGGGGGTCACAGGACTGTGGATGGGTCAAGACAGGGCAGAGGAAAGATTGGGGGGGGTCACAGGACTGTGGATGAGTCAAGACAGGGCAGAGGAAGGAGGGGGGGGGGGTCACAGGACTGTGGATGGATCAAGACAGGGCAAAGGAAGGAGGGGGGGGTCACAGGACTATGGATGGGTCAAGACAGGGCAAAGGAAGGAGGGGGGTCACAGGACTGTGGATGGGTCAAGACAGGGCAGAGGAAAGATTGGGGGGGGTCACAGGACTGTGGATGGGTCAAGACAGGGCAGAGGAAGGAGGGGGGGTCACAGGACTGTGGATGGGTCAAGACAGGGCAGAGGAAGGAGGGGGTCACAGGACTGTGGATGGGTCAAGACAGGGCAGAGGAAAGATTGGGGGGGGTCACAGGACTGTGGATGGGTCAAGACAGGGCAGAGGAAGGAGGGGGGGGTCACAGGACTGTGGATGGATCAAGACAGGGCAAAGGAAGGAGGGGGGGGTCACAGGACTATGGATGGGTCAAGACAGGGCAAAGGAAGGAGGGGGGTCACAGGACTGTGGATGGATCAAGACAGGGCAGAGGAAGGAGGGGGTCACAGGACTGTGGATGGGTCAAGACAGGGCAGAGAAAGGATTGGGGGGGGTCACAGGACTGTGGATGAGTCAAGACAGGGCAGAGGAAGGAGTGGGGGGGGTCACAGGACTGTGGATGGGTCAAGACAGGGCAAAGGAAGGAGGGGGGGGTCACAGGACTATGGATGGGTCAAGACAGGGCAAAGAAAGGGGGGGTCACAGGACTATGGATGGGTCAAGACAGGGCAGAGGAAGGAGGGGGGGGGTCACAGGACTGTTGATGGATCAAGACAGGGCAAAGGAAGGAGGGGGGGGTCACAGGACTATGGATGGGTCAAGACAGGGCAAAGGAAGGGGGGGTCACAGGACTGTGGATGGGTCAAACAGGGCAGAGGAAGGAGGGGGGGTCACAGGACTGCGGATGGGTCAAACAGGGCAGAGGAAGGGGGGTCACAGGACTGTGGATGGGTCAAGACAGGGCAGAGGAAGGGGGGGAGCCACAGGACTATGGATGAGTCAAGACAGGGCAGAGGAAGGAGTGGGGGGGGTCACAGGACTGTGGATGGGTCAAGACAGTGCAGAGGAAGGGGGGGGTCACAGGAATGTGGATGGGTCAAGACAGGGCAGAGGAAGGATTGGGGGGGGGTCACAGGACTGTGGATGGGTTAAGACAGGCCAGAGGAAGGAGTGGGGGGGCGTCACAGGACTGTGGATGAGTCAAGACAGGGCAGAGGGGGGCACCTGGGTGGCTCAGTCGGTTGAGTGGCCGACTTTGGCTCAGGTCATGATCTCGCGGCCCATGAGGGTCCTTGAGTTCGAGCCCCACGTTGGGCTCTGTGCTGACAGCTCGGAGCCTGGAGCCTGTTTCGGATTCTGTGTCTCCCTCTCTCTGACCCTCCCCTGTTCATGCTCTGTCTCTCCCTGTCTCAAAAATAAATAAAACGTTAAAAAAAAAAAAAGACAGGGCAGAGGAAGGAGTGGGGGGGGTCACAGGACTGTGGATGGGTCAAGACAGGGCAAAGGAAGGAGGGGGGTCACAGGACTGTGGATGGATCAAGACAGGGCAGAGGAAGGAGGGGGTCACAGGACTGTGGATGGGTCAAGACAGGGCAGAGGAAGGGGGGGGGTCACAGGACTGTGGATGGGTCAAGACAGAGCAAAGGAAGGGGGGGTCACAGGACTGTGGATGGGTCAAACAGGGCAGAGGAAGGGGGGTCACAGGACTGTGGATGGGTCAAACAGGGCAGAGGAAGGGGGGTCACAGGACTGTGGATGGGTCAAACAGGGCAGAGGAAGGGGGGTCACAGGACTGTGGAGGGGTCAAGACAGGGCAGAGGAAGGGGGGGAGCCACAGGACTATGGATGAGTCAAGACAGGGCAGAGGAAGGAGTGGGGGGGTCACAGGACTGTGGATGGGTCAAGACAGGGCAGAGGAAGGGGGGGTCACAGGAATGTGGATGGGTCAAGACAGGGCAGAGGAAGGATTGGGGGGGGGTCACAGGACTGTGGATGAGTCAAGACAGGCCAGAGGAAGGAGTGGGGGGGGGTCACAGGACTGTGGATGGGTCAAGACAGGGCAGAGGAAGGATTGGGGGGGCGTCACAGGACTGTGGATGAGTCAAGACAGGGCAGAGGGGGGCACCTGGGTGGCTCAGTCGGTTGAGCGGCCGACTTTGGCTCAGGTCATGATCTCGCGGCCCATGAGGGTCCTTGAGTTCGAGCCCCACGTTGGGCTCTGTGCTGACAGCTCGGAGCCTGGAGCCTGTTTCGGATTCTGTGTCTCCCTCTCTCTGACCCTCCCCTGTTCATGCTCTGTCTCTCCCTGTCTCAAAAATAAATAAAACGTTAAAAAAAAAAAAAAGACAGGGCAGAGGAAGGAGTGGGGGGGGGTCACAGGACTGTGGATGGGTCAAGACAGGGCAAAGGAAGGAGGGGGGTCACAGGACTGTGGATGGGTCAAGACAGGGCAAAGGAAGGAGGGGGGGTCACAGGACTGTGGATGGGTCAAGACAGGGCAAAGGAAGGGGGGGTCATAGGACTGTGGATGGGTCAAGACAGGGCAGAGGAAGGAGGGGGGGGTCACAGGACTGTTGATGGATCAAGACAGGGCAAAGGAAGGAGGGGGGGTCACAGGACTATGGATGGGTCAAGACAGGGCAGAGGAAGGCTGGGGGGGGGGTCAAGAGTGCAGGTTTCTGATTTGGGCAACAGAAGGGATGGGGATGCCACCTGCTGAGTAACATGTATCACCACACGACACAGAGGTTTGGCAGAAACCCAGGTGAAGCCAGGTGACAAAGTAGCAGAGCCCAGGGCAGCCGTGGAGTGTGGAGTTAATGCCGGTGTGGTGCCTACGGGAACAGACCCAGTGCAGACCTGTGCTCCAGGCACAAAGCCTAGGTGGCAACGTCCTATCGAAGTTCTGGGCTGGTCCCGGCTCATCCCCATGTGTAATTTACACTCATAAAATCAGGCCCAACCAAGGAAATGAAGACATAGTTCCAGCTGTTAATAGCCATCGAAGCCATTACAGTAAAAACCAAAAGCATTCAGATAAGTGAGTAGGTTTCCAACTTGAACAACAGCTAGAAAAATCAATTCGCTAATTTGCTATGTGCTCTTTATAAGTGTAAGTAGTTGAGCTACGGTTAAGCCATGCTACACATAAAAATAAACACATCCAAAATAAATAAATCGGGATCTGTTTTTTTTTTTTTAACTGATTCGTTGCTTATCTAGGCTCACTTGTAGCATTGTTCTTTTTAGAATGCGATTTAAGTTTACACTGAAATCACTGCTTTTGTTTTGCAAGGCAAATTTAAAGGTGAATTATCATGAGTCGACCCAGGATCCCCAGGAGTTACACGACTAACGTAAATGCCTCGTGGACTGAACGCGACCAGCTCAAAGAATGGAAAGACACTGGTGTCAGGAAAGGGTTCTTAGAGAAGCGAGGTACTGTGACTTTCCAGTGTTTGTAATTGATTTGTAATAATCCATGAAGTCTAACAAAATGTCATCAGGGAGGAGTCCCGTGAAGTCTGTTTTGAAGAAAGGGCAGAAGGAGTCATTTGCAGATAACTGACCTAGATGTTGCTAAGATGTCTCCAAAGTTCTCGGAAGCAAGAACTAAGTGAGCTAAGTCTTACCTGTGCTGGTCCCTAAGTATCTCCGCGTCATTCACCAATCCAGACACGACTGGCGGAGAAGTGAGGAACAAGTCTGATGGTTTGCTCTGATATTAAACAGAACGAAATCACTTTTGGTGCCTTGGTGGGGTAAGCACAGAGAGTATTTAATGCTCTGAAATTCCCGAGGAAAGCCAGCGGGTTCCACCCCTTTGGTCAGAAAGTTCAGTTCGGCCTGTTCTTGACACATTTTAATAGTGAGAACCCACATCTCAGTTTGGAGATGATTCATAGCATAACAAACAGAGGGGAAAAAAAAAAGTCTGACTCTAAAATCTAGAATTCTTGCCATGGTATTGCTTATCATCTGAACTGCTGAGCTGATTAAGCATCAGACAAGCTGTTACATCTTAAAATGTTGAGGTTATGACACCAGGTTTTTCCAATTTCCATGAACTTGGGATCCATGCCCATAAATCTGACATTTAATTTTACTTTCCCTTCTGGATATCATCCATTTAACGAGTATTTGTTGAAAACCTGTATTCTGCTAGCTAGGGAGCTATGGGCTATGCAAGAGTGAAATGCAATGAAAAACATTCTTTGTCCTTGATCAGCTTACATTTGATCTGGGAGATAAAGTTATTCAAAATCAAAATGACTGGATAATAAAACAAAGTGGCCCGTGAGGAACTGTCATTATCTGTGGCACTGACGATGTTACAGCCTTTTAGAAGAAGGAGAAGTCATGGTTATTCTCAACGGCCAAAGACATGGGGCCATTCCTTTGATATTTTCCAGTTGCGAAATATTTTAGGAATCATGAGAAAGAGGTGTTCCTTCCACTCACATGGGAGAAGTCCACGAGAGGGTCTAAAAAAGCCCATTACGGACACTAAGGAGAAGTTTTAGCAGCACAAATGGTACAGATCACCTCTTAAGCTACTGGAATTATCTCCAAATGGCCAGAGCCTGCTCTCTCCACCCAATGGGGGATGTCTGCCTGGGGCTGCAAATGTGAACCCGGCTGCCACCCTGGCACCCCCATCGAAGGTCAAAAAAGGTTATTTTAATTTATAACTGCCTTGTTACATTATCTAAGGAACCAATC
The DNA here is from genome assembly GCF_022079265.1 of Lynx rufus. Classification (NCBI taxonomy): domain Eukaryota; kingdom Metazoa; phylum Chordata; class Mammalia; order Carnivora; family Felidae; genus Lynx; species Lynx rufus. The sequence continues at coordinate 167,003,770 of NW_025814856.1, read as the reverse complement.
ATTAAAGGCACTCTTTCTTAATGCAGTGTTCCAGTCCTGCTTTTAAACTCTATTTGATAGATTACCCTGAAATTCTCTAACCTAATATTCCCAAGGTTGATGTGGGCACCCTTTTAAATTAGATTTTTTGTAAGAACAACACACTGTTTCCAGCACAACTGCATCGGGGAAGCTCTGATCAGGAAGAAAACACAGTTTATGCTCACAGACCATCATGTACAACCAGGTCAGGTCTAGCTTTCAACCCAAAATCCGTCTTTTTCTTAATTGCTTGGGCTGACACGTGGGATCTGGAAAATAACCTGGACACATTTGCATAGCACTTTGAAACTAACACAGTTAAAGGCACTGTCCCCCCACCCAGGGCTGACTTCCTCACGTCCGTCCCAGCAGAGAGCGCTGTGCTCTACCCTGTGGGATTGTCGGAGCACACGTCTACTGAGCGGAATTCGTGAACCTCAGATTTGACGATGGGCTTTCTTTTTTCCCCCATTTCTAATGCATATATAATGTTGTGTCCGGGAAACCTTTAGAAGTGGGTGAAATGTGCATAGTTCGGCCAGACCAAAAGAAGCATCTTTCCTCATATGCAAAACATATACCAAATATCTTATGTTTAGTCCTAATGCTAATTAATAGATGATACAGTTCCCATGTTCACATGCAACCCACCTGCCACTTTTTAACGCTTGTGGTTGCAGACGAGTTCATCCCGCCAATGTGCCATGCTTTAGCAGATCACTCCCCTATGAACACTTAGGATAGGTATAGCCTTTAACAATTATTATTACAGGGGTGCATGGCTGCCTCAGTTAAGCATCTGACTTTTGATTTCGGCTCAGGTCATGATTGCACCGTTCGCGGTTCAAGCCCTGAGTCAGGTTCTGTGTTGACAGTGTGGAGCCTGCTTGGGATCCTCTCTCTCCCTCTCCCCCGCTTGCTGTCTCTGTGTCTCTCTCAAAATAAATAAACTTAAAAAACATTATAGATAACAGTGTTTTGAATGCATTTGTGACTATTGCTTCTGGCTTCTCTTTAGAAGGGACTTCTTTGCTAACGTGGGGACATATTTTGTGACTCTTACTACATATTTTTGTATTGTGTCAAGAATGAATTTGCTCTTAAGCCCCTACCCTGTGTTCATACAGCAGGACAAAAAATTTAAAAACTCCACAGTTTACTATTTACACTGTTGCCCTCACTTCCTTTAAAAGCCCACAGTTATAAGCTGCTTTTGTGTTTGGAAATCCCCGTGTTTTCAGAGAGCCTGTTGGTGGAAGTAAAAAGCACCAACCACCACCTCCTAATTCCCCTCATTCCTTAAATTAAAAAAAAATTGTGTTTATTTATTTATTTTGAGAGGGAGAGACAGAGAGAGCTAGCAGGGGAGGGGCAGAGAGACAGGGAGAGAGAATCTCAAGCAGGCTCCCACACTGTCAGCACAGAGCCTGATGTGGGGCTTGAACTCACAAACCGTGACATCGTGACCTGAGCCAAAGATGGACGCTTAACAGATTGAGCCAGTCAGGTGCCCCCTTTTTAAAAAAATGTTTTTTAAGAAATTCGCCTCATTCTTTACCTATGACTGTCAGGCAGTTCCACCATGTTGCCCCATCCGCTCGGGTTAAGTGACAAAAACGTGGCTTATTTACTAGAGTGCACATTAAGTGAGGGAGTCCCACAGGGCCACCAAGTGAGAGTGCATTGCGTTAAACTTGAAGGGTACCCTTGGCGAGCTAGTAAATCACTCACTGAACTGGCTCCATCCATTACTTGAGGATACATAAGGCAATTTCCATCCCGGTGATATTAATTTCTTGGCTACTGTCATGGGCTTCAGTGCCCATGATGAATGTTTTTACAATGAATACCAAATTAACCCAAACTGATTAGAGGCTTTTATAAGTTATTAATGGGATGTCACTTCAGTCTGGTCCTCTCCATGTCTACGACATTTCATTAAATAATTTCCTCTTGCTGGAAAGATCCATCTTTCTCCCCTCATTGGACTTGTCAACGTTGATAAAACTCTGCTTTGCCCCCTTAGTGACTCAGAAGCGGGTAGGCAACATGCCCTTGGGCACACAGCTCGCCCGTTTCTGCTCAGGTGGCTGCCTGATCAGGGTCAGGAGAGTCACCATCCAGCTCGAGGTCCTGGGGTCACGGCGGAGTACCTGGGACAGGGAAACAGCAGGTCCTCAGGCCTTCCCCCACCATTACTGAGTTATAACGGACACGTCACATTGTGTTAAGTTTAAGGTGATGTCATGTACTTCTCTATCGGAAGATTACTGCCTCCCTCCTGTCACATAATTACCTGACATAAGTCAGGCAGAGAAAGACAAATACTGTATGATCTCACTCACTGTGGAATCTACAAAGTCTGAACTCACAGAAACCAGGAATAGAACGGTGGTCACCAGGCACTGGGGGGCGGGGGGAGGGGAGACGACAGATGCTGGTCTCAGGGTACAAATTTCCCGTTACAAGATGACTAAGTTCTGGGGATCCAACGTCCAGGTTTCTTATAGGAACATATTCCCTCCGTTTGAGGGATCATTTCTGGGGTGACATCGGAGCAGGGGAATTGCCGTCACCTTTAGTGGCCTTTTCTTTTTTTAAATTTTTTTTTTCAACGTTTTTTATTTATTTTTGGGACAGAGCGAGACAGAGCATGAACGGGGGAGGGGCAGAGAGAGAGGGAGACACAGAATCGGAAACAGGCTCCAGGCTCCGAGCCATCAGCCCAGAGCCCGACGCGGGGCTCGAACTCACGGACCGCGAGATCGTGACCTGGCTGAAGTCGGACGCTTAACCGACTGTGCCACCCAGGCGCCCCTTTTTTTTTTTTTAATTTTTTTTTCAACGTTTTTTATTTATTTTTGGGACAGAGCGAGACAGAGCATGAACGGGGGAGGGGCAGAGAGAGAGGGAGACACAGAATCGGAAACATTTAATGGCCTTTTCTAAGGAGACGGACAGTTGCCAACCTGCCAGGAGCTACAGGCTTAGAGGGACAGGGACTGATGGGAAGCTTTCCGAACAGCATCCTTCACCACCTGCAAGCTGGAGAAGAGCCAAAAAAGAGACTGAGCCCTCTGGGCGCCCACCCACACACCCGTGTTATCTCCCTGCCTTACCTGTAGCCTCGCTCACCTTTGGACACATACCAAACACTCATTTGATGACATTCCTGTTTTTTTCCTATTCTCTACATTTTGGTTAAGCCAAGTAATAATCCTAATAGCAGCAGCACAACAATCCATCATTTACTGAGTATTTTCATTATATGAGGTTCTACACCATGTACTTCTAACAAATTAACCGAATCCGTACAGTGACCTCTACAAGATACACATTATTATCTCCAGTTTACAGATGAGGAAACTGCGGCTTGGAGAGATTAAGTGCCTTAAGATCACACCTTTGGTAAGTGCCAGAACCCAGACCTGAAAGCGGCCTCCTGACTCTACAGGTTTTGTTTTTAACAGCCTTAAAAAATAGGAGGGCCTGGGTGACTCCGTCGGTTGAACATCTGACTTCGGCTCAGGTCATGGTCTCACGGTTCGTGGGTTTGAGACCCGCATTGGGCTCTGTGCTGACAGCTCGGAGCCTGGAGCCTGCTTCGGATTCTGTGTCTCCCCCTCTCTCTACCCTTTCTCTCTCTCTCAAAAATAAATAAACTTAAAAAAAAAATAGAACAAACTGGGTGGCTCCGTTGGTGGAGGGTCCTATTCGTGATTTTGGCTCAGGTCACAATCTCACAGTTTGTGGGTTCGAGCCCCGCGTCAGGCTCTTTGCTGACAGCTCAGCCTGGAACCTGCTTCAGATTCTGTGCCTCCCTCTCTCTCTGCCCCTCCCCCACTCATGCTCACTTGCTATCTTTCTCTCTCTCAAAATAAATAAACACACATTAAAAAAAGAGAACAAACTGAAGGTTCTTCCCCTTCTAAGGCTCTAAATGAAGACCTCTAGATTCTGAGACGGAACGGGCAGTTGTAATGTTACAATGAGGTTTTCAGATGAGGGCTTGTCGTTCAGGGTTGGGTTGTCCCTGGGTTCCTGCCGTCTTGCTCCCGGCGTGGTAGCAGGTGTCCTGGCTGCACCTGCCCATCCCTGGCTGAGGGCGGGGCCTTGCGGTGACTGCCACCCACTCGTCCCTCCGTCTGCGCTTGGCTACCTCACGGAGAGCAGGGCCCCTGCGTGGATGCCAGTGTGTCTGCAGATGCCCACACCTGCACGGAGTGAATCCTCAGGTCTATCGCCTGTCTGCTCTTTATTCCCTTTAACAGAGCATTTTGGTGTTTCAAGAACAATCTCTCCATCCGGTATCTCATGTTGAACTACTGACCTTTTGGTGGCGTGAATTTTTACAACGCTAATCGCTATTTTTTTAAAAAATTTTTAAACATTTATTTATTATTGAGAGACAGAGGCAGACAGAGCATGAGCATGGGAGGGGCAGAGAGACAGGGAGACACAGAACCCAAGGCAGGCTCCAGGCTCCGAGCCGTCAGCACAGAGCCCGACGCGGGGCTCGAACTCACAGACCGCGAGATCATGACCTGAGCGGAAGTCGGACGTTTCACTGACTGAGCCACCCAGGCGCCCCATCTAATGGGCTATTTTTAAAGGTTCTTTTCCTTTACAGGAGAAACCTGAGTGCTCTGCAGTGGCCGAGGGTGAGCACAAGAACCCTTCAGCTCTAATTCTTCCGGATCGTCCACTGACTCCCAGAGGCATGGCTTGTTTGCTATGAGTCCACAGGGAGCACGAGGCGATGCTAGTGACCCGGGGAAGTGAGACCCTCGCTCTCTTTTGCTGTTGACATGTTAGAAAGAACCCTCGGTAAAATGGTGTGCTAAAAAAAAAAAAAAAAAAACAGTGGGCCCAGAGGACTCAGAAGAAGCTGATTTGTAGAGCTTGGCTTCTTTAGAACAGACTCAGCCATTTGACTGTGGCAGTTGTTACGTCACAGACCTAAGGACGCGTGCCTCTAACCACTAAGGGGGAGGATGGTCCAGGGCTCCTGCAAAGGTGCTCACAGCAGGCAGCTCAGAGGACACGGGTGGAAAAGTTGCACGGGGGAGGGCTGCTGGGACCCCGGAAGGAAAGTCTGACGGAAGGTGGGGCTTGAGAATCCACAATGAAAACGGGGGCCTGGTTGGTCCCCTCAAGGAGGCCCAGGCTTCAGTCTCGGCTGAGACCGTGGCCGGGAGCAGAACTGCTCTGCAGGAAGAACACCAAGCGGCCAGGGAATGACGGCATGTCCTCACCGTCAGGAGGGCTTTGCTGCAGCCGGCATCACTGCACCAAGACTGGGGGCCCAAGAGTCCTGGCTGGAAACGCGGCCAGCACCCACGCAGGGACGCGGGGCAGTCACGCGTCCTGCCATGGACAGGACACCGAGCTTGTGCCGAGGGGACGGAGATGCAGCGGGGCGGGCAGGGCAGCACGGAACAGGTGCAGGTGCCGACGGCTAGTAACCGCGGTGACGGGTGCCTTGTCCACGAGGTGGAGACAGCTGTGCCTCGCTTCTGCATCTCCGGCATTTAGTGAAACTCCAGCGTCTAGAGCACAGGAAGTGTTCAGTGGGAATTTACTAAACCGTGAACAAACGCGTGAGCGAATGATGGTCAAAACTGTGTGTGCACAAAGGACTGGCCTTCAGGTCCCTCACCGGTCGCTGGCTGACCGACCACAGCAACCGCCGGTCACCCCCGTCAACCCGAGAGCTCTCGGGGCCGGGAGAATGTTCCAGAGTCCAGTCTGCCCTGCGACCTCGTCAGGAGAGCTGCTATCTGAGCCATTTACAAAGAAGCCACTGAAGCAGATTCCTCGAGTCTCCTTGGGGAGTCATTCTGTCCATGACTTTCCCCGGAGAAGTATCCTAGGGTCTATCAGGCCATGTAATCAAGGCAATTTTTCACACAGTGTAGCTGAAGTCCCCCCATCTGGGTAAACATAGTTAATTTTATTCCCTCGTTTCCAGGAAGACACAGAGCAGTCTCTCACTGTCATCCACACCACAGCCTTGCGTGCCCCGGGAGACTACGACGGAGTCGGCTTCCTGTCCGACGCGGGAGAGCGGGGCCTGTGAGCATCCCTCCGTTTTCTTCTGCTGGACTGTCACCTGCATGCCGGGACCGCTCAGGTGGCAGTTCTAGCAGGTTCCCCGGCCGGCTACCCTATCTGCTCGTCATTTGTCAGGTGCTGAAGCCACCTCGGTGTTGAAGAACCCCCAAGAGGCTTATCAGACTCCCCTTTCAAAGCTGTCCATTTGTCACCATCGTGGTAGCAGGCCAACCGAACAGGAGACCATTTTCGTCTCTGATCATCCGAGTAGGCCAGCAAAGACGCCAGCCTCCAATCCTTACTGTTGTCTAATGCCGTGCAATCACATTTGTAGAACTTTCCACGGCACTTGGCTCCAAAGGGAAACATGCAACAATTCTCCAAAGTACCCTATGCGTGCGCGCTAACCCGCTAAGACAGGCCGAGGGGGCCTGAGCTCCAGGAGCGTGCCAGAGGCGCACAGGAGGCCCCCACTTCTGACTCTTGATTTCAACTCAGGTCGTGACCTCACGGCTTGTGAGTTCGAACCCCACGTCAGGCCCTGTGCTGACAGTGCAGAGCCCGCTTGGGATTCTCTCTCCTTCTCTCTTTGGCCCTCCCCTGCTTGCGTGCTCTCTTTCTCTCTCAAGATAGATAAATAAACAAACATTAAAACGATGTCCTTGCAGAGATTACGTATTAGAAGATGCAAGGCTACGTTCAGACGGACAAACAGTCATATTGAAGGTTAGCAGAGACAGGACTTCACATGAACAGACACACACGTAAGGGGGAGGGCTTCACCAAAGATCAAAGAAGAGAAACTCAGAGAAGCACTCCATGTAGGCCAAAGTTTATCTGCAGGGGATAAAGTACGGGGAAAAGTTTAGAAATCACGTGTTTTCAATGTGAATGGCTATGTCCACTGACCACATTAAGATGGAGGGGAAGACACTTCCTCAACCCTTTACATATATTTTCTCCCTTAATCTCATTTAATCTAGCCAAATCCATTTTCCTATTTTTAGCCTCAGCAGGCTCCTCTAACAACGAGCCCATCAGGCAGTACTTATTACCTAAGATGTGAGCGGAAGGTCCGACAAAAGTTACCCTAGGAGGCAAGAGTCAATAACTGGAGGCCGTATGGAGACATGAGAGAACGCCGTTAGCCTGCTCCCAGGGTGGAGTGCTGTCTCCCTGGGACTTACGGGGTCCCCGAGCCAAAGGGGCTACTGAAATCACTCCTCACCATGAGGTGAGGATGCTCAGAAAGCCCTCCGGTGAACTTGAACTCCAGTTGTGTTCTCTGTTCCCGAAGGAGCATCACTCATTTTAGTCTGACTCTTTATAATTAGAGTAGATTTCCTTCGGGGAGTATTATTTGCTTTTTCAAGTAAACTGGCAATGAGGGGTTTGTTAGTGTCTTTGCAAAGCCTGCTTGCGGGTTGCAGACTTTCTTTGTGGAGAAAGCGAGCCCCGGGAGTACCAGTCACCAGGGTGCTGGTCCCCGGGCCAGGCTTTCCTCAGTTGAGGACAGCCGAGAGAGCGTCCGATCCCCCTGAAACACGGGTCAGCAACCACAGCCTTCGGGCCAGAATATCTGTGTGTGTAAATAAAGTTTTTTTTTTTTTAATTTTTTTTTAACGTTTATTTATTTTTGAGACAGAGAGAGACACAGCACGAACGGGGGAGGGGCAGAGAGAGAGGGAGACACAGAATCGGAAGCAGGCTCCAGGCTCCGAGCCGTCAGCCCAGAGCCCGACGCGGGGCTCGAACTCGTGGACCGCGAGATCGTGACCTGAGCCGAAGTCGGACGCTTAACCGACTGAGCCACCCAGGCGCCCCAGATAAAGTTTTATCAGAACAAAATACTGTCCATCTCTTTCTGTGTTGACTACAACCGCTTTCTCTCTACAACAGCACAGTGGAGAGTTGAGACCCAGACGTTCCTGTGTGGGCTTGCAAAGCCTAAAACACCTGCTACCTGGCCCCTTAAGAGGAACAGCGTGCTGACTCCTACATCCTGTACAGGACGCTCTCTGGGGTGAGTTACATTGCCTACCGACCACACTCGGTACAAGAACTGTATAATAAAAACCGGAAGTTCAAAAATGTTCATAACTCAAAAATTCCCTGAGCACATTAGTACTTTCGGTACTAAGCCCAAATACTAGCAATTATTACTTACCTGAACATTCATTTCCTTGGAGCGGAAAGGAAGCTGAACTTCCCTACTGTTAAGTAATGTCCTGAACATCCACACAGATCGTGGCTGCTTGTCTGCACCCAGTCACTTTGTGTTTAAGTGACTGAGGGTCACAAGGATATATTATGTAATAAATCTATTCATGCATCCATTTAAAAACATTTTTTAATGTTTATTTATTTTTGAGAGAGAGACAGAGAGACGAGCAGGGGAGGGGCAGAGAGAGAGGGAGACACAGAATCCGAAGCGGGCTCCAGGCTCCGAGCTGTCGGCACAGAGCCCGACGTGGGGCTCGAACCCACGAACTGCGAGATCATGACCTGAGCCGAAGTCGGACGCTCAACCGACTGAGCCACCCAGCCACCTCCATGCATCCATTTTTGACCTCAACAAATATATCCTGAGCACGAGGCGCTGGGCTAGGCACTCGGAATACAAGATGACAGAGCTGGATGCCCAGATGAAGCTGGAGGAACAGAGGAGAGACCCCAAGTTCACACCAAGAGATCCAAGTGATGGGAGTCTGCACGGAGACACGGGAGTCCAGAGTCGGAGCCAGCGGTGGGGAGTGGAGTCAGGGACGCTTTCTCAGAGAACCTGGTGCCTACTTAGCTTTGCTGCCAGTTCTTTAAGAGGTTGAGCAGGAGGACTGTGACCCTTCAGCCCACCCCCAACCCCTAGAAAGCAGGACACGAGCAGCTTCAGATACGGAAGGGGCTGGCCTAATACGTAAGTGGCCTAGAGAGGGAACATTCTGCAGCTCCATCTGCCTGCAAATTCCAGACAGAACTCTAAAGTGTGTGTGTTTGCTTGCACGCACGTGCTCACACCCGTCCTTCTTTAGGAACTGTGGGTTAAATTTACCGCAAACCAAAAGCCGTTTCCAGAAGGCAGGACCAGGTTGTGCGACCTTGGTTCCAGGGTCTGGCCTCTCCTGAGTGCTGATGGGGAAGCGTGAGTCCCTAAGCTTAGTGATAATCACCGGGACACGAGGGAAGAGGCCGCGGGCCTGCCGGGAAGAGACGCTGACCAGTGTGTGAGTCACAATGTCCTCACCCTGACGCCTGTACGGAGGCTGGGCAGTGGCCCCTCAGGAAGGCTGCCCACCCGTGAGCTCTTCCCCGCGCGGGGGAATGAGGCCGGCGTGCAAGGCTGTGGGCAGCGGGCTGCCCGAGGACCGTGGAGACTTGGGAGAGCCTCTGTGGAGGCAACATGTCACTTGTACGGAGTGATCTGACGGATATGGGTGCACTTTGCTCCCAGACACACCTTCCATCATGACATCAGAGGGACTTAAAGTCAGCTGTTGGAGACTCAGTCACGCGAGTCTCGGGCTTCCACAACCTTCTATGACGTCGCAGCTTCTCCTTGTGGAAGAGTTAGCGTCTCTGAGGAAAGGTGAGTTTCGTCTCCTTGTAACTGAGTTGGCGGGGGGTGTTCACCCGCCTCCTGGCCCCCCCCCTTCTCCCCAAGTCACAAGCTGACTCCCACTGGCTAAACATGCTTTTCGAATCCTGATCGCTGCGTGTCGGGCACCGGGGACCCTTTAGTCATAGCTAGGACAGTTCTGTGGCCTGTATCTTCCTATTTCCTTAAGTCATTTCAAGGAAATGGAATTAATATGCAACCAGTATAACCATACCATTGGGAAAAATAAGATTATTTCAACTCCTAAGACAACAGACAGACTGTCCAATACGATCTCACCTCAAGCTTTTTAAAATAATCATTTTCTGTGTTATTTTAGGAGAAGTTTTTAAAATGCCGCTGTATGTAATCAGCATCAAGACGCAGAAAGACATGATGTGAAGCCATGAGGCAGCGCTGGCCGCGTGCCGACGCCGCTCACAGGGAGGATGGCTCCACGATGGCCAGCATATCCACCTTCTCCCAAAACCCTCCGAAGAACAGAGCCAGGCTTCCAAGAGCAAAACGAAAGAAACCCGCAACGGCTCCGTGACTCTGCTAATTCCCATTGGTCTTTTCGACAAGGTTTATCTCCTTGACCTCACGGTACGTCTGGAGTCTACACACAGCTAGCTAAGTGGGGACCACTTCAAGGGTCTCAGATTGGGGAACCAGAGCACCTGCCGTTACATAATTCTCTAATCAAAAAAAGAAATGTCCAGTTTCCGATTCTGTGTCTCCCTCTCTCTCTGCCCCTCCCCCGTTCATGCTCTGTCTCTCTCTGTCCCAAAAATAAATAAAAACGTTGAAAAAAAAAAAAATTTAAAAAAAAAAAAAAAGAAATGTCCATTTTATACAGGCGAATATTCTGGTGTACCTTTCCAAAGTTCAACTCATGCAAACACAGACCCTGAGCGTAGTGAGCAGATCCCGCCTGCAATGTGTAAACTTCATCAAATTCAAACCTGGTCACTGAGCTCGATTGGCTTACCAGCTGCTGGCCTTTGGGGCCCCACCCTGCATACTGAAGCTTCGCATTGCTCACTTCCGGTGGGTCCAGACTTTGAGGGTCCCTGAAAGAAAATAAATGAAGAAACAACCAATCAATCAATCAACATGGTGGGAGACAAGAATGGTCTATGTTTATCCTCCTCCTCTCATTTCTTCCCTTCAGCCACTGTATGAATTTCAGAAGCTCGTGCTATTAAATAGTATGTCTCAGCCTTCCATTAGACTTCTTCAGAATGAAGCCGAGACTGGCCCGTCACTGCTTAACCCAAATAGTAAATATTTATCAAGAGACAACCTGCAGAGGTCTGTAGGTCAGTTATTAAAACGTCCACACCAGCCAACGTTACAAATGGAAATGCATGACTATGCAGTGGCAAGCCCTGTGGCTTCTGTCTCTATCTTGGGTTTTCCTGGCAGATGGCTTCTCGCCTAAGCATACTGCTAGGTCATTCTGACCTTCCAAAACCAGTGGCCTCAGGACAGACTTCACCCTTTGGTTTACACGGGGAGGGAGAGAGAGAAGGAAGGAAAGGGAGAGGGGAAGGTTGAAAGACTGTCTTCCTTTCAGACATCACTGAGGTTCTTTATTTACTGATATGCAAAATACCATGCTAACAAAATCCTGCTAAGGTGCTTAAATAAATGTCATAATGAACATGAAGAAAACCTAACACTTGTATAGGTATGAAATATTTCAGTATATTTTGTAGCTACTATTATCTACAACATGTGGAAAAGACTCATTTTCATATGTTTTTCAGATGACGTTATATCTGTGTTCTGCTGGATGGGCCTGACTCTGTCGGGTTTACGTCCTGTCACTTGGCTATGATGTACGTCATGCAGAAGGCATAGCTGTGAAGGTGCTCATTCGTCCACTGAGAGGCTGTGGCTGAATGGTCTCTGAAAAGGAGGAAGCTGAATTTTGGGAGAACAAAGGAGATGAGGCAGAAAGGGAAGGGAGGCAAAGTAAGTAGGTGCCGACTCTGGGCTTGAGTCAGCAGAAACTTCTAAAGTTGCTAATACTTAATAATACTACCGGGACAAAACAGAATTCACTTAAGAGTAAAAAGCACCGGCGAAGGTGAGATAGTCTTCAATGCCCCCGAGTAGTTTTAGATGGGGTCCCTGGGTCTAAAGAGACCAGGGAAGCTTGAAGATGGGGTGATTAGGTGCTAAGTAGTGGATGACAATTGATAACAGGACTCAGCCAGGAAGGCTGATGGCCAGGCATTTAGAAGAATAAGGGAGGGGTCTTAACATTCCCAGTCGCAAAGGAATCTTAACAAACCCTACCATGTGTATGTCTTTAATGTTTCAAACTATTTTCATAACATGGGTGATTTCCTCTTTAACCTTACATAGGGAAAGGCTTTCTAAGGAGGATTCAAAATCCAGAAGCAATAAAAGAGTGATAAATTTGACTACATAAACATTTTTAAGTTTTTTTTGCCTCACAAAACCATCATGAACAAAAGGCAACTGACAAACTGGGACAAATTATTCATAACATGTACCATGGACAAAGAGCTAATATCCATAATGTATATAAAAAACTCTAAAATATCGAGGTGACAAAAGACAAAAAAAGTAGAAACAGGAGAAAAAGACATGAGCGGACAAATCACAAAAAGGATATAAAAGGTCCTCAGATATATTAAAAAGCACCAAACGCATGCCAAATTATAGAAATAGAATCAGTGAATCGCCGTTTTTCACCTATGAAACTGCTCCCCGACGCCCTCCCAAAAAAGAAAGAAAAGTATGGCACACTGTATTGGTGAGGCTGTGAGGAAAAAGGTGTTCTCATACTTTGCTGGTAGGCATGAAAAATAGTGCAGTCCTTTTAGAGCGAAATTTGGCAACACCTAATAAAATACACACTTATCCTTTGAACTACATCACTTCCGGGAAGATATACCTCTAACAATACAAAAATAGATATGCAGAAGGTTATGTTCATTGCAGCTCTGTAATGACAAGACATTGGAAACAATACGTGGCTGAAGAAACTATGGTTCATCCATACAATGGTACTATGGTACAGCTGCAAGAAAGAACGAAGACCCTCTATAAACTGATTGTTGTGATTTTCATCATGGAGTATGCGAAGTCCAACAGACAATCTATAGTATGTGACCCATCATATAAGAAAGGGATCTAAGAAAATACACATATGTACATCCTCATTTGTGAAAAAAAAAAAAAAACCAACACAGGAAGCAGAAACCAGAGGTTGGTTATGTATAGGGGGTGGGTGGGAAGAAGGAGGGATTGGGCATGAGGTGTCTGCATGAGGAAGGAGAAGCACTTCTCTGGGGTATGTTTATTGGTATAACGTCCAGTCTTAGCCCATAGTGGGGTTTCACATACTTTTTGCACACTCCAAAAACAAAACTGACAATAAAAAACAATCAGGACGTGGGGGAACCCAAAAAAGAATAGCAACACCACAACAAAGTAAAACCCTACTTCAGATAAATCACAAAACTACATGGAAGAGTGGGGAAGGAAAGAACCAACATAAGCAATATCAGAAAACAGTATCTCGACTGGATACCATAAAGCTAAAGACAAAAAGATCATGCTGAACTATGGGTTAGCAATTCTGAAACTACTTAACGTGTGTGCTGGAATTAAACTACTCTGCAAATATATACATACATTGGAGATAATGAAAACCAGTTTTCTTACTGTTGGAAAAACAAGCTACAAGGAAAAGGGGAAGGCTAAAATGAACTGTGTGGTGTTGGCCTGGAATCAGAGGTATTGGTGCAAACTCATGGTTTCTAATACACACATAGATGCAAAATGTAGATATATGTGTGTCCAGGGGTTAGTGTGCATACATATATGTCCTTGCTTTGTTCGTGGAGAGGCTTAGAACCGATGACCCCCAGAAACCATGAGCACACTCAGTGCCCGTATCTTGGTCTCTAAACACCATCATCCAATAAAATAAATAAGGCTCCTCCTCGGAGAAGTAGTTGTATCCAGGCTGGAACAGGGAAATACAGGATGAGTCTGGAACATCTTATGGGGCCAGAAAATGAGGAAATACTCAAGAAAGACAGAAAGAAAGGAATCCTTGTTCAAAGAATGCAGAAGCCAACCTAAAGGAGTTTCTCATGGCCAAAGCTGGAAAAATATGAGTGACAAAATAATTAATAATAGTATCAGATTCATCCATGGAATAAAATCAATATCCACGAGTCCATACTAATATAAATAAGTAATCAAATACAGAAACCAGCTTTCTTGTAAGAGAATTCCAATTAATAACTGTGAAAAAGAAAGGAAAGAGTATCACCCTTAGACTTACATTAATGAATGCTGCAGACAAGACCTACTGATGGGTGCTTAGGTTAGTGAACGCAAGTTTGAAGAGAAACAGGATTTGCATAACCTCAAAGTATCTCCCCTCAAGATATTTATCAGTCATAAAGGAGAAGACAGCAACTTTGCAGTGGAGAAACTGGTAGACAGCAACCTAACTAAGAGATTGAGGTCAATGTCACTGGAAATAAGACACATCAACATCATCATGAACACTTTGGTACAATGTGCTGGGAAGGAGAAAAGCATGATCTATATGGCATTTTCACCAAAAATGCATAACCTCACTTCAATCGTGAGAAAACATAAGACAAGCCCAAATTGAGCCTCACTTTACAAAGCAGCTGACCAATAACCTTTGGAAGTGTCAAGATCATGAAAACAAGGAAAGACTGAGGAAATGTTACAGACTGGAGGGGATTAAAAAGAAATAATGTCTAAAGGAACATGGGATCCCAAGACAGAAAGGAGACACTGGTAGGAAAATTGGTAAAATTCAAATAAGTTGGATTAATAATACTGTGCCAATGTTAATTTCCTGTCCTTAATTACACTGTGGTTATAAAATACACTAACAGTATTGCAGGAGTATAGGAGAAGTAGGGATAGGGATATAAGAGAATGATTTGTACTGTTTTCACAATTTTTCTTCGTTTAAAATTACTTTAAAATAGAAATCTAAACAAAATTCAAAAAATTGAATAGGTTATATATCTCATTGATTATAACAAATATTGTAGAAATGAATTAAAATTAGAGAATTTCCTTCCCACGATACTGCAATCTTGATATTGAATTGACGAAAAAGTCTTTAATACTAGCACGGCATAAGCACTCAATTCATGCATCTGAGGTGACAAACAAATGAGTAGGGATAGATGGGTTATGGTGGTGGCTCTAAGTAAAAGATGTTTTTGCAAGGTTAAAGACAAACCTAACAAATTCATTTGGCCTGGGTTTATCCAGAATTTTCCAAGCATGGAGCACAGCGTAGGAAAAAAGAAATGTTAAAATTCCAGAGTCTTACTGAATACTGAAATTCTCTTTGTTGGGTAATGAATTCCACAGTCTGGGATAATCGAGAACAGCAGGAGATTAGCCTCTCTTTCACCTAACAAGTGTAAATTCCTATAAATGCTATCCGGAAGTGGTATCTCCAGGTAGACAGAGTGTCCTAGAAGATTTCAATACCACGACCACATGTGCATCCCTCTTTTGTCACCTTCACTCCTTCTCCAGGGCTCACGTATACCCTCTTCCCCTCATGGCCAACACATCAGACAAGCTTCTACAGCCTGAAGACAGCAGAGGCTAGCTGGAAAAGCCAAGTTCCAGCAGAAGCAGGAGGCTGGGTACAACTCTCAGACCAGCCTTAATGAGGAAGTGGGATAAGAGTGACCCTTTCCCCTAAAGAAGGGCCGGGAAAATCAAGAGAAACCATCACTATTTATAAACTGTAACACAGTCTAAGGACGGAACTGTCTTTATTTTTCCCAGCTGGTGCATCTCTGTAAGTTAAATGCCCCCCGATGCCTTAGAGCTGCTTCAGTCCGTCTTTAGGAAAATACCATGGTGCAAGCACCTCACACAGTGCAGGAAGCTGGGATGTGGTGGGAGGAGCTCTAAGAGGCTGCAAATTTAATTCTGAATTCTGCCGCTAACTAGCGGTAGGGTGTGGGGTAATAGGGAAACTTAACCCAAGTTTGTTTCCTCATGTATAAAATGAGAATAAAAATGCTTGTCTTCCAGGGTTGTACTTAATGTTCCACTGAATATGAAAATAGGTAGTACAGAGCTGACTGAGTAGATATTCAATAAATGCCAGTTTTTTTAATTGGTAAATGGTAAATAATTAAGTTGATCATGCAATCACTATTCATATGCAACTTTAACTAAAGGTCCAATAATATATCAGATAGGAGGACAAATTTACCTTACAGAACTCAGCAATAAAACAAACACCTTGATTCTTGTATTATATGGGGGTGGGTTTAGGAACCCCAACCCTCAACCCTGTTTCTATGAAATCAACCTATATTTTGCATTGGGATGTGATGGTGTAAGATTTGCTTGATTTCAGGGTGGTCTCCTCAGCTCCCCCTCCCAAGGGGGGGGGTCCTTTCTTCAATGACTCCCTTGATGGTCATCCATCCTCTGCTCAAACCATCCATGGAATGGTTTTCCTTGCACCATTCTTTCTCTACCCCAGCCTAGCAAACGCCCAGCTTGGGTTTATGCTCAATCCACCCCCTTATACAAACACCTAGGCCACTGGGAACTAGCAGAGAAAGCATGAAGCCAGTGTAATGCATGTCAGCTGGGTACTAACCCTTCCCGCCATGTCTACTCGGCCTTGGTTAGTCACCTTCTTCTCAACCATGATTCCAATCTTTCCTGCTTCCGTAACCTCCAGTCCCCGGAAATATGGCTTTATTTGCAAACAGGCTCTTTGCAGATGTCACTGAGTTAAAATAAGGTCATTCTCAATTAGGGTGGGTCCAATCCAACCCCAATCTCCTGTATAAAAGGAGGAGAAGGCACACTGGGAAAAGCCCACGTGACAGGAGAGACACAGGCTGGACAGATGGCTCCCACCAGAAGCTGGAAGGTTCTTCACTACAGGTTTTGAGGGAACATGGCCCTGGGGACACTCTATTTTGGACTTCTGGCCTCTAGAACCATGAGGAAATGAATTTCTATTGTTTTACGTCACTCGGTTTGTGGTAGTTTGCTACCGCAACCCCACGAAATTAATATACCCTTCACTTTTTAAACTGAGGCCCAAAGTGGAGAAGCCATTAGTTCAATGACACCAAGCTGATTAGTTTCTGTCTAAAGATGAATCTCCTGGTTTGGTCAAAGGAGAAAAAAATATCTCCAACTGACTTAAGGAACAAAGTAGAAAGACATTCAGAGAGCAGAGCAAAAACAGCCCCAAGGAAGTTTCATCTGCTAAACGCTTGCCGTGTCCACTCAATGGTGGTTCTTTGTGGAGCACATTCTCCCGTCAAAGCAGTACGGATGCCTCCTTCCCACACTGAGGACCTCTAGCAGTGCTCTCTGCATGAAAGCTCATTGCCATCAAATCATTTCCTGTCATGGACTGGATTATTCTGCAATTCTTGGGGTGTGTGTGTGTGTGTGATGGAGGGACACACGAAAGTATGTTTTTATTTATTTTGTGGTTGGTTAGTGCCCTCCTGCAACTTTTCTGTCTTTTTGAAACTTTATTCATTTATTTTAAAGAACCCATGGCAGGCTCTGTGATAAATCACCTCCAGGAGATGGATTGGTAAAAAAAATTAAAAAAAAATGATTAAGTTAGAATAAAATTATCTGGACTTGCCATATCTCAAAATGATCGTGCAGTCCATTCTGATTTTTCTTATTTGAGCAATAAACAACACAGGGCATCAATCATGTTGAATTTTGAAGAGCAGTTACTGCAGCAAAGTTTATGTATTTATCTTTCTAAGATAGTTTAAGGGACTGAAAAGCCTCCCAACAAAAACAGCATTTGGAAAAGTCAAACTAAAAATTGCCTTTCTGGCTCCTAACATTTATTTCATGGCTAAAGACACCAAAAACTAGCCTAGCAATGTCAAATGATATGTGTTTTCTGAGTATTCCTAGGTGCATGGCATGGTGGGTAATATAAAAATATAAGATACACCCCCGTTCAAGAACAGTGTCTGCCCCTTGTGAATGCTCATAAATATTACCTGAATAATGAATAAATGGAGGGGTGCATGGATAAATCAATGGGACCTAGTCTGATTGCCAATTGCTGATTGGTCAGGTTTAGTGATACTTTAAACTCATGCAGAACTTAAAGATTCGTGTTATCAGTTTTTACTCATATCTTAAATTACATGGTTAAATTCTTGGGGGCAGGAATCATCAGAGGCATAAATCCTTCCCGAGTCGCCAACATTCCAGAACACATCCTACCATTAATTTTAAGTGTCTTCGTGTCTCTGGCATATCAGAAGGTCTTTCCTCAGGAGGGATTTGATACAGGAGTTTTGCTGCGGGGTTACTCCAGTCACTGAAAGATGATGGGGTGGCTCACTCTGAAATGCTTGGATGTATCCCCCGTCCGATTCATGGGGACACTCTAACACCGTGATCACAAATACGATACCAAATAAAGTCACATGAAAAGTTTCTTAGGTAAAAGGGAGCTTGGGACTTATTTGTTGTTGTATATTCAGTGTCTAACAGGTGCTCAGAAACTTCCATTAAAGAAGGAAATGAGAGTGTGTCTCGTGTCCATGAAATACAGCCAGACCAACACTGAACCATCCTACACACCTAGAAAACTGACTGGAGGATTAACACAACAATCTGCACAACCTGAACCACAGAATTCAGCAGGGAACGTGTGCGGAGAGGTGAACTTGGGGAGAGAGAAGGTGCAGGAAGGGAGGTGCTTTTGTGAGCGGAGAGAGGACGGAGACTGCGGGGAGGGGCAGAATACGGGAAAAGCACCCCTCCCCAAAAGCAGCTGGAGAGAAAGTGGAAAATTGGAAACGGCCGCAGGGACTAAACTAAAAAGGGAGAAAGGAGAAAGGAGAGGGTTTAAATTCCATTAAGACTGTAAACAAGGGGAGCACAGAGTCTGCAACTCCACAGCTTGATACCTGGTGGTGCTCTGGTGGGAAAGGCGAATCCCCAGGAACAGAGTGGGGTCCGGGAGGTTCTTGGGCCACACAGGGAAAAGCGGTTCCACTGCTGGAAGGACATTTGGTAGAGGCTGTGAGGCCACCTGGTCCCAGCAGACCCCGGAAGGCGGCCACATTCGCTGGTGCTGGGGCAAGATCGTTAAGGGTGAAGCCTGGTGCCAGATGTGTGTTGCGATTTTCCATAATCCCTGAAACGCTGCTGCTACACTGTCTCACGAACTTTTTCTGGGGCGGGCTGGCACCTGACCGCGGTCTCGGGGCACCGGCAGCGGCAGGGTCCAGCGGGCGTTCCTGGGTGCAGCCGACATCTGGCCGTTGCTCATTCGGCCATTGGTGAGACCCTCCCGCAGAGGGGCGGAGCGGGTCAAAGCCGAGGTCCTTCGGAAGTAAGGGGCCTGGGAAAACAGCCGCATCTGAGACAAAACTCGGGAGCGAGGTACTGCCTGGAGCCTGGTCACGGAGAGTGAAGGAGAGGGGAGTGGACGGGAGCTGAAGACAGAGGACGGGTGCGCGATTGCTGATCCGGGAGAACAGACTGGCTGGCCTAGTGACGCCATTTTTCACCACTGCCGCGCATGCGCACCGAGGAGCACGGAAACAATCCACCCCGGGAGGCTGGCAGCGCCATCTAGGGGAGAGCGGAGCCGTTACACCGAGCCCCGCCCAACTGGGCCAACTTGGCTCTTCAAGAACACAAACCTCACCGCCGGCTTAATTTATGGGCGATAAAGAGCTACATGGACCGACCTCTAGGGGAAAAGGAAGCAATTTCAGTCCTACTTCAATCTGTTAGCAGGTTCATCTATTCAATTTTCTTTCTTGGTTTCTTTCTTTTTCTCTTCTACACTTCTTTTCTTTTTCTTGAATACAGAAAGAGAAAAAACTCTTATTTTCAATTTTTATGAAAAATATTTTTCTTAAATTTTTATTACGATATTTTTTACTTTTGTGTAAATTTTTTCAAATTCTATTTTACTTCCATCATTTTATTTTAGTCTACTTCAGTGTATTCACCTTTTCAAATTTTCAAACGATTTCCTTTTTTTTCTTTTTCTTTTTTCTCTTTTTCGTTTTTTTTTCTTGAATGCAGAAAGAGAAAAACATCGTTTTTACTTTCAATTTGTATTAAAAATATTTTTCTTTAATTTTTCACTATATTTTTTGCTTTTATGTAAATTTTTTCAAATTCTATTTTACTTCCATCATTTTATTTTAGTCTACTACAGTGTATTCACTTTTTCAAATTTTCATACGATTTCCTTTTTTTTCTTTCTTTAGATCTTTTTTCTCTTTCATTTCTTTTCTTTTTCTGGAATACAGAAAAGGAAAAGATTCATATTTATTTTTAATTTTTATTAATTTTCTTTAATTTTTTATCTACTTTATTCTTTACTTTTGTGTATATTTTTTCAAATTCTATTTTACTGCCATCTTCTCATTTTAGTCTACTTCAAGGTATTTATTTTTCAAATCCTCAAACGATTTCCTTTTTTAAAAAAAATTTTAACTTGTTATTTTTCTCTCCCCCCCTTTATTTTCTCTAATCTGTCAAACTACTTTCAACACCCAGACAAAACACACCTAGAATCTAGCATCATTTATTCGATTTGTGTGTGTTTTTAATTTTAATATTTTTTTAATTTTAATTTTTCTATCTCATTAATTCCTTTTCCCCCTTCAAAATGACAAAATGAAGGAATTCACCCCAAAAGAAAGAGCATGAAGAAACGGCAGCCAGGGATTTAACAAACACAGATACGAGCAAGATGTCTGAGCCAGAATTTAGAATCATGATAATAAGAATACTAGCTGGAGCCGAAAAAAAGATTAGAATTCCTTTCTGCAGAGATAAAAGAAGTAAAAAATAGCCAGAATGACATTAAAAGTGCTATAACTGAGCTGCAATCATGGATGGATGCAGCGGTGGCAAGGATGGATGAGGCAGAATAGAGAATCAGCGATATAGAGGACAAACTTATAGAGAATAATGAAGCAGAAAAAAAGAGGGAGATTAAGGCAAAAGAGCACGATTTAAGAATTAGAGAAATCAGTGACTCATTAAAAAGGAACAACATCAGAATCATAGGGGTCCCAGAAGAGGAAGAGAGAGAAATAGGGGCAGAAGTATTATATGAGTAAATCATAGCGGAAAACTTTCCTAACCTGGGGAAAGACACAGACATCAAAATCCAGGAAGCACAGAGGACCCCCCATTAGACTCAACAAAAACCAACCATCGACAAGGCATATCGTAGTCAAATTCACAAAATACTCAGGCAAGGAGAGAATCATGAAAGCAGCAAGGGAAAAAAAACTCCCTAACCTACAAGGGGAGACAGATCAGGTTTGCAGCAGACCTATCCACAGAAACCTGGCAGGCCAGAAAGGAGTGTCAGGATATATTCAGTGTGCTGAATCAGAAAAATATGCAGCCAAGAATTCTTTATCCAGCAAGGCTGTCACTCAAAATAGAAGGAGAGATCAAAAGTTTCCCAGAAAAACAAAAATTAAAGGAGTTTGTGACCACTAAACCAGCCCCGCAAGAAATTTTAGGGGGTACTCTCTGAGCAGAGAAAAGATGGAAAAAAATATATATAAATACATACATACATATATACATACATACCAAAAGCAACAAAGATTAGAAAGGACCAGAGAACACCACCAACTCTACAAGCATCATAATGGCAATAAATTCATATCTTTCAGTACTCACTCTAAACATCAATGGACTCAATGCTCCAATCAAAAGACATAGCATAACAGAATGGATAAGAAAACAAGATCCATCTACATGCTGTTCACAAGAGACCCACTTTAGACCTAAAGACACCTTCAGATTGAAAATAAGGGGATGGAGAACCATCTATCATGCTAATGGTCAAAAAAAGAAAGCCGGAGTAGCCATACTTATATCAGACAAACTAGACTTTAAAATAAAGACTGTATCAGGAGATGCAGAAAGGCATTATATCATAATCAAGGGGTCTATCCACCAAGAAGACCTAACAATTTAAACATTTATGTGCCAAATGTGAGAGCACCCAAATATATAAATCAATTAATCACAAATATAAACTCATCGATAGTAATACCATAATAGTATTGTGGTACCACTCACAGCAATGGACAGATCATCTAATCAAAAAATCAATAAGGAAACAATGGCTTTGAATGACACACTGGACCAGATGGACTTAACAGATATATTCAGAACATTTCATCCTAAAGCAGCAGAATATACATTCTTCTCCAGTGCACATGGAACATTCTCCAGAATAGACCATATACTGGGACACAAATCAGCCCTCAGTAAGTACAAAAAGATAGAGATCATACTGTGCATATTTTCAGACCACAGCAATATAAAACTCAAAATCAACCACAAGAAAAAATTTGGAAAGGTAACAAATACTTAGAGACTGAAGAACATCCTACTAAAGAATGAATGGGCTTACCAAGCAGTTAAAGAGGAAATTAAAAAGTATATGGAAGCCAATGAAAATTATAACACCACAACCCAAAACCTCTGGGATGCAGCAAAGGCAGTCATAAGAGGAAAGTATATAGCAATCCAGGCCTTCCTAAAGAAGGAAGAAAGATATCAGATACACAACCTAACCTTACACCTTAAGGACATGGAAGAAGAACAGCAAATAAAACCCCAAACCAGCAGAAGACAGGAAATAATAAAGATTAGAGCAGAAATTAATGCTATCATAACCAAAAAAAAAAAAACAACCAAAAAACAAAACAAAACACACACAAAAAAACCAGAACAGATCAATGAAACCAGAAGCTGGTACTTTGAAAGAATTAACAAAATTGATAAACCACTAGCCAGTTTGACCAAAAGGAAAAAGGAAAGGACCCAAATGAATAAAATCAAGAATAAAAGAGGAAAGATCACAACCAGCACAGCAAAAATAAAAATAATAAGAGACTATTATGAGCAATTATATGCCAATAAAATGGGCAATCTGGAAGAAATGGACAAATTCCTAGAAACATACACACTACCAAAACTGAAACAGGAAGAAATAGAAAACTTGAACAGACCCATAACCAGAAAGGAAATCGAGTTAGTAATCAAAAATCTGCCAAAAAACAAGAGTCCAGGGCCAGATGGCTTTCCAGGGGAATTCTACCAAACATTTAAGGAAGAGTTAACACCTATTCTCTTGAAGGTGTTCCAAAAAATAGAAATGGAAGGAAAACTTCCAAACTCTTTCTATGAAGCCAGCATTACCTTGATTCCAAACCCAGACAGAAACCCACTAAAATGGGGAACTATAGACCAATTTCCCTGATGAACATGGATGCAAAAATCCTCAACAAGATATTAGCCAACCAGCTCCCACAATACATTAAAAAAATTATTCACCACGACCAAGTGGGATTTATACCTGAGATGCAAGGCTGGTTCAATATCCCCAAAACAATTAACATGATTCATCACATCAATAAAAGAAAGGACAAGAACCATACGATCCTCTCAATAGATGCAGAGAAAGTGTTTGACAAAATACAGCATCCTTTCTTGATAAAAACCCTCAAGAAAGTAGGGATAGAAGGAGCATACCTCGAGATCATAAAAGCCATATATGAACGACCCAATGCTAATATCATCCTCAATGGGGAAAAACTGAGAGCTTTTCCCCTAAGGTCAGGAACGAGACAGGGATGTCCACTCTCACCACTGGTATTCAGCATAGTATTGGAAGTCTTAGCCTCTGCAATCAGACAACACAAAGAAATAAAAGGCATCCAAATTGGCCACGAGGAGGTCAAACTTTAACTCTTTGCAGATGACATGATACTCTATATGGAAAACTCAAAAGATTCCACCAAAAAACTGTTAGAATTGATTCATGAATTCAGCAAAGTTGCAGGATATAAAATCAACACACAGAAATTAGTTGCATTCCTATACACCAACAATGAAGCAATAGAAAGAGAAATCAAGGAATTGATCCCATTTACCTTTGCACAAAAAACCATAAAATACCTAGGAATAAATCTAACCAAAGAGGTGAAAAATCTATACAGTGAAAACTGTAGAAAGCTTATGAAAGAAATTGAAGAAAACACACAAAAAAAAAAATGGAGAAAGATTCCATGCTCCTGGATAGGAAGAACAAACATTGTCAAAATGTCGATACTATCCAAAGCAACTACATATTCAATGCAATCCCTATCAAAATAACACCAGCATTCTTCACAGAGCTAGAACAAATAATCCTAAAATTTGTATGGAACCAGAAAGGACCCCAAATAGCCAAAGCAATCTTGAAAAAGAAAACCAAAGCAGGAGGCATCACAATCCCAGACTTCAAGCTATACTACAAAGCTGTAATCATCAAGACAGTATGGTACTGGCACAAGAACAGACACTCAGATCAATGGAACAGAACAGAGAACCCAGAAATGGACCCACAAACGTATGGCCAACTAATCTTTGACAAAGCAAGAAAGAATATCTAATGGAATAAAGACAGCCTCTTCAGCAAGTGGTGCTGGGAAAACCAGACAGCAAAATGCAGAAAAATGAACCTGGACCACTTTCTTACACCATACACAAAAGTAAACTCAAAATGGATGAAAGACCTCAATGTAAGACAGGAAGCCATCAAAATCCTCAAGGAGAAAGCAGGCAAAAACCTCTTTCATCTTGCCCGCAGCAACCTCTTACTCAACACGTCTCCGGAGGCAAGGGAAACAAAAGCAAAAATGAACTACCGGGACCTCATCAAAATAAAAAGCTTCTACACAGCAAAGGAAACAATAAGCAAAACTAAAAGGCAACCGACAGCATGGGAGAAGATATTTGCAAATGACATTGCAGATAAAGTGTTAGTATCCAAAATCTGTAAAGAACTTATCAAACTCAACACCCAAAAAACAAGTAATCCAGTGAGGAAATGGGCGAAAGACATGAATAGACACTTCTCCAAGAAGACATCCAGATGGCCAACTGACACATGAAAACATGTTCAACATCACTCATCATCAGGGAAATACAAATCAAAATCACAATGAGATACTGCCTTACACCTGTCAGAATGGCTAACATTAACAACTCAGTCAACAACAGATGTTGGTGAGGATACAGAGAAAGAGGATCTCTTTTGAATTGTTGGTGGCAATCAATGCAAGCTGGTGCAGCCACTCTGGAAAATACTATGGAGGTTCCTTAAAAAAAAACTAAAAATAGAACTACCTTATGACCCACCAATTGCACTAGTAGGCATTTATCCAAGGGATACAGGTGTGCTGTTTTGAAGGGACACATGCATCCCCATGTTTATAGCAGCACTATCAACAATAGCTAAAGTATGGAAAGAGCCCAAATGTCCATCAATGGATGAATGGATAAAGAAGAAGTGGTATACACACACACACACACACACACACACACACACACACACACACACAATGGAGTATTACTCAGCGATCAAAAAGAATGAAATCTTGCCACTTGCAACTATGTGGATGGAACTGGAGGGTATTATGCTAAGTGAAATTAGTCAGAGAAAGACAAAAATCATATGACTTCACTCATATGAGGACTTTAAGAGACAAAAGAGATGAACATAAAGGAAGGGAAACAAAAATAATATAAAAACAGGGAGGGGGACAAAACAGAAGAGACTCATAAATATGGAGAACAAACTGAGGGCTATGGAAGGGGTTGTGGGAGGGGGGATGGGATAAATGGGTAAGGGGTACTAAGGAATCTACTCCTGAAATCATTGTTGCACTATATGCTAATTTGTATGTAAATTTAAAAAATTAAAAAATTAAATTAAAAAAAAGAAATGAGAGAGGAGTGGGAGGGACTGGAGCTTCAGCTGAATATGAAAGCATATTGTGTGGGCGATGAAATGTTCAAAAATTGAATGAAGGGGTGGTTGTCCAATTCTGAGAACACACTAAAAACCTACTGATTTGTACAATTTAAATGGATGAATTGCACGGTGTGTGAACTACATCTCCATAAAGCCAGGGAAGGGAAGAGAAGGAGAGGAAGAAGAAGAGGTAGGAGAGGAAAACATGGAAAAAGAAGGAGAAGAGGGAGGGAAAGGAAAAGAAAGACTTTGGCCATGGCTGCGGGCTGTCAGGGCGTTAAGCCTCATCTGTAGACTTCAGGTTCAAGGTTATTTCCGTTCTGCCACACCACCTCTTAATGACTCAGTGCCGAGCCTTCATGCTCTTGGTGCTTCCTCGGGATGTGCTCCCAGACTTGGAATTCCTGCCCTGCCTATCTGCACAGGGCCAGCAGTCCCATGGGAGACAGTAGCAGGTGGCAAGCCTGGGCAGGGCTTGGGAGGGGCCCCCATGCCACCCTACTGGCCGGAACTGGAGAAAAGTCTGCTGAATTATAAAGTCTTGAAATAAGATGGTGTTCATAAGCAATATCAACAATATTTCTTTGGATTTCTGACCTTCAGCAATGAGCCAAACAATAGGAAGACTGACAGACTGCCCAATTTCAATAGCATAAAAAAAGCAGAGCGAGAAGAAGAGATAATGTTTCATCATAAACTCGTGAATCTGCAGGTTCCAAACATTCTGGCTGCCACGAGCAAGCATCATGGGGAACACTGGGGAAAGTCACATTTTCAGTTTCCTCTTCCTATACCTAAAACGTCTGCTTCTACTGTGACTTAAAGGGATTCATAAACAATAAGCATTTTTCTATTCAATCACGTCTTCCAAGAGGAGCCGGGAAGAGCTACTAGGAAGATACTCACTAGGAACGGTGGGCAGTGTGGAGGTTTGCCATTAAAGGTTGCGGCCATAAGAAGTCGCACCACTTACGCAGAGGCCATATGGGATGGAGGGCTGCGTGCCTCACGTATTAAGAAGGAACTTTGAACATTCCTTAAATTTAAGCTTGCAGACAGCTGAGATGAGGAAGATTGCCTTCCTCGTTTGCACAGTGAGAACGGGGCTCCGTTAGACAATCCTCTGTGGATATGATCTTCAAGGAGGTCCACATCTGAATGTCGGGACCAAGTGTGTGTGGTGTAGTTGAAAATGCGTACTTAATATATCTAGTATATTCAAAGCATCAACTGCACAGAGAAAACTCAGCAAAATCTTTTGGCTTGTGGTATAAGTGGGATTTTCCAAACATGGCCATAGCAATATTCCTGGTCCCAAATGCTTCTTCAAAACCCTGGTGCTCTCCACCCAAAGATGGAGTTTATTTCCTTGAAACTGAGGCCGTCTCATCACATCCGTGAGTAGAATGAAGCATAATTCCTCTGTGAGACCCCTGGTGTCGAGTCCCAGAGGCAGTAATGTACTCCCTGGTCCCCTTCTTTGGGAAATGTGCCTATGGAACACAGCCACCATGCGGCAAAGGAGCCCAAGCCAATGGAGGGACCACATGGAGGAGTTTAAGCTAACAGACCCAGCTGATGTCTCAGCTGACTTTCCTGATCATCTGCCGGTCTCCTGATGAGCCCGACCCTGATCCTCCAAGCTGCCCCAGCTGACACTCAGTGGATGGGCTGTCCCTGTTGAGCTACAAGCAAATGGCAGATTTATGAGCGAAATAAATATTGCCAATTTTAAACCATCCAGTTTTGGGGTAATTTGTTATTCAGTCATAGTGAGTAGAACATCTGGCACGAGTACTGTACGAGGAAAATAAGAAGAAAGCGTTGTGTAGTGTGGCTTAAGATGGTTGGGACACAGTGATCTTCATGGCATCATCAGAAAGGTGCAGACATTGTATTTATATAAAGGGCAAAGCCACCTTCCCCGTGTCCCCCAACGACTTCCAACCAGCCATCCAACCTGCCTATGGGCAGATGAGATGAGGAAAAGTAAGAACTTACAGAACCCAAGTACTCCCCCTGCCATGGATGAGCCACAATGTACGACGTCAACAGCCTCCTTCTAGAAATGCCTACCCACCCCTCTCAATGGATACGTCTTGCTTTCCTTCATTCTTCCCTCTGTATTATCTCTACCCCACTCTCCTGAAACATTTGCCACTTGTTTTTTACCTCTTCCACTTGCACGTTAGTCACGGACACCTGTGTGGTCAAGTATTTGGGAGAAGTTGTTGGAATTATTTGTGGTGGGGATGATAAAGCCCACCTCTTGGGTGCTTCTCAGGATAAATTCGATGATTTGTGTAAGGTGCTATGAGCATTTTGTTCAGCAGACTACAAGACTGGTGTGCGGGAACATGTGATGCGTGTGGTGAGTGAGCTGCTTAGGGCGTCTCTAAGCAGTCCAAAGACTGCCTGCGTCGTGAGTCCTGAGGAAGTCACTTAAGAAGACAGATTCCTGGTCTCTGTCCTCCATGCACTGTGCACAGAGAGGAACTCCTTATGCCCTCAATAACATCCCTCCTGTGCTCCCAAGAGCTGGCCCTGGATTGCTAGCACGTCACAGCTTCCCTGCAGTTGGGGGAGGCCTTGCACTAAATTTGGTCAAGGACATGCAGCTTCTAGGAAGTGTCCTAGAATGGAGTCAGTCTCCTCTTCTTCCCTTTGTTCTCTCCTGCTAGCTGAAAGTTCTGTCCACCAAGGACTGTGAGGCAGAGGCCACCAGGCTGGAAAGCAAGATGGCGGGCCTGGATCCCCAACTCTGTGGGCATCTGCCCGGGGGCCCGGGATGTGAGGCAGAGAACAAGTTCTACTTTGTAAAAGCCCTTGTTATTTTGGGTTTTCTATCTCCCTGGATTTGACCAAATCATTCCTAACACATCTAGTTCCAGAGGCATCTTAGAAATATACACTTTTATAAGCTTTCCAGATGTTTTCAAACTAAACCAAAGACTAAGTGGCCTCGCTAACCGCCCAGTGTCTGCATCTCAATGAACCGCCCTCTGACTGCGTGGGCTGCCCACGGCTCTCAGAACGAGCACCGGCTTGCTAGCTGAGCACGGCACCTCACCTAGCCCCCAGGACCTGATCACACATACACTGCACACACGTGTAGCGGGTAGGGCTCTTGGGCTCTGAGCACTGTGGTCCCTGATGAACGCTCCTTCTGACCAAGAGCTGGGTCTACGATCTGAAGACACTAATGAGGTCCTTTGAGGAATTATTTTGGACCAATTTAACTGTATGTTGATAGTAAAAACAAAAACAAAAACAAAAGCACAAACTTCACAATAATAAATCTGACCAAAGAACAACCTGGAGAAGTCAGATTGCATTACGTCTCCAACAGCTCAGGGAGGGAATGGAAAACAACAAATTAGAAAGCGCAGAAGTAATGAAGAGTACAGAGGAAAAACATCTTTGGAGTGAAACCGATTCAGATTCTGTAGCCACATAGCTAAGTGGGGTACGGGCGAAGGCGCTGAGGTCCAGCCCCCCTCTCTCTCCAGCATTGCCCTGCTGGGGATCACTGCTAGCTCACATCCTGCTAGAGAAAGTCCTGCAGAGAATGTCTTTTCTCCCCGTAGGACTCCACTGCTGATTCTGGGGGCCGACCCCGAGGTGCTCTCTTTCCCCTTATCCTGATGGCGGTTTGCCCCTCCACTCACTGTGTCATGCCTTTCCACTCCAGAGGCACAACTTAGAACTTCCGTATTGATTTTATCCAACCTGGGGGCTTATTTTCAGAATTAGACCTGCAACTGTCTTGTTATTCAAAGTCCTGTTTTGCAGGGATGCTCTGGGCAAGGGCTCCGACAGGCCAGCTGCGGCCAGGCTGGCACAGAACGAAGCAGGAGGGAGCCTTCTGGGCTAATCCTCGTCAGAGAGGCCCTCCGCCACCTCCCACTCGCTCAGAGCGGCCTCTTCCCCAGGGCCGCCCATCTGTGCATCACGAAGGCTGAGCCAGGAGCTGAGCTCAAGTTCTGTGCCGAGCAGTTGGAGGGAGACTCAGTCTTCACGGAGAGGAGCCCAGCAGCTTCTCTGCAGCTCCCTGATGTGGCCACACGCACCTGGCTGGGACCTCAGCGCACTGATCTGTCCTGCCTCTGATGGCCCTGCCTTCTCGGGCTGGGCTCCATCGCTAAATGCCAGGGCACCTGTGCCAGGTGAGTCTCGCTGGGAGACGGTGCTGTGGGCACGGGAGCCGGTGTCGAGTGGAGGAGAGCACAGGGGCTCCTTCTCACAGCGACACATTCCTAAGAAGCGTCCACATGGCCGGGCTGGTCCTCAAAATCTTCCCTCCTTTTCCGCATCTTGTCTCTCCCTCCCTCCGCCCTCCCCCATCTGTTTCTCTCTTGCATTTCCTGGAAAATGTCCTCACCTTCGTTTTTAAGCCTTTCTGTCCAGTTTTCATTTCTGTCATCTTCTTAATTTCTAGGAGCTTTTTGCTTTGAAATGTACAGAACATTACTGTGTTGTCTCACGAGAGCAATGTATCATCTCTCCAAGGATGCTGGCAGGAGGCTCTGTCCCCATGTTTTCTTCTCCTCGCATGAAGACTTTCACATCCACTCCTGACCAGTCATCCACACTTCACCGGATCAGGGGCTGATGAGCTGACGGGCAGTTCTGAAGAGCGGAAGAAGCATTTCCTGGCCCATCCCGTCCCTGTTGTCAGGGTCTCGTGGGGACAACCCGCGGGCCCCCGCCCTGGGGGGCAAGTGCGGCCGCCGCACGTCTAAGAGGAAGACGGGGGAGAGGGTTCTTGCCACCCACCACACACAACACTCCGTCCTCGATCCAGACCTTACACTGCTCCCCGTGTTCCTCTGCCTGAGGCCTCTCTTCTGTCCTCTCCAGGAAAGAAACCCCTCGTCTCCTGAGGACCTATGGAGAGGAACTTGGGGTTCTGAGGGCTTCATAATTCCCAATCTTTCTTGCTTCTCTTCCACACCCCCTTCCCCAGCCTCTCATCAGGGGTGATGTTCTAAAGATCGGATCCATCAGAACAGAAGCCACAGCCAACCAGGACAAATGGCCCTGGCGGGGGACGGGGGGGAGGTCGAACACCGCCTGTGCTGCGGGTGCCGAGGGCCTTGGGGTCCTCAGAAGCCAGGTTGGGCCTGGCCTGGGAATTGGCTGCCTTGCGTTGGCTTAGCGCAGTTCCCCCTTCCTCTGCGTTCCAACTCAAAGTTTGGTTTCCTCCTCATCTTCTCTGCTCCCCAGACCACTTTCTGTTGTATGGGTGGGGGTCTGAGGGCATCTGAAAGTGGTAGAGGCAGCTGTGCTGTCTTTGCCCGGAGCTCCTCACCCCTTCTTCCAGAAACTGCTTGTCAAGTCGTAGTAAGCATCAAGCCTGTGGGAAAGGCTCTGTCACCCAGGGAAGTGACCCGTGCTGTGCTCAAAAGCTTATTCTGAACCCGTCGCGCGCTATGGGCCCAGGGGAGGGCTACAGTGGGGGGAGCTGACCCGCCTGGGGAGGTCAGGCAAGGCTTCCTGGGGGAAGCCGCGATCTAGGGGAGATGCAAATGGCGAGTAATGATTCTCAACGCTGTGATCCCTGGAGGTGTGTGGGTGGAGGAGTGGGGTCTGGGAGGACGCCTTCAAGGCAGAGGGACGAGCCTGTGGAAGGGCCACAGGGTGCGGGGAACTGTGGTCAGCACAAGGCTGAAGGCAGTGCTGTGGGGATGGAGAGGGAAGGGGACAGGGGAGAGTGGGCCTCAGATGAGACTGCTTCCAGTGTGGAGATATGGGCACCTGACGGGCACCCCTCAGCCAGCTGTGCTGCAGCAGCCACGGGGTATGGCGTGCACGCGGGGCCCTTCTGTGCCCTCCACCTTCCTACGTGCCCACCTGGCATGGCATCAGAGCCTCCTATCCTCACACCTGATGCCTACAGACCAGGAACCTTATGCCACTTGTACCTTTGTATTTATATTTGCACCTGCCTCACCATGGGCTTTTATAAACGGCAGCCTCATGTTTCTGTTCTGTTTGCATTTATATGTGGTCAGATGTAAAGAATAAGCTTTTTGCAGGCAAATGCTTATTTATTCTGTGCTCTGTGGTGCCAGGGACAGATGTATAGTAAAAACTGATGCATCTTCAGTGCGGGATGGCTGAAAACACCGCTTCTTAAACTCTGAGAACGGGGCTACACGCGTGCTTACCAGGTTCTTCGTCATTACTCTTACTTTAAATATCACACATCTTGATTCGCAGGATTCATAAAGCTTCTCACATGATAACTGGTCTATGCGGTGGCTTCTCCAACCAAGTAGGAAACATGACGTTGGAAAGATCGCCCCTTTTTTCTGTAATCCATACGCAGTGCCAAGTATTCTGTGAGTGTACATGCATTGACTGATTAAGGATGCATAATTAACTAGTCACTGTTAATCTCCTAAACCCCTCCCGGGATGTATGATTTCTGTCGTTTGTCTCCATGCGCGCACAAGATCATCATACTTCCGGAGACCACGAGATTGGCTGCTTCCTTTGCTACGTTGTGCAAAACCTCCTTTGAATTCATAAAACAATCTTGAAGGATGATTAAAGAGTGATGTTAGAAACTGGCAACAGGGTCACATCGACGTCAGCAAAACTGTTTATCATTTACATCTGGA
The DNA here is from genome assembly GCF_022079265.1 of Lynx rufus. NCBI lineage: Eukaryota > Metazoa > Chordata > Mammalia > Carnivora > Felidae > Lynx > Lynx rufus. Next base: position 166,971,597 of record NW_025814856.1, on the reverse strand, counting down.
TCTTGTATGGGAAGTGTTTCTTCAACAGAGACCAGATGGGAATAAAGCACACGGCCTCACAAGGACGGAGAGAAACGGGGCTCACCTGTGCTCAGCGACCCATCATTCCCTATAATTAGTACTGATGTTTCTTAGTTATAACACAACTGAGTCTACGAACGCTACAAATCTCATTATTGAACGCCTTTTGTCAGTCCATCTCCCAGAGCATCGTTTTTATTCCTTGAGACCTTAGTCCTATTAGTTCAGATTCTTTGGAGACACTTGCTTTCTCTTCTCATGACTTTAACTCTGAGCTTTCTTTAGTATAGCTATCTTCCCCTTGGCCATCTTGGAGGTGGTGTTGACACGAGTGCTGGTGATGGCGGTCGCTCACCTGCAGAGGGCAGCAGCGAGTTAACCCCAGGACCACACTGCCTGGCTGTGATGCTGGGTCTGCCACTGGCCAGCTGGGCATCTTTCCTTCCCCATACCTGGTTTTTCAAACGTAAAGTGGGCTGTGATAGTCTTTACATCATAGGCAAATTTTAAGCTGTCAAGGAGGGATATACACAAAGTGCTCAGAACATTGTCTGACAGAAACCTCTATCCAAGGGGTAGCCATTTTTTTGGTTATGATTAAATAAAATTTCTGGGGTCAACAAATAACTTTTTGAAAACATGGCTCCTTAAATAATCCAATTTGTTGGTAGACAAAAAGAAAAACACCTTGAAAACAATCTGGACAAATCTTTACATCAATTAGCATTTCCCTCATCTAAAAGCACCCTTTTTTACATTCTGTGGGTCACTGTCATAGACCTGCAGGGATCGGTTAGAGCCTATGAATTCCTGAGCAGATCATGTTAAGGCCCTCTGGAGCATCTGTCCCAGAATCTCTATCTGACCCCATTTAGCGAGGGGCCCCTTAAGTTGGATGGAGAAGAATGTTTTTACACGTTTTTTCTTTATGAAAATATTTCACATATCATTTCACTTGTAGAGACTACTGTATGGATGGCAACAACCTTTCCACAGCTCTGGCTTCTCATGACAAATTTATGACTTGGAAGTATTTTCAGGCTGACTTTAATGGGGTAGGGGTGGATGAGGGGGAGAAAGTGCTAGACTTAAATTAGGAAGTTTTGTTTTTAGGATTCTCCTCCTCCCCCCAAATAAACACACGCACACATGCACACACATGCACACACTCATCACTCTTCTCCATGGACTGAAAAAACATTTTTTACCAAGAGCGGGTGCTCTGTCTTGTGACAAAGAGTATCTTTTCCATTGCAATGCTATTTAGTGGCCGGGATTACATTGGTAACAAGTCCCTAGGGGACAATGTGATGTAACTTGTCAATTATTGTTTGGTCCGCATGAAGATGATAAGGGCATCTGGGAACTCAAAATAATGACAAGATCACTTTCACAGAAAACCTGTCTCTGTCTGGGTCCAAATTCATGCCCAAAATAGCAACGGGTGCCATAGAGCCAAGGGACCCGGATTAGCGCCATGCTGTGGATGAAATGGGCGTCTTGCTATGAACAAGGAGCTGGCGGTGGTGGAAGGCACCTGAACTCTGGAAATAAACATTTCCCATGACGAAAAACCACATGTTTGGCATCAATGAAGTGCTGAGGATGAAAAGGTAGAAGTCAGGCCTCATCACTACCCATAACACTGACACCATCATCGACCACGAGGCCTGCACACACTGGTCATCACTGGGGGGGGGGGGAGGGCAATGGCTCTCTGTCAAGGACATCTTGCTTTCCTATTTTTTAGTTGACTTTGGTTATATGAATTATGTGCAATGTTTATTTATTTTGAGAGAGACAGAGGAGAGAGAGCACGAGCAGGGGAGGGGCAGAGAGAGAGAATCTCAAGAAGGCTGTCGGCACAGAGCCTGCCTCGGGGCTTGATCTCACAAACCATGAGATCATGACCTGAGCCGATATCAAGGGTCAGATGCTAAATTGACAGAGCCACCCAGGCACCCCAGGTTATACAAATTTTTACGGCCTTTCTGTAATGCACATATGTTACTGGGTTAATAAGGAAATAATAGGACATAATACCCTTTCCCATCTCTGTACCCAAACCACTCAGTGTGTTTTACGAAGGCAGCTGAAATAAACCGAGCTAAGCTAGCCAGTGAAAGAAATCAGACAAGGCACCGGTAAGGTTGGAACGTCCTTCAGGACACAGCTGCCTGGACCACCCTTCTTGGAGAGGCTGCTACAGGGTGGGGCCTGGCTGTGTTCAGATGCCTGATGTGTTCAGTGTGTGAATTCATACCGATCTCTTAGGACAAGTTGCACCTTGGCCAAATTCATAAGAATCGAAATAACCAAAAAGCAGAATTTGTTAATTTTTGATGAGAAACAGAGCAGGCCAGTTGGCCAGAGGCTCATGTTAATGAATCCGTTGTGTGAGACTGTAATCAGAAGGTAGCTGGGAAGCCGGATACAGTGGGCAGACAGCTTGAAGTGCCCCCGTATGGCGAGCTTTTCCTCCAGAAGTGTGGGTAGACGCTTTTTTTTTTTTAATGCTTCTCTGGGCTTTTCTGTCTGTGTACTGACCTTTCTATTCACCCAGACTTTCTTCAGGAGGGTTCAATACATGCGGTCAGATTTCTTGCCTACAACATCATCCTGACTGAGTTCTCGGCCAGGTCAGGTTCCTCAGCCACATGATTTCAGATGAACACCTAGACTGTGCCCACAGGGACCCCGGCACTCAGAGCCACTGGATTTCAGTAACTCTGAAGGGGCAACCTTTCCCCCTTCATCTCAGGGTTCTTGCGGGGGCAATGGAGGATGGTTCCTTTTAACTCAACACCAGTAAGTATGAATTTTAATGCAAATATATTTGTGTAACCTCTGTCTTTCCCCAGTCGCATGATGATTCTGACAACCCTCCCGAGCAGCTACCTCTAGCTGTATTTTAGGAACAAGGAGAAGGAGGGCAGTTACACGGGAGGGCGGGTTGGCAGGAAAACCCAGGTCCTTGGCCTTCACCCCGGGTCCAGCAAGAGCACCTCCACCGAGGAGTGCAGCTCTCACTTCCTCACGGGACAGAGACCCCCAGGGGGAGACTTTCTACCAAGGAGTGGCACCTCACTACTTCCAAACCACCAAGAGCCCCTCCTCCAGCTCTCTTGCCAGTTGACAGGCTGTTTGATTTGCCAAGCCGGGATCGCGCAGGTTGACTGGAGAAGGGATCACCGGGAGCTGTGGTCCTAAACAGGTAGTCTGAGACCACACAGGGTCCTCTAGGTATCTTCCCGCCTGGCCTCGCAGAATGGCTATATGTACTATATAATGCTGCATAATTTTATTTTGATAGGGGTCAATTATTTACTTCAGAGAGCTTTCATTTGTCCTATCCAAACGGGAAAACAGCACCAATGTTAGCTATTACTCTCTGATGCCGAACAGAACATAAGCAGTCACAGTGTTTCATGACACCGCTGTTCATAGGACATGCACACGCACTCCCTGAGCAGTGGCACCGGGTGAAGTCACCAGCTTGGGCTTATCAGATAACACTGGTCGCTGGGTCATCCCCAATCTGACAGTTATTCAATACGGTCCTTACTACGAGCTTCCCATCACACTCCACACAGGGAGCAAAAAGAACCTACATAAGATGAGCTCCGTGCCACTCAGTCCATAATTTGGCTGGAGTCTCGCTGGGTTGAAACGCAGGGGAAGGTGGCGTCACAAAGAGCACGCCACGCTTGGAGCCCGGACAACTGAGTTAAAACCATGCCGGCCACTAGCTGTGAGGTCCTGAGCAAGTTGCTTCAATGGGGAGTCTCAGGGTTCTCCTCTCGGAAGTGGGGATATGACCGGCACCCCATCATTGTTGAGAGTACAAAACATGCTCTTGTAGGTCTCAGTGTCAAACGTGTAACCAGCGGTCACTAAACACTTGTGTATGCGTTTATACATGCATTCGTTCATTTATTCCCTCACTCATAAGCGCAATCAAGGAGAAGGGAGCAGAAAGAAGTGTGGGCCGATGTGGGTGTAAAGTCCTGCACAGAGTAAAGAAAGAAGGAGGCAGGTGACAGGAACCCAGAAAGCGCGATGAAGGTGTGACTTCTCCCTGGAGCAAAGGGCATGTCCTGGGAAGAATGGTGTGGAAGAAACGGACTGGGACAGAGTGGTTGGAGCCCTGGAGGCTGATGGCGTCTGGACATCATGTAGTAGGTAAGCAGGGATTCCTGTGCCCTGGGACAGGAAGACGAATGAAGAACAGGTAAGAGGGCTGCCCTCGTGGGCTGTACCAGAAGGAGGCGGACCGGGGGTTGGGGGTGATGCCCGTCTGGCTAAGGACACTCAGACGCTGCCCAGGGGAGCGGGCTGGGTCCCCAGCAGGACGCTCACAGATAGCTTCTGTTCTGGGTGAGAAACCCCAGTTCTGATACCAACGACCATTAAATGCATGGCTCGCATCAGCCCTGGATGTGGGTTTTTTCCTTTCCTTTTAGAAATGGTACCTGGGGCGCCTGGGTGGCTCAGTCGGTTGGGCGTCCGACTTCGGCTCAGGTCATGATCTCGCGGTCTGTGGGTTCAAGCCCCGTGTCGGGTTCTGTGCTGACAGCTCAGAGCCTGAAGCCTGTTTCAGATTCTGTGTCTCCCTCCTTATCTGACCCTCCCCTGTTCATGCTCTCTCTCTCTCTGTCTCAAAAATAAATAAATGTTAAAAAAAAAAAAGAAAGAAATGGTACCTTACACTCCATTTTGGCTGATTATGTCGGGAGCTTCGGCGAAGTGTGTGTTCGCCCTGCCCTGAAAGCCGCTCCAAGCATTTCAAAAAGTCAGTAGAAATTCACATTAGGGCCATGACGTGATGACTCTGGGTCAAGATACTCAGAGATGTAAAAAACTTGACCTTCACATTAGTAATTGGGAGCGGGCTGTCCAAACTCCTGTGTTTATGAAAGAGGTTGACTCTCCAGTGCTCCAACCTTCCCCTATAGTTTGGGCACCTGCATCCATCTTGCTGGATGCAGAAAACAGAGAGCTACAGGCTAGGGTTAAATTAAATTCTAGTCCAGACAGGCAATAGCATCTGTTTTGCAAGGCTTCTTCTTAATCTGGGCATTTGGCCCATGGCACCATGTCAACCTTGCTCCTGTGAGCCTGCCAGCTGAGCTGAATCCTGAGCTGAGTCAAATACATGCTCTGGGTTGGGGGCACCTTGCATACCAATCACCCCCCAGGGCAGGCCAGCACTGCCTGCCTGTCTTTTTTGCAGTATTATAGTCAAGATGCAATAAAAGAATGGACAGGAAGGTCTGAAAAAGCCTACAGTGCCCTCTCAGCAGAATGGCCTTTGCTGGTGCTGGATGGGAGCTCCAGTGTCAGAAAACGGGTCCCCAACACAGTCACCAGGCTGTCCAGGTGTTAAGGGTCCTATACACTGCTTTTCAGCTGTGAAGCAACAGGCCCACCCAGGACAAGACCAAATCACCAGGACAGTTTTGGATCTCATCCTTCCTTGGTCCTTCCTCTAAGAAGGGTGGTTCTTGAAAAGAAATCCTTTCCTGGAAATCTGTCCAGGAAGTGAGGGATCTCAAGGGCCTGGAACTTTCCCAATGGCTCCTGAGGTTTACGCCCAGGGGCTTATGCACATAACAGCCTCTTCATGAGGGTCTGCTCTGCCTCCCACCTCTGACCTCCTACGGTGCCCACCACACACTTCCCCATGGACCTGTCATTCGTAGAGTGCTCCAAAGACAGCAGTTGTGGGGACGAGAAATGTGCAGTCAGGTTGGACAGCCAACCCTGCAGTGCCCGCATCGGGGCAGGGAGAGCTCGGGGACAGGAGCCTATGTAGGCACATCTGGCCAGTCACGTGCAGGGATGGGGTGAAGGACAGGTAATGAACCTAAAAAGGGAGGGTCTAAACCGCACAGCCACCGTGGATAATAATTCAGCAATTTTTTTTTTATCGAGTTAAACATACATTTACTGTGCAAATCAGCAATTCTCCTTCTAGGTATTTACTCAGGAGAAATGAAAACCTACCTCCATATGCTATTCTGTATGCAAAAATTCACGGCAGCTTTATCCAAAAAAGCCCCAGGCTGGAAACAACTGAAATGTCAAATGGTGAACATGTAAACAAATTACGGTGTATCCATACAATGGGCCAGGTCTCAGCAATAAAAAGTATGAAACGCAGACACAGGCAATAATGTGGGGGAACTTGGACGGTAGTCATGCTAACTAAGAAGCCAGCCACGCAGACGATGTGAGTATGACTCCACTTGCAAGACATTCTAGAAAAGGCAAGACCACGGGGACGGACTCCATGTCACTGGCTGTCGGGGACAACCACAGCGGGTGAAAGTGGTGCACGATGGGATTCTCTCTGTCTTGGTGTCGAGATGCTCCCCTGATGGCACCATTAGTCAAAACTTCCTGAAAACTTACAATTAAAACCGTGTGTTTTGTTTTTTTTTTTAATTTTCAAATGTTTTTATTTAATTTTTGAAAGAGAGACAGAGCACGAGTGGGGAAGGGCAGAGAGAGAGGGAGACACAGAATCCCGAAGCAGGCTCCAGGCTCTGAGCTGTCAGCACAGAGCCCGACGCGGGGCTTGAACTCAAGAACTATGAGATCACGACCTGAGCCGAAGTCGGACGCTTAGCTGACTGAGCCACTCAGGTGCCCCCCCAAACCGTGAGTTTTATTATAGGTCAGTTATGCTGCAACGAGCCTGCGATTATACACATGTGACCGCCGCATGCCCGCCTTTCACGAGCCTGTCCACCCCCATCGTCCCCTCCCGCCATCCTCCAGAGCCACTTTCCTGGTCAAGGGTGCTGTGAAGCTCAACCTGAGTCAATGTCACCAAGGTAAACAGTTGGGGGCTCGGTGTCCAGCCCTCTGTAGGCATAGTCTGGAGCACAGAGACGCAGAAAGGTGACATAAAAACAATACAAAGTCAACGAGGCAGCAAGGGGTGTGCATGGCCTTTCCATCATCTGCCCTGAGGCTAGCACACTGGCTACTCTATTATGTCCGCAGCAGGAATGAAGGCACGGTACACGCTACAAGCACCTGGCAGGTCCAGCCGTCCAGGGGTGTCTGCTCGGTGCGCGGCACTTCTCTTCAGGAAACGGTCCGTGAGCAGGAAGAGGGCTGACCCCGGGGATGTGGACAGCTCCTCAGGTGACCGACCCTCACGCCCGACGGAAAGGGCTCAGCAGGCAAGCCTCTAATTTCACGTGACTTAGACCGTGGAGGGGGAGTGTGCACAGCACAGACCAAAATGCATGAATCCGAATGGGCGGCTCACTGCTGATCCCACTCGGTGGAGCCCACGGCAAGCTCCCGCACCGGCAGGACACGGGGCACACAGAAGCACCAGGGACCGTGCCCCTGGCTGGGGACGAACCCAGGCGACCAACAGCAGGCCCTGTGTCACCTCTGTGGTTTGGACCTCCGTACTAAGGAGCCTCTCCTGAATATCACTAAACAAATCGCCCCCAGAACCATTAATTTGAGGCCACCTGTGCTCTCTGAGCTTGTCAAGAGGACAAGGAAATGAACGTTTCAGGGGAAACTTCAGTCACTTGTTTCAGCTCCAGCTACATTTAGTGATGACAGCAAGTGATGGCGGGGCAGGCCTGGCTGATCCCAGAGCCGGGCCCCGTCGTCAGAGACTCATTTGCTTGACGGGGGTGGGGCCCGGCACGCATCTTCTTTCGAGTCAACACTGCTCAATCACTGAATTCATTTCCTCCCACCGTCGGCCAGCATCGAAGGAATGCCTCCCACGACGGGAACAACTCAAGCGACACGAACATGCAGCTTAGAATCAGCAAGGTCACAAGTGTGTTTTTCCCTCTTCACGTGGGCTTGTGGTGACAAATGATTTGGTGGGAAAGAATGGTTGAAACCACCTCCTTCTGCCTGTGACTGATGGCTTTTCTCCGCCAAATGGCCCAGCCCTGGTGTATGAGACCTCTGGCACCGGGGAGAGTAAGGTGTGCGGGGCACCTGCTTCTGCACAGCCACGCTGTCCTGGGGCACCAGCCCCCGTGGGTGCAGACACAGTCAAGCCCCTGCCAGAGAAACCCTTCTCTCTGAGGCCTTAGGGTGAGGGTGAGGAGTGTCAGGCAATGAATTCATATTGAAAACATTTCTGAACATTCCACTCAGAAAAAAACACATATTTACAACAAGGTGAGTAGCAGTTTAATGCCAGGATGAACTGTGGTGGGAACTGGGAACTGTGGTGGGAACTCTGGGGGTTCGGGCAGTTGGCGGAGGACTCTTGGAGGAGGGGGTGTGGGTGCTGGGGCATGAAGGGTCAGAGGCTGGGGGTGCAGCCACACAGGGAGCAGGAAGTCTGGAGCACGTGTGCAGGTGAGGACCTCCAAGAGCACGCCGTCTGGGGGCAGTGCTTGGACACGCCACTGATGTGACCACTCACGGGAGCATGGCATGTGTCTTCCTCCTCCCTCACTGCAGGGCAGACACATCGATGTCTACACGCTTTCCCACAGAGCCTGGGCATAGCCCTCAACTACTCAGCTCTACCCTCAGAGCTCTAGTAAGCCATTACAATTGATCCGAGTTGACATTGAGGATGACATTTATTTTGTGCCCAAATGCAGGGGGGTTAATTAGACTTGGCCATATCATGGAAGATCTTGGTTCCTCCGTGAATAGAGCGTGTAGTGCTTTCCACACACCAAAGCAGGCATTTAAACGCCCACCTCATTATTCTAGTGTTTCCTATAACCTTTACATGAACCCTATGAGTCAGGCATTTTATTGCCATTATACATATGGAGTAATTGTGCCCGGAGAAGCAAAGTAACTCTTCCCTGATTACACAGGTAAAGAGGCAGCCTGGGGATTTATTCCCAGATCTCTTTGACTCTAAAGTCATGTTCCCTTGAAAATGCTTGCTAAGAGTTTGTATTCTGGAGGGAGGAAGGCGGTGTGTGTGTGGGTGGGGGGAGGCAGGAGAGCAAGGGAGAAGGGGGAGAAGGACCCAGACCAAGTGCTAGTGTAGACCTTTAGGCTGTCCACAGTTCTGAATATTAGTGCAGACCTGAGCTGTCCACGGTCCTGAATGTTAGTGTAGACCTCTGAGCTGTCCACGGTCCCGAATGTTAGTGTAGACCTCTGAGCTGTCCACGGTCCTGAATGTTAGTGTAGACCTCTGAGCTGTCCACGGTCCTGAATATTAGTGCAGACCTCTGAGCTGTCCACGGTCCTGAATGTTAGTGTAGACCTCTGAGCTGTCCACGGTTCTGAAAATATGTGAAAGCCAGTAACGGTGTGGTGGGTTGGGGGGGGTGGGCGGGCGGGGAGATCTCCCCACCCCATGCCATGACAGAGACAAGCAAAGTGGTATTTTAAGGACATCACTTTCTTCTGCCTTTTGGGTTCACACTTGTACATTATACGAACAATCGTATTCATGCAATTCCTGGCAGCTGTGAGGGCCAGCGGCAGGGCCCTGGGGATCCATGAGAAAAGGACCAGGAAGGAAAGGTGGTGAGCCACCGAGGCACCGACATGTGCTGAGAATTCTCATCACTGCCCTTGTGAACTCACTACCTTGAATCTTCTCATGCACCAGGCTCAGCTCACAGCGGGACACAGGCTGCTGAAGATTTAATTAGAGGGACATGGAATAAACACTTGAAATATGTCTTCATTTTCCAGGAGAACACCGGCCACCCATAATCACTAGGAGTGTGGTTTCTCCACCCACTGAGCTCTGCCACGTTCCAAGCCTTCATTACTCCCCTTAGCCAGCCTTCTGATGGAGTCCATGCCCCAGATCTCCTCTCCCTTCGGTCTTCTCCACACATGCACGAAACTCACCCAAGCCTGCCATTTTCAGCACATCTGCTCTACGTAATCCCTATGTTCTTCCTATGAAGACCCATCACACTAGGGCGGCATTAGGTTCCTTACACTTCAGTGCTATCCTAACACCCACCCAGCCCTAACTCTACCCATGCAGAGCCTGTGTGAACATGGCCTGGGCCAGCACCCCACGAATTCCAGAAGATGCTGGCTCAGTGCAAAAGTCCAGTCTGTTTAATGACCGACCAAACCTGGAATATCTCCTCTGTCTCCAGCTACTGAAAACAACAACTCACTCAGCCGTAAGGCTGAGCAGAATCCTGATGCCCACAGCTTTCTCTTCTTCTGTGCTCAGTGTTTAAAATACCCCTTTGGGCCACTTAATTACATACTGTTACAAAGTCTCTATCTTTTCTTTTCAACAGGATTTTGAACTTCTTGAGGATATCAACCATGCTTTCATTACTCAACAGAGCATCTCAATAAATACTTGCTGACTGGGGTGCCTGGGTGGCTCTGTCGGTTGAGCATCTGACTTCAGCTCAGGTCACGATCTCACGGTTTGTGGGTTCAAGCCCCATGATGGGCTCTATGTTGACAGCTCGGAGCCTGGAGCCTGCTTCAGATTCTGTGTCTCCCTCTCTCTCTGCCCCTCCCCTGCTCATACTCTGTCTCTCTCTCAAAATAAATAAACATAAAAACATTAAAACAATATATACTGACTTATATCATCTTGTTTGTTTCCACTGGAGGCAAAACCTGAATGCCTTACAAATTAATTGTGACAGGTCAGATTTAGAAGTTATGGAAAAGAATTTACTGAGCATGGAGAATTATAGATAGCTGAGGCTACAAACATCTCCTTTAAGAGAGAAATTATAATTACCTGAGTGTCACAGAATAATCCTTAGGTTTGAACAATTATTGAAGGGAATTTTATTCTTTTTAAAAAATGTTTATTTATTTATTTTGAGAGACAGCAAGAGAGATAACAAGTGGGGAAGGGGCAGAGAGAGAGAGAATCCCAAACAGGCTATGCACTGTCAGTGCAGAGCCCGACATGGGGCTTGAACTCACGAACCGTGAGGTCCTGACCTGAGCCAAAGTCAAGAGTTGGACACTTGACTAACTGAACCACCAGCTGCCCCAAAGGGAATCTTACCCTTATATGGGTGTATCATTCCTCCCCTTATAACAGAAAGGATTTCAGCTGGCCAGAAAGTAAAGTGTAATAATATTTAATCACAAGACTACAAATATATATAGGTGCATGCTACAATATTAAGAAATCACATTCCCAAATGTTCACCAGAAGCAAAATTCTCTACTGTGCATTTTAGATATATCGCTCCACTTAATTGTTACAATGTGTCTATGAGAGGAACACTATTATATCATCTTTTTAAAAATATGGAAACAGATCTGTAGAAGTATGACAATGATCAAGGTCAGCGGTGGATTGAGGATTCGGATTCACACCCTTGGGACCACAGAGCTCAAGTTAATTCCCACATCATGCTGTGGGCAACATACACTGTGTGTAGGTTTTCATCCCAGATGTCCAGTTACTAAATAAATGCAATGCCTTCTGTATCCCAGCCCATGAAGTTAAAGAGTAAGTCTGGGCAGAAAGACCTACATCTCAGTTTACAGTTTTCAGATACAGAATGTGACTTCACAGGTGAATGAGAATTCCAGAGGAGTGCAATTTTTGTATACTTATGTTTGGTGCCTGAAAAATACCAGTCAACGAGCTAACATAGGGCAACAAAATCCACAGAAGATGGCCTGGCATGTAAACAAAGCTACGTTCACATATTTCTTGTTGTCTGTTCTATTATTACTTTGTTTGCCAGACCCCAAATGCGAAGGCCACCCAATTAAGAGATATGCCGAATTTTTCTTAAAACTGATTTAGGTTATAAAGGGGATACTTTTCACTAGTCCATATGATTTTCAGGATGATGCTAGTAAATATAAGGAACTGTAGTCATACAGAAATAAATTCTTTCTTTTACAAAAGCCCTCAAGCCAAAGAAAAAAACTAATTCAAGAAAAAAGTCATATCAGGAAAATGTCAAGAAGCAGCCAAGTCTACAAAAATAAATACTTCTATGAAAACACATGATGGATCCTTAATAGAGAACATTGAGCCAGGGCAATAATCTCTATTACAGAAGATTGTTTTATTTTGCTGACTTTCTGACACACGAACTTAGTGAAACATTTTATGTTAAGAATGACTAGCTTTAAATCTGGGTTAACAAACAAATTTGTGTAAAAGATACCGGTTTAAGAATACGCTTTTTGATCTATCCGTAGATAGGTCCATAGGGTGTGGAAGATGAACAGATTTTCCCCTAGGTTTTAGATCTTTGAGTAGATGAAAATACTGCTGCCCCGGGATTCTCACTGCAGCTCTAGCCAGTATGTGCAAAGGACCAGACCCAGCTCCCACTACAGACAGAGGTTCGAACTGTGATGGGGGATGCGGGTGCACGGGACAGGGAGGGCCTCTTTCTGGCTTGTGAGTGACACAGAAAAACAAGTAGACCCTCCCATAATTCTTCTGCCTCTGGCAAAAAGGAAGGAAACCACAATTCAGAAGGCATTGAAAAATTAATTCGACCCTTCTCTGTGACTGGTTGGCCAGCCTGAAGCCAGGACAAAATTCAAGTTACAAATGACAGGTAATCCCATCCTGCAGACTGCATGGCCTCCGGCTTCCAGTGAAGTGTTCAGAGGAGAAGCAGAGAGAGGGAAGTGAGAATTTGTGGCAAAGTACAGATCTGTGTCTTCAGAAGCACCAAGGAAAAGCTCCTTGTTTTTTTGCATGATGAGTAATGCAAATCTAAATAATTTAATACAAGCTTATTTTTGTTTTATTAAACATTTTTTAATGTTTATTTTTGAGAGAGAGAGAGAGAGAGAGAGAGAGAGAGCAAGTGGGGGAGGGGTGGGGTGGGATATGCAGAATCTGAAGCAGGCTCCAGGCTCTGAGCTGGAAGCACAGAGCCCAACTTGGGGCTCCAACCCACAAACTGCGAGATCATGACCTGAGCCAAAGTCAGACGCTAAACCGACTGACTCACCCAGATGCCTGCTTATTTTTCTTTTAAAACCATAATTGTGCTTTCCTTTCTACCCCAAACCCACCTACGATACAAGCCTTGGAAGGCGGGCTGTATCTTTTCCTGCCACCTGGTGGCTTGGTCGCCTGCACAGGCAGTGGACTTGAGGCATCGCTAAGGTTGCGAAGACTTGAGGCCTGAGGGCTCATCCGGTTCAGAAATCCACTGTCTCACTAATACAAATGAGGTGTCAACACTATTTAGAATTAATTCATTGATTCATTTTCCAAAAATGATCTTATGACAAAGAGGAAGAGGTGGGCGGGCAAACAATGCAAGGTTTGGAGATGCTGCAGTTCATCTGGGTGATGGGCTGGGCCACCGACTTCCTCATCCACCAGGGTTCTCTTCCAGTAAATGTAGCAAGGAATCGGCTACATCTACCAATCATACAGAGGTGCTTAGGGAAAATAAACTGGCACCACTAAAGATCCAATATTTGCAGTTGTAACATAACTCAAGGGGGTTGTCTTGATGGCTTGGGGTCTGGAGTCAGCCAGGCTGGCACTGGATCCCAGCTCGACTGTACGTGAGCTAGGAGATGCTGGGAGGTTACTTGATGTTCCAGGTCTCACTGTAAGTGGGGTCTCACTTTTCTTGGGGCTCCTGGGTGGCTCTGTAGGTTGATGTCTGACTGTTGCTTTCAGTTTCGGTCATGATCCCAGGGTCACGGGATCAAGCCCCACATTGGGCGGGGAGCCTACTTGGGATTCTCTCTCTCTCTCTCTCTCTCTCTCTTTCTTTCTCTGCCCTTTTCTCTCCTCTCTCTCAAAGAAAAGTGCTTTTCTTGCAGGCTGTTGTGTTAGAGTAAAGGCGCACAGAAGTCAATCTATAAACGACAGCAATTATTATTACTGTGATTGTTTTTAAAATATTGAAGACCGTACATTATGTGTTGACAATCCCTACGGGGGGGTATCATCATCATCAACACGAAACAAAGTCATCAACGTGAAACAAAGTCATCAACACAGACTATCTCCTCCTCTGGTTTGTCGCTGGTCTGGCTGAACCTTGTACAGACTCCAAATCTATTTCTAAATTCTGACCGATGCAGTAAAGTATTAACACAAAGTGTTAAGCATAAAATGCTTTTCGAGTTTTGAGTCTTACAAATTTATATAAGATGGAATGAAATATTCATCATCTAGAATACATTCTATCGTCCTACAAGGGGTACCTAAATCTCATGGCATAATTACACCCTTGACTACTGTGACCTTTGAAGATGCGCATCTGCTTGGAAAAATGATAGAATAATTCCTCCTCAGTGGAAAACATCTGAGTTTATCTTTAAAATAGGCTTTAAATGAAAAATTCCTACACACTTAATTTTTACCACAGTGGTTCGCCTTCAGTTTCTTTGAGCTTGATTTGTCTAACAGCCCACCAGAAACTATGAATCTCACGTTGCGTTGGATCTACACACAACTCTCATTTGTCTGAAGTCCAAATGAAATTATTTTCTCCATGTTTGTTTTCCAAGGAGATGCCCACATTCTACAGAAATGGAGTAGAAAGCAGACTGGAAACATTCATGCTGTTGATTGATGCTCTCTTATGAAACTTTTCAGCAATTCCTGTGTGCTCAAGTCAGGAAAATTAGGATGCCTCCCCTACATATTCAGAGGCAATGCACGCAACATGGGCAGCAGCACAGTTCAATTTCTTTGAACACTTCCTGAGCCCCTCCCCTTTCCCAAGCACAGCGAGAGGAGCCCCGGGGGAGTGAAGGAGAGGCTGAGGCGGGGAACAAGAGTCTGGGGGCAGGGGAGGTGACGACACAGGAGGACGGAGGAAGGGAGAGAAATAAAAAGGCATCCTTGCCTCTTCTTGCTAGCTCTGGAGCTGTTTCGCCATGTGTCTGACTCAACAAATGGCTTCGGCAGACTTTAACCAGTGTCCTTCCTGCCTTTGGACTCTGGAGACGAGCTCCCGATAGGGCACCCCTGTGTTGTGCGTGGGTATCAGGCATGTGCTCGTGTCCCTCCTTCCCACACACACTTCTGGGTCGCAAATCATGCATTTTCGTGAGACCAGGTAAGTTTAGGGGTGCCCCTCTATTTTGGATATAACCGGAACTCTTGTGGGAGTCCGAGGGCCATTCACTGTGCCTGGGAGGTTGCAAGGCACAGGGGAAAGTCCGCCCTGCACGACCTTGACATGGACCTCGGGAACCAGAGCAGGAGACAGGTGGAGTTGTCCTACGATGGGGGCTTTACAAACGGCAAGTAACTGGACTCATGTCACCCCTGAGACCCTTGATGTAGTTAGCCAGGGAGGAGCCACAGAGGCCACACGTCAGGATGCTGCACTGTCAAAATCGAGCTGTCCCATCACCTGCCCTTAATTCCATGAACGAAGCTACTATTCAGTGTTCTACGCCTTCTTTGTTCTGAATATTTCTCATTAAAAGAAAATGAAAGGACAATCTTACCCATGAGGAATTTTGCTCAGGACATAGTATCCAGTGTAGGAGTGCTGGTATATCTGAAACAGACAAGACAGAAAAAGAAGAGAAAACAAAGCAAGCATTGAGACAAAGGCTGTGACTGTGATATTTTTCAGAAAACTGTGAATCCTCAAAAACATTAGGGGGACGAAAAGGAGTTAATCAGGAGACCTGGAGGCAACATCTTTAATTTACTTAGGAAGTTAATGTGCACATCTTGTTTATTTTACTTTTGTCATTTGCACATTGTTTACAGGGCAGCCAGAGGCTCGATATTATCCCCATAATCAGCTGGTTTTTGTGATTAAATCAGGGGCACAGATTTCCAGCTCAACTACGTGCAGTACAGCGTGAATGAGGTCACCAGAGGCAGTCAGTCAGCTGGACCCAACGGGACCGTGAGACCCTTGTAGCGTAGGACTTCCCTGTAAATGACGGCACATTCCATCGTGTATCCTCAGTGAATACAGACGCCAACACAGCCTTCACTGGGCAGCCCCCTGTCCTGCTGTAGAATGTGATGTGCACCTTTCAGCTTCGGAGAGGGGTCAGCAAATTAAGAACTCAATGCAAGAGGGAGAATGGCTTTTAAAACTAAGGCAATAAGCAAAACTCTGTCTCCAAACTCCTATAAGCCCCAACCTGCAGCCTCTCTTAAACTCTTGAGCCAGGAGAGGATTTCCCGACCCATAAATGCAATGAAAGGAATGCAAGGAATGACCAAGAGAATGGACAACACACAATGCAGGAAGTCTCGGCATTCACCTCCTGCTTTCTGGACAGAGAGCCTCCCCAGCGTTGGGATGTGATGGGTTACTCTGCAGGGTTGAAGCAAGGAGGTACCGTAGTCCCTTTCTTCTACCTGTGTACTTTCTGAGAGTCAACACTCTGTGTGGGTAAACATTCAGCGACCAGCATTTAAAACCACCTTCCTAGGGGCGCTGGGCTGGCTCGGTCAGAGGGGCGTGTGACTCTTGATCTTGGGGTTGTGAGTTTAAGCCCCACGTGGGGAGTAGAGATTACTTAAATAAAGAAAGTGTAAAAAGAAAAAAGAAACCACTTTTTTTTTAATGTTTATTTTCAAGACAGGGAGAGGGAGTGTGAGTGGTAGAGGGGCAGAGAGAGAGGGAGACACAGAAGCAGGTTCCAGGCTCTGAGCTGTCAGCACAGAGCCCGATGCAGGGCTTGAACCCATGAACTGCGAGATCATGACCTGAGCTGAAGTCAGACGCTCAGCTGACTGAGCCCCCAGGCGCCCCACAAACCATCTTTCTAAAGATAATCAGTGAGGAATGTGCAGGCCAAGGAAGACAGATCCATCATGAAGCACATAAAGTAGAGGAATATATTGGGGTGCTGAGGACAGAGTGAGCCTGCCAAAGAGAACAGGCAGGACTGTGCTAAGCTCACCAACCCCCTGCCTTGTTGGGGCCCCCGGATTAACTTCCAGACAATCATGGTGGATTGCAGTTGCTTGGAGAAAAGGAATCCAGATACAAAAGTAAACAACAGCCTTTAAGCCCAGAAGATCTTTTGCTTCTGAAGATCTCAAGGATCTGGCACCAGAATGATGGGATGTGAGGTGGCCTGCTGGGGACAGTGGGTGGCATCTGACTGGGAAACGTGTCCAAATACTGCTTTGGTTATGAATAAATAGCCAGCAGGCACACGACTGTGCAGGAGAACTTCACGGACCTGCGGGGCGACTGATAAGGAGCAGAGGAAGCCAGCTCTGCTATTTCTGAAGTGACACTGCTTCCCCAGGAGAGAAGGGAGGGCCGTGTCCCAAGGAGATCACTGCCCAGACAGCGCCCACCAAAGGACCCTGTGCTTTGACTACACTGCCTCTGAGCTGGATGAGCTTCCTCAGATGCAAGAACAGAAGCTCGACAGACACAATGCAATTCTCTGCAGTCACAGCACATGGGCCCTGTGCCACACGGCACTCCTAAACTCCGGAGGCACCTGCTCATTCTGTTTAATCTCACTCTATTGTCATGGTGACCCCAGGCAGGCAAAAGGTAACCTTTGTTTGTTAAGATAGGAAAGTGAGGTAGGCAAGGGCAGGGGAGAGAGGAAAAGGAGGGGGAGGGGAGGAGTGGAGGCAGTAAGGAGGAGGAGGGGGAAGAAGGGGTGGAGCCTAATTCTGGGACTCTATCATATAGAGGCAGCAGAAATGATGGTATGAGACTTCAGCGACCAGGCTGTCAAAGGAATCCTGACTTCCTGCTGGCTCTCTTTCAGGTCATTGCTCTGGGGGAAGACAGCACCATGCCATTAAGAACAAGCAGCCCTTGGGAGAGGT
Source organism: Lynx rufus (assembly GCF_022079265.1). Taxonomy (NCBI): domain Eukaryota; kingdom Metazoa; phylum Chordata; class Mammalia; order Carnivora; family Felidae; genus Lynx; species Lynx rufus. Next base: position 166,953,872 of record NW_025814856.1, on the reverse strand, counting down.
CACGTGGTGAGCAACCAAGTTTCCTCTCCAACAGATCACCAACAGCCAACGAGGAGCTGGGGCATCTTGCCAACAGCCACATGAGGGAGCTTGGACGTGCAGTCTTCGTCCCCAGTCTAGCCTTCAGATGATGCTGCCCCGGCTGACATTCATGACAGACCATGACCCAGAACCACTCAGAAGAGAAGGTCTTGGATTCCTGACCCACAGTAACTTCAAGATAATAAATGTTGGTTGTCTTAAGCTGCTCAGTTCTTATACAGCCATACAGAAGTGACAGATCTAGTTTAAATCCAGAGGAAAAAGGGTAACTATTCCATCAGATAGGTACAGACTTCTAAGTTACTGGATTCCCTCCTATAAACCTCCGGCAACTTTCAAAACAAACAGAAAAACAAATCCCTTATCAAATCAGTTTCAGTACAGAAGTGAGGGGCTGGGTAAGATCACTCGTAGACCAAACACTTGAAGGACATCTTTGACATTACTGTACAGGGCAGCCCAAAGTGTCAGAAGTGATGATGAGGGTGAGGCTGAGGAAGTGGAAGGTGAGTGGCTAGTGTTCATGGAGCATGTCCTACCCATCAGGTGGTGTGCCAGCCCCTCGGAATACTGAAGTCACTCAATTTCTGTGAATAGGCATTAGCACCCTATTCTGAAGACAGGAAAATCGAATCTTAAAGAATTCAAATCAAGCTCAAGCAAGGTATGAGCTGAGGTCTGTCTCTCTGATCACTGTGTTGGAAACTGTCTGAACAAAGGGCATATCTCTTAACTCTCAAGTTACAAGTCCAAGTTGATGGCTGTCAACTGAAGAATCCAGGATCCCAACTGATACAATGACCATGCAAAACTTCATGGTTGAAGGACTATTCCTTTCTTAAAAAAATGTTTATTTTTGAGAGAGAGAGAGAGAGAATGTCAGCAGAGGAGGGGCAGAGAGAGAGGGAGACAGAGGATCTGAAGCGGGCTCTGTGCTGATGCTGGGCTTGAACCCACAAACAGCGAGATCATAACATTAATCAGGGTCGGACTGTGACTGACTTAACCGACTGAGCCACCCAGCAGCCCCAGGACTATTTCTTTAATCCATCTGGACACGGTGATTTCCATTCACTCCCCGGTTATGCCATTCTCACACAAACACCCAAAGTTGGTCTTCACATGCCTCTTTAAACATGCCTCTGCCTCTGAAATTCAGCCCTGGGAGTATCTTCTGACTGGGACCAATGAGAAAAAAGGAGACTGAACTGAAATAACCTCATAAGGTCAATGGTAAGAAGAAAATGAGAGAATTACCCATTCTCAATTCTATGCCTGTACTGTTGGGTTAAAAGAAAAAAAAAAGCATGTGTGGACAGAAAATGTGGTAAAATATCTGGAATACCAAATCACTAATTAGAAAGACGGAAACAAAAATGGAGTGTTTGGATGTCTCAGTCAGTTAAGCATCTGACTCTCGATTTCACCTCAGGTAATGATCTCACAGTCTGTGAGTTCGAGCCCTGTGTCTGGCTCTGTGCTGATGGCATGGAGACTGCTTGGAATTCTCTCCCTCCTTCTCTCTGCCTCTCCCCTGCTCATGCTCTCATGCTCTCATTCTCTCTAAAAATAAATAGATAAAAGCAATTTTTTAAAAGAAAGGCTCTAATTTAAAAAAAAATTGGAGAGGATGTAGGAGAGACAGGTAAAATCTGGATGTGCCAAGCACGCACGTGACAGAAGCTGTCTGGGGGGAAGGTTAGCACAAGTGGGACCCTTAGGAAAGAAAGTGCACTTAGGACTGAAGAGCTGCTCTTACAAAAGGATGGACGAGGGAGGGCCATGTCACAACCTTCTAAGATGGAACAATCAAATATCACTCTCTTCCACAAAGTGTTCTCTCAGCCCAGAGCCAAGAGAACCACGGGCACAAAAGAAAACTACTCTTTAAAGAGAAAATGCCTGATCTTGAAAGGAATAAAAAAAAAGCGACATGTCACTGGAAGAATTTGTTCCTTAGAAAGTCTTTCTTTTTCTTTTTTTTTCTGCTCTCTCTGTTGTGTTTATGTTTCTTTCTTTAAAATAGACTCTTAATACTTCTGATCATGGAAAAAAGTACAGGGCTGGAAGTTGGTAAGAACACATCTGGTTATTTTTCTAAGAGCGCACTTTTGGGAGTTCATGGATTTGAGTTATTTTGGTTTCTTCCTACACTATCAAATTCCCCGTGGAAAATGAATATATAAAAACCTGTTACCCAAAATGCGATTCACAAGATGGGAAAGCAATTTCAGCAAATTTTCTTTCTGATATGTCATGAAAAATGGTTGATACGGGCATCCAAAAATTGGAATAAATATAACCAGTCGAAGGTTCTTCCTGGGAGAAGTTCACATTTGGTTTGCTTCTTCTAGTTTCGAAACACCTGCCCACAGGTCATCCCCTCTGCCCTCCATCGCTCCCGCGGAGCCATACTTGTTGTCTGTGGTCTTCCCTACCTCAGCCTCAGTGCTGACACTCATGACCCATTGTGCACACTCATGCAGACTCACTTTCCATCCTCTTCCTCTATGAAATCATCTACTCCTGTAGTTTTAAACCACACTTCCACCTAGGCATCCCTACCTCATGCCTCACAAGGACCAAAACCTCAATATTCTCCAAAATAAACTCTTCAACGATCCTTAAAACCTAGTTCTCCTTTGATATGTCCCATCTGAGTTGGTGGTTTCATCATCCACTCAGTAAACTGAGCTAAAAACGTAGTCTTCCTTGACTCCATTCTTGGTCTCCCTTGAACTTCTGCTCCAGTTCAATCCATCCTCAAATGGTGCTGAATGGACTTCTTCAGTCCTTCCCAAATCCACTGCCCATTCTTCACTGCGATGGCCTTACTGCGGACCTCTCCTCCATCTTTCCTCTCCTGCACAAAGAAGCTACCCTTTCCAAGACTAACCTCAGCTCTCAACCCGTTCCCTTCTGCTTCCTGTTGGACTTTAGGGACTCCTGCCTTACAGGTTTCATAAAAGACCCCACCTTACATGCTTCATCTCTCCCTTTGTTGTTTTGTCTCCCAAATCTGCAAACATAACTCGAAATCTCCCCCATTAAAAATAAAAATCCCTGGTCATATCCTCCCTGAACGACTCCTTCTTTTTAACTATCATTGCGCTGCATGAGAAAAGTCTGTGGGGCCTCACCTTCCGTGCACTTGTAACCGGTGCACTTCTAACATTCTCAAACTGCGATCTCTAAGCTCATTTCCAGCTGCCAGACATGATGGCGTCAGCTCAATGTCCAGTCTGCTCCATGTCTGTGCAGTGGGTGATAAAGGTGACAGGAACCGCTTTCTGTTCTTCCTTCTGTGACAGGTCACTGCCTCCAGGACCTTGCCTTTCTCTCCTGCTGCTGCAGACACCTTCAACGGATGCAGGCACCAGACCTGCCCCCCCTTTGCTGTTTTTCACCTTGCTGGTCTACACCTCTGGTCTGGTAGATCCCATTCATTCCTTTCTTATGCAGCTTTTTACTGAATTTACATTTTTATGCTTGACCTATCTTTTGAGTTTGAGGCTCCTATTTTTAGCCTGCTTTGGACCTTTCTGCATGGCTATTTTTTATCCAAAACTTGCCTCCCAAATGTAACAGTTTAGAAGCCAAATAAACCATTTTCTTGCTAAAGAAGTCTCTTTAGAGACTTTACAGCAGAGACCGGCTAAAGATGGTCTCTGAATAGAAAAACATTGGCATTAGCTTCAAGTATTCCTAATTCCTTATTTATTTTATTATTACTGTTATTTTTTACTGTCCATGTACAATGGGTTTCCAAGTGTCACCGGGCTTGGTAACTTTGGAATGTCTCTTAAATTCACACCACATTTTCTACCCTCAGTAACACTGCCCTGGTTTTGGATGTCTGTGTAACCGCAGTGATCTTCCAGTTGGCCGGCCAGCCTCCTGCGCCTCCCCCCTCCGCTTCCCACATTCTATTCATAGAGGGGATTAAATGTACTGGAGGGTGTGGATGAGCTCAGAGTAAGATTCTCCTGAGTTAGGGTCAAGACCACCATGGCTGGGACACATGGTTAAAGAACCAAGATCCGGTAAGGAGTGAATGAAGGCTAAAAGTACTGGGAACCGGGAAAGATGAACACAGGAAAAAGATCGGGCAGGGAAAAGAAAGCGAGATTTGGGAACTGGATGATAAGGAAAAAAATAGAAGAAAAATTACCTGCATGTGACATCAGTGATGACGAGTGAAAAACCAAAAACCTGAAGGAGGCGAAAAACTGGAAGCTGGAAAACGTGAGATGTCTTGGTGTTAGGATTGCAGAAAATGAAAGGTTTACTCAGGGGGTCTGTCTCCTCACAATGTTGAGGGTTCTGTTACCAAAAGAAGAGGAAATTCCATTTGGTTCCATCTGCCACAGTGATTCCCGGTTCTACTGGGAACCAACACAGCGGTCTGTCCTCTGGGAAAGAGCAAGCAATCTGCCTGCAAACTTCAAGCCAGGGTTTTGTGGACCATGACAAGTACTTCATGAAGCTAATGTCCTGTAAACGTTCCTTTTGTTCCCTCAGAACCCTTTTAAAAACAGCTTTACGGGGGTACAACTGATATACAAAGAACAGCCCATATCTCGTGTGTACAGTTTGATGAGTTCAGACACATGTGAACATCTGTGACACCAAGTTCACAGTCAAGGTAACAGACCTATCCAACGTGTCCTGGTGTCCTGATAACTTTTAAAAAAATTTTTAATGTGTATTTATTTTTAGAGAGAGAGACAGACAGAGTATGAGCAAGGGAGGGGCAGAGAGAGAAGGAGACACAGAATCCGAAGCAGGCTCCAGGCTCCAAGCTGTCAGCGCAGAGCGCGGCACGGGGCTCAGACCCGCGAACTATGAGATCATGACCTGAGCCAAAGTCAGACGCTCAACCGACTGAGCCGCCCAGGCGCCCCTTGTGTCCTAATAACCTTTAAGAAGGCAGTAGTGATCAAACACTTAATTCTGAACCTGGGTGGCCCCCCCTTCAGTTGATGTGGGGAGCGGAAGGGATGAGAAACTCATGCCCCATTTTTTCAAAAATACTTCACGAATGGCCACATTTCCACTGTGTGTGCCTAAATCTTGGTCTTGACACATTCTTCCAAAACACCGGCAATCCTGGCTTTTCATACTTATTTCTATCCATTATCACCATCCATTACCATGATCTCCCCACCACGTGGCAGCTCCCGGACTTCTGAGAAGCCCTCCAGGACTCTATGGAATGGCTAATTATCAGGTGGCTCGTCAGGACAAAGACTCCTGAGGGGCGCCTGGGGGCTCAGTTGGTTAAGCGTCCACTTCGGCTCAGGTCATGATCTTGCGGTTTGTGGGTTCGAGCCCCGCGTCGGGCTGTGTGCTGACAGCCCAGAGCCTGGAGCCTGCTTCGGATTCTGTGTCTCCCTCTCTCTTCCCCTCCCCTGCACATGCTCTGTCTCTGTCTCTCAAAAAATAAATAAATAAACGTTAAAAAATAAAAAAAATTTAAAAAAAAGGACAAAGCCTCCTGAGTCCTTCTTTGAAGAAAAAAAAAAATAAACGAGCACATCTTTAATAATGTGGTTGAGACAAGAACTAACCAGTTTGTAAGGCCTTTCTGGGAAGAAATTACCAGTATCTTGTCTAGAAACTCTTCCCCTTAAATTTGGAGAATGGAATCCAGTGGAGGGTGTCACTTTTTTCTTAGAAGTGAGACAAATAAGCCCAAATATTCTAGAGAAAACGAGAATATGACCAGGTTGGCTGGAGTTTGGCAAGAAAGTCACCCGGGGCAATAGCAGGTGGTCTGCCCGGACGAGAAACTCAGGAGACGTGGAAGACTGTCTTTAAGGTTTTAAAGAGCTTCATGAAAGTGTGAGCAGGTCTGTTGTGAGCATGAAAGTGTGAGCAGGTCAGCACAGTGATTCCGCAATTCTTCACAGTACTCAGTGCTTATCACAACAAGTGTTCTCTTTTTTTTTTTTTAATGTTTTTTTAAATTTATTTTTGAGACAGAGAGAGACAGAGCATGAGTGGGGGAGGGGCAGAGAGAGAGGGAGACACAGAATCCAAAGCAGGATCCAGGCTCTGAGCTGTCAGCACAGAGCCTGACGCGGGGCTGGAACTCATGGAGTGTGAGATCATGACCTGAGCTGAAGTCGGCCGCTCAACCGACTGAACCACCCAGACGCCCCAACAAGTGTTCTCTTAATCCTATTTCCACCCTCACCCCCAAGCCCCTGCTTGATTTCCCATCTCCTGTCTTGTTCACGGATTTCATCAGGCACTACTCCAGTGACCCAGCATCTTCCCAAAGTATCTAAATTCCTGCCTGGTCTCTGTTCCCACCCGTAAGGCTAACGGTTCAGAGAATTACAAGCCTTGGTGTTGGAGTGAGTGATGACAGAAACTTTCCTGAATGAACCGATCCTTCCCAGAGACGCAGCTTCTTGTCTCAGGAAGGTCATGATCGCCCCATGTTCACGTTCTAATGACTACATTTGGCACACACTTCCACAAACCTTGCCAACTTATTTTATATCATTTCCATGAAGTTAAACCTCTTCTTGTAATAATTTTTAAAAAATGTTTTTTAGAGGACCACAAAGAACTAAGTACGACTGAAATAGTAAAAGTACGGATATCTAGCTTCGATGACATAAGACAAGTAGTAGGAAATAGGAACTCAATGTTCCTCGTGTTTCCCTGGTTGGGTGCCTTTCCTTCCCCCACGAGATGGAACTTAAGATTTAGCGAAACAATCTAGGCAAGACTTAAAATGGAGGAAACACAGTTGTCAGTTTCAAAATTCAAAAGTAATTAAAAATCCTTAGGATTCACTCCTTACATCTCAACTTCTTTCCTTCAACTCGTCTTCCGCAAAACTTTTTTTTTTTTTTTTTTTTTTTTTTTTTTAAGTTTATTGCCAAATTGGTTTCCATACAACACCCAGTGCTCATCCCAAAAGGTGCCCTCCTCAATACCCATCACCCACCCGCCCCTCCCTCCCACCCCCCATCAACCCTCAGTTTGTTCTCAGTTTTTAACAGTCTCTTATGCTTTGGCTCTCTCCCACTCTAACGTCTTTTTTTTTTTTTTTTCTCCCTTCCCCTCCCCCATGGGTTCCTGTTGAGTTTCTCAGGATCCACATAAGAGTGAAACCATATGGTATCTGTCTTTCTCTGTATGGCTTATTTCACTTAGCATCACACTCTCCAGTTCCATCCACGTTGCTACAAAAGGCCATATTTCATTTTTTCTCATTGCCACGTAGTATTCCATTGTGTATATAAACCACAATTTCTTTATCCATTCATCAGTTGATGGACATTTAGGCTCTTTCCATAATTTGGCTATTGTTGAGAGTGCTGCTATGAACATTGGGGTACAAGTGCCCCTATGCATCAGTACTCCTGTATCCCTTGGGTAGATTCCTAGCAGTGCTATTGCTGGGTCATAGGGTAGGTCTATTTTTAATTTTCTGAGGAACCTCCACACTGTTTTCCAGAGCGGCTGCACCAATTTGCATTCCCACCAACAGTGCAAGAGGGTTCCCGTTTCTCCACATCCTCTCCAGCATCTATAGTCTCCTGATTTGTTCATTTTGGCCACTCTGACTGGCGTGAGGTGATACCTGAGTGTGGTTTTGATTTGTATTTCCCTGATAAGGAGCGACGCTGAACATCTTTTCATGTGCCTGTTGGCCATCTGGATGTCTTCTTTAGAGAAGTGTCTATTCATGTTTTCTGCCCATTTCTTCACTGGGTTATTTGTTTTTCGGGTGTGGAGTTTGGTGAGCTCTTTATAGATTTTAGATACTAGCCCTTTGTCCGATATGTCATTTGCAAATATCTTTTCCCATTCCGTTGGTTGTCTTTTAGTTTTGTTGGTTGTTTCCTTTGCTGTGCAGAAGCTTTTTATCTTCATAAGGTCCCAGTAATTCACTTTTGCAAAACTTTTTACATTTGCGAGAGCAGAGACGGTGCCGTCCTCCTGAACCTGCAGTCTCTTCAAATGTCTCGTTCTGCTCTCCACACCACGCCCAACCCTGGCTCATTCGCTTGTGACCAATCCCCACTGTCTAACTTATTTAATGGACAGTGTTTCTCTCATCCTGTGCCCTTCACATATGATGCTTGAATTTCAGCGGTGAGTGAGTAGTGAGTATAAAACAATCTGGTTCAAAATGGGGATCCATCGACACAAATGTCTTCTACTTCAGAGACAAATAGTAACGCTGTCAGTTGTGACTCTATGTTTCCAAGTATCAATCTCGAGAGCAACTCTGACAGCCAGAAATAGCTGTGTAATTCTTTTTTTTTTTTTTTTATCATTTCCTTCTGTCTCCACTTGGACATTTCAATTCAAGTAGCATGCCCATGTGTCTGAGGCTCATCTTGCGGAAACAAATGAAACTCATCCCTGGTGCTGCTATGGAAGGATGCAGAGGAAGTGATCGATAAGGACTTCCTTCCGAACTGATTTTCAAGGGCACACACCTGTGTGCGCTGGCTTCCTCCCCAACTCTGTCACATCCCTTATGTCTAATTGGCTGGTCACTGAGAAAAAGGTGTGGGATGTCCATACCAGTCCCGCAAGCCCACGTACTCCTTCACTGCCTTTCCTATTTTGTTGTTCTGCTAGGACTTTCTGCTGACTCACTCCTGATTTTGCTTGAAAACACAGCATTTCTTTTTTTTCTTGCTCTGTGTAACGCCTCCTTTTCTCATCTGACACGCTACCCGTCAGACCAGCCTTGCAGAGAGGCAAGACAAAAAGAGATAAATCTTATTGATGTTGTTGTAAGTGTTTAGAAATTTACAAAACATTTTTCTATATCTTTTAACCTGACCTTCCCAACAACTGCTCCTGTGGCTGAACTGGCTTCTCTTTATCTTTTTTTTTTAACCTTTTTTCTTAATTTTTATTTATTTTTTAGAGAGAGACAGAACATGAGCGGGGGAGGAGCAGAGAGAGAGGGAGACACAGAAACTGAAGCAGGCTCCAAGCCCTGAGCTGTCAGCACAGAGCTGGATGCGGGGCTCGAACCCACCAACCGTGAGACCATGACCTGAGCCGAAGTCGGATGCTTAACCGACTGTGCCACCCAGGTGCCCCTCTTTATCTTTTAAGTTAAGCAACTGAGGCTCAGAGATGCAAACTGGTGGGTCCCAGGTCCCACGTTGTCAAAGGAGGAGAAGTGGGAGGCTCACGTCTTTTCACATTTTACTTAAAGTTGTTTCCACAACGACATGCTGGTAAGAAAGCTTCTCCCGCACTATAGCACCTTTTCTTTACCATTCTGGAAGGCTCTCCTCATGAGGGATTGATCCTCAAGATGGGAATGATGTGAGAAGATTAACCCCCGAGCCACACTGTGCCAACCTGCTGAAAGGCATCAGTGGTCAGCCAATTGAAATGAAGGCTTCAGAGAACAGCACTGAATCCAAAACAGGTCGTGGGGACAGGGAGAAAATGGAAAGAATGGAAAGCCCAAGGAGGTGACAAGGGGAAGCCAAGCAAGCTTGCGTCCAGCACACCCAGGTGGAACTGTCTGTACCACGTGACGTGCAGCTCCCCCCACAGCAGCTCATGGAGTATTTCGGGACCCTGACCCCCGGTCTCTCGTGACACCGAAGGTCAAGTGCCCTGGACTCACTTCCAACAACAGGAACTACAAAGAGTTCCATTCTCCCCTGCCTTGCTTCTCTGGCACGTTTTGTAGTGTTCTCATTTCCTTATCACATCTGTTACTACGATCACGTCGGCACATGTCTTACCCCTATGTGCCGGGTGGGAGTTAGTGCCCTGAGAGTCAGTAGCCATTTATAACCTGCCAAGTGCAGCTTCTCACAAAGCCCCTCGCCTGGGTCTCTGCCCCACTGGCTCCCTTCACTCCTGGCTGGGAGATGTCGGGCAGAGTAGGGCAATGTTAGTTTCTCAAGAAGCACATGGCAAGAGAAGTTCAACAGAGGCGGCTGTCAGGACAAACTCTTGGTGCCCAGACAAGGTCCTCACCAGGACTCTGCAGCCTGGAGGTAGGCAGTGAAGCACTGAGTCCCACGGCTCCTATGGGAGCTGAGCTGTGAACGGAGACCCAAGGGCTACCGTGTGTGGGCACCGCTGAGGCTGCTTTGTGCTGAGAGGGGTTTAGAGGCTGTGCTGGGGCACTAACAGCAGTGGCAGGGTCTGCAGTAGGTGGTGAAACCACACCGCATGGCTTCGGGAGAAGCTCCAGATACCCAGAAGGCAGGGCACTCCAAGTAGCTTGTATCGAGCTCCTGGGCAGGGCAGTGTTGGTTTCATAAATGCGTGGACAGCGTCACAGGAGGCACTGGTTTCGCAAAGATGTTCTTGTTAAAAAGACTCAGCGCCTGGGTGGTTCAGTTGGTTAAGCAGCTGACTTTTGATTTTGGCTCAGATAATGATCTCATAGTTCATCAGATTGAGCCCCACATTGGGCTCTACGCTGACAGTGTGGAGCCCGCTTAGGATTCTCTCTCTCCTCTGTCTCTGTCCCTCCCCCTGCTTTTTCTCTCTCAAAACAAAGAGCTAAACATTAAAAAAATGAAATAGAACAGGAAAAAGAAAACACTGTTTTCGAGTATATAACAGAGGAAGAGTATTATTTTGCAAAATTCCATTTCAGTTCTGTATGTGCATTTGAACACTAGCTCAAGATGTAAGATGTACTTCTTACTGTCTTACCATGTGTCCCAATCAAAAACTTTTGGGCATGGGGGTTATTTGGCAGGGGGTCCTCCAAGTGTAATGGGTTGAATTATATCCTCCCAAATTCATATGTTGAAGTCCTCATCTTAGATTTTACCTTATATAGAAACCGGGTCTTTACAGAGGTAATCTAGTTAAAACGAGGTCATCAGGAGTGGAGAGCCCATCCAATATGAGTAGTAGCAAAAGAGGAAATTTGGACCAAGAGACGGACACATACAGAGGGAAGACTGTAGAAAGACTTGGGGAAAGCACCGTGCAATCAGAGGATTGGGCGATGGGTCTGTCTGTCAGCCGAAGGGTGCCAAGGATAGCCAGCTACCACCAGCAGCTGGAAGAAGGAAGGAAGGATTCTCCTCTCCAGGCTCCAGAGAGTCATGGCCCTGCCCTCACCCCGAATGCAGACTTCTGGCTTCCAGAGCTGTGAGCAATTTCTGCTGTTCTAAGCCACCCAGTTTTTTTTACACGTTGTTACAGCAGACCCTAGGATCCCTCTACACCAAGTATGCTCCCTGTCAGCATTAATATCATCCAGGACACCTTGTTAGAAGTACAAATCACCCCACGGAACTGCAGAAGCTGGGAGGGGAACTCTTGCCATGTATGTTTCAACAAGACCACCAGGCGATTCTGATGTGTTTAATGTTGGAGAACCTTCCAGAGTGTCGGTTCAGCGTCCCTCACTCCTGGAATGTGGCTCCTTCGATTCATGAAAACATAGTGAGGACCACAGGAACAGTGGTCAGGACTCAACTGCTGAAAAATCACACTGTCTAGACACATCATCAAATACAAGGAGGCTGTGCCAACGCCACCCACCCACAAATGCTATGTAATCAATGCATTCAGAACATCACGTCCCAAACGTGATAAACCCAGATTTTCACAATCATCGGTCTTTCATTGAAAAAATTCATTGTTTTGGCACCTGATGAAGTAAAAACAAAGCAGAGCAGTTGTGTTTTTTCACACGTCCTTAGTTCTCTCTGGAAGAACAAGCTTGTGGATGGAGGGGTGGGTATTACAACCTCGTCCAGGGGTCTCATCAACCCCTCACAGAGACCTGCCACATAACCTCCCCTCCTATCTGTTTCCTCATTTAGGTCAGAGGGTCTGTCAATTACCAAAACTTTCCTACACCGTCTGCACCAGAGAGAGACCTACCAGCATCCATTCCAACGGCAGTAAATCTAGAGCTGGGTAACCGCTTTCCTTCTGAAAGTCACTGGTAAGAATATGAAGCCAAGCATCCGACTTCCCCAGAGTGATAGAAAGAAAGCCTGGTTCCCTCTGCAGGCCAGCCTCATGATAGACATCTCCTGCTGTTTTCTAATTATCTGCCTGATGTCGAGTCCCTCAGCCCCCCCACCCCCCCACCCCTGCCTGAAGATGTGCCAGGGTGAAGCAAGAGAGCTCCAGGACGGGAAGGAGTTTTCCGAGTTCCTCATTACCTGTGTGTCTTTGTGGCCCTCTTTCCTCTGTGCCTGTGATTCCGGATGACCTCGTTCACCACTATGCACCTGGAGGCTCAACCACCCACCCTGCCCTTCTCTGCGGCCCACTGGCTGGCATACCTGCCCACTTGCGGGACAGAATGCCCATTATGGCTCCTGCCACATGAAGCCAGCCTTCTTCCTGGTTCTCTTGCCCTGACCATGACTTCTCAGGGATGATCTGAAGACGGCCTTTTCAGTTTCTGACTCACCACTTTCTCTTCCCCTTTAAAGTACTGACCTGCCCCTTGGTATTGGTTTGTATTTATCCACGGCCACACTGCACAAGTGTGCATAAGTGCGTCCACTCTGCACAAGTCCCCCCGGCATCCATGCAATGGTGATTTCATCGCTGACTGTGGTGTCCACGTTGTTCCATTCGTCGAGGTGGGATCTATCTTTACAAAGTAAAATATGGGGCATATATTCAGCCCTGGCCACCTGTGCCTGTCTCTGTCAGATTTTCCAGTGTTTCTCACACATCGCTGATGATGAGGGTGCTTGTATCTATGTGGAGTTTGACAGGCTTCTTCTTGGGGCACCCTGATGCCTTGTGTCAGGCTGGGGCCAAGGAATCTGTGTTCCCATCGAGGGGTCTAGTTATCTGTGTGCAGAGCAGTTGGGGACCGAATCATGTCTGAGCACGGTCTTGAGTGACCCTACCATCCCGGGCAGCGCTGGGGGCAGGCGCTGAGTTCTGACACCTCTTCTCCACAACTGTGTTCCTTATACTTTCTTTTGTCTGTCTTTTTTTTTTTTTTTTTAATTTTTTTTTTTTTCAACGTTTATTTATTTTTGGGACAGAGAGAGAGACAGAGCATGAACGGGGGAGGGCCAGAGAGAGAGGGAGACACAGAATGGGAAACAGGCTCCAGGCTCTGAGCCATCAGCCCAGAGCCCGACGCGGGGCTCGAACTCACGGACCGCGAGATCGTGACCTGGCTGAAGTCGGACGCTTAACCGACTGCGCCACCCAGGCGCCCCTTGTCTGTCTTTTTGAAATAAGCCTTTTTGGGGTACCTGGGTGGCTCAGTTGGTTGAGCCTCTGACTTAGGTTCAAGTCATGATCTCACGGTTCATGGGTTCGAGCCCCGCGTCAGGCTCTGTGCTGACAGCTCAGAGCCTGGAGCCTGTTTCAGATTCTGTGTCTCCCTCTCTCTCTGACCCTCCCCTGTTCATGCTCTGTCTCTCTCTGTCTCAAAAATAAATAAACATTAAAAAAATTAAAAAAAAAATTTTTAAATATCACATTAAGGTCAAAGAGCATAAACCTCCAGTTATAAGATGAATAAATTTTCTGGGGGTTTAACATACAGAACAGTGATTATAGTTAATACCGTATTATACACTTAAAAGTTGCCAAGAGAGTAGATCTTAAATGTTCTCACCACAGGAGAGAAGTGGTACTTATGTGACAGGATGAAGGCTGTTAGCTAAAGCCGCCGTGGTAATCGTGGGGCGATATGTAAGTGTATTGAACCAACATGCTGTCCACCTTAGTTACACGATGTTATATGTCAATTATAATTCAGGGAGTCTGGGGGAAAAAAACTTAAAAAAATGAAACCAAGCATCACGTTAGTGATGTCTTTCAGATTACTTTGGATGTAGTGAAGAGGCGGCTGCCGCGGTGCACATCAGAACGAGAGCACAGCAGTGGCACCCGGTGACAGTTGTCTCCAACATAGTTGCCAGCAAGTTTCAAGGCTCCACAACACAAAGAGAAATACCCCCTTGACTCACTGCAGCAACAGACCTTTGTGTGCAGTGCACGGGCCAGGCCACCATCCCTCGGGTGTCAGTACCGGTCAGTTTGTGCCAAATGAACAGGCAGGGGCTGGAGACTTTCTGCAAATGGTTGTGAGACTCCCCAGTGTGAAAGCCACATCTCGGTGGAGACAGCATGAGAGCAGAGCAGGGTGGCCCGTGCTGAAGAAGCCCAGTGCCATCGAGGTGGAGTGTCAGGGGACCAACCCGACCGGCCCACAAAAGTGTGTTCTCCCAGTCGCACCCGATCCAGGGACTTCTACGGCAGCTGAAATCCATCCCTCTGTAGCAGAAACCCAGGATTCTGTACCCAAAGTTGTTTGAGCTAAACATTTATGATTCTTTTTTTTTTTTTTTATTTTTTTATTTTTAAAAAAAAATTTTTTTTTCAACGTTTATTTATTTTTGGGACAGAGAGAGACAGAGCATGAACGGGGGAGGGGCAGAGAGAGAGGGAGACACAGAATCGGAAACAGGCTCCAGACTCTGAGCCATCAGCCCAGAGCCCGACGCGGGGCTCAAACTCCCGGACCGCGAGATCGTGACCTGGCTGAAGTCGGACGCTTAACCGACTGCGCCACCCAGGCGCCCCAACATTTATGATTCTTAACCCGCAGAACCCCTTGAAGCAAATCCCTTTGTGGGTAAGACAGGCAATTAACTAAAAGGGATAAAAGCGACCTGAGAAGACTCTGGAATCCAAGGAGCAAACATCAGCTGAGCGCGACGTCTTGCGGGCGCGGCCCCAGCTGAAACCGCACAGTCTGATGGTGATCCTGACAGCCTGCTTCCTCACGTCCACGACCGCTTCTGAAGGTTTTGTTCTCTCGTTCACGTTGCTGTGTTTCCCACGCATGTCTTGCCAGGTTTTATGGGAGGCCACGTGTGGGCTTCCTCCCTGTTGCCCATCTCAGAGATGGCTCGTGTCTCCTCAGGGCTTCTGCTTCTCGAGAACCCCCATACTCCAGCCTTTCTCCTTTGCTTGTGTGTCAGAGGCCTTTGACGTGCCAGCAGCCAAACCAATGCTCCCAGCCTCTGAGATGGGCAGCTACTGAGGACATGTGCGCTCGCGGCCGGAAGAGAAGGCCACGTCTGGTACTGTCCTCCTGCTCTGGTCGCAGCTCGCTTTCCATCCCCTCAGCTACCCGCAGCTGGAAGAATCGAACCTGCGAGCGACAGGCTAGTACCTGTGTCATCACCACTGGGAGTGGTTCCAGGAAGTTCAGTGTGTCCTGTTAGACACCACACACACCTGGAGATCTGGAACATTCTGCAACAATCTCCTGCTGGCACAGAACCTATAGGTAAGCGGAGGTAGTCAGGTACAACCAGGGGCCTCCCTACATTTCCAGAATGGCTCAATCTGGCCGTGATTACCATCATAATCAGTCTGTAATGTCTTCTTGATATGGAATTACCAAATATGAGGCTAGAAGAAGTGGAATGATCGATAGTTACACTGGGAAAATAAGCACAAGCTTTGTCTGGAACAATGTGTTCCAGATAAACCAGGATATTCGTTCTTCCTTGTTATCATTCCTTTGTGAATGATCCTACTGGCTGGCAGAATAATAAATTATTTTCTCAGTTCAAGTAGGGGAAGGCACTTATTTAAGAAGGAATTCAACAAGGAGCTGATAGATGAGTCTAAAACCAGACAAAATAAGGAAAATGGTGGGGAAGCATGTTGAGCACGTCTCTGAGAAGGAATCAAACACCGGGAATCCACACACACACACACACACCATCTTTGCACAGGTTAGGTCCTTGCATCACACGGCACGTGCCTCTTTCCCAAGCCTCGGGGTGGACGTCACAAGCAATGCTCGTCAGCAGGTGCTCTGTGTCTGGCTCGAGGGGAGCAGAGGGGGCACCAGGGCTGAGGGGGAACAGTGACCACAAGGCAGGAAGAGAAGCTTTGGGCATGATTATGGGGCTGGAGAGACCATTTTTCATCAAGTCAGAAGAGGTACATGAAGGTCTGGAAAGCACATCCTGAAACAATGTTGAAACAGCCCTGTGATCGACTGGGAACACACAGGGTGAGGACGTGTGATTTAATGTTTTAATATGCCGTGAACACAGTACAGACACATTCTCAGCAATCTCCCACAACAGGCTGTAGTTGCTGGGAGAAGCGAAAGAGATCAGACCCTCAACTTCCCTGACAGGGACAAAAAGTAGAGGGAACTTTTTTTGTTTGTTTCAATTTAGGTGCCTATCCTTGGGAACAAACAAACAAACACAGGGCTACAGATGGGGTGGGATTTCATTTACTTGTTGGTTCTAAAGGTAAACCGTATGTTCATCCATGAATGTCCCGATATTCCTTGGTCTTAGACCATCTCATAGTTGAGGACATTCTAAGGAAAAGTACAGGTGATCTTAAAAAAGGCATTCATGTGATTCAGTAAAGTCATCTGCCACTATGGATGGGGAGGAATTCACCAAACTGATCTGGGATATTACTATCTGGTGTGTGGCTCTATCCTGTGTAGGAAGACAGGTTTGTAAAAAATAATTACTTATTATTTTTGAGACGGGGCGGGAGGGGAGGGGCAGAGAGAGGAGACAGAATCTGAAGCAGGCTCCAGGCTCTGAGCTATCAGCACAGAGCCCGACGTGGGGCTCGAACCCACAAACTGTGAGATCATGACCTGAGCTGAAGTCGGACGCTTAACCGACTGAGCCACCCAGGCGCCCCTGTACCATTTCTTTAATTTTTTTAAATACTTATTTTTGACAGAGAGAGAGAGACAGAGAGATAGGGCATGAGCAGGGAAGGGGCAGAGAGAAAAGGAGACACAGAATCCGAAGCAGGCTCCAGGCTCTGAGCTGTCAGCCCAGAGCCCAACGCAGGGCTCGAACTCACTAACTGTGAGATCGTGACCTGAGCCAATGTCGGATGCCTAACCGACTGAGCCACCCAGGTGCCCCAGGAAGACAGTTTTATGCCTGCTTTTATAATTATTGATAACTGTACTTTCTCTGTGCCTGCTTGGGTAGTAAATTATAATGTAACAATGGCATTATATTTGGTAATTTCAATCAAGAAGACATTACAAAGGCTGACTATGGTAATAATCACATATGCCAGATTTAGTCATTCTTGAAATGTAGGGAGGCCCCTACTTGTACCCGATCACCCGTTTACCTATGGGATTGTTGCAAATACAGGTGCGAACTGCACGTGAACGAATGGAAGGGAGTGTGCCTTCCGACTGCCGATAGACAATAGTTGTTGCTTTTAGCACCGCAGAGAAGATTCTACACGCAGTGTCAAAAGAAAAAAAACTCATGCAGAGCAAAGGCATCCTTGAGATGATTCCTGTAATGCAGAGGGAAAAAGTTCAGCCGCCTTGCGTCATTAAGATTGTTGATGTGCCTCCCATCCTAATTGGCAATTCTGTGTGTACTGAAATTTTGTGTTCTACACAAAAGGGCTCTAAATATATCTTCTGTTTTTGACAATTCCAAAAACACTGGAGGAATCACAGTATGTTTTGCCTTTGATACCAATTTTAAGCCAGGGTTAGAAGAGAGGGAGGTGGCATTTTAACGCCTGGCGCTCAGATGCTGGGTGATTATGCTCAGGCTGACATCAAAAAGTGATCAGTCACCACTGACTATGCGTTTGCCATATGCTTCAGGTCCTCTAATGAGCATTTAAGGAAGAATCCTTCCATATTTGGACGGTGTTGCTGAATTCTGTACAGCTTTTCCCTGAGCTAAAAATACTTTAGTTGATTAGCTAGTACAAGTCTTCAGGACTTACCAGATGGCAACTCGAGGCTTCTAAAGAGCTGAGTTCTGCAGCAGAGCTTTTCAAGAGGTGGCCTGTGGACCACTCGCTTGCACTGGAATCATCCAGTGTGCTTGTTAAAAATGCAGATTCCTGGGTCCACCCCAGATTTACTACATTAGAACCCTTGGGGCTTTGAACGTGAATGTTGACAAGTGGTGCAGATACGTGAGCCAGCCAGCCGAGGGGAGCACACCAGTTGAGAACCTGTGTCCAAGGTACTTGGCTTGCAAACCCGGCTCCACTTAGAATTATGTGGGACCTTTGAGTAAGTACTGATGTGCAGGCCCCACCATCAGAGCATCTAATTTATTAGATCACTGCCGAGCGATTCTAACACGCAGTGGGTACGTGCAACCCTTTCTGAGTATAACGTTCAGTGCTACTGCATATCCACACATCTATATGCGTGAGCTCGTACAAAATGAAGGTCGCTCGCCGTTGGTTCTCTGCTGTCCATTTCATCGCTGAAGGTTGTCAGGACCTTTCCAGACTTTCCACCCACAGTGCTAAGCTTCTTGGTCCATCACCAGCCACACGTCGAAAATATTCCTTGGCCAGAGAGCGTGGGTCAGGGCGCCCATGGGCATGTTTGCATGTTGCCGGTAGCAGGTGAGGTACTGTGCATACATCCTTCTCATTAGCAGAGCCCTGTTTTCATGTCTAATCAAAGGAGAGAAGTAGCACCTCAAACCTGAACTCCACTGGAATTACTGCTTAGGACAAAGCGGTGACAGGTAACGACGTTAAGCTTAGGTTGACTTAAAGATATAGCAGATGAGTAATAGGTGGCAGATGACAGACTTTGGGGACATGAACCTGGAGGGCACCTGCCCCAGTGTGAGGAATAGCGGGGTCGGGATGAACGCCATTGACAGGGGTTAGCCACCAGCTGCATCACTTTTGGTGGGGCAACCTTGGGCAAAGTGCAAACATGCTCTGAGCCTCAGTGTCCTCATCTGTGAAATGGGCAAAATATAATTTAGCTTATATGACTGAAGTTACAAGGAGATGATTCATACAAAGCATTTATTAGGGAGCAGGCATGTGCTGAGTTCTCAATCCCCGAAGAGCAGCCATGGAAATTCCCCACCAGGGCGTCTAGAGGTCCTGCCTTTGGGTGACAGCGTGGCTCTGAGCACGTCATAAACTCCTTGGCTTCAGTTTCCACATCAGCCAAATATAGGATCATACAAGAATATTCTAAGTGCCAACCTAGATGATGTCCAAGGTACCTCTCAGTACTATGATTTTGAAGTTCTATCTTATCTTATCATCTTATCTTATCTTAATTGATTTTTGAAAGAGAGAGAGAGACACACACAGTAGAGCCAGAGAGGGGCAGAGAGAGAGGGAGACATAGAATCCGAAGCAGGTTCAGGCTCTGAGCTGCCAGCACAGAGCCCAACGTGGGGCTTAAACTGATGAACTGTGAGATCATGACCTGAACTGAAGTCAGACTGAGGCACCCAGGCGCCTCTTGAAATTCTAGCATAATCCGTGGAACAGCAAACAGAAGGGGAGGATGAGAAGGACATGAGGAAGCCAGAATCGGATCCAGTCACGGATCACTGGCCGCAAGGAGGCTGGTTTCTCTGAATCCTTGGTCCAAGATCTCCATTCAGCACCTCAGCGAAGCCTTTTCTCATCCCGAGGAATCTTGCTGAGTTCCTCCAGGACAAAGGGCACATGGCCCTGGAAGAGCCCACTGGGGGCCTCTTTGCTTGTGAGGAAAGTTAAGGTGCCCCTTCCCACAGGATACATTTCCAGAGCGATCCAGCTCTGGAAGCTTCCAGCAGTCATCCTATTGCTGTACAAGAGAAAAGAGCTGCAGAATGCAGGCAACACCAAGCCCCAGAGGAGGGAGAGAGAAACCAAGTCCTGGGCCTGTGGTTCTGCCCACCTCACGCTGGACTGCTTCCTCAGGCTGAGCCTTCCCTCCTCACGCAAGCCACTCAGGGCCAAGTTTTCCTTCCCGGGAAAAGAGAGCGTGGCACGGGTCAGTCTCCTGAGGAGCTTTGTCCTCCTTGCTTTCCAGAACTCTTAAAACATCCTCTCTTTCCCCAAACTGTCTTCCATTGGTGTGGACCCTCGAGCGTTTCTTTAGTCTTCTAACCAGAATGGTTCACGA
Organism: Lynx rufus; assembly: GCF_022079265.1. Classification (NCBI taxonomy): domain Eukaryota; kingdom Metazoa; phylum Chordata; class Mammalia; order Carnivora; family Felidae; genus Lynx; species Lynx rufus. The sequence continues at coordinate 166,933,936 of NW_025814856.1, read as the reverse complement.
TTTCCAGGGGTGGGGGGACAGCTATGGAGGAGGTCTTCATTACTTTAGACACCAGTGACACTCAAGCAACCAATACCTGCCATGTTGGCTCTCTTACTACTGCTGACACCTAAATCTTCCCATCAAGTCAGCAAATGCTCACTGAGCAGTCCCCAACAGGCCAGCGCCATGGTCAGTGGGGAAGCTCACTGACACCTGTTCTGGACTGTCAGATAAAATAGAGCCAAGGTCTGGTTTCGGTGTTCATCAGGAGGTCTTACCTTAGAGGGCTCGACATCCCCGACTGTCTGATGCAACGTTATGTCCATAATCAGACTGCATGACCCTAAATGTTCATTTCCATTCATAAGATGGAGATGGTACCATGATCAGAACACTGAACACCACAATTCCAGGATCCTTGAACCAACGATGCATTTTGGGTCCCCAAAGAAAACGCCTCCGTTTCCAGTGTGGGCCATGGGGCAAAGTGAGATTCGTGTCGAGATAACGAAGAGTCTGCCTCCTGTCCCTCCTGTCCTCGCAGCTGGCTTGTCCTTTGTGTTAACACCACAGTGCTGGGTCCCCTGTACGAGTCCCCAGTATCCGGTGCCGGGAGCCAGGCTGTGATATCAGCAGCCACGTAGACATATTTTTCAAAGACGGTCCCAGTATCCCCAACTTGCAGCCGTGCTTTTCTTGGCTAAAAGTTATGGACTTTTGACTGGAAGAAATATTTTTAAGACTATAACATTAGGAAATGTATGCGTTTGCTTCTTTTGAGTGTGATGGAATCTTTAATCTAGAGTCCATTCCAGGATGTTCTCTGTTCATGGATGCATCAAGGTGACACTGCTGCTTCTCAGGTGGGTAGAGACTGAGTTTCATCTATTTGAGCTCATGCTCTTCTTTTGTTTGTATTTACTCCGTTGACTTAGGTTGGACCGAGTTCTAGAGAAGAGAACCAACTTTCGTTTGGAGGAACTGATTCCCTGGTGTCCTCTGGTGGATTCGTTCACGCTCCAGAATCCCCAGCAGGCAGATTCCCTCCAGCCCATCTTCTTCCCTCCTAAGGCCTCAACCCAGTGTGTTGGCATTTTCAGACTCTTTCTAAGGCTGTTTTGGCCACCCCACCTCTTTTGACTCAAAAATAACGACGAGTTTGGAACTTTCTTGAGCTCACAATTTCATGGACAATACCTAGGAATAAATGTAACCAAGGAGGTGACAGACCTGTACTCAGAAAACTCTAAAACCCTGACGAAAGAAGTTGAAGACAACACAAACAAGTGGAAAGACATTCCATGGTCCTGGATTGGAAAGTCAAATATTGTTAAAATGTTGATACTCCCCAAAGCAATGTACAGATACAGTGTAATCCCTATCAAGATACCAACAGCATTTTTCCCAGAATTAGAGCAAATAGTCCTAAAATTTGTGTGGAACCCCAGAAGACCCTGAACAGCCAAAGCAATCTTGAGAAAGAAGAACAAAGCTGTAGGCATCACAATCACAGATTTCAAAGAATACTATAAAGCTATAGTAATCAAAACAGTATGGTAATGGCAGAAAAACAGACACATTGATCAATGGAAAAGAACAGAGTGCAAAAATAAACTCATGCTTTTACGGTTAATAAATCTATGACAGAGGAGGCAAGAATATCCAATGGGAAAAAGACAGTCTCTTCAACAAATGGTGTTGGGAAAACCAGGCAGCTACATGCAAAAGAATGAAACCGGACCACTTTCTTACACCGCACACAAAAATATACTCAAAATTGATTAAAGACCTAGGTGCGAGATCTGAAACCACAAAACTCCTAGAAGAAAATATGAGCTGCCATTTCTTGGACATTAGCCTTAGCAACATATTTATGGGTATGTCTTCTGAGGCAAGGGAAACAAAAGCAAAAATAAACTATTGGGACTATGTCAAAATAAAAAGCTTCTGCACAGTGAAGGAAACAACAAAAGAAAAAGGCAAGCTACTGAATGGGAAAGGATAATTGTGAATGATATATCCAATAAGAGGCTAATATCCAGAATACATAAACAATTTATACAACACCACCAAAAGCAACAACAACAACAACAACAAACCCCCCACCACACACACACCCGAACCAACTAAAATATGGGCAGAGGACCTGAATAGACATTTTCCTAAAGAAGACATCCAGATGGCCAACAGACACATGAAAAGATGCTCAACATCACTCATCATCAAGGAAATGCAAATCAAAACCACAATGAGATACCACCTCACACCTGTCAGAGTGGCTAATACCAAAACCACAAGACACAACAGGTGTTGGCGAGGACGTGGAGAAGAAGGAACCCTCGTACGCTGTTGGTGCCCTATGGAAAACGATATGGAGGCTCCTTAAAAAAAATAAAAATATAAATACCATATGATCCAGTAATTTCACTATGGGTATTAGCCAAAGTAAACAAAAACCCTAATTTGAAAAGATATGTGCACTGCTATGCTCACTGCAGCATTGTTTACAAAATCCATGATATGAAAGCAACCTAAGTGTCCATCAGTGGAAGAACTGATAAAAAAATGTGTTGAGTATACATATACATGTTATATATGTGTCTATATACATATATATGTGTGTATATATATATATATATATATAGGTATTTGTGTGTATACGTATATTTTGTGTGTGTGGCTGAGTAATATTCCACTGTGTGTGTGTGTGTGTGTGTGTGTGTGTGTGTGTGTATACATATATACAAAAATGACATCTTGCCATTTGGGACAACACAGATAGACCTAGAGCATATTATGTTAAGCGAAATAAGTCAGGCAGAGAAAGACAAATACCTTATCATTTCACCTACAGTGGAATCTAAAAAACAAAACAAATGAACAAAAAACAAACAAAAACCAGACTCTTAAATACAGAGGACAAACTGGTGGTTGTCAGAGGGAAGGCAGGTGGGTGGCTGGGCAGAATAGATAAAGAAGATTAAAAGGTACAGACTTCCAGGCATGAAATAAATAAGTCACAGAGATGAAGAGTACACCACAGGAAACGTAGTCAATAATCCTGTAATAATGTTGTACGGTGACAGATGGCGACCACACTTATTATGGTGAGCACTGAATCATGTACAGAATTGTCAAATCACTATGTTGTGCACCTGAAACTAATGTAACGTTGCATGTCAACTATCCTTCAATATAAAAAAATAAAATAAATATTAAAAATAAAAAAAATGAAGGGGGGTTTGGAACTTCATTTTTTAAATGTCTATTCATTTATTAAAATTTTTTTAACATTTATTCATTATTGAGAGACAGAGAGAGACAGAGAACGAGCATGGGAGGGGCAGAGAGAGAAGGAGACACAGAATCTGAAGCAGGCTCCAGGCTCCGAGCTGTCAGCACAGAGCCTGACATGGGGCTCGAACCCACGAGCAGTGAGATCATGACCTGAGCCGAAGTTGGACACCTAACTGACTGAGCCACCCAGGTGCCCCTAAATGTTTATTTATTTTTGAGGGAGAGAGACAACATGAGCAGGGAAGGGGCAGAGAGAGGGGGAGACACAGAATCTCAAGCAGGCTCCAGGCTCTAAGCTGTCAGCACAGAGCCTGACGCGGGGCTCGAATTCATGAACCGCAAAATCATGACCTGAGCCAAAGTTGGACGCCTAACCGACTGAGCCCTCCAGGCGCCCCCGGTTTTGCAACTTTCTTAAGCTCCCAATTTCGTGAACGACTGTGAGCTGTTTGTAGCAGACAGTATTCGATTTTGCGAAGTTCCTTGGAGCATTCGATTCAGCTCTTAGAAGTGCAGATCTCTCAGTCTTGGCCCAGACCTGCTTTGTCAGTCTGTAGAGGGTGGGAATGAGAACTGGCTTCTTCAGCAGCCCCTGGGAAGGTTCAGATGTTCACAAATGCTTGAAGCCACCGGCTGACAGGACACCCAGCCAGACAGAGAATCTGGAGGGCGTGTTGAGAGACTGTAGGTCAACTCCCGTGGCCTCCAGATACAGCCGCTTCCGGTGATGGGAACAGCTGGTGTCCTGTGACCTGGGTGAAGCTTTCCACGGCACAGGGACAGGCAGGCTTTCCCAGGGGGTGCTTAGCACCGAGGAAACCAAATCACGGGCTGCTGTGTGGGGCTGTACCTGAGGCATCCCAGGAAATGGGCAGTCTGCTTCTCTGCTTACAAACCTCCCGGGGAAGAAGATTCTCCAAAATCCGGAGGGGAAAACATCACGCTAAGTGCAATAACCCAGGCGCAGAAGCACAAAGAGTTGATGACCGTGTCTACACGAAGTAGCTAGAACAGGCAGGCTCCCAGAGGCTGCCTGGGCGGCTGTGTAAGGGCACAGGGGCAGTGTTCAGTGCGCGCCCAGTTTCTGTGGGGGATGGTCCCACGTGCTGTCTGCGGGCACAGGCAGTGGCAGGCATCCAGCACCAAGGACGTGCTCAATGGCCGCCAGGATCCCACGAAGGGTTGAACTGAGAAATACACATATTTACCACATTAAGAAAAACTGGAAGCCTAAAACGGATTTCAATATTTAAAAATTCATAACGTAACCAATCACGGCCACTGAGAAAGAAGTTTGAGGGCAATCCGGGATGAATAACAAATGTAAGGAAAGAGGGATTTGTTATTTGTAGGGGCAGGTCTATTAGGTTTGGCTCGGTGTGCGGCTCTGCTTTCTGGTGCCAGAAATCTACTCGTGATAAAGAGGGTCAAGGATCCAGGCCTCCCTGCAAACTCTGCTGTGCAGAAAAGTCAAAATGCCCCCATGGAGACGCACACTCTCGCTGCTGACCAGCGACCTGTCCGAGTGGGACGTCCAGCTGCCTTTGGCGCCCGACCCGGACCCCGCTGAGTGGAATCCTCTGCCCGTCGGCTCTCCCTGTGTCTGCCCAAGTAAACCTCGGACACAAGGGAGGTGAAGAACCATTACCCTCATGCCACAGATGAGGAGCCTGGGTGCTCAGGAGTTTGACTTGTGCAAGGTTTGTCCGTGGACATGAGGGCTGGCAGACAATGCTGGACACACTGTTCCATGTTGCGATTTTTGATCGAGGGCAAGTCCTTTCAATGAACGTGTACTAGAAAGGCCTTAGTGTTGCTGAGGCCTTCCCTGGTCTCTCCTCTGCTTTGTTGGCTAATAACAGTACCCTAGATGGTTAATGCTAACATCTCAGAATGCTTCAATTAAAGGAAACATTAACATTTTACGTTCACTCCCAGGAGCATTTTACTAGACGTTTCTACTGACTGCTTTGCTGTTGACATTACTTTAAGTACACGCTATTAAGGAACCCCCCGATAGTCCAGAATAACATTTGTTTTTTTTCCAGGGAAGGTAGGACAAATTTTGTCCGAGAAAAGAAAGCCGAGCCATAAAATCCAATAAACCATTTAAAAACAAGGCACGGCAATCTGTATGGAGTGTAGACGTGTTTCCCTCGCACGTGAATTCTGTCTGGAGAAAGAAGTTACATGAGGGCTTGCCAGACAAGGAAAAACGCAAACTGAATGGAATCCACCTTCCTCCCTGTTTCCCTTCAAGCGCCATAGGCTCATCTCATCACTACTGAGTTCAGACAGACTCCAACTCCGCCCGTAACTAAACCGACTTGACAAAAGGAAAGTCGCAGCCAGAACACAAGCTAGCCCTGTGTCAGCCCTACTTCTTTCGAGAGTGAAGGGGGAGGTGAGGAGAGCAAAGGACCGATGGCGGTCAGGACGGGGAGCAGGCAAGGAGAGGCCACAGGAAAGGGGAAAATGAGGAAGGAGCAGAGCCCAGGAGAGGGAGAGGTGGGGGGACAGCCAGGCGGGAGGACGAGGGAGGCAGAGAGGGCATCTGTAGCTGGAGAGTGGCCTTGAAGAGGCCGACTGAAAAGAAGGCACATGAAAAGAACAGACGTGGTCCCCGTCCCCCACCCAAGTGCATCACACCAGGAGCTGGCATGTGAGGTGTGGCGGCCCCCAGCTCCGTTCCCTCTGCTGATGGATGTGCTGCAAGGCAGCCTCACGTGTGTCTGATGTTCTAGCATTAACTCTGCGCTTGTCTGATGTTCTAACATTAAGGGAGAAGGGGGCAGGGCTGGCCAGTCCTCAAGGTTTTAGGAATAATAGACTTTGTTATCCGTTAGAAGCTTAGTCAACAGGAGGCACATCGAACAATGAGTCAGGAACACAGGGTCCTTGACAGACCACTGGTTAGCCTTGTGACCTTGAATAAGCCTCCGACCATTTGAGCCATTTACTTTCTCTGCCGTGTAAGGTTTACTACACCTGCAATCCCTAACTGGCCGGCTTATGGGCAGGGCCAAACAAAACACCCAATTACAATTTCAAAAGCAAGTTATCACCACACACCTCTCGGAACGGCTAAAACACAAAAGAATGACAACACCAAATGCTGGAAAGGATGTGGAGAAACTGAGTCACTCTCAAAGTGCAGGTGGGAAGATGATACAGCCTGTCTGGAAAATGGAGGCTGTCTCTTAAAAAACGAAAAATCCAATTACTAGATGACCCAGCAACTGAATTCTGGATATCTATGCGAGAGAAATGAAAACTTAAGTTCACCGAAAACCCTGTACATGCATGTGCGGAGCAGTTTCGTTTGGAACAGCCCAGAACTGGAAACCAGGTGTCCGTCAGTGGGTAAATGATTAAATTGTTAGGTCCACACCGCAGACAACTGCTGGGCAGTACAAGGGGCACATGACCTATTGATAACTTGCGTGGATCTCTAGGAAATTAAGCGAAGTGGAAAACACCAACATGGGAAGATCGCGTACTTTCTGATTCTGTTTATACAACATTCTTGGAATGACAGATTATAGAGATGGGCAACAGATAACGCTTGGAGGGTAGGGGAGGCCGGAGGAAAGGAGGAGGGTCCTCATGGTGGAAGTGCTTTGTATCTTAACTGTGGCGACATCGCACAAATCTATACATATGGCAAGACTGCACAGAACCACGCACACACACACACACACACACACACGAACTGTGGAAATCCGAACGAGACCTGTGGAGTGTCTCCATATCAACGTCCTCATTGTAATATTGTACTACACTTTTGCAAGATGTCACCATTCAGGAAAAGTGGGCAAATTGCATAAGGGATTTCTCTGTATCATTTCTTACAACGTCATGTGAATCACGTATCTCCAAATATAAAGCTTAATTTTAAAAAATCACAATGACACCCGAAATAAAGCACTAGCAGCCTTCCCAGAAGCCGCACTGCTAAAAACAAAGGCACCTGGTATTTATGAAGAATGGCCGGTTGAGTGCTGGTAAAAAAAAAAAAGAATAAAATAAAATAAAAAAATAAATAAATAACTTCTCTGGGACATTTATGTGAGACAAGGAGGCAAGAAAGAATTTCTAGAACGAAGAGACAGAGCATCGCTCATGGATACCCAAAGAGGTCCAGGGGGTAATTTTGGGGGGAAGGGAACTACAAAGATTTATGGAGCCCCTATTTTGCGTCAAGTGCTCCTGTTGACAGTGGAAATAATAAGACTCCTTCTGTCTTTATCTAGCTCCCAAGTTAGTGAGGGAAAGAGATATGTGTGTGTGTGTGTGTGTGTATGTGTGTAAAAAGCAACATAATTTATCTGAGCGAACCCATGTATTTTATCAAAAAGATTCTACCTTATCTAGCCACAGTGGAGGAAGAACTATTAATTGGAATACCATTTACAAGACACATGTGAGTCACAAGTCATTAGGTAACAGTTTTGGGCACCACATTAGACCCTCTGCATAGTTAACTGCACGAAACCATTTATAATGTGTAATCATGGATACAAATCCATCTCAGGCAAGTGGCCAGACAGGCTCTAGCACAGTAAATGAATCTAACTGGCCGCCAGCATGGGTTTAAAATATGCTTTAGATTCAGCGTTTGAAAGAACTGAAGAAAAGATGATTCAGCATCGATTTCTTACAAAGGCGAGTGGCTGGCAGTTGGAAATTACAATCTAGCGAGAAAGGGCCCAGCGTCACCTGAGCCGCTGGGGTGTAAAAGGCCGGTCAGATGGTGGATAAGAGTGAAAAACCCGTGTGCGCTCTGGAGAAAAGAGGGTCTGACGGAAATCCCAGAGGAGAGATGCAAACAGAAGCGTGTGCACATGCACACGCACGCACACGCACCGCACAGATACAGATAATGTGATAATGGAAACTGGAACAGCTTTTACTTGGGCTTCAATATGAACCCTGATGTAACATGGATGCAAAATCTTAAGCCCAGAGATCAAATACTGGCCAGAGACGCAATATGCCATCACAGACCTCAAAGAAGAAATTTTCCATTAAATGGGAAACATTTGCTGCAAGAAATGACAAATTTATTGTCACAAGTCAGTACCTCCAAGTGACAGGAGATTCAATTTTCAGCCCAACTTGTGCACTCCCTCCTCCTTTGAAGCTGTTCTTTCTTTGCACCCCGCAGAACACTGGGTAGATTTTCAGCTCGTTTCCTTCTCCTCACCTGAAATGCCTTCCCATCTGTATTTCTGGACAGGATAAATTCTCTTTTGTCAAGATCCAATTCCAAGTCTGTCTGTTAGGCGAAGCCCTGTGGAATTGCACGAACCACAATGCTTTCTGTTGCCTCTAAGGGGCTGCAGTGACTACTTCTATCACTCGTTTTACATTCAGTTTAGTTCACAGAAATCTCATCTCTTTGGTTGGACCATGGGGCAGTAAAAACAGGGACAGGACTTTCTTTCTTTCCCTTCCGGGGAGCAGAGTCGATTATGTTCACTAGTGTATATCCAGCATCTAATACCTCACCCGCAACATGACAGGTGCTCAATGAATACCTACTAAGCAAAGGAATGAATGAATAGATAGGTTGAACTGAGTTCCAGATGGCTATACATGACATGGGACACCAAGGGCAAGACAGACACTTTTGCGTTCCCAAGAGAATGCAAAAGGCAGTAATAATTTCTTTTTTAAAATCTCTTTTTTGATTTTATTTTGAGAGAGGGAGAGAGAGAGAGACAGAGCAAGTGGGGGAGGAGCACAGAGACAGGGAGAGAGAGAGAGAATCCGAAGCAGGTTCTGCGCTGTGAGGGTGGAGCCTGACAGGGGGCTTGATCCCAGTAATAATTCTAAAACTATGCAGTAATAATGCCTAAAAATATGCCAGGGTTAGAAGGAACCAACGGATCTATTGAAAGGAAAGGCTGATTCCAGGAAAGGAATCTGTAAGCTACAGCATGTTGCACGGAGATCGCCTCACATGAACCCCAGAGGTAATGTCAGGATGGCGTGGGAAGACAAGGGCAAGAGATAGGCTGTGAGCACATGTCAGTAAGACAAGGACGCCTGCTCTGTACTGACTGTGAACAGCCTACCGTGCCGTGTGCTGACGTGTGTGAGTGCGTGCACATGTGGGTGTGAGTGTGCACACTGAGTGACACGGGAACACTTCGAGGTGTGTCCGAGTTACTGGGAACAGCGGAGAATATTACACTCCAAGTGCAGGAGCGAAAACAAATGCTCTTGTCTAAATAAACAGGAACAATGAATCCAGATCAAAACAAACACGACTAGAAAGTAATTCCCTTAGTGAATTGACTTGTAAGCTTGCCTACCAGAAGCAACGTCTCTCTTGAGATAATGCTCCGTGCAAAATGCATGAGCCCGAACCAGGGGACAGGGAGTCACACAGTGGGGCTCACTTACGGGGACAGTGCAGAGAATAAAGACACCACTGGGGTTTTGCAATATGGTATATTAAGTGGACAGAGAACATCCTCCCAGTAAATGCACATGGACACAATATCACGAAAATTTTGGGGAATATACAAAGCTTGGAATATGGGAAATCTCTAGATGCAGAAATGAAGATAAAATTCGCCATGAAAATATCAAGTCCCAGCTTAACCGTGGGCAGCTAATGGGGGTGTGATGACTGAATACAGGCTTAGAGTGGGAATCTGAGGCTTTAATGCCCTCAAGGGGGCAGGGCAGGTATCCTGGGCCTCAGTGGGGTCATGGGCTGAAACTGTGGACTCCTTAAAAAAGCCAGTACCCACATATGAATCAATCTTCCTTTACAATGGGACTAGAAAATTCTCCCAGCACTGAAAAGGGGCAATGCAGTTTTCTGTCAAGCCAGGGCTATGGGTGGGGTGGGGTGGGGACTGGGGGTTTTCCTACAAGAGTTTGGAACCAAAAGCTGTTGCCCTGTGCATGTATGGAGTCTATATCTGTACCATCTGATTGGCAGGGAATTTCTGGGGAGAAATTAACACAAACACAGTCCAGGCAAGTTAGAACCCCACGGCACCAGCAAAGTCACACACAGACCACTTCACAGGGTCACCTTGGTGATGAAGACCACACAGTCAAACTCTGCTCACTTAAGAAGCACTTGCAATACAAAATTATCAACCATAAAAAATAAACCACCCTCAAGTGAGCAGAGTAAATGAAAGAATCTGCACCCTCCACTTAGAAAGTTTTTTTTAAAAAAACCAAACAGTATGTCTAGATATTATAAAGCATATATCCACTGAAATAAAAACTTAATGGACCCATTATGCAACAGATTAAGCATAATTGAAAAGAAATTAATGAACTGGAATACAGATTAGAGCAAAGTGTGTACAATATAGCATTAAGAGATAATGAGATAGAAATAAACATTAACGTTACATAAGATAAAATAAGAAGGTCCAATACGCGTCAAAGGCATTCTGGAAGGGAAGAAGAGAATACAAGAAGGCATTTTCTTTGAATAAACAGAATCTGGTATGGAGTTGTTTAGACCCAGAACATGGTTCCTCAGAGTGGAGAAGTACCAGCAGTCAGGAGCATTATAAACAAAAATAAACCCCTACACATGTAAATCACAGTGAAAACCTAAGACATGGGTAAAAGCAATCAGAAAAAAAAAGATAGCTTTCCTACAACAGAACAAAAGTTAGTTTGTTCGCAGAATTATGTACTCGGCAACAAGGCTAGAGGGAAAGAAATTATCACCTTCAAATAGGGGAGGAGAAACAACCTAAAATCCTAGCTAAGCTCTTATTTACGGGATGGCCAAGCCAACAGGAGAAGCAGATGATCCATCAGAGACATTCACCGACGCGTCTGCCAGCAGGGACCGAACACAGGAAGGAGTGAGATGCCCTGCCCACACTGAGCAGAGGCATGACTGAGGGCAGGCAGTGTCCAGCGATGATGATTATTAGGCTCAACCGGAGGGGCGCTAAAGAAGATGGAGTGGGAATACTGGAAATTAACACAGGACACGAGTGCAGGATGGGCCGAGAGAACATTTGACCAAAATCCCAAACAAGCCAATAAAGACAACGAGGAGACCAAGTACGCAGGAAAAACAAAGTATCTTAGAGCAGTCAGCATTTGTCTGTAATCATAGAAACCAAGCTAGTGAACGAATGGCTTCAGAACTCTATTTCAGTGGTTACAAACTCATCACTGTTATGAAGCTTGACCACGCAGGGGGCCTACAGAGTCTCAGGGGGGCACTCACACTGTGTTTCGAACAGCGTCCATTCTCCGCATGCCAATAAATTAGGAACCGACAACAAAAAGCCACCGGTAAAAGTAAGCACGAATTCAGAAATCAAAAATACATGACCAGCAAATTATAATGTGACATGTGAAATATTTAGCACTGAATAACAATCAAACACGCCATCTCGAGATTTGTGGACGCTGCTCGAATAATCGAGGGAGGTTCACACTCATTCTCTCAAATAAGAAGAGACTGGACATAGTGCTAAAATTTCATCTCCAAGATTTAAAAATAGCAGATGCAAATAAACATGGTGGAAGGAAGGAAATAGTACAAAGGAGCAGAAATTAATGAGAGAGAAAGCAAGGATGAAAAGAGAAAAAGGAAAACCAAAGCAGAGGTCTTAAAATAGAATGCAAACATGCAAAGTTATGTCAAAATCAATCAAAACCAAAACAGAAAAAAGGCGAACAATATTGGGAATGAAACACAAGGCATAACTACTTTAGAACAATATCAGGTGAAAAGGGGTGAATGATTTTATGATGATTTTGAAAACTCAGATGTAATTGATGGTTTTCTAAACAGATATTGGACTGGACTCAGGAATACTCCTAAATAGAACTGTAACCATTAAAGACACTGAAACAATAGTTTAAAAGGAATTAATGAACCCCAACAGTATCAAGTCCTGATGGAATCAATATCCTCTTGCTTATATAACTAGTGAAAAATAAAAATAAAAATAAAAATAAAGCCCTCAAAACATAATCAGCAGTAAGTATTTAAAAAATACTTCATATCTAAATAAGGTATCTCAAGAATGCAATGATGGTCGGTCTAACATTGGGAATTTCATTTAGTAACCGATTAAAAAGAAAAACAGGATGACCTCTATATGTATAGAATCATAAATCCTTTGAAAATCCAACACTGACTTATAATTCAAAAATAAAGAAATTGAAGCTAGAACTAGAAGGCATCTTTATTAATCTTCTAGACAGCAGCTACCAGAGCACATAGGAAACCATACTCACTGATGAAGAAAACAGAAATATTCCCTTTACATTAAAAAGAGGACTAGAGGGGCGCCCAGATGGCTCAGTCGATTAAGTGCCTGACTCTTGGTTTTGGCTCAGGTCATGATCTTGAAGTTCGTGAGTTCGAACCCCACATTGGGCTCCGTGCTGACAGTGCAGAGCCTGCTTGGGATTCTCTCTCTCCCTCTCTCTCTGCCCTTGATCATGTGCTCTCTCTCTCTCTCTCTCTCTCTCAAAATAAATAAATAAACTTAAAAGAGGATGAGAGATCATGCTCTCCTGGTTTCTAGACCAACACTGGCCCGGAAGTACTAGCTAGTGCAGGAAGGCAAAAAGCAAAAGAACAACAAACAAAGAAAACGTGTCAAGCAAAGAAGAAACAAAGTTGTCACTGTGTGCAGATGTCTGATAAAATACCCAAGAGAATCCATCAGATTGAAGTTAGAAATGACAGACATCGGTGACATCACTCGAAACAAGATTCACATTAAAGAGTCATTAGCATTTCTATTCACTGGTAACAATCAATGGAAAGTGTGACTAAAAAAAATAATTTACACTCTTTAAAAATTATATACAAATAATCATTCTAAAATATTTAAGACATTTAGGGTGAATGGTACAGAATTATATCGGAAGACTTAAGACCTCCCTACTTAGGTTTTATATCCTACTGCAGGATGGGATCATTCAATTTTATAAGTTGTCAATTCTCTATAAATTAATAACTCAATAGGCTTTCAATAAACATACCAATAGGGATTTTAATGAACTTGAAAGCTGATCCCTGATTCATATTGTAAACAGAACGGAAATGAGAAGACAAACACAAGCCATCATACATGGTGTTGGCAAATGACCGTTACTGTAATAAAACCACCAGGAAATGATGCAATTTAATACATCATGATAGAAAAAAAAGGACTCTTCGTGGAGGAGAAAAATAAAGGTATGTCCTTTTTTCACAATGTAAATAAAAGACACTGGTAAAAGGTTGTACACATAAACAAAATTTACCACTTTTAGAAAAAGGATACATTGGAATGTTTAATTTTAAAATAAAATTTTAAATTGAAGAATATCACATCCAGCAAAGGCGCACAAATTATGTATACAGTTCAGTGAATTTCTGCAGCAAATGCACCCAGTGTAATGAGCATGGAAATTGAGAAACAGAATTTTACCAGACATGACAAAACCCCTAAGCACCTTTCGACCATCCCATTCCAACCCCAAGACAGCCACTCCTCTCCTGCCTTTTATCCCCATAGATCAGTTTGTGGAATCACGGTGGTATTCTTTTGGGTCTGACTTCTATTCTTTAACATTATTATTATGAGGAAAGATGAAAAAGAAAAATAAAACAAAAGCAGACCAGAGGATCCATAGCTCTATTAGAATGGGTATGGTCTCACGTACATGGAAGGGTCATCCCAGAAAGAGGACAGAGAATGGGATGGGAGAAATAGGAGGTGAGGGGAGGGTGAATGGAACAGAACTGACAATAAAGCCATAAAACCCACTGAACCCAAGCAGGCTAAACACAAAGAAAATTACGTCTATGCACATCATGTGCAAACTGCCAAAAAACAAAGGTAACGATAAAGTTTTGAATGTGTCCAGAGAAACACACACAGAGGAACAAGATAAGAATTGTGACATGAAATTCTGCCATTTGCAAAAACGTGGATGGAACTGGAAGCTATTATGCTAAGTGAAATATGTCAGAGAAAGACAGATACTGTACGCTTTCACTTATATGTGGAACCTGAGTAACTTAACAGAAGACCATGGGGGAGGGGAAGGAGAAAAAATAGTTTCAAACAGAGAGGGAGGCAAACCATAAGAGACTCTTAAATAGAGAGAGCAAACTGAGGGTTGATGCAGGGGCGGGGAGAGGGGAAAATGGGTGATGGGCATTGAGGAGGGCACTTGTGGGGATGAGCACTGAGTGTTGTATGTAAGCAATGAATCATGGGGATCTACCCCCAAAACCGAGAACACACTGTATACAATGTATGTTAGCTAACTTGACAATAAATTACATTACAAAAAAAAAAAAAAAAGAATGGTGATGGAGTTCTCAGAAACTAGGCAATCCTAGTGCAAAAAATGAAATGTTACAATTTCCCAAAAGAAAAAAAATCATCCACCTGGATTTTTTTTATTCAGAAAAAATATTTTTAAGAAAATTAAAATGACATAAAGACTTTTTCAGATAAACCCAAGCTGAGGGAACTCACTGCCTACTGACCAGCTCTATAATGTTAGAAGAAGTTTACTCAGGCAGAAAAAAAAATGATGTCAGGGGAAATCTGTATCTATAAAAAAGATTAAGAACTAATAAAAAGGTGAGTAAACATAAATCTATTTTTTATTTGTTTTTTTTAAAGTTTATTTATTTCTTTTGAGAGAGAGAGTGTGTGTATGCAAGACAGGGACAGAGACAGAGAGAGACAGAGAGAGAGAGAGAGACAGAGAGAGAGAGAGAGAGAGAGAGAGAGAGAATCCCAAGCAGGCTCCACCCTGTCCCTGAGAAGCTCAACTCAGGGCTCAATCTCATGAAACATGAGATCATGACCTGAGCTGAAATCGGGAGTCTGATGCTTAAGTGACTGAGCCACCCAGGTGTCCCAAAAGCTATTTTTTTCTTAATCATTTTTGAAAATACTTCTAAACTGAAAATAAAAATGCGTTGTGGAGTTTATAACAGAGGTACAAACAAAATGTATGACAAAGTATCAGAAAGGTTGGTATAACAGAAATGGAAGAACGCTGCTGTAAGATAGAAACATTCATGTAGAGCAGCATGAACTCAATTGAAGATAAACTGTGCTCAGGGAAGATGCTCACGTTAACCCTAGAGCAACCACGAAACAGTGGAACAGAGTTTTAGCCAATAACCCAAGAGTGGAGAAAAAAAATGGAACAATAATCTCAAGCAACCAAAAGTGGACAGGAAATATTGAACCAAAAATCAGATGGGATGCAAAATAAACAAAAAAGAAATACAAAACAAAACAAAAAACAAAAACACACCATGAAACCAAAAAAAAAAAAAGAAAAAAAAAACCAAAAAACCAAAGAGTAAGAAGGTAGGTAGATTAACTTACTTACTTACTTATTTATTTGATATAATTTACTGTCAAATTGGCTAACATACAGTGTATACAGTGTGCTCTTGGTTTTGGGGGTAGATTCCCGTGGTTCATCGCTTCCATACAATACCCAGTGCTCATCCCCACAAGTGCCCTCCTCATTGCCCATCACCCGTTTTCCCCTCTCCCCCACACCCCCATCAACCTTCAGATTGTTCTCTGGAATTAAGAGTCTCTTATGGTTTGCCTCCCTCCCTCTGTCTCTGTAACTATTTTTTTTCCCTTTCCCTTCCCCCATGGTCTTCTGTTAAGTTTCTCAAGATCCACATATGAGTGAAAACATATGAGGTCTGTCTTTCTCTGACTGACTTATTTCGCTCAGCATATGTTTACAGCAGCGCTTTCAACAATAGCCAAATTATGGAAAGAGCCTAAATGTATATTGATGGTAGATTTAAACCAAGTCATGTGGATTATTACATGACACTCAACGGTCGAAACGAGGGGTCCACACATATTTTCTCCAAAGGGACAAATAACAAATGCTTTAGGCTTTCCGGGCCACACAGTCTCCACTGAGACTACTTCTGGTCATGCCAACGGGCCGTAGACAATACATAAACAAATGCCCATGGCTAATTTACAAAAGCTTTATTGACAAAAACAGGCCGTGATCGTTTGTCTAAACAGTCTGTTTAAAAGGCAGAGATTGTCAAATTGAAAAGAAACACACCCAAGCAAAAAAGTAAGACCTAGCTCTGAGTTATCTGTAAGAAATGTACTTGAAATATAAAGATGTGAAAGGACACAAAAACTAATCACAAGGAGGCAACACTGGCTGTGTGAGCGTGCTGATGTGAAACACAATCGGCCGCAGAACAAGGGATATCGACAGACATAAGGGAATATTACAGGAGACGTTTCAGAACGATGAAAGAGCCAACTCCTCAGGAAGACTTAAAAGTCTTCAATGTGTACATGCTTAATGACAGACTTTCAATATTTATTAAGGAAAACTTGACAGACTTGAAAAGAGAACTGGACACATCTACAAATACAGGTGGAGATCTCAATACTCCCCACTCGGGAACTGACTGAAAAAGTACACAGAACATATCAACAATTAAGTAAGAGACTTAAACCATGCTACCCAGTTTAACCTAACCAGTAGTTTAACCTAACTAGTACTTTAGCCTAACTGACATACTTTGAGCAGGTGACCAGCAGCATCTTTTTCTCGAGCCCAGGCACAATGGCCAAGGTAGACCGTGTTTGTTGAATGTGAGAGTCTTGGACGTGGGTGTTCATCAATGATGCTCTCTGCCCTTGTCTGTGCGTTTGAAATATTTCATGATTACACAATGACAGCAAACCAAATGTTCGATTGCCTTTTAATAAAATACTGCAATCTTTGAAGATGGATAGACTGGAGTCTGTGACTTGGTTTCCCAAGGACAACGGCCGACCCCGCGGAGAGGAGCAGGATTGGATCTGCTGCAGCGGAGGGTGGCTCTGGCCCGAGGGGGAGGACCAAGGGGGACCAAGGGGAGCACTTTCCTCTGTGTGTGCTCTGCTACGGAAGGTCCCGGCTGAGGGAGGACCTTGCTGGAAAGGAAGGCAAGGGTTCTTGCCTCAGCTCTGCACACATGTTCCTTAACCACCTGAGCCACACTTCCTTTCTTTTTTTTAAACAGCCTTACTTTATTTTCTAGAGCAGTTTAACAAAGCTGAGTGCGAGGGACAGAGAGTTCCCATGTACTCTGTGTCCTCACATCTGCACAGTGTCCTCCATTATCAGCACCCCCACCAGCATGGTGCATCTGAACAGTGAATGAGCCCGTCATCATCACCCAGGGTCCAGAGTTTACATGAGGGTTCACTCTTGGGGCTGTGCATTCTACGGGTTTGGATAAGTGCATGATGTCATGTATCTATCATTATAGGATCACACAGCATCATTTCACTGCCCTAAAACCCTCTGCGCTCCCCCATTCATCCCTCTCTCCCCAGCCTCTGGCAACCACTGATCCTTCTACTGTCCCTGCAGTACTGTCTTTTCCAGAATGTCACAGAGTTGGGATCCCACAGTCTGTAGCCTTTTCCGACCAACTACTTTCACTTAGTGCTCTGTATCTAAGCTTCTTCCATGTTTCTTCGTGGCTTGAAAGCCCATTTCTTTTCAGGGCTCAAGAATATTCCATTATCTAGACCTACCCACACTTTCTTCACACATAAAATGAGAATAATATCTTCAAGGTCCCCAATTTCAGGAATGTTCTGTGGAATAAAAGAGGTTAACAATATGGGAGCATTTTGTCACCTCCGACAGAACAGCAGTCCTTAGACCCATGGGACTGCCAACTGTATGCATCGCAGGGCCTTCGTTTGCCCCTGATTTCACACTACAGAGAGCTGAGTTTCCGTTAGAGAATTGCTATGCACTTTCATCGATTTCAGTCATACCTATTTTCAAGTATGCATTTCTCCATAAAGACACCATCAGCAAAATCAACATTGCACACATTCACGGCACTTACTATCACTCAGCTCTGTGGAGGCCCAAACCTACAGCTGCAGCCTCTTCAAGCTATAGATGGTCACCTGTTCCCACAGCATCTACACCCCCAGGCTCCTTTATTCCAGGGTCCAAGGTAAGACTAGTCATTAGCACCCAGGTGGTGTTTCATGGCGAGGTTCCTAAAGATCCATATTCCAAACGGCGCCTTATAAAGTTAACATTAATAATGACATGATGCCCTGTAAACAATAAAGGCCTTCCAGAATTCTCTGAGCATCCTCGCTCACTTAAAGATGTGTGTAGACGGTGCCAGTATGTTTTCAGTTACAATGCAACACAGTTGAGCTCCAGAACACTCCAGAACAGAGAAGAGGAAGCAGCACATCTCACCTGCTGATAGGGTCCTTCCCTGAGTTACAAACAGGGACTTGGAAAGACTTTCCCGGAATTGTGTTTGGTTGTTTCCAGGGCCTTTGTCTTCAGAGTTCCTACAAGCTATTTAATAATGTTGCTAACTTCATGCACCTGCTGGAGTCAGGAACATGGACATGATGGTCTAACTGGGTGGTCCATGGGGACCGGGTGGTGATTTGGGGACCCATGCCACCATATGCAGGATCTGAGGCAGGCTAAAGGAGGTGTGAACAAATCGCACCCGCTGAAAAATCGTTTGCTCTCCATGGTTTACATCCAGAAGTTCAGTGTCAGAATGTTTCGACCAGGACATTTATTTTTTACCTCATAACATGGTTTTTGCCTTATGGAACACTGACTGAGTTATATTTCTTGGTATAAAATTCAGGACTTGAACCTCCACTGTATTTAGGAAATGCAGGCACAGTCTTATAGATTCATAGACAACCTTGGTCTGTAATTTGGTCCTGATTTTGCTAAACAAACATGTCGTTGTTTTAGTAGAGTGTAATTAAAAGGTAATCACCAAATTCGCTGTTTTAACTACTGGCTACGAGTTAAATTGTGTCCTGCCCCCCCAAAAAAGATAGGTCCGAGTCCTAACCCCCAGTACCTCACAACGTGAATTTATTTGAAGCCAAGGACCTTAAAGAAGTAATCAAGTTGAGGTCATTACTGTGGCCCTAGTACAATGTGACTGGTGTCCTTAAAAAAGGGAGAAATTTGGACACAGAGATTTGGGACACAGAGGGAACACCATGTGAAGATGAAGGTACAGATCAGGGTGATCCTTCTAGAAGCCAAAAATAATAATAATAAAGAGTGCCAGCAAAACCCAGAAACCAGAAGAGGCCTGGGAAGATCCTTCCTCACAGCCGCAGAGGGAACCAAGTCTGCCGCCATCTTGACTTTGGACCGCCAGCCTCTTGGGCTGACAGACAATACGTTTCCTGTTGTTTGGACCCAGCACACAAATACACCATTCAGGCCGTAGGTCGCAGGGTGGGAGTCGCGTTCAGGCACAGCCTACTTCCCCTGCGCCTCACACAGCCCGTGCTCGGTCGGCTCCCAGAGCCTTCCACAGTCCTGCGTTCCTGCTCCAGGGCCCTTCCATAGACTCTTCCCTCTGCCTCTCAGTCCCAAGGAGCTCAGGCTGCCTCTTCACTACTTTTAGAACTTAATGATCGTGGCCAGTTCCTTAGATGACCACCTTGTAGTGGCATGGGCCCTCTATTAGCAAAAAGCTTCACAAACACTTTTCTCATGGCCTTTTTCCTGCCTCACGTTTTAAATTTTCCTAAAATAAAGCACCAATAAAAATAACTTCCTGTGTTTCTGGAATCTGAAGAGATAGATTTTTATCTTAAAGAAAGCTGGATGTTGTCATTTTCCGCAAGTTGTTCAGCCGTGCCTCATTTGTCTACCTGTGGAGATTCATCAGTTGACGCTCTCAGGCTGTCTTTACAAAGCAGCAAATGCTTAGCGGCGACGCTGCTCCTTCCGAATTCTCCACAAGGCACTGCTGGTCTGTCTCCTCCACTCTTCCTTCAAGGCTTGCTCAATATTCACTTTCCTTCTAGAATTCTCCACAAGGCACTGCTGGTCTGTCTCCTCCACTCTTCCTTCAAGGCTTGCTCAATATTCACTTTCCTTCTAGAAGCTTCTCTAGCATTAACCCACATCATGCCAGGCCTTCCCTTGCTTTCCGTGTCCTTAACACCTTCATATACAGTGGATATAAAGACACCGTGGACACGCTTCAAGGTCTTCTCAGAGTTGTGCTGCCATCATAGTAAGGGCAGGACCGCCAACGATGTTCCATGCCACGAGCCAGGTGCAGGTTCCTGCAGGCGCCTCCCCGCCTCCACTCCCCAGAGCCCTGAGCCCAGCACTCAGCAAGTGGGAGACACTCAAGGCATTTTTCACTGACAGTGGGAGGATAAAATGAGCCAGTTTTACTTCAGTGGTTTTTGTAATTTGGGTCAAATACCCTTTTCCTTTTCATGACTAAAATGAATACCTGATCCCGAGAAAAGTAAGTCCCACACCGCTCTAAATGTGAGATAATGGTTTTCATACACAAAGAAAAATGCTCCAAAGTGCAAACTCCACTCGGCTGTCAGAACATATTAGGCATTATATGGAAAAGAAAAATGCAGCGCAGCCCCCTTTGCCGATAAAGGCCACTCTTGCCTCTGCCGGCCTTGCTCTCCCCTCCACCGAAGGACGGGGAGAGCACATGGCTCTTTACTTGCTCTCCATCTGCTTAGCGATGTTACGGGAAGTGCCACCTGGTAGAGATCTTGTTTAAGTTCGCTGTAACAGTGGAAAAGAGTATCTTTAGTCAGCATAACTATTATGATTTACATGAATGAAAATCATTTTTGGTTGATAACCCTAGAATGGGGGGCCTTTAAGAAGTGATCTAATTTACTCCCTGTAGAGGAGAGTTCCAGTAATTTTTCCCTTTACAGGAGAGTTCCAGCAAGTAGCACTGTGGAAGACTTCAGGTCCAGAACCGTTTGCCTACAGCACAGTAGGGTCTGGGAATGTCAGGAAGGAAGAGTGGACACAAGGTGGCAGGTGGCGAGGGGGGGACATCCAGGGGAAGGAAGCGCCAAGAGAGAAAAGATGGGGAGGGGAAGGACAGTGAGGAGACAGCAGAGCAAGGGAAGAAGGGAACCCTTCCTTCGTGTCTGTTCTGGGAACATTCCAAATTACACAGTTGTTTTTAAATTCATCAACATCAAGGAAAAACTTGAACATCGACACAAGGAATCAATTATACAATTGGGGGATGAAAAACCACAAAGTCCACCGGAATATGAATACAATGCCCTTCTAAGCACATCCTGTCCTTGACCTGGATCTGGGATCCCTGCCATCTAAGCAATGGATGTGGGCCTGAATCTTTATTCATGTTGCCTGTCCAGAGACTGGGGAAAGACCCAATGTCCAGGCAGACTCTTGACCTGGTCTAGGTCAGCTGGTGAATCCCACTTGAAATCCACAGAGCCGCTTCATCCAATTTCGTTAGTCTGAAACTTACCATGGATAGTTTCCTCTCTGCTCAATACGACAGGAGGTGCTATGGGCAAGGCCAGAGGGGATAGCCAATAAGTTCTATTTCTATTTCTAATTCTATTTCTCTAGGGTACTTGAAGTTGGGAATCAGATTTATATATATATAAAGACAATTAACTAAAAATACAAGAATGGGAATAAGTACACATCAAAGAATCAGAGGTAGCAAACATGATAGGAATTCACTGTGACAATTAGCTTCTTGTCATAGGCCATAGATGACCTGGAGTGAGAAGCACAATTATTTCTACCTAAGGGGAAACTAACTTCCCTTCATTCATTCATTCATTCTTTAGCCTACATAGTGGGGCAAGACTCTAATGAATAACAAATAAGATATATGCCTACCTTCAAGAATCCTGAGTGTAGCAAAGGATATGGGGACCCCCCCCCCCACACACAGAGTGATCTGTCAAGCGCTCCAGAAACAGCATTAATACCTGTGCCTATTACAGAATGGCTGAGCTCTGGTGGAATGCTCTTACAGGTGAAAATTTCCACCCATAATCCACTGAGCTGTCCCTTCTGATGCATGATCTCCCCACCCATAAGGATCACCTAGACTAGGAAACCCATGGGAATAATGCAGCTCCTAGAGTAACCCTTTGGTCAAAGACGGAATCAGCATTCATCAGAACCCACTGCCATAGAAGGTTGCAGGGATATGGCACCATTTCTGTAGTTGCCCCTGGGTGCCTGAACAAATGGCATGTTCTCTTGTCCCTAGCCTCTCCTGGTTCTTCCATCCACAGGGAGGCTGCTTTAAAAGGGCAGATCAGCCTTACCATATAATTAGGATGTTATTAACTACTAACTTGTTCCTAGTTCAATTCCAGCATATGGTATAGTTGTGAACAATGCTGCCTAACTCCCTAGCTGAGTCATCTGTGTGTAGGACTCAGGTCCGTGATCAAACAGCACGAGGGCTTGCTTTTCCTCTGTTTGAGCTTCCGTGCCCACCCCAGTGCCTGGAACGGAGTAGCACACACCGAGGGCGCTCAGGTTCCGGTGGACCAAATCCTTGGGTGCACCTAGGAGCACCTGTTGGCTCAGGGCACAGGGCCCATTTTTTTTTTTGTTTTCCATTTACACATCAGTGGCACTCAGGGTCCTAGACAGGATGCATAGTTATTTTACGAGTACATGCCCTATGATCCGGAGCCAACAGCTTGCTAGAGCTGACAATCCCTAGTCTGACAACTAAGTGAGATCAATTCATAATTTAAACAGCACAGCGAAGGAGCACCATCGAATTTAATAGTAAAACCCCACATAGTTGTTTTTTCAAAGATTCATAAAGAAGAAATTATGCCCTGTGATCACAGGAAGGTAGCGTCCATGCACCAGGAATTATTAACAATGCAAAATGCATCATTATTCAGTCAAGATCTGCACGGCTCTGCCTTCTTCCTGCCAATTAAGTCAGAATTTAGGCAGACCGGAGCTATTAATATCTGATCCTAACAGAGTGCGGTAAACTACGTATGTGCCTGATACGAACGCAGCCATCGGCACAGGAGTGATGATTCATTTGCAGTCTCTGTGCCACCTGTCAGGTGCCCCCGCCCTGCACCCCCCCCCCCCCCCCCCGCCAACAGTGCATCACATGGTTAACCACGGGGACAGGAGCGGGTAATTGTGTTAGCTGTTCCCTCCCAGCGCGGCTCAGTCCCACGCTTGGGGGGTTTCTCTCAGTTACCGCTTGACGCTGGAGCCTAAATACCGTCTGCGAGGATGGGGGAGATGTGTTTTTACTCCTCCTGCAATGCCCTCTGGTCAGCCTGCCAAAGGGAGCACTGACGGGGAGGCTAGGTACACCCACCATGCCTGGAGTGTGAATGACTCCCTCGCCTTCTTGCTCACATCACGAAGCTGTGTTCGGGGTGGTTTCTGGGCGCACAGATCAACCGGGGGGAGGCAGCTGTGTGCATCACCGTGTGTGTGTTTAAAGACGAAGTGCTCAAGTACCATCCAGGGCTCCACCTGGAATGCGTGTCCTGTGGCCGCACGGCCGCCCCGCCCCTCCCAGGGCCGGCACGCTGGCCGCAGCTGTCCTGAGGGCCCCTCCTCAGGTCCCTTCATTGCCACCTCCTCCTGTTCTCTGCCTCCATGTGACTCCCTCAAGGGGCCACCGCGTTCTCCTCCCTTGGGAAGCCCCACCTTTGTACCCTGCATTTTCCTCTCCAGCTCTTATCCCCACTTGGCATGTTATAAGCATACTGGTGCTTCCTGGTGTCTGCCCAGTAGAATACAAGACTCATGGGAGCAGGGACCTGGTCTGTTCTGTTTGCTGCTGTATTCCTAGCTCTGCCAAGAGTGCCTGATGACGTATTCCGGACTTCACGAATACTCGTTCAATAATTGAATGGGTGCTGATGAGGATCCCAAGTTGATCAAATGGGCTAATGTTTTATTTTTTCACTGTGCTATTTTGGGCAACATGTGTTAAACCCATCTTTTTCCAGTATCTTCTTCCGTTCTCTCCCTGTTCCAAACCACAACAAGCCATGTTTTTAACAGAACGGGTATGTCTGAGGTTCTTGGAGTGCTACTCCTGTCACTGCTGTCTTGGGGGCACCACTGAGTGTGGCCGTCCTCCTGTGGCCACACGGCAGGCCCCTCGGAGCCAGAAGATGAAGTAATGAGCAGATCCTATTTTCAGGCCTGTGAGTCGGTCTGCAGGGGGACTCGGGAGCTCCAGAGCCCAGTACCTCCAGAACAGGAGCCGACGTCTGTCCATCCCTGCCAGGATCCTAGTTTCTCCTTGCATAAGGTCACCACCATCTGTGATCTTGACCAGACCTTCCAGTGCCAGCCAAGAGAACCCACGCACTCATCCGACTCCCTCCAGACCTGCTCTGTGGCTCCGGACACTGCAGGCTGGTTAGCACCCCTTGAACCCAGAACTCGACCCCCAGGCTCCCACCTTTGGTAACCTGCTCATCGCAGGATGGTCTTTTCCCCTAAGGAAACCCAGCCAGGCCAGCCAGTGCTGGATGAGGGCCTTATGTATACTAAGATGGTGGAAATGCCCTATTTCAGACTTTCTTCCCTTCACAGAGAGGCCACTGAGAAACAGTGACGTCAGTCCTCGTCTGCTGTGACTGCTATCGCCACCATCGTGATCTCTGACGTTGGTGCCATCATAATTAGCAGTCTTCATCATTGTCCTTTTTACTGCTTTCTCCACCACCACCACCACCACCACCATCAACATGACGACTGTCATGGTGGCCATCGTTGCAGCTACACCCAAGATTCCACTCTTAGTCTTAACCCTAATCTCGAGCGACAGCTCCTTTCCTATACCCAAACCCTTCCTGCACTTTGAGAACCCACCCTGGGCATATGAGTTGCTGAATCAGCATCAGAGGGGAGACATTGGCTGCCCTTCCAGTCCCCAGCCATTGCCTGGCTCCCCCTTCCCAGTGGTCTCTGTGGTTGTGGTGTTTGCAACTCTGGTCTATAATCTCAATGCCAACATGTGCCGAGAGACCCCAGGGAAGGCACAACAAACCACGTTTTAATTTTGCTTCTGAGCCTAAGCTTGTCTCCCTCACTGCTGTTCTCCAGGGCCCAGCATGTTCCATGTGGACTTTACTTGGCTCACCAGTCCTATCGCTGTGGCCTAATGGGTGACACTGATCATGGTTATCTTCCTCCTGGGGGAGGCCATCACTATGGCCTGGGACTGAGCAAGTAGTCAATAAACACTTATTAGCAGAATGGATGTTCGGGTTCGAGTGAAAAAAAAATGGGGTCTGCCTCATTAGGAAATGCAGGTCTATTTACCAAGCTTGGCTTTTCCATTTTAAGTAAAAACAGACCATGGAATCTACTCTTTGTTTACAATAAATGTGGATGCTGTGATACCGAGGGATTCTAAAAAGACACCGAAAAATGATGTTCATGCTTGCGTGAGATGTAAAAGCACAAAAAAACGGGAAGCTTTGGAAAGTGACAAGGATATAATGTTTGATCCATAAAAACAGAATTGAACCTAGAATTCGATTCCCAGGCTCACGTGCTTTGGAATCTGTTCGCCGTGGGACGGTTTTGCCCCCAAGTTGGCTCTGCTGTATCTCCACCCTGTGTGCTTTCTTTCTTGTTCGAGAAACGGTCGGGGGCACTCTGCTGGACAATGCAGGCTGTTGTGCAAACCAGTGACAATCCCAGCTCTCACTGCAAGACCACATGCCCTGCTTGGCACGTCTTATTTTTATAAGCCATTGATACCTTAGAGCTAAAAAGTCTGTTTTTCCCAATTGCTAGTGGTGGGGGTAACGGAGGGGGGAGCTGAAGACAACATGACCCTCCCCGGTTCTGTCTTCCTCCTCTGCACACCCCGTCCCCACCCATGGTCACAACACCAAAACCTCAGTTTATATAAGAAGAGAATTAGATAGGATGAGATTGGTGTGAAGAAAGAAAACCCAATTGTTTGTTCACTAATTCTCTCAATTACTTCATTAATTCAGAAGCATAACAGGTGAACCAAGGGTGGCCAAGATCTTAGCAATCTGGACACTTATCCTAAAACACTCATTTGGCTGCACAAAGGAAACACTAAGGATACACAACAGCTGTCTTCAAATATTTGAGGGTCATTAAGTGACAGTGGAGGAAAAATTGTATTTGCTGTTGCTCTGAAACTGGACTAATATGGTAGCCAATAGATACATGTGGATATTTAAACTTAGGCTAATTACAATTAAAAACCGAGTTCCTCCGTCACACCTGCCACATGTCAAGTGCTCCACCGCCATGTGTGGGCAGTGGCTACCATCTTGGACAGCACAGAAACACAGCATTTCTTTCCATCACTGCAGAAAGTGCCACTGGCCACTCCTCTGTCAAAGGTGGAACACGATTCAGGAACATGACGTCCTAAGAGGTAGACTTAAGTCAGTCTAGAGAAGAACTCTGTAACAATCACAACTGTCCAGCTTCAGGAGTGGGTGTTCTACAGGGAAAGAACCTTGTAAAGAGAGAACGGAGAACAGAGCTAAGTAACGAGAGACAGGAACGTTCCCTTCCGGAGAAGTTGTGCCGTACGGTGACCGGATGCCTGTCTACGTCCCTCCAGGCTCATAATTCTACGATCTTATTCATCACAGAATATGACCAATGTGGTACAGGAAGAAGTACATGCTCATGTTGAGAGAGGAAGAGGAGGGCACCTGTTTAACACGCATCAACCAGTAATCAAGACCCAAGTAGAAGGACTTCTGGGGTGATCGAAATTATTTTTTTTAAGTTTTTTATTTTTCAAGAGAGAGAGAGAGCCCGTGCATGCACGTGAGCAAGTCGGGGAGGAGCAGAGAGGGGGGAGAGAGAATCCCAAGCAGACTCTGTACTGTCAGCGCAGTAGGAAATCAAACCATGAACCTAGAGATCACGACCCGAGCTGAAATCGGACGCTTCACCGACTGAGCCACCCAGGGGCCCCTGGGACAATCAAAATTCTTAAACGACATTTCACAAACAACAAAAGCTGGTGTCTGCATCCCATCCAACCCCGCCATCCCGCGAAAATTAAAGAAAAATTAAGCAAAAGTAACCCATAAGCCTCAGAATGCACACTCCGGTAAATGGCTAAAAGAGAGATTTGAGTAGAGTGGTTCACGGGCAGAGTCTTCCACATCCAGATCCTGTTTCCTATTGACTAATGGCTTTGTGAGAACTGACCAGCCTGGCAGAGTTTAACAAGCCTCCTGCTCATTAAGAGAATGTGTCCGCCAGGTTACCAGGTAACTGAGTGTGTCAGGGTCCACGTGACAACAAAGAGCACAGAATACTAACCAGACACAAAGATGAAGTCCGCGCGGTTACCGTAAAGTTACAATTAAAATTTCCTTTAATCTGTAAAAACGTTTTTTAGGAATGCATACGTTAATTCGGTCAGGTGCATGGATATTTGGCTTCGAGAGAAAAGCCAGCTCGTTTCTTTAGCTCAACGTGCTGGTAACACCTGCAGAGTCTCAGGTAGACAGTTAAGACCAAGCTGTCGGGTGGCATCCTGGAATGCGTCACAGGCTAAGAAGGACGCAAGCAAGGTCTCAGTAATGAGACACCTAGCGTGCAGATCAGGGCAGATATTCTATTCTGAAGGGAGACATCACACGTCCCCGGAGGAACCGGGGGGCGTCTAGGACAATCAGTCTCTCTTCTTGATTAGGAATTAAAGCGTCCACAAGAATTCCACTGACAGCATCTTCTAGAGCAAGCCTTTTTGGCCAGCAGGACCTCTCCTCCTTGGTGGGACACTCCTGGGGACAAGCAGGGACGGGGTGGTGTGTCAAGAGAAGCCACATTCATGGAGCCCGACGAGAACATGTTGCTCTCCACCCGCCCGCCCCGGCCAAGGGCCTAACGAGAGAGCCCGTGCCAGCAGCAGAGGCCCCGAGGGCTCCCGCTCTGCGGTCCCTGACCCGGATCTGTCCGCAGCTGCTCTCCGTCATTGTCTGGGGGCGCAGATGTGGCTGCAAAAATCACCGACCATAGTCTCGTCCCTCCTACACTCACATTGCGACTGATGACAGCTGTCACGCCTGGAGCCGTACGTGTGCAAAGCTTGATTCCATCTACAATCCTGCTCCTCAGATCCTGCTTCACGCCTCTGGCCGGTTCCACACGCGGAACAGATCAGCCCCGCACACGAGCAAGCAGGCGATCTTTGTCCCATCCGCTGGCCGCCACGACATGTCCACACAAAGCAGTGACGGGGGAAGGCACGCAGGTGGGAAAGACAGCCCTGGGGTGCAATGATGATTTCGGTCTTGGCTTTACCACCAGTGGGTGAGCCACAGACTTGGGGCAGTCAACGTCCACTCTCCAGAATTCACCTTCCTCATCTTTGTGCTTTGGAAGGTCCATTCCAGCCCTGTGATCCCATGATGCCGTCGGGCTACAGACAGGAGATGCTGGGGACTGGGGAATAAAGTCCAGGGTGCTCTCCACGCAGGAGGAGAGCCCTCAGAAGGTGAGTCTGTAGGCACAGGGGACAGGATTTGGGGCACGATTAGAACTGCAGGAGGCAGCGCCACGCCCCCCAACAGCCCCTGGGCGGGAGGTGCACAGGGGAAGGGTCAGACGAGGAGCTGCGTGGTGTCAGTCTCGGCCAGAAGCCACAGGAGTCCAGACGAAGGCGACGGCAGTGGGGATGCAGAAAAACAGGATCCCAAGTTACCGGGGCCAATCGCTCAATTCGGTTCGAGTCAGGAACAAGGCAGCCACGTGACACACGGGTCACACAAGATCCAGGGACTCACGGGGAGAGGCCATCTGGAAGCACAGGGCAGGACGGGCACGTGACGTGCGCTCCCTGACCCTGAGGGCAGAATGCTGGTGCCTGAGAGTCCTCAAGTCCTCAACCTCTCGCATGGCCTTCTGTGGCGGGATAAGGCCGCGATTTCGCAGGAACTTAGAGAACTGTTTCTGTCTTCCCTTTCTTGATCCTATGGCATTCACTGGTCCTTTCGTATATTCACCCAATATTTGCCGATCATTTATTACCTGCCAGGTGTGAACAAACACCGCGGATCGTTTGTGACTGTGGGGAGCCCACAGCTCAGGGACAGGACACAGGCATGCTCCGCGGGAGGCCCAGGGCAACTGGGGAGGCCTCCCTGAAGAACTCAGACTCTTCGACAGAAGACAACAGCAGCTGGACAAGCTCGCGGAGGACATCCAGCTGGAGGGAAGAGCGTGCGGTCACTTGCGATTCACTGAATTGCAAGCAGCAGAGTCCCAGGGCAGTGGCTTCGACAGGCAGGTCGGTTCTCCGGCACGCGAGTCTAGAGGACGCGGTCGGGGGGCAGTTCAATGGCGCCGTCCAGGAGGGCCGTCGCCTGCTCTGACGCCCTCCCGCGGGTTTGGTCCCTGCTTGTCCCACGTGTCTGGTGCCCCACGCTTTGCTGGAGGCGGAGCCACGGGGGAGGGAGGGCCACCCCGTCTCTCTTTCAAGAGAGCCACGCTTTCTCAGACGTCCCCGCTACGGGTCCACCACTGTGATGTGACACTGGTGTCCCGCCACCATGTGAGCCGGGCAGGGGCGCGTCTGGTGCTTGGAAATGTGGTGTGAGCGGACAGCAGCAAGCAGGGAAAGGAATCGGCCGTCCAGAGAAAGAGCCTGGTGCCCCAGGGGCGGCCAACCGTGCATCCACGGCAAGGAGGGGTCAACCCCGCCTCGCGTCACTCTGCGCCCCCCTCCTCAGTCACCGCCCAGCTCCCTCTCGAAGACAGAGCGCGAAGGATCAGTCTGTCTTCGCCTGCTTCATGAAGACCTCACCTCCCGGCTTTCTCCCCAGCCCCGGCACTGGCTGCTCCAGGCAGATGACGTGTGACAAAGGTCCTTCCTTCCTTCCTCTCCTCCCCGCACCCGCCCCGCCTCCCAGCCCTGCAGGAACTCAGGAACCGTATCTTCACAGCTTAACCTGCTGTCCTCCATTTCGATGAAGCAGCAGGTAGATTCCCACAGCAGAATGCGTTACATGCTCACACGGTGAAGGCAGTAAGATTCCAAAGAAGTCAGAGATTTTCTCCGTATCTGGACGCAAAAAGATTCTCCTCTTTAAAGCTACTTTCAGAAGGTTACATACTGTTTGTCGCCACTTACTTGACATTCTAGGAAAGGTCAAACTGCAGGGACAGAAAACAGATTACTGGGTGCCAGGGGCTAGGGTAGAGGAGGGCCTGACCTCAAAGGGGACTTTCTGGGGTGATGAGGGCTCAGTATCCTCATGGGAGCTGACAGTCACACAAGCCTACACGGGCCTTAGAACTCAGAGAACTGGGGGCGCCCGGGTGGCTCAGTCGGTTAGGAGTCCAACTCTCGATTTCGGCTCAGGTCATGATCTCGCGGTTTGTGAGTTCGAGCCCCGCGTCGAGCTCTGTGCTGACAGCGTGGGGCCTGCTTGGGATTCTCTCCCTCCCCCCGTCTCTCTGCCCTGCTCCCTCTCTCTCTCTGTCTCAAAACAAAGAAACTTAAAATAAATTTTTTAAAAGTCAGAGAGCTGTCCACCAAAAAAAAATGTAAACCTTTAGAAAGAGAAAAATTCAATTTTTAATCGTTTTATGTATAACATGCGTCTACAGTAAAACCAAGGAGATCCAAGATGGGTTGAGGACTATCATAGCTGTAATCCACCAACGACAGCATTTCCACATGCATTCTGGGCTGAGTGATTATAAAGATGACCTGCAGAGCATTCGTACATATTTATGACATTACAAGTCTCCTTAGAACGAAGGGCTTTAAAAGACACTTCACAGAACATATGTCTATACGCACGGCTTAGCAAAAGTGCAGTTAAGAAGCCTGAATCACGGAAGCTGAAATCGCTCACGGTGGGCAAACATTCCACCCACACAAGTGCTCACAGCCCCGAGAGGGCTTGAGCGGCCGCGACAACCGCATGGAGGGGGAGGGGGTGCGCGTCCGGTTGTGAACTGAGCGTACGCTCGTGGCGGCCTGCCACGGGGCAGCTGGGGCGCGAGGCTACATCCGAGGCCGTTCGAGTCCAGTGGAGATGGAGACTATCTGGCAACTGCGAAGGGCTGAGGACGTACACGGGGGTCACTAACCCACACCTGTGGGGTCAGGGAGGGCTTTGAAGGGTGTGGTAGAACTTCCAGGGGATGGAGGGGGCAGACTCCCCGGGTCCCTCGGGGCTCCCTGGAGGCAGCAGAGAGTGTGACGAGGAGACTAGGTGAGACCTCTTGGCCAGTCGTGGCCGCACAGGGAAGCAGGTCTCCGGCTGCAATGCACAGAGTCAGTCACACCCAGATCTCCTTAAAGTGCACAGTCTGATTCATTACGTTTTGGGCAGGGGTCTGAGGCTGAGGATTTCTAACACGCTTTGTGGCCATACCCCTGCTGCTGGTCAGCGGGTCGCATTTTGGGGATGGCAACGACCGATACAGGAATTGCAGTGAGAGACTGGGATGCCCAGGGACAGCGTGTTGCAAAAGGAAAAGTGACTGAGTCCAGGACTCAGAATCTGCGTGCTGGACAAACTCGTACCCCGGCAGGCGAAGGAGAAGCAGCCCAAAAAACCTCTACGGGTGAGGGGTCAGGAGAGTCAAAGGAAGGGGGAGGGGTGAGGGGTCTTAGTTCTGCCAGAAGCACCAGCCTGGTGACGCTGGAGGAGGGAGGTGCTCTGACTCAACATCTGCGTCCCCAAGTCACATACTGCAGCTCTAACCTCCAGTGTGGCCGTATTTGGACACAGGCCGAGGAGGAGTTAATTAAGGTTAAATGGCGTCATAAGGCTGTTCCCTGATTCGATAGGACTTGTGGTCTTGCAAGAGGAGGCACCAGAGACTTGCCTCCCTCTCTCTCTCTGCGCACACACCGAGGAAAGGCATGGCCCGCACACAGCAAGATGGCGGCCGTCTACAAGCCGGGAAGAGAGCCCTCATCAGAAACCCAACCCGGACTTCCAGCCTCCCAAACCGTGAGAAAATTAATTTCTATTGTTTGAGGTACCCAGTCTGAGAAATTTTGTCGTAGCGCCTGAGCTGATGACACTGATTTGGGTACCAGGAAGTGGGGGGCTGTTGCAACAGACATGTAAGAATGAGGAAGCAGCCCCGGAAGTGGGTGACGAATGGAGGCTGGAGGAGGGCTGAGCTGCGGCTGGAAAAAGCCTGGGTTGCCGTGAAAGAACCGCTGGTCCCTATGTGCGTGTAAAGGCCATTCTGATGAGCTCTTGGCTGGAATGAGGACCTGTCATGGGAAATGAGAAGAAAGAGTCCCCCTGTCATAAAGCAGCAAAGAATTCCGGCTAAATTATAGTCTCTTGGGGAAGATAGGACTTGCGGGCCTTGGAACTGGACAGGTGGCGAGGACGCTTCTAAGCAGAATGTGGAAGGTGAGGGCTGGGTCCTCCTGACTGCTCACAGACGGTTTGAGAGGACGGAGATGAATGCAAGAAGGAGTGGTTATGTGGGAAGGACCGGAAACTGGACCACTCGGAAGATGCTCCACCTACTCATATTGAGGAAACGAGGAGGCCTGTCTGGAAGCGTCCCAACAACCCTCTGGTAGAGACCAGCCGGGAGCGAGCCGGAGTTCAACCAGCCACTTGAGCAGAAGCAGACCCAGAGAGGGATCGTATCGCAGGAACACTGCTACCCGGGACCACAGGGGACAGTAGCCTGGTACAGAACGGAAGAGGGCATGCCGATGTCTTGGATGCTACGGGACAGGACCGTAGAGCTCTCTGGCTGCAAACAGGCTTCATTCTCCAAGAAAAGGGAAGAATTCAGAAATCACGAGAATCATCAGGGCAGAGGGCAGCTCTCCAGGGGCAAGGCCCCTGTGCAGAGAGCCTCCAGCCAGAGGATGACTCTCGAGACTTAAGACAGACACAACCTTGCTAAATGTGGGGTGTCCTCGGGCCTGTCCCCCTTTCCCCTTTTTGATCTCTCACTTGGAACGGGACGTGTGTCCCTGCCCGTCCACCATGACATTCTGGAAGCACACAACTGGCTTCACGGGCTCCCAGCTGCACAGGAGACAGCCTGAGGCTGAATCTGACCTCGGGCCTCAACCAGAGCAGATTCAGATGATGTTCAGGTGAGATGTGGACTCAGGTTAGAGTGGATACCGGAATGAAGACCTGGGGGCCATGTGGATGGGAAGAACGTATTCTGCAAGTGACAAGGACATGCACCTCAGGGGGCAGTGGTGAAGTGCCAGGGAATTGACGGTGTCCCCTCAAAATTAGCGCTAACCCAGAGTGATGGTATTTGGAGATGGGCTTCTATGGAAATAATTAAGGTTAAGTGAGGTCATACGGGTGGTCCCTGATGTGACTAGCTGACTAGCACGGCGGGGGGGGGGGGGAACAAATGAATTCAGTGACGGCCAGAAGACAGCTGGTAAAACCAGGTCCGGCTTTGCCGCAGTGGCAGGGACAGCACAGTGGAGTCAGGAGGGGGCCTCACAGACAGGACGTTGAGTCAGCCACGACCCCGGGCAAAGCTGGCAGCCTCGTCCAGCCCCGGTCTCCCAATCTGTAGAATGAGAGGACAATGCTTTCTGGGCTTCACCCCAAGATCTTCTTTCCTCAGGGATTCGGAGGGAATGGACTCACTGGGGACCTGTCTCCTCCTTTCCCATCTGCCTCTCTGCCCCTCGTGGCGTGCTGGCCCGTCCCACCTCGTCCACTTGGGCTCCCTGGTGACCGTCAGCAGAGGGCGTGACCGATACTCCATCTGAGATACTCCGTCTGAGAGGACGTGACCGATACTCCGAGGGCAGATTGCCAAAGCATCACTTTCCCTGGCTTTTCCGAACACCCTGTGCTCGCGGGCAGCGTCCGAACCCTTGGTCCATTCGGAGCAGAGCAATCGAGTTAGAACTGACGACTGTGACATTATGCAGATTAACCTACGGGATGTTTTTACTAATTCTTCTTTCCTCACCCAAGAAGTGATGAGATCAAAGCCAAGTGTCCGTCAAATCTACCCGGGCATTTCTGTCCGTTCTTATTTCTTCAATCCAGCGTTAAGAAAACAAAAAGGTTTTCCTTCTTTCGATAATCGTCTCTGTAGCTGTTGTGGCAGCCAAAAAAAACTGAGAATTCTCAAAGCCCCAGATGAGTCGGTCAGGCGGCACTCTCAGTTATGGAAGGGTGCCTGGCTTGGGCTCCTTCCACGTAAAGGGACGACCATCTTTCCAGTTTATAATTTCTTAATTAGGTAACAGATTGCAGGGCTGCTGGAAGGATGACACTGCACACTCCTCCTCTCCGTTTCCCACCTTCCGCGGACACAAGGTCTACCCCCTTCACACGCACCCGTACCCACGCGCTCCCAAACACGCCCACGGGAAATCCTGCAAACACGGGCTCGTTGGTGTCGGTCACGCTGCTGCCACCGCCCAGGAGAAGGTGAGACAGACACCGAGAGGCCCAGGGCAGCTCCCAACTTAAGGCTCATTCAAACAACTCATCGCTTCTGCTCGTTAATTTCTACAGGCTCCAAAACTGTGGCTACTGACTTGGCTGGAAGTCCCACCACAGCAGATGCATCAATAAAACCCGCCAAGCCTTGATGTACGTGCACGTTATCCCACGACCGAGCACTCTGGAGACTTCCTCTCCCATGTTCGGGGTTTTTCTCCCCCCCCCCCCCCCTTCAGGAGCCGCACAACCCAGTAAGAGGGAAAAAGACTGTTAGGAAATTAAGACCTATTGTTTAATAGAACACACGGTCCCAAGGCATTTGCTGTGTCGTGCGTGGAGCGTGTCACGGGGTTTTTCAAATCACACGGCACCCCTACTGCGGAAAACACCAAGAAAGAAGCAGGGATACAATCAACTCTTAAAAACTACGTTCTGAAAAGTCTATCTGCTACCACACATGTGACAGCTACGGCTGCCAGTGGGAAAAAGCTGAAGCGTGTCCTGACCTGTTTCCAGTCGCAGGCTGCCTAATTTTACCGCCGAACCAACGTGGCCATATGTGTGATATTGTTGGAAATACTCCGGAAGGCATCTTCGCGGAACGTTGCGTCGAAGTGTTTTCCTTAACAGCAGTTGGAACCCAAGACCACAAATGGAACCGGTCCTAACATACAATAGTGATGAATTCCTTCCAGGTTTTAGTAACAGAAAAATGCTTCAGCCACCGAGTAGGGATAATAGATGATGATCTCTGGGGAAAGTCTCTAAGCCGTCACTGCTGTTCAGGGGACCCCGTAGCTGGGTCCGTATCCATCAGCTTTGCGTCCCTGCATGTAATTGCTGCTAACGAGCTCACCCGCAATAATGGCCTGTTAAATGGGAACTGAGGAACAAATCTTTCAGGAAGAATTTGAGTCATTTTTCCCCTCGCTACGTTACAATGGCGGCCGTGTATAATAAAAGCAATTAAGTGTTCTCTATTTAATACCTCACTGTGTCACTCAGCAAACCTCATGTCCCTTTCTTCACCTCTTTTATTACCGACGACACAAACCTCACTCATTAGTCTGGATCGCTCAGAGACCCTCCACGAGCGGGGGGCAGGCGGGAGTGACGGTCATCACGTCAGCGCCGCTCACCCTCCTCTCGAGGCCCCCGTCCGAGCTGGCCTCTGAGCTGCCCTGGCTCCTCGGACCTTCCACGGCACGGTGCCCCCTGACACGCCTGCCCTGTGGCTAGCTGACACGTTCTGTCCCCCGTCTCTCAGCAGGTGCTGCCATTCTGCCCCCCGTCCTCACCGACACCTGGTGCTCAGCGGGTCTCAACACCCCCTCTCTGCTGTGGACTCTTCAATGCTAGGCCTGACAGTAAGTCCTGCCTCCTCTCCCTCACGCCGCGGGGAGCCCGGGCGGCACCTCGTCCCCCAGCAGCTCTCGCAGATGCCTGGCGGCCCCCCGGCCTTCCCACCTGCCTCATTCCTGCCACGGGGGACTAACCACGGCATCTCACGTGCACTGGCCCACAGTGGCACACTCCTTCCGCAGCCACCGCTACCCAGACTTCTGACCCAACGGAAGACCCCCCTTTCCTACTGCTGGTCCCTCCTGGTTTCACTTCCCTCCATGACCCCATGAGTGTCCATGGTTCCTCGAGAAAAGCACTCCTTCAAAAACGCCTTTAAGTCCCAACTTCACTACCTGCCAAATTTGCAGCCCCAGCTGGTACCAAGCACAGGACCCCAACGAGCCCACCGATCCACCAGCGGCCCACACGGTCTTCGATCATCTCCTGACTCCTTCCTCCACCACGAGAAGGGCCCTCTCCCAGAAGCCAGAAGGTTCTGGAGGGAGCACAGTGAGTTCAAAGGCCCTGGGGTCGGCAGGGGCTTGCCATGTTAGAGCCACAGAGAAGGCGCTGTGGCCGGACAGAGCAGGTGGAGAGGGCCACGCAGGCCTCAGGCCTCTGTCACATGCCGGTGTCCCGCCAGCCTGCAGGGGGAGCCACGGTGCCAGGAGACCGCCCTTATTTCAGGCTGAAGAGCACCTGGCCGCCTGCAGAGACCAGTGTGGACAGGGAACGAGAGGGGAAGCACAGAGACCAATCAGGGAGGCTGCTCAGGAAGCGGTCAGCTTGCGGCGCTGGGAGGGGACGGGTTTCCTGGCACCTGTGAACCACAGCACACCGGGCCACTGCTGGCCGCAGCCACTGAAGCTTCAGGCCCCGCCCGCCATGCAGGGCTCCTGAGGACTGTTCTTTCGCCTGTGGGGACGCAGACATAGGCTCTTGGTGCAGCACTCCGTGATACAAACGTGTCAAGCACCCCATGGAAACCACGCTCAAAAGCATTCGTCTTTAAACTGGGATCCACGGAGGGTACTTCAGGTAAGCTAGAGCCTCTATTTCTCCCCCGTTGCTGGAGCAGCACGCTTGTGCACACGTGTGTGCGCACACGCACACACGCACACACACACACACACAGAATTACCCGGACGACGTTTGCATTTTGATGAGTAAAGAACCACTCTTTGAACCACATTTTTCCTAGGCTTCGTACTGAGCTTTTAAACTTAGCCCCAAACCTGAACAGAAAGGCACATAAACAAAACAAAATACCCAAATTCTGTGTGTGTACACGTTTGGAACCAGTTTTGTGTTAAAACGATACAACCACAAAAACCAGTAAACTAGGAGACGCTAAGAACCTGTTACTTCAAAAGCAACCAAAAACGGACGACCGAACTTCCAGACAAGGAAGAATCCACACTTACCCCTGACACCAGGCGGGAGGTTCGTGGGGAGGGGATATCCACACCCGTGGCCACACGCTGGCGTGGCCCTTACGTAGTTTTGCAAGAACTTTGACCCGTTGGGTTTTCACGAGCTGGCGGAACCGTGTGCGTGGGGTCCGAGGTGTGCTGGGTGAAAACAGGTGTTTCAGACCCCGAATGACAACTTTCCATAATCGAACACAGGACGTGGTGGCTGACGACCAGACCTTCCACAGGTAAACAGCCAACTGTAAGGTGCTTACAAAACAACGTGGGCAACGTATCTCACAAACTCTGCAAAAGACGGTTGGAACTGAAACGCCAGACTGAATCACGGGGCTTCTGAGAAATATTGGGCGGGGGCCTGGGGATCAGACAGGGCACCTCTGGGCCCTGAAGAAGACCGGGAGAATTCACTGAAGGCCGGCCTCGCCCCTGCCGCGGAGCACCTTCCGGCTGCAGAAGAAGACAGAGAGCTCCCTGCAATGCTCTGCAGGTTCCCGGGGCTGGGCCCAGAAAAGGCTGTCAGATAAAGTGGAAAGATCTAGTCCAACAGCCCGAGAATTAAGACACACGTCTCCCTTAGATGCTCCTAGGCAAAGATTTTGTCGGTTCTCAGGAGGAAGGGATGGTAGGAAACATCAGAACCACGTTGTAACTATGGCATTATTGGTTGCGGTACAGGAAGTCACACACCCACAATTACACGAGTCACATGAATTCGTTTGTAATAGAGTCAGCCCGTGAATATGGGGTCAATAATTTATAGCTAACCCCTTCTGTTTACAGAGTCTCAAGCTGGTTTTTAAAAGTTAACTCTCATACCCAGAGGTGACGGGTAACCACGCTGGACAGGTGCGCTGAAGACTGAAGGGCAGGGCCACCTCGCCAAATGTGCTTGATCAGGCCTGTCCACGTTTGAGTGCTTTTCAGGCTTCACCTGAATTATAAGTTCACAGTGGCTCAGACAGCAAGGTGGGCCACAAGCACTCACTCCGAGGACAGGAAGAGGGCAGGAAGTTATCCCACGTGAGACCGCTTCACATTTCTGCAGTGAAAAGCCCAGCATCACATCCCATTCTCGGGTCGGAGCAGGATCAGCCTACAGGTGTGGGGAAGTGAGCCCCAGAAGGTGGACACGACCCCTCTCTCAGCCGAGGGACGGGGTCCAGAAAGCTCAGGGACCATGACGCTTCCTGTTGTGACACCAGCATTTCCCAACCACCCTGAGAAATACAGACATGAGAGAAGGTCTGGAAGTTTACATTGCTAGAGACTCCGGAAAAACCCCGCTTTCTGCCCCCTCCGTGCGAAGGGAAATGCCCAGCTCAGCCCTCACAGATCGGTCCCCAAACCTCTCTGCCGTGGACGCAGGAGGGGACCCCAGACACAGCCGGAGACAGAAGACCAGGCCTCTAGGAACCACCATCTGGGCTCAGAATAGCAAATCACTTGATTAACTTTCCCAACTAGTTAATGGTGCCACCATTAACCAAGAATATATAATCCTTAGAAGAACAAAAGAACATAATAATATTTCTTGGTACACTTTCCTTCTCCAGCACAAAACTTTAAAAATCTCTTTAAGATATGTGCCAGGAAACCACAAGAAATATGTCCACGTTTAATGGCCTAACGATTTCTCTCTGTATTCTAATTTTAGTGCTAAATTTGAGATTCTGGAAGTAGTATAAAAAAAAGAGAAAGTTTTCACTCGGGTTCCTAAGAGGATGATGGTAATACTATGCTTGCATGGATTTAGGCGGTATCTTTAGGCCGCTGAACTTGAAAATATAATACAAATAAAATGATAACGAGAAATTACATGATAGAGAATCCTCTTGTATGTCAAGGTCTGGGTTAGGCGTCTTCCGATATTATTCATTTGCTTGTGGTGTAACCCAGACAGAGGGGCTGTTATCCATAATTGGTATCTGTAACATCTCTGAGTCACTAATCGGCCACACAGTGGTATCCCCACTTCTCTGGTGAAAAATTAAAGTGGTGTGCCCCCCTCCTCGGTCATCAGCAAGTCACTTGCGGAGGGGTGATGACCGTTTGGTGTTCCTGCTCCCGGCCCAGCCCTCCCGGGGCCTCTCCAACTCCTTAAAACTCTGAAGACGGGGGAAGAAAGATTATTACTCTCTCCCGGCGGGTGTATTACATCCTTCAGCAGACTGTGGGGTCACCAAGTGCCACCCAGATACAAGGAACCACACTTTCTTACACATGGTACGACAGGCAGCCTCTGAAGTGCTCCCGACGACCCCCCCGGCCCCCACATTCACTCCCTGTGGAATCCCCTCAACTCACGCGGGGGCAGAGCCCAGTGACATGTTTCTCACAAGCAGAGCAGGATGGAGAAGGCGTAGCTCTCATTAGGTCCTGAGGGCTGGGACTGCTGTCTTTCTGTCACTCTCGGCCCAGCCTGCTTGCTGCTCTGATGAGGGAGACTGCCCCCCAAACTGTGTGGAGACGTCCTGTGGACCCAATGTGCAAAGATGGTCCTGGGCTAGGGCTGGGGGTAGACGGGAGATCAGAGACCTTCCCTTGAGTAGCTGACAATGTAAAAATGGGCAAACAAACCAGTTTACGTCAAACAACTGGGAAATGGAACAACACTGCAGTGAGCCTAAGTAAATGAGAGGAAGGCACACACAATGAATAGTATAAAATTAAACTTAAAGTGTCTCTCCTTCGGTCCTTACTGCCCTCAAGACACTGCCTTACTTACTATCTGTATCCAAGCTCTTGGACTCTCTGTTCTGGTTGCCCCATTCTCTCCCGGCCCTTATCCACCACTTCTACTCCAGCCACTGAATGCAAGCTTCAACCAACCCCAAGTGGGTGCATTTGGAGAGCCCCCAGACCTGGCCCCGGACGCAGCCATAGAGCCCCTTTGTGCTCAGAGGCATGCAACCTAGAAGTGCGGTTGCGGGAGCTCGGTGGGTTGGGCTACCCTTCATGGATGGAGGACAGGGGCTGACAGATAATGCGTCCTCTCCGAGCCTCCCAGGCGGACCTCCAAGATGCACAAGGCTGCACAGAAGGTCCAAAGGCATCCAGAGCGAGTTGGTCACGATGGTGACCAATCTGGTGGCAGAGCATTCCCCCTGGGGCTTCGAGGAAAGGTGCAGGACAGAAAGTGAACCAGGACTTCAGCACCACGGGCATGGCATCTCACACCACAAGGAAGAGTGACATCACCGTGAGAGACAGAGGACCTGCCAGGGCGGAGCCCCATGCTACAATGTTCAGACGTCCAGAGTCCACAGTGGCCAGCTTTCCTCCTCTTTGGGGCATTTCCTTTCTGTTACACACATAATAAGACACTTTGTGGCCTTTTCTCCCATCGGTTTGGACTCTCTTCTTACTCCTTAGAAGATTTATCGTTTATAACCTTTACAACATATTGAACTTTCTCAGACTCAGTCTTATGCCTTCTTCACTTCCATATAGCTCCTGTAACTGTCCCCATGGGTCACGTCATCTACACCCACGGTTGTACTTCCCTCCTTTAAGTTAATTACTTTTGAAATTTTCTCCATTCCAGACACGGCTTATGGGATTCACACCCGTACATATTTTTTAATGTTTATTTATTTTTGAGAGAGAGAGAGAGAGACAGAGTGTGAGCAGGGGTAGGGGAGGGGCAGAGAGAGAGGGAGACACAGAATCCGAAGCAGGCTCCAGGCTCCGAGCTGTCAGCATGGAGCCCAACGCGGGGCTCGAACTCCTGAACCTTGAGATCATGACCTGACCTGAAGTCAGATGTCTAACCAACAGAGCCACCCAGGCGCCCCCCAACCCATCTTTCCAGCTATTTTCTTGTAAATTGTAAACTCTTGTTAAACGCCCCAGAGTTGCTTGAAACTCAGTTCCAGAAGCAAGCCCATGAACAGCCCAAGATATCGCCACCCTCTTTGTAACCCTGAACCTGATGGGCGAGCCCCGTCTTATCTCTAGCCACACTGGGTTTCTCTGTACCTCTTATTCACCACACACACCCTCCCCACCGGACTCTGTCAGAGTCCAGCTGAAGTTCCGATTCCTTCTGGAAACCTTTCTGGGTCTACCTAACAGGGTCAAATTTTTGTTTTATGCTCACGAAACTCCTCTTGGCAGTTCTACGCAAGTGGCACTGGTTATGTGCCTACGTGACTGTATTGCAGGCTCCATGACATAAGGTAGCTTGCCTCTTTTGCACGACTTAGTGCACAAAATGAAACTGAAGATATAAAAGAATAATTGGACATGTCTCCGCAAGACTAGAAGGAGCTTGAATCTTCCTGAGGAAAGAGCCCTGTGTCCAAGCCCTAGAGAAGAACACTTTACCTAGGTTTGCCAGGAAAGTGCTTTCCATGGGCTATCCCATCCAGTCCCCACCTGAGCATGGCTAGATGCCCACTGACCCCTTGTTTGAGGCAGGAAGCTGGGCTCCAAAGAGTTGATTGTTCCAGATAAGCACTTGAGCCCGGGGGCTGCTAGATTTGCAAGTGCACTGTGGGCGGGGCAGCAGAGAGGAGCAGTTGGAAGAATTGCTGTTTTCCTAATGCAAAGTGCAATATTTGGATATTCTGGGTGGAGCTGTGACCCAATGTATTGAAATGTTATTGCAAATGAAACATTTATGCTATTACACGAGAGATGCCTGGTAATTGGACAGTTGGTTCATACAAAACTATTTTTTATGACAGTCTTTTCAATGAGAAGTTGAGTTAGTGCCTAGAAACAAGGTATCCTGGCTGCCTTTGAAACACACAAATAAGGATGTGATAGACGTAGATCCAAAGATAGAATTCCAGTTTCCCTACCATCAGATAGGAATCACATATGGTCATACCAATTTGGGAAACACTGTGTAACCCACATGAGAATATGAAAAGCTTCAACATATCCTCAGTAAAGAAACTTACTTGATTGTGTTTAACTAGAGTTCTTAAATTTATGTGACTATGGAAACTATTTTTTTTTAATATCCAGGGATAATGACACAGACATTAAAAACAAAGTCAAAAGTCCTGGCTTGTGCCATTTCCTCCAGAATTACAGATCTAGACCCTTCCCTTGAAAGCCACCGACTTTTCTAAAAATATCTGCATCTTAAGTTATCCAGTTAGGAAGTTATGTCTAACACCCAACTCCAAGTCGTCCTGCAGAGGGCCAACATTTCCTCCAGAAGAACAGGACCCGTGCTTAGTTGTACGTCTGGTAACTGCTCACTACTTGAAAACCATGCAGGGTTGTTCCTTCGATTCAAGTTTAAAGTATCCATTTGCACAGAATTTTTACAGAGCACACATTTTCAATACTTCAATTAGTTTTACCGTTCACTAAATCCACTCCTAGTTTCTTACACTTTCCTACTCCAACACAGTCCTACCCCAAAGGCCAACGGATGCTGCGTGGTGAGAAACGGTTCCTTCAAGGTTCCTGTGGACAGCCAGTGTTTTTACATGGCAAAGACTCATATTTAGCAAAGTGTTCTTTACCAAAAGAGTCATCGCTTGGAATGGGAGTCCATGGCACTCTTTCAGAAGGGGCATCGGGAAAGACAAGGAAGACCGATGGAGAGTTCTACCACGCACAGAACAGAATCATGGATGTGCCCAGATCCCCCCGATGAGCAGATAGGAGACTCTCTTCTGTAAGATTTGGGAGAACAAATACAAAGTGTTGTGCTGAAGGCTTCTAGGAGCAGGAAGCTCATGAGGAAACCAGGCAACCCATCCTGGTGTTGAGACCCTCCCACTGAGAAAAGAGGCTCTACTAAGATGACCTAGTATCTGTCTTCCTAAGCTTTTCTCACATGGGTGTTGGCTGTGTCTCTCCCAGACAAACCCACGACCAAGGCATTACCCCATCCCTATGAGAGCCTTCAAGTACCTGCTGAGTTTTTTTCTCTTATTCAAGAGTAGAGATGACACTTTTGGTAGTGTCCGTGAAAGGAGCTGAACCACTCTGTGATCCACATCCAACACGCCCATGTGCTTGAGGCTTAGAGAGGCAAGCCCAGGGGTGGGTATAGGACTCGCACAGTCCCAAGGCTGAAGGATGCCTTCTACCACGTCCAGTTCCCTAACCTCCCGCAATCAGATAAAGATGACCAGCTGTTCCAAAGGAGGTGGATGGAAACAATGAAAACTTTTGTGTTATGGACAT
This sequence comes from Lynx rufus, assembly GCF_022079265.1. NCBI lineage: Eukaryota > Metazoa > Chordata > Mammalia > Carnivora > Felidae > Lynx > Lynx rufus. The sequence goes on along the minus strand of NW_025814856.1, from coordinate 166,890,447 downwards.
TAAAACAACAGAAGGTGGAAGAGTGGAGACAGTTTTTCACAAGATGTACATTTTGAGGAAAAAGATGGAAATCTCCAATAAATAATCCAGCTGTCAAATACCTTTTAAAAGAAATTCTAAAAATTCTAGGATTGGGCTTGGATCTCCATGCAAACCAATCCCCCAGGTACTCCAGCGGGATGTAATTCAACAAGCTAGCCTTCTCGTGCCGGGACAAGAGCCTCTCAAACACACCAAGAAGGTGTTCAGGCTTGACTTAAAATCCAGGTACCCTTAGAGCTCACAGAAGCGTCACAAAACCCTGGACAGAATGGTCTCAGAAGAACAGGAAAGGCAGTGGAATTCTGTATTTTGCTTGCCAGAGAATAAAGTTCCACAAATGGACATTTCTAAAGTTGCTAATCTCTTATAAGCTGAACATCTGCTTCACTGATACAAATAAATTTCACCTTCAAGCTCATTTAAAATTAAAGAGCCAAGATGAATTTTAAATTATGAGCATGTTAAAAGAATAAAAGGAAAAGAAAGAGCTAGTTTTAGGCAGCCACTAAAGCCCAGAGTGAGATTTTATAGAAACTTCTGGTGCGATTTTATGGGAAGCTCATATATGAAGTGCTAAAAACAGGGATTTATATAATGAAAAGTGATATTTCAAGTCTTGTCTAGAATACTATGATGGCTAAGAGATAATTAACATTTCATTTTAGTTTAGGGAGAACCTGACAGTTGGTTTTTGTTCTCGGGATAAAATTTATGGTATGATTGAGAAAATGGCAAGAGAAAGAGCTGCACAAAAGGGTAAGATAAATCTTTATAAAAAGACAACTGCTAATCACGTCCCTCAAGAAAATCCTACGAAATTGCCCCTAAAAGGAGTGATTTTTTTTTTTTTTTTTTTCTGCCAAAGGGATTTTTATACCTTTCTTCTCTCCTAGGTGGCAGTGTGGCATAAAAGGAGACTAATTCGGGACCCATCAACCGTTTCAGGATTCCAAGACCACGGAGAATGAAGGTTCAAGGGAAAATACTTAATAGGGTCTCAGAAGGGAGAAACGGTTTTTTATAGACAGAAAAGAATGGTACTTACTGGCTCCACATTGTATGAAAACAGAGCATATTCCTTATCTGGAGAGATTTCATATCGGATGGCTCTTAATGATTCCTAAAAGGAAAAAAAAACACAAATAATTTTATTTTTTTAACATTTATCTATTTTTGAGACACAGAGAGACGGAGTGTGAGCAGGGGAGGGGCAGAGAGAGAGAGAGAAGGAGACACAGAATCCGAAGCAGTCTCCGGGCTCCGAGCCGTCAGCACGGAGCCCAACGTGGGGCTCAAACTCCTGAACCTTGAGACCATGACCTGAGCTGAAGTCAGCTGCTTAACTGACTGAGCCACCCAGGCGCCCCTAAACGCAAAGAACTTTAACGTGTGACATGTAACATAGCTCAGAATCTTGTAGTGAATCTGTGCTTGCTGCTTCTGTTTTCAAAATCTGCTAATATAATTTGTATGCAATAAATTCGCTGAAGTCTATTAAAGATGGCAATATCTTTTCTTTGCTGAATAATATTCAGGCAATTGAGACTTTTGCACATTTTGTTCATTTTTTTTTTCAAATTTCAACAAAGCAATACTTACGGTTATCTATGGAAACAAATCAATAGAAGTAAAGATGAAAACCAATCATCCCGTCCCACAAGACTCTGTCCTCTCTGTACCTTTAAACTTAGAAGCTGACTTTAAGCAGACTGGTCCCCAATTTTTTTAATGTTTATTTATTTTTGACAGAGAGAGAGACAGAGAATGAGCAGGGGAGGGGCAGAGAGAGAGCGAGACGCAGAATCCAAAGCAGGCTCCAGGCTCCGAGCCAACAGCACAGAACCCGACGTGGGATGGAACCCACAGACTATGAGATCATGACCTGAGCCAAAGTCGGACGCTTAACCGGCTGAGCCCCCCAGGGGCTCCAAGAAGATGGTCCCTAAAAGGCAGAATTACATTCTACACATTGTTTTGCAGCTTGCTTTTTCACCATGATAGACACCGGCCCCCAAGTCAGTCCGTGTGCAGAGGACCAGCTGTGTTTCTTCCTTCAAATATCTTCATGGTACACAGGCAATCTTACCCACATGAAATCATCAGAAAGGCTATTTCCCTTCCACTCCCCCCCCCCAACCTTCTCCGCTGTGATTCTGTGCAGACCCCACGCCCACTCTCTGTCCACCTGTCACGGGCAACCCTACCAACGATCATACGGCCACGTGCAAACACACAGATGTGTAACCACAACAAAAAGTGACATCACACCATACATCCCTCACCTGGGTTTTCTTGAGCAACAATTGGTTTGGCCTGAAGTGCTGACCTTCAGAGCTTCCACAGACCTACATGGTGTGGATATCTCTTGATTTACTCAGTCCTTACTAAAGCGTGGTTACAGAAGATTCTTGGTATTCATGGCAGTAATGTTCTAGAAAGTCCCCACGAACTCTGGGTTAGGGAAAACTGCAGCACACTGTTCCTAAGGGAAACGCAGCGCTAGGTTCTGGTGAGGGTCTGGTCACAATACTTTGGTCAACCAATCTATACAGAACCTTGTTTCACATGTGTTTCCGCTTAAAGACATCTTATTTTTTTTAAGTTTTTTTTTTAACGTTTATTTTATTTGTGAGAGAGAGACAGAGTATGAGTGGGAGAGGGGCAGAGAGAGAGAGAGAGAGAGGGAGACACAGAATCTGAAACAGGCTCCAGGCTCCGAGCTGTCAGCACAGAGCCCAACGCGAGGCTCGAACTCACGAACCGCGAGATCACGACCTGAGCTGAAGTCAGACGCTTAACTGACTGAGCCACCCAGGCGCCCTTCAAGACATCTTACTGACTGTATGCCGTTGACTCACTGACACTGAACTCATAGTGAACAACACTATACTCAGCCTGAACAAATCATCTCACAAATGTGTCTTCTCCGGATGGCACATCACAGCCTTCTTGCATTTCGGAACACTACCGCACTCCAGCATTATCCTTGGGGGCCATTTTAAACAGCATAATCACCAAGAAAAAGCACAAAGAACATGGAAAGCAGGGCACGACATAGACCACACACACACACACACACACCTGTTCACAGCATGAGATCTGGAACCCCAATTTTTTGGCCACTATGCACACATCTGGGAATGACTGGAAAAGCACCATGAGTGTTCATCTGGACATTACAGGCACAGTTTAGCACACGGCCGCCTCTGCAAACACAGAAGCCGTGAGCGGCGAGGATGGGCTGGGATGTGTGTCCAGTACAGTTACGACACGCAACATTGCAATAAAAATCCTCACCCACGTTTGTTTTTTATGGAACACATTTCTAAGGGTGGGGCTGATGATGCACAAGTTTTTAAAAAGTGCAAATAGATATTGCCCAGTTGTTTTTCGAAATGTTTCTGGAATTAACACTCTCATTACTGATGAGCGAATGCATCCTTTCTCCCTTCTCTGGCAGAAGTGCTGCTATCCATTCTTCCGTTTGACCCTCTGATGGATGTCAGGTGGTGCCTCGCTGAGAGTTTAGTTCCTATTTCCCTGCCTCGGGCACATTTGATCCTCACTGGATATTTCTGGCAATGCGGATTTTATCTTTAGAAAACTGTCCATCCCTGTCTCCTTGAAGGTACCTGTTATGCTGAGTTTTCTATTTTTTCTGAAGCTCACTCCTACCATGTTTTTATCCCCACTTCTCTTCTCAAGGTGACCAGAGACTAACTTGCTTAATGTCGTCATGATGTCTCAATTCTCCTCTTGGCACAACTCATCACTTGCTCCTCCTCAAAACCCTGTCTCCACTTGGCTTCTAGGACGCACACCTGGTTTTCTCGTACCTCCTCGATGCTTCTCTTCATGCACGTTTGCTGGTTCCCTTCATTTCTCTGACCTCTGAATGTTGGAGTAACCAACATAAATGACTGGGTTTCCTATCAGAAATCACATCCTAGGTGACACCATCCACACTCGTGGCTATGAAATCCAAGTACCTGCTGACGATTCCAAGCGTCACATGTCCAAGACCCTGTGAACCCAACTGGACTTGACCCTGACCTTCAGATGTGTATGTCCCACTGCTTCCCTGGCCCCTCCACTCGAATGTCAAGTGGGAGACTCAAGGTAACATGAATACAATACAGCCCCTCATATTCTGTCCCTTCTCCCTCAGCCCCAGCAACCCCACCCCCTCAGTCGCTCAGGGCAAACTCCTGGCTCTCCTCTCCTCTGTCTCACACATCTTAGATCTAGCCAAGCAGAAACCACTGTTAGGCTATCATCAGAGTCTATTCAGAACAGGCTTTCCTTCCCCCCGCCACCACCCTGGTCTCAGCATGAGTCTTCCGCTCAGGCCATGGCAGTAACGGTGTCCCCAGCGGTTCCAGCGGTGTCCCCAGGCTCTAACTTTGTCCCCTGCACTCTACTCTAGCTGGAGGGGCCGAGGCCAGCTTTTCAGTACAGGAATCATCACCTTGCCCTCTGCTTGAAGCCACACCACCTTGGCTTCCATCACAGTGGGCTAAAAGTCAAAGCTCCCACTGAGCAGTGGGGCTACTCCTTGGTCCCCACCTCCAAGTATGGCCTCTTGACCCTGTGCACCCCAGCCACACTGCCACTGCTGTCTACACCTTCCATGAGCACGCCAGGCACACGCTGGTTTCATGGTCTTCATGACTGGTCTTCCTCTTGCTTGAAAAGCTCTAGACTGTCACCTGTCAGCTTTCTTCTCAGGAGCCTCCTTCTAAGTGAAGACTTCCCTCTCTTCCGTGGCCATGAGATCTAGAAATCTCAATAGGCTTGCCTCCAATTTTTCATAACCCTCATCCCTTATTTTCCTAGGCGTACGCACTATTAAAATAATGTATATTTAACCTATTTATCTTATTTAGTGCCCGTCCCCTCCCCTAGAATGTAAGCTTCTCGAAACGAGGGCTTCTGAAAGAAATCTTTAACTTCTCTCTGCAATGCTTTGTAGTTTTCAGTGTACAGCTCTTGCCTGTATTTTGTTAGATGTATCCTAAGTATTTGGCATTATTGATGTTTTATATATGTAAAATATACACATCTCAATATTCAGTTGTTTATTGCTAACATATGGAAATAGAATTGATTTCGGTACCTTGACCTTTTGTTCCGCGACTTTGCTAAATTTCATTAATTGTTATAGCAATTTTTTTGTACATTCTTTAGAATTTTCTATCTAATCATATTTTCTGTGGCTGAAGAGTTTTTTTTCCCCACTCCTTTCCTCATTAGATGCATTTTGCTTCTTTTTATAGCCTAATTACACACTAGAGAGCCGCCAGTATAATGTCCGGAAATATAATGAAGGTGGACACCTCGCCTTTTTCCTGATCTCAGGGAGAAACATCCAGTCTTCATTAGTAAGTGTATTAATGGCAGGTGCTTTTGTAGATGTCTGTTATCAGGTTGAAGATGCTCCTGTCTATTTCCAGTTTGCTCAGAATTTTTACAATGGATGTTGAGTTTTCTAATGAGTGTTGAATTATCTCAAATGCTTCTTCTGCATTTTTGGAGATAATTATGCTGTTTTGCTCTTTTTAGTCTGTCAAAATGGTTAATTACATTGTTTGATGTTCAAATGTTGAAGCAAACTTGCATTCCTTAGATAATCTCTATAGGTCATGATGTATTAACCCTTTTATATACTGCTAGACATGATTTGCTATTTTGTTGAGGATTTTTGCACCTGTGTTTGTAAGGGACATTAGTCTGTGGTTTTCTTTTCTGGTAATAACCTCTTTTGGTTTATACTTGAGGGAAGTGCTGGCCTAATAAATGACTTGGGAAGTATTTCCTCCTCTTCTATTTGTTTTGTAAGTTTTTACAGAACTGGTATAATGTTTTCCTTAAATGTTTGGTAGAATTGACCAGTGAAGCCATGTATTTGCACCTTGAATTTTCTACATGTGGAACTTTTTGACCATTAATTCCTTTTACATCAATATAGGACTATTGAGAGTCCCTATTTCACTTTTAGTGAGCTGTGATAATTTGTATCTTTTAAGGATTTATTTATTTCACTTGTTTATTCTCATTTCATTGTCAAGTTTATTGATATATGGCTACTACAAATATTTTCGATTACCCTTTCCAAGCCTGTACTGATGGGACTTTCTTCTGTTCCTATTATTGGTTTTTGTCCTTTATCTTTGTTCTTGATCAATTTCATGAATCTTTTCCAAAAACCAGCTTTGGGTTTTGTTTATTTTTTTTCTGCTATTTTTTTCTTTTCCATATGGTTGATTTTTCCCTTTATTGCCTTTCTTCTGCATACTTACACATCATTCGTTTTTCTCTAGTTTTGTTTTTTTTAAGGTGCATGCTTAGATCTAATGATAGGAGCACTTAAAGCAATAAATTTCCCTTTAAGTGCTGCCTACCTGCACGCCATAAATTTTCATTTTATATGTCTTAATTTCCCTTCATTTCAACACATTACCTAATTCCCATCTGATTTCTTCTTTGGCCGATTCGTCACTTAAAAGCAGGTTGTTTAATTTTCAATCATCAGGCCACATTCCAGATATTTTTCTGCTATTGATTCCTACTTTAATTATGTATTTGCCAGACACTGGTCTTTGCGTAATTTCCAACCTCCGAGATAAACTGAGACTCATTTAATGGCCCAGACTTTTATCAGTTTTGGTGAATGTTCCACGTGTGCTCAGAATGAACGTGTTCTCTGTTGGTGAGGGATGTGACCCATCAATGTCAGTTAGGTGAGTTGGTTGACTGTGCTTTCAAGACTTTGGTCTCTGTACCGATCTGTTTTCCTACATGTTCTATCAACTACTCAGAGAGGACCGTTGGAACCTCCCACTTCAGTTGTGGATTTGTCCACTTCTGGTTTTGGTTCAACCGATTCTGGCTTCAAATCTTATAGGTCTATTGCTAGTTGCATATACCTTCAGCATTCTTCTGCCTTCTTAAAGAACTGACCCCTTCATCCTTATGAAATATTTCTTCTTATTTCCAGTAGTAGGGACTCTTCTGTAGTCTACTTTGATATTAACAGGACCATTCAGGCTTTCCCTTGGTTAATGTTTGGATGGTATGTCTGTTTATATTAATTTAATTTTAACCTGTGTCTTTCTACTGAAAGTATATATCATAGAAGGCTTAGAGCTGGGTCTTGCTTTTTAAAACTCACCTTTGAATCCTTTGGGAGTAATAAGGGAAGCTTATGGACATAATGATATAGGAAACCTGTCCTTTATACTATAGTTATCTTCCACCCTGCATTGTATCAGATTTCTGCTCTGGATGTCCTGCCCAAGAAAATTCTAACATGTTCCAAAGATTTTATGTGTATATGTTTGTGGTTTTTAGTCACCGTAGACTGTAGGAGAAAAGAATTAGAAGTCTTATATTAAAAGGAACTGGACATCTTCACCACATTTAAAGACCCTTTTATAAAAAAACAGATGCATTTTTTTCAGGACTAGCCAATTCATTTTCTTTAAGTTCCCACCAAAAGCTTAGCTACACGTTGACCACATTTACCTCTCCTGGCACTGTTCATTCCCTTATGTAGACCAAACTTTCACCCGGTATAATCTTTCTTACCCCAAAGAACTTCCTTTCACTTTCTCAGAGTGCTAGTGTGTGGTCAGTGAATGCTCTCGGATATTGTCTCCAGTTTACTTTATCTTTAACTTTGAAAGATATTTTTGTTGCATGTAGAATTCTAATCTTCAATAAGACTTTGTAGTCTGCGTTAAGTCTTATGCTGTTCTTAGATTTATGAGAGAACTTTTGTTTTTGTTCATATAGTGAATGAAATATTCTAGGTACTGAAGTCTGTGAAGAGAAAGCAACAGATTTATTCACATATTTTCTGTATTCAGCCAGATGAAAATTTTTCCTTATTAATTACAGCTTAGGTAAACTAACGTCTTTTAGATTTTCTAGGGATGGAATTATGTTACCCAGAAAAGAAAGACATTTTTCTTTCATTTTCTAGTTCCCCATCACTTACTCTGCTTGTATACGGCATTTCCTGCTATCTCCAAGAGCACATTAAATAGGAATAGTGATGGTGAGTACTGTGGCCCGACTGCAATTGACATAGTTCTACTGTCTGCCATTGAGATTGCTTTTCGCTGCTAGTTGGCTTAGGGTAAATGGTTTTTGTCATATTTAGGCAGGTTTTCCTTTTCATCTCACCCAGAAATTTTATTAGCAGTTATTGATAAGCTTTACCAGGTACCCTTTCAGTGTCTGTGATGTAATCATCAAGGATTTTGCTGTTATTTTGTAGTTGTAATGGGTTTTGCTGATTGAGTTCTTGATATTTAAGTGCTGCTGTCAGGAGTACACGATTCAGAGTGAATCACGATTCGGATACATGAGTGGGTCCACTTGCCAATACTGCGGTTATAACGTCTGTAGCTACACCCGCTGGTGAGACTGGTGTGCAGTTCCCATTTTGCATTATTTGGGGCTGTTTACTCACACTCAGTAATGTAATTTTTAATAACATGACCCTGATTTTTATGATTTTTTTTAAGTTTGTTTATTTTTGAGAGCGCCGAGGAGGGGCAGAGAGAGAGAGAAAGGGAGAGAGAGAATCCCAAGCAGACATCCGTGCTGTCAGCGCAGAGCCTGATGCGGGGCTCAATCCCACGACACGATCATGAGGTCATGGCCTGAGCCGAAATCAAGAGTCGGATGCTCAAATGACAGAGCCACCCAGGCGCCCCTATCCTGACTTAGAAAAACATCAGTCTACACATATGACGAGCCCATATGTATGGAAATGTCGGCGTGTTGCCGGTGAGACACTTATGCCAAGGGCTGGTGTCTTGTTTTCATGTAATGGATAAATACCTGGGTGATCATAAACGCAGAGAAGGAAAGGCGGCCGTGAGTGAAAGAAAAAGATATGGGATGATGGAATGCTCCAAATCATCAAGGAATGGAAAAGAAATGGAGGGCAGGGAGTATAAATACGTCCCTGGGCTGTTTTGTGAAAATCGCCTCAGAAAGGAAAACAAGGAAATAAGTAAGATTGGTAACGATAAAACCAAAGGCAGATGCTGAGAAGATGACACAAGTTATGGGGACACCCTGTGCACCTTGAGGGGAACACACATCAGCCTTGGCCACACAGGCGGTGGTGAGCTGCCCGTCCCCGTGCACGAGGAAGGAGGGAGCGTGTGCACCTGGGGGTCCTCCCAGGGAAGGCAGCCACTGTCTGCATCTGGGCCCTTGATGCACCCTAAAAATCATTAAATTTGGAGTCAGATCGAAGCAGGTGCCGCCCCTGCACTGGTGGTACGAGCCAGAAGAAACCTGAAAATGCAGCCGGACAGAGCAGGGCAGACCCACCACCGAGAAAAGCTCTCACTTCGAAAACAGGTAAATCCGCACGGTTGCGTCGGCAGGTGTTGCATCAGGCTGGCCTGACACAGTGTTTTGCAGGTGTGATCCTTATTTCGGGGCAATGTGCAGTGGCCACCGGGACAGGCAGCGGTGGCCTCACAGTGTGAGCCCCGCACCTGAGGCTGTGGCACCCTCCTGGGCCGTGGGACACTGGCCCCAAGACCCCTTACGCCATCTAGAAATGATGTAGCTCGGGACCAGCCCTGGGAGCTCTCAGCTACCAGCTACGTGACTCAGAAAAGACCTCTTGGCCTCCATAAACCTCGGTAAAGTGGGAAGAATATCCTGCCTGCCGCTCACAGGGTTTCAATTAAATAAGGAAATGCGCGTGGTGTTTATACTGTAAGCACTCACATAGCCTTGTGTGTTGAGTGAACCCCGCGTGCACCCTGCTGCGTCCCCCTCCTTCCTCGGTTAGCCCTGGTTTTCTCCTCCACGGCCCTGACTGCTCCCCACTCCGGGTGTCTGAGACCCACGCCCACGCCCCCGGTGGACGCAGACCGTGGCTACAGCCTCGGTGGCCCTCGTGCACCGCACAGCCGGACTCGTCAATGTTGCCTCTGTGACGGGACGCAGACTCGTCCCTCCTGGTTTCCCCAGTCACTGCTTTCACCAGGACCTGGTTCAGCTCCACCTGGGCCCGAAGCAGTCCCAGGGGCCCCTCGCCTCTCATCTTTCCCTCCTGCACCCCCGTCACGTGGCTCTAGCTTTATTTTCCTAGACAGACCCGACCTCAACAGTCCCATCCCTTTCAGTTTCCTGCAGAGTAAAAAGGCTAGACCCCCGGGTAAGGCGCTCCGTGGCTTGCTCCCTGACCTTCTCCCGGGGCCCTGAGCCACGGCCTTCCAACCGCTCCCACGTGACCTGCACCGGAGCTGGCGACTGGCCACCCTGCCTGCCCACGGGACATTCACTGCTCAGCCTGTTCGCTGTGCAGCAAGGATGCTGCTTCCCACTTGTCTTCAAACCGTACTCACCTTTCGGGGGCTGCTGGATGTCCCCCTCTGCGCCCTATCTACCGCTGACATCGACTCTCTTCTCTCCTTCCTGCCTCTACTGCAGCGCAGACGTCACAAATGCCTGCCTCTTCTAGATCTGGGTGGAAAGGTCCCAGAGAGTAAAACTGTTTCATTAATCCTGGTCTCCACCCACCCACCTCGGCCAGCCCAGGGCCCTGCTCAGAGGACACACTTTAATGTCAGATGAGAGCACAGGGGTGACAGAAGGACGACATCAGACCACCTAAAACCTGCACAGCGTAGCAGGTGCAGGGCCAGGAAAATCAAGCTGCTACTTTATTTCTTTGCAGGTCTTTTAAAGACACAGGTACACAGTGTTATACTTCCCGACTTAAAAAAAGAAAAGAGAGAGAGAGACAAGCCTAGGAAATAAAAATAAGTAAAAAATATTTTTGTTTTTTGTTCTTTTTTTTTTTAACGTTTATTTATTTTTGAGACAGAGAGAGACAGAGCGAGGGAGACACAGAATCGGAAGCAGGCTCCAGGCTCTGAGCCATCAGCCCAGAGCCCGACGTGGGGCTCGAACTCACGGACCGCGAGATCGCGAGATCGTCACCTGAGCTGAAGTCGGACGCTTAACCGACTGAGCCACCCAGGTGCCCCGTTTTCTGTTCTTTTAATAAGCGGGGGGAAAAAGAGGAAGAGGGGAAAAGACAGGGAAGAGGAACAAGAAGAAAATGTGTCTGAGACACGAGGGGGAGGAAGAAAAAAATGCAGAGGGACGGCGACGGCGGCTGGACCGACCGCTGCAGACACAGAAACCAAACTAGAATAGACACCTCGCGTGACATGGCTTTTGACAACATTCTTGCAAACGACGGTGACTTGTTATGCCACCCCTTTGTTCCTGGACTAAGGGGGTTGGAAACTCAGAGGCCGGTCTGGTTAGAAGTCAGCGAGTGTGGTCGCTGTGGGGACCGGACAGCTGCTACCCCGTTCCGCTCGCCAAATTCTGCTGTCTGAGAAAACGATGTCTCGCTGCTTTTAGCTATTCCTGTATTTCAAGAAAAGACAGAAACCTGGACTTCCAGCTTGCAAGAAACCAGTCTGTGGGCCAAACAAAACAGTTCAGCGGGCGTTCGGGCCGCTGGCTTTTGCCTTCTCAACTGCGGACAAAAACAAGGCTATTTCCCCTTCCTGGTTTTTACTGAGGTGGCAAGCGCAGCCAGCCTCAGGATGGAAACGCTCGCTGGCCGTGCCGGCCTCTCCCGTCCAGCCGCAGGGCTGCTGGCTGGCTGTGTCATGCAGACCAGGAGGATGACAGCAAAAGTGGGGACGGGCCCACCAGGCAGGGGCTGGGACCCCTCCCACCTGGGGCGCACCTGCACCTGCGGGGGCCCACCTGGGGCGCACCTGCACCTGCGGGGGCCCACCTGGGGCGCACCTGCACCTGCGGGGGCCCACCTGGGGCGCACCTGCACCTGCGGGGGCCCACCTGGGGCTCACCTGCACCTGCGGGGGCCCACCTGGGGCGCACCTGCACCTGCGGGGGCCCACCTGGGGCGCACCTGCGGGAGCCCACCTGTGGGAGCCAGCCTGCAGGGCTCCGCAGAGGGCAAGCAGGAGAAGCCCCCGCAGTGAGCTTCTTCCTCCTCCAAATGTGAGAACACACACACGGAGCCCTTGATGGAAATTAAACGAAAGAGAATAAAGTAAAGTGAACGCTAATTGTGAGAGCTCAACATACTGGATGAAGGGAAAAAGGAAAAAAGTCGTCTCAAGTTCTTATCTCAACAGATTCCCGAGTTCCTCTACAACACATGAACCCATTACAGCTCTTGATTCTGGAAAGGGTCTCATAATACTTGTAATCATGTCCCTCTCTGTGAGGAGTCAGAATTCATTAATTTTTAGAGACAGATAAAAATTCAAATCCTACAGTCTAATGATTATACAAAATCAAAGGGGAGCCTAAATTAAAGAAACAAAAAGACTTTTTATTTAAATGTTAACTTAGTAATTTAAATAAGTAATTAAAACAGGGAAAGACATAAAAAGTGAGAAAACTTGACATAAGCAGAGCAGCAGGACTCTTTTTTTTAATTTACGTGCTTTCCCTTCCAAGTACTTTCTGAACTGTCTGCAGTGCTCACATGTTCGTTGAAGGAGAGGTCTAATCCCTTTGAAACGTGATACTGAATTTTTAAAAATCTGATTAAAATTATTGAGTAAAACGGCATCGAAACAACAATTATGGAATTCATCACCATGAAAAATAATATACAAACTCTTCCCCACCCAACAAGATGAATGATTTTCATAGTTCAGTGCTCACTTCCCAGCCTTTTCAATACACAGGGATGATGTTGATGGTTGCTAATTGAAGTGTAAAGATGATATTGTATTCTTCTGTTTGTTTAAAAATTTTTATAATGTTTATTTTGTGTGTGTGCGAGAGAGAGAGCGAGCGAGCAGGGAAGGGGCAGAAAGAGGGAGACACAGAATCTGAAACAGGCTCCAGGCTCTGAGCTGTCAGCACAGAGCCCGACGCAGGGCTCGAACCCACGAACCACGAGATCATGACCTGAGCTGAAGTCGGACGCCCAACCGACTGAGCCACCCAGGTGCCCCTCTTCCGTGTTTATTTAAAGTAACATCAGGTCATGATCTCGCGGTTTGTGGGTTCGAGCCCCGCGTCAGGCTCTGTGCTGACAGCTCAGAGCCTGGAGCTGGTTTCAGATTCTGTGTCTCCCTCTCCCTCTGCCCCTCCCCCACTCGCGCTCTATCTCCCTCTGTCTCAAAAATAAATAAACATTAAAAAAATTTAAGTAAGTATTTTCAACTGTACATGAACTCCAAATTTCGATGCTACTTAAATCTCGGGGAAAATGGGTTTTCCCAGATTATGAGGCACTGACTGGCATTCGCATCCACTCCGTACTTATTTTAAAGCCTAAACATCACTTCACGTGTTCAGACGAAGCACAGTCAGCGTGCCTCCATTAATATTCCCTGTGCATGTGGAGATGAGGTGTTTTTTTTAAACGAGACTGAGCAAGCCCTCCTGAAGTATTCTCTGTGCATTACTGCCATTTTTCTGTAAATGTCTAAAGCCCTAGGACGTGATCTTCCAATTACATATGATATGCAACACTTGTTTCCAACACCTGCAGAGAAATGTCCCGCACACGAAAGAAACTGCTTTCATCTTATTAAATTAGTGTGGTTTCAATTTCACATTATCTTGAGCTGCTCAGGCTATAGTGTTACAAGTTTATTGCTTCTGCTAGGCTCCTCCTAAAAGTTGAAACCTAAAGTCATTTTCTGCTTTATTGACTTGCAGGAGGGAAAACTGAAATTATCCCGGTCATTAGAGAGAGTACTTACAATTTTTTTGCCTTCTATTAACACCGTAGAAATATTTGTTTCAACATTCTGTAGTATCACATTTCCTTTCTGTTCTCTGTAGATGAATTCTTTATCTACAAGAGAAGAAATAAAAAAGAAACGAAACATTAAGGAGCTCAGCAGGCTTCTGACGGACACTTACACAGAACGAATCAACTATTCCGACAAAAATAGAATCCTGTGATTCATCAAAGGGTCCTTTCAATCTGGTAAAGTATATACAGCTGCTCTCAACATAACCTCATGTGAAGCTTCTCTCCGAATCTTCGCTCCTACGCTACACACTGGCATATAAAACACCAGTGCCCATGCCCATGAAGTCTTTCGGACATTCTAGAGCTTTCTTGAGCCCAACACACAGTGGACACATGGAGCAGATTAAGAAACTTACTACCAAAAAGCATGGACAGTAATTCGCACTGTGGGTAGTGATTTCCTGTATGTACAGCTTGGGTGAACCGTGTTATGCACACGTGCTCACACATCCAAACCCTGCAAGACTGTTTCGAGTTAGTCCACAACCTTCCTTGCTACACCTGGAAGAGTCGGCAGTTTCTTGGTCACGCATACCCCTGAATCCATACATCCTGTCCTCAGAGACAGTGACCGTGGTCCTTTGCATGACCAACCTTTCAATTATTCCCTTAGGAAAGTAATAAAACACACCGATCAGGATTATTGCAGAGGTGTATCTGTAGGCACGTGTGTCCCTACTGCGAGTGAAAGGGCACGTTTTCTGAAGGACGGGTTGCTGGTACAGGGCTGGGCACACGACGAGGAGAAGAAATACTGTCTGTCCGAGCAAAGGTGGGAGTACTGAGCCAGCTTGATGGTCAAGGCATTTCACACAATAACCAGTTGCTGACGGGACCACCCTGTGCAGACTGGATTAATCCAAACGGTATTATCATTTCTACTCTTTATCTCATAAATTTAGGCTCTTTCCTTTTTCACTCCTTTCTGCTGCTTGCTTTGGTTTTCATTCTCTTCTTTTTCCAGGTTGTTAAGGTGGGAGCTTAGATCTTTAGTTTGATTTTCCATCCTTTCTTTCGTTTTTGTTTTTTTTTTTACGTTTATTTATTTTTGAGACAGAGAGAGACAGAGCATGAACGGGGGAGGGGCAGAGAGAGGGAGACACAGAATCTGAAACAGGCTCCAGGCTCTGAGCGGTCAGCACAGAGCCCGACGCGGGGCTCGAACTCATGGACCGCGAGATCATGACCTGAGCCAAAGACAGCCGCTTAACCGACTGAGTCACCCAGGCGCCCCCCATCCTTTCTAATAAAACTGATGAACGCTAAAAATTTCCCTCTATGGATGGTGTTAGCTACATCTCAGAAATTTTGATATGCTGAGTTACATTATTATTCAGTTCAAATTATTTCTAATCTTCCCTGTAATATCTGCGTGGCCCAATGATTATTCAGAAACATGTTGTTTAATTTGCAAGTATGTAAAGTTATTCTGGCCCTTTTATGTTTTATAGGTTTTTAATTTAAATTCACTGGATCAAAGAAGACTCGGTACATGATTTCAGTCTTTGAAAACTCATTAAGACATTTTTGTGGTCCGTAATATGGTCTAACCTGGTGAATGTCCTGTATGCATATTTAATGAAATGATTGATACGGCCGCATTTGGTCTAACGTGTGTCTATGTGTATGTGTGTGGGGTGGGTGTGTATGTGTATGGGTGTGTGGGGTGTGTGTGTGTGGAGGTGGGGGTGGGTGGTGGGGGGGTGTAGGGGTGTGTGTGTGTGATTAGTTTCTACTTGTTTCCTCCACTTATTTCTGGCTTTCACTTTATTGTTGCATATTTTTCAGAATTTTAATGTCCCTATTTTAGCTGTATTTTTTTTAAAAAAATTTAATGTTTTCATTTATTTTTGAGACAGAGAGAGACAGAACATGAGCAGGGGAGGGGCAGAGAGAGAGAGGGAGACACAGAATCTGAAGCAGGCTCCGGGCTCTGAGCTGTCGGCACAGAGCCCGACGCGGGGCTCGAACTCACGGACCGCGAGATCATGACCTGAGCTGAAGTCGGATGCTTAACAGACTGAGCCACCCAAGTGCCCCTTAGCTGTATTTCTTTGCAAATTTTTTGTGCTGATCCTAGGGATTAGAATACATACTCAACTTTCCACAGTCAACAATGAGTTAATAGTGTACCAGCTCTGGTGAAATACAGAAATTTATCAAGTTTTCAGCCCGCATCCAGCCCCATGCTGTTATAATTGTCATGTGTATTGAATCGAGATACTTTACATACTCCACAAGATGTCATAATTACTGTTTATAACAGTACCTCATTTATAAAGAGAGCAAGAAGAAAAAGAAAGAAAAAAAAGTCTGTTGCATTTGCCCACCACTCGCCTTTCTGACACTTTTTAGACTTGATCCAGGACCTGAGTTTCCACCAGCATCATTTTCCTGCCTCTTGAGAACTTCCTCGAGGTATGTGTTTGTATGGACCCGCCGGCACCCAGTTCCTTGAATTTGCTCTTACCTGAGTGCCTTTGATTTCCTTCACTTCTGAAGGATATTGTCTCTTCATATAGATTTCTAGGTTGATGGTGTTTCCTTTTCCTTTGGGAATTTCATGCCACGTCCTTCTGGTCACCATGGCTTCTGACAAGAAGCGGCTCTTCATTGTTCTTTCCCCGACACCGTTTCCATGCATTTTTCTTTCGCTGTTTTCAAGACTGACTTCTTGCTTGTGGTTTCTAACAGCCCAGCTATGATGCATTTTTGATTAGACTTCTTTGTGTTCATTCTGTTTGGTGTTTGCTGAGCCTCGTGTCTGCAAACGTATGTCTTTGTCAAATCTTCAGTCTTTAATTTGCGAATATTTTTTTCTATTTGTTTTATCCCTCTCCTCTCCTGGAATGCCAGCTGCACACATATTGGGGCCCCTGATATTACCTAACACTCTCTGATGCTCTGTTCTTTAAAAAAAACTTCCCTCTGTTCACCTCGAATAATTTCTACTGAGCTGTCATCACAGCTGCTTTGTCTCTCCTTTGTCATGATTATTTGACTGTCAGGTCCACGCAGTGAATTTTTACATTTCAGAATCTGCGTTCTTATGTTTAGGATTTTCCATGTTGTTCTTTCTACTGTTCCTACTTTTCTGCGGGGATTTCTCATTTCCCTGCTGACGTTTTCATTCACGGAAAACATAGGTACTTCCTTGTGTGTCATGGAAATATATACACTTTTAGGATGTTTGCCCCATCAGTTCCAAAATCTGTTTCATTCTGGAGTCAGACTCAGTTAATTTTCTTTTATACTGAAAGTATGTTCCCCTCTTTTTTTGGGGGGGGCATTCTTTGTAAGTAAGGTAATTTTGTGCTATATCCTAGACACGACGGTTGTCAGTTTCTGGACATTCTGGACTATGTTAATATTCTTTAATAAATGTGGCTTCCTGTGCAACACCAGGTAATTTTCTTCGCTAGACACAGACACCAACTTTGGGCAGCAGCCTTTTATACTCAATGCTGGTATGTTACCTGCAGCTGAACTGCTCTGCTTGTCTTCTGGGCGTGTGTGGCTCACGGGTCAGAGACGCCGGGGCACTGCTGGTTTCTGTGTTACTAATCTCTGTTCCACCCTGTCTCGTTACCCCCTCCCCTTCTTATCTTTTCAGTTTGACACTCAGCTTATTAATTTCAGCATTTCCACTTTTCTTAGAGTCACAACTGGTGCCATAAATTTCCTGAATTATGTCTTTATCTGAATCCACAAGTTTTAATGGGTAGTTTTCTCATTAGTGCTCTGTTCTGTGCATTTTTAGTTTCTGTCATGCTTTCCTTTTCAACCTGGGAGTTACTTGGAATTTGTAATTTGCAAATGTATGTAAAACACTCTTCTTCGTCTTTTTGTTATTGATTTGTAATTTGCTACATGTGTTAGAAAAACTTGTACTATCCACTCTGTGAAATTTGTTGACTCTGGTTTATAGCCTGAGGCGGGGTTCGTTTTTGTGGAAGGTTTCTTAACGGAATGGATATTTTCTAACCGGAAGATGCAGGTTCTCTATTTGGTCTTTAATTTAACCGTGCTGGTTGTACCATTCGTTAACTTGCCTCATTCTCAGCCCATTTTTTTGCACGCTTCACTTTTTCTTTTTTTTTTTTTAAATTTTTTTTTTCAGCGTTTATTTATTTTTGGGACAGAGAGAGACAGAGCATGAACGGGGGAGGGGCAGAGAGAGAGGGAGACACAGAATTGGAAACAGGCTCCAGGCTCTGAGCCATCAGCCCAGAGCCCGACGCGGGGCTCGAACTCACGGACCGTGAGATCGTGACCTGGCTGAAGTCGGACGCTTAACCGACTGCGCCACCCAGGCGCCCCACGCTTCACTTTTTCTTAAAAAGCCGCCCATTGTATTGACACATTCTGGTATGATGATGGATCGATTAGTTTTCTCCTGTTCATCCTCCAGATTTCGAGTTATTCATCTTGTAACTATTTTCTCAGATGAGTGCAAGTTTAGAATTTTCTCACCTTCTTGGTGATTTGCAAGGTTTATTTTTTCACCGTATTTTCCATCCCTCATAATGCTTGTCTGTTCTGCAGAACGGGAGAAATAATAGTATACACCCGATATCGTGCATGTGAAGATTCAGAGACATTACGTACGGGAGACTCGAGATGAACTCAAAATGACGCCTGGATCAGGGCAGGCTCTGGGGTGCGTGTCAGCTGCTACTCTTGTCTCAGGAGAAGATCTGGAATCACCTCTGCCTCCTTTTTGTCTCTCGTCTTCAATATTCCACCCCTCGTCTGCGCCTACCCCTTTGAGGGCGTCTTGAATGGCTCAAAGCCATGGGTCCTCGTGGCTTGCGGTGCCCTTGCCCTGGGTCTGCCCACCGCCACCTTCACCTTGGACACCTCTGACGGCTCACTCCCTTCGCTCCATGCTCTGTGCACACGAGGACGTGCTTCTATATTTTTTTTTTTTTCTAGGTTCTTTGGCAGAGACTGCTTTGGCCAACTCCTCAGCCTGACATTCAAGGTCCTTCACATCCAGGCCTGGGTGACTCTTCCCATTTTAATTTGCTGTCACCCCCCCCCCCCCCATCAAGCGTCCTGAACCATGTGCCTGGGTGATGCCTCAGACCACTGCCCAGCCTGCAATGCCCTCTCCCACTCCCTCCGGGGGACCTCTGTCCGCTCTTCTCACAAAGGCCTCTCCCCTGCAAAGCTTGCCATGCGTCTGCCAGGCAGGATTAACCCCGCTCTGCTCTGCCCCGCACCCCACTCCTGCTTTACGCTCCTCATTGGCTGTGACAACTCTGTCTCCTCCGCAAAGAGAGCGGGACGCATGGGGAAAAGGCCACACCTTCTGGACTTTCTACCTCTAAAACCTAGCATGATGACTGAGGGGAAACCGGGGGCTAAAAACGCGTGATGCGTTCACCAAATTCACACCATCACCCGTCTGTCTGATTCGCCAAATGTGCAACCCGCCTGCGACTCCGTAGGCAGACCCGCTGTGTGAGAGGCTGCCCCCGGCCGACAAGGTCAAAGGAAGCAGGGGTGGGTAGGGCCGCTTCGCAATTCTGCCTTTAGTGCCTCTTGGTGAGATTCTGAGATAGCTCCTTTCTCCCCCGTCACTGCAGTGCAGTAAAATACCCCAGAGGGGAGTGTAAGGTGCATTTGGACACTCTGAGGACAGGACGGCGACACTGAAAAGCCAGGCTCACCGGGGATTCGGAGAAACACAGAGGGTGAGGTTGTGAGGAAAAGATCTCCCGGAGAAAGTCTCGCACGGCGTCACCCTCTGCGACGTATTGTTCATGTCAAGTACTCAGCATGTAAAATATGTCATTAATTTAATTGTTCTGGGTGGCTTCGTCAGTTCTCCAAAGCTACATAATTAAAGAAAGCGACAGCATTGGTAGCCAACACAAGGGAGGTGATTGCTTTTCATTTTATTCTTTTCCCCCGATTGTGATAGAAAAATATATAGCAATGTAACACGTTGTTTTTCTCGCTCTTCCAAAAATAAGATGACGTTCCAGTCATTTCCTCTGAGAATCATATATCAGCTGGCTTCGTACGTTGCTTATTTTTGCCTGACACAGTAATGTATTTCTTAGAAACCTTTCAAAGGTCTTTCCCATGATGAAGAAATTTTAAATGGATGGCATTTTGTGGTACTAGAGATTTCTTAGCCATCGAGATACGTGGTTCCCGTCGCCAAGGATGACTTAGACCTGCTGGTTGGTCTTGTTTTTTAATTTTTAAATATTTTTGAGAGAGAAAGAGAGAGAGAGCGAGCATGAGTGGGGGAGGGGCAGAGAGAGAGGAAGACACAGAATCCGAAGCAGGCTCCAGGCTCTGAGCTGTCAGCACACAGTCTGATGCGGGGCTCGAACTCACAAACCACGAGATCGTGACCTGAGCTGAAGTCAAACGCTTAACTGACTGAGCCACCAGGTGCCCCTGGCTGGTGTTGATTATATAAATTGACTGACAATTGATTATATAAATATCACAAAGAGTTGCTTCAGAGAAATAGACTTTGAGAAACAAACAGTGCACGTAAATGAAGCAGATCTGGTTTTTCTCTAATTATCTTCTTTTAATTGTAAATAGCTGCTAATAGAAACAGCGTTCTATCCTACTTATTGCTTATTTTATTTTCTTCTCGGATACAAATTACTTGTATTCACGTATGCTGATAACACATAGCATATAGCATGTTTCCTAAGAAAGTCAACATCGAGGTGATGGCCATAAGATATAAAAACTGATCTGTAATCCCTAACATCCACGCTGTGGTCTAGAAATAATACCATTTCTCACTAAACAGAATCAGTATGCACCATGAATCTGCCGTGTTCCCTGACTTAAGGACAATTACAATTAACATTGCCAATCAGATGATAATTATCGTGTGTTGGCTATTGTTAAGTTCCACATTAACCACAGCACTGTACTCTAAGACAGGATCCCAAGCTATCATTCTCAGTAAAAAGCACAAGGGATCTCTAAAGACCTGGGCATTTCTCGATCTGAGGCACAGAACATACAGTATGAACCTGGAATATCTTAGCGGCCAGCCAGCAAGGAAGTGTTCGGTGACCGATGGGGACACAGACCATAAGACCACGGTAGACGGCAAAATGGCCCTAACGCTTCCCTCCCTCCTGCCCACGGCCTTTGTGTCTGGCTTCGCCAGGCTCTTCCTCTCGAACGTGGGCTCAGATGCGTGACCTAAACTGGTCACTGGACTGTGAACAAGCAGGCACCTGAGAAGCACTCGTATAGTTTGACTCGCCCCTCCTGGCTTCTGCCATGGCCGTGAAACAAACATGTGTGGCCCCGTCTTTTGGCCCCAGCGCAGAAACAGATGTGGAGCACAGCTGAGCTGCCCGGCACCTGAGCAGACGCCACTCCAGATGCGCCGGCAGCCAGCTGGTTGTCCAGCCCCGGAAGCAAATCAGCCAGTGGAGAAGCAACCACCGGCTGCCTAACCCACCACCGGCTGACAACCAGCTGCGCGAAAGATAAACGCTTACCCTGCATGTCACCGAGGGTATGTAGTTGTTTGTTACACAACACTCTTGTGTCACTAGACAACCAGTGGGAGGGCTCTCAGGTCCGAAGCTGGTAAAATCTGAACATCAAAAGAACAATACCCTAATTGATTCAAACACATCAAATGTATAAAACAGTTCAGGAATCCATAATGGAACTCCCAAAAGAGAAAAACAACTCGTTTTCCACGGTTGGAGGGAACTATGACATCAAGTCCTGACTCTGAAACTGGTAATTAAAAATGTCTATAATACCCAAAGGAATCTACACATTTAATGCAATCCCTATCAAAACACCATCAGTATTTTTCACAGAGCCAGAACAAACAATCCTAAAATTTGC
This sequence comes from Lynx rufus, assembly GCF_022079265.1. Lineage (NCBI taxonomy): Eukaryota > Metazoa > Chordata > Mammalia > Carnivora > Felidae > Lynx > Lynx rufus. Next base: position 166,868,741 of record NW_025814856.1, on the reverse strand, counting down.
ATAGAACTGCAAAGACTCCGAACAGACAAAGCAACCTTGAAAAAGAAAACCAAAGCAGGAGGCGTCACAATCCCGGACTTGAAGCTGTATTACAAAGCTGTCATCGTCAAGATAGTATGGTACTGGCACAAAAACAGACACTCAGATCAATGGAAACAGAATAGAAAACCCAGAAATGAACCCACAGCTATATGGTCAATCTTTGACAACGCAGGAAAGAATATCCAATGGAAAAAAGACAGTCTCTTTAACAAATGCTGCTGGGAAAACTCGACGGTAACATGCAGAATGAACCTGGACCACTTTCTTACACCATACACAAAAATAAACTCAACGTGGATGAAAAACCTAAATGTGAGCAAGGAAAGAATTAAAATCATACAGGAGACCACAGTCAGTAACCTCTGTGATATTGGCCATTATCAACTTCTCACTGGATAGGTCTCCTGAGGCAAGGGAAACAAAAGCAAAAATTAACTATTGGGACCTCATCAAAATAAAAAGCATCTGCACAGCAAAGGAAACAATAACACTAAAAGGCAACCTACAGAACAGGAGAAGATATTTGCAAGTGACATATCTTATAAAGGGTTAATGTCCAAAATACATAAAGAACTTATAAAAACTCAACACCCAAAAACCAAATAATCCAGTTAAAAAATGGGCAGAAGATGTCAAAGCCGGCATCCAAATGACCAACAGAAACATGAAAAAATGCTCAACATCACTCATCATCAGGGAAATACAAATCAAAACTACAATGAGATATCTTACACATCTCAGAATGGCTAAAATCAAGAACACAAGAACAAAGTGTTGGCGAGGATGTGCAGTGTTGGTGGGAATGCAAACTGGTGCAGCCACTCTGGAAAACAGTATGGAGGTGCCTCAAAAAGTTAAAAATAGAACTACCCTACGACCCAGCAATTGCACTACTAGGTATTTACCCAAAGGATACAAAAATACTGGTTTGAAGGGATACATGGACCCTGATGTATCCACAATAGCCAAACTATGGAAAGAGCCCAAATATCCATCAACTGATGAATAAAGAAGATGTGGTATTTATACACAATGGAATATTACTTGGTGATCAAAAGGAATGGAATCTTGCCATTTGCAACAACATGGATGGAGCTAGGGAGTATAATGCTAAGCAAAATAAGTCAGTGAGAGAAAGACAAATACCATATGATTTCACTCATATGTGGGATTTAATAAGCAAAGCAAATGAACATAGGGGGAAAAAGAGAGAGACAAACCAGGAAACAGACTCTTAACTCTAGAGAACACACTGCTGGTTACCAGAGGGGAGGTGGGTGGGGGATGGGCTAGACGGGGGATGGGCATTAAGGAAGGCGCTTGTTGGGATGGGCACTGGGTGTTGTATGTAAGTGATGAGTCACTGAATTCTACTCCTGAAACCAATATCGCACTGGATGTTAGCCAGCTGGAATTTAATAAATACAAATTTGGAGGGAAAGAATGAATAATCAAGGATTCATCCTGCTTTTCCAGCAGTTCAGGGGGACAACATATAGCCCGCCTGTGAGGGGGAGGCCTTCCTTTCAGAAGACTGTCAGCTGGTGAATGTGTGAGGGATGACGAACTTAGGAAATCACCATTTGCAGCCGCTGCTGAAACACCCAATTCAGGTAAGGACCGTCCATGCGTGCTAAACTCATTCCGAGAAAGCTGATGGGGTATTTTCCTGGTGCCACAATACGACCTCAGAGAACACACGCCAGTCTCGATGGAAAAACGCATACTTTTTATTTATTTATTCTGAGAGAGTGAGAATGTGTGCGTGAGCAGGGGAGGGGCAGAGAGAGAGAGAGAGGGAGAGCGAGAATCCCAAGCAGGCTCCGCACTGTCAGGACAGAGCCTGATGCAGGGCTTTCTGTCATGAGCTGTGAGATCATAACCTGAGATGAAATCAAGTGTCAGACGCTTGGGGCACCCGGGTGGCTCGGTCGGTTGGGCGTCCAACTTCCGCTCAAGTTCTGATCTCACAGTTCGTGAGTTCGAGCCCCACATCGGGCTCTGTGCTGACAGTGCAGAGCCTGCATTAGGTCCTCTGTCCCTCTCTCTCTGCCCCTCCCCCCCCAAAAATAAATCAACATTAAAAAACTAAGAAAAAAAAGAGTCGAATGCTTAACTCACTGAGCCACTCAGGCACCCTGGAAAATGCCTGTTTATAGGGGAGGAAGTTGGAGGCCCCAGCTTCACCCATGAATCTGCCTCTGAGTCCTGTTTTACCAGTGGGACAACCAGATGCTGGAGACGAACGTGTTAAATCATTCCGTGAGGGAACAGACTAAATCCAGGATGTGGAAGATTCTATAACACAACTGGCCTAATATAGGGAAATAGCTCGGAGCTGTTCTACATTGGCAGAAACTTAAGAGACATAATCAAGCATAATTATGATCCTTAATGTGATCTGAGCAGAGAGAAAAAAAGACATAGAATATATTTTGAGAATGAAGGAGGAAATTTGAATATGGCCTAGGAATTCAATGGTATTAGAAAACTACAGCCATGTTTTTCGCCGAGAATGAGGTTGTTGTAGATACAAAGAGGGTATACTTCTGGAGATGTGTGTTTAGTCTTCAGCGATGAAAGAAAATGACACATTTAAATATTTTCAGCAAGAAAGATTGGGGGAAGACACAAAAAGGGGAAAGTGCTAAGATTAAGTGGTGCTTATATGGGTGTTTGCTGTGCTATCTTTTCCACTTTTCTGTAAGCTTAAAGTTTTTCATAAAAAGGAAGAAGATAAAACGACACAGCCCCTAATTTCTAGGAACATACAGTCAAGTGGGGTGGACATAAGAACAGTGGCCCACGTTTCAGTGGATGGAGAGGCTTTCAGGCAGAAAATCCCAGGGAGAGCAGGAAGCAGGGAGAATCCAGGACGGAAGGCTAGATGTGTAGCCCTTTACACAACACGCGTTGAGGCGAGGACGCTCTGGTGGTTTCCTTCGCAGAACCTCACAGGTTCTGCAGCATGGCGGAAGCTAATGTGTGCGTTTTGGCCCAAAAGAGCCAAAGGATTCCAAAAAAGTTAAAACATGAAAGTTCTATACAGCGAAAGCTTGGCTTGCGAACATAATTCATTCCGGAAACATGCTTGTAATCCAAAGCACTTGTATATGGAAGCCAGTTTCAAGAACCATTGGCTCGGTTGTGATCACGTAACGTCCAGCGTCAGGTACGACTCATATGACGAGACATCGCTCGTTTATCAAGTTAAAATTTATTAGAAATGTCTGTTCGTCTTGCGGAACATTCGCAGAACGACTTACAATCCAAGCTTTTACTGTACTCGGTTGTTGTTGTTTTTCTCTTTCTAGCTTATCTCACAGAAATTGTGAGCTGGGTTGTCTGGGAATGAAATGGGTGGAAAGATGGAAGGAGGTGGACTATTAAATTCTGTGGGCTTCGAATTCTGAGACAGTGACACCACAATATCCGCTTTCACAACGTGGGTAACTACACAGACAAGTACTGTCAAACAAATATTGATCTCAGCCTGGAAATGACTTGGAAAGTAGCTACAGTGCAAGGATGATGTTTAGGGGATTTGAAATCCACTAGTTTGGCTCGTAAGATCTGTGAATGCCCAATTTTATCTTTGATTAACGGACAGCCCAGAGAGCTTTTAAAACCTTTTAAATTTCCACTCTTCGGATGGGGGCCAATTTTTATGTGCTTCAACAGAGTCATGTTTAGACTTTTAAACAGCGTATTATACCGAAGTCCGCTCAAAACAAATCACTTCCTTCTGTGTTTAACATTGACAACGCTAGCTTATGTGGCTAACGGAAAAAACAATTTATCTGTACAATTAGCACTTTTTTTTTTTTGCAATTTATCTTGTTTTCACCTGAATCTATCATAAAGGAAAATATACAGGTAAGGCTTTGTAAGAAAAGGGTTTAGTGGGTACAGAACAAGGGAAGATTAGCTAAGCAGTCCCGTGCTAATTACACGTATTTAAGGATATTTATGATTTGTTTTATAAAAATACAAGACTCCTTGATGAGCTTTTTGTAAGTTTAGTTATTTTTGAGAGAGAGTGAGAGAGAGCTGGGGGAGGTCAATGAGAGAGAGAGAGAGAGACAGAGAGAGAGAGAGAGAGAGAGAGAGGGAGGGAGAGAGAATCCCAAGCAGTCTCCATGCTGTCAGGGCAGAGACTAACGTGGGGCTCGAACTCAGCAACCATGAGATCATGACCTGAGTCAAAACCAAGAGTTGGATGCTTTACCAACTGAGCCACCTTGACGCCCCTTCTTGAAGGGTTTTGAAATGATTATAGTATGATGGTTCTAGGGGCTCCTAGGGGAGTTAAGTGTCCAACTTCGGCTCAGCTCATGATCTCACGGTTCATGAGTTCAAGCCCCACATCGGGCTCTGTGCTGATAGCTCAGAGCCTAAAGCCAGCTTCAGATTCTGTGTTTCCCTCTCTCTCTGCCCCTCCCCTCTTTGTGCTCTCTCTCTCTCAAAAATAAACATTAAAAAAAAAAATATATATATATATATATATATAATGTTTCTATTACTTAGTAAACTTCTCTTAAAGCAAATCAATCACAAGTGTTATTGAAAGTGTCAAAAAAAATCTTAAAAAACTCTGAAATGGACAAAAAAGACCACGGAGTATCCTTTCGGTGAATATTAGGCATTGTGTATGTAACTCCTCCTGGGCTGTTTGCCTCTTTAGATGTCTACTCCTATCACTGTCTTTGAGCTATTTTATGACTGTAAGCTGTAGAGAGCTGACAGCAACGAGAAGGGTTCTAGCCAGAGAGATGCAAATAAATTCTGCCTGGTGGACAGGCAGTGGGTCCCTCTGTCCCACCCCACCTCCCCAGAAAGAGCCACCACTTTTCCAGAAAACTCATCCCAGCATTTCTGATTGCCTACATGTGTGTCTGCCTTTAACTTTTCTCTTTATACCTTGCCACTTCTCTCCTTAATTCCTGAGACAAATAAAATCTTGGACACATGTCTATTTTACATTAACATAAAACCACGAGCCTCATGATTTCTACCTTTAAAAAATTCTTCTTCGGGGCGCCTGGGTGGCTCAGTCGGTTAAGCGGCCGACTTCGGCTCAGGTCATGATCTCGCGGTCCGTGAGTTCGAGCCCCGCGTCGGGCTCTGTGCTGACAGCTCAGAGCCTGGAGCCTGTTTCAGATTCTGTGTCTCCCTCTCTCTGACCCTCCCCCATTCATGCTCTGTCTCTCTCTGTCTCAAAAATAAGTAAACGTTAAAAAAAAAATTCTTCTTCAAGTAAAGTTCAGCATGTGCAAGAAAGATATGGACAAAATTTCACGGACGGGATATGAAAACAATCACTAAACTGTGTAAAAAGTGATTTTGGTTACCAGTTTGTCCAGAAATGAAGCAACTTGGAAGATTACACATGCTGTTTTCTGAGGCCACCAAATTTTATCACCATCAGTTATTTGTCAAAAGTCCTGAACGATTAGCAGATTCTGAAATGCAGTGGTCAGTGAATGATGCTACTTATGTTGTTCCAATGCCATAGCCTTTAGTAAAACAGTAGCTCAGAAAAGCCATAGCACGTGGTTCTGCAGGCTATGGGTTTTTTAAAAAATTTTTTTATGTTTTTATTTTATTTTTGAGAGAGAGACAGACTGTGAGCCGGGGAGGGGCAGAGAGAGAGGGAGACAGAATTTGAAGCAGGCTCCAGGCTCCGAGCGGTCAGCACAGAGCCTGACACGGGGCTTGAACTCACAGACTGCGAGATCATGACCTGAGCCGAAGCCGGACGCCCAACCGGCTGAGCCACCCGGGCGCCCCACGTGGGCTATGGTTTTAATCAAAATGCTAAGAGCTGGGTCAGTGTTCAATCACGTACATACTTCATCAACAGGGGTTCTAAGACTTTGCTGTTTTCCAGTACAAACATAGAAGACAGAAGGTATTGAATAACCTTACCGTCTGCTGGCATTACATTAAGGCAGCAGACTACCGCGGAAAGTAAACTCAGGTTTTATGTCAATATTGTTCCCTCTAATGATTATTATGGAACAAATTAGCAAACAGAAGTACCTAGAGGTCTCGCTGAAATGACCGCCTTACTTTAGCTATGCTTCCAAGAGAAAAATCACTTGCTGATAATGACTAATGAATGGATCGAGACACGGAAACTTGACAGGAACGTTCCTTCAGAAAAACTCTGATGAAAAGTGCCAGCGGTAGTCTACAGATCGTTGGGAAAAGCGTGGTCTAGGAGTCTGGGAATCTGGCTTCTGTTTCAGGCTCTGCCACAGACGGGACATGCCCAGAGTGGGCCGTGAAACTTACAAAGCTGTGTCCGTACGGGCTAGAGCATGCCGTCCTCCTCTCCTTTTTCACCCCTGCTAGCAGGGATGCTTTCTGATGGCTGGAGCTAGAGCAGCCATCTTGGACCCTTAGGTAACCTTGCGGATGAACTACAAAAGCAAATTAGAGCAGAGATCCTCCCTCCTGACTTCTAGGTGTACTGACAACCTTTCTGTCTTGTGTAAACCAGTATGATTTTCATTTTTCTCTTGCTCAGAGATGCGTCTAATAAGAGATACAATCATGCTTTTACTCTGGATTTGGAGTCCAGAGAACCAGGTTTAATCCCGTTGCTGGGTTCTGCTAAGTCAGGTTACTTTATCACTCAGTCTTTCATTCTCCATAATAAACCACCTCATTTTTCCAAAAGGGTAACTGGGCAGGGCCACTGAGCCCAGGCACAAGTGGGAAGAGAAGGACGGGAGCATTCAGCTCTCCGCCAAGGAGAGTCCGTGTGGCTTTCTACCAAACATGCACCTACGATTTTATTTGTGGAGGAAAAGAGATGTCATGAGCCCTATTCCAGAATTTTGGGTGCGGTCTGCGAAAAGCGCGAGTAAACACAGCTCTCATCTTTCTGACTTAACAGCAAACAAAGCATTCCAAAATGCAAGCAGCAGGTGGAGTATAGACACTGTATGGAGTGGAGAAAACCATTACAGGAAACGATTCTACTCGTTGGGGTGGAAGAACAGAGGTACTCTCACTCTCCTAGGAAAAGCAGGCAGGTGCCCTATGAAGGAGTCCTTCGCTCCTTCAGAGGAGCTCATTTCTGTCAGGCCTCCAAGCGCCCCCTCATACGGTAGACACCGGCGGGCTGTTGCTTTCAGAGAAGGTCCAGCACGTGTAACAAATGTGAGAGGTCAAAGGCAGATCTCTCCCCAAGGAGTGTGGCTGCCTGGGTCGCCTGCTGGGGCAGGACGTGAAGCCTCCTGTGACGGCTCTGGGGACTGTCCTTGCCAAGGGGAACAGCTCAGCACGGCACTCCCATCCGCCCAGGCCGCTCCTCCAGGCAAGGGGCCTCAGAAGTCTACATGATGGCGTCGTTATTATAAACCCACCTCTGTCTTCTGACTCCGGCTCTGACCCCAGAGCTCTGCTGGGATGAGATGAGAAAGCCCAGCCAATCAGCCAGCCAGAACCGATCAGTGTGAAAGCCGTGGCAACCTGGGTGCTGACTGTGTTCCCAGAGCAGGTGCGGCACCAGTCACACGCTGGCCGCACGGATGCAACGATTAGAGGCAAGGAGGTCCTTGCTTTCATCCCACGGTGAAGTGAGGACCCATCTCTTACGGTAGATCTTTAATCTGAAGTACTAAGAATTTCCCACCTTCCCTACTACGTGGACTTAAGTTATTTGACTTTTCTCTACCTCAATATTTCATTCTGACAGCAATAGGGATGTGAAGGACACCTTGCTTCTGTGACATTAGAACAGCGTCCGGTTCAATATCGAGTAATCCTGAGTATTAAGCACTATGGATACTTTTCGAAGGAAACAACCATCATCTGGGTAATGGAAGCCATTTTATGGAAAGTCACAGGACTTAAAAGGAATGCTTTACGTGCGGAATCTGATAAAACTGTAACCTGAAGACCAAGGATTGCTATAGTCCTTCCATTTCATATATTTCTAGAGTAACTGTGTAGCTTATTATCTAACCAGAACACTTGAAAGTACACAGGGATGCCTTAATAATCAGGGCAAGTGATATAACCTGAATATCTCAACCCCGGTCTATTCCCAAATTCAGCAAGTATTGTTGCTAATAAATAAGGCTAGTGTTGGTAGAAACAAATTTCTGTATTTACTGTATTTAGTTTTAAAATTAAAAATCTTGGGGCACCTGGATGGCTCAGTCGGCTGAGCATCTGACTTCGGCTCCGGTCATGATCCCACAGTTCATGAGTTAGAGCCCTACGTCGGGCTCTGTGCTGACAGCTCGGAGCCTAGAGCCTGCTTTGGAATCTGTGTCTCCCCCTCTCTCTGCCCCTTCCCCCCCACCGTCTCAAAATAAATAAACATTAAAATTAAAAATCTTGACTTAATTTCACGGATATATATCTGAAACAAGAGAATGGCTCAACTTGAATTGTCAGGACTATAAATCCGACAATTCTGTTCCACGTGTGCCATTGGTAAAGATCGTAATGTAAGAAGCAACAGATCAACTCTTCCAAAAAAGAACACGTTGCACGGCACTGCTATTTAACATACAATAAGGCTCAGCTCATCCTTTGGTTATGCTACTGTAGTCACCCACAAAAATCAATGCGTGGTGTTTCAGGTCTCCCGTGGTAAGACATTGTCTACACGAGTGAAGCAGCATTCGTTTTAATGGTACCCGTCTCCGTCAAAGGCTACACAGCAATCTTTGGTCAGTAATGAGTTCTGTCTTCTTAGCTGATGGGGATGTTCAGCTCAATTTATAGCTATCGGTAGTGCTGATAAAGGTCATCACTGTGTCTCATTTATTAGAGCCGCCTTCCTCAACAGCGGAAGTACAAGGTAAATGATGTTGAAAATCGTAACTTGCGGTGGAAGATGTGTTTACTCTATTAGGGAATGGATTTTTTTAAATGCCTAAGTTCTATTGCTTTCCCTCTCCCTGGTTTTGTTTGTGTGCTTTTGCTTTGAGTCCCTGCAACGGCTGTGATGTCCACATGTGCACTGTCGTATGTGAAACAGGAACGCTACGGTGATCGGGACCGGCGAGGTTCGCCTGAACGGGCTTTCTTCCCTCCTCTCGACACTATGGAGTTGCCAAGTACTATTTCCTCCCCAAACAACATCGTTCTACATTATTCGTTCTCTAGAATAGAATCATGGCGACCAATCAACGTTAGCAACTCTCGGGTGAGCATGAACACACCTACCTGACTAGGGCCAAAGTAGCTGATTTCATGAACAACTGACTACCCTTCCGAACCCTGTCGCGCGTTTGCTTATTCAACTCATCCACCACTTTCAAGGCAGCTTCTTTGCGAGACGCCACTGGAGTTGGGAAATCTCTTACCTTGTGCTCAGCCCTCCCGCAGTGGGGTGTTGGACACGCCTCCCTGCAGACTCAAGGAAGCACTCTACAGTGTATGTTAGGATTGGGGTATGATTGAGTCCCCTCTCCCTTAATGGACCCACACCATTGTTCTCACGGAGGTCACCAGTGAGCTGTTGGCTGTGGGGGTGCCTCCCACTCATTTGGCACTGTGGGAGGGGCTAAGGCAAATGAGATCACCTTGGTCCAAACTCAACACTTACCCTACCAGCCCGTGGCTCATGTTTTCCCTTCCATGATGCCCTCCTCATGCATCATCCTCCCTTGCGGGGAAAGACCACATCATCTAATGTTTTGATGTGTTTTCATCCAGCCAACACATAATAAATATCAAAAGGAAAGAAATTAAAATCACGATGGGGCGCCTGGGCGGCTCAGTTGGTAAGACGTCCGACTTCAGCTCAGGTCATGATCTCGCGGTCCGTGAGTTCGAGCCCCGCGTCGGGCTCTGTGCTGACGGCTCGGAGCCCGGAGCCTGCTTCGGATTCTGCGTCTCCCTCTCTCTCAGCCCCTCCCCCAGTCACACCCTGTCTGTCTGTCTCTCAAAACTAAACATTAAAAATTTTTTTTTAGTGATAGAGAAGACACTGGGGTGTGAGTGAAACTAAACAATCAGCTGGGATGCTTTGGTGCTGTGGGACAGCCAAAGACATACGGTCACATCCAAAACACCAAAGTGCTAACGTAAGTGACACCAAAGGGGCACTGGAGACCCGTGTCCTGTCAGCAATGTCACCAGGGACCGTCCAGACAGAAGGGCACGTTTTGCAGGGTTGACAATCCGATTTCTGCTTCTGTTTCTCCTGTATGCTGTGATCCACTTACACGATGTGTGAATCAGCGTTCCGTTTCGTTTTTAGTTTTGTATTTCGTGTACCTTACGTTTCTCACAATGTCCGGGTCTGGATCATTGCTCCCTGTGCCGAATCAAAGTCCGGATCTTCACAAGTGATCCAACAAGGCTTCTCCCCCAGGGAGGTGCCAGGCTGTTATTCCTTCCTCCAAGACTCGGCCCCGGCGTCTGCCATTCAGGCAGCAATGCCCGCAAGTCACGTTTCCCTGGACCCGTGTGTGTGGCTCGCATCTCCTAGGAGACCGCCAACACCTCTCTGACTCTCAGCTCCGACTCATTTTCTCCTTGCAGCAGCACACAATGCCCCCCGCGCCTTCCCAGGGTGAGAGGCCCACTCTCACGTCCGCTCTCCCGGTTCCACACACCCTGGAACGTTCCCATGTTCCCGTCTGACGGGCGGCCCAGCCAGCACTTTGTGCGGGTGTGGACGAAGTAGGTCTTGGCTGTCGGGGAGAGCAGGAAAACCACGGTATACAGTGGTCTTATGGAGTAAAATTAAACAAAACAGGTGCCACGACAGAGGTGGAAAAACAGACAAAAAGCCCCTAAGGCTCCGTCCCAAGTTCACTGGAGTATCAGCAGGCCCGAGCCAGACAGAGGAGAAAACGGAACAGCCAGCAGGCCTGGTGAGCACCACAGACCGAACCCGGTCACGTCGCTGGGAGGTGACGACGCTGTGGACGGGGTGGGGAACTCGGCTCCGCGGGGCCGTGGCGCTGGAAGACGCTGGTGGCGCTCGCGGGCTTCCCGTGCTCAACTTGTTTCCTTCCTCCATAAAGAAACTCGAGCACGGAAAGAATAACTGCCTATTTATGGAGGAAAGCCCGACTCCCCGGCCGCCACATCGCCCTGCTCATCATTTCCTGGTGATTACGACAGCAGAACACGGAAAGAAGGACAAGCCGGGGGGCTGTCCCGCGAGGAAACAGAACAGACCTCCTTCTCCAATCAGGCAGCCTTCCAGGAGGTGGTGGCCAACCTCTCCAGGGGCCAGCCAGGGTCCCGGGAAGTAAATTTTACATCGGGCCCTTCTAAAAAGACTTTACACAGGATCGTTTCTGCAGCCACTTGTGCACAATGTAGTAAAAGACAACCAGAAGCCACGCTTATTTGAACTGGAGAAAACTGTGTGATCTGTTCGTTGGACATCAACCGATTTTTTTCCTTTGGGCTTAACTTTCTGGGCGGTGTTGCCAAATGGCACAGAAACAACATTGTCTCCTTGGGTCATCCGTTGTTTGGAGTCATTTCTGGACGTCTTAAGGGCTCCTGAGACACATATGACGATTCCTCAAAATATGACATGCTGAATTACCACATGATTTTGCATCTCCTCTTCTGGGCGTGGACCCAGGAGAGTGACAACAGGGACTCAAACATATCTCCACTTATGTTTGCTGCCACACAGCCAACGAATGGAAGCAACCCAAGTTTCCATGGAAAGATGAACAGATCCACAAAATGTCACACACGCACACGTATGGTGAAATATTACCCAGCTTGTAAAAAGGACATTTTTTAAAATGTGTATTTGTTTTTGAGAGAGAGAGAGAGAGAGAGAGAGAGAGAGCACGTGAGCTGGGGAGGGGCAGAGAGAGAGAGAGACAGAAAATCTGAAGCCGGCTCCGTGCTGACAGCACAGAGCCCGACGTGGGGCTTGAACCCACGAACAGCGAGATCGTGACCTGAGCTGAAGTTGGACGTTCAACGGACTGCGCACCCAGCCGCCCCAAATGGAAGGACATTTTGGCACAGGCAACGACACGGGTGGACCTTGAGGACGTTATGGTAAGTGAAATAAACCCGACACAAAAGGGAAAATATCGTATGGTTCCAATTACGTGAGGTCCCTGGAGTAGTCAGACTCCTAGAGACAGAAGGTGGGAGGGTGCCAGAGTGTGGGGTGGGGGGCACGTGGAGTTAGTGTTTCATGGGGACAGAGATTCAGTTTGGCCAGTGCGAAAGTTCTGGAGAATGATGGTGGAGGTGGTTGCACAACAATGTGAATGTGCCTGATCTTACTGTGCTGTACTTAAAAATGGCTAAAATGGTACAGGTTATATTCTACATATTTTACAATAATTGCAAAAACGGAATTCTTGGGGCATAAAAAATAGGCGTGATGTAGAGTACGGGAAAAAGAGAGAGGGTCTGAAAAAGCGTGTACCTGTGCAACTGACCTCTGCCTACCTTCATTCAGACCCAAGTTTATGACCTCGGAAATCGTTGGAAAAAAAAAAGGAAGAAAGAAAACTCAGCATGAAAGAAATTACACCCATCTAAGGAAGAGCTGTGGATTCAGGTAACTATTCATTTCCTCCGCACGCCACCTCTCTCCAGCACGCTCTCTGGGTCACTGCTGGGAGGCACATGCCCAGGCCGGTCACTTGCTCCTGGATGGATGCGGGGTATAGACAGGGAGGAAACTGTCCCTACACAGGGCTACGTGGGTGTGGTGCCTAAGCCAGGCCCAGGTACCACGGAGAGTTTGCGCTGGAATCAGCTCAGGGCTTAGCGTTGTATGAAATTCGTCCCCGTCTCCCGGATTCCCGTGGGCCCGGGATGATCTGCGCTGGTGGGAAGTCCCCAAGTCCTTGTTCACTCCTAGAGCTCCCGGCCTGTGTCAGCTGGTACTTCCCCTCCCCAGGAAGGGAAACAGGGTAAGAATTCCATCACCTGAAATCTTTTTTTGTTTCAACATCTGTCCCACATCGCACCAATAAAATGTTAATTGAGCTCATTAGAAAACCAGAAAAAAGAAAAAAACAAACCGAAACTCAACTCTTTGCTTCCAAGAGGGAAGTTTGGGGCAGTTAACCTATTTTTCAAAATAATTTTTTAAGGTTTATTTATTTTTGAGAGACACAACACCGCGTGAGCTGGGGCGGGGCAGAGAGAGAGGGAGAGAGAGCATCTCAAGCAAGGTCTGCTCTGTCAGCGCAGAGCCCGGCGTGGGGCTCAAACCCATGACGTTGGCATCATGACCTGAGCCGAAATCGAGAGTTGGACGCATAACAGACTGAGCCACCCAGGCGCCCCGTAATTAACCTATTTTATGGGGTCCTAGTAGAGCCCCCTCCGGCCCCATTGGACTGGCCAGACAGGGCAACGGAGACTCCCCCACTGGGGTTCTGGAGTGAATTCCTCTAGGCGTGAATCATGAATCATTAACAAAGAGCAGGAGCGTGAAAGAAACAAAAGTTCAATAACACGGAAGAGAAGACAGAAAATCATTCTATTTACAGTACAAATGGCTCCAGAGGAAACAAAGAACTTCCACAATTGAATGGATTAGGGCCCTCAGGCTGGAGAGAAGGAAGAAGAAAGCAGTGAAGGAACGAGTGGGGGTGGGGGGTCAACAGGGGCGCGGTGTTGGAAGGAGGCTCTAAAGTGCTTCTGATACGTACTGCATGTCTGTCTTCTGTTTAGATACAGTCACCCCCAAACTGCCGAACAGGTATGGTTGTTCCTATTCCCACAGGTAATAAAGTCAACGAATCTAACGGCTGTACGTCTCGGAGCGTGTGGCTGTTTCTGTCCTCGCGAAACGTTATCGATGAACAGACGAGACTGCTCGGCCAACGGTCTGCAGCCACAGGGCGTCCGGACAAAGTCATTCCTTCTTGGTAAGAACGGGTCATTGGAAAAGGTGAGCCCACTCTCTTCCCATCACGCGCGCTTCCTGTTGTGTAACGTGTGATTAGAGATCCGTCTGTAGGGCAGTGATTGGGCACTGAAGGCCTGGTGGCGTTCGGTCTGTAGAAAGAACTATCTTTCGCCTCCACAGATGGGAATAGCTCACTGCACTGTAACAAGGAGTAAACTCTCATTTTCAGCTTGTGAACTGTCTTTTCTTCACCTGTGAGCAAGGACCTTTACATTCAAATGTTCCCCTTTAGTCATGTGGCATTATGCCTGAAAGCTACCAAGTGTGAAGGGAGAATTACTATTAGAAATATCAGTGATTCTATCACGAAAAATAATATAACATCCTTTAAAGTGCTTTACGTGACATTACATATAGGAGGGCATGGGGACACCCTAGTTCACCAGGAATGGAGAGAAAACCAGGAGTCACTCTGTGATAGGATATCAACGGACAGCAACACAGATTTCACGTTGCTTTGGTCAGGAATCTGTCTCACAGACTTAAAGCTTTTCCCATTAACTGGGCAACCCACGTCAAAACACAATCATGTCTAAAAGTATACACAGTTTAGAAGAAAAACGTACATTTAAGAATTGGGTGCAATGATTTCAGAAAAAAAACCCAGCTTTCTGTCAATGTCTCAATGACTTTTCACTTTTCTGTGTAGTCACTGGACCAACGGTGTAAGTGGATTCCAGTTTCCCCGAAGAAAAATGGAAATGATTACGTGAGACTTTGTGGCAAATGTTAGTCTGGCATCCATTTAGAGGGTTGTGTTGTTATCAATAATTTAACATTTTTTGACAGCTTAATTTTTATTTATTTTGAGAGAGAGCACGCAAGCACATGTGTGCAAGTGGGGAGGGGCGGAGAGAGACGGAGAGAGAGGATCCCTAGCAGGCTCTACGCTTCAGCACAGAGCCTGGTGTGGGGTTCGATCCCACGACCCTGGCATCTTGACCTGAGCCGAAATCAAGAGTTGGATGCTCAACCGACTGAGCCACCCAGGCACCCCAATAATTTGAATTTGTCAACAAATTCTATTAGGATTACGTACAGCATGAGGAAAATCAGGTTACCGACTAATGTTTGCATAAATCAGTTTTCATTTGAAAGCATAAAGCTAAAGTTAAGAATTTTGCCAAATCTGACCCTTCTGTCATCACCCTGATCAGTGCGATGCTTTGCCTTTTGCCCAGTCTCTGAGCTGCTGCCTCCTTTGCCCTCCCGTCCTTACAGATCGTGTACGATGGCTCTGGGATTTGCTTGACAAGGCGGCTGATGTGGATTAGGAAGAGCATAGTTGAGTCCTGCACAAATCAGGACCGACGCAGACCTGGGGCTCCTTCCCCGGCTCTGAAGCCTCAAGCAGATGGCATAAGGCCTTTTCACTCCACTGCCAGAGCCAGAAAGATGGGTGTTCAAACTGGCTTTGGGCTTGACTACATGCATGGCTTTGAATAAGTTACTAGACCAGTGACAATAATACTGCCGTTTCACTGGGCTATCACAATTAAATGAGATATCACATGCAAGAGCCTTAAGCATGATTATTTTTCTTCCCCATATACAGCATATGTTTACTGTAGACCAGGATAAGGAAACCCATGTGAGCTGCTCTCCCACCCTTTCCTCGGCTGTCTCCCGCCCTTCATTCTGACCCTGGGTTTACACGCAGCGCTGGAACGGTTGGGCAGGCAGTAACTCTGTTTCCAGGTTTCAGGAACCACCACACTGTTTTCCAAAGTGGCCGCACCACTTTGCACTCCCACCAGCGACAGATGAGGGACGACGTCCCTACACCCCCCACCCACACTGGCGATTATCTGACTCTTAGACTGTAGCCAACCTAGCGGGTGTGAGTCGGTATCTCACTAGGCTTCCGCTGAGCATCCCCCCCGATGGTGCCTTGTTATGTATTCCTTGGCCACTCGTGTGTCTTCCTTAGAGGAATGTCTGTTGACATACTTTGCCCACTTTTAAATTGGGCTAATTGTTGCTTTAGTATCGAACTGTAAGAGTTCTTACATACTCTGGAAACAAGTACCTTCTCAGATACGTGATTTGAGAATATTTGCTCTCATTTGATGGGTGGTCTTTTCATCTTCTCAATGGCGTCCTTTGAAGCACAAAAGCTTTCAATTTTGATGAAATCCAATTTGCCTACTTTTCCTTTTGTTGCTTGTGCGTATTTAGGAGTCCTTAGCTAAATCTAATTTTATGAAGATCTACCTCACTGCTTTCTCCTGAGTTTAATGGGTTTAGCTCTCACATTTAGGTCTTTGATCCATTTTGAGATAAGTTTTGTATGTAGTGTGAGGTAAGTGTCCGGCTTCATTGTTTTGTCCGTGACTGACTAGTCATCCCAGGATCATTTGTTAAGAAGATACTAGCATTCATTTTTATGCTGCTTTACTACCTTTTAAGCAATCTCACCCTGTAACAGATACCATAAACACAATCACCTACCTCTAAGGTTGACAGGCTTGGAAAGTATAATTGCTAAGTCTTCCTTCTAAGCCTTCAACCAGACTCCATTTCCTGGATTCCTCGCAGGCTCTGTGCATAAAGTCCAGCACAATTTGGGGCAGGAGTGATACACACTACTTTTAGGTATGGCCTTTTCCCTCCTAGACACACAAGTAGACTAGATGTCTCAGCCTCGTTGGCAGTTAGATGGGGTCATGTGACCGACTCCAATCCAATGGCAAATGTAAGTAGAAAAGAGGTATGCCTCTTTCGGGGCCAGCTCCAAACACCTGCTGTGAGAAACTCTCCATCCTCGTCCTGACTCTGTCCTCAATAGACAGAGTGTCCAACAGAGGAGCCTGAGCTCTTACCGATGTCCTACCTAGCAGAGGATGGAATCTCGATCCCTGGAGGACCTACGGAACAATGCTTACGGCCAACCCCATCCACATTAACTGTGATGGGAGGAACAAACACAACCACTCAAACTGTCAAAGTGCCTAGGCTGAAATGGAGAATTCGAGTATAACAAGAGGCAGCTGGGATGCTGCCTTCCTGAGCTTAATTAAAGTCAGGAAATTCATAAAGGGGGTGGTTGTAGAGAAATGTCCCAGACTGGGAAGCAAGAGTTAGGGATGGTTTCCACAGATCTGAGTCCTGGGCAGCCCTGGGCAGAGACAAATGAGCACTTACTATATACCCATTGAGTAAGTAGCAGCCCAGACAGGTTGGCTGGCCTTCACTTACAAAGGTAGTAAATATCAAAGTAGTGGGTAGAAACTATCTTCTCAGATTTGTAGGCTCTTTCAAGTAAACTGAATAGGGAAGGGAGATAATAGCTACCTTTTCCAGGATTTTCAGAACTGTCAAAAAAAAGAGAGAATTAGACGGATTCTGAGTTGCTTCAAAAGAAATAATTAGACTTAAAGGCAGAAAATTCTAGGGATAAATTATAGATTGCTATTAAAACAATTAGCTAACGACCATTGTTAGGTTCCTCAGTGAGCGTATGGAACTACACTGAGTAAACATGTCCTGACACAGATCTGTGGCGCATACAGACCATGGGTTGCTGAGAGATTTTTTTTTATTTGATGGGTTGCTGATGGCATGACATCACATCCCTTTCCAGTCCTGCTTCTGTTTGCTGTCCCCACACATAGCTGACTAATGTCTGTGGACACATCAGAGTCTTGGTTTTGAATGCCTACAAGTCCCTGCTAATATACGCTCATAAATTCCTTTAATGTCTGATTTAACTGGTTCCTCCACAAAGTCTCTGGAGACTCGTACTTCTCTGTATGTGACAGCTTCACTTTGAGTTTACATGTATTTTTTTTGAAACTTTTCATTTGATTATAATTTCTAAATGTTCTCCAGTTGCACCAAGGTTTACTTGTTTACATCTTCCCCATCATTTCATAAGTACCAAGGGCCTTTTTAATCACTCAACCTAAAGTGTGTTTTATTATGAAGGGCATACAGTTGGTACTTAATACACTGCATGGTCATCAAAGAAAGAGTGCCTTAGGAGAGTAGATCATGTATTTTGTTCGCTTGAAAGACAATTTCTGTATCCACTGGAGACTCTGGCAGACCCAAAGTGCCCCAGCCGAGAGAAATATGCTATAAAATTTCCAGGCTGTCAGAGGAAATTTCTAGAGAAATCATCTGAATGGATTACACAGATTACCATCTCTGTATTGATTACTATTAGAAAGGGGAAATGTGTGAGTACACATTAATTATGCACATAATTGAAAGTGTAGAACGGAACGTCTGTTGATGCTTCTCCACGGTCATCCTGTGACCACACCAAGCAGCTTCTAGGAAGGGGGCAGGGGGAAGAAACATCTTCTATCCTATATGCAGATCTTAACCTCAAGAGAGAGAAGAAACATCTTTCTCTTTTAGGTATTATGGCGCATCATCTGCTATATGCTTTTGGCATTCTATACAAAAAAGAATGAAAGAAAAATTGCTGTTAAATAGTTAATGGGAGGAATTGAGCTAAATACTGAATATTACGTTAACCTGATACATGAAATAAGAAAACAGCAGGCATTTTATTATTCAAAGGATATTCCCTCTCAAACAAAGTATTAGCCACTTCAGTACTGCAGAGTAAACACTTTAATGTCATTCTTTTTCAGGTAATTGTACCGTTAAGGACTAAAAATGTCAGAAATGTGGGTTTCAGTCTACTTAACCCTCACCCTCTCAGAAACACACTGCTCCTAGTAGCATAGAAAATTGTGAACATTTTAAAGTATTCCCTGAAAATTCCTGAAAGCATTGATGAAAACAAGCGTCATTTTGAGTACCATCCAGTATCACACGTGTCAGAGTTGAGAAACAGGTCATTTGAACCCAAAGGAGAAAAGAACTACATGTCAAGTCCTATGGAAGGAAGAGCCACTTTCAGAATGGCAGAAAAAAAGACCTCTGAAAATCTGCTCCCTCAAAAAAGAAATGAGATTGCAAAAGTGCGAACTGTGGCACTTCACCAATGGCTTCCAACACTCTGAAGTGCAATTACTCAAGCAAAATGGATCAATTTTGGTCTGAATTGTGGCCTTTTTAACTTGCCTTGTTCTCATCTCCCTCTCCCCAGCCCCCAGGTAGTTGTGAGAAACAACAACCTCACAATCATGACGGTCATTAAAATTAATAGCTTCGAAAATACTGGAGGAAGAACATGTTCATGCCTTTTCAAAAGCCCCATTCCTGGAGGACTGCCATTATTTCACCTGTCTGGTAGTTTCCTGAAAACCTGCACTCAGAGTGTGCCTTTATGTGAGGAGACTGGGAGCTTGCTCACTGCAAAAGCCTTTTCCCTGGGGCACTTGTCAAAAACAATCAGTGATAATTGTTTAAAATAGCAGCTGCCCGAGGTGATGATAACAGTTGGAGAAAATGAGAAGTTTACTAAAAAACTAAGAAGGAAAAGCTAGGGAATGAGTCATCCATGAGGACTTTGAAAAACCTGAACATACTGCTGGGAATCTAGAAGGCCATCTCCATGTGTAGGGTTGTGGGGGTGCTCACGAAATATGTGAGAATGCCCTAACCCCTCAACTCTGGCTGACCTTGCAACTCTGAACAATCAGGAAACGAATACCATGGCAGGGTTGTAAACTGCTTCGCTGAGTACTGAGGTCATGCCTTCACATATGCACACAGATCTTGGTGGCAAAAGCTGGGAGATTTATTGGTTCAAGGTATTTAAAGAGGTTTCTGTCCAATCATTATCTGACCACCAAGCTAACCTAGCACAGACTTCAGTGGCCTTACATGGAAAAAACACAGACTTTATTGAATTAGTTCAAGAAAGCCATTAAACATATAAAAGCAGAAAGCAGAACCTGGGAAGAAGGGCAATTTGATTTCGAGTTACCACGCCGTATTATTTAAAATATCTAGTATTTAACAAAAATCATGAGGCATACAAGGAAATAGCACGATATGGCCTATACATAGGAAAAAACAGCAGTTAATAACTATTCGTAAGGCAGTTGAGAAATTAGACATAATAGGGGAAAAAACCCTTTAAATTAGCTATTATAGATATGTTCAAAGAGCAAAAGGAAACTATGTCTAAAGAACTTAATTTTTTAATTTAATTTATTTTTGAGAGAGAGAGAGAGAGAGAGAGCGCGCGCGCAGAAGTGGGGGAGGGGCAGAGAGAGAAGGAGACACAGAATCCAAAGCAGGCTCCAGGCTCTGAGCTGTCAGCACAGAGCCCGAAGTGGGGCTCGAACTCACAAACTGCGAGATCATGACCTGAGCCGAAGTCGGACGCTCAACTGACTGAGCCACCCAGGCGCCCCTAAAGAACTTAAAAGAATGAGAACTCTGTCTCACTAAAGAGAAAATATCAGTAAAAAGAAATTATTTTAAATGAACCAAATAGAAAATCTGAAGTTGAAAAGTATAATAGTGGAACTGAAAAATTCTCTAAAGGGATGAAAAATAATTATTAGATTTGGTAGAAGAGAGAAACAGTGAACTTGATGATAACTGGGAGTATCCAGTAGTAGGAATGGAAAGAAAAAGAAATGAAGAAAAATAAACAGTTTCAGAGGCCTGTGGGATATCATCAAGTGTACCAAAATATACATGATAGGAGTCTAAAAGGAGAGGTGACAGAAAAGGGCAGAAATAATATTTGAAGAGATAATGGCAAAAAGAAAAAAAGACACGGGAACTCTGTAGCTCATTCTATGAGGCCAATATTACCTTGATACAAAAAAGCAAAGACACCACAAGAAAACTACAGACCAATATCTCTTATAACTATAGAGGCGAAAATCCTCAGGGAAATATCAGCAAACCAAGTCCAGCGATATAAAGAGAATTATACACCATGACAAAGTGGATTTTATCCCCCAAATACAAGGTTTGTTCAACACAGGAAATCAATCAATGCAATACACCATATTAATGGAATGAAAGACAAAGTGCATGATTATTTCAATAGGTACAGAAGTAGCATTTGACAAAATCCGTCACCTTTACATGATAAGACCCTTGAACATACCAGAACAAAAGGGAACTTCTTCAACCCCACAGAGGGGACCTACGAAAAACCCATAGCTAATGGCATAAGTGATGGTGAATGATCGGTAGCTTTCCCTGTGAGACAAGGGAAAGACAGACATCCACTCTCACTACCACTATTGAACATTTTCCTGGAGGTTCTAGTCAGGGCACTCAGCCACGAGAAAGAAATAAAAAGTGGCCAGATGGGAAAGGAATTTCTACTTGTAAAAGAGATAGGAATACCCAAAAAACACACTGATTTACATATTGGACAAACTAAGAAGTCAAACACAGACTTGTATACCAGGGCTCTAGCAGCATTATTCACAGTGGCCAAAGGTAGAAACAACCCAAAGGTCCATCAGCAGGAAATGGATAAACAAAACGTGGTCTACACACACAGTGGAATAGTATTCAACCTTAAAAAAGGAATGGAGTTCTGACACGTATGACAATGTGGACGAATCCTGAAGATGTTATGCCAGGTTTGAAAGAAGCCAGACGCAGGAGGACAAATACTGTTTCGCTCTACCTCCGTGAGGCACCTGACAGTCAAAGCCACAGAGCAGAAAGTAGGAAAGGGACTGCCAGAGGTGGGGAGGAGAACAGTGAGTCTTGTCTAAAGGAGCAGAGTTGCTGTTCGGGATGGTAAAAAGAAGTTCTCAGAGTGGATGGTGGCCATGGTTGCCAACGTTGTGAATACGCTCAATGCCATGGAACTGGATATTACGAAGGGCTAAAATGGCAAACTTGATGCTATGCATATCTTATCGAAATAAGCAAATATTTTGTAAGGGGGAAAAAGAACTTTGAAAAGGGCAAAAATATTGAGGACAAATAAAAAAAGTTTGAGTTTTTTTTACATAAAAAATGGAAGTTAGAGGGAAGACTCATGAAAAAAGAAGCCGTACGAAACACTACACTGAGATTGGAAATCTATGTCTCTGAGGGGTGCAGGCTAGCAACCATGCTCGCACATGCCTGAGCGCGACAAGTAAGATACTGGGTGGCAGATGGCGGGAGTCACGTTTCTCGCTGTTAATGAGGGAACTAATTACA
This sequence comes from Lynx rufus, assembly GCF_022079265.1. Lineage (NCBI taxonomy): Eukaryota > Metazoa > Chordata > Mammalia > Carnivora > Felidae > Lynx > Lynx rufus. The sequence continues at coordinate 166,846,756 of NW_025814856.1, read as the reverse complement.
CAGAAACAACAAGTGACAGCTAGTGTCCCAGGTAGAGGCATCCATAGGAACTCATGTTAGCTTTATAGAGACATTGTTGGAGCTAAATGATAGATAGATAGGTATATAGACGCACAGGTGATAGACCCAGAGCTGTGTATATGCACACAGGTTGGTACGCACACATATATTTCCTCACTTGGTCAGCTGTGAAGGCCGAGAAGCAATGATATCCTAGTGCTCACGAGCAGAGCTTTGGTTTCTAATGCTCTTATCCAACAGGAACTTGGAGAAATGGCTAATTCTGGGGCTGGGGAAGGGGAACTATAAGCTAAGCCTGCAGCGCCTTGTAGTATCAGAAAGTAAAACAGTGTTGAAGGAAAGGTGGATGGAGGAAGGCGGGAGGAGGGAGGAAGAAGAGAGTAAAGGAAAGAAAACGAAAACCCACAATGATGAAGGAGCCTCAAACAGTGGAGTCAGCCGCAGGAGCACCCGATGGGACAGAGCTGGAGCCATTGGAGAAAAAACAAAAACAAAACAAAACAAAACAACAAAGCAGTATTGGATTGTAATACAAAGTATACAGTAAATGTCTATGAGTTGAATATTAACGTAAGTAAGTGATTCAGTACAGAAATAAATGGTGGAGAATGGACACATCTGCCCATGCAGAAGAATTCTGAATAATTTATGCCGAGATTCTGCTCTCAGGAAGTTGGAATATGACCTTCCGTTCCTTAACTGCGGGCTGTGCACAGTAACTTCCTCCCAAAAAGCACCACATGGAAAGAGGGGGAAAAGGCATCAGCCGGGTGTCCAAGGGTAAGGTCTCAACAGTGACAAGTCGCCGTGACAGCACATGCCCTTGACATGACGTCATGAGAAGGACACCACATGCCTGCGGTCTTCTTCTCCAAACCCTGTGACCCCAGGCTAATGATGAAAGACTGCAATTTAAGAACAATTTACAAGACACCTGACAGTCATCCTGAAAATACCTGCCTGTGACTCCCGTCAAGGTCACTGAAAACAAGAAATGTCTGAGAAATGATCATGGCCGGAGGAGCATAAGGAGAAAGGACGCCTGAATGTAATGTGAGAGCCTGATGGGATCTGGAGGGAAGCAAGGACACTAAGGCACCCGAATTAAGTACGAACTGCAGTTAATAATGAGGTATGACTATCAGTTGATCAATTGCAATAAAGGTACCATCCTAACGTATGATGATAATAACAGGGTAGATCTGAGCTGGAAGTCTCACATGATGCTTCGACGCTTCGACTTTTCAGATGCTTTGATCCAGAATGAGTGAAAAGACTACGTTCCTGGGAGGCAAGAATATGTTCAAGGTTAACGACAAATGGGAACGGTTTTTCTCGACTCAATTCACCAAGTACTTATAGCTGCTGGTTTCCCAAACTACAAATTCTCTTTCAGTACAGTAACTCTGAGGGCACGTCCCCCCAGATACGCACGTCCCGTGTCCCGGGTAACGCATGGCTGAGGGGGTAAGACCATGATCCACAAGTTTCAAAAACTCATCCAATTTTAATAGAATTCTACGGCAAGAAAAAAAAATGGTTGTGTAGGTTTTTCATTTGCTGTTTTACCTCTTAACCACATGTGGCATCCATTTTTAAAAGATAAGCTTGGATATTTTGGGTCAAAAAGGAGTATTTTTTAAGGTAGCGTTTAATTTTCATTTTCAGGAATATGGTATGGAGTTTGGGTTTGCAATGATCTGTTGGACAGAAGAAGGAGGAGACAAGTAATATCTCATGTAGATCGGGTCTCTGGGGCGCCTGGGGGGCTCAGTCGGTTGAGCCTCCAACTTCAGCTCAGGTCATGATCTCGCGGTTCATAAGTTCGAGCCCCGCGTTGGGCTCTCTGCTGTCAGGGAAGAGCCCGCTTTGGATCCTCTGTCTCCTTCTCTTCTCTGCCCCTCCTCCCCCCCCCCTCGGTCTATCTCAAAAATAAATAAATAAAACTTTAAAATACATATATATTTAAATTAGGTCTCAAATGTGGATCTTCTGACTCCTCTCTTCCTGTACTCGTCTCTCTTCCAAATCGCATCTAACTACATGTAAAACGATAATTATTGAGGTCCCTGGCTTTGGCAGAAAGCAGTGCTCCAGCTCAAATGATCATATGTCACATCGCTAATGTTACTGTAAGTGACAAGCCGCTGAATGTACAGTCGAGGTCACGTTATAGATTACGACGAGAATGAATAGGTCAGTGATGAAGAAATCACATGCCCAGCTGAGACACCGATCGTCATCTGTCCTCGTGCTTATCTGCTACACATATGCAAAATAATACATCCCCAGCAAGATGGTCAGTCTCTTTAAATGCCGTCCTTAGAATCAATTCTCCAGCGAGACTACAAATAGCACCATTACTGTGCCTGTCACGGGTCCCCATAGCCACTGGAGGGCACTGCTTCATAAAATGCTCTAAGCATATTGAGGCTTTTGAAAACTAATTATAGTAATGGTACCATACGGGCCGACCAAAGACGTATCTCTGAATGCATCGGTGTTGGTAACCACGGATAATTCAGAAAAATGAGTATTTTATTGTTCATGTTATTAATCCATAAATCAGGAGCACTGGGGTTTAATCTCAGTCCTGGGGGACCGATGTCTAAACTCAGCAAGTCTTGGAACATCTGCAAGCCTGTTTCGTTACCAAAACATTAGACATTTGTGGAAACTCTCTATAATGTATTTGGAATATTTCCACAAAATAGATGATTCTGATCTCAAGTGTTGCGGCCATTAGTCTCAGAGCTCGCTCGAAACGCTCCTTTACTGGGAAGCCATCGCTGCTGGCTTTGACCGAACGCTTTCAGCTGGAGTCTAATCAGACGTCAAAGCCAGGGCTATATTCTTGAATCATCTTTGTAATGGCCAAGGTTGTGTGCTCTTGGACAAGTGATCTACTCTTGCCCCAGACGATTGCCTGCAAAAAGCGGTATTGTACATACATTTTACAAATGAAGAGACTGATGGCTGGAAGGCGCGGGTCTTAAACTGGACCCTCATCTGCTGCTTCCAGTGTGTGTGTGTGTGTGTGTGTGTGTATTCTATTTCACCCTGGTTCTCTTTTTGCTTATCTACCCCCTGGCCTGGCCTGCAGGACATGCTCAGTGAATATGTGCTGAATAAATAAACAAATATAAGGACAAACACAAGAGGATGAGCTTGTAACAGTCTACATGGTCAAGGGGTTTCAACGTGCCAGCGAGAGGCTGCACTGCAGAGACAAGTGGACCCTCGGCCATCGACTCTTCACTTTCCCTGATTGAGGAGAGACGCAGAAAGCAAGAATAAACAGAGTTCTCAGAGGATCCAGAATTAAACATGAGCAGAAGAGTCCACGGTAACAGTCGTTCTGCCCCTGACCAGACAGAAACCTTGAAAGACAAGTTCAAGTTTTTTGATTACGAGCATTAAAGCCTGAAGGCCTCTCACACTTCAAGAGACTCTGATGAAAATGTGGCACAAGCCCGTGCCTTAGTTTTGCACTCCTTTTCTTCTCCCCTGCTGCAAAGCTGCAGTCCTCAAACACGGTCTTCATACCTGGTTCCCATGCTCAGATATCCTGCGCGCCCCCGAGGGCTCGCAGCATAAAATTAGAAATCCCGAGCACGCCATTCAAGGCTTCCAGTCAGGGCACAAGGACGTGTAAGGTTAAAGCCTTGCCACCTGCCCTTTCTTCACTCGGTGCCACACGGAGTCACAGAGGGACTTAACATGTCCCGGTTCTCCCCCCCGTTCAAGCTGTTCCTGCTGTCTGGAACATTCCTCTTTGACCTGTCACTTCAGGCTCCAGCCCCAGTGTGAAAATGTCCCTGAATCTTCCTTAGTCCGACACCCTCCATGCTACGGAGAACCCTCCCGACTGCCGGTCACCTCGCTCCGCCCACCTGTGTGGGGGCCTGGGGGCCGCCGTCAGCTTCCTGAGTCAAGTGCACCACCCCAGGAAAGATCCTCCTTGAGCTCATGCTGGCTGTCAGGGAGACAACTTTCCACAAGGTAGCCCGGCTCATTTAAATACCTTTGAGTTTATTTTTAGTTTTCTTAAAAATGACTTCCAGAATGAAATTCCACAGCTATCACTGGGGGAAGGTGATTAAAGTTCTGTGACATGTTCCCGGGGAACCGGCCTGCGCTGACATCATGTGGGCAGACTCGCACTGGCATTGTTTTGTGCCTTTTTCTTCTTCTTTTTCTTTTTAATTTGTTTTTAATATTCCATACATTTCAAGCTTGGAGAGTCACAAGTCTGAGGATGCTGTAAGTGTGTTGTTTTCATCACTGGAAGAAAAGTCCCCCAAGAGCACAGGCGGGATCAGGAAAGGCGCTATCCCTGATATCTCTGACCACCCCCACCCCCACCTCCATCTGGCGGTCTTCCTGCAAGTTTGGAAACCAGGGGAGGAGAAACGAATTTGCTCCTTTTTCTAATCTTTTTTTTAAGCACATTTTTTTAATGTTTATTTATTTTTAAGAGACAGAGACAGAGCATGAATGGGAGAGGGGCAGAGAGAGAGGGAAACACAGAATCTGAAGCAGGCTCTGGGTTCCGAGCTGTCAGCACAGAGCCCGACACAGGGCTCGAACCCACGAACTGCAAGATCATGACCAGAGCCAAAGACGGATGCTTAACCGAGTGAGTCACTCCGGGGCCCCCACTTTTCCTAAATCTTATTTCCCAGGGCGGGGGTGGGGAGGGGGCCTTAGGGTGAGTGTCCCCATGAGGCCCGTCAGCCTCGCAGGAGTCACAGGAGAGGCAGGTCTGAGGCCCTCATCTGAGACAACAACATAAAAGTCATTGCCGTCACCGCGTTAAAGAATAGGGTTCAGTGCTGTGTGATGTGCTCACAGAGTTGTGCGACGCGGCCTCTGCCCACGTCTGGAACGTTCGCATCCACACGGAAAGGGCGGCTCCCTGTGCACACCACGTGCAGTGTGGGTGTTGCTGAACATCTGCTTTCCGCCAACAACTTTCTTCCAGAATTTGATTTGGGCCAGACATGTGCCTACACGCCTCGTGTGACCAGCCCGGACTGGACGCAGGGCCACTGGGTCTCCAACGAGGCTCCCGGTGGTCAGTGGTTCAGCCTGTTGTGGGGAAGTGGTCATGTCCTGTGCGATTCTGCTGGGAGGGGGCTCTGGAGGCGGGCGCCGCTCTCCCCCGGATCTCCCCTGTGGTGGCCCTTTCCCTTGGATGGTTTTGGTTTGCATCCCTTGGCTGTGAAAAGTCACAGCTGTAAGTTTCACTATGTGCTGAGTCCTGGGGGTCCTCGTAGCGGATCGGCAACCCCGGGGGCGGTCTTGGGGTCCCCAAGCACACATGCCACACAAAACATCCGCAGCGGAAATGATCAGGCACGGGGGTTTCTTTCACAAGAGTCGGGGTGGGGGAAGGGCATACTTGAGACCAGGGCTGTCCAAGGGCTTGAGGATGACTGAGGCTGAGGGGACACTGTACTGTTCTCGAATACAGGATTGACGGTTTTATTAAAAGAGTAACAATAAGTGAGAGTTGGCGGTGTTCTAAAGGATTGATGGAACATTTAAAAATGAAACCAGAGTGCTTGGGTGGCTCAGTCTTCATTTCAGTCTTCATTTCAGCCATGATCTCATGGTTTGCGGGACTGAGCCCCACAGCGGAGGGGCTTGACGTTCTCTCTCTCCCTCTCCCTGTGTCCTTCCCCTGCTTTCTTTCTCTCTCTCTCTCTCAACAATAAATAAATAAATAAATAAATAAATAATAAATAAATAAAATACGTCGTAACCTAATAAGATGAAAAATGAATGGAGAAGGTCTTAAGTGATGGCAGATCACGCAGTCCAGATGCCCCGAGCTCCTGGCTCCAGCCAGTGATGTGCAGTTGGTGACGGCCTCCCGTACGTGGACGGACACACTACATTCCCCCTGCTTTAAGGCCTCACTGAGCACTAAGGTACACACCAGCTCACACACACTCGGCGGTCCTGAAAGGCGGGAGGCGGTGCTCCAGCAAGCACGTATAGCACCCCAAGGGCCCGCTCTGTCTCCAGGAAATGCGTTGTCACTGAGGCCACGGGAGCACACTGTTTGCCCCCCTCTCCTCCAACCCCCATGGAGGACACCGCCAGATGCCTGCCCAGGCTCCATTCTGCCTCCTCCTCTTTACGAGCAGAGTCCCCATGTTGCCGAGGGCTTCAATACATCCAGTTAAAAATTCTCCCCTCCTTCCCCTCCGTGCACGACAATGAGGCAGCCACACAACCAACCCCAGGGAAGAAAGCTATCCTGTCTTCCGTGGAGCTGCTACTTTTCAACACGCTCAACCACCTGCTTTTCTTTTTTAAAGCACCGGAAGGTAAAAGTCACATGTCACAGATGCGGAGCAGGGAACTAGAACACTGGTGCTCAACTGGGGGTGATGCTGCAGCCCAGGTGATGGTATGCAATGTCTGGAGATGTTTTTGGTTTCCAGGACACAGGCAGTGGGTGCTCCTGGCACCTAGCGAATGGAGGCCAGGGATGTTGTTCAACACCTTTCATGCACAGGGCAGCTCCCACAACACGGTCATCTGGTCTACCCAGGTCTTTGACGACACTGTTTGGTCAGTAACGCTAGACGTGAATTGTCTAACTCTGGTGTCTTGCATGTGAGGAAAATTAATTTGTTGGTTGAGCTGCTCATTTGGGGTTGCTGTTACCTTCTTCAGCTGAAGCCTGTTCAAGTGATTTGCCCTGCTTTCATTCTTTTTGGGTTTCCAACTCTTCCGACCTTAAGAGTTTTCAGAGGGCTCCGTCTCATCTGTAACGACTAGGACAAGCTCACTGAGGCGGCACGTGGTTTGGATAACTTCTATACATGCCCAGAGCTGGCATTTGTCTCTGATGTCATTCCTTTCTGTGCCCACGTCATACATTTCTCTGACCACAGCTCCTTCCAGAATCTTCTCCTTCCTCTTATTGCCATGAGATGACACAGTGGGGGCTCTCCATCACCCTGCTGAACAGGAGGACCTCGTACAACAGGCTGGCTGGTTTCCACCATAAATAAGACACGGGAGTCCAGCAGTCAGGGTATAACATAAGGAGAAAACAAGCATGCATAACCTCATCCTAGGAGATTAACTGCTATCCCTTTGTTTTAATTTCTTCCAGATCTTCCCCCCTAAGTATATGTAGGAAACGCAGACTGTTTTCAAGGAAAATGGGCAGATTTTATGCTATTTTCAAAATTTTTCATTCAACACTACAGTGGGAACATCTTTCTGTGGGCAATGATCTCATCGAGTCAGTCTATTCTCATTCCTCCCCTCTCTCTGTCTCAACTCCAGGCTTAAAAAAGTCTCTCAGATACAGTTCAGATTAGAAGTCAACTCTCAACGGACAGAGTGTCCTCATGTCTTTAGTTTTTATATCCCTAATAGGAGAGGCTGGACTCCCAAGGTCACAGAGGCCCTCACCCTCCCAGGCTTCGAGCTTTGAAAACTACCATCACCCGAACTACAGCGTAAGCTTCGTGATGGAGTGACTCTGTCTGCACCTCTACCTCTCCAGTGCCTAGAACAGTGCCCGGCACAGAGTCAGTCCTCCACACAATCCTGAATGAGTGAATGAGTGAAAGCGTGAGTGAATGAATGAATGAATGAGAGAATGAACTAGAACACTATTTCCCTGAAGACAGGGATACATCTCCTTTTAAATTCTCTAAATGTAATACAGGCTAAACAATAAAATTATGGCCAAAGGTCTTCAGCCATAAGCATGGAGGGTTGACTTACACTGGGCATTTGAAGAAAACTGGGTGTCGGGTGTACGTTTCTAAGGGTTGAATCGACACCGAGGAAGATTCGTGACCCGTTCCCCAGCACGCGCTCTCAAGTTCCTCTAAGAGCAGGTGTCAGCCCTACTTCTTGCTCAGTAGCACTAGTGTGTGGTAAGGAAGGATAGGATCTAAAACGGGCTCCTTCTCCTTGTTAAAGAGCCTCCCTCAAAAACCTGTAAGAGAGTCAAAGTCTCGTACTGCCGTGCGTTTAAGTGAGTGGCTTTCCGGCCGGGTCTCTCCATGTGTGCCTATCACTCTCAGGGCTCACATTTACTGCTGAGAATCACCCGCTGGCAAAAGTGCTGAAAATTATGGGATAAATATCTAATATCTGGTAATGGGATATTCTCATATAGTAAAAACCTTAAATCTCTGGGCTCCCGTATCCCGCTTTTGGGTCAAGGTAATTGTATTAAGTAAATTCTCATAGCGCTAATGTTAATGTTCATAACATCTTTATGCTGCTTTTCAAAAATTAATTCATTCCTTCTGGACAGGAGATTTGTAGGCTCAGATTCTAAGAAAAGGGATTATATTCAGTGCCTTTGAGAGGTCCACTTACATTTGTATTTTTCCTGAAATAAATTAAGTTTGCCCGTGTTTGTTCCTGAGAGAAAAAAAAATCTTAAAACACATCATGCTTGTATCATTAAAAATTAAGATCCAGAGTATCTGTGAAATCCCCAAATCTTATGAAAATTTAAGACTTTGTGCAGTAAACTGTCTGTTACAAATACGTCCTTTGGACTGGGTATTCCCTATTGCTGAATCACAGTAAAGGAGATGCACTATTTACTCTCCAGCAGGAATTGACTTAATGCTCATTAACAAGGTCCTGCAGAATACAGTCCCACGGTCCCCTGATAAATGCACTGTGGCCTCGGTGGTTTCTTTTCTCTCCTTCCCCTTCCTGCACCCAGGTACATACACAGCTACTTGTGCATATGACTCACCATGAGGCTAGATTCTGAGCTTATTAAAGGGAGCAGCCTTCCTTCTGTGCCTCTCTGTGCCCTGCAAATGACTGTGTATAAATAGAATAATTCATGAAGACATACAGACACGCCCCCTCCAGCCTATACCGACACTGTGCCTTCATCGTCCAAGAAACACAACAGGGCAGGTCCTACCACTTGGAGACCACAGGTCCCTCTGCTCAGAGGAAAACACTGCAGAGACCCCCTGCCCGGTCGGACCTGTCTACACTGTAGCTTCATTTCCTACTTGTCTCGGAATGTTCCCAGCTCAAGCGGAACCAACACTGGGATCAGCGTCCGGATGTGCCACAAACTCTGTTTTTTTCCTGCAGCGTTAACAAAATCCTCTACTCCCGCCTTATACCACCACACGTTTGTATTTGACAACGTCCTGGCCATGTTCCAGTGTCCCTTTGGTTCAAACGACACCCCCACGGACTCTCCCTGAGCTCCGCTGGATCCACTCACGCCCACCCCACTGGGTCTTGGCAAAGTGCTCGCGATTCCTCAGGCCACGTAAACTCTCCCAGTGTCCCTCCGGTCGGGAAGCGCCCGAGGGCGAGGGCCGGGTCTTATTTTTCTTCGCATCTTTTTTTTCATTTACTGACAAAATGAACAAATAAATGAATGAATGAGTGAAAGCAATTGATTTGGAGGAGGCAGAAGGATAGAAAAAACACGGAACTGGGAATCGTGAGGCCCGATGTACAAATGCGGATGAGTTATCCAGCCTCCCTGGCCCACGCTCTTTCTATCTATGTAATGTAGGACCCCTACCAGGTGGTGTTCACAGCTCTTGGCTTCTCCAATCTTATAATTCCTTGGAGAAGTCCAGCAGCGCCATGTTGGAAGGACCTAGAAAACGGGACGGGTTTGACAGACCTTCCTCACACATAAAACAGCCCTTTGCTTGTACTTAGATGCAGAGGCTTAGCACTCACATATGGCCCATGTGCAACTCCAGAAATGGGACTTCTTATCCTGAATTCTTTTAAAACTTAAAAACCATTACATAGTTCAAGAAAACCTAACAACAAGGCAAGTTGGTGTATACGGACTACTCCAGGCATTTTTATTTCATAAATCAGTAAGATTACGTACCACTTAATTGTGTTTTCCTTACGTAAGATGGTTACCATCGCACTATAACTATTTTAATGTGTCTAGGCATTCAGAAGATAAAGGATGTCCATTTGAGAACAAAATAAATCTGAAATGTGTTTTTAGGGAGAGCGTGCTCATGCTTGCACAAACGGGATAGGGACAGCGAGGAGAGAGAGAGAGAGAGAGAGAGAAGTCCCAAGCAGGTTCCATGCTGTCAGCACGGAGTCCAACATAGGACTCCATCCCACAACCCCGAGACCATGACCTGAGCCAACATCAAGAGTCGGGCGCTCAGATGCCTGAGCCACTCAGGTGCCCTGATAAATCTGAATATTTTAGTTCTTTTTCCTACATCTTAAAATGCAGTTATGGGCCACCGAACCTCAACTGTATTGTATCAGGTTAAATAAAATTTCCCTAGAGGCCTTCAATGGGTGCCCAGCTTCTGGAACCACAGAAAGTTCTGGGTCTCTGCTTACACATGACTGAGTATGGACAGAGAATTCATGTCAACATTTTGTCCTCTCTGGTAAAATGACCCTCACCCAACCTATAATTCATTCACTAAAATCACACTTGACCCCAAAGCACCATGGGCTCTGGGAAATGTCACTGAAGCTGGGCCCTGAGAACATCAGGACCTCTCTCGGGTCTAGCTCCTACAGCATCCCTGGGGTCACTGTCCTCCTATAGCATCCCCGAGGTCACTATCCTACATACAATGACTTCCCTGAAAGGTCCCACGCAGATCTCTGTACTGACCTCCAGGCTGCTTCCACTGACCCTGCTGACATTAAAAAGCACTAATCTTCTAAAGGAATCTCAGGTTAACCTGCAGGCCAGGGCCACCTGGCCTTGATGAAGAAGACAGATACGGCAAGTTCATGGATTTTTAACTGGCTGGTGCAGGCCATTTCTGGGAGTCTTGAATGAGTCTCAACCCCTAAGTGAGATTTTATGGCTTATCTTCAGAACGAAGTCTCAGATGCAGAAGGAACAGAGACAATGAGAGTAATAAGATCTTCATCCTGCTTAAAGGACCACCTAGGGAAGGGTCCACATCATGGAGTTTGGATAAACCTACAGCCACTTCTCCACTGTGATACTAGCCATGTGACCCAAGTGATGCCCTACGCCTCAGTCTCTTCATATGCAAAATGGAAACACCACCGGCCACAACCCATTTCCATGACTGCCAAATGAGCTGATGTACAAACCACACCTCACCCGATGTCTGGCCAGAAAAGGGAACAGGTGGGAGGGGAGGGTGAGGACAAGGACGACGGCAGGAGGAGTTGAGGCAAGAAGAGGGGATCTCTACGGATGTCGCCTTCACGGGGAATTTTTCCTTCCTTTAAAATGTCCGTAAAAGCAAACACATGCTGTGGGCACTTGTCTTTTCTTTGCTGTTGCTGGATCTTATACTGCTACGTGACGTCCCCAAACCCTCCTCTGGAACAAAACGGCGTGAATATTTCATTCTGTGCACGCATTTACTAACACTTTCTGGGCACTGCGCTAGGCATAGGGGTACAGCCCTCAGCAAAATTATCATTAAGCCAATGAAAATAAACCAATGCTTTCTAAGTTAACATTTACAATATGCCATGTTATACACACAAGGTACAAACCACCTCTTGTATGTCTCTATAACCCCACATCATTATCTAGCCAACCAGAGTTCTGGGCAGATGCCTCACAATATTTATGAAGCGAAGGAAAGATGCTATACGGATCCTGCCTCACTGATTTACATTGTTTTCAGTAGTGTGGTCCACGCAGAAGTTGTTTTGTGCAATAATGGAATCCTGGAGCTACTGGGGTTGGAGAAATCGCTTCTGGCGATTAAGTTCCCACCTCAGAAGGAAAGTCCTGGAAAGACACGTTAGCAGAAGGTTTGCTAAGGTCATGAGCAAGCAGAGAAGGGGAGCCCCAGGTTCCCACCCGCTGCTTACGTCCAGGGAGTTCACACGGAACCATCCTTAAACGTGGGAGGGTCACAGTCCGTGGTGGAGGTTTAGAACCTGATCTCCCAAAGGAAAAGCAGAGAATGATCTCCCTTCCCGGTACAATTCGCTCTCTCTCACGTGCGGGTGGATGGCAAGGAGGGAAGGTGAAGGAGTTCTTGTTCTTTTAAACTGTCTGGTAGTCGTTCAAAAAAGGGAGGAGGCAGGGGTTCTGGGCCAGTCTGAGGCTCTGTGGCAGAGGAAGGCCGGGAGTAAAGGCAGAGTGGAGACCTCTTTTCAGCTGTCGGTACGTGGCATCTTTTCCTGGACACTTACTGGCTGCTTCAAGAGGGCTTCCCGAGGGACTGGGGCCATCCAGGAGCAAGGCTTCCAAGAGCTCAAAGCATCACCACAGGGCGGTGCTAATGTGGCCACCGGTTCTGATGCCCCTCAGCCGGCAAATGAGCAGACTAGCTTTATTTGCAATCCGTTTGTTTACTTATTTGGAGATCGTAACCCAAAAGTAAGTTTTAAAAACCCAACAATTTGACTTAAGGATGAACACTCAACCAAGGCACTTCAAGCCTGTTTTAATGTGAGGCGTCACTGGCGGGAGAGATGGCAAAAGAAACATCCTGGTTTGGTGGGGGGGGGGGGGGTGTGCCGGTGGCTCAGTTGGTTGAGCTTCTGACTTCGGCTCCGGTCAGGATCTCGGGGATCGTGAGTTCAAGCCCCACGTCGGGCTCGTTCCTGTCAGCACAGAGCCTGTTTGGGATCCTCTGTCCCCTCCTCTCTCTACCCCTCCCCGACTTGTGCTTTCTCAAAATATAAACATTAAAAAAAAAAAAAAGAAAGAAAGAAAACATCCCGGGAAAGACTGGTGTTGTGTTGCGTTTACTCCTCAGACCTCAGCCTGAAAAGTGCTTTCTCACCTGCTGACCACAGACATCCTCTCAGTCCAGACATCCTTTCTGTCCTGGGCTTACTGTGTGCACATTCCCATGCAGATGGCTGGGGTTTACATACCAGGTGGGGCCTCACTTCTGAGGCAATGTAATGAGAGCAGATAAATAAAACGACTTCCTGGCCTCTGGCTACCACTGTAAAGTCTGTTGCCAGAGGTGAGACCCGGGCAGCCACGGGCGGAGTTGGGACAGACTGCCCACTGGAATTCCTGACTCAGACGTCCCAAGCCCCACGTAGCTTGCTCGGGTCTCAGCACAAATCTACCAGCAGAGTGAGATTGGAAAGAAACCCGGAAACTCATTTAAATCCTTTTAAAAGGGTTATCCTCTTTGCGCATCCGAACTGCGTTGCGGGAAGCACTTGGTGCCCCGAGGGGTCTGAGGAGGAGCTAAGGGCAAATGCGAGGGGATAGACACCGGGCCCGGCCACTCTCAGGGGGCCGACCTTATGCCCTGGCATTTCTGCAGTGACCCTGAGGACGCCAGGCCAGCAGGAGGCCAGCAACAAGGGGCCGGAACTATGTGCATTAGATGTAGCCGCGGGCCCTGCTGAAGAGCTGGGCTGCTCCCGAGACAGAGCGCCAGAGGAAGATAAACCACCCAGGGGACACCGCCTTGCCCTGGCCAGACACTTCCAGAATCCCAGTGCACGAGGATTCAACCTCACAATGAGTACCTTAAGGCTCTCACCAGATGTAAACGTTCCACTGAACTCTGGGCAAGTTCACAGAATCCCCAGAGGATATCTTCAGAGTAGGTCTGCCAGAACTCCTTTTTTTTTTTTTAATTAAAAATTTTTTTTGAAAGATTTATTCATTTTTGAGAGACAGAGAAAGACAGAGAGTGAGTGGGGGAGGGGCCCAGAGAGAGGGAGACACAGAATCCAAAGCAGGCTCTGAGCTGTCAGCACAGAGCCCGATGTAGGGCTCAAACCCACGAGTCATGAGATCACGACCTGAGGCGAAGTCAGATGCTTAACCGAATGAGCCACCCAGGCGCCCCAAGTCCAACAGAACTCTTTTTTTTTTTTTTAATTTTTTTTTAATGTTTATTTATTTTTGAGACAGAGCATGAACGGGGGAGGGTCAGAGAGAGGGAGACACAGAATCCGAAACAGGCTCCAGGCTCTGAGCTGTCAGCACAGAGCCCGACGCGGGGCTTGAACTCACAGACCGTGAGATCACGACCTGAGCCGAAGTCGGACGCTCAACCGACTGAGCCACCCAGGCGCCCCTCAACAGAACTCTTAAAGAGACTACTCCTGCCACTTGTCAGCTGTGTGGCCCAAGGCAAGTGACTTACCCTCTCTGATCCTGGGTACCCTTATCTGTATAGCTGGGGTTAAGAGGAAGCAACAGACTACTTTTTGAATTTCTGGGGTTTGTTCCATTTCCCCCTTCCTTCTGCTGGCGATGGGAGCTGCATGGAAGCATTTGGCCTGGGAGAAGTTAAAAATCTCACTCACTTGTTGGTTCCTTGCTTAGCAAAGGGTGGAGGTCCCCTCACATACGTCCTTACTTTGGAAACAGTTATTAATTTGGCTTTTTTTGGGTTTTGTTGCGGAAGTCTACATGGCACCGGGGCAGGGGGCAGGAGCAGGGCCGGCCGGGCACAGGGAAAGCACTCTGTAGGACAGAGCTGCACTCCTCGCCTATCTTCTCGAGAGGGGGGAGGGTGCACGGGGGCCCAAAATACTCAGAGAACAGGTGGCTGAGTAAGGGTCTTCACCTCAGAAAGACAGTTTGTGCCGGGCCGGGGGCAGTAGGGGTGAGCTTGGCCCGTGTGTCGGGGCCTTGGATCTGAAAGTCTACGACCTGCTCAAGGTCCAAAAAGCCCAGATGCCAACGTGACTTTCTCATAACGCCCCCTATTTCCACTCCCGTGAGACACGGCGAGGGACTCCAGGAAAGATGGGCTCCGTGTCAACCATGTGTAAACCACCAGTGTTAGAAAGATCCACCCCAGCACCCAGAACAGCCTCCTTCCTCCTACACGATACTCAGCTTAGAAACAGAGCACAGCACTCTGGCTTCTCGGCCTGCCCAGGCCCCCAAACATTTCCGACGCGAACGTGAGATCCACACAAAGTCTGAAGGCAACCTGACCCCTTTCCAGCCCCTCTGCCCCAACTCAGGTGATGGGGGTGCCACAGACACGAGCTCAACGGTCCACGACTGAAGCCACAGCATCAACGCAAGGCCACGTGGGTTTGGGAAGCCCCCCCCCCCCCCAGCAAGAGGCAAAGGGTGGCCTTCTGAAGAGGGAGGTGAGCTGCTTAGTTCTAGGTCCTTCATTTTTGGGGTGTGCTGTGTCCCCATCCCCCTCGTCATCAAGCAGCTCAGTGTTCGTGAACCTGGCAGAACGGAGCAGTGGCCGCGTCCACACGAGGAACATACAGCATGCAGATGAGAGAAAACGGTGACCCTGGGATCATGGCAGGCCACCCCAACGCCGGGGGCAGGGGAGGGGGGTTAGCCTGGGAACAGATCAGGAAACAACGCAAAGCACTGAAAAGGCCACTGGGCTTTCCAGAGGACATGGGCTCGCCCTTATGCTTGTGTTGACCCCACGTGGCTAAAAGCTTTGTGGCTATTTGGGCCTCGTGGAGACGAGGGCATCCACGTCCCTCCTCGGGTGGCTCTGTGCACACAAAGAACTTAGCAGAGTGTTGGGTGCATTTTGCGTATCATCAGTAAGAGGCAAGTATAGAAGATGGGACTGGGTGAACGGTGTCAGAAGCCGTCCCCAGCATTCTCGCCAATGAAGGAGGAAACCAGACTCAGATAGGTATTGTCATTGTAGACGGAGGTGTGATTCCTCAAAACGCCAAGAGTTACGACAAAGAAGCCTGGTTATTTTCCCACCAACCAGAAAGCCTGCTAGTCTAGGAGCTTCTCCAGAATACTCAGCTTCCTCCATCGCTGGGTCCGTTGTTGCACTGATTAATGTTTACAGAGACTCTGTCACAAGCCAGACTCTGATCCACGAGAGAAATGGAAGTCACTACCGAGCACTGACGGCCCCAAGAAGCTTCCGTCAAGGGCGAAGAAAAAGAACACCTGAAGTCACGATTAGATGGGCTGTGGACGGGATGGATGGGTCACGGGGGATTATACTCAATTATGCAAGAGAGCAACTGATTCACTTTTTATTAATTAAGAAGGTGATCAATGTTTGGAAAGACGTCAATGATAATTCATTAGCCTCTAGTAGGCTGATGTGGTTAAGGACTTTGTGGGATAAAGTAATTGAAACACCAAACGGTAATGTCAGGGCTTGTGTGAGGGTCACCACGTTCACGGATGGGGAGTCTCTTATTAAGGGAACTTCCTGATTTGCTTTAAAAAGACCATTCCAGAAGAAGCACGCAGAAGAATCTCCCCCCTTGGGCTCCCTAGACCGAGACTCAGGTAACTTCACAGGCTCTCTTGGTCTGATGGGAAGTGAAAGAAAACCAGACTTGTGAGTCCTGGTCTGTGGGCGGCCGGGGTGAGAGGGTTCCTACATCTCCTGGACGGCATCGTCGGGCAGAGTGCCGCCCCATGCTTCGCCCAGCCTCGGAAGGAGATCTGCCGAAGTAACGCATTGGCCTCGAGCCAGATCACTCCTCTGCACGTGTAGGAAAAGAGGGGCTGTGAAGAATCCTGGGGAAAAGTCCTTAAAAGCCTAGGGGCCCTGAAGCAACCATATCACATCCTGGAACACGTCTGTCCACCTCACTGAGGAGCCACAATTACATCTACATCTCACTCGAGATGCCCCTCTCAGGAGAACACAGTAGATGCACACGTGTGTGCGTGTGTGTATGTGTGTGTGCGTACGTGCGCATACATATATATTTCCTAGATCCAAGGGGGAAAAGCCCCGTCCTCTAGTGATGCAAACACACAGAGTTGGAGCGGACTTCACCCGGGTCAGGTCTGCGCCTCACTGCACACAGGCGGAGGGCGTTTAAGCTTCCCAGGGAGGCGAGGGGCACCTGTCAGAGGTGAAGAGGTTACGGGGTTCAGAGTGGGTCTCTCCCCGCTGGAGCAGCGGTGGCCCGGCTGAGCCCACGGAGATGCGACGCCCCAATCGAGAATTAAGTGATGGGGGCAGTGGGGTCCCTGCAGGCGGCAGCCCCGAGCGGTGTGCCTGGCTCCAAGTTGTGTGAGTCCCTCTGGAAGGGAAGCGTGGGTGGGGGGGCACCTCGGCCCCAGAAAATCGCTCCTCCCGATGCTGCCAAGAGGCTGTGTCCCCCGAGGCTGGGGACCCTAAGACGAGGCTCCAGCGGGTGCTGTGATCAAAGTGGTAGAGAGTTCTCTCGCAGCCCGAGCAACCAATTCTACTTGGGAAAATCCAGACAGAACCCGTTTGGGATCAAGTCATAAAGACGAGGGAGGGTTTCTGAAGCAGAGAAGCGCACGTGTTTTTAAATTTTTTTTTTTTTCCAACGTTTATTTATTTTTTTGGGACAGAGAGAGACGGAGCATGAACGGGGGAAGGGCAGAGAGAGAGGGAGACACAGAATCGGAAACAGGCTCCAGGCTCCGAGCCATCAGCCCAGAGCCCGACGCGGGGCTCGAACCCACGGACCGCGAGATCGTGACCTGGCTGAAGTCGGACGCTTAACCGACTGCGCCACCCAGGCGCCCCGCGCACGTGTTTTTAGATGCAGAGAAGAACAGAGACGAGGGACTGAGCCACCCGGGTCCCTGACAGGGCAAGGACGCGCTGGGACAGAGCAGAGGGCCGGCAAGGAGGCAGGGAAGCCAGCAGGTGAGGAAAGCAGCGAGGCACGGGGAGGCAGAACATCCTGGACTTTCTGCTGCCACCTCGGTCACCTTGGCAAAGCGATTTAGTTTCTTTGAGTCGGTGTTTCCTCATTTCTAAAGTAAAGATAAAAACTCCTACCTCCTCCGGTGCCAGAGAAGTTTAAAAGGAAGTAACCGAGGTATTTAATTTGCTACTGTTACTATTTCTGTTACTGTTGCTACTGTTGCTTCTAGTGGCATCGGCACTCAATGCTACAGTCTTTCCACGGTTTCCCCCGAGCAAATCCCACAGGAGACGTTTGAAGGACCTTAGGCAGGTAATAGTTTTAGCTCAGATACTGCAAATGTCGAAGATGCATTAAGAATGGCATGGAACAGGGGCGCCTGGGTGGCTCAGTCGGCTGGGCGTCCGACTTGGGCTCAGGTCACGATCTCGCGGTTCGTGGGTTCGAGCCCCGTGTCAGGCTCTGTGCTGATGGCTCGGAGGAGCCTGGAGCCTGCTTGGGATTCTGTGTCGCCCTCTCTCTCAGCTCCTCCCCCACTCATGCCCTGTCTCTCTCTGTCTCAAAAAAACAAAAAAAAAAAAAGGCAGGTGGCTGCTCCAACAGCCTCGGTCTCAGCTGACGGGAGCAATGGTGTGGACGGGTTTTACTGCTTTCAAAGGCATCACTGGCCTCTCGATACGAGACAACTGGCGTTCTCTTCTCCTCAGGAAAAGTGGAATCTTAGAAACCACTACAAAAGAGAGAAAATTGGTGGTTTACACACACGTGCACTCTAATTACATCTCGTCTCTTTCTTATTTTATGTAATGACTTCAACTGATGACTGTTATTATCTTTACCTACTCACTGAGACGCTGAAGAACGCTTTTAGTCTTGGCAGTGTGTCCTTTCTGGGCATTTCCCTGGAGCGACTGCCGGCCAATTGGTATCGGCTGTAGCAGATGACCTCTCGGGAACTTCCACTCCCTACAGCTCTAAGACTCGACGGTTTTGTCTGGAAGACGTGGCTTTTCAAAACGCAGCAGAAATACCCAAACCATTTTATACTTGAATTCCCCCTCTATCTCACCCCACGAGCTTTATATATAAAAAAAAAAAAACCCATCTGTGTTTTCAGAATAACAAAAGAGAAGAGGAAAAAGGAAATATGGAAATCCAGTGTCTTTGAGCCCCGTGCTCTGTCTCCAATTTCACCTTCTAAAACATATACTTTTCTGGTATCAACCAGCCAGCTGATATTTTCCTTCATTCAAAAGAAGCAATTTTCTCCAATTTTAGTCTCTCCAGTATTGCATCCGAGAGACACAGAGGGCTCTCTGCTCACAAGTGGCTGGATTAATGGAAATGAGAGTAAACAGAGATTCTGGAACCAGCCACCGTGGTCTTTCGTCACGTTCCAGCTCGGGCTGAACGGCCACGCGGAGGAAGAGTAAGCCGAGAAGGCTCCCGCCTGGAGCGAACCAGGCCCGCCTGGAGCTTCTGCCCATCAGCCCCGGGCGTGCCTGTGTCCTGAAGCCAGTGGCAGAGAGCGGCAGGTTCCCTGCAGGCTGCAGGTGGCCGTGGCTAGCTCAGAGCACAGGGCACGAGCTCACCAGACCTTTTGCAAGGTTCCGTCCAGACCGCCCTCACAAGAGGCGAACGGGCTTCTCGAGAGTACGTGTGGCCTCGCGCTATTTGTGCAGGGGGACGATGCCGCGGACACAGAGAAGCCCGTTGCTGTTGTTTCCAAGTGCAAAAGCTGTTTGCATCCAAATATTACACGCTCTTCCTGGCACCAGTCTGGCACAGGATTGGTAGGAGGACACCTGCCGGCAGAAGGGAGCGTGTGGCCACCGTGGGTAATTTCCCACGGACGCATTCTGCACCTGCTGCCACGGCAGGCAGGTAGGCTGGCTCTCCTAACGCGCTTTCTCGTGTCTTCCTCGATGTCGCGTCACTGGGGTCTCCTCCTTTCTTCACCTGCCCTGGTCCCTGCCCGCCCCCCCCCCCCACCGCCACAGCACCAGGAGACTTTAGCAGCCCCTCAGCAATGTACACTTCCACATTTCTCCAAGCTAGTGGGGAAACTCTCACCTAGCTTCATGCCTGGTCCTCCATATGTAAAGAGCATTTCCACTTAGTTACCTTTTGTCAACCTCTACTCTGAACTCATCATCTAACCACAGAAACCAACTCCTTGCCAGTGGGACTGCCGTTCCGGTTAACCAGGCTTAAAACCTCCGAGTCATACCTGGCTGTCCTTCCTCCCATCCCTGCGTTCCTACTCAGCTGAACGTCCCACCATTTGTCCTTCGTGAAGGCTGTTTATACCTACCGTTTCCCCTGCGCTCACATGCTAACCTTCCAGCATGTGCAGGTGGGCCAAGTTGAGGCATGTTGATGTCATGGGACCCTACGCAGACATTAAGATGACAACAGAAATACATATCTACTGCACGGAAATATGTTTAAGATCTGTTATAAACTTTCCCTCACTTAGTACACTTAGTATCATCCCACATATTACATTACCTTCGAGGGTGAGTATAAAAATACACTAGCGGCTATTTCTAGCCGGTAGAGTTACAGGTGAGTTTTAGCATCTTCTGAAGTTGTGTCCAACCCTGTTTTCTAATTTGCTACAAGAAATACATAATACGTATATAATGAAAATAGTTGATACGACCCCTAAGCCTAAGCTGGATTTCACCCTGTCATCCGACTGTTCTAAAACCTTTAGTTCTGACAGCTCAAAGGTTCTTTATCAGATGAGGGCGTGTGGAAAAGAGCCACAAGGTGGCGCCACACCAGGGCCTGTGCTAGGTGTGGGGGTGCCGTGGGAATAAAAGGGGGTGAGTCCTACCCCCGTGGAGCTGACAGACACAGGGAAAGACAGACGTCGAATACGTAATTACACGCACGTGAAAAAGGTCAGCCAAGTCCAGGATACAACAGAGCCTAAATGCAGAAGGCTAAGGCAGGACAGAAAAGACTGCTTGTGGAGTAAGGAGGAGGGCAGCTCTAAAAGAAAACGACCGCTCGCAGGGCGGTGGTGGGAGAGCTGGGACCCAGAGAAGAGGGGGCGTGCTGGGCAGAAGGGGCGGCCGATGGAAGGAAGAACAAGGACTCTGGAAGCCATCAAAAGAAAACTCAAGTCAGCCCTGAGTAGGGAGAGCTGGGGAGACACCAAGGGGTGAAGAAAAACTGAAGTCAGTGAGCGGGAAGTAAGCAGGGGCCTGATCACAGAGTTCAAGAAACGGAGGGTCCCGGGGCCGGGACCGTGTGCTTCGTCCCAAGAGCGGTGGGGATGCGGCCCGAGGTCTGTGAGGGGAGACGGGGGAGGGCAGCGTGGTGCTGGACACGAGCACGTGAGGCGTCCAGCAGACATCCTCGTGGGTGACCACCTCTGTCAGGGGGACACACGCACACGACACTACAACACGCAGCGCAAGCCCATAGCTCTGCAGAGCGTTTGAGCTGGATACAGGCAGACCTGAAGCTCGCGGACCCACAACGGTAACCGCGGTCACGGGCGTGAATGAGCTCCCCTAGGGGGCGCGGGCACACACGGAGAAGGAACGGGAGGTGGGAGGCTCCCGGACATCTACAAGTCGGACACGTAAAACCCCCACCCCGGTCGTTTCAGTGACCCCCTTCTCCTTGCAGGAGAGGCTGTCTCTGGGGAGCCCCTGGAGAGGCCTGCTCCTTCTGGTGGACCACTCCCGAATATGCCAGTGGCAGGCACGAGCCTACACGTCTGAGTCTCGATGGGCGCTCCCCACGTCAGGCAGAACCAGCAAGAGTTCTTGATGCATCAGCCAGAAGGTGGGAGAGACAGAGACGAGCTAAGGACGGCTCCGTGTTCTTCGGTCTGTTCTGCCGGGAGAATGGATACCCCATGCACTGACTTGGGAGCAGCTGTGGATAAAGCAGGTGTTACTTTTTGGCTTGTGCGTGGAGCTGGGGCGCGTTGACCGAGAACTCCTATCCGGAGCTATCCAGCTGAAGGCTGTGATGTCCGTGAGACATCTGAGAACGGCTGGAGAGGTGCCGTGTGAACATACACACTTAGGAGGCATCAGTGGGGGATACTTAAGTCACAGAACTTGATGAGGACACGGAGGGGGGAAGGGCAGATATTGAAAGGGGAGGACTGGAGGCTGAGCCCCGAGACCCACCGCCGTGAAAAGTCAGGGAGAAGACCAACGAGCAGCAGAGGAGACTGAGAAGGAGCCCCCCGTGATGCTGAAATAAAGCCAAGAGAACAGGACGACCCATAGGTGGAGGGAGGAAGTTCACCCAGGTGGAGGGAGTGATCAATCGTGCTAAACACCGCCAGTCCGTGAAGTAAGTTGAGGTCTGAGAAGTGACTGTGAGATGCAGTTGCCCGGAGGTCAGCAGCAACCGCGCACAGGAGTCTCAGCAGGTGCTGGGGTGGGAAGCCTGACGCCCTCCCATCAGGGAATCCCAGCGCAGCACCTCAAGGGATCCACGAGGCTGAGAAGTGCAACGTGGTTAGTGGAGAAGGTGGAAGAACTCCCTCCACTAAGCGAGTATGTGGAGAGACGGCACTGTGGCCACCTCGAGGAGGTGCGTGCCTCTTCCTTTGTAGGGGGTGCCTGTTGTTGTGGGGGGTGCTCGGCATGTGCCTCTGGATGTCGTCCATTCTACTGATCCACATGGCTCATCTGGTTGCAACGACTATGTGAGGGCAGAGGATATGAAGGCGGTTATGCCCATCATTTTCAGAAAAGGTAGATTGAAACAAGTCTCTAGTATGAACATGAGTGAGGAGAAATTGAACTCTAACCTGGTAAAATTTCTCCTGATAAATATAGTTTATTAGATTCTAGACTATTAACTCCAATATTTTTTTAATTTTTTTTAACGTTTATTTATTTTTGGGACAGAGAGAAACAGAGCATGAACGGGGGAGGGGCAGAGAGAGAGGGAGACACAGAATCGGAAACAGGCTCCAGGCTCTGAGCCATCAGCCCAGAGCCCGACGCGGGGCTCGAACTCACGGACCGCGAGATCGTGACCTGAGCTGAAGTCGGACGCTTAACCAACTGAAGCCACCCAGGCGCCCCTATTAACTCCAATATTAAACCCAAGATACATTTGTTAACTTTAGTTGTTAAAACAGCAAGTCCCATTCTCCATGGGGCATTATACCATTTTCTTTATCACTTAGGTATTCTGTTAGTTCGACACCTTGGGAAAAGGGATGCTAGAATGGAGAATTTAAGGGATGGCAAGAATTCTGAAATATTCACAACCTATAGTCTTGGATAGAACACACAATGTAGCTAGTGGGGTTGTGAGAGAACCTGTCTGGACACCGGAGACCTGGGTTCTATCCCATGTAGCACAGTTTATAAAAACCAGAGACACCTAGGTTCCAGTCCAAATTTTGCTGCTTACTGACATTGATCAAGTCATTTAAATACCCTCAGCCTCAGTTTCCTGAGGAAATAAAATGGAAACAATGGTGGTTGTGAGAACTAAGTGATTTAATATGTGTAAAGCACTTAGCCTTGAGCATAAGATATGGGAAATCCCAGCAGATGGTGATGGTGGTGGTGGTGATGATGGTGTTGGTGATGATAATGAAACTAGCGATGATGTGATATGATGTGATGATGATGGTGGTGACAATGGAGGTGATGGTGGTGATGGTGATGATGAGGATGGTGATGATGGTGATCGTGGAGGTGGTGATGGTGATGATGGTGGTCATGATGGTGATGGTGATGGTGATAATGGTGCTGGTGGTCATGATGGTAATGGTGGTAGTGACAACGATGATGATGATGGAGATGATGGTGATGATGATGGTGATGATGAGGGTGGTCATGATGGTGATGGTGGTGGTGACAATGATGATGATGATGGAGATGATGGTGATGATGAGGGTGATGATGAGGGTGATGATGAGGATGGTGATGATGGTGATCGTGGAGGTGGTGATGGTGATGATGGTGGTCATGATGGTGATGGTGGTGGTGACGATGATGGTGATGATGATGATGGAGATGGCGATGATGATGGTGATGATGAGGATGGTGATGATGGTGATCGTGGTGGTCATGATGGTGATGGTGATAATGGTGCTGGTGGTCATGATGGTGATGGTGGTGGTGACAATGATGATGATGATGGAGATGATGGTGATGATGATGGTGATGGTGAGGGTGATGATGAGGGTGATGATGAGGATGGTGATGATGGTGGTGGTGACAATGATGGTGGTGATGGTGATGATGATGGTGATGTGATGGTGATGATGATGATGTGATATGTGACGATGATGTTGGTGATGATGATGAATTAGAGAAGAGGAACAGAGGAGAAAGGAAGAGGAGATGAAGGAGACCGTAGTTGTGATGGTGGGGATAGACAGTGGTCGTGACAGGGGCAACTCCCAAGTCTACCAGTAAGAAATAGTTCCCTGGACCCGGAACTTTGCCTGCTGCACAACAGGCACTCAGTAAACACTAACTGAATGAAGCAGTGCTCTGATAATTTCTAGAGCTCACCCAGCTCCACATCATTCAATAATCCTGTGAATGTCATAATCTTCCCTGGATCTCAAACTTGTGATATTAACAAAATGAGGGGCACCTGGTTGGCTCAGTTGGTTAAGTGTCCAACTTGGGCTCGGGTCATGGTCTTGCTGTTTGTGAGTTCGAGCCCTGTGTCAGGCTCTGTGCTGACAGCTCGAAGCCTGGAGCCTGCTTCAGATTCTGTGCCTCTCTCTCTCTCTCTCTCTCTCTCTCTCTGTCTCTCTTTCTCTGCCCCTCCCCCACTCACACTCTCTCTCTCTCTCTCTCTCTGTCTCAAAAATAAACATTAAAAAATTTTTTACAAAAGAATGAATTATTTATGGTACTTGTGAAAAATCAATTATAAAGACTCAATCACTGCAAAGCTACTTCATTCATTTTAAGCTACTGAATTTTAGGGAACAGGAAGAAAGGGAGTGATCAGGAGGAGAAATGAATGAAAGAATAGTGCAGGGGGGACAGCTAACAGTCACGTGTAGGGAAGAACAATCATGTTCCCTTACACTCTGGATGGTGCCTGGTCTTTGGGGAGACCGGACCACCTGCTTACCATGCAGCAAAACATCAAGCTCAATGTGCACATTTACAAAGGAAGAGTACTCCTAAGAAAGCTCCTGGACATCAAAGCCATGCTTGTTTAGAACTGTCGGTGGTCTTCATGAGTAGAGTTAACCTGCCAAATAGGCAGGCGGGGCATTTTCTGCTGGGCATGAGGCCACTTCTCAGTTGCTTATATGAACGCCCAACTTTGTGGATAAGGAAATGTTGGCTTGTTTCTTCCGGCCAGAGAGCCAGCACACCTCTGGAAGAGCTCCACTCATCTGCAGTGTGAACTAGCTCATGAGATACAAACTCCTTACGACCAACACAGTTCCAGCAGAAACCCACCTGCTCTTGTGGCTCCAGACCTCTGCTTACTTATTTTTTATTTTCATTGTTTTGCTTACAGAAAGCTGAGTGAGGACAAGTCAGCAACTATGGGCACCCTAACAAACAGATATAGGTATATTATTTTAGGACTTCACGGAGTCTTTTCAGGGCTCCCTCTGACCTGCTCTGAGCCCCATAACTCTGGTTCTGTGTTCCTCTTCTCCAACTTGTTTTATTCCTAGATTCTGCCTCTCTCCCTCCCTTCCTTTCTCTCTTCCTTTCTCTCCAGTTGCTTTTCTTCGTGACCCATGGAGACTGTCTCTCAGCTAATCTTTGGTTTTCCCATTCAAGGTTTAGCACATTCTAGACTGACATTATGGAGTCTATTCTGTGCTTTCTATAGTTAGTTAACTCCTAGCCATTCTTGAAGACTAAGTTTCCTCACCATCTGTGACGTGCCTTCTCTGTGCATTTTGTGTCGGAATCACCACTGGTCACTCATCGTTTGTTCTGCTTCTCGAATATGGCTTTACACTCATTAGGAAGAGAGTAATCACCTTTCATTCCCAAGATTGGGCACGGAGCATGCTACTTTCCACCTGCCTATGCCACGGGCAAACACAGACTGAAACCAGGTGCTAGATCTCCCTCAGAACCAAAGACAAAATTACTTCCTTCATGAAACAAAAAGACCCTGGCTCTGTCCATGTTTGGGATTTCTGTGATCACCCCCCCCCCCACACACACACCTGCTATTCCCAGCACATTGCTGTCATTTCTCCCCAGTTCCTCTGTAGAAAATACATTCCCTCTGGGATGCATCTACTTCTCTCCATTTTAAATAAGCTAATCTGAGGATCAGACACGAATACTAAGGTCACAGTTGACGACAGAAGAAAAGCTATAGCTCTAGTAGGAGACTAATGGCCAAGAGTTGTTGCTAGTTGATTTTTGAGAGTTTGCGAAGCATGAGAAGCATCTGAGAGGCAGTGTGACAGCAAGAGAGCACAATAACACGGTGTCACTCAACAAGACAGTGGTGGGAAGGGCACTAAATGGGAAGTCAGGAGACAGGCCTCCAAATACATCTGTGGCAACAGCGAGCTCTGTGACCTCAAAAAAAAAACCCCACTTAACCTCCCTGGGCCTCGTTTATTATAAAAGCCAGATTTGAACTAGACCTCGAGCGTTCCACTAGAAAAGCTCTTTGATCTGAGGATTAATTTTCAAGCGCATCCCGTGGAGGCTCCGTCAGTGAAAACATCTGCGGAGATAACAGGAGAGGGGCACGGACTGGACTGCTTCAGGGGAGGGAAGAAAGCCCTCAGAGGATGCTGCAGGTCATTCCCACCTTCCCTCCCATGACTGAGCTCTAAAATTAGCTCAGCCCCAACTAGATGAAATGGATTGTGTCCTGGACCAAAAACTGCATCACGAACGTACTGCCGTTTGCCTCCAATTCTGTTTTGTTGTTTTAAAACTCTCCCCAAGCAAGACACGTAGATTACATCCAGACTGACGTTCCAGAGGAGAATGAATTTAGCTGCAAATGTGCACCAGCCTCCACAGTTCATTGGTGGCACTTGGGAAGAATCCTTGGAGTTCCCTTCGGCCCCTCTATCCAGTGGGGAGTGAAAGCAGGGGCCGTACAACAGGGAATAAAGAACACGGAGAAGGAGGAACGCGCAGCTGTGTCTCTGCCTGTTCCTGTTGCTTAGCAACACCTCCCATCTCCATCTGAGAAATAATGATTCAGGGAGGTGACGCAGAGGACCCATTTCTCACGAAGGCACAGCCCCATTTTACCAGCTACACATTTTCTTAGAATGATAATAAGATGATTATCACAGCAAGATCTCTGCACACCACCTCTACAGCCAGAGAGAGAACGTGACAGGCTAGCTACCAAACCCAAACTAGGGAAGAGGAGCTTCCCGTGCACACGCAGGGCTCAGGACTCACCACTTATCCACTTGGCCTCGGGGTCATGAATTTTGAAATCATCACTGAAGAGATCTTCCACTGTGACCTTCTTCTTCTGAGACAGACTATTATCTTCCGCTAGAAAAGAACATGGCAAATAGTTGAGCCTTTTATTTGTTGGTAGAAAGAGAGGACCATAAAGCATTCTGGTTGCCATTCAGAACTAGTACGTATGGTAAAACATATACTTTCGACACATAACATAAAGGCTGAACGAAAGCCAGTCACGCTTTTTGTTTTCAATTAAAATATCAACAGCTGCGGTAAGGAGATCGTGATGCAGGAAAATGGCACCCTTTCTCTCCCTCTACTTGAACACATAAATGATCATATTTCTTAGCAACGGAGGTAAACGTTTCAAGACTGATTTATGAACAACAAGGTGGGAATGGTCAAGAGAGGAAGGAACAAATGTCCAGAATGGATCTCAACTTTATTAAATGCCAACTACTGGGAGCACGTTGGGTGCTGGGGATGAAAAGGCAGGTAACATCTCTTAGGTATTTATTCTCCACATGCCTCGCTTGTCCCTGGCTGTCTCTGGGCTGCGAATCAGTTCCTGTTCAGACAGGCTCACACCTCAAATGTCTGTGTGCACACTACCAGATTCTGCCTTGCTTCATCTCGATCACTTGGCAGTAAGCACATGAGATGAGCCTTGAAGGTACTAATCTAATATCCATCCCAAGAGGAGATGTTTAGTTAATGGCACCAGTGGGTGAGACTGTAGAAATCTGGCAATGTCTGTCCTATTTCCCGAGGTCGAAGCCAACAGATTAAACCCACAAGGATAGCACCCCAAACCACTCTCACTTCTGTTATACTGGTAACATTATTAACCATTTCTGATGTACGTCATCCATCTAGAATTAGGCACTTCCGTTCCTGCCTTCCCGAATAGAAGGTGCCAACTTTTGGGAGCACTTCTCTTGAAGACTTAGGGCCCTCAGCCATTAGTTCTATGTTGTGCTGGTGGGCGCGGCTGTCCTCAGTGCCAACCAAGGTGTTTGGTGTGTGTGCATCCTATGTGAGGTGGTTCCAGACCCACGTTGGTTTTACATTTTCATGTCTGGTTGTCATGTCTGCCTTTCTTTCCAACTTCTGCCTGTTGAGCTAGCTTCCACTGTGTGGGCTGTCACAGAACATGCCCTCAACAGTGCCCTCTGCCTCTTTTAATTTTCTGTTTCCAGATCTGTGGCAGGTTGGGAAAACAACAAGGATTTTTGTTAGATGACATAACATGAATAAATACCCTCTGAATGAAATCCTCGAAGCTTCTTGTAGGATTCTAGTGCACAGATTGTTTTTTTAATTTTTAAATGTTTATTCATTTTATTTTTGAGAGAGAGCACGTGTGTGCCAGCGGGAAGGGGGGGGGGGGAGAGAGAGAGAGAGAGAGAGAGAGAGAGAGAGAGAATCTCTAGCAGGCTCTGTGCTGTCAGGGCAGAGCCTGAAGCGGGGCTCAAACCCACGAACCATGACCGAAGCCAAAATCAAGAGTCAGACATTTAACCACCTGAGCCACCCGGGTGCCCCATCTAGCACATAGGTTTTATTACATCTCCTATATGGTTTCTTTCTTTTGGCCTCTTTGGATGTTATCGATTACTGAAGTTGTCAGAAAAGTCATGTGTTACTTTGTGCATTGACCGATTTCTTGAATATCACAGAGGACTAATGTGTGTAAAAGTCTTTCGAAAATTACAGAATGATACCTTTCAAAGTGGCCTTCTCATTAAACCTGAGTGTATGTGGAGCTCTCCCCGGTGCTGAACAAAACATGTTAAACTAAACCCAATTCTCCCCTGTAGGACCTTTCCATCTGCAACTGAAGCAGCCCCGGAAAAAGACACAAATACAGTGCATTTCAGTATGAAAAACAAACAATAAATGAACATTTTAAAGATAACCAGACATCGATCTAGTGAAGTTACACTTTGGTCCAGTGATTAAGAAACATATTTGCAACTAGTTGATGAATAGGTCCTGGAGATCTAATGCACAGTATATGGAGTATAGACAACAATCCTGTATTATAAACATAAAAATTGCTAAGGGATTAGATCTTAATTATTCCCACTGAAAAAAATAAATGATAATAGGTATCAGCTAACTCTTCAAAGGCAATCATATTGCAATATATAAATGTATCAAATCAACAAGTTGCACACTTTAAACTTACACAATGGTACATGTCAACTATATTTCAAAAAAAGATTAAAACAATAAAGCAAAAACTAAGCATAGACATTTCTGAAGCGTATAGTCAGGAAACAAACAGTCCTATTAAAGCTTAAACTTTATCTGAGTAAACTTCGCTATTGTAGGATGATTCTAGCTCACCTTTTGAAGTAACCACGCATCTCATGAGAAGAGAGTATAAGGCTGCAATTTACACAAACTTTGGGTAAAAGATGAAAAACGTAGATAATTCACTTTCTGAAAAATCCCTCTTTTTACAAACCACTGTTCTATTAATCTAAAAATGCGTTTCACTTTTTAAAAAACTATTGCTTTGTTTTTAAATTTTTGTAATGTGTACTTATTTTTGAGAGAGAGAGAGAAACAGAGCGTGAGCAGGGGAGGAGCGGAGAGAGAGGGAGACACAGAATCCGAAGCGGGCTCCAGGCTCTGAGCTGTCAGCACAGAGCCCGACGCGGGGCTCGAATTCACAAACCGCGAGATCACAACCTGAGCCGAAGTCGGACGCCCAACTGACTGAGTGCCCACTATTGCTTTGTTTTTAAAAGGTTATTTTAACATCATGACTTTTACCTAGGGACGGTTTGTGGTGAAGGCATTGTGATGTATGCCATGAAACTGCTCTGGTGACACCAGGACACTGGACTCTGTCAGGGATCAGTTCTGACTCCTTAAGATGCTCCCCGCTGGCCTCTCTGGACCTTGACGGCTTGTTCACATATTCGGCTGCTATCTAATGAAATCACTGAGTGGTACTTTGATGCATTTCAAAGATCCTTTGAGGTGGTGACAAGCATGCACGACTGTCACGCCCCAGGAACCAGCCTGAGCCTGAGGAATCACAAGGGAAGACTTTATGGAACTCAGAGAGCCACAATGTTGCAAGAGCGTCAGTGCTGAGAGCAGGGGGGCTGGCCCTGAGGAGGGAGAATGAAATGGGAGGAACTCTGGAGAGAATTCCCCGAGGAAAGCGCCTGCTAGCCCAGATAAAGACACAAAAGAAGAACTTTCGAGCTAGAAGGAGGGCAAGGGCATGAAGGTATCAGTGAACGCGGCATTCTCAGGAAATCGTGCATGCTGTTGTTGGTGCAGGAGACAGTGTGACGGAAATATCGAGAGACGAAGGCAGAGTCTCTCATTATATTTGATATTCTGAAATTTCACGAGAAAATGTCCACTTGTGGGGAGGCTGGGTGGCTCAGTCGGTTGAGCATCGGGCTCTTGGCTTGGGCTCAGGTCATGATCTCCGGGTTGCTGGGATTAAGCGCCTGGCAGGGCTCTGCGCTGACAATGCGGAGCCTGCTTGGGATTCTCTGTCTCCCTCTCTGTCCCTCTCCCACTCTCTCTCTCTCTCTCTCTCTCTCTCTCTCTCTCAAAATAAATAAACATTAAAAATAAGATAAAAAACAAATAACAAAAAAAAGGAAAGAAAATGTCTACTTGTGGATTTTATTTAAAAATCATGCTTACCACCCAATAACGTTATCAGTCTAAGAATCACTTTCTCCTTATCAGGAAGGCTGTAGTGATGATCTCATTTAATACTATTTCTCCTTCAACCTAGCCCTCCCTTCCAGGGTGCGGGCGGACCCTGTGTGCGAGCTGTGGGGACCCACCACCACCTCCCTGGTGTTTTCTCCGTGTTTCCCACATTTTTATTTCTTTGGGGGCATTTGCATGATTTCTTCCATTCGATTTTTCCACCTTGTTACTGTTTTTAGCATTATTTAGAGAGCTTCATCCTGCAACTGACTTTTAAAATTTCAAACAATTACATTTTAGTTTCTATTATTCCTAAACAGCTCCTTTTCAAGATCATCTACTCTTCTAGTTGTAAGCTCCTCTATCACATTGATAATTTTTTTTAAACCTAAAATGTCATTTTCTGATTGCCCTATTCATTTATATTTCTTTGGACTTAAGTTCTCGTGTGTGTTAAGCTGGTGTTCTGCTTTGTAGGGGATAGTTTCTGGGGGGTCCTTGTATTTCTTAGTTGTAAGCTTCTGCCCTGCAAGTGTCCTGGGTCACGAGAGACCCTTGGTGGTGTGGTTGTGGTCAACGTCCTGGGCACTTTGAGGCTCTGTCTGGGCCCCGTGTGGCCATTTGGGCTGGACCTGGGCAGCCCTACATGGCTGATGTGATTCAAGAGCCTCTGAACACGAACCCAGTTTTCAGGCAGGATGCACTTGTCCCGTCCCTGGCCCCTCACGAACACCAATATCCTAGCCCCTCCTGTTGGATCGGACGTCATTCTCTGCCCCTTGAGGGTGGCAGGAGTTTGGTCTTACTTGGTACTTTAGGTTTTTGCCTGGTCCTTCTTTCGAAGACCTTTTCTGCTCCAGGTATATACAACACTCTTGTTTTTGAGTGCGGCTATGTTTTTATTTATTTTCTCTCATCTCTACTTGTTTCAACCCAAAGGGAAAGATTTCTGTGCTCAATCTGACATCTTAAACCAGAAGTCAACATGCAAATGGAGATACACGAAGTGGCCCATGGCTCTTCCGGATTGGCTTTCACCCCTAAGGCAACTTGGGGATGAATTTCATTTAGCCCTAGAGTCAGATGACCACGTAGCACTTGCAAAGCACGTGGCATCCCAGTCAGCTCACCGGCACGCAAAGGCACGCCATAGTCCGTAGTGAGGCTGTTATCTTTATGTAGGTCAGAATATAATGCAAATTTCTCAGGCTCCTTTTCTTTCCTGGTGCTTGTTAAACAGTTATGTTGTTAAGCAGCACAATTACCGGAGAACATTTTGGAATGTTCCTTAGAGATTTTTAAAATTAGAAATAAATTCCACCACCCTACAATGGATTAATGGGAAGCATAACCTCTTGAGGTTTTCAATCACTGCAAGCAGAGGTCGGCTGCTGACAAACCCAATTTAGGAACAAAGAAAATCTATGCGATTAGTCAGAGTCTCTTGTTCCTTCTGCCTGTGTTAGAAACTGGAATAACTAACCACTCGAAAAATGCTTGGCAGTCTGGGGAGGACACTGATGGTTTTAACTCTTGATCCTTTAAGAAAGAGGAGGAAGGAAAGCCATGTTACAGAAGGCAGACCTGAGCTACTGAGTGGTTACACGGCTTCTCCGAAGATGGGTGGGGAGTTAGCCAAGCTGCATTAACCACATTTGCAGGGAAATGTGAACACTGACATTATTCACAGATTCCGGCTTATGTACACCTATTCCAGAAGCGGGATGCTAATTAAATTATAAAATACAGAAAACCTCAGGCAGGTAATGCTAATGAGAAAACACTATGTTCTCCAGGTTAAAAAAAAAAATTCCACAAATAAAGGAAAAGTTTACAAAGCCATTCTTATGGACGCATTTCCTTCATTGAAAAAACGTAGCCTCCACATCAGAACAACAAGAAGCACGACAACGGCCCACGGCGACGTGTGATGTGGCAGGTGTCGCGTGTAGGGTTTTCAAACTCCAAGGAGACAAAGACTGTGGACGGCCAGACACAGCTCCTCGGAGGAGGCAGATCTCAACCTGAGCACAGAGTCAAAGTACCCTGGGTGTTTAGAAATAAGTCACTGTGAACACGTGCATGTTATTTCTGTAGAAGATGATAATAGTTGTTTGCTTTCATACACACATCGGAAGAACGTGAGGGAATCCCGTCCGTGTTTCAAACTCTGAGCCATTACCTCCCAAGTCCCAATGATACAGCTTTTGCTTCACGGCAAATTCCTGCTGCTTGTTTCATTACTGACGAACCCAATGTGGACGGCTGCTTAGGACAAGGAAAAGACTATGAAAACACAAGCAGCCAGCACGTTAGCTGAGCGGGTGCTCTGCGTCGGGCACTAGTAGATGCTGGAATCAACAATTCCAGTTAGACTTTTCCTTCTCTTGCAAAGAAGTGCGATCGATGCTATCTACTGGAGATGATACTCCTACTCCCTTGGGATGCTTATCATAATGAAGGAAGAAATGTAGTCATGCTTCACGATCAACAACTTAGAACGATGAAATCTGAACCAGGGAACATGTCTACAGGTTGCAGTATGGCTCACGCCCGGAGTCTTAGCGTAACTCGTTGAGGTGGCTTGGATGATGATATTTGGGACTTTGGAGCTGATGAGACTTTGGAACTTGTGTTGATGCTATAAGCATGGGACTTCTGCGGACCTTAGGGTGGAGAGAATGTGCTTTGTATGTGGGATGGATGTGAATCTTTAAGGGCTGGAGGTCAGACTGTATACGCAAAATAATGGTCCCTAACGATATCCATGAGTACTGGTTATGGACTGAATGGCACCCCTCTCCCATTCATATGCTGAAGCCTTAACCCCCAATGTGACTATACATGGAGATAGAGCCCCAAAAGAGTCATTAAAGTTAGATGAGATCATAAAGATGGGGCTCTATTTCAACAGGACCAGAATCCTTGTAAGGAAAGGCGAAGAGACAGCGGAGGTCTCTCTCTCTCTCTCTCTCTCTCTCTCTCTCTCTCTCTCTCTCTCTGTCTCTCTGTATGCAGACAAAAAGCAGTGTGAGATATAGTGAGAAATTCTGCCAGCCAGAAAGAGAGGTCTCCCTAGAAACCAACTCTGCTGGCATTTGGTCTTGGGCTTAAAGACTCGAGAACTATGAGAAAACAAATTTCTGTTGTTTAAGCCACTTGGTGTGTGGTACTTTATTATGCCAGCCTGAGTCTGCTAACACAACTGATATTTTCAAAATTTTAACTTCCAACTTTTTGTTGCTAGTACACAAAAACACAGCATTTATAGATCTGGTATCCTGTACCCTTTCTTTCTTTTTTAAAAACTTTATTCACTTATTTTGAGAGAGAGAGAGGGAGAGGGAAAGGGAGGGAGGGAGGGAGGGAGAGAATGCCTGTGGGAGGGGCAGAGAGAAAGGGAGAAAGAGAGAATCCCAAACAGGCTCCACACTGTCAGCACAGAACCTGACGCAGGGCTTGAACCCATGAACCATGAGATTGTGACCTGAGCTGAAACCAAGAGTCAGACGCTCAACCCACTGAGCCACCCAGGTGCCCCATTCTGCAACCTTTCTAAACCGACCCGTTTGTTTGACGAGCACATCCTACATAGGCATTCATTTTGTCTTCAATAAGAAGAGTTTGACTTGTTCCTTTCAAATAGAAATAATCCGTTAGAACTGCCAAGAAACTGGTTTGTTTAAGAAAGTCAAGGTCCAAGTAGCAGTAAGGTAAATTGTAGCTACTGATGGGTTTGGAGGAATGAGAGCTCACTTGGCCTGAATGCCTCCAGACAAACCGTGGATGTTTTCAGTGAGTGTTCCATTTTCCAATAAACTTGTTATTGTTTGGTGGGAGATTTAGTAACGTGAGAAAGGAGGCTGCAAACATTGCCCAAAGCTGAGAGGAAGAACGGGAGGAGCCCGGGTGGCCGGGGAGGGGGTGGTCAGGTGTGCAAACTTCCCCAGCTCAGCCAGTGAGAGGTCAAGACATTCCACTTAAGGTCAGAGGAATAAGACACATATACATAAAGACGTTTTCATATGAATTTATGAAAGAACCTTATAAAGGACTTAAAAATAACCTCAAAGGTCTCACAACAGAGTGAAGAGAGGAGGCGGGAGGCACGTAAGTGAACGACATTCTTCACTTTACCAGGAGTCATCTGTCAATATAGATAGATAAGCACACAACCAAGAATCACAGGAATAGGGTGTCCGGGTGGCTCAGTCGGTTGAGTGTCCGACTCTTGGTTTCAGCTCAGGGCATGCTCTCACCAGTTTGTGAGTTCAAGCCCCGCGTTGGGCTCTGTGCTGTGAGTGCGGAGCCTGCTTGGGGTTCTCTCCCTCCTTCTCTCTCTCTCTCTCTGCCCCTCCCCTGCTCGTTCTCTCTCTCTCTTTCTCTCTCTCTCTCTCTCAAAAAACAAAATACATAAACTTAAAAAAAAGAATCACAGGAATAAACATCAGAAACACTAAAATCCGAATTGGTAAAATGTAATGAACGGTCTCTAGAGGCTGGTTGTAGAATTGAGAGTCCAAAAAAGAGTATTATTATTAGTTTGATTTCGGTTGAGCATTTACTAGCTTCTCCACCGTCCATTTTTTCTTAATCATTAATGAAGTCACAATCTGATCATAAGCATCCACTCACACCTGAACCCAGCGTCGGCACTGGTGTGCGTCTTCACGATGCACCAACCCCACGGCCGGCTAATTTAACCTTCCCAGATGGCGGTACAGTTTGCCCTGTGAGCAAAGATGTGCAGTGCTCCCGACAGAGAGACGGTGGCTGGAGCGAGCCCTCACTGGTGCAGCTAGAGGACAGTTGAGGGACCCCAAGGGCCCATGTCCCAGGAGCAAAATGCCATAGACACATTTGGAGGGACACTGTTCCAGAAACCCTCATCACCTGCCACACGGAATATAGTTTGGCTACTTGAATTTTATTGGCTTCGCTGACTGATCTGTATTTAACTTGGCTCCTGTCAACTTGACGGGAGCTGTAAGTGGAACTCGCATCTGTGTCATGCATGTAAGTAAGATAATAGACATCAGTTAAGCCAATGCAGGGGATGGGTGTTGTCCTTTCCTCTCTACATTTTAAAAACTGCAATATATGTCCCCAAATGTGAATGCATTTCAGTTCCTTCTCTGGTGGCAGAGAGGATACAGAACCGAAGTCTGAAGCTGAGACGAGTTGTCAGGAGAGGTGGGGAGGCGGGCAGGATTCTCCTTGAACCGGGGGAAGGGGGTCACCATCACCGTGGCCCCCCGAGGGTCCAGCACACCTCCTCCTCGCTCTTACCCTCCACGGTGCCTGCCTGTAAGCCACGGCCACTGCAAGAATGGCAAACGCATCTATTTCCCTTTGTGTCACTTTCCCGTGGCTGCTGTAACAAAGCACCACGCATGTGGTGGCTCAGCACAGCGGACGACTGTTGTTTCTCTGCTGTGGAGGCCAGAAGTCTGTAGTCAGTGTCCCTGGACCCAAAGCAAGGTGCCTGGTGGCAGGGCACACTTGTGCGGGGCTCTGGGGGGGCATCTCTTCTCTGACTCTGCTGGTGACTCTGGGCGCTCCCTGCCTCCTGACCACATCACTGCAGTCCTGCCTCCCTGGTCCCGCTGCTGTCTCCTCTCTGTCTGCGTCAAATCCTCTCTGCCTCCTTCTCACACAGATACATGTGGTTACATTTAGGACCTGTGGACAATGGAGGAAACCCCGCCCCCCTCATCTCAGGATGCCTAACGTAACCACCTCTGCACCCTTTCTGCCACATAAGGTAACGTTCCCAGCTTCCAGGGATTAGGACACACACGGAACCTTCAGGGAGCCTTTGTCTCACCTACCAGATCCCTCAAGACCTTTTCTGCATTTCCAGCTAACCCACTACTTCAGAAGGCATCCTCTGAAAATACGATAATCAGACATTTACTGAATTTTTAAAAAAAAGACATAAAAAGAGGATAGATAAGGACAAAGCAAGGGAGAAAAAGACTGATTCATCTGAGGCTCTGGAAACTACCTCTTAACCTAATTCCGGGTAATTCTGATACCTTACCTAAAAGCACAGAATTAATTTACAAATAATCTGGAACTTGAGGAATATGAAATAGCCATCTGAGAAAGCCTGTATATACACACGTGTATGTGCTGGTTTTGGTGAAGTGAGAAACAGCATTCGTTCGAACAGGGTTTAAGGTCAAGAGTTCTGCCTCAAAGAGAAGGCAGGCCACTGCAGCCTGGAACTCAATCCTCCTGGGTCCTCTGAAATGCCTGCTTCGTTGTGGGCAATTTGTCTCCGGTTCCCTGGTTTTATTCTACCATCTATTTCTGTGTTCCTAACCTGGACCTGGTAACTCGACTTAAGATTCCTAAATTGCTGCCTTTGGTTCCTGGCTGGCCAGAGTCTTCCCTAAAATAGCAACTCCTAGACTAGCCAGTCCCTTGTAACAGATGGTCCTGAAGGCTCCCCAAATTCACCTGAAATTTACCAAGAGGCTCTCATCCAAATCAGGCAACAGACTAGAGAAAACCAGAGTGCCAGGATAAGACTTATCCTTTTCATTGTTTGTATGCAACCGTGCCTTTAAAATAGGATGCAAAATGTAGCAACGCTTAGAAAAGTGCCCATTTATGGATAAATATGCAGGCACATTTGCCTTAGAGTTTTAACACAAGCATGAATAATAATCTACTGCCATCCTTTAGATAAATGGATCTTTAGTGCAAGGATTCAATAAATAAGCAAGATGCACTTCACAATCCTAGAGCTGATGATGAAAAGTCAAAGTAGGGGCTGTTAAGATTCTCCCAGGGACCTACTTCTCAGGATTTCGGAACCCTGCCACTAACTATAAGGTTAGTAGCAGTGTAAATGACTTCGCTCTTTTATAAGATTCTGTCAGAACGCCCTCTTTTAAGATTTGTTTCCATTAAAAAATTTTTTTTTACATTTATTTATTTTTGAGAGACAGAGCACAAGTCGGGGAGGGGCAGAGAGAGACAGAGACACAGAATCCGAAGCAGGCTCCAGGCTCTGAGCTGACAGCACAGAGCCTGAAGTGGGGCTCGAACCCACAAACTGTGAGATCATGACCTGAGCTGAAGTCAGACGCTTAACCGACTAAGCCACCCGGGCGCCCCAGATTTGTTTCCCTTTAAAGAATGGTTCAAACTCACTGTTCAAGTTCAAGGGATGCAGACTGCATTCGTCAAATATTTCATAAGTCAGTGGGTCCTGTTGTGGCAGACAAGGGTCTGCCTTCCCGGAACCACTGTATCCTTCCAGGTCTTAGGAATACTTGCTTCCCCAAACCTCTTCCAGCTAAGGGAGGCCAAAGGCCATGTAATATACTTATGGCAACTAAGCTGTCTCCTGGATGGTTGCAGAAAAAGACAGAAGTGCAGGAGGCACGTTCTGGGATTTTCCCTTCTTTCCTGTGATGGTAGGAGATGTGTTGTGAGAAGCCGGTGTGGTCACTCTACCAGCACACTCACACTAGCAGCAGAGACCTCTGAGCCAGGGAGCCATCCTGGGACTGGCCATTCCTAGCCCTCTTCTATGAAACAGTACAATACCTACGGTTTGCATTATTTTAGTTAGATATTCTGTTGGGGACAGAAGTACTGAGATACCCTGTAACTTCTGGGTTCTGGATAAACGCTCAGGCTGATCCCAACGTGGCCCATGGACGGGCTGACCTGGTACATGAGCTTCCTGCGGTGCATCCAAATGTTTATGGGTACCTATACACCCTTTCCCAATGATAAGATAATTTATGGTTTTATCAGATTCTGAAAACAGGTACAACGTATAAGTTGTTACAGATGACAGAAGCCATTGGAGTACAATCACAAATCCAGAGCCTGGACTTCCAGACCCTCCCAATTTGCCACCACCCCACCCCTTCAGCCTAACTCTTGACATTCCTTATGTCCCTCCATGGCTTCCAAGCCAGACACCCTCTGTCCAGAGAGATGCCCGGCAGGCTTATTATGGCTCGTGGGGACCTCCCTTCTTAGATTACCATCATTTCTATTGTACCCGTCTTTCAAGTTCCTCATCTTCCAAAAAATCTTCCACGAATGCTTCCTGTCCTCCCCGATCTCTCCTATGCTCTGGACTGTCATAATAAATATTATCTGCACTATCCCAGTAGAGAACTTAGTTTCACTTGACATTAACAGGTTATCTTTAATCCGAAAGGACAGTAGCACAGCAGCAGCAGCAAAAACAAGTGTCTATTTCATGAGCAGAGCAGACACTATTCTCCCAATCAGCCAGCTGGCAGGTGGGTGCGAACAGACACAGAGGAATCTAGAAACAGAACTACAGATGCCCAAGTGCGAGTGAAGGATACTAGATCACATAACTTGGGTGTCCTATGACAGGGCACTTGGTCGTAGTCATACACAACAGATGAGCTCTGACAAGACTGGATTTGGGGGATGAGTTGAATACAGGAAGGAGAAAAGAGAAAATGCCTGGATGGGGCGCCTGAGTGGCTCAGTTGGTTAAGCATCTGACTCTTGATTTTGGCTCACGTTTTGATCTTCTCATAGTTTGTGAGTTCAAGCCCCACACTGGGCTCTGTGCTGACAGTGTGAAGCCTGCTTGGGGTTCTCTCTCCCTTCTCTCTCTACTTCTTCTGGTGTTCTCTCTCTTTCTCTCAAAATAAATAAACTTAAAAAAAAGGAAAGAAAATGCCTAGAAGACATGACCAAACTACCTATTTCTTTTTTTTTAAATTTTTTTAATTTTTGTTTTTGAGAGAGAGAGAGAGAGAGAGAGAGAGAGAGAGAGAGAGAGAGAGAAAGCAGGGGAGGAACAGAGAGAGAGGGAGACACCGAATCCAAAGCAGGCTCCAGGCTCCAAGCTGTCAGCACAGAGCCTGATGTGGGGCTCAAACCTACAAACCGTGAGATCATGACCTGAGCTGAAGTCGGACGCTTAACTACCTGAGCCACCCAGGCGCCCCCAGACCACCTATTTCTATAACAAACCATAAGAAACAATAAGATGTATGTTACTTGTTATGATACATACATAAGTTATTAAATTATTGTTAAGCTACTTTGTGATTGTTGGAGGGATTATATATAGATTATGTATAGATGAAAAATTGAGCATCAATCCATCTTAAAATACAATGATGAATCTCACAAACATTATACTGAACAAAAGAGCCAGTTGTAAAAGAATACATCCTAAACTATTATTTTAATATTGTAAATTCAAAACTTATAAAAGCATGCAAAACCCTTCTATGATGTTAGAAATTGGGTTACCTTTGGGAGGATTAGTGATGAGAAAGCATGAGCAGGGGCTTTTGGGATGCTGGTTACATTCTGGATACTGGCTACAGGAGGCTGTTCAGTTTGAAAATTCATTAAACAACATAATATTGAAATGTATTTTAAATAAACACTTAAGGGGCACCTGGGTGGCTCAATTAAGTATCCAACTTCGGCTCAGGTCATGATCTCGCGATTCATGGGTTCAAGCCCCACATCGGGTTCTGCGCTGACAGCTCGGCTCAGAGCCTGGAACCTGTTTCCGATTCTGTGTCTCCCTCTCTCTCTGCCCCTCCCCTGCTTGCACTCTGTTTCTCTCTCTCTCTCAAAACTAAACGTTAAAAAAATTTTAAATACATAAATAAATGTTTAAAAATCAATTGTTCCAGAATTTTTAAAAAGATAAGCTTTCACACACTAAACACCTATTAGAAAGGCCAAAATCCAGGACACTGATGACACCAAGTGGGGCGGCCTCTTTGGAAGACAGTCTGGCAGTTTCTTACAAAACGAAAGGTACCTGTACCATACAGGCCAGCAATCATACTCTTTGGTGTTCACCCACACGGGGTGGCAAGTGTATGTCCACATACATAAAAATCGGCACCTGAATGTTTACAGCGGCCCTGTTCATAACTCCAACACGTGGAAGCAACTAAAATGTCCTTCAGCAGGTGAATGGATAGTCTGTGATGCATCCAGAGAATGGAATATTATTTAGCACTACAAAGAAATGAGCTGTCAAGCCATGAAAAGACAGGGGAGAACCTTAAAAGCATACTTCCAAGTAAAGGACGGCTTCATCCCATACGGTTCCGACTATATGACATCCTGGAAAAGCAAAACCACAGAGTCTGTAAAAAGATCATTGCCAGGGGTTATGGGGGAGGGAAGGATGAAAAGACAGACGTCGGAGGATTTTTAGGGCAAGGCAACTCTTTTGTATGACACTGTCATGGGAGAAACATCTGTCCAAGTCCATGGAACGCATAACACCAAGAGTCACATTAATGTAAGCTACGTACTTTGAGTGATAATGATGGGTCAGTGCAGGCTCATCAACTGTAAAAATGTACAGTCGGTGGGGATGTTGGTAATGGGGCAGGATGTGCAGGCCTGGGGGCAGAGGGGGTCTGGGAAAATCTGTACTTGCTCTGAGTTTTGCTGTGAATCCAAAAGTGCCCTAAAAAAATCCAGTTTTAAAATTCGGTGGAAATTTTATTACAGAACTTTTGTTAACTAGCAGCTACAACGCTGAAGCGGAGGGGCTCTCTCAAATGTTAATCTGAATATAGTTTTTTTTCCACACAAAGTCATTTCATCTTATTTTGACTCTGGTATACATTCAGAACACATGACGAGTGTCTGACTTGCCCAAACCTACTCTGTCCTATAGGAGATTCCAATCTATGAGCCGTGATGGCCAATTTGCTAGATTTCACTCCCTCTCAGTAAAGCCTAGTGGGTCCAATTGAAAACTAAAAAAAGATAAGCTGAGGGTTAGCAAAGCAGTTACACACATTGGATGTAAACCACAAAATTTCAACTCCACAAAAACCCTCCCTATGTTATGCTCCCGCCGAAAAGACTAGTGAGTCTCATATTCTGATAACCTCTGTTTGGCCTCAGCCCAAAGTCTACCATCACTGTGACTTTCAAATACCCAAGGCTTTTCAGTTACACGCCACCTGAAAGCATTCTGGTGTTTTCCATCAGAAACTATTGTCCGCATTCTCTAATGTGAAAATCCGTAAGGTCAAATGTCTGGGCTCTTTTAATGCCAACGTGATCCTGCTGGATTTTTCAGCTCCCACAACAGTAACGGTGGCATTGCAGAATGTCAGAGTCTTTGTCATTGGAATGCAAGATGTGTAGCTACCAAAAAAGGCATACACCTTGTGTGACCTAGCGTAGACACATATTTAATATCTGAAAATAAAACTTAAACAAAAAGGTAACTTTGAGCCTATTACGCCAAAGAGGAATTTAGAAAAGAGCACAGGCTAGCAAGGGAGAAATGAATGACAAAATTGAAAAGGACACATTCTCATTTGGCTCGTCCCTTTGGAAGTAAGATTGCCTTAAACACTTTTAATTTGATTTTTAAAACATGAATTGTGTATAACTGGTGGTAATTAGCCTGCACTACAGAACAAGGTACTTGTCATTCAGAATGATTACCAGGAGCCCCTTCAAGATCCTGGGCCAGAACACGGCCTCCACCGCGACTCCTCCTACCACGCTGGAAAGGGGACCCACGTGTACGTGGGAACATTTCTACCAAAAGGCTAAGTCCAATGAGTTCAGAATGGATTTGCGGGGCAGGTAGAAAGCAAGTGCTGTAATCTGAGTTTCAACAAACCAGAAGACTAGAAACGAGTAGTCCATGAAAAAGGTTATTTATTTTTTAAGTACATACTGCAATTTCTAAGTAAGTCTACCAAAATGGAGGCAAGGCTGGGTGGGAACACACCCAAGATGACCCAAATATGTGCAGGGTGTTATCATCACGAGGACTCTCCTCTCGTCAAGACTACACTTCGTCCCTCACCCACCGGAAGCCACTGCTGCACTTAATTGTGTGCACAGTCTTCTAGGTCAATGACTCAGTGATAGGCACAATTCAACTGGCCTTACCCAAGCCCTGCCCAGGATTTCTGTTCTGTTTTTGCTTCCGGATTGCACCAGTGGGGCATTCTCCTGATGGGCATTCCTTCTGTCTTTTTCAGTGGACGCTAAGCTCTCATGAGGAGCAATTGTGTCTTCCTTTCTCCCATTTTACCCAACAGTGAGCTCAATGCTCTCAGCCCCCAAGAGGGGAATCGTTGGTGTCTGACCAGTGAGCACGCACCATTGGTTAACGCGAGGATGCTCTGTGTGTTCGTGAGTTTGAGAAAGCTCCAGAGATAGGGACAGGTCAAGGGATTTGCCATTCTCTTCCACTTGACGGAATTTTGACAGTCAACACAAAAGCCAGTGCTGCAGCCCAGGACAGTGGATGCACAAAGCCCGTGACAGAAGGGAACAGGATGCTATTGAACGGGCATGGCTGATCACCCTGACCACAGAACACACAATCCCTGAGCACCACGACTTGGAAAAAGACATGCTAGCTATGGAAGCCCAAGAGAACCGAAGGGTTAGTCCCGGCTTCGCCACATTGTTACTTCGACAGAAGAATAAAAGAAATTCTGCTCTTCAAAGCCTTTTCTGGAATTCGGGGATTCACTACAGCCTCCCCACCAGCAGATGCCTCTCGCTCATTGTTGTTGCCCCTGACAACTGGCCTCCAGCGTGCAAAGAGGTAACAGTTTACAGTGACGCTGGTCTCTATTGCCGATGCACAAAAGCTGAATGTCAACGACGCTCAGGGTCAGCGGCTGCATTTGCGAGAAGGGGACACCCTGCCCTGTGCAGCGGAGAAGACTGAGGGACAGTCCTCCGTGTGGCATTGCATGGGCGCAAGGAGAGAAGGCTTCCAGGACCGGTTCGTAACTTATTCAGTCAGGACATTTACTACCCAGCCTCGTGGCTGGACCACTGGTGAGAAAGGAGCTCCAGGCCGCCCTGGTATTTCACTCTGAAGTGACGATTGCAGGAGCCCTTAGACTCTGGGTGACGTGAACACTCGTGTGTGCCTTAGGAGGGCAGATGCAATTGAAACTACCCAAAACACTGCTGTTTTCTAAGTCCCAAAGCCAGGGCTGGGCCAACACAGAATCAGCCGCTCAATAATCATTTTCTCACATAAAGGACAGTTCTGCTCAAGGAAAAGCAAAGGCATGAATACGCCCTCCACAAATGCTCAGAGAGACCTGATTTCCTCCACAAGAACTAAAAATATGTGGTTGCTGAAGTCCCCAGCTAAGGTGAATCATCATCAGCCAATCACAAAACAGAACGAGGGCTGTTGTCTTTACTAACCCTCTCCTTACTCAGATTTCAGTGATTGACTCAACTTTTTCCTGATCAATCAGATGCACCATATTGAATCCTGAGTCCTGGTGCCCCAGGCAACTCTGGTGTGCCCATAAAGCACGTTCGAGGAGAGAGCAACACTCTCCTTTCCAGAACTGCTACCTGAACCTCTTCAATGGTAGGCAAGTTTTCATGGTACTTTAGTATATATGTGGCCACAGGAC
This sequence comes from Lynx rufus, assembly GCF_022079265.1. NCBI lineage: Eukaryota > Metazoa > Chordata > Mammalia > Carnivora > Felidae > Lynx > Lynx rufus. The sequence continues at coordinate 166,802,679 of NW_025814856.1, read as the reverse complement.
ACCAGTGTTTTTTAAATAATTTTTCCACCATCATTTCAAGGAACAGCTCAAGTGAGATAAAATTCACTTACTATAAAGTTCTGCTTTTTGATGTGTGCGGCTCTGTAGTTTTTTAAAATTTTTTTTAACGTTTTATTTATTTTTGAGACAGAGAGAGACAGAGCATGAATGGGGGAGGGGCAGAGAGAGAGGGAGACACAGAATCGGAAGCAGGCTCCAGGCTCTGAGCCATCAGCCCAGAGCCCGATGCGGGGCTCAAACTCACGGACCGCGAGATCGTGACCTGAGCCGAAGTCGGACGCTTAACCGACGGAGGCACCCAGGCGCCCCACGGCTCATTAGTTTTTAATGTATGAACAGAGTTGTGAGTCCATCACCACTATCAAATTCCAGAATATCCGCATCACCCCCAAAAGAAATCCCATGATGCATCCGTGTGGGCTCATCAATTGTATCAAATGTACCATCTGGTAGGGATGCTGAGAACTAAGGGGGCTATCCACGTGCGGGGATAGAGGGTATATGGGGAAATCTCTATGGTTTCCTCTCAATTAGGAAACTTCTCTAAAAATCTATCATTAAAAAAAAAAAGAAATTTCACACTTATTAGCAGTTACTTCTTACTGTCTCCAGCCTCAGCCCCTGGCAAACCACTAATCTACCTCTACTTCTATGGATTCGCCCATTCTGGGATCACACAATATGTGGCCTTTTGTGTCTAACTTCTTTCACTTAGCATAATGTCTTCAAGTTTTGCCCATGTTGTAGCATACATCAGTAAGTCATTCTTTATGGCTGAATAATATTCCACTGTATGGACATATCACATTTGTCCATATTTGTTTATCTATTCATTAGGTGATGAACACTGGATTGTTTCCACCCTTTTGGCTTTTAGGGATACTGGTGCTATGGACATCCATGTGAAAGTTTCTATATGAACATATGCTTTCAGTTTCCTGGGAGTGGAATCACTCAGTCAGTCATACACTAACTCTATGTTTAATTTTTTGAGGAACTACCAGTTTTCCACAGAGACTACACAATTTCACATTCCTACTTTGAATTGAAGTTTCCAATTTTTCCACATTCTTACCAATACCTGTTATTTTCCTTTTTTTTTCTTTTTATAGCCATCCTAGTGGGTATAAAGTGGTATACTGTGGGTCTGATTTGCATTTCTTTGATGACTAACGAGTTGAGCATCTTTTTTTTTTAAACTTTTAAAAATATTTATTTACTTTTGACAGAGAGAGAGAGACAGAGCATGAGCGGGGGAGGGGCAGAGAGAGAAAGTGAGACACAGAATCTGAAGCAGGCTCCAGGTTCCTAGCTGTCAGCACAGAGCCTGATGTGGGGCTCGAACTCACAAACCGTGAGATCATGACCTGAGCTGAAGTCGGGTGCTCAACCGACTGAGCCTCCCAGGTGCCCCACTGAGCATCTTTTTTTATACTTATTGGCCATTTATATTTCTCTGGATAAATGTTTTTGAAATCCTCTGGTTGTTTTTAATTAAATTATTTCTCTTTTGTTTTGAGTTATAATGATTCTTTATATAATCTGGACATTAGACCTTTACTGAACATATGACTTGCAAATATTTTCTCACATTCTATGGGCTGTCTTTTCACTTTCTTGATAGTGTCTACTGATGTCAAACATTTTTAAGTTTGACGAAGTCCAATTTACCTATTTTTTTCTTTGGCTGCTTATGCTTTTGGTGTCATAAATCCAAGTTTATAAAAATATGCTCCCAAGTTTTCCTCAAGAATTTTATACTTTCCAGCTTGGAGCCTGGAGCCTGCTTCAGATTCTGTGTCTCCCTCTCTCTCTGCCCCTCTCCTACTAGCACTGTCTCTCTCTCTCTCTCTCTCTCTCTCTCAAAAATAAATAACAACATTAAAAAGTTTTCAAAGAATTTTATAGTTTCAGCTCTTATATTAGGTTGTTGATCCACACTGAGTTGATTTTTGTATGTGGTGTGAGGCAGGGCTCCAACTTTGCTCTTTTGCATGTGGATATTCAGTTTTGCAAGCATTATTATTTTTTTAAAAATTTTTAAAGTTTATTCATTTTTTGAGAGAGAGAGAGACAGAATGTGAGCAGGGGAGGGGAGAGAGAGAGGGAGACACAGAATCCAAAGTGGGTTTCCAGGCTCTGAGCTGTCAGCACAGAGCCCAGCGTGGGGCTCGAAGTCAAGAACCATGAGATCATGACCTGAGCCGAAGTTGGACGCTCAACTGACTGAACCACCCAGGTGCCCCATAGTTCTGCAAACATTATGGGTTGAAAAGACTATTCTTTCTCCATCAAATGATCTTGGCACCTTTGTCAAAAATCAGTTGACCGTAGATGTATGGGTTTATTTCTGAGCCCTCAATTCTATTCCATTAGTCTATATGTCTACACTTATGCTGCTATCACAATGTTTTCATTACTGTAGCTTTAGAGTAAGTTTTAAAATCAGGAAGTAAAAATACCTTAGCTGTTCTTTTTCAAGGTTGTTTTGGCCATTCTGAGTCCCTTGCATTTTCATATGAATTTTAGAATCAGCTTGTCTATTTCTCCAGTGAAGGCAATTGGGATTTTGATAAAGATCTGATTGAATCTATAAATCTATTTGGGAAGTATTGCCATGTTACCAATATTAGATCTTTTAATCCATAAACATTGGGTATCTTTCCATTTACTTAGGTTTTCTTTAATTTCTTTCACTTATGTTTTCCCATTTTCAGTGCACAAGCCTGTACATCTTTTGTTAAACCTATTCCGAAGTATTTTATTCTTTTTGAAACGATTGCAGCTGGAACCATTTTCTTTTTTTTTTAATTAATTAATTAGCGTTTTTGAGAGACAGAGAGAGAGAGACAGAGAGAGAGAGAAAGATAGAGACAGCAAGCCAGGGAGGGCCAAGAGAGAGGGAGAGAGAGAATTCCAAGCGGGCTCTGTGCTGTCAGTGCAGAACCCGATGTGGGGCTTAAACTCACCAACCATGGGAACATGACCTGAGCCGAAATCAAGAGTCAGACATTTAACTGATTGAGCCACCCAGGAGCCTCTTAAGATTTTCTATACACAAATTCATGTCCTCTGTGAATGGAGATAGTTCACTTCTTTCCTATCTGGATTTCTTTTCCACTTGCATTACCTTGGCTAGAATCTCCACTACAACGTTCAGTAGGAATGGGGAGACTGAACATCCTGTCTGTTCCTGATCTTAAGGAAAGGCTTTCAGTCTTTCACCATTAGGCATGATATTAGCTGTGGGTTTTTCATACATGGTCTTCATCAGGTTGAGGAAGTTTCTTTTTACTAGCTTGTTGAATGTTTTTCTATGAGAGGATTTTGGACTTTGTCAGATGCCTGCTCTGTATCCACTGAGGCAATCATGTGGATTCCCTCCCCCTTTATTCTATTAATATGTATGTATTGCACTGATTTTCATACATTAAATCAAATTTTCCTTCCTGGGATAAATCACATTTGGGGATGGTATACACTCCTTTTTATATGGGGCTGGATTCAGTTGGCTAGAATTCTATTGAGACTTTTACATCTGTATTCATAAGGGACATTGGTTATAATTTTCCCGTGGTATCTTTACCTAGTTTTGGTTTCAGGGTACAGATTACTTTACGGTTTTCATTTAAGATTTGGCATGGTTTAAACGTACATGGTAGTTTACTCGTGCTTCTTGCAACAATGTAAAAGTTATCTATCTACCTATCTATCTATCTGCCTATCTATTCATTTCTACATTTCAATGTATCTACTTCTCTTCCCACCTTAAGGCCTAATACTTGTGCAGTTTATTTGTTGAGGATTAGAGCTGTGGTTTTTGTTCTCACAACTAGGAAGCTAATATGACAAAAAGAATGTGGCCACATGGTTTCCTATAACTGCCATGTGGTTACCTTACAGAGAAAGTCTTCCTTCCTTCCTGAACCTCACCCTTCATTACCATCCTCTTCAAATATCGCCTTCTTCCTGAACTTCCTCACAAAAGATCTCTCTCTCCTTCAAGGTCCCACAGCCCTTATTTTTGAGACATTCATTGGGGCAGGTGTATGCACATTTTTGTGGTAGGTTTTTGCTACAGATTTTTGTGTGTTTTTTTCCTTCCTGAGAGAGTTCTGACTCTTTCTTCTACTTTTGTTATTTCACGAATAGTACCAAATAAGTAACTTGGTCCTTAGTTCACACTTAACATACGTCGGGTTTTTTTTTTTTAATTTTTTTCTCAACATTTATTTGTTTTTGAGACAGAGAGACAGAGCATGAACAGGGGAGGGGCAGAGAGAGAGGGAGACACAGAATCTGAAACAGGCTGCAGGCCCTGAGGGGTCAGCACAGAGCCTGACACGGGGCTCGAACTCACGGGCCGTGAGATCATGACCTGAGCCGAAGTCGGACACTTAACCGACCAAGCCACCCAGGTGCCCCAACATACGTCGTTTTAATAATTTTTAACATTCATCCTTGATATAGTAGCCATGAATTCCATGAGATTTATAGAATGACTACATTTATAATGCCACTGTTTTTAAGCTCAAGAAGCATGAATAAGAATTATGAATTTTAATATATGCCAAGTATTTCTACCTAGTCAATTATATAAATAAATTCAAAGCATCCAAAATGGATTTTTTCATTGAAACATATTGCATCATTTAACAAAATGACACAATGAGAATTAGAACCTGGGAAAAATAAATTATGTAATAGGTAGTTACTTAGAAAAAATTTGCAAAGCAAAACTATGCACTTTCTCCCTTACAGTGACTTGCTTTTCCAAGAATAAATATAAGTACCTGGTGTCAGCAGTATGACCGAGGTGACAATCAAGGAGCAGATGACCAGAATCACAAGGAGTGCAATCGCTATTCCCTTCCAATTTCTTTGTGGAGGATTACTCCCCACCAGCTCCTGAAAACAACAACAGAAAAGAGAAACCCAGTGAGTGAAAACATGAAATCAACCTAATAAATACACTCCATTTAAATCAAGAACCGAGACACAAAACAGCGAATGAGGCACATCCTCATCCCTGAAGTTATGATTAGTTCTTTTTTCCACCCTTCTGCTTCCTGTTCTCATCCCTGTACCTTGGCAAAACCTTATCTCAAGAATGAATGTGGTATTATACTACATTTACAGCATTTCTGTGAACTTAATGTCTCTCCACCAAGCACACTAGGTCCTACAGCACACAGGAACTGGGGCACATCTCTGCACTCTAGCCAACCTACTAACCCCCACTGAGTCAAAACCAATATGATTAGTACTCCAGCTCCAACTCCTCTCTCATTTTCCTTTTCATTTACATCCACACGGTTACCAGATTCAAATATTTATTTAGCACCTACTGCGTGCCACATTTAATTAAACTCTACACACTGCTCACTATCATGAGCCTTTTCTTCCTTCTACAGCATCTCATACAAGGCTTCAAGATTCCCCAGGTCTCTTCACTGGGTAACTCACTTATACCTACTCTAGATTTTAGTCCCTCCAGGGAACCATGTTTGCACTGTAGCAGGGTTCGGACAGGAGGAAGAATCGGGAGACATTGCTAAAGTGTGCTAAAGGTTAGACAGATCTAGGAAATTAACCAGGCATGTTGGCTGCTGAGACCAAGCTTTCAGTTGCTTTCAAATCAGGATGGTCATGTAATTTACACTCCAAGTAGAGATCCTTTGAAAGACAAAGGGGTTAATATCTATAATTAATAAATATAAGAGTTTATATTGATAATTATCATTAATTATACAAGAGCACC